>NW_028327174.1:13760000-15010000 GCF_987537825.1 Furipterus horrens | reverse complement strand
GGTGAAGAAGTGGGCTTACACTTTCTTCTTGGGAATTAAATTTCTGTCTTGTGATCCAGCATGAATTTCTCTCTTGTTCCCCTATTCACCCTTAAGGCTTGCATTGTTGCCAACTGCCTCCCAAGAACTGGAATCATTGTCTCTGGTGAGTGGCCTCTGCTCTCTAGGTGCCACTGCCTCTGTCTGGGTTTCCTGGAATAGCTCACTCTTGTATTCTGCTAATTCTTCTTTCCTGTTCTAAATGTGTCTCCTTGGAAGCTGTGCATGCCTAGGCAGAAGTCCCATCTTTTAGTCAAGCAAGGTCAAGCACTCACTGTTCTCAACATCCCTTTTCAATATGCTCCTTATATGGGTCAGCTCGTGCTGGGCCTTGCCTTGGACCTCTCTGACCCACCACCTATTTTCCGTCGCCATTCCTTCAAAGTGCTGTTCTGCACATGGAACTAAACTCCCTCACAGTTCCTACACCTACACCTGTTCTCCTACCCTCTCTCCTCGCAGTTGATGATTCCGATTCTAGGTCCTTGCATTTATGACTATCTGTACCACCAAGCTTCAATGAGCAGAGCAATACCTAACCACATTCAGACATATACCAGGCATCCCTTCTGGGGCTCGTTTGTTTCTGTTGCCTTCTGTTGTTTCACTTTAATCTGATTTGTCACATATAAACTGTTGGATAGAGCAATGTGAGTAACATGGTGTGCTGTGACTCAAGCCTGCATTTTTGTAATAATAAGCCATACTCAATGAACTCCAGCAACAGTCAGCCCAGTTGTGGACCTCAATCACACAGTTTGTGACATAAGAAAGCTGGATATGTCTAGCTTTTTCTTTCAACTTAGTAGATGTGTTTCCGCTTGCATAAAGTGAGAGAGATAACTCCTTAGAAGGTTGTCATGAAGATGTAAGCAACCTAACATATGGTCTTACCTCAGTGATTGCACAAGACCAACGAACTGTGTCTGTGCCTTCCCCTGGCTCCAGGAATTTTTTTGTAGCCCTTACTTTCTACAACTGCAGTGGGGCCCAGGGGCGCAGTTCCAGAAGTGAGACATTGGAGCACATGGATGTCTCTGAACTAGAACTTATTCAGATGCAGGGGAAGATCAGCCCTACATCTCTCACTCGGGTTCCCTCCCCCAAGAAGACCCTTTTCTCTCATTTATTCTCCCCACTGGTCTCTCTCTTTTCCCAGTGGTGAATGGGCACATTATTTGAAACAAACACTTTGTTCCTGACTTAGCTATTACCTGCTTGGCCATCTTACCTTTCCAACAAGAAAAAAATTTTTATTTTTGTTATTTTTTTTTTCTATTGCCTTTTCACCTAGGTAAGAAAATATGAGCCTACATTGGGTGGGAGGGGGTCCTTTTTTTTTTTTTTTTTAATTCCAGAGCAAAAGGGTAGTGAGAACAAAAAGAAAACCACGGCAGTTCATCCCCAGCCACGCTTGGTCCACGCCCAGCTCTGACCTCATACGCGCCATTGTGACGCAACTGCAAGCCCAGCCTATATATACACGGCCCTGGCGGGGCTGAGGTTTTGTCCGTTAGAGCTCAGGAAACTGATTGAGGCGACCTGTTGGACTTGGGCTCGCGAGCTTCGTTCTTGCTGTTATTTTGCGAGTTTGTTTTCTTTCTCTTCCTTATTTTGTCATTTGTTTCTCTTTTTGTTTTATTTTTATTATTTTTTTCATTTTTTTTTTGCTTTTGTTCTTATATTGAAGCCACCATGGCTGATGACCTTGCAGCCACCGTTGTCCGTAAGGAGCGCACAGTTGGCGGCTACGAGCTCCTGCGCACCGTCGGCAGCGGGACCTTCGCTGAGGTGTGGTTGGCCCTGCACATGCCGACAGGGACGGAGGTGGCTGTCAAAGCCATCAGTCAGTGCGAGGCATCTAGAAATTTTGAAGAAGTTCGTTGTAATAAGTGCTTACATCACCCAAATATCATCCAGTTGTTTGAAGTGATTTGCACGGAGGAGAACTGTTATCTCTGCATGGAGCACGTGAGCGGGGGGAGCTTGCTCGAATAGCTGGAAAACGGCGGCCCCAGGATGGAGGAGGTCATGAAGATGTAAGCAACCTAACATATGGTCTTACCTCAGTGATTGCACAAGACCAACGAACTGTGTCTGTGCCTTCCCCTGGCTCCAGGAATTTTTTTGTAGCCCTTACTTTCTACAACTGCAGTGGGGCCCAGGGGCGCAGTTCCAGAAGTGAGACATTGGAGCACATGGATGTCTCTGAACTAGAACTTATTCAGATGCAGGGGAAGATCAGCCCTACATCTCTCACTCGGGTTCCCTCCCCCAAGAAGACCCTTTTCTCTCATTTATTCTCCCCACTGGTCTCTCTCTTTTCCCAGTGGTGAATGGGCACATTATTTGAAACAAACACTTTGTTCCTGACTTAGCTATTACCTGCTTGGCCATCTTACTTTTCCAACAAGAAAAAAATTTTTATTTTTGTTATGTTTTTTTTCTATTGCCTTTTCACCTAGGTAAGAAAATATGAGCCTACATTGGGTGGGAGGGGGTCCTTTTTTTTTTTTTTTTTTTTAATTCCAGAGCAAAAGGGTAGTGAGAACAAAAAGAAAACCACGGCAGTTCATCCCCAGCCACGCTTGGTCCACGCCCAGCTCTGACCTCATACGCGCCATTGTGACGCAACTGCAAGCCCAGCCTATATATACACGGCCCTGGCGGGGCTGAGGTTTTGTCCGTTAGAACTCAGGAAACTGATTGAGGCGACCTGTTGGACTTGGACTCGCGAGCTTCATTCTTGCTGTTATTTTGCGAGTTTGTTTTCTTTCTCTTCCTTATTTTGTCATTTGTTTCTCTTTTTGTTTTATTTTTATTATTTTTTTCATTTTTTTTTTGCTTTTGTTCTTATATTGAAGCCACCATGGCTGATGACCTTGCAGCCACCGTTGTCCGTAAGGAGCGCACAGTTGGCGGCTACGAGCTCCTGCGCACCGTCGGCAGCGGGACCTTCGCTGAGGTGTGGTTGGCCCTGCACATGCCGACAGGGACGGAGGTGGCTGTCAAAGCCATCAGTCAGTGCGAGGCATCTAGAAATTTTGAAGAAGTTCGTTGTAATAAGTGCTTACATCACCCAAATATCATCCAGTTGTTTGAAGTGATTTGCACGGAGGAGAACTGTTATCTCTGCATGGAGCACGTGAGCGGGGGGAGCTTGCTCGAATAGCTGGAAAACGGCGGCCCCAGGATGGAGGAGGCAGCCAGACCCATGTTCCGGCAGCTACTGGCGGCGGTGCAGTACTGCCACCAGAAGAAGATCGTCCACCGGGACTGAAGGCAAAGAACATCCTGGGAGGTGATGAGCGGAACCTCAAAATAGCAGATTTCGGCTTTAGTAGGAAATATAACCCCTACAAACTGAGCAGCCTCTGTGGCACCACGCCCTATATGGCCCCGGAGTTCTTCCGGGGACGAAGCTATGACGACGGCCCGAAGGTCGATGTCTGGACCCTGGGGGTAGTTTTGTATAGGATGCTGGTGGGGCATTTGCCATTTGTGGGGAGCTGTTTGAGGCCAACAGAGAAGATCATCCAGAGCGGGAAGTTCACCGTACCAGACTTCCTATCCAAAGAAGGTCAAAATCTTTTTTAAAAAATTATTGACCCTTAACCCCAGGAAAAGGCCAACCCTGAAAGACAAACTGAAAGACCCATGGGTCAACATGGACCAGGGGACGAACTGAGGCCGTACAGCAAGCTGCCCTGGGGAGACATTGACCCCCAGGTGGCAGACTTAATGAAGGACATGGGGTTTACGAAGCAGGAGATTCAGGAGTCGTTGTCGCAGAAGAAGTACGACAGGGTGTTAGTAGGAAATATAACCCCTACAAACTGAGCAGCGTCTGTGGCACCACGCCCTATATGGCCCCGGAATTCTTCCGGGGACGAAGCTATGACGACGGCCCGAAGGTCAATGTCTAGACCCTGGGGGTAGTTTTGTATAGGATGCTGGTGGGGCATTTGCCATTTGTGGGGAGCTGTTTGAGGCCAACAGAGAAGATCATCCAGAGCGGGAAGTTCACCGTACCAGACTTCCTATCCAAAGAAGGTCAAAATCTTTTTTAAAAAATTATTGACCCTTAACCCCAGGAAAAGGTCAACCCTGAAAGACATACTGAAAGACCCATGGGTCAACATGGACCAGGGGGATGAACTGAGGCCGTACAGTGAGCTGCCCTGGGGAGACATTGACCCCCAGGTGGCAGACTTAATGAAGGACATGGGGTTTACGAAGCAGGAGATTCAGGAGTCGTCGCAGAAGAAGTACGACAGGGTGATGGGAACATACCTGATCCTCAAAACTACGACAATGAAGATGAGGGGCCGCACCTTAAAGGTAAAGCCCTGCCCCACCCTTGTCTCCCACATCAGGAAGAGCACAGAAGAGCCTGCCCTTCCCCCAAGTGGCCTGGGGTTGAGGACATCCATTCCCCCACGGGAAGCCAGCCTGGCATCTAGGACCAGCGCTTCCCTACCCGGCCCGCAGGCCAGGATGGCCACCCGCAGCCCAGCCCTCCAGTGTGACCCTGGTGACTCCTCGGCCACCCCCAGCCGCAGCAGCACCAGCAGCGCTTCAGGAGCCCTAGAAGAACCCACCAATGACAACTGCATCCAGGCTGCATGGGGTGCGGCTCGCAGAACCTTCAGGTTCTTCTCAAAATGTATGTGCTGTGGGCCATCCACTCACAAAAGGACAGGAGTCGCGCCAACGTAAATTTTAAAGTTGTGGACGGCCTGCAGCACCAGAGGTGAATACAGACAGCTGCGGGTGAGACAGTGTCAGAGTACACCCGTGTGCGCCAGTGACAGGATCTGGTCCAGTGGATGATGGACGTTTGAGCTGCTGCAGCGTTGTCCACATGGGATTTACGCTGGAGTGGATCCAGCATCTCCGTGGACTGCTTTTTCCTGGGGCCCTTCTCTCCTTCCCTACTCTTCCTTGCTCACGTTTATGGAGGTTCTTAATAAAGTATGTGGTATTTCTAAATATTGCAATAACCTTGATGATTTGATCCACAAAAAAAAAAAAAAAAAAAAAAAGAAAGAAAACATGAGCTTATAGAAAGAAAAAAAAATCAGAATTGAAGTCATGAAACCTAATCTATCCAGGATCTACTCCTTTACCAATCATATCATCTTTGAAAGTAATTTTACTTCTCTGTATGTCATTTTCCACAACTCCCAGATTTTGAAAGTTGAAGAACTCTATACAACTCCTAATTACTAAAAGTTATTTCTCTTCATTGGCTTCAGAGCCTTGCACAGTCCTAAAAAATAATATTCTTGGTAGATGAATTAAAGAAAAGCTATGATGTTCTAATCCTCTTTATTTGATTCAATGTGAATTTCCCAGATTAATAGATCAACTGGAGATGGAGACTAAAGTATAAAAAACATGTCAAATTCAAGGAACTCTGTCTATTCATCTGAAAAATTGTTCTGGCTTTTTTTCCTTGTTCACATATATGTTCCTAAAAGTGAGCAAGGCCTTTCACTTAATTTCTTCCTTCTCATAGCAGCTATTCACCATTTAACATTTTGTCACATTGAAGACTTGAAGGGTTGAGGATGGTTCTCCAAGTGGCATGGACCAAGTGATCTTTTTCGGTGAGCTCAGTGGGTGAAAATTTCATCCACTTTTGGTCCTTGTGTGAGAGAGTCTCCAAAAGACTAACCTCTCCAGAGGGGCCAAACCACTCTCCTGGAGCCCACACCGTTCCTCTTTAACTTAGAGCTGACTCTGTATCCACTGTGCCTCCTTCCTCATCAAGTCCCCCAATATTTCTCCATTTACCACACCACTGGTGGTCTGGGGTGTGTGGCCCAGATGTTCTCCCCAAACCATTAGATGATTTTTCAAGTGTCTTCACAGAACAGATGTTCCCATTCTTCCACTCCCCGCCCCCGTCCCCAATTACTAAAACCTTTCTCTGCCCCAGAGAGCACATTGTGTTGTGTTGCTGCTGTGTGTTTGATCAGGAAAGTACGAGCAGGAACAAGAGCATCCCACACTGAGGACTGTTTGGCAGGCAGCTCCTTGGTGTGTGTGTGCTCCTCCTCCCTTTGTTCCTGTTATAGTTGTGAGCAGTTGCTCTCAACTGGCCAACTGGCTGTTTTTTCTTTGGCTCCTTACACTAGTGCTTCAGCCCATTCCCTTGCTTTGGACTGACCATAATTTGCCTCAGATTCTAGTATCTTTCATTGCTTAAATACAACCACCTTTTTTACTTTATCTGGAGTTTAGCTTGGTCAGCCTGGGAAATCTCTGTTTAGTAAAGGAGTTTGCTTCTAAGCCTAGACTTCTGTTATAGGTTACTCCCTACCTTTGCCTTACTTGAGTCTATTATTTTAGACCCTTTGCTTCCCTCTCTATCCCACCTCTCATCCCAATCTCTAGCCCCACTAAACTACTGCAGATCAGCCATGCCCTCTCTCATCTCTAAGCCTTTTTGTGCTCCTTCCATTTTTTTTCTGGAACATTCTCCTTTCTTATTTTCCCCTTTTCCTGGCCAATTGCTATTCATCCTTTAGATCTTTGCTCAAGCATGACTTTCTCTTGACCTCCACATGTCAAACATCAGTTCCCATTGAGCTCTTGTGTTAATTCCAACCCAGCCCATATTTCTCTGTGCTAAAATTGTCTTTTTACTTGTCTCTCCATTTTGTCATTCTTATTTTAGAAATATGAGCAAGTATGTTTCAGCAGTATCAAACAAGAGGGTTAGAAGAGATTCCACATTCTTTCTCTCTACCTTCTTCTGACAGTGTTTATTGAGCATCTACTCTGCATTAAACACTATTTATATCTTGGAGTCATAAAGCTGAGGGAGGAATTGTCCCTTTCCTCAACCAGGTAAATCCCACATGGAAAAATGACTGTTATACAACTAAAGTAACCCTGAAGGCAGAATCCACAAGGAATATGGCAAAGAGAGGTTAGTACTGAAAGTAAATCAGAAGAAATGGTTTAGAACAGGGATTGACAAACTACTACCCACCAGCCAAATCCTTCTTGCTTCTTGCTCTGTGTAGCCACACCCATTCATTTACATATTGTGTATGACTTCTTTCATGTTACAATAATGTAGTGAAGTATTTGTGACAGAAACTATGTGCACTCAATGCTTAAATTATTTACTACCTAGTTTTTTATAGAGACAGTATGCTGATCTGTTTTAGAACATGATTAATAAAAGTGGTCAAGTAAAATTTTGAAAAAAATCAAAAACAGTAAAATTCCTCAGATTTTTAAATCTATTACAGAGTTACTATGATCAAAATAGTATAGTATTGTTTTTGCCAAAAGGCAAATAACTTATCAGGAAGATAATATGCAGTTTAAAATAAATTTGTATATATAGAAATTTAATGTATGGTAAAGATAATTTTTCAGCTCTAATGAATATTACCTAGTTAATAAACAAGGTTAGAAAAATTGGTTATTCATTTGAAAAAAAATATTTCCACTAGATTTTTGACATTCCTTACCAACATCCACTTTCCCCCAAATAAGCGACTATGTCATTATTTTGTGGTCAATAATTATTTCTTTTCTTAGTATTGTTTCTTGTTTCCTCCTCTTTGGGGTTCAATTTCTCACTGCTGCATTGTAGCCTTTAGTAAATATTCCTGTTAAGGTATGTTACTATTGCATTTTTTACATGTAAAGATTCTTTGTTTTACCCATACTCTTGAATGATAGGTTGGCTAAATATGGAGTTCTCCTCTCAGGTCATTTTCTTCATCACTTTGATGATGTTATTTCATTGCCTTCTGACAAATTTAGTCCTGTAGATCTAATTATAGAACTCATTCATCTATAGAATGGGTAATAGAATATTAGGCACATGAGATTTTCCTGTATGTATCAAGTGGAAAATTGGAGGAGAGGATTTAGGGGTCCAAGGATTCATGTTAACTCTGTCAGGGATTTTAGAGTATTTCCAAGATATCCCAATAATAACCTGGCCTGGTGATTTAAAGAAGAAGCATTGGAATCAAAAGACCTCAGTTTAAAGTCTAGTTCTGCTATTATTAGCCAGTATGAACTTGGAAAGTTTTCTTAAATTCTCTAAATCTCTGATCTTTTACCTAAATGGATATAACAATAATACTGACATTATAGAATTATAGCAGAGATAAATGAAACAACATATATCAAGCTATTAGCACAGTGCCTGGCATGTAACAAACCAGTTATAGAGGTTACCTGTTACTATCATCTACTAATTTCTGAACCACAAAAGGAAAATTTTATCCTTATTATTAATTCTTTTTAGAATAAATATCTAGTATAACCAAGGTAAACATTGCTAACCCAAGGCAACCAACAAGCCAACCTGTAATTGTAACCTGTGCCCATAGTACATGCTTCCTTTGTACTTTTGACTATTTACTATTAACTTTGTCACAGGATTTTCCGAGAACTGCAATCCAGCTAAGGTCAAATTCTAATCAGTGTTATGCAATTAAGAGGTCCTATGCTCTTCAAATTAGGAAAGCCGGTTTTAATTGCTTTTAGTCTGTCAATTGTCCTCATCTTTGCCAATTTCTTGGCTTCTACCACTTCTGTGTCATCCACTTAAAACATCTGTCCACCCAATTGAAGAAACAATCCTCACTGAATAGAAAAATGTTAATTGCACTGATGTTGAAGATTAATGTATTGCTCCTACATTGTGTTTCCCCTCAAAGTGTTCAAAGCCCTAACTAATGGCTTCATACATTTTGACCAAAGATACACAGTTGGCTGCAGGACTTCATTCAACCATGAAGTCACCATGTAATTCTAAGCATCTTAAAGGAGCATTATTATGTAATTTGTCTCTTAGATGTCACAATACCCATTTACTCAGAAGCAGAAATAACAATTTGTTTCTTTTCCTACCCATCATAGTAGCTGTCATCAACAAATCACGATAGTTACAAAATAATTGGAGAGTTATTTCTGTTAAGTATGGAAATTGAGTAGGCAATGCAAAATAAATCCTTTGGGGGGGTAACTTTTTTGCAGTTAAAATATATGACATGGTTTAGAATCAATTTGAGGAATAGAAAAATGTATCTGAGAGCACAGTGAAGGGATAAAATTATTTCACCTTTCTTTTGGACTGGTTTCTGCACGACTGACTTTGATCATTTTGGTTATTTTGACCTGTTGCATCACATCAGAAAATCTCCTCTTTCTCATTCTACTGAAAATTATGAGTATTCCCCATTCCACCAAACTGTATGCTGATTTTCCACATACAGACTAGACCTTTAAAAACACTGCTATAGTCCCCTGGTCAGTAGAGTTTCCAGATGTAACATTAACTTTCAACCTGTATTACGCATTCAAATAAATTTGATTAAAATTTAATTTTTTTAACTATTGAATGCTGTTATTGTTGCCTGATTTTTGTTTATTTGATTTGCTTTGTTTATTAATCTACAAATAAATCTCAAATTTTAATAGACCTCAAAATCCCCAAGACACTTGTTCAAAATGAATATTTCCAACTCATCCCCGCAAGTTCTAATTCAGTAAACCTGGAAGCACCCCTGACTTTAAAGCCTTTAGTCTTCAGACAACACCGAGAAACAAAGTTTTTCATGGTGTTCACCAAGAGATTAGATCTTTTTTTCTTTTTTCTTTTTTTGACTCTCAGTATAATGCACAAAAAACTAGAGAGTGAATGTGAATTTTTTTCTTCCTTTTTTAAAGCTTCCTTCAGAGCAAAAGCATCCAGGAATTTATACTTCATTTGGGTCCTTGTCCCTGGTTGACACAACCCTTCTCACACCCTCCTGCCTTTGAGGCTTCTCTGCTATTGTTTCTGTTATCTAATGAGGGATTCACTGCTGCCCCTCTACCCTCCTGAGAGCCCCCTCCCTTTCCACACTCAGTGAGATTCTCAGCAAGCTCAACTGCTGCAGCCTAACTGGGTGTTTATGTTGCCAACTTAGGAGTACTCTACACACTGGCAACATGCCTGTACCAGGTCCTTCCTGTTTGCAAAACTCGTCTGTAAGGACCAGAGAGCAAATATCTCAAGCTTTGTGCACCATAAGTTCACCTCTGCTTCTGCAGTGGGAAAACCGCCGTGGATAATATTGTATATATGAGCGGGTATGGCTGTGAAGTGCTTTTGGCAATAGCCCCCATAAAAGAGTGGTTCTAGAACTTCAGAATTGTCTGAAATTGAGGAAATCATGGAGATAGACTTTTGTGTCCTTACATTGACCAGTCATTCTGTAGGGCTTCCACTACAGAAGAATATATAGGGCTGAAACAACTCCTTTAACAAAGGATAATTCCTAAGGAGAGATGAATCTGTGGACTATCTGCAGATAATGCTCCTGGCAGGTGTAAGAACTAGTGCCTCAGTACTGAGGGGGGGATTTGGGTAGGTCAACATGCAGTTCACTTCTTGAGATATTGGATTCTTTCACCTCTAATAAGTTCTCCCCATATAGGAATAGCTCATGCCAAGATTCTGGTTTGTTTCTTATCTTGGGAAAACTTACAAAAGGAAGATTAGTGGAATAAAATCATAAACCCCTCTGCTCAGCTGGTGTTGACACTACAGAGACATTAAGCATCTCCCTCCTCTACTATCCATTGTGAATTTTGCTTATCTAGCAATTCTGCTAGTATAGGTGGCTTATCTGAAAGGGTGACTCAGACCATCTCCTTTGTGGGGTCTGATCCTCTGGTCACCATGTCATTTTCATATTTTGGCTTCATTCTCCAATCATTTAATGACAAAATTGGATAGGGAAGTACAAAGTGATTCTCCAGTGGACCAAATGGGTGTCAAATGTATTCTTCCTTTTTCCCATTGTATACTGTATTTGCAGCTTTAGCTCCTCTTTATAGTCAAGACAATTATGCCTCTCAGTATATTGACTCCTTTCTTTGACTGCAGTTCTTTTGGTACCAGAGACCAAAGTGACTAGGTGGCAGCCATTATTTAAAGTTAATGAGATTCAAACTATGTCTCCTGGTGGGAGCTTTCTAATTCTTGGAACAGACTTCCCTAGATCTGAACAACTTAAAATTAGAGTTTTAAAAAGTACAAGTTCCTTAGAGGGGTCATTGGGAATGATAGTAAATGGAGCCACTCCTTTCTTGCTTCCTAGACCCACATATTTTACCTGTTGAAAACAGAGGAAGGACACTATGTCCTGGAAGATGGCAGTCAGTTCTTACATGGTATCATCTCCAAGCTGGTACCTCAGCTATACTGCCCAAAGGCCTTCCACTGCGATATTAGGTTAGTAGTTTATGAGAGATATGATATGTTAAAAAACCAGTGAATCTCTCAGCCATGTGCCCAGTGACACATACCTCCTGTGTTTTATAATAAGTCTTGTCCTCTAATAGGTGTTATGTTGGTGGATCAGATCATCTTTAAGCCCTCTGATAGTGGTGCTTACTGAGGCTGTGTGGGTAAGAAAGTTAACCCCATACTTGAAATATGTGTTAATTCTAGTTAAAATGAATTGCTGCTCTTTCCAGGGTGAAAGGAGTCCAATGTAGTTGACTTGCCACTGAGTGTCTGTTATCCTTAAGAGATGGTGTCATACTGGGAGTGTTATGTATGTCCTGTTGAGTGTCTGTTGCCAGCATGTTGGACATTTAACAATGGTAATAGCTAGATCCTGTGAGGCATGTGAGCTCCAGTTTATGTATAGCTTTTATACCTGCCACCATGGCTACTCTATTCGTATGCCTATTTATACCATCACTGGAGTGGCCAATAACCGATGTCAGCTTGCTGGGTCATTCTGTTTACTTGGTTGTTTAGTGACTCTTCTGCATGGATACTTTCTGGTGGGCTTTAACATCTGATATAAATTATTTTCATTTTGTGCTCACTTTTATACTCAGTCCATGTACTTCCTGTCTAGATTGTCCGGTCTTTGATCTTCTAGATATTCTTCTTCTAGAATAGCAAACAAGCTATTTGCCACTATCAATTAATCTATAAATAAACTTTTTCTCAATCTACCTCTCTTTCCACACAAAGTGCACCACCTGAAGTTCTGCCGTTGAGGAAATATTCTTTCACCATTGTCTTTTAGGGCCACCCCTGAATGGAGCTATTAGGCAGCAGCAATCATTTTTGGCTTGTACCCACATACTGAGTTGACTCAAACATGAACTTAATTTGGCATTTTTCTTCCTCCATCACTTGGTCAAAACGGACTCTCATGTAGGCACAGGTGTGAGCTGAGGGAAAGGCATTGGTATAATCGGTGATGGTCAATTCCTGAGAGAGTCTCAGAATGAGCCATTAGCACCACACTTCCAGCAACTGGGGGAATCCTGGGCAGTGAGCCATAGCATTCTCTATACCATTATCCCCACCAAACCTTCTCTTCCTTCATTCTTTTTCTTTTGATGACACCACCACTCATTTATTTAAGGAAGTTGTAAAGTGTAAGTCATTCTTGACTCTTCCTCTGTAACTTGGCCCCTCCACCTTAAATGCACTCAATCACCAATTGTTGATTGCTACATCTCTAAATATTTAAAGACTCCGTCCCTTCCTCATTGTTTCTGGTTTAAGCATTTGGGAAGTATAAATGTGAACTTCAAAAAAGAAAAACCACTCCAGCCTCAATGTAAAGAGCAGGTTAATGGAGACAAAAGTGGCAATAGAAAAAAATTAGGAGATTAATCCAGGAGACAGATAGGAGAATCTCAAAAGTTGTTTTAGGCTAAAATGTAGAGAAGAGTCTAAAATCCAACAATATTAGTAGGCAGACTTGATGGCTTGGGGGTGAGTGGCAGAGAAATGCAAAACAACTTCTGGGTGTCAGCCTAAACAAGGCAGAGAAGGAAAATAGTGTTTATTGAATTAAAAAGCTCTGTGCTAATTATTTATATATGTAGTGATCTGGAACCTAGAAGACCTATATATTTATGTTTCACTCATTTTAAAATTTAACTGGTTTGGCTTTGGATCTCTGCATCTACCTGTCTTTATCTGAAAAAAAAAGAAAAAAGATGTTCAACATGTCTGTAACTAAGTATCAATCTTCCAGATCTTTAGTTATAATACATTTTGAACTTTCTTATTCAATTTATATCTGTAGAATCTAACCAGTAACTTGCATACAGTAAACACAAAACAATTTTTGCCAAATAAAGTAAATCACTGTCTTAAAAAATCAATCGATTGATAAATTAAACTATTAAATAATTACTTTCTAGCTAAGACCTTATTAACCCTCTATGAACCATACATAAGTGAGTAGGAAGTAGAGTGCGGCAAAGTGACCACCGGGGTAACATTTCGTTCAAATCTACCTCTCCCTTTCACCATATTTTTTGGGTTGGAATGAATTCTGAAAATTGAGGGCGAAATCTTAATAATAGCAAAACAATCACTTGCATTACTTGAAAATTAGCTTGGACAATTCATCATTGTAGAAGACATGGTCAGAAAAGGCAAAGGAAGATGGAATTTGGCTACAACAGTAACTAATAATTTCTCTTAACTTAATAGTGCTGCTTGAGTAGAGCCATGAAATGTTAGATTTGGAAAGGGCCATAGAGACCATAAAATCCAATCTTTCCCTTTTTCAAATGAGGACAGTGAGACCTGGCAAAGCCAAGCAAAGTTGCTCAATGTTTCACAGCTAATCAGTGATAGAGAGGGACCCAGAGGCCAGTGCTCTGTCTTGGTCAGAAAGCATTAGTTGAATGACTAATACATTCAAACACTTATTAATTTCTGATGCTGCAGAAATCAATCCTCCAACCTCTAGTCTCCTGTCTTATAGGAGACAGATGCATAATCAGATTTTAACACCATTGATTAAGTAATAGGACATAGATGTAACCATACCTAATCATTAACATTTGTTGAGCCCTTACTATGATCAGGATTTTGCTCATCATGTTAGATACCTTTGTTTGTTTAATCTTCTCATCAACTGCTTTATCTATTAATTCCTTTCTGCCTCTAAGCTGTGAATAAAACCAGAAATAGACACCGGGAAGATGTTTTTCAAACCAAAATTGATATTCAGGTGGTTCCTCTTAATCCTAAGTCTAGAGATATCTAGTGCACAATTGTGAGAGATACCAGATCCTTCTTCCCCTGTGGATAGGGGTATAAGGGAATAATAAAAACAGCTCTGGGAACCTTAAAGGACCAGCAGAGAAGAGGATGCAATAATCTTACAGATGGAGGGGCAGCTCACCATGTAAGTTATGATTTCTTTGGGGATTATATAGGAGCATCATAAAACCATAATTTCATATTTAAAGCCAGTAAAAGGCCTTGTAAGGTTTACAAGGCGCACAGCAGAGCGTTGGTTGGAGTTTCTGATACCTAAGCCATAAGCATGGCTTTTATTGCTTCATAGGGATCGACTGCTGAAAACCTATGACAACATCGATTTACATTTTAACAGTTCCCCAAATACATCATACCCAAGTTCTAAAATGCTTTACAGGAAAGCTAGGCAACTGGCTGTTAAAAAAGCAAGGCATTTCAATGAAAACAGAATCAAAAAGCCAAGATTTACTTTAAAATTTTACTGATCCACATGGGGAAAAAGCGTTTCCTGTCTCCTCAGCCATTCGAGTGAGCTAATGTCATCTCAGGTAAAGAAGACTCAAGAGGTTGCTACATAACAGTTTGCATATTGTTAGCACTTATCTCCCTAAAACTTTTACCAACAAAACAAATTTATTATATAATTAGATAATAAGAGCAATGTTTTCTAGAACTCTTCTTGTAAACTCTCTCCTTATCCACTTCATCATTTATTATTTGTCAAACGCTCTTCTAGGTGCTGGGAAAAGAAACAAAGAGAATTAATCATATTTTTGAACTTGAAGGAGCTTATATTCTAGTTGTAAATATACGTGGATGTAGAAAACAAATAAGTACATGGATTCCGGTACTATGTAAAATAACGAAGAAGGGAAAATAAGGTAGTGAAGTAGAGAGAAGTTTCTTTGTATGTGTTTAGGGCAAGTAAGTGGGTGTCTTAACTAAGATAATTAGGGAGGACAGCTCAGTAACTGAGATCCTAATAAAGAGAAGGCTAAACTTTACAGAGCTCTGGGGCAGAGTAGTCCAAGTAGAAAAACAGAAAGTGCAAAGGCTCTGAGACAAGAAGCAGGAAAGCATTCTTGGACTTTTAGTTTTATGGTGTTGGATCCTTTTTCAATGATACATATTTTGAAGGTGTAACGATTAATTTTGGTATAATTGTGATATTCAGAAAAAACTCATATTTAAACAGAAAGAAAACAGAAGTCTCTGAAATGTAGTAATGGGGAGTGGGGGAGAAGGGAATAGGGTGGAATGAGAAGAAGGTCAGCCAAAAGCTACATCATGTAGGGTCTTGAAGATGGTCTGAGGAATTTAGATTTCACTCTAAATTCACTGAGAAGCCATCAAAAAGCTTGAGCAAAGAAGACGCAATCTGGATTGTTTTACAAATATCACACAGCTGTTACATGAATAGGGTAGGTGACAAGGGTAGGTCAAGGAAGCCATTGAAAAGGTAGGTGAACAGCTCCAGGTAAGACATAGTTGGTGGAGTCATTATTACTCTTCAAGGCCCAATTTAAATGTTATTTCCACAGTGAAACTGTTTCCTGATATTCCTTCTCCCTCCCACAAGCAGATATAACAGTCTCTTCTCAGTGCTCCTATGCCCTCTGCACATGCCTCTCTTAGGAACCTATCAGTTGGGTCATGATTAGTGATATGCTTGCTTACATGTTTCCATGTAAATTTACTAGTTATTATACACAAAACTTGTGTCGTATCCATCTGCTCTTGCAACACTTAGTAATGGACTTGATTCATAATGAGCACCCTTGTTAATAAATGTCTTAAAATAATAAATTTGTGAGTGATTGAATGAATGAAGTGGCACTGTGTTCAGTATTCTACAGACATAATTATATAGCTGATTATTGAGGGAAGTCTTTTATTAATTTAATTCATACAGAAAGAAAGTGGCTTATGCAAGTATGTAGGTAGGCATGTTTCCTAAAGATAGGATTTTGTCTCAGGGATCATTTAGCAAAAGTAATATTTTTTTAAAAATATGCTTTATTGTTTAAGCTATTACAGTTTTCCCAATTTCTTTTCCCTTTGTTCCGCTCCACCCAGTGACCCCCCTCCCTTAGCAAAAGTAATTTTTAAATCTCTGTTTTATGGGGTAACTATGAAGTTATAAAGAATCAAATTAGAACATGCTCATCTATCTGTCATATTTTTTTAAAGATTTTATTTATTTTTTAGAGAGAGGAGAAGGTAAAGAGAAAAAGAGGGAGAGAAACATCAATGGGTGCGAGAAACATCAACGGTTGCCTCTTGCATGCACCCCAACTCAGGACTCAGCCCACAGCCCAGGCCTGTGCCCTAGACAAGAATCAAACCAGTAACCTTATGCTTTGCAGGATGATGCTCAACCAACCGAGTCATGCTGGCCAGGGCTAACTAGCTGCCATCTGGTTGTCATCAGTCATTTGGGAGTCCTGCCACATGCTTCGAAGATGCTTCCATAGACTCTCGAGGTGAATGGACATTCAACGGTGGAGGTGGTTAAGACTCAAACCCAGAATTCTCAAAATTTCCAATTGATTGAGTAATTGTTAGCAATAGCGATGCTGATCAATTCATGACCTGTTCTAGTTCTGGCATTCTTGACAGTATTTAAAAAATAAAACTTTTTCTGTCTAAAACTGCCATGTTTTCTCTTCTGAGCAGTAGACAAAATTCAAGGGTTGAAGTTAAGCAGTTCTACGTTAGAGTTACGCTTCTCTTGACTTGTGATCTTGTGCAAACTGCTTCACGTCACTGAGACTCATTGCTTCATTTATAAAGTGAGAATACTGGCTACCTTGTGCATCCCTGAGTGGAATGAATGAACTAATGACTTGACGATTGCCTGGCATGTGGGAGATTCCTAACGAACGTGCGTATCCCTGCCCTGCTCCCACCATTATATGTCATGGGAATCTCCACCTACCTCCCAAACATGAGCATTCTATGGTTCCTCACTTGCAGCTTCTACCTGAGCAGAGGGGATAGTATGGTTTAGTGGAAAGGCACTGGACTAGAAACTGAGAAACCTAGCTTGTAGTTCTGGCTCTGAACCAACTGTTAACCCACTCTGAAACTTTGAGTTAGTCACGACCTATTTGGGTTTATTTAATTTGTAAAAAAGGAGCACTTTAGAATGGATTATCTCCAAGACATCTTTGATCTTAACAACTTTCTGCTTCCATGAACACAGTGTCAAACAGAACAAGCCAGCTAAAGCAGTGGTCCCCAACCCCCAGGCCCTGGCCCTGGACTGACACTGGTCCATGGCCTGTTAGGAACCGGGCCACATTGCAGGAGGTGATCGGCAGGTGGGCAAGCAAAGTTTCCATCTGTATTGACAGCCACATCACTAGCATTACTGCCTGAGCTCTGCCTCCTGTCAGATCAATGGTGGCATTAGATTCTCACAGGAGCGCGAACCCTACTGTGAACTGCGCATGCGCAGGATCTAGGTTGCTGGTTCCTTAGGAAAATCTAATGCCTGATGATCGGAGGGGGAGCTGAGGCGGAGATGCTAGCGCTGGGGAACGGCTGCAAATACAGATGATCATCAGCAGAGAGGTGTGACTGCACAGAGATCATAATAAATCAATTGCTTGCAGACTCCTATCAAAATTCTATCAATGAGTGGCCAGTGACAATTAAGCTGCCTCTGGTGGCAGGCTTTACAGTGGCAAGCAAATTGATGTACTTCAACTGCACAGCTGCATCTAGTGGCAGGCTTTAAGTCAGAATCCAACACTTATTTTAGTCCATGCGTGTCCCACCCGTTATTTTATTTACCACTCCCATCCACGCTTCTTTCCCGCACTGCGCACTTGTCTCAGTGACAGTTTTGGTAAGCCCACATGCTAACCCTAGCCAAAATGAGTAAAAAACAAACATCACTGGGGAGCTTCTTTGAAAAGGAGGAAAGACCCAATGATGAGACGGCAGAAGATTCTAAGACTGCCAACAAAAAGAAAGCTACATCTAAAAGAAAATACCAAGAGACTATCCTGAGATTGCCACAAAAGCACTGAAAAGCCTCTTTCCATTTCCAACATCCTATCTTTACAAAGCAGGGTTTTCTGCAGTGACAGCAACCAAAATGAGATTACAGAGTAGACTGAATATAAGTCTCCCGCCACCCCCAGACGTGACTGTCGAGTTGTGGAAAACAGGCTCAGGGCACCCACTGATCCTGCATTACGGTGAGTTGTATAATTATTTCATTATATATTGCAATGAAGTAATAGTAGAAATAAACTGCCCAATACATGTAATGTACTTGAATTGTCCTGAAACTACCACCCCCCACCCGCCGGTCTGTGGAAAAATTGTCCTCCCTGAGACTGGACCCTGGTGCCAAAAAGGTTGGGGACAGCTGAGCTGAAGGAAATTTAACCAGTAGTTACTGCCATTTACTTAATGATACTCTCTACTGGGGAAATTCCTTAAAAAACTAAAACAAGCAAAACAAACAGACAAAAAGTTCTTTGCTTTATTGGTTATTAAATTATATGATTATACAAAGTGGTTTCTTCTTGAAATTAAAAATACCTGCAGACATAGACGTATTTATTACTAATTTGAGGTCACACTATACTTGGATTAGAACTATTTTATTATCACATGAGATGTTACAGTTGTTGACTCTAAGAGGCATTGAGACCATCTAGAGCTGGGTGAGTCCTTGGAATCCAGCTGTGCTTCATTCAAATGTCAAGCCTCTGTGTTGATGACAGCAGGAAGAAAATTTCAGTCAGGAATTTGTTCGTGTTTTAGTTATCTAGTAAGTAAATTCAGCAGGTTACTGAATACAAGGTCAATATATTAAAATTAATTATATTTCTGTATTCCATAAACAATGAAAAATTTATTTTAAAAGATGCCATTTGCAATAGTGTCAAATGACATCAACTACGTGAAGGTAAATCTAACAAAAGCTGTGTGAAACCTCTATAGAGAAAATTACAAAATATTTTTAGGAAAATTAAAGGAGATCTAATTAAGTAGAAGGATATATTGTTCTCATGGGTAGATAAAAAGTCAAAAAAAATAGAGGCTCCAGTCCCAAACCCACAGGTATATAGTCACAATACTAAAAAGTGTAACACTGTATGAGGACAGAGAGAATCTTTCCAATAAATGTTACTGGGTCATTTGGCTATCCATATGAAAAAAAATGTTTGACAGTATCTAAAGAGCTGAAAATGCATACACTACAACTCAGCAATTTCATTTCCAGCTGAAATGCATACAGTTGTATATCAAGTGACAGATATAAGGACCTTTATATAATCACTATCCATAGTGACCCTGAAAAGAACACACTTCAAATACATATCAATAATAGAAGAAATAATTTGTCATGATAATATATTAGAATATTATACAATAATGAAAATAAGCAACATGGATAAATCTCATAAATATATGTGAGTTCAAGCCCAGTACTAAGGATTTTATGAATTTTTAAAAAGATAACTAATCCATGTAAGTAATGACCTTCTGGCATATTGGTTATGTTTTATTTCCTGATTCGGGTGTACATGGGTACACTTGCTTTGTAGAAATTCATCAAGATGTCTACCTATAGTTTGTGTACTTTTTAATATGTGTATTAGATTTCCATCAAAAATATATTTAAACTACTGGAGAAAGATTGCTTTTTTTTTTTTCCTTTTTTTTCGGGAAGCTCTCCTACTATCTTACCAAAGCAATTGATGGTTGAAAATAGTCTTGGAGATGACCTAGTCCAGGCATCAACAAATTCTACTTCTGTTTTGTACAGGACATGAGCTAATAATGTTTTCTGACATTTTAAAGGGTTATAAAAAAGTAGAAGACAAAAGAAGGAGGAGAAGTATATGCAACAGAGAGCATATAAGGCTTTCAAATCCTAAAGAAATTTACTGTCTTCCCCTTGAGGGAAAAATTTTGCCCAATTTTTCTGGTCTGACACCCTCCCATTATACAGATGATGAAACCAAGGCCCTGAAGAAATGACATATCCCAGGTCATCCATCTGGGAGACAGGAGAACTTGGACTAGAAGTTAATTTTTTGACTCTCCTGGTACATATTAATGTATTTAATTTCTATCTTTAACCCAGACCTCCCAATAGACCTAGGTACCCATCTTCATATCACCCAAAGGTGACTTAAACTAAAGTTGTCATCTTCCCTGTCCACACTTCCCCTCACCAAGCCTTCCTGTCATCCTTCATATCTATTGTAACGTCCATCTCCCTGTTCGGTCACCATTCAGGAAATCAATGGGGCATTTTTAGCAACTCTTTCATGTTCCTCGGCCCATATTTAATTAGTTACCAAGACCTGTCAATTTTATTTCTGAATAAGCCTTAAAACTATCCTCTTCTCTACCCCAACCACTATGCTTTTGTCCTCTTTCAGTTCATCTATGACCAGAATAATCTTGCTAAAGAGGAAATTTGACAGTCCATTTGTCTATTGAGATAAGTATATTTTAACAGTGGATTAATAACAAGGTCTCCCTTTCCTATTTTTATTTAAACCAAAATTAAGTATCAAGATTATGAAAAATAATCTCAACAAACATAATTACACCCAGCTCTGCTTCTCATGAAGATAAAGTTTTAAGTATTTCACCCTCCTAAGGATGTATAGTTTTATTCTTTCATACTATTCATTCATTTATTTGTTCATTTCACTTAGAAACATGTACTGAGCAGGGCATTGTGATTAGTTCTGACCAACAGTCAGATAATGATGCTTTCTGGCTAAGGAGCTGGTCACAGCTCTTCATTTACATATGGTCTGTGAATGATTTCACATTATGTTAGAGTGTAAAATTTAATTAAGTATCCATAACCTAATGGTGTTCAATATAGTAGCTACTAGCCCCGTGTGGCTATTTCCATTTAAGTTAGTAAAAATTAAAGTAAATTGAAAATTCAATGCCTCATATTATGGGTGGGTATCATATGGGCAACACAGCTAGAGTGCATTTTCATCATCACAGAAAATACTATTGACCAGCACTGCCAATAGCTATGGAAGAGTATTTGATTACCTTAATGTGCCCACAAAGTGTGTTAGTGTTTCACCCCTGCCTTGATCTTCAGCCATCTCTTGCTACTCCTTTGTAGAGCTCTATATTTCAGTGATTGTGAAGTATTTATAATTTCCAGGAACATAATGCTATTCATGCCATCTTTTGCACAGACGTCTGCCCCAAAAGCAGGTCTCTATGGCACCTCTAGTCTTTTAAAATCAAATGTTACTTCTTCTAGGAAAGCTTTCATGCTCCTATTCCTTTATTCTTCCATTAGCAATGTCTACAACTTAGACATATTTTTGTTGGTGTCCATATAGCATTGTATTGAAATCTGTTTTTATTATTCTTCTCCTGTGGACTGTGAAAGTGTGTTGAGGTTAAAGGCTCTGCCTAGTTCAGAAGTCAGCAAACTTTTTCTATTAAAGGTTACAGAGTAAATTTTTTTTTTCCTCTGAAAGCCATGAAGTCTCAAACATGATTATTCAAAACTGCTGATATAGTGTGAAAGCAGTTACAGACCAAATGTAAATGAATAGCCAACTTTATTTAACAGGTATAGTTTTCTGACCCTGCTAAGAAATTATTATAATGCTTTGCTCAGTTCTTGCTTTTGAGTAGAATATATAAATGAATGAATGAATATGGAGGAACAGAACTATGTATCACTAGAAGAGTAAAGTGCTTAAAACTTTACCACCACTAGGAACAATGGGTGTAGTTATGAACATTGAGATTAATTTTCTTGATCTCGAAACTTAATCCTGGTTTATTAAGAAGGGGAGATCTTGTTATTTAGTTCCTGCTAAACACATATTAAGCACATACATTTCTTCATAACAAATTTGATTTTTCAAATATTTGATTATTTTAATATAATTGACCTTCTTTGTAATCTTTTACACTATATTTTAAACCTTTAAAAACATGATGGCCATAGGGACTAAAAAGTGGAGGACCTCTGCTTGGGCCCGGGCTCTGACTGCAAGTACTGAGTTCCTGGAGTTCCGAGGTAGAAACTGTCTGCCCCACCTGTCTAGACTGAGAAGATCACCGTATAGTTGCAGTGAGGGAGTCCTAGCTCAGCCCAAGTTGCCCTGTGCGATGCCTGAACAATTACCAGTGAGGAAACTGCCTGCTGGAAACCTCCCTACCACAAAATGCTTGGATGCTTGGCTACTTTCTGGGTGTCTGTCTGGATTTGGATTCCCAAAGGGCTGGAAAACTTGCCATCCCAAACACTTCCCCCTGCCTTGGCCACAGAGTGAGCTAATGGGACCCGGACTCTCTCTACCTAAAAGCTCTTTTTTTAGTTCCATTGTGCATCTGAGCCAGCGGGTGGGTGGAGAAAAGGGAGAAGCTCTGAGTCCTACGGTTGTATACACTGGCTAGTGCTAAATGTGCATTTATTAACACCAGGGTAAGAAATCGTGACCTGAGAGTCTATGGCAGAATGAAAGCTGATTATATTTTTTCTCACATCCTGCCCCAGGCCAAGGCTCAGGCTGCTAAGAGTAAGTATGGGTTGGGGAACTTTTTCTTGCTGTTATTGTTTTTAAAGACATGTTCAAATCCTTTGTAATATAGTCAGATGCACTTAAGGTGAATTAAATAAGTAATAGACTCTGGTCATGGATTGAGCCCCAGAAATTCTCAGTTGCCTGACCAGTTACCTTTGGAGAAAGATGGCTCAAATGCCTACTCAGAGAAGATAGACTCCCCATTCTCTCAAGTCTGGAGATGCTCAACCCTTCAGGTTATCTATACTGTACCAACGATGGAACATATGGATCATATTAAGGGCCAGGCTGACCTGGGTATAAACCCAAGCTTTCTCACTTATTAGCAGTGTGATCCTGAATAGTCATTTAATCTCTGTGAGCTTCTGTGTCCTCATGTGTAAAATGGTCTGTCCAGAAAGTATCCAGTCATGTACTAAGAAAAATAGAGACATTTATCGAAGATAACAAGAAACATTGTACACAGGACAATGATGCCTCAGTCCCCTTCAAAGCAGGCACCTTGGGACCTCACACAGTTCTCCCAGTCACCATCAGCTGCCCCGTTGTATTTTCCTGAATTTCATCGATGGTCTGAAATCTCTTCTTTTTCAAAGATGACTTTAGTTTGGGGATAAGCCAGAAGTCACAGGGCATCAAATCTAGGCTGTAGAGGGGCTGATTTGATGTTTAGACAAGAACTCTGCACGACACATGATGCACGAATGGGTGCATTGTCATGATGAAGCAGCTAATCACTAATCACCCATAGCTGCAGCCTTCTGAATCATTCAAAAAGTTTCCTCAGAGGAATGTTGAAGCTTAATGAAAAATTTGAGCAGATTCATTGCTCTACTCACTCAGTCATTTTGAATGCAACAGATACTTACATAATGACATCTACCGGCCCCACTGACTAGTACAGTGAAGTCATCATGGTTCACGCATGCTCATGCCAGTCCACTCTCCTTGGCTGCCAGGTTACATTGATGTCACACAAACCTTTCTCATTATATTTACAATGGCTGGACTTTTTCCAGACAGACCCCTCCTGTACCTCATATTCCAATGACAGGGAAGAGTGTAGATGTCACAGTCCAGGTAGAGCATAAGTTCTCATTGGGTTTGTGTTGGGATTATTGTTTTTGCTCAGGCTCCTTTTTGGCAGGCACAGTGCAGGAACATCTTTTCCTTGTCTTTACAGCATCAGACCTACAATAGGGCCACCTTGCAGTAGACACCCAATAGTTACTTGATCAAGATTATTTTTTGAAGTCTTACTTTCCCACTCCTCTGCACGAGGGTTCTTACTAAAATAGACACTCTGGATTCAAATTTGCCTTCCCTGTACGTGGTACTTCTGCTAAACCTACCATTCTTGGACTTACAGAATGAACCCCACCATCGTGATATTCTACACAACCATGCTTCTGGCCAAGGAACTCAATTCACAGCAAAAGAAATGCAGTAATGGATCCATATTCATAGAATTCACTGGTCATACCATGTTCCCCCCATCCTGAAACAACTGTCTTGGTAAAGTGGTGGAATAGCCTTTTGAAGAATCAGTTGCAATGCAAGATAGGTGGCAGGACCTTGGGGGGCTGGGGCAAGGTTCTCCAAAAGGCTGTATATGCTCTGAATTAGCACCCAATATATGTTGCTGTTTCTCCTATAGCCAGAATTCATAGGTCCAACAATCAAGGGGTGGAAATGGGAGTGGTACTAGTCACTATCACCTCCAGGGACTTACTAACAAAATTTTTGCTTCCTGTTCTTGTGTCTTTAGACCCTGCTGGCCTATAGGTCTTAGCTGCGAAGGGAAGTATGCTTCCACCAGGTGACACAGCAATGATTCCATTGAACTGGAAGTCAAGACTCCTGCCTGGCCACTACAGGCTCCTCATGCCTCTGAATCAACAGGTGAAGAAGGAAGTTACTGTGCTGACTTGGTGATTGATCCTGCTTACCAAGGAAAAACTGGACTACTACTCCAGAAAGAAGGTAACAAAGAGTATAAGTGCAATACAGGAGATCCCTTAAGGTGTCTCTTAGTATTACCATGCCCTGTGATTAAGGTCAAAGGAAAACTACAACAACCCAAATCCAAGCAAGACTACCAATGGCCTAAAATCTTCAGGAATAAAAGTTTGGGTCACCTCACCAGATAAAGAAACAGGACCAGCTGAGATATCTGAGGAAGGCAAAGGAAATGGGTAGTAGATGATGGTAGTTAGAAATACCAGCTACAACCACATAACCAGTTGTAGATATGAGGACTGTGATTGTCATGCATATTTCTTCCTTGTTTTGTTATGAAGACATTTGTGTGTGTGTGTGTGTGTGTGTGTTGGGGAAGGGGTTAGTATAATACATTTTCACTTGTATACAGAGTAGTTGTATAAGGATATTAGGTGGAATTATGACTCGTTATTGTCTTCATTTGGGGATTAAGAATGGTATAAGGAGATGCATGTGGGTACCAAGTTGACAAGGATTAAAATTTTGATAATTAATTTTATGTGTAAACTTGACTAGACCACAAGGTGCCCAGAGATTTGGTCAAGAATTCTACTGGGTATTTCCATGACTGGTTTTGGATGAGATTAATATTTTAATCCATAGACTGAGTAAAGTAGGTTGTCCTCCCTTATATGGGTGGACCTCATCTAACCAGTTAAAGGCCTGAGTAGAACAGAAAGGCTGATCCTGCTCTGAGTAAGATAGAATTTTTCCTGACTGAATACTTTCAAACTAAAATTTGGCTTAGTTTTCTGCCTTTGGACTCAGACTAAAACATTTGCTATTCCTGTGTCTCAGGTCTACCTGTCTTCAGATAGAAAGTAAACCAAGTCATTGGCTTTCTTAGGTCTGTAGCCTGCTGACTCACCCTGCAGACCTTGGGACTCCCTTCCATAGTTGTGTGGGTCAACCTCTTATAACAAATCTCTTCACTCACACACACACATGCACACACACACACACACACACACACACACATACATGCATACATACTTTATATAAATCCATAAAGTAGCATCTCCTTAATATTTACATGGCCATATTAAGTTGGAATTATATTAATATAGCCAATAGGATTAGTCTATAAATATCTTCCAGAAATCCTGGATCTCTCTTTGCAGCCCTGTCTCCTTTTCTTCTTGAACCAATGAGGACACCAACCCAGAAACTGCAAGTGCTTTGCTTTCACATCTCTTGGATCTTGTCTTGGGTGAGCTGTGTCTCTCTCCATCACGTGTCATTGACTTCAAGCTAGCATTCACAGAATGTAGTCAGTGCATAAAACATTCAAGACACCACCCTGTCAACATGGGGTTTTCCAATTGCATGCAAAGGTCCCCCCAAGAGTCACACTGTCCTCACAACGCCCATTTAGCAGTTGGCTGATTATGCCTTGAAGATTACTCCCTTGACCTATTCTCAGATGGTTCTGACCAGTCCTTTTCATTTCATTTGTATATTTGTAGAAGGCAATGAAGCATATTTTTACTGAGATTGCAGAGCAAATTGGTGGCATGCCTTCTGAGAGTTCCAAGTTTGTCATAGGGATGATAGCAATACTTTGATTTAGTAAAAGTCAGTGCTAAACTCCCCAGGGAGTCCCAAAGGATGCATGTGCTAATTCTTTTGGATACATAGCAGACACCCAGAGTGTCCTGAGGTGCCCTAATAACAAAAGCCCATTCCCTTCACATAAGAAGACCAGGTTGGTTTTATTTCCTTAGTGATCTGCTGAAATCTCTCTCCAATCGAAAGTCATCTTTTTTATAACACTGAAAAGATGTAACATTAGCTTAATCATTCCCAAATGAATCTTGAAAAATATTTGGAAACAGTACACTTATACAAAATTATTTCAGCATTACTAGAAAGTTTTAGCCATTTGCTATAAACTTGTACTTTTAAGTGGCAACCATGTGGTCTGTCTTTGGAACATCCAGTTCTTTCTTTTTTATAGAATTAAAACCCCTGACACTTCTTTTAAGACCCAAGAAAACCTTTAGTGCTTAGCAAAATTTAGAACCTGGTGTGGTCATAAAAAATATATATTTGATTTTTGATTTTACTCCTTGAAGTCATAAAAAAAAGAAGAAGAAAAAAGACACAGGATACTGTCTGTAAGAAAACTAAAATGACAGCTGAAACTTCTTCTCAGATGTGCCTGGGAGAAAACATCTAAGGTCACTCCTTGTTCTCCTAGGTTCCAGGAAAGCAATTTACCCACTCTCCCCATCTCCACCCTATCTTAAGCAAAGAGCATTGGGGAGAGATCCAACTCTCAACAGAGTCTGTCTTGATGGTGGAAGTGAACATGTCAAGAAAAGGATTCTGTCTTCTTTCAGGGCTCTTGAAAAAGATCCTTGCAAAACCCAACCTCCAGATAGAAAAAGTCCTTTTTCCAGCCTTGGGAATTAGTCACCATCTTGCATTAGGAATCAAACCTGTGAAAAATGCCATCAAATCATGCAGCCAAAGGGGCCTAATGTCATAAAAAATAACCAATTTCAAAATGTGAGTCAAGGTGGGAAGTCAAGAGAAGATTCAAGAGCCAGAGCGAGATGGAAATTCACATTGGATGTATAACACACTCCTGGGCAGCAGGGCGACTACATGGGAATCTAGCACCTATGAGATGATGAACAAAAGCTGCAAAAAAAGATAACTTTCTTTGCGGAACACGAGGAAGAGAGATTTTCAGTTCCAGTCTACTCATAGTGTAATACTACAGTGAAGGGAAGCTGTCAGGTTTCATTGGCAATACCCTCCTACTGTAATAATGGAGAATCATAACAGTGGAAAATCATAACCCACTCCACCGTTTGTTGACATTGTTTCTGTAAATGCTGACTCTAATATGTAGCTTGTAGATAAATAACACATTTGTGTAAGGACCCTAGGAACTAATTTCAAAAGAAACAGACTCTGACCTTCTGGCATCCCAGCTCTGGAAGATATGCTGACCTTCAACAGTGAAGCCAGGATGACATAAAGCCAGGATGACTAAACCAGGATGACGTACACTGGACCATCACTCGCCTTATCAGGACAGACTGTGCTTGTCTTCATGTGGAGAACTTTTTAACCCCCTCCTTTGATTTCTTTGTTCTGTTTCCCCTCTCCCTCCTTATAAAAACATCTGCCTGCAATGAGATGCAGAGACTGGCTTGAGATACGAATCCCCCGCCTTCCAGATTGCCGGAACCTGAAATAAAACCACTTTCCTTTACATCAGAATCTACCTTTCAGGTATTGGCTTTCAAAACATCAGGTGGCCAGACCTGCATTTGATTACACTATCAGCCTGGCTTTACTTTTGGGAAGAAATTAGGCCAAAAAAAGAAAAAGAAAAGGATTGTTGAGGGGGTGGAAAATAATTGTAGAATAATTCACACAACCTCCCTTCACACAACTTCTATTAACTGGTGATATCTTTTTGTGCCTAGCATAGTGCTTTGCACAAAAGAAACAATACATACAGTAATTGATGTTAAAGGAGTTACCTAATTTTGTATTTATATAGGCTCAACCATCAGGCAAAAGTATTTCAGTGTAATTTGTTTCCTTCCAAAGAAATTAAAAAGGAGCAAATGTGAGAGAAATTATGAATTAATTCGAACAAAAAATACCTAACATTTAAAAAAGACTGTGCCTTTCTTTACAGCGAGTCAATTTAGTGGTCCAATGAACAAAGGCGCTGCATCCCAGAAAATGAATCAAAGGCAATTAAGACTGTAAGCTGGTGTTAAAATTGAAGCTATGACCAGGCCCAAAATAAGATTGATGGGAAAGTCCAAAAAGAAGTTCCAAATTTCCAATTGCATATTGACAAAGGAAATGGTCCTTAAGAACCAGTGGGTGAATTTTTGACCCCTTAGCCAGGTTAAGACTATAAAAGGAGAAATAGGAAGTGATCTACTATTCCTTCAGCTCCAGTCTACTGAGAAAACTTTGAAAAAACCACTATGCAGTTAGGAGCCAAGTCTGACCTGTGCCTGGGAAATCTGTGAAACAAAGAGGGCTGCCCAGTGTTTTGGTGCTGGAGTCAGGAGAAAGTACTGTGTTGGAATTAGCCTGTACTCCCAGGGCATGTTGGAACAAGGGGTGCAAGAGGATTTCCTAAGGATCAAATGTAAATCAACCATGCACACACACGTGTGACAGTGGGATCCAGCAGCAGGAATTTGGAGGTGAACATCTTGGTGAGGAAGGAGTCAAAAGCAACCACTCAAATGAGATGTGTATCCACATCTTCCCTGGTCAAGGGATCACAGAAAGAAGAAGCCGGTGGAGACTTTCTTGTGAACTTCTCAAAATTCCCGCATAGAAGTAGATTCTGCTGGGTACAGAGAACAGGAAACCAGCCAATGTGGTTCTATTAAAACATTTTTTTAACCTCTCTTTTCTGACCTTTGAGGGGCCAGAAACTGCTAGCCAGGTAGAGAAGAAGGAAGTGAGGAAGAGAAACATAGGTTAGAAAAATATAAAAGAAATCAATTAATCTTCCCCTTTTATGATTGCAGTTTTCCAAATATACCCAGTCTGTATTTCTGAAATATACCCAAACTAAGAAGGAAAGAAGTAAGCCACCCTAAATCATTTTGGGGTTCTTAGACACTCATTAAACTTTCTGTACTAAGACTACATTTTCAATATAAAGTAATCATGCAACTGCTTATTGCCTAAGTGTGTATAGAAAAGTTGTGGGGTGTGTCCACTGTCCACAGGCAGATCCTGGATTGAGAGCAACCATTATTAAGTAAAAGAATAAAAAATTGTTATTATAGGAAAAGAAATCACAGCAATTTACAGATTTTTAAAATCTGACTAATACACACATTTCACAAAATAAAATCTTTGTTAGCTGCCTGGAACACTGATACAGTATGTTTTCTACTTAAAGTTTTGATTGCATATCTTTTTATTGTTTCTTCATATAACAATGGTTTATTAATATTATTTTCTGCAAAGAGAATAGAAAAATGTTGTTTTGATCAAGCTTTATTTATAGCACAATATAAGATTGTGCTCCACAAATATTTGTGTAACGATAAATTGTATTCCTATATTTTCTCATTTAAAAGAAAAATAATAAATGCATGCGGCATTCTAATCATATTGACTGCATTTTCAAGTTTGTTGTGAGAACTGAATTCTCTGCTTATAGTTTTGTGTGTGAGGATTAGAAAAGTTCTCAACAGACTATTTCTGATTCTGTAGAGTTAAAACCTGGTTTCTCTTCTCCTGCCCAGACACCATGTGCCATGTCCATATCTGGATCCAATCTCTAGTGTGCACCTTATTCTTTTAACATCAGTTAGTTGGCCTGGCAAGCAGCAGAAGCAAAGTTCAGACATGCTCCTGCTTTCATGGCGCTTTCAGCCTGCTAGGTAGAGACAGACACAGTCGATTTACCATGCTAAAAATACGCAAGGCAAGTGTTTCAGAAGAAACAAACATTGCTTTCTTTATAAGAATGCACAAGAAAGGAATGTCAGCGGTAACTATTACACAGTAGATAACAATTAGAAAAAGCAGAGAGAGGCCTGGGTCATGCAGTTGCAGTCAGAGGAAGCCTGTCTGACTCCATACAAAGCCCAGGATGGAATAACAAAGCCCCATTCTCAATCCTGAACCTCATTTCTCATTCGGCAGTTTTTATTGGGCTTCCTAATGAATGCCTGTTCTCAGGCTTTGCTATGGCTACCAGGATCTACTCTTCTCGTCCAATAGTGTTGTTTTCCTGGAGTAGCTGAAGAAACGTAGCAAAGAGAAAGCCCAGCCTGGACTGCTTGAGTTTTGGCAGAGTGTTGAACTCAAGCTACCTCTTGGTATCTCAGAACTCTTGGACATAGGCTGGGATTCTTTCCAAATTACACATTCTTTCCCAGTCACCTTCTAATTCGGACCCCATCACCATAACAACTCCTACTCTGTAGTACACAATGGGGGAATGACATTATCAAGAGAGACAGGAAGAATGGATCAACAAATGTAACATTTGCCTTAAATTTCAGTTTGTTTTATCCAGAGAATGTAGCTGCCTCCTGTGAGCCCTTGCCATTGGCTAAGTCCAGGTAACTAGTATTTGGAAACCTACTTCTCTGCGTGTGACAGATTATATTGTTTCATAATGATCTGAAGTGGCGCTTGTTTAAAATACAGGTTTCAAGCTCCACTCTGGAACTATTTCTCAGAGGATCTGGAGAACAGGAACTTGGAAGTTAATTTTTAATTTAAACCCTCTGCCCCCAGGTGAATGTTTTGTAGTTTCAAGTTTGAGAATGACTGAACTAAGGATAATGCATAATGCCTTTCCCAATGTCCAGCATTAAGAGGTTAGTTGGACATCCAACTGTTAAAGCAGCCAATGCCCACATATGAGGTACTGATTAAGTAAACCACAGTACATTCACACAAAGAAATACTATGCAGTTGTATAAAGTAATAGAAAACTCTATACTGCTAAGATTTGTTGTGAAATAAAAAAAAAAAGAAAGAAAATTCTGAGCAGTATGTACAATGTACTGTGTTTTATATGAGAAAAGGGGAAAGTTACATATGCTTTTGTGTTCCTGTTTGCTTGAGTTCCCATAAGGAAATGCTGAAGGGATACAGGGGAAACCTGCAGAAGTGGCGTGACATATTGTTTGCAGGAATAGCCTCCTGTGCTTATACTTCTCTTTATCCACTCTCTTTTGGTAGTGTCTTGTCACACTGTCCCTGGACTTGGCTGTGTAATCTGCTTTGGCCAGTGTAGAGCAAGCAGCATTTGGCAATTGCCTTGTCTTGCTGCTTTTGGAAGCCTCTGACTGTCCTGTGAGGAAGCCCAGGCTAGCCTGATGGATGATGACAGACACATGACCCAGCTGCCTACCCACTTTCCACCCCCATAATCTTGCTGGCAGCTTATCAGCTGCAGAGTGATATGGAATAAAGAATTTAGTACATGGATTAGATATTGCACAATTAGAAGTCATTAGCTGGTAAAGAAGTCTATGGAAGGCTGTTGTTTTGCATCTGATGCTGTTCCTGAAGTCTCTGAAGGTCATCAGGGCAGGAGGTAAACACAAAACAAGAGAGACTGTGGACGAACTGGAACCTGTGTCTGTCTTCCCTTGTATCTAAGGCCTTTGCTGTGGAGCTGAATGTGTGCCTGGGGACTCGAAAGCAGGAGAAGGAGGTGTATGGGAGCCAAAGCCGTTGGGAGTCTTGCTGCTGCCCCATGGCCAGGGGCAGAGCTGGTAGATCCACAACGAAGCACATGAGCTGCGGCCTTGGTGCCTGGGGTCCAGGCAACAAGGCCCTGCACCAGCATTCCAGGCATAATGGCTCCCGCTTCACTTCTACCCTATAGATATCATGCAAATAGGGGGGTGATGCCTGTGCTAATCCAGAATTTAAATGGAAGGGAATTTTCAAAAATGCATTTGCATTTAAGCTAAGTGAATGCAATATAACCACCACACCAACCTAGATCACCAGACTCCAGCCAAGTGGCCAGCTAACCCCAGAAGCATGGCATGTACTCAGCAGAGTTCTACCAAGATCACCAAGACCAGAAGAAGGAGGCAGCTCACCAAGGAATCACACGTTAAGCTGTTGTTTTAAGCCACAGCGAGAGGTCCTCTGCGTAGCTCATTACCCAATGTAGCGGCATGGTAACTCTTCTTCCTTTGGTGTATTTTAAGGCATTTCAACTTTGACTTTAAACTCAATCACTTGCATCAAGAGAGTGGAGTCTAACAAATGTCTCAGCCTTTTGTCATAGAAGATTCCTAGAACATAGCTGCATCTCTGCAAAATCTCTCCGGAACTTCTCAGAAAAGTCCAGGCCCGGATCCTACAGTTGCATCATGGTGCAACGATTGGGTTCCACAGCTACGTCAGCGGGATGTTATGTGACTGTCATCTGGTATCTGGGCCACTGAGTCACATTAGAAAGGTGCGATAACAATGGAACAGCACATGCTTTGTATTTTTGTTGGGCTTCTCTTTCCCAAATGCTTCCTGACACCTCACTTATCTTTGCAACATAACAGTGTAATGATTTGGAGGCAAGTATCACCAGTTCTGTTCTCCTGCAGAGTTCTGTTTCAGCAGTGCTGGCCTTTGGGGGTTGGCCTTTCAGACTCTTGGCCGAACCCACCCCAGGGCCTTTGCCCTTGCTGCTCCTTTGCCTGGGAATGCTTATTTCCTAGATGCTTTGGCAGGATTTTTTTTTTTTTCTCATTCAGTTCACAGTTCAAATATCATCTCCTTGGAGCAAACTTCTCTGACCACTCATGTTCCCCTCCAGTTACTTTCTGTTACTTCACTTTTTCTTATATTCTGTACAGTACAAAGCACTATCTGAGACTATGTGGCTTACCTATTTTTAAAAAATGTATTGCCCCTCCCCAATGTAAAAGGACACAAAACTTTGTCATGTTCATTGTGAAATGCCCAGCAGAATTCCTGATACCCCATAGGCACTCAGGAATATCTTGAATATGTGAAGAACAGGTTTCCTAGAGATTGAGCTAGAACAGTGATTCTCAACCCCGTATAGACTCATTAGAATCACCTAACAGGCTTTTTAAAAACACAGTACCCAGGGCCAGCCTTCAGGGATGGCCATTTAACCATTTAACAGGGCTGCAATGGGACCCGGGCCTTGGTATTTTTAAAAGCTGCCCAAGTGATTCTAGTATGTGCCCAGGACTGGGGACCTTGGGCCAGATGATCTTTCCAATCCTTTCTGTTGCAATCTTCCCCGCACCCTCTAGGAGAAAGATTATGGTAATGAGTACTACAGTGGTCACAGGGGTGGTAGTATGTGATTGTACTTGGACTGGCATGCAAGATACGCAACTGCTCTCAGACAGGTGCAAGATGTACCCGAAATCACTCACATTATGTGCAGAACTGAGACAACAACCCACATTTTCTGATCGTAACAGAGCAGACCTCTCCCTGAAACATTTTGCCTCTCCCCTTTTCGATGCCTACAAATTCTATGATATTCTAAAAGACCCTACAGAAATCAGCACACAGATTTACATTACCTTTCTCTGAACTTTGCATTGCATTTAGGTGGCAGATCTGCCAAGGAAGAAGCTTCTGGGTAAGAGCTTTTGCTCATTATTGTTCTTATCCTTCTCTTTTTCCTTCTGCTTCTGTTGTCTTCTTCTCTCCATTCTTTTCCTCCTCAAATCTTACCACTTCATATTTTACAGCACTTTCCAAAATGCTTTCTCAAACATTTGAAAGTTTGTTTGCTTGTTTTTTACTCCCAAACTTGGAGAGTTCTCTGCATAGCATTGTGGGCAATCTATGGATAAGAGAAAAAAAAAAAAACCTCCTCATACAAATATTCCATCTCATCTTCATGCAAACAGGCCACACAGACTATACTTCACCACAAATCCCAAATGATATTGTCTTCTCAGACCACAGACATGGAGAAAGAATTGGAGTCTGCACTTGACCCTTCTCCAGACTGTGAAAGTTGCAAAGTTCCTGGGAAAACAATAGACCATCAAGGCCTTCTGGGCATTTGGGGAAAATGGGTCATATAAATTTTTAGTTTTGTGAGCCTCTAAACAAATCCTCTCTTCCATCAATTAAACAATTGATTTATGAGGAGTGAAGTTGCCACGTGGTTTGGATACACCACACTCTGGGCCTGAAAAGAGAAGGAAATGTGATTTCGTTTAGAAGACCTTTTATACTGTTGGCTGTCTAATGCTGAGAATAGAATCTGGGTGCAGAAAATATGGAGAGGGGATGGGACTGATGCTGGGTGGAAGGATGGATTGGACAGGATGTAGGGTCTGGCCCTGAGTGAAGCATTACATTGCTTGCAGCTGTGGGATGGTTTAGAGGTCCCAATTCTCTAGATTCCTTTAGGGTCCCCTTTCTTTCTGATGAGATGGTGAGGGGACACAGGGCATGTTGGGTTCAGCTGTCCTGATACTGGGAGGAGCATGTGTTTTCTGCCTGAAACTCTTCTCTGTAGGGGCGTTCCAGGGAAGAGGCCAGGTGGGACATGACATGGTTATTACGATGACCGCACAGCACACACTGTCCTCTCCTGACTCAGCATTTCCCATTCTCCAGTAAAAAAATGAGTGGGAAATACTCATCTGTGTCAGTCTTCCCTCATGATTTAAATGCTGTATACTTCACCCAGGACACCTGTGTTTGTTGAGCAATACTAGAAGAGGCTTTTGAGAGGTTTGCAAAAGACCAGGCAGTGAAAGGGATGAGTAATGAATTGGAGATTCCCTCTGGGTTTGAAGACTGTGAATGTGTGGGAAGATGTAGTTGGGAGGAGGGAGAAGAGAAGAATGGAACTTGAGGAAAAACTAGCCTTTTTATTCATCTGTTCAGTAATTTTATAGCTATTAATTGAACATTTTTGTGGACAAAGTACTTTCCTAATCTAATAGGTATGTCAAAGGGAATCCAAGAGTCCTCGCCTCTCCCATATTTACTCAACATATTATTACTTATCTTCTGTGGTAACTTTCCTGACTCCTGGGTAGACATAATTCTCTCATGCTGCAGCAGCCATTTGTGATGACTTCTCTGGCCCTCACCACATTTATTACATTCTGATTCCCATGTACCCTCCCATCTGCCCCATGAGACCCTGAGATCTGCAGACAGAGAATATGTCATAGTCATCTTTGATGCCCATGCCTATGGAAGGTGCTCAATAAAGGCTGAGTAAATGGATTTTGCAATCAATATTTAATTTGGAAAGGTAGATTGGTCTTCACATATTTAAAATATGATGATGATGATGATGACTGAATTTCTCAATCTGTTCCAGAAACTGAGACTGTGGAAGTTGCAAGGTTCCTGGGAAAACAATGACCATCAAGGTCTTCTGGGAATTTGGAGATGGGTCATATGAAACTAAAATTGAAGGTGATATGTTGAGACCCATGGATATTCAACTTTATTCTCCAGACAATGTCAGAACTATCCCATGGAGGACTGGTGTGCAAGCCAAAATTATTGGTCATTATTTAGGCATAGTTGATACAGTTTTGTTTTGTTTTTTTAATCAGTATGGTCCTTCTCTAACTCACTGTTCTCTCTCTTTTTGCCCCCACACCATGCTTTCAATCTGTGCCACATCCAAAAACTACTCAAAAGCAATGACAATGATAATAACAATTAATATTTATTGAATCCTTTCACATGTCAAGGTCTATTCTAAGTGCATTGCATGTTTCATTTCATTTATTCCTCAGGCAATCCCATGAGGATGATACTATTATTCTCATTCTGAAACAAAGAAGTGGAGACACAAAGAGTTTAAGTCATTTTCTCAAGATCACACAGCTTATGGGTGGGGTAGAAGCAGGATTCCTGCCAAGACAGTTGACCACCAGGAACTGTGCTCTTAACTTCTTTACTATATTGTCTCCCCTATTTGGTTATTGACCCCACGGGAAGGATAAACACACTTCAACTCTTGTGCTAAAGATCTCTTGCTAGAGGTATACCTTGACCTGATTTTCCCCCACCTATTCTTCAAGACTGGGCACCATTCCCTCTGGGGAGTCATCCTTAAGCTCTTCCAGACTAAGCCAGAGATTGGTTTCTGTATTTCTATAAAACCCTTTGCTCTTCTTTTTCAGGTGGCCTCAATTATAATTGCCTAGTTTCTTGTCTGTTTCTCCCATGAGTCTTTGAGTTAATTAAGGACAGAAATTTTCATCTCTTAGTCCCTAGAACCTGTTGCTAAATAAATATTTGTTTAGCTAATAGAAAAAATTTGCAGTTTACTTCCATCATCTCAAGAGTCTTAGCACAGGGTGTTTATCACTCTATTTATTCATTCATTATTTCATAGACTGATTTATTCATTCTTTCAATAAATATTTATTGAGGGAGGACATATATGTATTTAGCATTCTTCTTGAGGCTGGAATGATAAAACAAACATGGTCCCTGCTCACAAGAGGTTTATAGTTTACTGTTGCAGTCTAAACTTTAATCAAAATTATCTAATTAAAATTTGGATTATTGCAATGGGAGAAAGGCACAAGATGCGGATGCTATGTGAAAATGTAAAATTAAACAGAAGGGTCCTCAGGTCCAAGAGGAAACCCATGATCCTACCAAAGGATCAAGTAGGTCATCCTTTGACTCTCTAGGGAGTATGCCCCTGAGTCAATAGCCACTACTAATGAACGCATGGAAGTTTAATGCAAATTTGGAAAGTCTGGGGAAGTCAATAAGTTATTCTTACAAAAAGTCTTAGAATTGTTGAGTTAAAGAGACCCCAAACAATCAATAAATTCAACTTCACATACACTGGAAAAGCTCATATTAAGATTCTAGGTAAACTGATTGTAGAAAGAGAATGAAAATCAACCCCAGTTTATGAGAATTTACTCAATGTCCCAACACTAGTCTTGGGAATAAATAGAGACCTACCTAGAAGTGTCTACCTAGAAACTTTATGAGGCATTGAGGGACTTATCCTGATGTTCTCATGTACTTTTACAGATGATCCAGAGTGAATTATTCCAAACCAGGATTGAGTTTTGCTAGACACTTATTACAAATTTGTCTAGGTGCTACCTTCAGGTCTCAGAGATCAAACTTTTAATCCCAGAGAATATTCTGATAGAGTGTGTTTTTGTTTTATTTAATGGAGGGATCATAAGATATTGTTAAAACAACTTGAACATCTGGTTTGGGGATAAAATCATTTTATTGTGTAAGGGCCAGGCTACAGAGCCAAGTCTACCAAGAAAGCTTCCCTCTCTCCCAGCCTCCAAAAAGCTTAATACCCAACTATAATAATATGTGTCCTCCAACATAAACGAACAGTAAAGGGGAACACAGTGAGGGCTTCAAGACTCAAGGAAAATTCACCTGGTGGTTGGAAAACCAGAGCATTACAGAGCAGCTAGATTCCTTTTTGAATCTTTTCTCCAGCTAACTGCCACCTACTCAAACTCTCAGTGAAAATATTAAAAAAAGAAGCAGTATCCAAAAGGACTGTTTGTTGAATCCCAGTAAAATCCCTTCTCCATCAAGTTGAAGGATTGATATTCAGTATTAGAGAAAATAGCATCTGAGTTAGCAAGTATGCTTAGAGGACACCTGGAATGGAGCTGTTCTCTCTACACATGTCCAGCACTTGTGTAGTCTTCTTCTATTGTTGCTCTTTTTCTCTAGATGTGCCCTTAAGCTATTTAGACTCTTTATTTACTCAAAAAATATCAGTGTGAATCTATCAAGTAACAAGCTCTGTACCAGGCACTGTACTCTATGATATGATGGTATTAATATTTTAAGCAGCCAAGAAACAATTAAATAGACATACGCATAAAATCATTGCTAGTTGTGGGAGAGTTATGAACGAAACAAAGAAGGCCCTGAGAATGCACCTACCTGACCATGCTATTTCTCTCCATTATGCTTGTGGCAGACCCTTTAGTCAAGCATGACACTCTTCCCACATATCAGACAGTCAATTACAAATGGTCAAATTAGCAAACAAGTTGAAATCTACCTGCTTTCCCCAACCTGGGTTTTCAGTCAGGGATAATAAAGCCCCAAAATAAATGTGTACTCAGAGTACCAAAGAGTTGGAAAATAGCCCAGATATCTGTTTTGCTGAAGGTCTTGTCTTACAGTGACCAAAAGTGGGGCAGTAATCTGCCACAACCTACCAGCGCACCAGTGGCAAAGCCATAGCGGGACACAAGTCTCAAGACTCCAATCCCAGAGCATTCAGCCTATTGCCTTCAATACAGATTGTAAGATTTTTGACTTATCTTACTCAATCATTTTTCCATTCACTGATTGTGCTTTTATAACTTGAAGGACCTATAAGATGGAGGAAAATAAAGTTACAAGGGTCAGAAGTTAAGCAAATTTTGTGGTTGGCAAGGTGAATCAAAGAGCAATAGATTGTAGCAGGAAAAGTATATCAGAACCCAGCAACTGAGCAGGAATTAGGCTGTTTTTTCTTAACCGTGTCAAAATTTCCAGAATATAGAGAAATCATCTTTTTGAGCCCTCAAGTGGTCATTTCAGGAGTGCAGATTTGGGAAGGAAGTAAGGGGTGAGGATAAGAAAGATGTGGAGCTAGGAACTGCATTATTTCTTTTTGATATCTGCTACCTGCTATTGCATTGATTACCTACCTAATGCAAATACTGGCAGGGATCCAGTACATATGCCAAACCCGTGATGCTATTTTTTGCACTTGGAGCAGTTTGCCAGAGGAAGTCAACTATCAACAGGTTTTAAGGCTGACAATCCAAGACTCCTCACAGAATTGACTCAGCAGTTACTTTGTCCAAGGTACATAGAGCAAGTTTGCTAAGTCTGGGTCATTCTGATAAATTCTTGAAAACAGGGACCCCAGACTGCAAAGAGAAAACATCAAAGATCTCCTGGGGTTGTAACTAGGAGTTGACAGCTGGCCTATGTCCTCACTTCACTCCAGCCTTTGGGCCTGCAGCAAGAGGAAACTCACTAGGCAGAACCTTTCCTCTGCCTTCTTTAAAGCCATCTCCTTAATTGTGGCTCTCCTGAAGAATCAAAGCTGCTGAATTTGAGAAAATCTTAGTAGATCTAGTCCCACCCTTATTCCAGGACGGTAAAAGGATGATATTATTAGTAAGACTATATTACAGGCTTGCATGTGAAGAGAAGAAGGATTAGAGGACTCAGTGAGCAGAGGGGGTCCCCAGAAGACCCAATGGAAATAGAAGGTGACTCCCTGGCTCAGGCAGGAAAATAATAGAACATAATAAGACAGTAGCCCTTACACTTTTGAATGCACCAGAATGACCTGGAGAACTTTTAAAATACAAATCAATGGACCTTACCCCCAGAGTCTATGACTGACTCTATTTGGTCTGGGACTCAAGAATTTGCTGTTACTTTTTAAAATTTTAATTCTTTTATTTTTTTCAAAAAGAGTTTATATTCAATATTATTTTTGTATTTGTTTCAAGTGTACAACATGGTTAGATAATCATATACTTTACAAAGTGTTCTCCCCAATGAGCTGTTCCTCTCTTTTTTTAAACTATAGTTAGCACACAAGATTATATTAGTTTCAGATGTACAACATAGTGGTTCAACATTTATACATCTTATGGTATGATCACCACACTAAGTCTAGTAACAATTTCTGGTGATGCTGATGTTGCTAATCCAGAAGCCACACTTGGAGAACTTTTGTAATAGGTAAAAAGAGGGAAGAAAATTATGACAGCTGCCCAAAGTCATCCAATTTCCTCACCTTCTGGAGGTCTCAGAGAAGGAGTTGGTGAGTAGGCATTCTCCAGTTAGACAGATGGATGTTAGTCTTCTTTGTTCATTCAATGCAGTACTTGAACTTAGTAAGAAGGTAGAGCAAGGGAGGGCCAGTGCCAGTTGGTACAAGCCACAATAATAATTCTCTGGGGTAGAAAGGATTCACTTAAAAACACAAAAATATGAAAGTAGGTACTGCATGGGGATGGTGCGGCTGATCCCTACAAAGGGTGAGGGGTTTCCTTGTGAGTGGAGTGGGAGTAGGTTAAGCAGGAGAGAGGACAGCCAGGTCTCCTGTTTGCCATTGTTCCTTCCTTGTGTCACCAAGTACATGACAGGTCAGAAATTATAAGTTGGTTCATCTTTCCAATCATGTGAACTTTTATGTATATTTAGGATACACTGGAATGTGGGAGGAAGAGCCCTGGACCAGGAATTGGCAGGACCCCGTCCTGGCTTCACTGTGGAAAAGCAAAGCACCTTAGCTCTCTGCATCTCAGTTTCTCCATCTGTAGGTGGAAATAGCAATGTTTGCCCTATAACGCTACTGAACTACTTGAGGGTCCAATGTAAAGGATTAGATAGATATAAAGGTATGTTACAAGCATATAAAGTGTTTATAGAAATAGAATAAATTATTATTCATTCATTCAACAGCGTTTTATTAGGCGGCAACTATGTGCTGAGCTCGGGGTGTGGTAAGGAACAAATAAACAAAGTCTCTTCATAGGGATAAGAGGAAATAATAGGTGTTCTTTTTAGTCAATTTTCCCTCACCCATCCCATCTTCTGACCTTGCCACTACTGAGACGATTTCTAATGGGACCAGCAGAGAGTTAATAGATGCAGCTTTAGAGATTTGGTGGGAGAGGGTCTTCAGGCATCCTCACACCCCCTGTTTAGAATACTACATATCCTCATCTCTAACCTCCACGTGACAGATGAAGGAAAAGAAGCAGAGCCAGCAAGGGACAGGTGCTGGGGCAGCAGGGAGGCCTTGCAATGCAGTCACTGGAGACCAATTCTCGTACAAAATGGATGTCCTTACGTGAGGTATTTAAAACTTTTGTGGCCCCATTTTTATCAGTCATATGGAAAGACATTGGGGTCAAGATTCAACAGTTTTAGTTGCCTGAACATTGAAATACCTCTGTCACAGCTGGTAAAACTTTCTGCTCTTCAAGTGTCCCCTCCCCCCTTGCTACTTGCAGCATCCAGGTTCCCTCTCCTTCTGGGACCCCTGGACCTTTCCACACTCCAGCAACTAGGAGGTATAATGCCTCGCTCATGGTTGCCCCTAATACTCACCTCCATGGCAACTTCCAAATTGCTTCTGATTATATAAAACTAACTGTTAAATATTTTTGATCAGCACTTGAATGTCACTTATCTGTACAGGTTTTGTGATGATCACAGAATGATCTCAGTAAGCAAAGGTCTCAACTGCTACTGTTAAGTGGATGCTCAATACAGTTTTGTTTCCTGCTAAGCAAAGGCAGTTTTCTTAGCGACAAAGGGTGGGCCGAAGTGGGCAGAAAGGAAAGGAAGGCAAAAAGTTGGTAGAGAAGGAGCGGAGAGTGAGAATATTGTAGGTGAGTGGGGAGACACACGTCTCCCTGGATGTTGTATGTACTTAGCAAGGACCTTCCAGGAGTCCAAAGAGAAAGCAAGAACCCTGTCAAAGGGCTTGGAGTCCCTTGAATGCAGCACAAAGTGTCATTGTTATATAGGCACAGCTCTTGCACACATCGCTAATTTATTCCATTCTAATCTCCTCTGCTCTGGGGAGACGAAAGTCTGAGTGTTTCTACCCTTGCCCAGCCCTGCAACCTGCTACTGGGAGAAGTTTCCTTGTTTCGTTGGAGCTCCTCTCACATTTACACTCTCTTGGCAAATCCGCTGAAAGGTATCAGAGTCACCAGGCACACCCTGGACTACTGATATGTTTGGAATTTTATCAAATGCCCCACAAAATGAGACTATTTACCCCTGGTGGCACTTAACTTTTAAAATATTTCAAAGCGATCAAAATACAAATTATTAGAACTCTACGCTTCACAATGAGCTTTTTAGGATTTATGTATTTTGATGGACACCTCACTCTTCCAAAGAAACACGGTCAGGCATGTCCCTGATTTTGACATGTCAGCACTGAGTGGTTAAATGATGGCGGAGGTCCAATCTTCTTTTCCAGCGATATTTCTTTGCCTTGTTCCTTGGCGTCTCCTTTCTTGCAGGAGGGGCCTGGAAAAGCTGCTCACAGCAGTCTCGAGTGGCGTGGTCTTAATGCCAGGAATTAGCAAAGTAAGAGTACTTAACCCTGTGGCTTTGAAGGCTGGCTGTGAGCAGTCACAGGTCTGAAAGTCAAGGTCCCTTGGGGCCTGAGGGTCCTTGAGCCCAGAAAGAAAAAAAGCTTTGCTATTTACCAGTTCTAAAATCCCTCACTTTGTACTCCCACTGTGTCCCCTGACTTCGCCTTAGGAATTACATTCATGCTTCTCTATGATTCTCAAACCCTCCGACCTACCTTCCCTGCCTGACTCTCAAAAAGGTCCCTGGCTCACCCACTTAACTGAGAAGGTTTCAAATTTCCTAAAGGTCTTCCCCACTCACCAGTCCTCTTCACCTCAGAGCTTGTTCTTTTGTCCCTTTGTCCTTATCCACTCCCTTTCCTTTCCTTTGGGATCTGAAGAAGGGTTTGGCCTTCTTGCCCAAGGGAATACCCAACATGGGCTGATGATCAATTATCTCCCAGGTGCTCATCTCTCTGGTAATTGTTCCTCTTGGGGCAGTCCCGCCCTTTCTTACAGCTCCTTTCCCGTTTTTGTAAGAAGAAGCCTCAGTCCTTCTCAGCTGGTAAAATGGATACAAATACCCTCAGGCTAGCACACTATCCTCTCCTTCCCTTCTCATTAGAACTATTGAGTTGGTGGTCTACACTGGCTGGCTCTGCTTCTCACACCCTCTCATTCTTTACACACTTGCAATCTGAGTGGCGTTATTGAAACAGCCTTGCAATAGTGAGTGAAATAACTATTTCACCATTTACTCTTGAATCATCTGAGTCAGGTCTTTTGTTCTTTTCTTTCTCAGACTTACCCTTATCTTTCTCCCTCCACGGCAGATGATCCTGCTGACATCCGCTTTCCATATTATTTTATATTAGTTGACATTCCATATTATTTTATATTAGTTTCAGGTCCACAGCACAGTGTTCATACATTTATATAATTCACAGAGTGGCCCCCCTATAAGTCTAGTACCCACCTGGCCTCACACATAGTTATTTCAGTATTATTGACTATGTTCCCTGTGCTGTACTTGACATCCCCCTCCCTCTTTGTTCTTGAAACGGCCCCTGTACACTATGCTAGTAGTGTACTCCTGCAACAAGAAATAGTTCTTCTCAAATTTCCTAAAGGACTCCTCCTTGGCTGAGAAAGAAGTGTTTCCAAGATTCCTTTCCTCTGCTCCTTGTCTATCCCCTTCCCTCCCCTCCTCTTCTCTCTCCACAGTCTCACCTAGGGCCAGGGTCTCAGTGACTGCCCTGCCTCTGCAGACTGACTCTCAGATCCTTTTCTCCAGAATTCTCTGGCCTCCTGCATTCTGAACCCATAATTCCAACAACTTGCTGGTCTTCTTTTTTCATATGCCCTGCTGGCATCTCAGCACAGAGTTTTCAGTATGAAAATCATCCTTTTCTCTTTCAGTCTTCAGGCCTGTTTATTTCTGTAAAGTGTACAAATATTACCTTTGTCATGTAAACTAAAAATATTGGACTCTGCTTTGCCTCGCCCCATTTTTCTCACTTTTTATGTTTGGTTGTTTTCTGAATTGTCTCTTGGCTACCCTCCCTCCTTTCCCTTACAATTGTTACCACTCAATTTACACATTTCTTCTTATCTGGACTCTTGCAATAGCCTGTTAGGTGGTTGGGCTCCTTTTTTGTTTGTCTTCAGCACCACAGCCAAATCAGTCCCCAAGACGCCCACTTCCCATGAAAAGTCTTTCATGGTTTCACTTCTCTGTTCAAGTAAACTTGGACTCCAAAATATCATTGAAGACTTTCCAAATGTTGACCCCAGAAGATCTTTTCAGACTTAACTCTCAGTACTGTCCCATAATTAACCTATGTTCTAGTCAAAGGAGATGACCCAATTTCCTAGTTGAGCCCAATGATTTGTCCCTTTATTTATATTTCGTTTTTTGCCCAGCACCCCCAAGAATGCTTTTGCTCCATACAGTTGAACCTTATTTCTTCTCTGAATCCCTACAATACTTAGTTTGAACTTCCTTGTGGCCATGACCATTGTCAGCTTACTATGGCCTCTTCTGAGAGCTTGGCTTCTTTACTTGTCTTCTTTCCAGTTTGTAAGACCTTTAGAGGAAAAGAACATATCATATAGACCTTCTTAGAATTTTTACATAGCACTTGGGCCAGTATCTTCTACGTGGTTTGCCCAATATGTATTTGTTGAATGTTGAATTTGAAAAAAATTATTGTAGTTTTAGAAATTTAAAAAATGTATTTCTTGTATCATGTTTTTGAGAAATATTTACTTACTTATTTTCTTTAATTAATAACTGGAAAATACTAGGAACTAGTCATCTCATGTAAACATCCTCACAGCAAATTCATATCTGCTCAAAGGTCACTATTTTCACCAATGTTTTTAGAGTGATAATAAATTTACATTTAAATAATTTAGTGGAAAAAGAAAATAAGTATCTGATGTAATGTACCCAGAAGCTTCTGAGCTGTGAAGCTATAGAATTGGTACTTTTAAAAAAATATGCCTAAAGCTTTGTAATAAATACACATTCAAGGTACTAAGCATAAGTCTCTATCCTCTTCCAACATCCAAACTTCTTTGCTTACATTCTGTCTGTAACAGTATTTATTTAAGGAAAGATAAATAACATAAGGTAATACACCTGACCACAAAACCTAAAGTGGGTACCCTACTGGTCTTTGCATGTTTTAAAATAATTCTATAAACTCAGAAAAAATGTTTAACTCCGTCCATTACTTGGATTGGCTCTTCAAATTTAAAAAAAATGAAATATTTGGAAAATACTCCCAAATAACAACAAAAAAAGTTGTTTATTGAGTACAGGGACTATGTGTCAATACAATACCTTGCTTGTTTCTCCCACGAGATTAAATCCAGTTCTGAATAGCGAGTGAATGACCAACCAGTCCTCATTAATTGAGTACAGATAGTTGATTTACTTTTAAGGGACTCTTGGAAACTTTCCCTGATCCTTCATCGGGTGAAAGCTAAAAACATGTGTAGATCAAACCCATTATTGACTGAAAACTAACCACACAAAATGTTGTCAATTAGTTGTTGACAAAATTCAAGCCTTGATAAATCAGAAAAAAAGTGGTCGGCAGGTGAGATCCAAGTCTCTGAAGACAATTTTTTTTTTTTTTTACAGTGTGTGTATATGTTTTGTTTTGTTTCTTCTTCTTTCTTTCCATTTGTACATACTTGGCCCTGGCTGTAGAGTGGAAACAAGAAGCCCTATCTCACTTGGGGTGACTGAGCTCTCATCACCAGGTAGGCTCCGTTTGCTGTTTTGGACCATTTCTGTGCCACAGGCAAAGTTTTCTTCTTCTCAAACTTTATTTTGAAGCAAGTTCAAGGAAATTCAAAATAGCAGAGTTGGGTGGAAAAAATAAGATGTCTTTTGTTCAGCATGTGCAGCTTGAATTGTGTCAGGAAACATTGCTACTTCCATTTGATTACCCTTTACTTTGGAGAAACCACTTTTTTATTTTTTAACAAAGTCAGGAGAACTCTAAGTCAGAAGGCTGTCCATAGTCTAATCTCATGGACAGATGGCAGGCTCAAGCACATAACAAAGGGTCTGTTGTGTTGTTGCCAATTCTACTTCATGAAATCTTTTTGGTATAAACTGGAGAAAGCACTTTGTTCAGTTAAAGATTTTTTTTTTTTCTGCCAGCTCTCTTTGCCAAGGTCAATGTTTCTATTAACAGGGGAAGTATACTCTCCCCCTGGTGGCTGATTTTACACAATTTTTCTCTACGGAAAGAAGCATGGAGCTCAGAAGCTAGTGTCCTAATGTGATGTACATTCATTCAACAAATATTTATTGAGTTCCTATTATACGTTAGGCCGTGTACTAAGTAACTGGTGTTGGAAAACCCAAGGACTTATTCTGGATCCCTATGCATTAACTAACCACTAGACCTGTTCATGAGGCAGCCACTTAACCACACTGTACCTCACTTCCTCAACAATGAAGTGTGTATCTGTCCTGCTTATTGATGATCCAACAAGACAAAGTAACAGCAAGAGTGATAATATGTTGTAAATTTGCTGATGTCATTTTAATGCTTAAAATAACTTAATGTCTTCCCATTGCCCTTATTTTAAAATCCAACATTTTTCCATGGATTCAAAGACCCAAAATAATCTTGCCTCTGCATTCTTCCACTTCACCTCACACCATTCTTCCTCTGGAGAATCTCATACTTCCACACTGGCCAATTTTCTTCTCTGTGAAAGCTCAATTTCTCCCTCAAGGCTTTCATACTTTCTCTTCTTCCGAGCAAGCTTTTCTTTCTACTCATCACATCCCCAACTCTTACTTATTGTCATTTTAAAAGCCACATTCTCATAAATTCCTTTGCTAACCACCAACTCTAACATTGGTTCCCTTTATTATTTTCTTTCATAGAAACTTATTTTTCTTCATAGCATTTATCCATGTAGGAATGTATTAGTTTGTTCTAAAATTTTTGTTAACGATTTTCCCAATTAAAATGAAAACTTCATGAGGACAGGAAAGGTACCGTGACTGTATAATTCAATACAATATACCTTGAACCTGTAAATAATATCACTTAGAATTTTTAGAATGTCAGGATGAATAAAACCTATGGAGTGTTAGAGAAATACACATCTATTATTATATGAAAATAAAATAGTTTGTTTTATCTAAGAAGAAAGGAGGAAATGCAGTTTGAGAAAGAGGACGTGGTGTCTATTAGGTCTGGTGAGAGGAGAAATGACAGGAGAACAGGCCATGAGTCTAAAAGATTTGTTTAGCCAGCTGCATGAGTGGGCTGAGACCAGGAAGGCAGGAAGGTAGGGAAGTGTCGGCCATGGACAAAGAAAAGCTGGGTTTTTTTGTTTGTTTGTTTGTTTTGTTTTGTTTTAAGGCATAAAGGAAAAGGGAATTGAAAGGATTCTCTGTTGATGGATTTGGGGGAGTTGGCCCTGGGAACAGAGAGCCTTACTAAAACAGAAAAGTTACTAAGTTCTTGGCGGCAGGCTACAATATCTTTGAAAGACACAGGCAGTCACTGACATCAGCAGATTTATTGGGGACTAGGCAGTCCTTGACACCAGCAGTTACTGTGGGAGCTTGGCCAAAACCAGACCTGGATTCCCAGAACTCAGGTCTTATGCCTAGGAGTGTACTTAGCAAGTAATATTGGGATATAGATTTTTTAAATTATTTTAATTATGTACCCAATTATGTTAGTGTCATATATTTCACAAATGCTTAATAAGTAGATTAATGGAATTTTATAATCTTAGCTCTCATTTTGCAGATGATAAAACTGGGATTCAGAGATGTGAAGTGATCTGTCTAAGGCCATATAGGGGCAGAAACAAGACTAGAATATATGCATCTGATTCCTAGAGTTCCTTTCACTACATTATGCTTATTCATGTATATCATTATTGTAAGAGCTCATTTCTAAAAGCTTAGTCAATTTATTAAACTCATATTAATTCTAGACTAGAGTGACTACAAATTATTTAATATTTATTGATCATCTTTCATACTGACCTCATAGAACTAAAATAGACATATATCTCAGCTCAGTCCCTATTTTTCTTTCCTTCCCTCCTTCTCTCCTTCTTTCTTTCCTCTCTACCTTTATTTTCTTCTTTTTTTTTTACGTTTTTTAGTGAGGGCATTAAACAACAAATGCATTTTTAATATAACCGTGTCCCAAATATCACATTTTTATTTGCTAAATCTGACCTTAAGAAAGGAAAACAGAGCAGTTGAAGAAAGATCTGTGTGCCTGGATAGTGACTAAAGGGTGTCATTAAGGTGACCTGTCAGCCATTTCATTAGATGATGCTGGAGCATCAATATCTTTACGTCTTTACTGTTGGACTGGTCAGGGTCCTCAGATCAGAATTACAGTGTTCCCTCACTTATCGCAAGTATTACATTCTAGACGCGCCCCCCCCCCACGTGATAGGTGAAAATCTGCGAAGTAGGAACCTTACATTTATTTTAGTATTTACATATATTTTAAGGGTTTATAAACCCTTCCCACACACTTATAAACCATTCCCAGTCCCTTATTAACCTTTTCCACACTTTTATAAACACTATTTATGTTCTTAAACATATTCTACACTCTTAAACCTATGTAACTTTAACAACATACGTATACAGTTCCACAAAATCCCACGATATAGCAAAAAATCCACGATAAATAATTAAATACAGTATTTTTAAAAATCCCACGATACAGTGAGGTCATGATAAGTGAACCATGGTATAGAGAGGGACTACTGTATTCAATATTCAGCCCAGGGTCTCAAAGCATGGCTGTCAGTGTTCTGGAAGGCAAAGTGGGGTTCTCACCACTCAGAAAGTGCACTTTTTAATAACTTTCCCTGTTTTCAGTAAAGTATCCTTGCCCTCAGTAGAGTCTGGCACTAATGTCTCTGGGATCTTTCTGATCAGCCTCTCCAGAGTCAGTCCTCAGTCTCTGCCAGGAGGGTAGAAGGGACTACCTGTCAAAGAGACTGTTAGCAAATCTATCAGCTTCAGCTGCACTGCTGCTTTCAGATGTACTTTTTTTCCTGCCAATCCCTGAGCCTTTGTGAGGTTTTGCAGTGCAAGTCAGGTTGCTTCTGGGCTTCCCTCACTATCAACCTAAATCTCAGCTTCATGGGTCTGCACAGCCAGTCACCCCTCAGCCATCTGCTTTCTATCTCCCAAAATGTTATTGTTGTTGTTTTCTTCTTATTCTTTTTGTCCTTATGGGTTAATATCCTTAAAATCAATCCCTTTACTGTCTTTTTAGTGGGTTTTGGAGATGGGATTTAATGTAAAGCATATGTTAAATCTGCCATCTTTAACTAGAAGCACAGCCGTGAATTTTCAAAGTGACTACAGGAGAGACATTTAATTGCTCTTTTCTCAATTTTCTCTTTTGTAAAATGAGAAGACTAAGAGAGATGATTGTTGATGGACCACACACACATTTTTATGATTGCATAATCTCCTGCATTATCATTCTTAACTGAGACCATAAGGTTACAACTTCCTAAACCTTCAAAAGAGATTCTGTGTTCAGTATCTTAAGGAATAGATAAAGACGCAGTATACATTTTCAATGACATCAAGCCTCCCAGTTCTGTCACATGCCATCATGAGACCTTGAGCAAGGACTTCTCTGAAGTTTATTTCCCTTCAAATGAAGACAATAATGTCAATTTCTTTCATAAGGTTGCTGAAATGAGCAGATGAATTAATAGGAAAAGTGCTTCACATATGCAAATTTGCTAAGCAAATATTAGTTAATGTAGTTATTTTGGGGGGTTAAACATCTTCGCAGCACAATAGTTCTTGGCCTTTTTAAAGTCTTCTGGTTGGGGAATCATAGTATTTACCTTTAATTGCTTGGACTTACTCTAATTAGTGTTGGGAGTCCCTGCAGGTTGCCAGTAAATCTGTTCCTATAAAGCATTTAATCCTTCAAGACATTAACAATATTATTAATAAGGGCCCTTCTCACTGAAATCATTTCTGTCGGGTAATCCACTAAGTGCTTTATATACATCTCTAATCTTTACAACCATCCTGCAAGGGAAGTCCTATTGAACCCATTTTACAGATAAAGAAATTGAGGCTTGTGGAAGTGAAGTGAGTTTGTCAAGTTCACTCACTTGCAATTCAAACCAGGTCTATCTGGCACCAAAATCCATGTATCCCCTTTTCTTTATGCCATCATGCCTTCTTAACTCTTTAAAAACCACGAATACCTCTTATAACACTGAGGCAAGAATGTGAATGAGTTTAGTGTAATAACTGTAATTTGGTTCCTTCTAGTCTCAATTCTGCATCCTCACAATGGATTCTGCATTCTGATCCTAAAAGCCTATGGCCATGCCTTCCTGTGGACCTTACTTTGGCTCCTGCTTTTTCTCTCCTTCAAAATTATCTCTCCCTTCCTCTGTTCAGTGACTATCCTACTCACCCTGTGGGGCTGTACCAAGGTGCAACTTCTTTGAAGCTTTTCTTTACTTCTTCAAGCAAAATTAATTGCTCTATTCTCTATGTTCTTTGAGCATTCTAGTTTGTATCATATAAAATTGCCTCTTTTTAACCATGTTAATCCACAAAAACAACTTATACTGTTGACCAAATATCTCTTTTATTCCACTGTATTGTAACTGACTCCAAAAAACCTCCGCTGCTTTGCGGCATACCTCTTCAGGGGAAAGGCTAAGGGAGTAAACCCCGACAGAAAATCCGGAGCCGGAGTCCCTAAGGCGGTTTGACGTTGTAGTCAACACCGGCAACTCCTGCGGCGCACCTGAAGCCAAGCTGTATTGACTCCGTCTTTCCCTTGGACCCTTCAGCTGCGAAGAGAGGGGGGGTCTGCTGCATGGGCAACAGCAGACCCTCCATATCACCCTGCCCAGGCTCTGTAGCTTCAGCTCCACTGGAGAGGACACTCCAGCGTCATCACAAGATGTTGATTTAACGTGGGAGGAGACAGATACCGTGTCACTCCCGAGTCGGACTGCACAGCCGTTCTCGGCGGTGCAGATAGACTCTTAAGAAGCTACACCATCGTCTCTCGAGACGGACGGCTGCCGATTCGATTTGTAACTGAAGACAGGATGTCCCCAGAATATAAGGTGCATGACAGTTAACCATAATAAAAGCTGACCTTCTGAGAGCTTACTAAGGGTCAGGCCTGTCCTACACACATTATATGGAATGACTCACTCCTCAGAGCAATCCTGTAACAGTTGCATACACATGCATTGTATATAATAAATATTAAATATTATGAATCTTATGTAATATTTAATAAAGATACATTTTATATACATATATATGTATGTGTGTGTGTGTGTGTGTGTGCTGCAGAATTTTAGATATTAGTTTATGTGTGTCATTGGATGAAAAAGATTGAAAATCACTGTCCTAGTTTAAAGCCAGGCAGTTGAGTTCATGGTATATTCCTTCTAAAAATTATTATCTTAAGTCTATAGAAAAAGGCAACACCTGATGTTAAAACTCAAATACATGTGTATGGTTTTAGCTAAAACATCCAAACAGAATTAAAGTATTAAGAATCTTCAGAAATGGCTGTGGATGGAGCATCAAAGTTGACAGTGACAATGATGCTGGTATCTGAAAGTGATATAATGACAAGCTTTATAATTCAGCTTCTTTTTATTTGTTTGCTTATATTTAAATCATTGTATAAAGACACAGACACAAGTTATCCAGAAATTGCCGAGTCAGAAACAGAGGAAAATTAGTCTCCTATTGATTTTACATTATGGAGTGAGAGGTTAATTAGGAACATTTTGTCATGGGTTGGGGAGATGTGGCTGTTCCTCCCATCATTTTCTCCTAGCCTGGCTGAGGGGCTTAGGAAAGATTCACAGTGGAGGGAAGAAGGATTAGGGGGCTAACTGTTTTATGAGAAAAATCATGTAATTCAAAGAGGTCATCAGGAAATCATTTCCCAAGGAGAGCCCTTGTCTTTGAAATCCTTTCTCACTCCTGGTCTAACAAAGCCTTGGTTCATTGAACCTCAAAGGATGATCTTAGGCAGCTGGTTTTGGCTGGCCAGCTTTGATGGCTGGGGTGTTTGAACTACAGTGGGGTTAAAATGGTCTATTTCAGTTTAATTATTTGTGTATTTGCTCAGGATTCTTCTCAAGGAAGAATGGGCTTCATCTTGTGGGAAATGAACATCTCTCTGTAATATAGGGTCTTAACAAAATAAAATTACTTGTTCAAGAGCTCAAGTTGATGCTTGCATGAATTAGTTCATCCTATAACTTGTTACCTTTGTGATCAGTTTGGTTTGAGTGAGAAGTAACTGGACTTTTACATGTCTGTGCCTTTTATTTTCTGCAATCTAGAAGACATTCTCTCACCTTCATATTTTCCTAGATCCTGCTCTTTCTCCAATAATTTTTTTATTAAATTATTTTTATTGTTATTCTGTTACAGTTGTCCGTCTGTAACATTCCCAATCATTTAACTCCAAATTACAGAATTAAAACAGGATATTAATATCCCTTTGGTGCCCGGGTAGGAACAGAGGGACCAATGCCCTCTGGACATGGCTTCATTTCAGAGAAGATTGTTGAGAGTATATCACAGGATAAAATTTTCTAATTTTAGCCTTGTCTTCAAGGACAAGGGTTAATTTTCTTCTACTGCATATCCCTTTCTTTCTGGACTGAAGAATTTCTGAATTTAATCTCACTAGGTTCCTCCATTAGGATATAAGTTCCTCAAAGGCAAGGACTTGTCTAGTTTATTGCTCTATCATGAATGCCTAGGATAGTACGTGGCCTGTAGCGGGTTATCATTTATTGAAATAAGTAAATGAATGACCCAGTAAATCAGGGTAGGCTGGGTTGTGCTGCAATAACAAACAACCTCCAGGCTGACAAAGCAACAACCATCTTGAACATTGCTTATCACTTGGTAGAAGAAAAGAGAGTTCTAGGTTTCTAAATATCAACAGAACATTCTGGCCTGGAAGTGCTATGTAACCCTTTCACTAACAACTAAACATACAACCCTCCCCAAACCACATGTGTGGTTTTAGTACGTGCTCCAAAAGTGCTTATAGCAATAAGAACTACTACATTGATAACAGCAAGGCTTTAGTTGAAGTTTTTATGGGATCTTGTCTATTATTAGAACTGATGAGGCCACGAGAAAGCTCTATTTTTCAGAATAACTTTTATAGTCATAAATCAATCACTTTAAACATGGACAATATCATTCCAAGGGGATGAAAATTGGTTCTTGGGGTGGGGGTGGGGTACTTTTAGATCTTCAGTCCTCCTAGAGGCCACACTACATAAACAAATATATATTTGTGGTATTTAAATGTCATGTGGGAGGCAATTAGGAAGAAAATCTACCCAGGTTCCTTAGGGCTCAATAATGAAAAAAAGGTTAGAAACACTGCTTTAAACCAATGAGTGGTGACTTTGTATCTGGACTTCTTGCTGTTGGTGGTGTTTGTTGGGAGTTAGGGCTCTCTGGGACATACAAATTGTTTCTTCTGCTGGGGAAGACAGGATGCCTCCACTCCAGGCCACTTTAATAAAAGTGATCCTTTCCATCACTGTATCTGCTATGCTCTACAATGTCCTCCTACCTGTGGTTATAGAAGGCCAATGGACAGAGCATTACTAATCTTAGTAGCAGTAGCAATTTTATAGTCAAGGCACATTTCACCCCCTCAGATGATCATTTAGGATAAACAATTACAAATTAGATAGGCTCTGTGCCAAGTAAGGAACTGACTTGTATTTTTGTTTTAAAATTTCTGGTCATATGAGTTTAGGAGTTTAAGACTAAGACTCATATTGGGTAGTTAAACATTTGCTGACTTCCAGAGAAAAACATCATTATGAAGAGGAGGTAAAGAAACAAAAGATCCCTTTCTTATCTCCTAGTAAACCTGGGTTAGAATGTTTGTCCTTGTCTTTCAATTGCAGTTTGACCACTTATTTACTGAGGACCTTCCTCAATTGTGAAATTTCTTTATGTTTTACCTTCCTCATAAGTAAATGGGAATAATAATAGTATTTACTTCATAAAATTATTGCAAGGATTAAATGAAGTAACATCCAGTATATAAATGTTTTGAACATTGCCTGTTATATAGTCAGCCCCAGATTAACATAGTCATTACTAGCTATATTATATTGTTATTGTCTTTATTACTTATACATGATCCTCAGATTTCTGTGTTACAAAGAGGAGGCTCCAAGCCTTCTTCTCTTATGCCATGATTCAAAACTCATGTAGCTTAGCTCTGATTATCATACTATCCATGGCAGACACTGTCAGGTTGCTGAGCACAACCCCATGTGCAATTCATTTGCCCATAGAACTTCCAGAGGTTTGACTAGATTTGCATGTGTGAATCGATGAACTCTATGGAAGTTGCTGGATGGGACTTCAGGGAAAGCTATTTCAAAGAACCCTGCCCAGAAAGCACGGGTCTTGACATGTAGTTCTTTCCCTCTTCTACTTACCAGCTGAAATGCAGATGGATTTTACTCCTATTGGTGCAACAGCCACCTTATGACTATGAGGCAATAACCACAATAAAATCCCTTTAAGCGTCATGCAGCAAAAAGACAGGAAATGGTTAAATTCGTGACAACATCTTTGGAATGACTATATCACCACAGCCAAACTTCCTTCTGTCTTCTTGATATATGAACAAAGCAGATGCTTATGTGTTAAGGTCATTTGTTGCTTAAAGAAGAGAGTATTTTAAGTTGATATACTATTGTTACCTATATGGAAATGTTAGTGTAAATCTGAATGCTTTATATAAATGAATGGAAAATGAAAAATATGTACCCATTTATAAACTACTGGAAAGAGGCATATTCTCAGAACATAGTAAGAGTGAAATAGTTTCTGAATTTCTTTCCCCCCAAATTAAAAAATACTAGGGTCACGCCATATATTGTGAAATGATTACCATAATAATGTTAAATAACACATCCATCATCTCACATAGTTACAATCTGTGTGTGTTTATGGTGAGAACTTTTATGATTTAGCTTACCAACTTTCAAATGTATACTCAGTATTGTTAACTATAGTCACCATGTTATACATTACATTACCAGAAATCATTCATGTTAAAACTGCAAGTTTTACACCCTTTGACTACCTTCAACCATTTCCATCCCCCAGCCCTGTCAATTTTTTCTGTTTTTATTAAGTTCATTATTTTTCTATCCCACATGAGATCATACAGTATTTTTCTTTCTCTGACTTATTTTTCATAAAATAATACCTTCAAGTTTCATCCTTTTTCTTGCAAATGACAGAATTTTTATGGCTAAATAATATTCCATTGTGTGTGTGTGTGTGTGTGTGTGTATAATATTCTTGATCCATTAATCTTTTAGTGGGTGTTTAGGTTGTGCCCATGCCAGGCTTATTGTAAGTACTCAAACTATGTGAGTGGAAAAGTAATTCTTTAAAAGCCAAGAACTATTTACCTTTTTAAATAAAAATAGCTAGTTGAAAGGTAAAAAAGAAAATCAGTGTAAGTTTTAATTTGGAAGTATTTAGGAAAGGACGTTTATATAAATGTATGTCATTTGTCCATCCTACATAATAGCTATTACTTACTGAGGACTTCCCTGTGTCAAATTCATATTTGTTATGTCTAACCCTTTGAATTCAGTGCTGTTATGAGCAGTCTCATTTTACAGATGAGAAAACTGAAGCTAGAGAAGTTAAGTAGTAAATGGCAGAGACGGTTAGAGCTTGAGCATATCCGGCTCCAGAATGAGTCTTTGTAACCACTACTCTCTCCTGTGGGAGCAGAGACATTTGACTCAGTCCCTCCCCTCACATGGTGGCACATCCCCAATGGTGGAGTCTGAATGAATGAAAGGTAACTTTCCATGTGAGCAGTGGATTAGAACTGAATCCCAAGCCTGTATGTTGCGACACTGGCCACCTGGGACACTGGACAGTATCACTTCTCGTCCTGGGTTCCCTATGATTTGTCTGCACAGGTGAATGTGTTCCAAATTCTGGCACTGAGGTCAGTAAGAGAATAGCGTGATGGGACACTCACGATTCAGGCCACCTGGATATGAACTGACACCCACACCTCATCAGGGTTCCTTGCTGTGTTTACACATTTCAGTTGGCTACATAAGAAGTAATCAAAGTGGTCAGGGGCCTGGTTTCATTTGCCGAGCACCGGCCTGTTATCTACCTAGGTTTGCCTCTCTGTGATACCTATGCGGGGCGAAGTTCTGTTGAATAATCAGGCTATGTTTCAAGGCAGACTTCCAACTCAAAAACAGTTCACCTATTGAGAATCCGATCTCTTGGCAATGGAGACTCCTGGGATTATTGTTATTACGATATGTTCTAACTCTTTCTTCACAAAGCCAAGTAGGTTCCCATGAAAAGAAGCCATGGGTTTGGCACTGCGTGTCGTTTCTAGTAGCAGTTTTCCTGGTGCTGGTTACAGGATCTGAGTGGTAGGGCGTGTTCACTCTACATGGGTGCCGAAAGCGAGGTGAGGGTAGGGTGCAGTAAGAGACGATGTAACTGCAGGGTCAGGCACAGGCACTGTGCAGACAATGCGTGACCATCATGATAGGACATAGTGGCCCTGGCAGGGAATCATGTGCAAGGCTAGGGAGGGACTCTATGTCATGGGTTGCGCGCATGTGTGTGTGAGTGATGGAGGTGTGCTTTCATGAGATTCCCTTTAAAAATAAAGTTCAGACCCCAAATTTTCTCTGATAAGGAATTTGGGTTCCCTTCAGTGTTGTTTCTCATTTATATTTCTCCTTAGGTTCTGCCTTCAAACATTCAGCATCTTGGAATCTGAGTTCATTACATTGATAATGAAGGACAATGCCAATGTCAACGAATTCAGTTATTGATTTATTTAAGAATTATTGATCAAGGGTTTTTCATGTAAAAGGCAGTGTGCTAGGTGTTTCAGAGCAGGGCTTCTGTGAACAACCTGCACAATCATCCAAAGGAGTCCTGGTGTATGGGACACAAATATATAAACGAAGCGTACATCCCACCCTTGGGAGATTTGGAGTTCAGGGCCTGGAGAGGACTTCCATGGCAGCTGGGAGGAGTGGAAGATTCTTTTTAGCTGAGGGTTTGTGAATTGGCCACTCGCATGAGTTCTCTAATTAAGGAGAAGTGAGAGTGACTATGTGTGAGTTTCCCAGAACTGCTGTAACAGAGATTTAGTCTCTCCTAGTGCTGGAACCCGTATGTCTGAAATCAAGGTGTTGGCAGGGCCACACTCATCCTGGAAGCTCTAGGGGAAAACTCATTCTTTGCCTCTTCCAGATTCTGCTGCCCATCAGCATTTCTTGACTGGTGGCCACATCACTCTGATCTCTGCTTCGTGGCCCCATTGGCTCCTCCTCTTCTTGTTCTGTCTCTTCAGTGTGCTTCTTATAAGGACACCTGTTATAGGATTTAGGGACCACTTGATAATGTAGGGTTCTCCATAACTCAAAATTCTTACTATGTTTCCACAAACCCTTTTCCCAAAGTAACATTCACAGGTTCCATGAATTAAACCATGGACATAAATGTCTTTTGGGGAACTACCATTTAATTCACTATAGCTACAGACCTGAATCATAGGGGCAGCTCTTTAAAAAAATAGAAAAAAAAATTTTTTTTTTTTTTGCTATGGGTATTCTGACAGCATTTCTAATGGTGGGGGTCTAGGTATCTGTATCAGTTCCTCAGGTGATTCATATGCATGTAGGTCATGGACCTGCATTTTAGAACCACAGTGTATTGCTTGCACTGATCCTTTGGTTTTAGATCACCTGCATCCCCACTTGCTAACTGTGTTTCCACGATAAGTCATTTAACTTCCCAGAGTCTCACTTTCATCTGTAAAATGGAGATAAAAGCAATACTTTCTACAATGGGTTCTTGTGAGGATTAAATGAATTAATGCTTAGGACAGTGCCTGGCACATAGTAAGCACTCAATAAATGTTTGCTATAATTATGTTCATCCTTGTTATCATCATGGTTATTCAGTGATGTGAGTACTGGTCTGCCAGCCATGGCTTCCATCTTGCTGTATTTGGGGGTCTTGCCCCACACTTCCCAGAGTCAGGGGGTCACAGCTCTCTTTTAACTCAAGCAGGGGTGGGTGCTGGTGTCCATGATGCCAAAGCTTTGTTCTTATGAACTTTCAAATCATCTCTCTTAAAATTGTAACCTTGACAGGATGTCATTTTCAAATTAACTTTTTATCAACTTTGGTTTGGATAAGACAGTCTGATTTTCAATTCACAAATCCAAAGAATGGTTTTCCAGGTTGCCACAAAATATTATGTACCACACCCATATGTTTATGTATCTGCTGTTTTGACACTATAACAGCAGAGTCGAGTAGTTGCAGCAAGATTGTATTGTCCACCAAACCTAAAATACTTACTACCTGGCCCTTTACAGAAAACGTGTGCTGCCTCTTTTATAGAAAATCTGTGCTAAATGCTTGGGCTGCAAAGACTCATACATAATTGTGATATTCTCAAAATGTTTACAGACTAGGGTAAAGGATGGAAAAGAAAACACCAACCCAGTGTATTGGAGAATTTTTTCTGCTAATTGTGTGAACCATAAGAATGCGATTAGAGAGAAAGAAATGAATAGTTCTCTCTATGAAAGTTTTTAAAAAGAATTTGAAGAGGCGATAAAATTTAAGTGGAGCATCACCATGTGTAAGATTTTGCTCAGTGAATTTAAAAACAAAGATATTTCGGATGAAGTTTCAGTATGAGCAAAGGAGACAGGAAAATAAGCAGAAAGAACAGTAATTGCTCATTCAGTTGCCCAATTTGGCTGTAGTATCTGGTGCGTGGCAGGGACAGAAGGATCAAGTTAGGCTGGTGGTGGGTAGGTCCTAGAGAGAGGACTTGGGAATCCCCTTTCTATCTCGTAGCCTTCGTCGAAGCTCCTGCAGCTTTCGGAATGACTCATTCTTTAACAACTGATATTGTTATCTTTAATCATGAAAAGATGGAGAGAGCAGCAAGGGTGGACCCGGTCATTGTGACATTAGCCTCCTAATTTATGTCTTTGTAAAAATGCTTTCATGGCGAAGTTATGTTTTATAATTGGGAAACTATGAAAGCTCTGGAGTTGCTGGCTATTCATTACAACAGGAATCTCATTTCTCAAAGCGTTGTGTGCACAACAGAAGAGAAAGTGAAAAGAAAGGGGAAGAGATGTCTTGAGATAACCCACCCCCACCCCCACCTCATAGTCAAATAGAAATGACAAGTAAATGAATTTTTGATAGGAGATGGAAAGCTAATATTTTGTAAGAAAGCATGTTCCAAGAACAGATTTTTTCACTGGATAGCTGTGTAAATAGCCTCTCACTTGGCACACAGGAAAGATGCTTCCTTTTCAGCATTATTTTGTCATTGAAATCTGTCTTCTTAATTGCCTCTTCCTTGAGCACTGGACTCAGGTAAGGAATAAATTCAAACTCTATGATGTTTTGTTGACAGAAGAAATGTGGAATAAGAAGTGCCCTGGGAGAAGTTGAAAGGTATCAGGGGATAGATAGATAGACACATATATACATATAGCTATAGAATCATAAGCATAATTATTTCATAATAATTTACAGAGTTTCAGCATATTGTATTTGAACTGTATTTGACCATTTCTTCAGATTATTTCTAATGATTTCCTATTACAAACTGATCCTGAATACAGCATCATTTTCTTTATAAAGAATTGCAGAACTGAATCTACTTCATTACCTAGTTGTGTGGCCTTTGGATGACACTTTTTATCCTTTTGAGTATTTGTTTCTTCATCTGTAAAATAAGAATGAAAATTAGCATGGAGGTATGGAAGAGCATTGAATTTGAGCTTAGGAGACTGGGCTTTCCAAGAAACCTTTAACTCATTTGCTTCTAATTTGCTGCTTATTTACTCTATTATCTTGGACAAATGGTCCCTTCGAACCACAGTTTTCTTATCAGTAAAACAATAATGCATGGAAATCATATGAGTCTACTAAAAGGATTCAGTTAAGTGAAGGAGAATTATAAGCTAGCAAGAAAGATTTTATTTTTCCCTAAAGTTGGCAAATGATTGAGAAGGCTTTAAGGGCAGTCAAATGTCCTAACTCTTACCTAATAATCTCACTCCTAGAAATATTTCTTAAGAAAATAAGATGGTATTTAAGGTTATTTTTGAGACAGCAAAAAAAATATAAATTATTTGAATATTTAGCTAAATAGTTTAACAAAATAGACTGACATTTTGTAAATTACTCTGGGGTTAGTTATATGAGTTTATGATTCCAGACTGGTGTGGTTTCCTCCTACTTACCTTTAAAAATACAATGACAGGTGAGATGTGCCTAGCACACCTTCCTCCAAAGAAGCCCTTTTTTTTTTCTTTTTTTTTTCTCTCTCCTAATATGCAATATTGAAAAATTAATCCCTGCCTTTTGTCTCTAGTGATTATGGATTGAATGGTGCCTTTTAACCCTGTTGCCAAATCTGTTGCCCCCAGAACACAACAAGGACACCAGCCTGTTAAACCAAGCACGCCGTTGTCCGGGGACAGCCAGCTGACCTGGAGTCTGCACGATCCTTCCCCATGTGGGAATGCCACCCTCCCCTCCACACCCCACTATTATTAGGGTTTTCTGGACCCAAGGGTAGGTAGGACGACGACCATGTCCAGCTTGAAGCAGCTAGAGGAGCTTGAGACCTTCGCCCATTTTCCTTTACAAGATTACAAAGGGTCTTAATATTTGAGAGGGAGGGATAGTTATTTTTTATGAACCAGGGGTATGGACTTGGTGGGGGGATTGCTGGGGGAGGGGGATGCTGGGTGGAGGGGAGCAAAGGGGAGAAAATTGGAACTATTGTAACAATATAATCAATAAAATACATTAAAAAATAAAAAATAAAAATACAATGACAATTTATACAACATGTTTAAAAATCACAGAATTAATGTGGTATGCTTTGTCAAGAAATAAAGTTTAGAATTTATAGTATTGTGCCCAAGGGGAAAAAATCACAGCATTGAATATGACTACCAGCAAACAATCTATTATCAGAATCTTTGCTAATTTTCTAAAAATTTTCTGGTCAGTGGAGTTGGAATGAGAAAAATCAATCAGTGACCTATCAATGCATCATCCAATAAAACTAAAGAATCCTGGAACAAGGTAAGATAATATTTCATTGCTTCCCCACTGTCTGACCTCTGGCTCAGTTACTAAAGAACTTTACTCATCAGAAAACTAGGCAACCATGCTTCAATTAGGTAAGTGTTATGTTCCAAGGAAGCCATACTTATTTTCCTCTTTACTTGTTATGGACTGAATGTTTGTATTCCCCCCAAAATTGTATGTTGAAGCCATATGATGGTATTTAAAGGTAGGCCTTTGGGAAGTAATAAGATCATGGGCACAGAGCTTTTATGATGGGATTAGTACCTTTATATGAAAAGACATGAGAGAGTTTGTTACATCTTTCTCTCCTTTCTACCATATGAGGATACACTGAGAGACAAGATATCTACAAGCCAGGAGTCAGGCCCTTACCAGACACTGTTGGCACTTTGATCTTGGACTTCTTAGTCTCCAGAACTGTGAGGAATAAACATCTATTGTTTAAGTCACCCAGTCTATAGTATTTCTTATAGCAGCCTGAGCTAAGACATCATCTTGCTCAATTCATATTTCACTATCATTTTGCAGAGTGTTCCAGAAAGCAGAGTAAGAAGTTGTGGGATAGTAGTGATGTCAGTAGAGGTGAATTGGTTACCACTGTGCTTTACGTTCTGGGGGTAGAGTTCTCTTAAGCAAAGTATTGTAGGGAAGACAGCATCAGGTAACCAGCAGCTTAGGAAAGAGCACCAACTGAGCAGTTCAGAGTTTCAGTGAGCCACACAGCAGAGGCAGTACATACTCTGTTATGGGCCAGGAGAACTGCTAGGAACTGTCTAGAAGTTGTGCCTATTAACTGCATTCTAGGTTTGCTTTAAATGAAGATGATGGTTATAGGAAGCAGAGAACAGAGGTCAAACTAAAGATAATTAAAATTTTCTTTTTCTAGAAAAAAGTCTTAATACATTGCTCCAAAAGGTCTACTGAATTCCAAGTAAGCAAATATAAAAACATACTCCAAGAGTGTAAACTTTTTAAAAAAGTACAAGTATAATAAAAATCTTACAAAGATCAGGACAATAAGAATAATTGTTCACTGGTTAGTTAGTTATGGACTTGTTTGGCTAACTAAAATAGAAAACACAGAATAAACCCAGATCTATATGGTCAACTAATATTTGACAAAGGGAGAGGAACATAAAATGGAGTGAAAAGAGCCTCTTCAACAAATGGTGCTGGGAGAACTGACAGGGACTTGCAAAAAAATGAAACTGGACCACCAACTTACACCACACACCAGAATAAACTCAAGATGGATCAAAGACTTCAATGTAAGCTGTGACACCATAAAAGTCCTAGAGGAAAACATAGGCAGGAAAATTTCGGATGTCCCACGTAGCAATATTTTCACCAATGCATCTCCTTAGGCAAGGGAAATAAAGGAAAAAATAAACAAATGGGACTACATCAAACTGAAGAGTTTCTGCTCAGCAAAAGAAAACATCAGCAAGCTGAAAAGGGAACCAACCATGTGGGAAAACATATTTGCCAATGATACCTCAGACAAGGGATTGATCTTTAAAATATATAAAAAACTTACACATCTCAACACCAAGAAGACAGACAGCCCAATTAAAAAATGGGCAAAGGACCTAAACAAACACTTCTCCAAAGAGGACATACAGAAGGCCCATAGACATATGAAAGGATGCTCAACATCATTAGTCATCAGGGAGGTGCAAATAAAAACCACAATGAGATACCATTTTACATCAGTCAGAATGGCCATCATCAACAAATCAACAAACAACAAGTGCTGGCGAGGATATGGAGAAAAGGGAACCCTGGACACTATGGGGGGGAGTGCAGATTGGTGCAGCCACTATGGAAAACAGTATGGAATTACCTCAAAAAACTAAAAATGGAACTTCCTTTTGAACCAGCAATTCCATTGCTAGGATTATACCTGAAGAATCCTGAAAACACCAATTCAAAACAACCTATACATCCCTATGTTTATAGCAGCGCTATTTACAATAGCCAAGTGCTGGAAATAGCCTAAGTGCCCATCTGTAGATGAGTGGATCAAAAAACTGTGGTACATTTACACAATGGAATACTATGCAGCAGAAAGAAAGAAGGAATTCCTACCATATGCAACAACATGGATGGAGCTAGAGAGAATTATGCTTAGTGAAATAAGCCAGGCAACCATATTAGGTGGTATACCATATGATACCACCTAATACAGGAAACTAATGGACAACACAAACAAATGAGCAAAATTGAACCAGAGGCATGGAAACAAGGAGCAGACTGACAGTGACAAGGGGGGCGGGGGGAGGGAGAGAAGGGAGGTAATAAGGGGAAGGGACTAGTCAAGGAACATGTATGAATGACCCATGGACATAGACAATGGTGTGGGGATTGGACTGTGCAGGTGAAGGGTGGGTTGGGTGGAGGAGGACAAAAGGGAGGAAATTGGGACAACTGTAAAAGAATAAACAAGAATGAAATATATATATATATATATATATATATATATATATATATATATATATAGTGATTCTGACTATTTTTAACATTTCTATACTTAATCCTAAATCTTCTAATAGTTGAAAGAAGGTTATTTGATAAGAAAATAATAATGTCATCCCAATCAAGGTTTAGCATAACTTCATCATTGGTTGGTTTCACAGCCAGAGCTTTGGGCACTGATGTTGATGGGATTCTCAGGGACTGATAGGTCGGATTTAGCACACTTCACCTATGCACAGCTTAAGGACTGGGATATATTCTAAGAAATACGCCCTTGGATGATTTCATCTTTATGAGACTTCATGGAGTACTTACAAAAGGAAAAAAAAAGATAAAATAGAAAATCTAAATAGCGATGCCCTAAATAACATGAGGTTTATTTTTCTTGCATGTAAAAGAAGTCTGGTGATAAGCAGTTCAGAGTAGGAAAGGCAGCCCATGGTGTCATTTAAGGACCCAGGCTTCCTCCAGTTTTCACCTCTGCCACTATAAAGGTGGCCCTCTCATGATGGCTGCTAAGACTCCAGCCATTGTGTGGATGCAGGAAGACAAGTAAGGGAAGAAGGAACATTTGTTGGCTGATTTTTCCTTGTTGAGGACCTTTGTGAGAGGCTCCATTTGGTAAATTAATTCATTGGCAAGAACCATGTTACACAGCCACTCTCTCTTAAGGTAAGTTGGGAAACGTAGTTTCAGCTATTTTTAAAATATTTTTAATATTTCTACACCCAGAGAAATCAGGGTTCAGTTAGTAAGTAAAAATGAATATTGGGTCAGCAACAGGCAGCACCTGCCACATCTACAAATCTACAAAAGTCAGACTGACATTTGGCTTTCTATTTTGGGTGTGAAATAACAGCAGTTCATGGCACACTTCAAATAAATGCAATGTTAATACCTATTCCCCTCAAACTATTTTAAAAAAATGCAAGAGAAAAGAAGACTCCCAAGTTCACTTTATGAGGCCAGCATTATCCTAATTCCAAAAGGAGATAAAGACAGATGAAAAAAGAAAATTATAGGCCAATATTTCTGAGGAACATAGATGCTAATATCCTCAACAAAATATTAGAAACCAGGTCCAGAAATACATCAAAAAGATTATACACCAAAATCAAATGGGACTTATTCGAGGGATGCAAGGTTGGTGGTACAATATCCATGAACCAATAAATGTGATACATCATGTAAACAAAATGAAAGATAAAAATCATATGATTATATCAATAAATGCAGTAAGAGCATTTGGTAAAATCCAGTACACATTCATGATAAAATCTCTCAGCAAAGTGGGAATAGAGGAAATAAATACAACAAAGACCATATATATGAAAAACCCACAGCCAACACCATACTCAAAGGACAAAAACTAAAAGCATTTCCCTTAAGATTGAGAACAAGACAGGGCTACTTGCTTTCACTACTCTTATTCAATATAGTACTGGAAGTCCTAGCCACAGCAATCAGACAAGAAGAAGGAATAAAAGGCATCCAAATTGGAAAGAAGTAAGTAAAACTGTCATTATTTACAAATGACATGATAATGTACATAGAAAACCATAAAGACTCCACCAAAAAACTACTAGACCTAATAAATGACTCAGCAAAGTGGCAAGATACAAAATCAATACCCAGAAATCAATGGTATTTTTATACACCAATAACAAAATATCAGAAAGAGAAACTAAGAAAACAATCCCATTTATTATTGCGACAACAACAAAATAATAATAAATTACCGAGGAATAAATTTAACCAAGAAGGTAAAAGACCTGTACTCAGAAAACTGCAGGACACTGAAGAAATAAATTGAGGAAGATACAAATAAGCAGAAGGATATACCATGTTCATGGATTGGAAGAATTAACATCATTAAAATGTCCATACTACCCAAAGCAATCTATAGATTTAATGCAATTTCTATCAAAATAGCAATGAGATATTTCACAAATCTAGAACAAATAGTCCAAAAATATATATGGTACCAAAAACAGACTCTGAATAGCCTCAGCAATCTTGACAAAGAAGAACAAAGTTGGAAGTATCACAATACCTGACATCAAACAATACCATAAGGCTACTGTAATCCAAACAGCCTGATACTGGCATAAGAACAGGCACATAGGTCAAAGAAGCATAACAGAGTCTAGAAATAAACCCATGACTTTATGGTCAATTAATATTTGACAAAGGAGGTAAGAACATACAATGGAGTAAAGACAGTCTCTTCAATAAATAGTGTTGGGAAAACTGGACTGGTACGTGCAAAAAACTGAAACTAGACCAACAACTGACACCATGTACAAGAATATCTAAATGGATAAAAGACTTAAATGTAAATCATGAAATCATAAAAATCCTAGAAGAAAGCATAGACAGTAAAATTTCAGTTATCTTGTCTAGCAATATTTTTGCTGCTATATCTCCCAGGGCAATGGAAACAAAGGACAAAAAAATAAATAAATAAATGGGACTACATCAAATTAAAATCTTCTGCACAGCCAGAAAACTATCATCATAATGAAAAGGGAACCCCACTGTCTGGGAGAACATATTTACCAATGATACAACTGATAAGGGTTTAATTTCCCAAATATATTAAAAACTTAAACAATTTAACACTAAGAAGACAAACAAACAGATTTGAAAATGGGCAAAGGACCTGAACAGACACTTCTAACAGAACATGCAGATAAATGGCCCATAGACATGTGAAAAGATGCTCAACATCACTGCTGTAATCATCAGAAAAATGCACATTAAAACCACAATGAAATATCATCTCACATCTGACAGAATGACCAACATCAATAAATCAACAAACAAATGCTGGCAAGGATGCGGAGAAAAGGGAACCCTACTGCACTGTTGGTGGGAATGCAGACTGGTGCAGTCACTGTGAAAAACAGTATGAAGTTTCCCCCAGAAATTAAAAATGGCACTGCCTTTTGACCGAGCAATTCCACTTCTGGGGCTATATCCTAAGAATCCCAAAACACCAGTCCAAAAGACTATACGCACCGCTATGTTTACAACAGCATTATTTACAATAGCCAGGATCTGCTAACAGTCTGAGTGGCCATCAGTAGATGAATGGATAAAAAAATCTGTGGCACAGTCCTGATCAGTTTGGCTCAGTTGGTTGAGCATCATCCTGTAAAGCAACAGATTGCCAGTTCGATTCCTGGTCAGGGCATGTGCCTGGGTTGTGGGTTTGGTTCTGGTCGGAGCACATATGAGAGGCAACGGATGAATGTTTCTCTCTCACATTGATGTTTCTCTCCCTTTCCTTCTCCCTCCCTTTCTCTCTCTCTAAAAATAAATAAATAAAACCTTTTTTAAAAGGTGCGGTACATTTACACAGTGGAATACTACCTACCCAGCAGTAAACAAAGGAACTCTTACTTTTTGGGACAACATGGATGGACCCGGAACCTATTTTACTAAGTGAAATCAGCCAGTCCACGAATAGCAAATACCATATGATAGCACTTGTATGTGAGATCTAATACAAAATGAACAGGATAGAAACAGAGGGATAGATACATAGAACAGACAAACAGTTCTTGGAGGCAAAGGAAAACTGGATGAAAGAAGGGATTAGCCAAAGAACATATGTGTATGATCCAAAGACACAGACAACAGTGTGAGGATTGCCTGGTTGGGGGTGGGGGGGCTTCTGGGGGCAAAGGGAGAAAAAGTGGTGACAACTGTAATAGCATAAACAATAAAATACAGTAAAAAAAAAAAAAAAAAAGTGATTCGACTCTACAAACCAGTGTAGAGTTACTATAAATCAGATTAAAATTCAAATGATGTTTTTGAGAAGAGAGGGGAAATAAATGGCCTGAATGGTCATCCATAGTACGAAAATCTTGCTGGTTGATGAGATGCCAACACTCACAATCTCCTTAATCTGGAAACCCCATTTTCCTGGACCACTTCCCTGCCTCTGGGGCTAGCGCCAGGTGCCCTTGGATGAGCTGATAAATTGCCATAATCTCTGGGAGAAGGAGTTGAGGTCTTGATCTTCTCTTTACCCTAAGGCCCTTGGACTCCTTATACAAGTTTCTTACACCCTCTGCATTCACCTTCAGGCTCCAAACATCAACATTTTTACTTAAGAAGAATGGCATTTAATAAAATTAACTTCCACATTACCAGACACACCATTATATTGTATTTTCCAAAATTACCTATAATGAACCTGTAATACCTTGGAGTTAGAACCCCCAAATCAGGGTTAAAACCATACTAGTCACTGAAAATAGAAAATAGTTAGAATGTAAACTTATTAGTTAAAATTCCATTCCATATTTAGGAATCCAGTTACCATTCTATAGATTTTATCTGAAATTCCAAAAATTATAAAATAAATTAAGACTCATGTCAGATTAATTGCTTGGGGGGAAATGGCCAAGAGGTTATCTAATTAAATAATGGGATTTTTATCAATTCTTTGCCAGTCTTCAGATATTGGAGTGGAATTGAGGTCTGCTCCCTCTCTCTCCTTCCTTTTTCAGCTAATACTTCCATTTCTAGCCTTGCGTTTATAAAATTCAGACCCTCTGTTGGGCCAAGGACCCCTGTCTGCTGGGATTGAGGGGTGCAGAGGGACCTCCCCTGGAAGGTGGGGAGGGGGTGGGGCTTCTTCCTGTGGCAGTTAACTCCATGTGTGCCAGCTGCTTGCTCTGTAGTTAGGTGCCGGGCACATAATAGACATTGAATAGATATCTGTTAAATAAAGTTTTTCACTGATTAAGGATAGCTTTAATATTTTTTACAGATTACTTATCTTAGATTTAATGATAGTTAATCCACAAATTAGTTAATCCATGGCAGATAATTGGGAGTTGGTTATGCATACAAAACAAAATCACTGAGAAAACAGGATAAATACTATACAGAAGAAAAAAGTAAACAAAAGCAAAGGAAGTAATACATCAAAGGGGTAACCATGGGTGAGCTTGAATGGTGGGACTTTTCTAGTCCCACCAACATGCACTAATTTTATATTAAAAATTAAGTTTGCACTTTGGGGGGATTTAGGATTTTGTTTGCATAGTGTCAGAAAGCTCAATTAAATTGGTAGTGTCTTAGATGACCAAAAGATCTAATCACAAAACACAAAAAATAAACAAACAAACAAAAAAATACCCAGACTTGGAATTTGTCCCTAAGATGACCAAAATATTTATGTTATAACTGATTTATTCTCATCTTGAAATAATAAAGAGACAGTCTCTGCATAACGTGTCTCTTAATGCTCTAGAAAACATGAGTTAAGAGGTGTGTACTTAAAACAACAGTAAGCTATGGTGACCAAACACCATAGTTCACCCCTCCTTGCTCCTTGTGTACCTAATGCATGTTGTTAGTACGGAACTTATCCTCATTGTTTCATGACGACTCTCTCTTTCTGTTAGTGAACTGGAAGTTATCTAAGAGTAGAAGCCATACTTTGCTCACGTACCCTCTTCTGGAATAAACTGGGTTTCCATATTATGCTCTCCCATAACACCCTGGACTCCCCTGTCTGAAGGACTCATCATAATTATAAGGAGTATGGTTACCCCTCACATTTTTGGCTTTATATGGAAGATCTCTTCTACGGTAATATTTTTGGTATTTTATTCCATGCCAGCTTTTTGTTCTCTTAACCAACTGGGCTTAACCAGGGGTCTGGCTTTCCCCATCATTGGAGTTGACCAGGCAACTGGCAGGACCATCTGGATCAGATGCTGGGCAGATCAGAGAACATGAAGGTGGTCATAGATTGTAGTGGATGCTATTGACAGAGAACTTAAATGATTTTTGGCTCCGTCTTCCTGTAGGGACTCTCAGTCAGACAACTAAACTTTGTCCTGTGAAGAAGACCTGCAGTTTTGTAGAGAAAATTCAGTCCAAGAGCATATCAGAAAGCTCAACTGACTAAGTAAGCCACTTTTCCCAAAGAGTTCAATCCATCATAAAGCTGGCACTGTGACTTACACCTATCTGACTCCTCATTTGTCCCTTAGGAGATTCAGAACTTGGGTAAGAAAGAGAGTATATAATCATACACTTTTTAAATGCTAAAAGTATTTTCAATGTATATAATATCTGTATTGCTTACTGCACTGAAAGGCTCATGAAAAGCATAGATTCTGTATATTTTTATTTCAACCTTGTCTTCCCAATGCCCAATGTGACTAACATAGAGCAGGCAGTCAATGAATATTTGTAGAATTAATGAATACATGAATTTATCTTTTATATCTCTTAGTACAGATTCCGCTTTAATCTTATCAGACTCCTATAACAAAAATGCCACACAACGGGTGCCTTTAATAGCATACATTTATCTCTCCAAGTTTTGGAAGCTGGGAAATCTCAGATCAACTACTGGCAGATATGGTGTCTGGTGGGGACCTTCTGCCTGGTTTGTAGACATCCGCCTCTGTTCTGTTTCATCACATGGCATGGAGGGATGGAGAAAGCACTAGTTCTTCTACCTCTTATGGCACAAATCCCATCTTGGGGCTTCCACTTTTGTGACCTCATTTAAACCTAATCATCTCCCGAAGGCCTCATCTCTAAATACCATCACATTGGGGTTTAGGCTTTCAGCATATTAATTTGGGGAGGGGGGGCACAGACATAAAGTCCACAGCAACCCCTGACATAGAATTGATTCTTAGTAAATATTGATTTGAATTAAAGCTCAGATTTAAAAGACAGGAGTGGCAGCAGGAGGCAAGTTCCAGTTTATTTTTCTTGGTACTTTAACCCTGCCTTCCCAACGGGAGTGCAAACAGCCCCTTAAGCCCACCTGAACTTTTTCTATGTTGTTTCTCTTTGCACCTGAGCATGTGCATGAGAGGAGGGGTAGTGTAGACAGGTGGACATCTATTGGTTTCCTGTAGACATGCCTCACCTAAAGAACGATGAAAGACAAATTATATTTTATTGAGAAAGACAAAATTTTAGGTGAAAGGGGAAATGTGGGCATTTCTATTTCTAATGATAGTAATAGAATTTAGAATCTTCTGCACCTCTTAGGTGGCACCAGGAGCCTAATTAAGTGTGTTTGCACTCCCTTGCACAAATGATTCTGTCCAGGCACTGGCTCACCTCCCACATCCATGGATACTCTTTGGGGTGTGCCTCTTGCTGGGTGGCACCAACTAGAGTCTCAATTAAGAATAAAACATTTCCTTCATTTCCACCACACAGAGGAATGATGTGTTCAGAAATTTGTGAGTCTTAAGGTCAACTTCATGCAGTACCACTTTCTCACAAATAAATATTTGTGTGGACTTAGGTCAACTGATGCTTGCCTTCATAGGTGACTGTCAGGCCAAGCACATGTTGTCTTGTTAAGCCTAAAACCAATACCCCTTTTCCCAAAAGGAAAGAGTCCACAGTTTTAGAAGACATGAACAATAGCTCACAGTCATGCTGTTTATCTGCTTCTTCCTTCTGCAACACTCCAGCATGGTTGACTAGAAGCTCATTCAGTCAGCTGGAATTTCAGATTCTCAGAGTTCAAAGGTGTGGCCTCATCCCTCATCCCCAGCTCCTCCACAATATGTGTGGTTCAGCTACATTTTGCCTTTTCCATGGGCATGGAAATAACAATGTCTTTGAGATCTTTCACTGCATCTTCAGACAGCTTCAGTCAAATAAATGAATTTGCTGCCACACACCCTAGATGCCCAACTATAAGGGGTGGTTGAAAAAATAATGGTGCTTACATGTGATAGAATGTAATGTAGCTATTAGAAATCATATTTTAGAAAAAAAATTGAAGCATCTGGGAAAATGTTTAAGCTATATTGTCAAGTAAAAAGAGCAGAAATAAATTAGATAGATGATTGTTAGATGATAGATAGATAGATAGATAGATAGATAGATAGATAGATAAGAGAAAGAGAAGTGAGTCAGAATGAGGTATGATGACTGCTTCAAAACACTAAAGTTATTCAAAAACACTTAACTCAGCCTAAGGAGCTGTGTCCTGGTAACCTTATGCTTTGCCTTATACTGTCTAGAAAGTCAAGTATATAGGCTGCATTTCTAGAGACAAACAATCTTACTTTCACTCAAACATAAGAATGCAGAAAACTCAGGGAATGGGCAACACCATTCTTTCCTTTCAGTCCACTCACTGAGTCACTGATGGTCAATGGGAGCCCTACATCTCCTGGCCTCCCTCCCTCTATGTTTCCTCTTTATCTCCATGGTTTTTCCACCCCCTTAAATATTTCTGCAGCATCCCAACTCCTGGTATTAATACATCCTTACACTTTTCCATAGGAGCAAGCATAGGGCTTCCAGAGGTATCAGAGTGGGTCATTATTGATGTGAACTCTTACTGCTAATATGCAGTCCATAACATATAATTTACGGTATTATTTATAGTTTTAAAAAACACCCTATCAAGAGTAAGGGAAACAGAAAACCCCATTAAGTTAAATTGCATTTGTCATATAATTAAGCCAATTTAGTGCTGGAAGGTGTTAACCTAGAAGATAGTCAGTTTTTATGGATAACAAGAAAGTTACTTAAATAAAACCATAGTTAGTTTTGAAAGTTGTTTTTTCCAGTGTCTTAAAGGACCCTTCTCTCTCTCCTAAATAGTAGCCACCCACCATCTGCACTGCTTCTAAGGGAAAGTGATGCATGAACTCTCCTTCTGGGTAAGCTGGAGCCATGGGGTTTCTGATTCAAGTCAGAGGGAGTGGAACCAAAAAGAATGTGAAAAAGAAGATTTAACAATAAAGGCAGTGAGAATCAAAGAGACAGTGAGGCAACCTCTCCAGGTTAGATCAGAGCATGCCTGTTGGAGAGTAGAGAATACAAAAAGGATAGCTAGGACAGGGCTAGACTGTGGAGGGCCAAGAACTTTTGACTTTGTCCTGGAGTCCCTTGGAAAAGCAACTATAGAGGCATGATAGCAGGAGTTCCCCTCCTGCGCCTCTGCTATTACCTTATCCCAACTTCTGCTCTTGGGTCATCTCCCTCTCTCCTTCCTAGGTGGGGAGCTCAGCTGTCCTGGATAACAGAATGAGAAGTCACTTAGATCCCCTGGAGCTTTGCTTTTGCGGTTCTGATAGAGTATTAGAACTAATTTAATTTGAAATTAATATAGTAAGATGAAAGGAAATCCCACTTGAGCTCCTTATTTTTAAAAGAATTAAAATTAAAAAAAAGATGATGTGAGCCCAGAACTTGAACCTCAAAGAAGGCCCTCTCATCAATGGAGGCAGATGGGGCCAGATGTTTTTCCCATCTGTGTCTTGTCTCTTCTGGCATGTGGGCTAGATGAGGGAAAGAGGCACATAGCAGAAGAGCAGGCCAACTTGCTGATCCTGCCCTCTTATTTAGCTCATGGAAATTTCATAGCATCTAAGGTCTAACTTTCCCCTTGGATTTGAAGGGAAACCACCTATAGTCCTCTTGAACCAGTTTCATGGAAGGAACTTCATTACTGTGCAAAATTTCACCCAAGATTAATTGAACTTGACATCCTGAATGTCTTTTGCATGATGTACTAAGGTAGTGTTTTTGAAAAATGTCAGTATCTGATCCTTGGTGTGTGGTTTTTAAATGTCCAAAGTATTCCCACTTCTCAAATTCCCTTTAAGAAGCTGGAATGCAATGCATTTCTGGGTTTTCTTTCCTTCGAATGAATCCCCACCTTGTTGAAGCAGAGCTAAATATATTCCAAATCAATAATTCATCACAATAAAAAAATACTGAATGATATCCAGAGTGGCTGACCTCAGTTCAACAGAAACCATTCTCTCCTTTACGGGAAATTAAGATCACAGGCCAGCTTTACGTTAAATGGAAAGTGTAGTCTACCATCTTGTGGACAGAATATAAATAACACTGAAATATGCTCAGGTCTGCTTACCTTCCTTTGAATTACAATGAACACCTACTGGGTTCCCATGTGTCATTTTGATGACCATCCCATGCCATCTGGAATTTTAACCCTAAAGGATCTTTATCAATGCATCAGGTGTAGTACAACATGAAGAAATGGGAGTTTTCTGCGAAAATTGTGGGTACCAAATACCAGACATCTGGGGCCTCATGAAACTTTCCCCTTTGATTCTCATCTGTCTAGTTTTCATTTTTCCAATGGCCAAATGATTCTGGTCATCTTGTATTAGACACATAGGTTTTGGCGTGGTGTTGACAGAATTAGGTCTACACATTGTTCTGTGGAGTTGAATGGTCTAACACCAAGAGAAATCAGTTAATATTTTTCTAATGAATGTAAAAATTTGTTATTTTTCTCCTGAATGATTTTTACACACACACACAAATGCATGCATTTCCCACATTCTAGAATGTGGAAGCATGAATGCTGTCATTACAGCTTAAATTAAATTTTAAAAAATGTAGAAGAAAACATAGAATCCCTGTGTCTTAGGGTGGACAAGGACCTCCAAGTTCATCAAACCCAAATTCTTTTTTTAATGCTTGAATTCCTTGTATAATATCCAGGCACTCATTAAACATCTTCCAGAATATAAGAAAGGACTGACCATGTAAATCATATAAAAGACAAAAAGATTTCTAGTACAAGTGTTCATTTTTGTTAATCTATATAGGGAGATTAGTAAATTAGAGAGTTAGGCCACTCAAGAATATTTGCGAAACGTTCTGTAAATACGTCTCTTTCCTTTGATGCAGAGGTTCTGGTCTATTCGAAGCATGCCTAATGGCTCTTGGCTCCACTGGAGCTTAGAAGAACTTCTAAAGTTAAAACTTTCCAGTATTAAAAGTTTTTTCATGTCTTAAAGAAGGAATATACGTACCACAAGCTGAGGGTTTGTTTTATTTCATCAATTCTTCCTTTGTCATCATATTTTTTTAAAAATGTGCAAGTGTGTGTGTGTGTGTGTTTCTTACAAAGAAATTATGACCACCAGGTTGGACCTAATGAATGGCAAAGCACCACTTAAGGGGACCTTGTAATACTCATCTTTGTTGTGAGTAAAAAATATAATTGGCTTTCATAATTTTCCTAGCTTTATAAAAAGGAGTAGTGTATCTCTTCTCTGTCTCCCATTGAGAAATTTCAATGATTATACCACCATCCCTCATTAGTTCACTAATCTCAATATTTATCTCTATTACAACACTGCACACACAATAGAAAGCAGAGCCTATTTGGGGAGAAATATGTCCACCCTTCCTTGACTGTCAATGCAAGCACTGAATTTCTGCAAAATAGAAAAGTTCTGAAACCACCACAAAATGACAATGATGACAACAACGGTAACAAAGGCAAATAATTCCTGGACAGGTATTTGCTCCCGTGGCTCTAGGAAGGACAGGTGAGAACTAGAAATATTACTGAGTACACTTAAGCAACTGTCTCAGGCCTTGCAGAGTAATTCCACTTGTCTTTGCATTTTGAGTTTCTTAAACTTACTCTTCAGGAGTCCAGTTTATTAGGTTTTTTTCTTATTATTATTACATCTGTGGCCAAAAGTATAAAGGTAGTCTTTGAAAAGAGGCCTTTTCTTTGAAAGGTCAAAGGAAACTTTTTTTTTCAAAGCTGATATAAAACTGTGCCCTGATTAGCTATAAAACCACCAAATCTGATAAGAAAAAGGAACCTTCTATATTGTACTATTTTCTATAATTTGGGCATGGTCTTTTCAGTTTCCATACATTTTTATGTGATTCTTTTTAGAAATGTCATGTGAATGCTAATATTAACATTTTATCATAAAACATTCAGGTTTCTTCTGTGCTTAAGAAGACTTTGCTGTGTTCTTATATATAGTTTCACGATAACTTAAAGTTATTCTTGTCTCCAGAAAACGTTATCTCCAAATTAATAGTGGGACTCAGTAGGAAAACAAGGTGGGTCTGGAATGTTCCTGCACAGTCAACTTCTTTTTATTTTTTTATTTGGTTTTTCAATTACAGTTGTCCCATTTTTCCTCCATTGCTCCCCCACACACAGCCAACTTCTTACTTCTTGGTTCTTTATTTGAAAAATTTGTGTAATTGACATAAAAGATAACCAGAGCATTAAAGGCATTCTAGAAATTCCAAAAAGAATCCAAGAATAGGGGTATTTTTTATTAGTATCTATGATATAACAGGTAGTCTGTCAAGATTTGTTTCAATCTTTACTGTAGTTTGGCCACCACTGTTTCTAGTTAGAAGTGCTATGCCCCATGGGTGGTTCTTCTTTACAGATTGGAGTGAGGTTTTTTTTTGTTTTTTTGTTTTTTTAGTGAAAGGATTAATTTTATAAAGCAGAACATTCTCCTAGAAAGTGCCCAATTAACCTTTTGGCTATGAAAGATTGGATCTCTAGAGATAACTAAAGCTGATGATAAAGATTTTGCAGTCACTGTGTGGATGGCAGGCATAATGCTGTGAGAAGGGGTAAGATCATTGGGGGATAACATAGAATTCAGTGCAAACCTTGACTCCTGGAGAATGCCCACGTGTAAGTGGTGGGATAAGAAATGACCCTCTGATCCATCCAACAGACGAGAAGTGGGTATCACTACCGCTCCCCTTTCACAGATCAGAAGTCTGAAACACAGAAAGGTAGGTGACTCATTCAAAGTTACACATCAAATAAGCATCTGCATATGCTATAAACCAGAGTCCCTCTCTTCCAGCTTATTGGGTTTTTGCCCCACCACTTTCAAGGGCAAGCATTTGTCTTTCCTAAGCCCATTATTTTCTCTACAGTAGATGAGAACAAATAAATAAATCCTAAGGAGGGCATCTCTGTTGGTCTGACAGCTCTCTAGTCCCTACATGAAATTTTCCCAGGTTATGCCTTGTACATGAAGGGCAGACAGTTGAGGGAAGAAGCAGGAGTCAGTATTAGTTTTCTAATTACTAAAGGCCAGTAATATATTCCTTAAGAAACTATTGGGGCCCATTTTTTTTTCAGCCTTTTAGTGACCAGAAGAACAGCCCTATAAACCCATGTCTGCCAAAGCCAAAATAAAAATGTGGATAATTGGGAAAAGGTTGAAAGCTATCCTGGATAATAAATTACACTTACTGAGTTCCTTTGTCCTTCCAACTTTACAACCAGCATCACATTTCATAAGGCAGCCACAGAGAAGAGGCAAATGATGAGAGGAAGCCTGTACTTATTGGACACCAGAGGGAGGAGTGAGGCCTCCAACATGAGTGAAATCATTTGTTTACTTAAGAGTCGACTAACTTGAAGGGTGCGCCATGCTGAGGGGTGGCTATGGCTGCTGATTCTCTCATGGTTCAGAGCCTAGCCCCACAACTTGACCATTATCTATGGAACTTTTGGCAGGAAAAACTCAACAACATCTCTTCTAACTAGGTGTTCTGATAATCTTCTAAATCCCCGAGGGCAAAAGCCAGCAACCTCCCTCAATTCCTTGGATCTCCTGGAGTTATCATCTTCTCTGACATTTAATGGATCTTTCTTTCTGCCTGGTAGATTGCTCTTCCTCAAAAGGAAGATGAAATAGAGCTCACCTTCTTGCCAAGTATGTAGTCTTTAACATACAGATGCATAAACATGCATGCATACACATGCATGCAAACACACATTGTCTCATGTGAATTGAAACCAGCTGGAATACACTCATCAGGAAGTGTCAAGTTTCAGTCGGTCACAGAACTTGAAATGAATCCTCCTTGTTTGCTGAGATTACTCCTTTGAATGTTCATTGATGCCACTTCCAGTGATGTGTGAAATTGATCATTCAGTACTTGTCCATAAAGACATTGTGGGACTCGTATATTTAAGTCCAGAACTTCTGGGGGAGACAGAGGAACAAAGGCAGTTTGACCTCCCAGCTGAGAAGTTCTCATCACTGTCCCCTGCCTGTACTACTGTTCACCTACCCCACTTAGCACATCAACTAGTGTTGCCTGTCATTTCCTACACGGAAACAGATCCCAGAAGAGCTGACAGTTGTCCGATTTTTCCCCCATTGCTCCCCCTGACCCAGCCCACCCCTTCTCCCGCAATCATATTAATGTGTTGTATACTGAGGGCTGGGAAAGAATTTGCTCCCAAGGAACATCTTCTCTAGAAGTGTCTCCTTTTCAAACTTGGCAATATACTATATTCATGTCATACTTATTATGAGTCTTTGTGAAAGTAAAGATCAGTCTTGTTGACTACTCTGTTGCAATATTCAGTAGTCAGACCATGGGGCCAACTGAGGGTAACTTTTTATGCAAGGGTCCCTTGATTATTCTAATTGTGGTAAAAATTGTATCAACATTGTATATATTTCAAGTGTACAACATTATAATTTGATATTTATATACACTGCATAGTGATCAGCATTGTAAATCTAGTTACCACCATCCCTCACCAGAAAATTGTATCTTTTCACCCATTTTTCCCTTTTCCCTTGTGGTAACCATCAATCTGTTCTCTGTATCTGTGAGTTTGTTTTTCTTTTCTTTGTGTTTTCTTAGATCCCATATATATAAGTTATGTCATATGGTATTTGTTTGTTTCTGACTTATTTCACTTAGCATAATAGCTTCAAGCTCTATCCATGTTGTTGCAAATGGCAAGATTTCCTTCTTTTTTATGGCTGAGTAGTATTCCATTGTACAGTGGTAATACCAACCTCACAGGAGTTGCAAGATTACATTAGAAGCTATATGATCATTAAGGCAGGGACAATTAATATTCCATCTTACTAACCCTGAATGAGTGTTTGTGGACACACTTTGTGAACTAAGATGAAATTATGTATCTGAGACATTGACAGTATTATGAGAATTCATTTTTCAAATACTTTTCTGTCCAATTCTACCCAATATTTCCGGCTCTGTGTGAATTATAGTCTCCTCTGTGAAACTCCTCAACTCATTTCAGCCACAGTGGGTTCTCTTGATTTTAAAGAACTTAAGTCACTTGAAGAAAATTGTTCAGCATCTCCAACATTAAGACTACATGGAACCATCTGATTTCTGAATTTTTGTTAGTTTTTCCTGTGAGACTAACTATATCTTATGCCTTTTTGAAATAGTTCTATAAAAATATTCCTATTCTCCTCTTCAAAAAGAGTATTTGGCCTAAAGTCAGCGGAGCAAGTTTTGGCTCTACCACTTAATATTCGGGTGACTTTGGGCAAGTTACTTAACCTTATGTGGATGTTTTTGTTTTAAATGTGTATAAACGTGTTCTAGTTAATCATCTAAAATGTTATCACAAAAGAAAAAAAAATATTGATTCTATACGTGGGTAACACCAAAGCTACATGCAACCAGAAGTTTGTACAATATAAAAAACCAAAAAAATTGCTGTGCTCCCAATTACTAGATGCAAACACACATCAGAGTGGCTAAAGTTAAAAAGGTTGAGATTACTAAGTGCTGGTAAAAGTGCAAAACAGCATGAAGTTTTATACATTGGTACAACCACTTCGGACAATGAATGGATCATATCCATGTAGCAACCCACCTATCTTAGGACCCAACACTTTTATTCTAGATATAGATCAAAAAGAAATGCACGTACAAGGGCGCAAAAAGTATGAACAAAACTTTTATAGAAACATGATTTGTAATGTCCCCAAACTGGAAATAAGTCAGATTTTTATCATGAGTAGAAGGGAAACATTGCTTTATAGTCACGGGATGGAACATTATATAGCAATGAAATGAATCAACTATTGCAACAAAGAGACACAAAAGAACATGTACAATATCGTTTCTTTTATACAAAGTTCAAAAAGAGGCAACACTAATCTATGGTGTTAACCAAAATGTGACTATCTTTGGGGAATTGGAGGGGGCTGATGTCTGGGAGGGGGCTTGGTAGGGAGTGCTTCCAAAATACTGACAGTATCCTATTTCTGAACCTGGGTAGTGGTCATACGGGTATGTTCATTTTGTGATCATTTATTCAGCAGTACCCTTAACAGATGTGTGTTCTATTCTATACAAGTATTATATTTCAGTAAAAAGGACACATGAGTATGCCACACACATACAAAGAAGGATTTTAAAAAGAAGGGGGAGCCCAATCAGGGGTGTGCTCTAGAGCAGGTTTGCATTGGCTCCATTTCTTCAAACTCATCTCTGGGATTTGACATTCATGTGGCACTTGGGGATATCCTTTTCCCCAATCATAAGGGTAGCAATAATGTTTGGCAAATGGATATGACACTGATTCTTCCCAAACCAGGTATTTCTGTGCAGAATAGCTCATGGGCCACATCTATTTTCCTCTTAAAGAAATATTTAAGTATCACTCATTCTTGTAGAGTAGTCTTATTCTTGATTGGGAGGAACAGCCAAGATTCATGGTCTCTGGAGACTTGCCCTAACCATTGGGCATCACAGAGATTTCTTACTAAAGCATGATCAACTCTGTGAACAACTTAGTCAGCTCAGTTACCACATTTCCATTCTCCATCTATCTGCTACCTCCCCATGTGTGCAGACATGCCCATTACTCTGGGTAGAAAAATCTACCTTCTACAGCTCCCAAGGAATGAGGGTTTGTTTTTTTCTGATTACTCGGCTGTCCCTTAGTCTTGGATTTATCTTTAAGCTGGAGGCCTGGGTGGTCTTTGAGAAACCTGAGGAGAAGGTCATTAGCATAAGATCATTGCCTCAAATTGATCTTTTACGAAAACTCAAGCTAAAAGTCTCCCCAAAGCCTTGCCTTCTAGTTTGCGATAGTATCATGTGAACCTGAAAGGGATACCGAAATGATGCAAATGGAAGTGCTAATCTCAAAACAACCCAAAGCAAATAACTTATTTTCATTTCAGTCAATAAATACCTAATGATGGATTAATATGCAAACAACTATAGCAAAAGGAAATGAAATACGCCCGCCGCCCCCATCCATCAGTGTTTAAAGCAGGACCCACAAGCTGACAGCCCGCAGGTCTAACGTGGCCCACAGATAGGTTTGGTTTGGCTTGCACAATGTTTTAAAACTCAGGAACTTCACACTAAAACCTATACTTACGACTTCTCTTTAAAAATGGGAAGATCTGGCAATATTCCCATATGTTAACAATTGCTGGAGCTGCCGTTTCCCATCGCTTTGCACCAGACTGCTTTCCCCACTTACATTGCTTGTCTGACCCCTTTGTAGGAACTTGTGTTTTCTACCCTGGTATGAAGGTGTCTGTCTTAATAGGAAGTTCCAGTTAAGGGGCATGGTAGCTGCCCACAAGCTCTGTTGATGGGACTGGCTGAGGCAGCCATATTTTCAGTGACGTTACCCCTCCCTCCACTTCTCGACCATGGCTGACTGTACTAGAGATGACACCTGATGTAATGATGGCCCATCCATGAAGCTCGCCAGGGCCTCTTGGCAAGAAAAAGTGAGCAAAGGTAATCACATTCTTCACTCAGAATGTTGGAATTAGAAAACTGAGTGATGTTGCCAACTGGTGGGGAAGAAAATTGAAGAGATTATAACATCACTTAAAACTGCAGCAACGTGAAGCCCTGTGGAGTGGAGCAGTTGGGTGGAGTGAGCCCTCGGAGAGAGGGGAGTAGACCTCGTGCACCAAAAGAGGCAGAGATAAGACCCTGGGTTGCCCAGAAAGGCTGAGCATGCAGCTTTGTCCCCTTGATTTTATTTTTAATTCTAGTTCTAGGGAGACACGCTGTACTTAGTTTCTGATCCTTGCATGGCTAAGAGTTAGGAGGAAGTTGCCCGAGTTGTCCTATATCCACCTTTCTTCTTATGGAGATAACACTGTGAGTTTCCTTAAGGGAACCACTCCACCATGAGAGAAAAGTAATCTGAGAAGCAAGGCTGTGCAAGGGGAGAGAAGACTCCCACTGTGAAGATTTCAGATGTTGGCTATTTCTTCGGAAATGGTTGTACCCATAAGAAGGCTCTCTAAGTCTTATTGCAGCATATTTGCCTGTTATTTAAGGCACAATTAAGAAATACAATAATGATGAAAATACATTTCACCAGCGTTTATTGGGTATCATCTGTATACCACCCACCATGGTAGGCACTGAGAGAGCGACAAAGGTGACCCAAATCCCTACGCTCAAGGAGCTTATAATCTAATGGACAAGACAGCAAATGTACACAAACTGCTATAATAAAACAACAGAATGAAATACAGTGTTCCCTCACTTATTGCGGGTATTACGTTCTAGACCCCCCACGACAGGTGAAAATCCGCAATGTAGGGACCTTACATTTATTTTAGTATTTATATATATATTAAGGCTTTATAAACCCTTCCCACATGCTTATAAACCATTCCCAGTCCCTTATTAACCTTTCCACTCCCTTATTAACCTTTTCCACACTTTTATAAACACTACTTATGCTCTTAAACATATTCCACATTCTTAAACCTATGTAACTTTAACAACATATGTATATAGTATGGCAAAATCCCGTGATAAATAATTAAATATAATATTTTTAAAAATCCCATGATACAGTGAGGCCGTGATAAGTGAACCGCGACAGAGAGAGGGACTCCTGTAAGCAGTAAAGAATTGTTGATCACCACAATCCTTAGAGAACAGAAGGGAGGCAGTGATTCTCTTTAACTGGGGTTGGGGGCGGCTTGGTGACCTGGCATCCTATCAAATGAGGAGAGATGACAGACGGAGAGCAACGTACAAGGAGGCACTGACAACAGGACAGTGTTGATGGACATGAAGGGAGGAAAGAAAAGGAATACTAGGACAGAGAGAATAAGCCTCTTCACAGGGACTTGGGTGAATGACAGCATGAATGACAACCCATAGCTGCCATCAGCATGGCACCAAAAAACGAGCATCAGGTGGAGCAGAGGAGGAAGAGGTCACTGTGCATTTGGATGGTCTGGGAAGCCTTCCTAAGGTGACTGGCCTTAAAATTCACATAGAGTTTAGAAAAGAGTAAGAGGTAACAAGGGTGTTTGGGATGAAAGAAATGAAAGATGTGGGAAGGTAAAGGAGTCGTCCTTTGTCCTTTTGAGGGGCAGCGTGTGTGCATTTGGGGGGAAGGAAGAGGGAACAGAGTAGCCTCACTGGAGTTGACAGTTCACAGCAGAGAATGATGGAAAAACACTGTTGATAAGGCTGTCTGGAGCCAGGCTGTGGAAGGCCTTGGGTTTCAGGACAAATGGTTTGGCCTTGATCCTGGAGGCAGTGGGAGCCAGAGAAGACTGGGGAAAGGGGGTGACTTGATGAAAGAGTTCCTCATTCATTAAAGAAAAGCACTAGCACAGCTCATTTTTCTCCTTTGAAAACAATCTCAGAGTTTAGCTTTAAATGCACCCACCCCCAACTCCGTGAAAAGCATATACCAGCCCCTGCAAAGCTCCCGGGGGGAGTTCACGAGTTCAGGCTCAAAGCCCAAGATGTGTTTTACTTGGCGTTTAAGCATGTCTATGGGTGATGCATGTCTTCAAATGAGGACAGAGAGATATGATTAAAATTTTTATATCAGTTATTCTGACTCTTTCTTAATGCCTTTTCCCTCCACTGACCAGCCTCTGACTCTTCCATTTAAGGAGATCCTGAAAACAACAATGGCTGTAAGACAGATTGTGTACTTAGTAGCATGTGTGGTGGGGATGTGCAGGATCAGGGCTTTGCAGGAATTAACTACTGTTTCATCAAGTTTGCTAAGTCTCGGTTGGTAGCAGTGTGTGGGAATACCTAGCATAGTGTCCGGCACATGGCAAGGATTAAGCTATAACTAATTAGTTACAATGCTTATGATTCATGTGGCTTTAAAGGGAAATTTTTTATGTAGTTCTCCTTTTCTTTTTCCCGTCCTTCCTGCTCACTGTGTCCTCAGTATTTCTTCATTTTTCTTTCAGATTTTCTGTTCAGTTCACTTTTCTCTCTTTTCCCCCTCTCCCCCTTTTCTTTTCTTCTTTCTATCTCCTTGTAACTTTCTTTTTCCTTACAGGAACTGGGAAAGACAAGGGTGTGTGGGCGGCCATGGCCTCCCTCCAAGGAAAGTGTGAGGCTTTGGGCAAAATAGATCTCTCATTTCTTCCAAACATAGGTCTAATCTGAACTCTCTCCAGGCTCTAGTCTCCAATCCAACTTCAGTGGTTTCAGTTGGACTCCATGAAAAGGGACCCCAGGGATGCTGTGTCGTTAGTCTTGTCTTGGAGAAAATCAACTTTCTGTGCGCCTACTTGTCTCGCAGATTGGGGCACCCACATTCCCTTTCTTCAAGTCAATAGAGCACAAGAGATACTCTTCCAAGTGAAATGCCTGGCTGAAGAGAAGCAGGACTTCATTAAGAGTTTGATTTATCCCCAAATGATCTATTGTTATGCATCAAACATGTTTTCTCCACGAACCAGTTGGCAGGGAGCACGCAGATAAATTACTACAAGATGTAACCAGACAAGCTGTTCAAAAGGGAAATGGTTCTTTGTGTGGAACTCAGGAGAGCACATCTATAAACATGTGTTGGGAAATCAACTCAGTCTAAGTTTGCTGGAAGAAATGAGCTGCTGCCCCCAAACTACCAGCTTGCTTTGATAGCTGACTGTTCTTTTGAGGTCATTGTCCTTGTCTCAATGGGAAGAATGGAAAAACAAGAGAAAGACCTACTCTGAAGCATCTTCAAAGGGGAGGGGATACTGGGTTATCCGTAGCAACTGTGAATTCTCTCCATAGGTACAAGTCATGTTAGCTTACCTTCTTTACTGGAGAGAATGGATTAGAGTGATTCTCTCTGCATATAGCAATATTTAGCTGATGTAATGATAGATTTCAAAAGAATATTAATATATAGTATAACATCACCTAATAGAGCACATGTCATATAGTTTGATATGGAAGAAAACCCCCTGGGCAAGGCATCAGAGAGAGGTGGGACGCGTAAATCCTACCTGACCATGTGCCACTTTCTAGCTCTGTGACTCACAGAAAGTTTAATTTCTCTGAGATTTATTCCTCTTTTATAAATTGAGACAAAGCGTATACTACTACCTCTCAGAGTTGTTTTGTTTTCACATATGTAACATATCCTATAACTAACTGCATGTGACCAATTAAATTTAACTGAATCAAATTAAATGCAATGAACACTTGAGTTCCTCAGTCACACTTGCTACATTTCAAGTACTCCCTAACTGCATGGGACTTGTGGCTACTATATTTGGCATTTCCATTATTATGGAAAGTTTTATTGAACGGTACTGTCCCAGAACAGGCCAGACACAAAGTAGGTACTTTATCCATGAGTGTTACCTCCTGCTTCATAGGTGTCAAAGCACTTTTGCACATAGGACCTGATCGAAGGGCTGTCTATCCAGCAAATATGTATTCTTGGACAAGACTATCTCTGTGTGTGGTGTTCTAAACTGGCTCAAGCCTACAAAACAGAATGATTGCTGGGAAATTGGAGAGTGTACAGAGAGAGTATTTCTGGTCTTTAGTTAAAAGATATCAAATGCACTCTCTGTTCACTGCAGCATTATTTGCAGTAGCTATGATATGGAAGCAACATAGGTGTCCAGCAATAGATAAATCCATAAAGAAAATGTGAGATACACACACATACACACACACGCACACACAATAGAGTATTTTTAAAAAAATGAAATTGTGCCATTTGAGACAACATAGATGGACCAAGAGGGTATTATGTTAAATGAAATAAGTCAGGCAGAGAAAAATAAATACTATAAGATTTCTGTTATATGTAGAAAATAAAAAGTAACAAAAAATGACTAAACAAAACAAAAATGAAACACACCCATGGATACAGAGAACAAAATGATGGTTGCCAAAAGGAAGAGGGATGGGGGGATGGGTGAAAAGAAAAAAAAAGATACCAAATGCATATAGGGAAGGACTTCGCCCTAACCACAAAATATATCTCAGTAGAGATGATAATGAGAGTGCAAATGAAATGGAATCTACAACAATAACAACAAAAACAAATAAACCTGTTAAGAGTAGCCATCAAATACTGTTCACGGGCTTGTGTTAACATGTCTTTGACTCTCTGATGTTTCATTTATCTGCCTTGGAAAAATCCCAGGGCAGATGAAGGCTACCCCAGGTTATGTAGCTGAAACTTATGAAACTTTCTCAAGGACAAAGCAGAGTTATTACAAATTCACTTTTATTTGGTTGAGGATAATCTTGACTTTCTAGGGTGAGTCCAACACATCTATGCCGCAACTGAAGAGATTATAGCCTGTCAGGAACATCCTCCTGATCTTCAGAGCATATTTTCTGGCAGAGAATAAGTAAATAAAAGGAAGGTTTCCTTCACAAGCAGAAGTGAAAAGAACAAAAGCAATTGCTACGTTTGTTGGATGCTTATTATGTACACTGTTCTATTCATTTTATAACTCTCATTCAATAAATTCCACAATAAACTTATGAAGTAAAAACATTAATATCCCAATTTTACAGAAGAAGAATTGAGGCACTAAATAGTTAATAACTCACCCAACGTCATGAGCTAGTAAGTGATGGAGCCAGGCCTTGACCCTGATCTAACAAAAGTTCACATTCTTAACCAACAGTTTTCTGAGGCCTTTTGGGGAAAGTGGGGTAAGTGGTTGTTGTGGTTTCCTCATTTAAGTTTAAAAAAATGAATTCTTTTACAATATTGTTGAGGGCTTTCCTTCTACAGTTTTTCTGGTCACTGTAGGAAACAACTCTGTATATTAAAGGAAATTATAGGATTAAAAATAATGTTAAAACACTGCTTTCTAGATAAGGCAACTTGTGAATTTATGTAAACAAGCATTTGATGAAAAAATAAACATAACAAATGCAAATAAGACAGTAAGATCATTTTGTCTTTGAAGGTGCAGAACCATTTTGTCTTCAAAGTTTGAGTGAAGAAATTGTCAAGTAAATATGAGAACTTAGATGGGAGGGTCAGCAAACTAAGACCTCTATGTATGCCAGCTGCCAGCTTTTGTAAATAAAGTTTTATTGGAACACAACCACACCCAACAATTTGTTGATTTTCTATGGGTAGAGCTAATATGGCCCACAAAGTCTAAAATATTTATCATTTGGTTCTTGCAAACAAAAAAGTTTGCCAATGCCTGACTTAGATGACAGTGAAAAAATGAAATTATGTTCTGACAGTGGGTCTAAAGCTATATCCATCATTTCCAGTAGACTGAAAACATAGGACTTTAGTGATACAGAGTTAATAAAATTTGACATTGTTTATTTTTTATATAAACCAAAACTGCCAAGAAGGACAGTTTACTGGTCATATGGCAAACATTTATAATAAAACATTGTTGCAGTTCTGAATCTGAAAGCCAAAGGCAGTACTTAAATAGGGTGAGTAGCTTCTTTGTGACCCTCCAAATCTCATTCCTGTCTGTTAGCTCTAATCACAAGTAATTATCATGGTTATCCTTGTTTCACCTTCCCTGACTGAGTTTTTTAAAAGTCTATGTGTCTTCTGTAGCCTGGTTCTTAGCAGTGATTGACATAGAGTAGGCATATAGTAATAGCTAAATGAAGAGCTATGGGGCTAAATGTTAAAGAATCCAAGCATAAGATAGAGTGGAGCCACAATACAAGGGCGTTTGGGCAGAGTGCTGCTCAAAGACAGGGAGAGCCAGCAGTGAGCCTACAAATATCACAGCATTGCTACCTTACCAAAGGGCAGATACAACCCACGGTGAGCCAGAAATCATCTGACTTTTCCTGATCACTCGTTATGTGCCAGGGACACACTCTGCTCAGCTTCTTCCAAACATTTATTTTATTAATCATCACAAGAACTCAAAGAAATAGGTTATTCTCTTTAGTTCAAAAGTAGAAGAAGGTTTTAAACCCAAGGAGTTGGAATCCAGAGACAAAACCCTGCAATAAAATTGTGCTGTATTGGTGTCCTTGGTAGTTTTCAAGACATGCTATGGGGAGCTGTAACCTGATGTATGTTTCCACATTTCTATAGAGCACCAATAGCCTAAAATTGTTTTTTTATAGCCAAGTTAGTATAGTAACTGGACTCTGTAAAATAAAGCATATTATTTGAACAGGGATAGTCATACATACTCTTTGTATTTCCAGCACTCTTTAGAGATTTTTCAGTATTAGTTAGTTTTCTGTGTAATTAAAAATATATTATTTCAAATCTTTAAAAACTAGAAAAGCTTTAGCTATAGGCCCTTTCTACTCAAGGTTCAGGAGTATCAGAATTACCTGGGAGTTTGTTAGAAATGCAGAATCTCAAGCTCCACTCCAGAACTACTGAATTGGAATCTGCATTTGAACAAGATGACCAGGTGACTCTTATATAGTTTAAAGTCTACATGGTGGGGACTGACTGTGGGGGATGGGGTGAGCAGGGTAGAGGGGAGCAAAGTGGGGCAACTGTAATAGAAAAACAATAAATAAAACTTAAGAAAAGAGAGAGAGAGAGAGAGAGAGAGAGAGAGATCATCTTCCCCTGAACAATGAAAAAATAAATAAATAAAATCTGAGAAGCATAGACTCTGCCACTACAGTAGAAGTATCATTGACTCCCCAAAAGAAATAATAATTTGTACCTCTGGTTAAGAGGTCATGAGAGTCAAGCTGAAAAAATCTTGATATGCTAGAGGGAAAGGTTCCATCCTAGCTGTGAAAAGACATAGTGGTCTTTTTTGCTCAATTCCTCTGTTCTCCTCCCCCAAGAAGGTTCCAACAACCCCCACCCCAATGGCTGTAAATAAGAGAAAAAACTCATGGAAACAAACAACAGCATGGTGATTGCCAGGGAGAGGAGGTTGGGGGGAGGTAGAGGAGGGTATGGGGGAATAAATGATGATGGAAGGAGTCTTGACTTGAGGTGTTGAACACATAATACAGTGTACAAGTGATGTGTTATGGAATTGTATACCTGAAACCTGTATAATTTTGTTAACCAGTGTCAGCCCCAAAAATTCAATAAGAAGAAAAAGAAGACCTAGTGGTTCACAGCCCTGAGTGCACAATAGAATCATATGGGGGATTTTTAAAAAACCTCAGCTCTATTCAGGGTCTTTTTTAGTTCTATACAAATTTTAAGATTATGTTTTTTATTTCTGTAAAAAATACTATTGAAATTTTGATAAGATTGCCTTGAATCTATCAATGGCTCCGGGTAATATGGACATTTTGATATTCAATCTTCTGATTCATGAACATGGGATATCTTTCCATTTTATGTTTGTCTTCAATTTTTTTCATCTTGTCTTGTAGCTTTTGTTGTATAGACCTTTCACTTCCTTTGTTAAATTTATTCCTTAGTATTTTATTGTTTTTTTCAAATAGTTAATTGTTAGTTTATACAAACACAGCTAATTTTTGAATATTGATTTTGAATCTTAAAACTTTACTGAATTTGTTTATTAGTTCAAACAGTTTTTTTAGTGGAGTCTTTAGCATTTTCTATTTCCATGATCAGGCCAAGTGCAGAGATAATTTTACTGCTTTTCAAATTTGAATGACATTTATTTATTTTTCTTTCCTTACTGCTATGGCTAGGACTTTCAGTACAGTGTTGAGGAGAAATGAGGATGAGTTCTCTTGTCTTATCCCTGATGGTGGAAAGAAAGCTTTCAACTTTTAACCATTGAGAAGGATATTAACTGTGGGCTTGTCATTATGGCCTTTATCATGTTTAAATATGTTTCTTCTATACTGAATTTGTTGTAAAGTTTTTTCTTATTATAAAGTGTTGAAATTTTAAATGCTTTTTCTGTATTTATTGAGATAATCATATAATTTTTAACTTTCTGTTTATGTGGGGTATTACATTTATTTACTTGACCATTTTGAACCACCCTTGCCTCCTAAGGATAAATTCTATGAAAATATCTTGAGAAAGAACAAAGCTGAAGGCATAACATTTCCTGATTTTAAACTATACTACAAATCTATCATAACCAAAACAGTATGGTACTGGCATAAAAACAGACATGTTCCAATGGCACAAAATTGAGAGCCTAAAAGTTAAGCCATAAATATACAGTTAACAAATATTTAAATCTCTTCAATAATGGTGCTGGGAAAACTGAATATTCACATGAAAAAGAATAAAATTGGACCCCTATCTTGCAACAGTCACAAAAAATAATTTGAAATAAATTAAGAACTTATAAGTAAGACCTAAAATTATAGAACTCCTGGAAGAAAATAAGGGGAAAAACTCCTTGATATTGATATTGGAAATGATTTTTTTTGAGTTTGATAGCAAAAGCACAAGTAACAAAAGTAAAAATCAACAAGTGAAACTATAAAACTAAGAAGTTTCTTCAAGGCAAAAGAAACAACCAAGTAGATGTAAAGGCAATCTATAGAATGAGAGAAAGTATTTGCAAATCATTTGTCTAATAAGGGGTTAATATTCAAAATATATAAGGAACTTAACTCAATAGCAAATGATAATAATAACAATAATCTGATTTTAAAATTGACAAAGGAACTGAATAGACATTTTCCAAACAAGGTATACAAATAGCCAAGAAGTACATGAAAAAGTGATCAACAGCACTAATCATCAAGGAAATACAAATCAAAACTACAGTGAGATATTACCTCATACCTGTCAGAATGGCTATCATCAAAAAACAAGAGATGACAAATGCCAGCAAGGATTTGAAGAAAAAAGAACCCTGGTAACTTTGGTAAAAATGTAATCTTATTGAGGACTGTACAAACGTGAAGGTGTGATATCAAACGTTAGGTTTAAACTGTTCGAAGCATTATAAACATTCATTTCATAACTAGATTGTATAAGGATATTGGCTGTGATGAGACTCACTGCGTTATTTTTTTAGTAGTGAGATTTATTAAACCCCCATTCCATTCAACAGGCACATGTTGAAAGAGCATTGTCATTGGCGTTAATGGGGGAATGTGTTTCTTCATTGTATGTGGGCCTTTTGTATCACACGCTTGATATTAAACTAAATGTGCCTTGGGGAAAAAAATGTAGCAACTATGGAAAATAGTTTGGAGAGTCCTCAAAAAATTAAAAATAGAACTGCCATTTGATCTAGCAATCTCACTTCTGGCTATTTATCCAAAGGAAATGAAATAACTATCTCATAGATATATCTGCATTCCCATGTTCATTGTAGCATTACTCATAATAGTCAAGACATGGAAACAACCTAAGAGTTCATTGGCAGATAAATTGATATAAAAGATGTAACTTATACATACAACGGAATATTATTCAGCCATTAAGAAGGAAATTCTGCCATTTGTCAAAACATGAATGAACCATGGACACATCATTCTAAGTGCACTAAATCAGAGCGAGAAAGACAAACACTGTATAATCTCACTTACATGCAAAATCTAAAAGAAGCTGAACTCATAGAAACAGAGTAAAATGGTAGTTACCAGGGGGTGGAGAAGATGGCAAGATAAATAAGTTCTGGAGATCTAATGTACAGCATGGTGACTCTAGTTAACTATACTGTATTTTATCATTTAAAGTTGTTAAGAGAATAAATTTTAAATGTTCTCACCATAAGAACAACAAAATGGTAATTACGTGAGGTGAAGGATGTGCTAACTAAACTTCTTGTGACAAACATTTTACAACATATATGTGTAACAAATCATCAGATTGTACACCTTAAACATAGAATAATATGTTATATGTCTATTATATCTTGATCAAGTTGGAACATAAATTTAAAAAAACCCAGAGCCCAGGCCGCTTACCATACCAATTAGCTCAGAATCTCTAGGGGTGGGATCTAGGGCATAAATATTTTTAAACATCTCTAGGTGACTCCAATGTACAGCAAGTTTTAATCCCTCTCTTGGAAATGAGCTGTTCAGGGGAAGAGTGAATATGCTTCTGTTTGTTTTGAGCCTTATCCCATGAGATAATCTTTCTACATTGACCCCCTTATCTTGTGTCCCTACTGACAAAGATTCTCTCCTTGACCAAACTTTAGTCAAGTTCTCTGAGTCCTCTGCTTAAGTAGGCTCAAACTTGGACTAGTCTTACAGAGTCAGTTTTGGGCAAGAGTCTTGTCACGTCATTTTGACCATAATTCCTCACCCTCTTAAAACCTTTTCATCCTCCAACCTTCCACCAAGCCTCTTGGCTATCAGTCCCTTCTCCCTTGGGTATTCAGAGTTGAGCCTGATCTGTCTCCTTTATGGCAAAGTCCCTCTTTTGAAAAAGTCTTTCTTACCATCTTTAACAACTGCCAACATAGGTTTTTTATTTTTTTTTAACACTACTATTCACCCTTAATGTCTTACTTAAAACCTTAAATTTTGTTTTCTCTAAGAAGTCTGAATTAGGTGTCCTTCCTATGTGGTCACAGCACCCATTCCCTTCCTCCTATCAATTGCTGATATAATGTCCTGTGTACTTTTCTCCATGTCCCATTTGACTCAAAACATTGTGATGGCAACACAGCCCCCACCTTGCTAATTCTGAAGCACTCATTGATTGCATCCCTCATTTATTGCATCACATGCTGACACATGTCACCCCCTCTGCCTATTATCTTAGTTAATAGCTATTACAACCCCATCATCATCTCCATTTCACAAGTGACAATCTGAGGGTGGGAAAATTAATTAATTTGCTTAGTTCACACTGCTATGAAGTCCTTAGTACCAAATTCAGTTCCTGGCACATTGTAGGGTGTTTAATAAAGATTTGTTGAGTGAAAGAAGAAATGCATGGGTTGCTTTCTTTTTCAATCTGCTCATACGCTCTCTGAGGAGATTGAAATCACACTGAGATTTCCTTTCTCTGTTCCCCACCCCACCACCTCATATTTACTGGAGCTCAGCCTTGACCTCTTCCAAGTTCTCTGACACAGGATGGAGGGGCTGAAAGTCGTGAACTTCATGTGGCTGATCAGAATCAACTTCTGCATCAGAGGGCTTGTGTTCTGGCTTGTTTGACACAGCATACTTAAAGGAAAATAATGTAAGAGAGGAGAGTCTTATATGTGTCACATTTCTCAAAGTGTGTATCTTCAGATTATGGTCTCAAGCTGTTTCCCAACCTGAAGGCTGAGGACCCCATGTGGGGGGAGTAAGGCATGGGATTGTTGCAAAGGACCCTGAAATCCTTAGATTTTCTGAAAATAGAAATAAGCATTATTCTTCATTCCTAGATGTACTGTTGGATGGTAATGCTATCATAACTGATAAACCATGAGTTCATTTATAATTATTATCAAATCCATATTAGCTTCCTATCATCTTAGTAAATACAAACAGAGGCACTGATATATTTTGTGGGGTCCAGGGGGATTTTTCAAGTTATTAATAGTAACAGAAATTCTAATTATTTATTAACTTGGCAGTGTATTGTGGATGTAGGTGATTTTATTTAATTAGCCACCAACCCTTTGAGATAGGTGCTATTATTCCCATTGTATACATGAGGAATACATTCTAGAACACTGACAATATTTTCTGCTTAATACTGTGATGAAGACTAAACACTTGGGAAACTCTGTCAGGACTGTGCCAGTGTGACACCCAAACAAAAGGCCCATGCATGCTTGGAACACTTGGGTGAGGGTCAGGGAAAAGCTAATACCCATATCAGATAGACTGACGGTGCCTAGAATTTGAGAGTGGGTGGAGATCTAAGAGCAGATAGTATATTCCTGAAAGATTAGCAGGAACTAAAGTGTTCATCTAGGTAAATGGAATGAGAATGATGTCTGTCTCTTTAATACAAATGGTGATCATCTTGGGAAGGGCAGGAAATATATGTAAGGGACCTGGGTCCTCTACTGCCTGGGAAAAGTGGTATGTGATTATTCAAGTATTCATTGAGTTCCTGCTGTGTTCTAGGCACAACACAAGAGGCTAGAATATAATTCCAAACCAAAGAGATGTGATGTCTGTCTTAACTGGAACTGTTTAGAGAAAATTATTAAAATATTAACATAATACACAATTTAAAACAGTGGCAAGCATGATAAAGGAAAGGTACAAGTGTTATACAAGTAAACAACAGGGAAATCTGGTCTCATTTGGGGAGATATGTGGAGAGAGGGAAAGAGAGTGAACCTTCCTGGCAGAAGAAACAGTTTGTGCAAAGGTCCTGAAGTGGAAGGATGCACTTGAAAAAATGACAGAAAGCCAATATTTATAGACCCTTGTGTGCTAAGAAAAATACCTCTGTCTAAGAACTACTAGGGATTCTGGGCAGGAGTCATGCATGAATGGGGCTTCTACCTTGGACAACAAACAGGGGATGAGCCATTGGAACTTATGTCTAAGCTAAGACCAGAAGACTAAGGCTATTGAACTGCAGGTCTGAGCTTCCTCAACTTGACCCTCACTAGGGATTCAAGTAGTACCATTGGAGTCCTCACTATACTGCCTAGCAGATTTGCAGGTGACAAGTACCCTTATTAGGGGCCAAGGACATGGGTTTAAGCCCTAGTTCAACCTCCTTTTCAATTAGGAACCACTAGGGCTCTGCTGACGCTGTGTAATTGCGTGTTGTATGGTTCTTGGGTTAACAATGTTTGCAGCTCTGGTTTAGAGCTGTGGTCTTCCACCTTAGCTGCACATTCGAGTAATGTGGCAGAGCATTAACATACTGTTGCCTTAGCCCCATACCCATGGCTTATTGTTTCATTGCTTAGAGTGTAGGCTGAGCATCAAGACTTTGAAAAGCTCCCCAAGTGATTTTAAGGCTCAACCAAGTTTGAGAACCATGGTGTGAGAGGCTAGTTCCCAAATCTAGTCCACAGATCAGCTGTACCAGAAGTACCTGGAGGGCTTATAAGGGAATCTCCAGCCTTTAACATGAGACCCAGTGTATCAGGATTTCTAAGGGTGAGGCCCAAGAATGGGTACTTGAAAAGAATTCTCCTGACACTTACAAACAAAAATGGAAGCACCAATTGATTTTGAACCTATCCAGATTTGAAAAGCCCAGATTTAGATCAGGGTATCCCAAACTTTAAACTGATTCAGTCTGGATTAGGGCCTGAGATTCTGCATTTCTTAACAAGTTCTAAGGTATCATGGCTCTCTGAGGGTCACATATCCAGTAGAAAGGGTTCAAGGGATGCAAATGAAAGAATGGGGGGGGGGGTTCTTTCTCTGAAATCTGCCAAAGGCTATGCCTGAAATCTATTCACATACAGGGACCTTATTTCCATGGCCCTGTCCCCTTACCAAATCATTCTCTTCAGAGCAGAGACTGGGACTCTGTAATCTCTCCATCTCTAGCATCAAAACGCAGTGCTCAGCACATTATGAGCACAATAAATGGGTTTTGAATTGAATAAATACCATGATGTCCTTGGGGTCCAAGCTGTGGAGCCAGTTGAAGGTGAGACATTGCTATAATGCGGGCCTTCTGCCACTTCCAGTCATAAATTCCAGTTGGATGAGGTCCAATGCGAAGCTGCGTATTACCCAAGCCTGCTCTGTAGGGGGTAAGGTCAAAGCAGGCCTCTGGAATATTAATAATTATGAGCAGTGACCACAGCTATGATATTTCCAGACCCATGAAGCACAGAGCACAGCCTGATGTTGCTCACACAGCTATAGACTCCAAGGACTTACTCTGCTCCAAATGGAGCATGTATATTGCCCACTGCTGCCAAAAACCATACGGGTCATTAGCTTTTACTATACAGAGAAATGCGCCAGGCCTGGTGCAAAAATGACATGATAAAGCACACTTGACAGTAATGGTCAAAGGCAAAAGCACAGTGGGAGCGGAACTGCTCTGGGGGACGTTGCTCATGCCTTTGGAACAGGAGAAAAATACCTCTGCCTGTCTGTTTGGAGTCCCAGGCTGGTTGGAATCTGACAAGGACTTATTACTTTAGAAACTTTTTTCAAGGCTCTGGTTTCTTCCCCTGGATTCTCCTCGCATGGTGATGGATGTTTTTTTCCCTGAAATATTTTTTGATGCTATGATCATTTGTGTGGTTTGTGAGTTACATATTGAGAGGCGTTCAGGAGAGAGAAAGGAATAGAGAGATAGAGCAGAGAGAAAGAGACAAAGAGAGACACACACAGAGAGACAGGGAGGGAAAGAGGAAGAAAAGATGGAGAAGAGCAGAGAACAGCAGGAAAAGGAGTGCAACATCAGACAAGGATGGAGGGTGGGAGGCCCCTAGGCTGAGTTCCCCTGTCTTTTTTGGTTCTTTATACTCAAGGATGGTTAGTATATCCTTCAAAAGTACTTACACGGTACTGCTATCAAGCCCTGCAAGAGGCACAAAACTAACATTCTGGGTCTCACCCTTTAGCCCTGATAATTCATTGCCTACTCTCATCACGGACTCTCGCTCCTTTGGTTTTTTTCTGCCACCATCATGCTTTGACTTTCTGTCAAGGGCTAGGTTGTCTGGCTCAGGGACAGTCACATTTTATGGGTTAAAACTTTTTTACTTTTTATTGGAATCATTAAGATCTAGTCTCTTAGCAAGTTTGATGATTATAAGACAATATTGCTGTCTGCATTTACTCTTCTGTGCATTAGCTCTCTAGGACAAATTTACTACTCATTGCAAGTTTGACCTTCAAACAACATCTGTCCTATCCCCCTGCCCCAACTCTGCATCCCCTGGTAACCACCATTTTACTCTGTTTTTACAAGTTTGGCTAAAAAAGAAGTGATGATTCTATGTGATGTGACAGAGGGGCTAATTATCACTACAATCACAATCATATAATATATTCATATATGAAATCCACATGTCTTATACCTTAGATATATACAATGTTATGCTTCCAATATATTTCAATTTTAAAAAGAAGCTTCCGTGGCTCAATGGATTGAATTGCAGCCTGTGAACCAAGAGGTTGCTGGTTAGATTCCCAGTCAGGGCATGTGCCTGGGTTGTGAGCCAGGCCCTGAGTTGGGAGCGCATGAGAAGCAACTGATCAATGTACCTCTCTCACATCGATGTTTCCCTCCCTCTCTTTCTCCCTCCCTTCCCCTCTCTCTAAAAATAAATAAATAAATCTTTAAAAAGTAAATAAAAATTTAAAAATGTTAAAAAGCTTTCTCAGGCTATTAGAACCCAACTTTATCTGACCCACCACTCTTAAATCTCTTTACTCAACTCCCTCCCAAGCCCTGGGCTCTCTTCTCTGCACCCAGCCTGTGGTAAGTCTCATCCTGTACTTCCCATGCCTCACTCTATCCAAGGTATAGATCCCACCTGCGATGTTACAAAAAGCTCAGTGTTTCCAACTGTGTTCCATGGGTCCAGAATCACCGGTGTAAGGATAGCAGAGGAAGAAGAAAGGAGGATAATTTTTACATACAGATTCCTGGGCCCAGTAATTCCAACTCTATCAAACCAGATTGGGGAGGGGGGATGACTTTGGAAAGCTGCATTTTCGATCCTTGACTCACATAATTCTGATACACAAGAAAGTTTGAGAACCTCAGCAGGGCCAGCCCTGAGGGCTTCCCAAATTCTTTCTTCTTCAAGACCCTGCTCAGAAGATCAGAGACCCACCCCCCTGCCCCAACACACACTATAAGGTACAGAGCCTGGGCCATACACTTTCCACAAGTCACTTAAATTCTCCAGCCCTGTGTTTTCTTATCTAAAGGCAGAAGATGGCATCTAAGTCATGAATGGTCACAAGGACAGGACAGGTGACATAGGTAGAGGAAGGCAGCCGGCCTGATGGCCTAGGGGAGGCTGGAGGCTGCATGTTCTGATTACGCAAAGAAGCTGCTGCTCTATCACAGTCCATTGTGACTAGGTAGGCGTGCCTTCCAGAGATGCCAAATCTTCTGAATTGTTAAGGGAAGCCATAAATCTGGACTTTTTTGATAAGTGTTTCTGATTTTTTAAACTGGTTAGCTTTTTCTTAACAGGCCAAACAGAATACATGTGTGGGGCACATTCAGGCTGTGAGTTCACATTTGCGACTTCTGGATGACAGCTCTGTAGGGTTGCCTTCAGCATGAGGGTTCTGAGACCCTTGACCCTAAACCTCCCTGGTTGAATAACTTGTTCTGTCACTAGTTGCAGCTTCTCTGCCATCCCCTCCCCTTTCCAGGAAAACCAAAGGCTTTTTTCTAAGCACTTCACTGCATTAACTTTAATATTTGTCACAACCCTATTAAAAAGGCATTATCATTTGCAATTTCCGCGTGAAGGAACTGAAGCCCAGAGAACTTAAGCAACTTGCTCAAAGTCAGGAAGTTAGTGACTGGAAGAGCCAAAATCCAAAGTCAAAATGCCTGATTCCAGAGTCTGTTTATCATACTACTTACAGACTAAGTTGGCACACTTTCAAAAGCAAAGGAGACACTGTTAATAATAATATCGGGACAGCAGATGTAAACCACAACCATTGTACGCAAACAAGGACCTAAGATTTCTCCATGTATCCCTTCACTTCATATGTACCCTTTGAGTGGTCTGCAACTTCAGGAAAAGGGCACAGACTTTGCAGCCAAACTCCAGCTTAACCGAGCTAAAGCAAAGAGGACTTCATTCAGTGCCTACTCTATGGCAGGAACTCAACACATGTCTGTTTCCTTCAGTCAAGTTCAACTATGGAATGTACTCAAGGGTAACATAGAGCTCCAGTTCTTGAAGCTCCCATAATATAGTTGATAGAAAAAAAAAAGGACATGAATGAAAACTTTTAAAAGGTCATACTAAGTCTTGAATAATCCGGGACTGAGCATAGGCGTTCAGAGATAGCAACTTTCTCAGGTTTTCAATTTCTAAGGGTGAATGGGTTCAAACTGAGTCTTGAAGATTGAGTACAAGATGGAAAGACTAGAATTGAGGATAGCTAAAAAAAGAAAAAGGACAAAGAGTTTACTCAGAAATTAAAGAAAGACTCAGGAGGGTCTTTATGACTGAACTCAATGTTTCAATTCCATTCCAACCTTTATTATACTCTAGACAGGACAACACAGGAAAATATCCTTTTTGTTTAAAGTTTTGTATACTCTGTCATTATTTTGCACCCATTCACAAACCCCTAGAGGACCCGGGTGAGGACTTGAACCTCCTCGGCATTGAAAGTCCAGACAGAGGAATTTCTGAGGAGAGTTGGCTTGTGGTTTTTGAGAACTTCTGAATTTAAGAACTTTGAACAAAATGCTGCCCATCATAATGGTTTTTACCGTAAGAGCCACAGCTGCTGGGTACCTCATCCCCCTGATTTATGTAAAAACAAGGGGCAATTTCATCACACTTTTTCTCAAGTTCGGGATCTTCTAAACAGGCTCAACACTTCCCTCTAGTGTGCAAAATGGGCAGACGTGGGGCTCAGAGAGCGTTCATGACAAAGCCAGCTGGGTAGACTGGAGAAGGTGAGAGGAAAGAAATGTTATTGTATCTGCAGAGGGTCCATGAATTTACAAATATTTAAGTGCCTTAAGAAATAGATAAATCCTTTCATGATTAAAAAAGAAAAAAAGTTCTAAGACAGTGCTTCCCACAGAAGAGCATTCTATAAAGCACCAATCCTGCACGGTTGTCTATTACCACGGCCCCTCTAAGGGCCATGGTTCAATACGTTAGGAGTCCTCTGCACCCCCCAGAACAAAATCAGAGTGCTTAGTAAAGGCTAGAATAGGAAAGGCTCTGGGAAGTTATGCAGTGAAAAAATTCCATTTCCCATGCATTTTTTACCACTGGGCCTTTTTCTGACTTGTTTTCTCATAAACCCAATGCCATTCCTCTGGGACAACTGCTCATGGAGAACGATTCGGACCACACTAGTGGAAAAAACACAAGGTTCTTACCTTAAACTTCTCATGTGATGAAAGAAGGCCTGTCCCACAGATGATAATGGCGCCACTTTTCTAGCAAAGATTGAACTCAAAAGTAAATCAACAGAGCTGACCACGGCAAAAGGCAGAAGAAGAGGATGATGACTGATACCAAATATCTGGTCCATGGTGCCAAGGACGAGAAGATCCCACAAGAGGCTGAAAGCTAATCCAGTTCTGCCCCACCCCACACCCAGCCCAGTCTTTAAACAGGACACATAACCTTCCTGATGCGTCATACTCACTCTGTGTCTATCAGAGTTCAGCTGAGGCTTAGTTCAAGTGCCCCCTTCTTCAAATTTCCTCATAACTCTAGGTCCCATTGAGCATTTCCTTTCTGACCTTCAATTAGATCATTCTATTATTTATTCGTCAAAGGCATATTCAATACCTGCTACATGCACAACACGGTGCCGGGAATACAGATCAAGAAAAGACAAAGAGTGTCCCCTCAGAAGCTTGTAGTTTCTACCACTGGAGGGAGATGGTAAGAGGAAACAACACAGGCTCCCCTCCAAGAAAGACCGCAGCTGATGAAGATACAGTAAGTTGCAAATATGTTTCCTTGTAGAACACATCCAACGAGGTTCTCACCATGATCACATGGACTGCCTAGGACAAAGGCTGGCTCATGGTAAACACTACAGAAGCTAGCTTTTATTGTTGTTATTACTACTGTTGCTCTCATATGTCATGTTTATGTTCCATTACTTTATTTTCATTTTTCTGCCCCCAAAAATCAAAGGGTAAGATGCCATCTCCCCCAAAAGTGGTTTAGTTGGTGAAATTATTTCTTTAGCTAATGACTGGTAACTACCAAGGCCAAGGACACTTTATTTCTCTACTTGTAAAATGATGCTACCAATAACTTTCTTTTGGACTAATTTCATTGATTCATCAATTCCTTCCTTTATTCTTATAGCTAATACTGATGGATCCCCATTATGTGCCAGACCCTGTGCTAAGGAGGGGAAATTTAGTAATAAACAAGACAGATATGGTCTCTGCCCTCCTGAAACTTGCTATATCCTAGGATTGGGGAGATGATTTAAATAGTACTATGTTATGTGAATGTGTTTTATGACATGTAGGAATGGGCAAATATAGAATATTATTATAATTCAAGCACTATTGTCAAGCTTGGCCTCTGATCTCTGAAATGGAGACTATCATGTGCTTCCTTGGCACTGTGCCTGGTTTGATAGGTACTTTCAGAAATATCTGCTGACCAAATTAATGAGTGGAGACATTAATTAGAAGCATTGTTACTGAAATTCCATTTGTTACTTAAGTAGCAATCATGATGGAAAAAAGGGGTCAGTAAGAATACATATGAGTTAATGAGCTCCTGTTATGTGATAAGTATGGCATTATGCACTTTATAATCATTGTCCTCCTAAGAACCATGCATCAGTATTATATTCCCATTTTCAAGATGAGGCAAGGAAAGCAACTTCAGGGATACGAAGTAGATTGCCCAGGACTTCAAAACTGTAAGCACATATAGTAAAGGACGCAGTGGCCTGAGAACACACTTAACATTTTCCTTCTCCTTTAAGGGGAAGTTTCATTCTTTTCCCAGATCCAATTTTTATTATTAGGAAACATGGTCTTCTTTTACAGAAAAACTAAGTGAGTATGGATGAGGTGATGAGTTCTACCTAATGTGTCACAGCTGGAAATAGGGACCATGACTGTTTGCTGAAATTAATGCCTTGGAGGCAATTATTACCAGCCCCAGCCTCATAGGAACCCAGGGCATCTCTGATAATGCAGTGTTGATTTCTTACCAACATTTTCCAGATAAAGTGAAACAAACAACAGATTTTCTTATCACGAAAAGGCCAGGAGTCTCTGTGCTGAGTGAGACTTGATGCAGAGCTCAGTCACACAGTAACATGGCCTGAGGAGGCCTTAAAGTCACTTAGTCCAGCTGCTTACTTGGTGCCTGAATCTCCTTTAGTCCATCCCCACCAAGGGTCCTCTAGCCTGTGCTCTCATATCCCTGGGGCTGGAGAATGTCATGTTTGGGGTAGCCCATTTTATCATTGCAATGAGTTGATTGGGAAGTCTGCTATATGTTGAGCTGAAACCTGCTTCAGAAACTTCTATTCATTGGTTTTAATCTTCTCTCATAAGGTCACCCGGAAATCTGATCTGCTATGCACATGGTTAGTGTTTCAATGTAGCTTGTATGATACTATAATACCACACACTAATAGCATTATATACTTAATGTTTTTTTCTTTCAACTCATTATAACTTAAACACATATGCTAATCTCAAAACTGAGCAATAATATTTGTGAACTCATAGGTTTTATGTGTTATTTATATTTTTCTAATAAATATTAATTCTATTATCAATGTACTATTCATTGCCAATACTATTTTTATTGGTGTTTTAATAATTAACATTATTTGTAATGTATTATTAATTTATCAATGATGGGATGGTTACCCCATTTGGGGAAACACTATGCTTATATTTCAAATACATGGTATTTGAAAATACAGTAGTCCTTCTCTATATTGTGGTTCACTTATCACAACCTTACTGTATCGTGGGACTTTCAAAAATATTATATTTAATTACTTATGGTGGATTTTTCACTATATTGCAGGATTTTGTGGTACTGTATACGTATGTTGTTAAAGTTACGTAGGTTTAAGAGTGTAGAATATGTTTAAGAACATAAGTAATGTTTATAAAAGTGTGGAAAAGGTTCATAAGGGAGTGAGAAAGGTTAATAAGGGACTGGGAATGGTTTATAAGTGTGTGGGAAGGGTTTATAAAGCCTTAAAAAATATATAAATACTAAAGTAAATGTAAGGTTCCTACTTCACGGATTTTCACCTATGGCGGGGGGTCTAGGATGTAATACCTGCGGGAAGTGAGGGATCGCTGTGTTTGCAAAAGCCACAAGCAGAGAAATATCCTGGTGTGTCTGTGTATTGAAAGAATTAATATTGTTAAAATGTTTACATTATCCAAAACTACCTATAGATTCACTGAAATTTCTATCAAAATCTCAATGGTATTTTCTTACAGAAATAGAAAAACACAATCCTAAAATTTGTATGGGCCACAAAAGATTCTGAATAGCCAAAGCAATTGTGGAAAAGAAGAACAAAGCCAGAGACATCGCACTTCCTGATTTCAAACTACACTACAAAGCTGTGGTAATCAAAATAATATGATACTGGCATAAAAATAAACACGCAAACCAACAGATTAGAACTGAGAGCAATCCCATTCTGGGTCTATTACCAAAGAAACTGAGATCAGGATCTTAAAGAGATATTTTCACTTCCATGTTCATTGAAGTGTTATTCACAATAACCAATATATGAAAACAATCTAAGTGTCCATTGATACGTCACCTATGATTCAGCCATGAAAAAGAAGGGAATTCTGCCATTTACAACAACATGGATGGGCCTTGTTTGTTCTTTTGGAATCTAGAATGAGAGTTTGTAGTGATTCTTACTATAGTTCATCTTGGCTTATCAAGTTAACCTGTAAAGATGTTTGTTGATTTTAATGTGTTAACTAAAATATTCATTCTCTCTTGCAGCCTCCAGCCACCTGTAGATTTGATAAACACATATTCTGTTTCTTCATCCAAATAATTGACAGACATATGGACCTAGAAACCTGGAAACAGGTTGATAGTAATCCATCAATCTCCTTGTTTTGGTAACTAGTTTCTATAATCTACTCCATGTTACTCCATTATTAATCCTCTAGTGATTTCTGACATTTAATATGGCCTGTGTAATACTCTGGTAATTAATTACTTTTGACATGCTTAAATACTGATTCATATGGACAGTTTTAATTTTTTGAAGAATCTTAGAGAATTCCTTAAAGATTACTCACCTCTGGAAGTTATAATAAAGTTTATTGAATACCTAGTTGTCCATTCATAGTATCAAACACTTGATATATAATAAGAATTCTTTATATAACCAACTCATAAAGGCAAGTGTTATGTTCTTAAAATACAAGGAGAAGTTCTTAAAAAGTCATAAAACCATCAAAGGAACCCAGCTAGTAGGTGGAGAAGCTAAGATTCAAACTCAGGTCTGTCTGACATCAAAGCACAATCCATTTCCATTCTAAGATTGTAGGCTCAGAATGGAAAATGGTTTTGAACAGATAGACATGACTGCTTTGGTGTTTGCTGGGTAGAGTGTTGGCATTTTCCAAGCTAATATGAAATCCTCTGCTGAGAGCTTTGATTTGGAAACATTGAAAATCTTAGTCACATAATTTTCACAGAAGAGAGGCTCATACAGAAGTGAAGATGAGGCATAGTTTGACCTTGTGAGGAGTCTCACTGTGGAAACTAGGAGCAGACAGCAACACTAGGAAGGGTGCAAGCTTTAGTTTTGCAACTTAGAGGGGTACTTCTAAAGGCTGATGTGCCAAGCCAGAAAGTGGAGTTTAAAATAAGCTTTTCAGTGGTCTTTAATTGTGGCACAGTTCCAAAGGAAGAAATAAATGTTATCTAGATGGATCCCCCAATCGGGCAGCTGCTGCCACTGTAGCTACCACCATCTTGCTCTTACAGATGGGCAACACAGTAATTCCCCTCTCTGAGCTTCTCCAGCCATAATCCATGGACACAGAAGTAGTCCAGCTCCTTTCTCTTAAGAGTTGCTGTCCTAGAAATTAGGCTGCATTCTTCACCCCATCTTACAGAGGCTACAGAAGGCCAAGCAACATGGGAACCATTTCATAATGATGTATGAGACTATTGGCTCCCAGTGGAAAGATAGCTTAGTGACTGTGCCATATGAACTTCAGTTCCTGGACATTCACCCCTTTGGGAGAGAATTGAGATACAGCCTCTCTGCAACCTTGGCCCTATTTCCTAGCTCTTAGAGGGTGAGTAGCAAGCAAACTTTTCCAGTAGAAGGCTGTGTTTCCAGGTGCCAAAAATGCACTTGGCCATGAAACTATTGCAGAAGGCCTCTGGGGGAGCCTCTGTGTTTTTGCATGGTTGTGGGTTGCTAGGTCTGGGATAACCTGGGGCAGGCTGCATTGCTCACCAGATCCTTAAATAAAGTGCTTCAGCAAGAGAACACAGGGTGAGCTTGCCTGGCTTTTCTGTCAAGGTTGGTAAAGCCAACTACATGGCTGCCATGTCAAAGACCTCATGCAAGCTATGTCCAGATGGCTGCTCAGTATGGGAGGGAGCCAGATGTCTACCAATGCTTGTTTAAGGTAATCTGAAACACTTTTTAATAACAATTTCTTTAAAAACACTTTCCACCTGCTTCTAAATAGCAGAGAAGCCAAGTCTATGTAACTAGAGAGAATTCATTACAGCAGAAGCTGTCTTACGCATCTTGTTTTCTTCTGTCGTCCAGATAACGACAGTTCAAGAGATTTCAAGCCGAGGCAACCCAGGACAAACTACAACAATGATGCCAGTGGCAACCTGGATTCCCCAGAGAATCTGAAACCTTTGATCTATAATGTGATCTGCTTCATTGCTAGAACAAACAGAAGGCCCTCCTATTGTCCCAGTGTGAGAAAGACTTGGATTGGCATCCATCCCGGTCTGGCTCCTCCACTCAGTCAAGTAAATCTTCCCTGCTTTGGATGGGTGCTTCTGAAGCTACCAACATATCTTGAAAGTGGCTGGATCACTCACAGAGCTTTCTGTATTTGCCTATGGGGATTGACATTTGGGGTTCCATATCTAAACCCAATCAAACAGCAAAGGAAGTCTGTCTCCACAGATGCCTGGTGTGCTTTGATGCACATGCGAACTAGGGTATATTCGGAAGATGTTCATACAAGACTGTGGGAAAAATTATGTGATTTTGCAGAGTGACTGCTCTGGTGCTCTTCCCTGTCTCTGGGTTGGAATATTTCCATAGACTAATGGTCTCCCCTCAGTCTGTTCTCAACACAACAGTCAAAGCCCGGCTGTTCAGATCTAAGTCCCATCATGTCACTGGTCTTCTAAGATTCTTCCAAAGGCTTCATGACACACTCAGAGTAAATTAAAAGCCAAGGTCTTTATGATAATATATAAGCCTTACTGATTTTAACTTCATTTCTTATTACTTTGCTCTTTTCTCCACTCTACTCAGCTTCACTGGCCTCCTTTGTCATTCTCAGGCACATTTCTGTCTCAGGGCCCTTGCTCTTATGTTTTCTTTGCCTAACTACATGGCTTGCTTTTGTATAGCCTCTAGATTTGCTCCAATAGGATCTTCTTGACAAGACCTTCTCTGACCCCTCCTAACCTGCTAGCACCCCTTCCTCTACTTCCTTACATAATTTTTCTCCCTGGCATTTATCAATGTCAAACAAACCATAGGTTCACTTATGGATCTCCTTTACTATTTGTCTCTTCTGAATAAATAATCTCTGGAAGCAAGGATTTGCTCCCTGTTGAGTCCCCAAGACCTCAAGTGTGTCTGATATATAATAAACACTCAGCAAATGTGTATTCAGTGAGTGGATTATATCATTTAATAATATCAACAACTTGTGAAGCAGATTCTTCTACACCCATTTCAGAGATGAAGAAAATAAGGCTTAGAGAGATTAGGTAATTTGCCCAAGTTCACACTGATGGCCACTGCTGTGTCTTTGGCCTGACTGGTTAGTGCAGAGCCAATTCTTCTGCTTTAATATTGCATCTCTTTAACTAGGTAACTTTAAAATAATAATCTCTAGCCCCTTCTAATAATCTCTAGTCCCTTCCACATCAATTTCCACAGGCTGAAGTTATCAGCATTCCCACCAAGATTTCTCTTAGGACTTCCAAAGCAGAGAGCCATGTTTTTCCCACACTCTAACCCACTCTCTGCCCAGAGCAAACCAATCATATAAGAAGGTCTTCTTCAGCCCAGTCTAGTCAAGTACTGAAAAGAAATCCTACTAATTAGTATGTTTGAAGTAGAATTTCTATAGCATATTGGATATGAAATGTACTTTACAAAGCTTTCTTATTATGTTTTCTTCCTGACCACTCTAGGTAAGAATTTTAACCCCTGACTCAGAAAGTTCTAGTTTATATACAAACTCTCCTGATTGCTCACTGTGTGACCAAGGGCAAGTTAATTAAATATCTCTCTAGGACGATTTCTTAATTTATAAAATAATTCCTCCTGCAGGGGGTAGGTGTAAGGAGTAAACGAGACTATGTTATGAAGCATTAGTAAGTATGATGAAAATGCATAGAACATTTAAATATAATGAAATGTTATCATGATCACTGAGAGGAGGCATTTAAAGAGACCCACGTGAGCTGAGTGACTTGTCACCATTCCGTAGTCACAACCACACTCAGGATGCCAGAAAACCTATCTAATAAATATTATAAATCCACTGTTGATACATTGGCCCAAGCTAGAATGTGTGAATCAATTTATCACTATGCCTACAGACAAATAGAAATCATCATTCAAAAACACTGGTTAACAAACTTCTGCTACGTTCTTTTCATTACCGTGTCCTGAGATTGAAAAAATAATAATAATGTTCCCATTATCTTACGAGTACTTTAATATATTTGTGGAGATAAACATTTACACAGGAAAGAACTAAGAGTAATCTATGGTCAGTGGGTAGAGCCAAAGACACGGCAATGGCCATCAACATTAGGGGAGAAAGCTTTCCCAGAAAAGCAATCAAAGACTCAGAAGGAGGCGATACTCGGGTCTAGCCTTTCATGTGAACTGGATGTGTCATTGAAGAACTAGGTGAGCTTGAAAGATGGGCTGAAAGAGGGGGATAGGGTCAGGAAGCAGAAGGCCTTGAATAACAGTTAAAAAACGTTGGCCTTGATCCTGCAAGAACTGGGGGAGTGGGTCGGTGTTTAAGAACATAAGAATGATGTACAGTCAGACAACACGGACTGTCGTAGCTGGAAGGTACCTCATCCAGTTTAGCCTCCACCTGCAACTAAGGAGGAAATAGAGGTCCAGAAGGAGGGAATGACCTACCCAGGAGATTAGTCTGTCCATGACAAAACCAAGACTTCAACTCAGGTCTGTGACTGTTGATGTGGTATTCTCTCCACCATGTCATCTTTATAAAACAACAACAGACCCATGATTAATTTTATGTGTCATAAAACCAAAAAAAAAAAAAAAAAAAAAAAGGGCCCTGGCTGGTTTAGCTCAGTGGATTGAGCGTCGACCTGCGAGCTAAGTGTCGTTGGTTCGATCTTCCAGTCAGGGTACATCAGAGAAGGAAAACTCTGACTCCAAAAAAAAAAAACCTCCGCTGCCTTGCGGCATACCTCTTCAGGGGAAAGGCTAAGGGAGTAAACCCCGACAGAAAATCCGGAGCCGGAGTCCCTAAGGCGGTTTGACGTTGTAGTCAACACCGGCAACTCCTGCGGCGCACCTGAAGCCAAGCTGTATTGACTCCGTCTTTCCCTTGGACCCTTCAGCTGCGAAGAGAGGGGGGTCTGCTGCATGGGCAACAGCAGACCCTCCATATCACCCTGCCCAGGCTCTGTAGCTTCAGCTCCACTGGAGAGGACACTCCAGCATCATCACAAGATGTCGATTCAACACGGGAGGAGACAGATACCGTGTCACTCCCGAGTCGGACTGCACAGCCATTCTCGGCGGTGCAGATAGACTCTTAAGAAGCTACACCATCGTCTCTCGAGACGGACGGCTGCCGACGACGAAAACCAAAAATGTCTTATATCTCTTATCCCATTTTCTTATATGTGAATTAGCCATTAATGGGCAATGTACACTTACTGTTGCTAAATTTTAATTTTTTTAATCCTCAGCCAAGGACACTTTTTCAATGTTTTTAGAAAGAGAGAGAGGGAGTGAGAGAAATATCAACGTAAGGGAAGCATCAATTGGTTGCCTGATGTACATGTTCTGATTGGGGCTCTATGTGGCCAGACCAGAGATCTAACCTGCAGCCCAGGTATGTGCCCTGACCAGGAATCAAACCCATAAGCTTTTGGCTATGGGACAAAACTTTAACCAACTGAGCCACTCTGGCCAGGGCTACTGTTGCTAAATTTTAATATCAGCATTCAATGATCTAAAAGAATTCAGTCCAATATTCTAGTGAGCAACACAGGCTTTTCTAATAGCCTGAAATTATATAAAACCTGCTTTTCTTTCACACTCATTCCACTTTCCCTTCAAATTTCACTTCTTTCCCCCACTCATTTTTTGATCAGAATGTCTTAATCTCAGGCTCTGTCCACACCATGTCTGAGCCTTACAACTAGGTAGATCTTGGCTTGACAACAGCCAAGCATTTTCTTAAAAAACTAAAATTGACTAGGTCCCGATTGGAATAAAATTTGATTTTACAATTCACATCTTGAAATAAAATTTAAACTTCTGCATAGTGCATTGAGAGGAACAAAATAATAAATTGATAGTGAAATTGTTGTCCCTTCATATAGCCCAGGAACCACAGGGGACTGTGATTTGCCCAGACCAAGAAGTGATGATGGGCCTGACTGTGATGGGCTGGAGGCTGGATGGTGATCAGTCTAGGACACAAGATATATTTCTCTAGAAATTATTTCCTGGAAACAAAATTACCTCACTGTATTTAACTCTTGGGTATACCTTCATTTGTCCATCTATGATATTAGGGTGGGTGAATAGGTGCAGCGAACTTGATGACAGGATGAACTTTGGGACACATTGAAGCCCTAGAATCGCTTTATTTAATTTCAACCAAAATGACTCAAAGTCAGCTTTTCAGAACTCTAGTCACGAGGAGAAAGAAGTCTATGCATTCCTGCATTATACATGGTCTTATGCCTTATAGTATATCCCATACTTAGAGATCACAATATATTAGCTTATTAAAAGCCCCAAGAAATCTTGTAGTAACTAAATTTTGGATACATAGTTGTTGCCCAAACTAATTTTATTATGTAATTGTTTCTTCTCTCCCAAGATTTTACTAGCCTAGTTTTCTAAACTTATAAGCAAGACAACAATGCGTGAAAAACAAAAGAATAATTACCTATAAGAATGAGGCAGATCCCTTATCTGCTAACAGGGGAACATGATTCAATAATTCATGACAACAGTATCTAGAGGAAAAAACAAGAGGTGATAAATATGATTTATAGTCACATAGGAAAGACTATATGGAGAGGTCGCTATGAAAAATCTACACATGATTTATGCTTTGACATTCAGAAATGATTCCAGGGTAGCTCACTTTAAAAATGTGATCTCAGAAAGTTGAACTATTCTGGAGATAAATTCTTATATAATATAAATATTACTGTATTTGTTCATTTAAGTTCAGATATTAAACAGGATTCATGACACATGCAGTAGTCAAGTAAATTTCCCATAATGGCAATAACCCTTTATAAAACTGTGTTGTCAATGAAGTCCTTCCTTATACATTCTCATATTTGAGTCACTCAACTATTCTGATTTTTATCCCTAGTTTGTAAGTAAGGAAAAGAAAATTAAGAGAGGCTACGCCTAGTGGGTGTCATGAGGTGATACCCAGATTCCCATTAACACCAAGGTTCCCCTTCCTCCAGCCAAAACTATAGACTGCTGAGAGATTGCAGCCAAGTCCCTCCCCAGCAGAGGGAGTTGCCTTGCACAAAGTCAGCTCCTCTTCCTGGGGTAGTCCACATCCACTGACTTGTTAAGAAAATGGTACCGAACTTTATTCCCCTGCCTTAATTAAGAACATCTCTGAAGGGCTACCCCAGATTCACATTCCTTGAAACTCCCGTAGCGACTGCAGCACAGTTTACCTCTTGCCTCTTTCCAGTCTTACTTCCCTCACTTCCTCTTAGATGGGAGCCCCCAGGGCCTCCTTAGTTAACATCTTCCATGCAAATCTCCACCTCAACGCCTGGTTCCTGGGAGCCCAATCTAATGATTAATTAACTTGACTAAAGTCACCCTACCAACAAATAACAGAACAAGAACATCAAACCCCATGCTTTGTCAGCACACCAATTTGCTGCCACTGGGCAGGGGGATGGACCTATGGATGGAAATGACCTCCACAACCACATCTCTGCCTTAGGCATTTCATTTGCTAGCTTCAGTCACCCTGGCCTCCTTTTTCTTCCTTGTACACACCAAACCCAATTCCCTCTTAGAGCCTTGTACTCCCTTTCCTCTCTGTCTGGAAATTTCTTCCTCCAGATCATTACATGGCTGGCTCTTTCTTGTCGTTCAGGGCTCAGTTCCAGGCTTACCACTTCAATGATGCCTTCACTCACCATCCAGTGTAATGCAATCCCCCTGTTCTCGTCTTTCTTCTCTAACACGCCATTCTGCTATATATTCACATTAGCACTTACTACTCTGGCATGAGTTTATTCATTTCTTTGTGTATTTATTGCCTTCTCACCCAGTAGTTGAGCGCAAGGACTTTGTGAGTCGTCTCAGTGCTTTGAACAGTTGATCTCAAAGTAGACCCACATGGACCCCTGATTAAATGATTTTAATAATAATAATAATAAAAAAACTAAGACATTAAATGTCTTTTTCACTGTGTTGACATTTTGAAATGATTGTGTGAAAGTGATAGTGGGTAAAACTGCTGGCTCCTTAGCATGAATCTAGCAATGACATCAAACTACAAAAATCATTGTATTACTCACTGTCATATTCTTGCAAAAAAAAGGGTCAGTTTCATTAAAGATGGTCCTCTTGAAGACAAAAAACTAATATTGTTTTAAAATTGTGACCCTTGAACACATATCCATTTAATATTCCTTTGGATGAAAGGAAAGCACCCATGAAGCATTCCCCCTGCATAACAGTATACTGATGATCCTGAGGAAAAGCATTTGTGTGATTATTTGTTTATGAACTGCACTAGCTGCATTGTTCATAAAACACTATTGTTACTTGAAAGAATGACCGACAGTCAAACTATGGATGTCTGTATTTGGGTATCTGGCAGACACTTTCTCAAAAAAAAAAAGGGGGGGGGGAATGAAAATGTCACTTTGAGGAAAATATAGCTGACAATATAGTTGGTCATGATAAAATTCAAAATTTCAAAGGAAAATTAGAATTTTGGAAAACTTGGATCTTCCACCAACATTTTGACAGCTTCTCAATATTTAAAGATTTTTCTGATGAAATTGATGGTGGTATGAATAAATGTGTGATTTTTTAAAATATAGTACATACAATATAATGTAATGTGTCAACTTTTAGACTACCTGAATAACTATATGAACTATCATTTTCCAAGTGAATAATGCATGGTTACAAAATTATGCATGATTAAAGGATCCATTCCCAGTTCAAAATAGACCAGTAGATTTTAATATAACAGAGTTAATTAATATGGTTTCAAATTTGTAACTGCAACTAACTTTACAGAACTTTCTGCTAATTGAGTTTTATTTAAGTATCAAAGAAGGCTATCCACAGTTATCTAAAAAGGCTATTAAAATATTTCCCCTTTTCCAACTACATAACTATATAAACAACATATTTTCTTCATATACTTTAATCAAAACATATATTGTTGCAGATTAAATCAGAATCCAGCTGTTGAATGAAACCAGGCACTAAAAAAAATTGCAAAAATGTAAAAAATGGCACTGTTCTTACAAAGTTTTTTGTTTTTCTTAAATACAATAAAGTTATTTTATAACATTTATAAATGTAATTTGTGGTACTATGTGACAGATTTACTATTGTCAATTTAAAGTCAATTGATCAATATTTTTTGAATTTCTTAGTTTTAATTTATAAGTTGATGATTATTGCTAGCTATAACCCACATAAACAAAAGCTCTTTGGGATCCTCAATATTTTTTAGTGTAAGGTGATCCTGAGACCAAAAAGTCTGAGAACCTTCAGCATAGAATCAGTGCTGGCATAGAGTTAGCATTCAACAACTATTTATTGAATAATTCCAATATTTACAAAAGGAAATAAACAGGTTTTAAAAATACACTCCCAGTTGCATTACAGATTGTGCCTCTGCACATTACAAAAATAGAATGTTGTATCCAGCTGAGTGAACAAGTATATTTTCCCAGTGTCTTGAAGTAGGTAGCTGTCGAGAAAGAGAATATTCACCCCAAGTTTGATGGTCTTGAAAGAAAATCTCCATTTCTTACAGACAGCAAAAATCTCAGGTATTTTTAGAATGCAGGAAGTCTGTCCACTTAAAATTTGTTCTCATAGGCGTGGCCTTGCCTTGCCCAATAATGTTCTTTACCTGTAGCCAAGGAACATTTACAAAAGAGAGACTTTCAGCAGAGTCCCAGACAGCTAATGGGTTTGTATCTATGTTCTATCCATCAGAGATCTTAAAGATGTGAAGGAAAATGTCGCTAGAACTGGAAATCTGCTTTGGAAACCCAGACACTTGAAGTCTGTCTTTAATAGAATTGATCAAATCAAATTCACAGTCAGGAGGACCTAGCTGCACCACTTCGTCAAATCAGGGCATGATAACCAGAGAGAGGCAAGAAATCCTCTAAGATTATCAACTGAACTGGGAACTTTTTGGAGTGCAGTGTTATAAAAGCTAAAGTTAAACAGAAGTGAAGTGAGTGTTGTGAATATTGAGACTCAAAGATGACAATGGAGCTTTTCTACCCAACATTTTCTGGACCTGGCTCTGGTGCCTCCAACAGTTGTAAAGCAGGCTTATTCTATGGCCAGAGATTGAGCAATAGTCCTGACCTGCTTTCACAAGCAAAGTACAGGAGGTTTGCTTCAAATTTTGGAATAAGTAGATTGCTTCTATTTGAATTATAGCAACATTTTGATTAACTAGAACCAAAGTAACAAGACCTTTCAATTAGACAGATATTTTTTATCCTACATTTTAAAAAAAGAAGAAAAATTGATGTGATTTTTAAAAATGATGACATAAATAATTTTGTAAGAGGGAAAGGACTACTTGCAGGGAGTATCCAGGGTCAAAGACCATTTCAGCTCAGTCTTCTGTTCTTTGAGCATTCAGTGCAATTGATATAATAGCAACTATGGCTCAGAATGATGATTCAGAGACATTAGCGATCCAGGCATGCACCAATTCCTCATGAATTTTTGGAAGTTAATAGAACAATTTATTATTGAACACTTTGTATCATGTCTTGAGATAACTGGGAAGTCTATGAGATTTTACAAGCCTAGCTAGACTACAAACTGTCGTGATACTTTCTCCTGGGCTGACCATCACATTGTTAGACACTATCAGTTAACAGATAGTTTGTAACTAATAACAGCTAAAATATTGAGAGTGGATACAAGGACATCTTCATAATAACAAAACAGGTAATCATTTTAAAAAGTTTAATGTGTTTTACTTTTTTTCTTCTACATACTTGACCTTCACTTTACTTGACTTGTTCACCCATTTGCAGAGAAGTGGGGATATTACAAAGGAGTCCACAGTTAAAGATGAGGGCAATAGTCACTCAAAATAAATTTCAAAGCAAGAAAAATGTTAAATTGGAGTTTTTATTTAGAAGATTTCCTAATCCCTTTGTCTTCCTTTTAGCATGGGCCATTCCTGGAAGACCCAGCTCTAAGACTTCTACTGTAGGGTAGTGAATACACCCCTCCTACCTGTGACAGGAGCCTGCCAATTCATAGTAATAGAATATTCTCCACATCATCCCGAGTCAGGGCCACATCAAAGTAGGTAGGACAGGACAATGTGGCCAGACTGAAGGTGGCCTTGGGTTGAGATTTATCTGACGCTTCCTTGTGTTTCCATTTGGGATAAATGTGGAGTTGAGAGCCAACAGGGCTGTGGTAGGATCTTTTCTATGGTTGGTGGGTGAAATGATCCTGTAACAGAATATGGGTGGGCCTTGTCACCAGAGGAACAAGAGGAAGCCATGTTGGCAAAGAAGGAAATAGACAATTCTCCCACAGGGCACTGCCCAGGTCAAAGAACAATTAGCATTAGAAGCCAGCAGTGCCTTGGCAGGATTGAAGGACTTGGAAGGTAGAGAGAATAGAATTTAGAGTCCTGAGTCCAGCCAATGTGAATAGAGAGACCCTTCGATATAAGTAAAAATTATAATAGGTATGCAAAACTTTACTAAGGAGAGAGTGAGATGAGGGTATTATTTTGAAAATAATAATGTGCTTTACTCTGGTTTTTTCCCAGTACATGGCTCAGCATATCCATGTGCAGATAAGGGAAATTAAGAATGCTGCAATTAGAATGCAAAGAAAAAGCACATTAATAATTTTCATAATTGGCTTCTTTTATAATAGCCTTCTTCTCACTTATTTGCATAGCAATGTGCTTACTGGAGTGTGGAAGGAGTGGAGGCCACGTCTCAGCCTTGAATCACACATACATTATACATAACCAACAATGGACTCGTCTCTCTCGCAGGGCTTGATCTTGGCACATCCGAGGGCATCTGTCAGAAATGCAAGGGACACTCACCACATGTTCTTTGGCAGGAGAAAGACTCAGAACAACTGCTTTCCACAATGAACCTATAGTTTGGATAATAAGCAGCTTGGAGGGGCATTGGTGCAGCGGTGGGGGCGGAGTGGGAACGAGACCTGAAGCTGGGCTCTGTGATCTTGAGCAAGTGGCTTCATCTCCTTGCTAAGCTTCAGTTTTCCCTCCTGTGGCAGGATATAGTTGAGTGATTTTTAAGAGACCTTGCAGAGGGAAAAACTGTGAACTCTTCAATGCCTCAGCACACGGGGTTGACTCCCCTCCCAGCCTCCAAGTGCACCGGATAAGACAGCTGTGTGCAGTGGCCTCCTGGCCGGCAGCAGCATCTCAGACAAAGGCTACATGGAGCTCAGCAGGGTGACTTCAGGGTGGATCACTTGGTTTTGTCACCTCTAGGCTCCCCTTTCTTCTCTAATACCTCATTACCTTCTCCCACTCAGCAGCCCTCCCCTCCCCCACACACGAACACCACAAAATACTCAAAATGCTCTCTTTTATCAAAAAGGGCTTTCAGTTAAGCTAATACCACTAATGCATCCTTTGGTGTGAATTTAAGCCAGATATCACCACTCCTAAGGAGGAATGGGGTTCCCACTCACCCCGTACACTACCCCATGCGATGATATGCTTCCAGGCTGTGCCTGCCTGTTCTGTTCCCTGCCAAGCCCCCAAACCCTTCAGGTCTTCTTCCTGGTGAACTCAATCCATCCTTAAAGATATAGCCCACGTGACACCTCTTCTGTGCTAGCTTTGTGGCCCTGGCACCCAGATAGAGGTATTTGCTCTTCCATTGGGAGCTGGCAGCACTTAGGGACATGCCAAGTGCTCCCCTTCTCCTCTGACTTTCACCAGACCTTCACCTGGCTGACTCGTAATAAGTCCCATTTCAAACATCACCTCCTCAGAGAGGTCGTCCTTTAGCAGCCTGGACTGCAAGTCCCCTCCCTCAGTCATGCCCTAACCCTCTTTTAATTTTTCACACTCATCCCTCTCCACAGTCTACTCACATAGGTGTTTCATGTTTACTGTCTGTCTTTCCCCAAGATCCAAGTTGGGGGGACCTCCTCTCACTCCTTGCGGTTTCCCTGACTCCTAGAACACAGCCTGTTAGGTTGTTTGCCCAGCTCCTGGGCGGCAGAGCTTCAGGCAGAATCCAGGTTTCAGCTCTAACTCAGGTGCCCTTTCTCCTTCCCACTCAGAGCACGATGACCAGGGGCACGGGCTGTGCAAGCAGCTGACTCTTGGCACTAACCCTTGTTCTGATGTGCCACTGAGCAAACCGCTTGATCTCTCTGAGTCTCAGTGTCCTCATCTGCAAAATGGGAGCAGCCCTCTCTGCCTCACATGTTTGGGAAGTGCTCAGCACAGTGCCTGACATGTTGCAAGGACTTAGAGAATGTTAGTCATCACTCATATACAAGTGCTTTTATCTCGTTCCTAACTCTGGATGGCATGTTTGAGTTGGCTGATTCCAAATTTATCATACATACTGAATGTTGAGTGTATTCGGTGAGAGCTGAGACCCAAGTCTATGCCTCTCGATCTTCTGTGCCCTATTTCTACTCCAGCCACAGGTAGCCTTGCCACTGAACTTCCAAAAGGATGGCTGATCTGACCAGGGTTAGCCATGGTTATGTAAAGTTAGACTTGAAGACAGTGCTCAGATAAAGGGCTGCTCCTTTTAGCAGTTTTCTGATGAATTAGGAGATTCACAAGAGAAAACCTCTGTCAGAGTCTTGTGGACAATCCTGCTAAGAGTCTGGGGGTACCCCTCCCTGCTTTGGTGACACACAGGATAGGGAATTCAACTGAACTGTGATGATTCTGAAACTACAGTGCTGAAGGGGGTCGCTCTGAACCTAAATTATCACCATTTACCCAACTGGCGTGAGCAAGGGCTGCAGACAGATCCCAGAAACAATGACACCACTAGCTTAACTATAAATGCGCTGTTTACTGAGTCCTGACACCCACTGCCTCCTCGTCCTTATTCCTTTACCCTAAAAGTGAAAGAAAGAAATAAAAGGAGAAAAGGGGCCTAGTTAACTAAGGGATATTGCTTATTAGATTCTACTTCGCTAAGAGGTTTACTGTCATTCACATCAGGCTAACCAATGCTTTGCCTCCTTTGTCTGAACTGACCTGAAAGAAGAAAAAAGAGTCTATTTGTTTCCACTTTGTTTTTAAGACGTACATGGACCTGACTTTCTTTGGTCCGTGAACCCCGCCCTCTGTGTCTGTACCCAAGGCTCTGGGTGACAGGTTCTAGAGTCCACCTAAAATATTAGCGTTTTTGGATTCCAGCTAGCAAAAAAGGTGAATGTTTCTATTGTTCGGTTATGAAACTTTCCATATCGCTGACACGGGCCAGACCCACGTGCCAGAGAGCATCTGTGTGGATGGGTAGTTTATGAAAGAGGCTAGAAGAAGGAAAGAAGGGAAGAGGCGAGGTGGCCGGAGGGTCAGCGGGAGGGCAAGGAGGGCAAGGGAATGGTGGCCCCAAGGTCGAGAATGACCGAAGCTCTCGGCCGCAGCCAGCTGCAGGGTGAGCACAGGCTCTCGCTCTTGGCCTGAGAAAACCTTCGCTGGGCCTAAATAAAACTTTTTAACTTAAAAAACTTCAGCAGTAATGAGTTCCAGCTGTGTGGCAGAGCAAATTCCCAAGTCCAAATAGTTTCCCTAGAAAGAAACAATTGTGTCTGCCCCTGCCTCCTTAACTCCTTCATCCCTGAGAAACACACACATGTCTGTGCTCTGGCCCCTCCGAGGTGTGACAGGGGGAGGAGGGGCTATGGTGGCCTTTGCAAGGTGAGCCTAGAGCAAGTTTATGTGGCCTCTCCTGTCCCCGCCAGGTTCCCAAGGCAGGTCAAGGTTCTGTCCCCAGTGCTCACCCCAAGCCTGTGTTGCAGCCATCAGCCCCACCAGAGGTTGCACACTGGCGTCCCTTGCTCAGATCTCCTGCTCGTCGCTTGTTTTTACAAACCGTGTGCTATTGGGACACACAGTCATGCCTATCCACCTATGCACCATCTACGGCTTCTTTTTTTTGCTACTTTACGGTTGTTGAGTGCTTGCGACAAAGAGAATATGTCCCGCAAAGCCTAACATATTTACCACCTGGTCCTGTACGTGATAAGTTTTTAGATCCCTAGTTAAATAAAATGTAAGACTCCTCGAAGCTTACATGTCTATATCAGTATCAAAGCTTTGGTCTTGTTTCACCATGGAACTGGATAAACAAATGTCTTCAGAGATTATAGAGCCTGATCCATTTTAGATAAGACTCTGGGCTTTCCAAAGCACAGATCCTCACTCAGAGTGAGGTAATGGTAGTAGTGAGTATCCCTCCTTACCCTTTGCCTCCCAGGCCGGCACCCTTTCCACCATATCAGCTGCCTCTCCAACAAGGGAGCTCAAAGTGACAGACAGGCCTCTGCCCTCCAAGGCCGAAAGCAAAGTACCCACATGAACTTGTTTTCAGCAAGGACATTTTATTAAGATCTTCTTGCTATGTTTTGCTTGGAAATACCCTAGCATTTGTTAAAACATATTTTGTACCTTGTGTGTGCAATGATCTGGTATTTGTATCTAATGGTTAAATAATCATTGAACCCAGAATAGAGCCAAAAAAAAAGAAAAAAAAAAATAGCGCTCTCTGTGCATTTGATCAAATGCTGTGAACAGTGGCAAGAATTAGCACAGTGATTTTAATGAGCTGCTACACTTACGACATGTACGGAATAAGTTATTTTTTAAGATAAGTTTTCATTTAATTTCTTCTAATAATCTTTCAAGGATAAATTTTGACTTGACCAAGTAGACCAAAAGTTCTGAGAGAGTATATAACATATTTTTTAATATTTATGTATTCTTTCCAGCTGTTTTGGAACTTAAATGAGATAATAACACAGTAGAGTAAACTCACAATTAATAGGAATCAATCTAAACCAGAACCGTCAAATAACTGAAATTCAGTTTCTGGGTATACCCTTTCCGTCACTCAACATTTAGGGAAAAGAGCCTCATAGCAACAAAACAAGTGGATGGAAATTTAGTTTACAAATTGACAAAGCAACTTCTGGAAAATATCTCTAGAGTCAGTACAGACATGGAATGGAGAAGATGAGTCATTTCCTGGGATCCCCACAGTTTGGAAGGTATATGCCCCTTGGGGGCCAAGGCAGTGGATGTCGGGAAGCAGCCAGAAGAAAAGGTAGAGGCACCAGCTAGAGTTAAAGAAGAGACAGAGCTATGTTCCTGCAACCATCCCTGAACCAGACCATGTGACATACTCTCTCTGAAGAGGCAGACAGTAAATAGGTGAACTCGGTAGCTGAATTCTCTGGGTTCAAATGCTAGACCTGTTCTTTATTGGAGCAAGTCACCTAATCTCTCTATGCCTTTTTTCCTCTCACGTGTTAAATGGGAATAATAACAGTGCTTGCTTAATAGGGGCTGTTCAGAGACTTAGATTAGCCAATGTCAAGTGTTGAGGACATAGTCTATTACCTCCTGGGTTTAGCACATACTGCTCCTTCAGCCTTGAACATCCCCATGCCACTCAGGTGAAAATATGACTTTTGTTGACTCTCCCTATCCTCTCTGTGTGTCTGTTCCCATGCAAGGCTGGGTTATGTTTCCTGCCCCTGGGTTCCCATGAAACCCTACACTTATTTACTTCTCTGACTCTCTCATTAGACTGAGTTCTCTGAGAGCAGGAATCTGGTCTGAAGCAACCCAGTGTCAGGCACAGTGTCTAGCACAGACTCTCCTCCAAAGTCTTGATTTTAAATGAATAATGCATAAATGCATAAACTATGAATAAATCAATGAATAAGCAAAGGAAAGCCAAATTTTTATTCTATGCCTTCTATTTATCTGCACCCTAGACAGTGTCCATAATACTTACTTGCCTGGCTTTGAGTGAATTAGAAAAAAGATCTCTTCTCTGGAAGACCCTTCACTTCCAACTTTCATAAAATTATCATAATGCAATGATTTTGTCAGAGCAAGACATGTTATTGCCATCTTTCAGGAAGGTGTCATATAAATTTACAGTGCCATCCAGGGCTGTGCAGTGTCAAATGTACACAAAAATGGAAGCCCCAGCTATGAAACCAGACTGTTTATTTGGGAACAAATGAATACCTATTTGTCTAAGTTTCTCTAAAACTCAGAAACCAGAGCAAACATGAATCAGTCACTTGGTTGTCTTCTTGGATGAGTATTTTGCTGTAAAGGACTAAAAGTCTGTTTAATGCCACATTGGGACACACCACGGTGACACGCCTAGTTGGTTCATCCATCCTCCTCAGTCATTCTTACTCTGTGACTTTTGTAGGCCTTTCCCCCTCCCCCTGCCCCCAGCTCTGAGATATGTAGTAAAAAAAAGCATGAACTGGAAACTACGAGACTTAGATTTTATGTCCAGCTCTACCACTAATTGGTTGAGTGATCTTGGATGACTCTCTTAACCAATCTGAGTCTTAATTCCCTTCTTAGAAAATTAACAATAAAATAATTTGAGGACTACAATACTCTCTGCAAAGATAAAGTGTTTTCATTATCATCGAAAAATATTAATTTACTTTTTGGTAATAATAACAATGATAGTACTAGTAGTAAACCCACCACAATGCCACATTTTAAATTAATTTGAAAATTTTATAAATTAAATGAGATAACACAATAGTCCTATAATAAGCTATCATGGGTTTGATTATCTGACTAATGCCACCCTCATAGAGCACAGAGAGAAATAACCTAGGAAGGAGGGCACCTGGTATGTTTTGAATCATGAGAAAGAGATTAAGAACATGAGGTGCCTCCATTCCACAAGAGTTGAAGCAGGGGAACAACCGAAAGGCATGCGATTCCTTGAAAGGAAGTAAAAAACCTTGTTATCCCACATGCTTGTTTAAAAAGTTAACACAAAGTTTGCTCTGAGTGCAGGATTTAAGGCCCTGAGGTGGTTGCTGTTGGATAACTCAGACTTACACGGTGTAATATAATTCACACATTCGTTTGTGAACCAAACACTGTAGTGACCCTATTGGCCTCAAAGAGTCGGTCCTAACTCCAATTAAGGAAGAGAGGGTCAGGAGGCAATTATCTAGACAGAACTTTTCTTCTTAACATTCCAAATTCTGGTAAAACTTTGGCATACTTTGGGGTTCAGGACAACATAGCAACTTTACAATTAAGATGCTTTGATGTTAAGTTACTAAAATGTCAGGACTGGGAACACAGATAATGTAGTCCCACAACATTTCCCCTAGAGATGAGGAAACTGGGCTAACTTATCCACAATCATACAGTGGAAGAGCCACCACCCCAACCAAGTTACCCCAAATCTAAGGGTACCAATAAGCCACATTACTCCAAATGCACTTACACCAATGTGGCACCAACAAGAATTCCCTATGAGCATCTGCAGGCACCACCGATGTAGATTTCCTGGATGCCCATGTCCACTTGCTCCACTTGGAGCCACCATAGGTCCTATAGACCCTGAGTTTTCCTCCAAGGTCTGTCACTACACAGCCGTGATACAGTGTCATAGACTAACATGATGGACTGAATGATCATGTTAGAAATACTTCCTGCAGCAGGGTCTGTAGAACTGCCTCTGAGGGTGGGAGCAGGTACAGAATTCTGGCCAGCGCTGGCTCTCTTTTCTGTCCCTGTTCCAGATTTACTCTTTGGAAGAAGCACATACCACGGAGCAGATGTCTCCTCTAGTGTCTAGGTTTGCACATGTACTACAAATCGGAGCTCAGCACAGTGCTAGATATTATTTTGCTTTGTTTGTGACCATCAGTGTTCATTTCCATCCATTTCATCTTCTCTCTGAAACTAGAAGCCAGAGAACTACACTTCCCAGAATCTTTTGCCTCCAGTGTTGTTTAAATGTGATTTTCAGTCTAAAGATGATTTACAATCAGCCAGAGAAATGGCAACATCTGATGCCATGCACAGGACGTTTTGTAGTGGTCGTCTGAACCCTGCATGCCTCAGGTCTGTAGAAGGAACTGGTTTCCAAGCTCTGTCTGGACAGCTTCGTAAGTTCTATGACTCTTGCAACCACAGCTTAAAAGCCAGTGGCAGTCCTCCTAACTTTTTCCCTTTTAGCCTTTCCAATGGTTTTGTAAGTACTTATTTCCCCCATGTTAAATTCCTTGCGTGACAAACCTAGAGTAGATTTTCTTCTGTTTTCTGAATTCTGCATGATAAAATGAGCTTGCCACTCACCACTGCATGATTTGGGACAACTGACTTCCCCATTGTGGGCCTCAGCTCTGCTCTGTAAAATGAAGGGTTTGGAGGAAATCACCTCAAAGCTTCCTTCTGATTTAACATTAGGAAAACTCCATGACACCATAAATACTCTCTTATACATTTGTGAACTAGCAAAGGGGGAGAAGGGGAGGAAATCTTGCCTTTTAAGAATCTAGATATGTCCCGCAGCTGAGGAATGTGCTCCTCTGTGTGGCCACAGAATTTCACCAGGAGCTAAAAGACATCCAGGTACTGCTTACAGGTGTGGGCTTGGCATAGGCTGCTCAGTTTCTGGTAGACTTTTCTCCCAGAGAGAATACCAGTTGCATTATCACTCCTTTATGAGAGCGGAATTCACCTCAGCCAATATCCCAAGCCAAAAAAGCTCATGCATCTGCCGTGTCTAAGTGGAGACTCTTTTGCCCTCTTCCACCACCAAATTTTAACTTCCTTTCTCATCTTACAGCCTGAATATGAGAGGCATTCCTTTGAGTTAAGGCATTATCTCACCCAAGCTCTTCTTTAGAAGGTCAGATCCCTCTAGGGCGGTACTTGTGGTAGCTGTGGGCAGCCATTTAACCCACTAAGAGTTACAGTGGCTAATCTGTTTGGTGGCCCACGCAGATTCCTTCAGCTTTACCATTTTAATGTTCCCCAGTTACTTGTACCCATAGGCATCAGCATTGCTTTGCCTGAGTTCTTTCTCCAAAACTGAAAAAGGCCATTCTGCCTAAGTGCAAGGTTGCAGGGAAGTGCCTGGGAGTTAACACCCTCAACCATGACTGACAAGATGGTGACTATAGATCCCACTTCCCTTGCCCCTGGGTGGGATGATGTGGAATCAGGTGGCCTGTTCCCCACACCATTTTTCAGAGTTTCCATATGGGGCTAAGGTCCAGTTGCCCATAATGGTAACTCACTTAATAATGCACCCTGTACTGGCTGTCTTCCCTTTCAGCCTCTTTCCAGATAAACCACATGAACTTGAATCCTTGCCTCAGGGTCTGCTTCTGAGGGAAACTCAAGTAAGGCACTTAGTTTATCAAATGCTTTCCTTCATGCCAACCAGTTACATTCCAAGGGACTAAGATAGTGGGAATTTTTATAGGTAGAGAGGGAAAATAAATCCTGGAATTAGGGTTGGAGAGCAGCCTGTGTCCAGGGCTATAGCAAGCAGCGTGGAAGCCCTAAGGGACTGAGAAAAAGCCAGTAAGAGCTGAAAAGGGGTTGAAGAACACAGAATGCTTCTTCAACGCCATCACATCTACAGCTCTGCTATGTAACAAGGGCTCAGAACTTTTGTAGTCTTGGTTATCTTTTTTTCTTTCAGTACCGGCTCCAGAAATAGATAATTTATTCATTCTTTCATTCATTGATTCAGTCAATTATTCACTCACTCAACAATCAAAATCATTTCTTAAATGCTTATGTTGTGCTAGGAACTGTACTAGGTGTTGGGATGAAAGATGAATGAGGCACAGCCCCTGCCTTTAAAAGGCCATGAATGGAAGCCCCTGCTAGTACCAAGGATACCTCTCCATCCAGACATGCTTGGCTGGAGCCTTTGTAAAGAGGTCTTTGCTAGGCTCTGGAAGGGGTGGGCTGCACATTGTATTTTGCTCATTCAAAGCAAACAAGCAATAATGTGATGGCAGGAAGCCTCATAAAATGGTTATTTCTATTCCCGGACTGCTCCGGGGTTCTACCTAATTTATAAACATTGTTTTATGAAAAATTGAGATCATTTTTGGAAGTGCCCAGAGAGAGTGACCTTTGCTTGTTTTGGTGCACTGTTTGTGTGTGAGTGTGTACATGACCGTTGTTGCTAAGGAGGTGATGGCCAGCCTGGGGTAAAGGCTGTCTTTTCATTCTGCAAATCTTCTTAGGGTGAGTGAAACTAACAGTGCCCCTGCCACCCAGTTCTCTCCAGAAAGAGAGAAATGGAGTCAGCACCCAGAGTGGCCTGAAGAGGCTAACACCCCACAGCATGAAGACAAATTCTATTCACACCTCCCCATGCTTTCAGGCCTAGACATTTTTAAGCATATATCTCAGGGGTTTGTCATCTAATTTTTGTGGAAATAAGTTCTTAATAACAAGCTATGTTCTAGAGATTTCCAACACATTTTACTACTTAGATCTGGGAGAAGCTCAGGAAGGTGGGTGAGTGTGCCTTGTGTCAGGGAATCAGATTCAAGTGAGGCTTAGGAATCACTAATCACAAGAACTATACAAATGAAGAGCACCAAGTTACCCTTCCAGTTCTGCTACTTAATTTGCTATCTGGCCCTGGATACATCACTTACCCTCTATGAACCTCAGTTTTCTCAAATGTCAGTAAATATACCTGTCTCATATTTTTATGAACTAATTCAGCAAGTATTTACAATGTCTGGTAAAATATATAACAGCTAGCCCATACCAGATACTTAGCTCAGCTATTTCCTCAATGGTGGAATGTTATTTCTTTAGTTATCTCCATACTTATTATTACTGAAATTCTGCCACATGTGTCTTTTCATCTAATTGGTTTTCGTTTTCTGTCTTCCCTAACTAGAATGTATGTACCATAAGGGCAAAACTGGCAAAACTGTTTTGTTCATCATTGTGTCCCCAATGTCCACAATGATGCCAAGCACATAATAGTTGCTCAATATACTTGTATATTAGTTAAATCAACCATGATTGTATTATTATTATTCCCTCTATGTAGCCCAGAGAGTGTATTCTAGACTAATTTAGCAACGGAGGATCTCAGGTTAAACCTAAATGTTCACATAAATACTTTCATCAGAACTGGCCAGACCCTGGGTTAGGCTGGTGATTAGGAGAATGCATATTCTCTTTTAATATCCACAAATGTCACTGTTTTTTTTTTCCATGTGTACCATCCTTCCTGCCTCTTTTCATTTGTGCACCACCACAATTTGTTTTAGCTCTGGGACTGCTTTGGAAGTGAATCTTTTGACTACGGGATTATGGTTTTCCTTTTTATGGGCCAGTGGCAATGCAAAGGGGAGTACCTGCCCTCCCTCCTCTGAAAGTCCTTAGAAGAGGTTGAAGGGAGCTGCACAGCTCCCTGGGGGCTCTGCTGGAGCAATCACACCCATGAGGTCATGGATGTGACCCTCTCACATAGCCAAAGCACAGAAGAGCTCATTTGGAGAGCAAATTTCAAGAGAGGGTTGATACAATTGGCCCCAGGGGTTCCTGGGTGGGGCCATGTGATGAAGACAATATTTTCACTGGTTTGGCATAGCCTAGCTTTTAATTAAACAAGAATTGAGTGATTAAAAGACAGGGACACAAACACAAATGAGATTTCAATGGAGATGTTACTCTACCACTCTCTAAGACCACTGGTGCTTCTAGAAGGGCTATATTGAACTAGTGGTTAAAAATAAGAAAATAGAAATCTGAGACATGAACTGCCTTACCCAAGGTCACACAGCTTATTATTGGCAGAGCTGGAATTAAATTATTGTTTGCCTTGTTCTGAGCTAGACCATGAGCAAATTTAGGACAAAGACTGACTTGCTCACCATGGATTCCTCAGCACCTAGGACAGTGCCTGGCACTTACATATTTGGAACATGCTAGATATCCTTACATCCATTATTTTGAACTAATCTGTTTAGAAAAAAAGAATTCCAAAAAGCAGAGACACAAAAAGGTTGTGTGGACAAAAAAAAAAGAAAATGTTTCTATGGAAAGTAACTTCACAGGGTGATCTGATCATAAATTCCTAACCGGACAGATCATAGTGGATAGTCACTCCCCAGACATATAACTTCTTAGTGAAAGGTTTATCTTTGCCTTAAGCAAGACATGTCTATTGTGCATCTAGGTTAACACACTTTTGAAATAAGCTGTAACCAACCTCAAGAGAGCACATGATATTATTAACTGTCCTGTAATCCAGTCCCCACCTTGCTTTCTCTCACCCTTCCATGAAACCTCCTTTAGTTCCCTCTTTAATTTCAAATGATAAAAGAAGCTGTCATCCTCCGGAGCATTTGAGATCTTGCTTCCCAGTATATGACATCAGTGTGGCTCAAATAAACTCACAAAAAATCTCTATAGGTTTGGCTGTTCTTACATGGACAGTTAGGTGGCAACAGTAGTTATTCTTGAGCTTTTGCAAGGTAGCATTTCCCTCTGCCCTCAGTTTCCCTTCATCACAATTGTTTACTGACATTTGATGAGCCAGTCCAAGGGTTTTATTTCAAAAGAGCTTTGGAATGCTTTATCCAATGGCACAGTTCAGGGGAAAAAATCTAAGCATTATTTCTTCTCCATTCTAGGGTCATTAAAAAAGAAAAAGGAACCACCGTTAGACTTATCATGTCCACATCATACCAACAGGTCAACTGAATCCAGTTCATGAATTCACTGGAAGCAAATTGGCTCAATGAACTGACCATAGCTGACTTACTAAATAGCTAAATATGTCACTGGAAAGGGGTAAAACGATAACAACATCATATGGGGCAAAATGCAACTTCCTGGGTTTGAACCCCAAAGAATTTAATTCAATAAAGCTGTGGTATGGCCCATAAATATGCATTTTAACAAGCATCCTGATGAATTAGATGCAGATGACATTGGGTGCAAAATCCCTCATGCAGGAGTCAAGGGATGCAAGTTCTAGTTAGAGATACGGCTCTGTGTAGCAATGGGCACATGTCCAATTCACTTGAACTCCCTAAACATGACTTTCTTACCTAGGCAATGAGCATGTAGTTTAAGGCTTGCAAGCTGACAACTTGGTGACTCCATACAGCATCCAGAAAAGATTGCTCTTGCCATTTTTTTCAGAGCTCTAGGCACTCTTTCTCTTGCACACCCATCAAATCTACCAAGCATGCTAAAAACAATCCTATCCCACATTCCAAATTAAATAAAATTTAAATTAGCTGCTAAATAGTCAAATTGTGGTTGATTGGTTGGTATGTTATATTTTGTAGGCATTTAATTAAATATTACTTTTGTTTTATAATTTTATTTTTATGTTTTAGAGCCAAAACATTTTTTTCCAGGTCTCAAACATGTTTATAGGCTCCAAAATTTTTTTAGGTTCTATATACTATGTCTTTAGTAACTATAGATGAAATTGCCCTAATTTTGTTTGGCTAACAGAGCATTTTTGCAGACATAAAACTAGCCAGAAATTAGGATGATTTAAATACAAGCAGCTCAGCCTCTGGGGTCTTATGCACTGTCTGTTTCCACATTTCACACATTCATGTTACCTACCCAGCCCTGGAACTGTTATCCAGAACATTTTTAAGATGCTTTCCAGCCAAGCCTGATTATTTTATAAATTATAACTACCTTGCCTACAAAGCATAGGTATAGCATGATTTTCAAGAGGCACACTGGTGCACCCAAGAATTTTTAAAACATGCCTGACTACTTAGTCAGGGGCACTGGCCTTTTTTCCCTTAGATTGTCAAATTAAAAAATGACAATAGCCAATACAACAATAGCTATCCAGTGTGAATAAATCAAAATTATACCTGGTTTGTTTGGGTTTTTTTTTCAGATAGGCAAAAAATTTATTTTTTGGTGTGCTGCAGAATTTCAGTAATTAGTTTATGTGTGTCATGAAATGAAAGAAGTTAAAAATTGCTGGTCTAGCACATCAAATTACCTCGCATATCTGAGTTATACAGCTGGTTCTATTTGATTGCTTAAGATTATCCATTTGTGAGAGGGAGTAAATGTTTGACTAGAGTCAAGCCTTAGCTTTTCTATTTAGTTGCCTAAAAATGCCAAGGGAATTGATATGTAGAATGACACATTCCCTAAACCTGCATGGCAGAGCCATCAACAAGAAGTTATACAAAAAAATACATTCATGATGATTTTAAAAGTCTCTTCACAACTTTCAAGGATGGAAGGAAGGAAAGAAGAAAAGAAGGAAATTAGGTCACCAAGTTGAAATCCTGGGGTACATAATCCGCTCTTAGAAAAGAGTCATTACTTGGGAAGCAGGAGAAAAGAGAAAACACATTTTGTAAATAGATTCTCATTTTCTGTTTTAGATTGGTTTCTCCCCACATGGGTAGTAGAGTTAAGTACACATGTTCTAAGGATTTCTGTGCACCTTAGTTCCTAGATTATCTGGGCAATCCTCTTACAAGGTTATCATCTGACTGATGAAGCTTTATGATACTAACAAGTCTTACCCACCTGGAATAGAAGTTCCATGAAGGCAGGAACCATGTCTGTCTGTTTGGTACTGTATTTCCAAAATCCTGTCAAGAGTAGGCTTGCAAAATATTTTACAAATGAATGAACTTGAATAGCTTTTGCAATTTTTGTACTGCTACCAAGTGGTAACAAAGATAAATAGAATTTAAGCTTATTAGAAAATCTGAACTTGACATTATCAAGAGAGACAGGCATGTGATTTTGACAGAGTCAGGTTAGCATTTATTCTATCTAGTTGGGGTCCAGACAGAAAATAATGCAAAATATATAGGTTATTCAGGTAAAGCTGTGGTTATACTATTATGTGATTTGTATGTGACTATCATTGCTTGTGTTTGGGGCATGAGGTAGGCCAATTCCAATTCAATAGCTACTTGTTACACATGCAGATATCAAACTTTTTCATCATTATAGAAAATTTTACTGTATACTATTGCTATGGGGAATGTCTCTTGTTTTTATCAAATAATCTGCTGGTTCATAGTTTGTTGGGAAAAGTTTAATTATCTGTGTTTCAATTTCTGTGTCAAACACCAATATGGAAGAATGTTTGGTGCCATGGGTAATCTATAAATTGATGAAATGATTTTGATGAAGTGGATGTTGAGTGTATTTATATATTGTTAACTTGCCAGAAGTAGAAGATGAGTTTTTAATCATTCAAAATTGATTTCTAAAAAACCACAAAGCTGCAATATAAATTGTCATGAAAAAAATATTCCATATAAGAACCATTCTTTTGGTTTGACAACTTATATCAAGTATATTTGATATTTTTGTTGCAGTTATTGGACAGAACTAAGAAAACAATGACCTATTTATTAAAGTACAAAACTTATTTATTTAATCACTGTATTTTAAAAAGAAAAACTGATGTTTTTAGAGTACCCTATGAAAAGATTTTGAAATGGTTTTTTAAGTAGGGAGAGATGTATTTCATCTCTCACTGTTAATCTTATTCTTCGAATTTATTTTTACCTTGTTTAACCTAGTCAATCTTACCATTCTCTTTTTTCACACCACTGGCATATTTTTATCATTTAGAAAAGCATTTCCAAAGAAAAGTACACATAGTATTTTTAGATGGAACAGAGACAATTATTTCTTTGTTTTTAAATTTATGTATTACAAAAATTATTTCTTCTAAACCACAAATTCACAGATAGTAAGCTTTAAAAAAATAAGTTTACACGAAGATATAAGAAAGTTTATAAGGAATACTAGATAAATATCAGTGGTCCTGATAGGAAAAAATCATGAAGTTAATATATAAATGACTAAAGTTTAGAAAATTCTGCTTCAAGTAACCACCAGGCTTATCTGGCATCCAACTTCTTAGAAGATTATTCCTTACCTGCTTTTACTTTAATCTAAAAAGACCTTGTATTGGTCAGAGATGCCACTCTTGTTTCAGCTCTAGTTCTCCAACATTATTTAGAATCTCAGTCTTACTTTGGGACTTTTGTGAAGAGGTGAGCTTTCCCCTATTTTTCCAGAACACTCCACACTATACTAACCTTCCATGCTGAAGCCTGTGGGTTTCTAGTCTTGCTTTTCTACTACACACTTATTTTTCTTTCCTCCTTTCCTTCTTTGCTCTTCCTTCCTTCCTCTCTCTTTTCTTTTCTTTTTTCTTTCTTTTTCCTTTCTTCTTTGTTTTTTTTTGTTTGTTTGTTTGTTTCTTTCTTTCTTTCTTTCAGACCCAATAGTCTGGGTTCAGTGGTATTAGCTTTGAGAACAGAGATTAACATGACAGGAGTCTTCCTTCCCATCAAATCAGAATTCAGCTGGATGTTAACTGTTCAGTAACATAATGGGCTTGTGGACTTATATTTTTGGTTACATTTTTTTTAATGGCATTTGTCATTGCATTATGAATGTATTTCTCACCATGTGTTCTATTAAACACCTATCTTTTATGTCAGTCAGAGGAAGAAAAGAGTTCCAAAGTCAAATGTACTTGTGAAACACTGACTATTAGATTCCCCGTCTTGGAGTCTCACATGGCAAAGCATTAGTATGTGATGGCCAAACATGCAAGTTCTGTAGCTTTACAGCCTGGGTTTGAAACGGAGCTCTGCACCTGCTTCTTCACTTGTGAAGTGGACAGGAGCATCAGGCTTTTGTGAGGACTGACTGGGTAAATGCGGGTGAAGCACGTGGCGCAGTGCCAGACACAGAGCAAGCATGCCTTAACGTTGGTTTTGTATCACAAAGTTACAGGTTCCAAGACTGACGTCTGGAAGGAAAGACACTTTTACCTTTGCTTACGCTAGAGTTCTCCAAACTTCTTGGACTGTGGGATCCTTTCTTCAAGTGTAATTCTTAAGAATGAATATTTATTGGGTGAATCATTTGGGAGACAACAGTCTAAGATTATACCTGAAAAATCCTAAAACCCTGATTCAAAAAAACGTATGCACCCCTATGTTCATAGCAGCACTGTTTACAATAGCTAAGTGCTGGAAACAGCCTAAGGGCCCATCTGTAGATGAGTGGATCAAAAACCTGTGGTACATTTACACAATGGAATACTATGCAGCAGAAAGAAAGAAGGAACTCCTGCCATTTGCAACAACATGGATGGAACTAGAGAGAATTATGCTTAGTGAAATAAGCCAGGCAAAGAAAGAAAAATACTGTATGATATCACCTAATACAGGAAACTAAAGAACAACATAAACAAACAAACTAAATAGGACAAGGAGCAGAATAGCAGTCAATAGGGGGCAGGGGGAGAGAGAGAAGGGGGATAAGTAAGGGAAGGGTTTAGTCAAGGAACGTGTATAAATGACTCATGGACATGGACAACGGGGAGGGATATGACTGTGGGAGAAGGGGTGGGCTGGGTGGGGGGGAGCAATGGGGGAAAATGGGACAACTGTAATTGAAAAACCAAAAAATAAAAATAAAAAAATAAAATAAAATAAAATAAAGGCTTATGTTTGAAAGTCAGGAGCTCACGAAGCCCGTTGTTCCTCTTCTCTAGGTAAGGCTATGCTGCCCTCATGTGGGCAGAAGGGTCTTGGTCACAAACCTAGACTCAAAAGCCAAGCTCTCCATGGGCACAGTTAAGAGAAAGTGAACATATTAGCCTAATATGCTCACATGAAAATGAGTAAAAGACTCACAAAAAAGGTCAAGGCAATCAGTTCTCTAGTTACTTCAAGCCTAATGATGATCTTCGTTATGCAAAAGTACCGGAAAAACAGTAACTTCTATTAATTTAAATTCCCTTAATTTAAACCTCTATTAACTTAATTTCTAATTTAATATGAAAGAAAACTTCATGTCTGTTTTTTTTAATATAAGTTATGAGACATGATTTTATATTACTGTTATACGTCATTCTTGTACAAAAGCACAAGTTAAAAAATCTTATTTAAGTGCAAAAAAAAGAGTAAGTGAACAATTTTTCTCTTAGAATGTGTTTTTAAATGATTTGAAGGAGAGCCCCACTAAAATATTAAGTATAAAAATAGATGCTAGCAGGGAGAGTAAATAGCAGGAGCTCAGGCTGTCCATTGTTCCCATGAAAAGACAATGTCTTTTCATTTTTTATATGTTTGCTGGGAGCACTGCCCAGGCAGACACATGCTACCTGCTAGGCAGCACAGATCCGGAGTACAGATATCTGCACTGGCTTTGGGTTACAGAGAGTAAATAACCCTCTGAGTCTGTGTTCCTCGGACCAGAGATTTCCCTGGAGCGGGAATTATCTTCCCCATGGAATTTTTATTTTAAATCCTGTGAAATGGGTTAGCAGATAATGCTTTTGGAGAAGGAAGGCAGCATCTACCTTTGCTGCTCCTCTGAGGACCCGCTCTTGTGTTCAGCAGTGGGAGGTGATGAGCGGGGTGAAGAGGGGGTCACACTCCATATTTAAGATATTAATGTGAGTCAGTTTATAACCACTCGGAACCTGCTACATACCTGCCGTTGGGCAGTGCAGCAAAGCCATGGTGATTCCACTTTCCCCTGCCACGAGAGGGGACATTTGGCCAATGCGAATTTTTCCTTCACATCTGTATTCTAAATCTGTGTTGTCTTACGAAAAAAAAAAAAAAAAATTAGTTAAGAAAGATCCACCTGTGAGACATGGCCGCATCTGTTCAGCAAGGGTTTTGTTTTTTCCTTCTCCAGGGGAAGAACTTACGGCAGTCCTAACACTGAGGACTGTCATTAAAGATGGGCAGCGTGGCCTGGTTGACAAGACATGAACACTGAAGCCAGAGAGACCCTGTTTGAACCCTAAATTGGTCAGATATTAGCTGGAATATTTTAGAAAAGTTATTCATCCTTTTTGGGCCAAGGGACCCTCATCATTAAAGTGGGGAAGACTTCCTATTTTTGCAGGGTTCTTATGGGAATTAAGTGAGAGAAGATATAAAGTGCCTAACATGGTGCCTGGAACACTCAATAAATAGTGGCTATTATTGGCCAACATAACAGTGGTTTTCTATTTGTTGTTAATGCCCCTGTCTTGCATGTAGAGTGACAGCAAAGCATGTCATAGACCCATAGAATCTGAGTTGGAAGGGGCCGAAAGATCCAGCTACTTAAACATCCTCACCTCCTCACCCCCATGTCAAAGAGAACGCTACGAAGCCAAATGAGCAGATTGTAGGGATTCTTCTGAGAATTCCAGTTGGTTTAAATCTAGACACGTAATAATAGTTCACATTTATTGAGAGTACACTCTGTGCCAGGTACTACATTTAGACTGTTCTAAGCATGAAGTTAATGCGAAATTAATCTTCAATACAATCTATGTTGTAATTCCTATCATTGCCCCCATTTTACAGACCATGAAACTATTCATCAAAAGGGTAGCCCATGAGTGAATTCAGAACTTGACCAGGGAGCCTGATCACAGAGCCTTCATTCCTAACCCTTCTATTGTGCTGCCTCAATATCTGGCTGAGAGACACAGCAAAATCCAGCCCCAGGCCCCACATGAGGCAGCACAAATATTCATCAATATTTGGATTGAACTGATGAGTTCATTGGCAACACAAATGATCTGCTTGATTTTGGCATGCTGTATCCATCAGAGATGTAAGTATCCTATAAGCCAGAGATTTCTCAACACTGGTAGAATGTTAGAATTGCTTAGGGAGTGTTTCAGAAAGTACCCACGCCTAGACCTCACTGAAGGATTTTTTTTAATTGCTCTTGGGTGAACTCTTGGTATACAGTATTTTAAAAACCTCCTCACATAGTTTTAATGTGTAACCAGTTTTGAGAACCACAGTGGTAGACTCTCTTTGCCCTTGATAGTGCCACTTAGTCCTAGAGCTTCTTGAAGTCCTTTAGGGATTGGATTTGTTTATCTTGACATTTAGTTCAGAACTAATTAGCTGATCCTCATACATTAGGCAATAATACATTGTGTAAACTCTGACTTAGGATACCACTTTGCATAGAAATATGAGACTTTCCAAGGAGAACATTTTTCTCTATTACTAAGTGCAGTCAAGTTTCTTTTGGAAAATGGCAACATCCCAATCTTTTCCTGCTAATCATGTATTACAAAAAGAAATTGCCTTGAAACATTGCAAGGCAGCCAACACCATTCAGTAAATTACACCACATAACTGGCTTAGGCCTCATTAGGCTTGTTCTCTTTGGCTTTATCAAGGGAACAGCCACTTCCCTTTGCAATCCCTCATGGGAATGGATTTCTTCATTTTTCCCTGAAAGATCAGGACACCCCCCCTTTCCCTGAATCCCTCATCAAGTGGTGGCAGCTCAATCTTTTGTTATCTTCTTGTGCAGCTCCCTTGAGGATGGATTTTACATATAAATAAGGGATGTTTGCAATTTTACATCATTTATATTTGACAAAAAAGAACAACTTTATTTTGAACGAGGATAGAGTGAATTTTGTTAGATTCCTACCTAGCAGTCTCTTCCTCTTGCCTACCAGGACATGATCTTCCTTAGGTATCATTCCCTCTCTTGTGCAGCCCAGGTGTGACAGTATTTATTTGTGTTCACTATTCCATTTGGTCCTCCTCCAAATGCATCTTCATTTTTCTCCATCCTGACCTAGGACCTGGGTGCCTGACTTGGTGCTAGATGCACACTGATGGCATTAATGACTCCCTTGTTCTGTGGTTTTTAGCAAGTGATGATAAAAAAAAATGTAAGGTTGGGGTATTTATTTGGCTAGCTTCCTCGATGGCTAAGTAGTTGCAGTTGACAGCATCTCTCTAGGAATGGACAAGGATTTTCTTGGGCAGCCCTCTCCATCTGATTTTCAGGGCACATGTTCTAGGAGAAGCTCCCTGTCCTCAGAGTGATGAGTGGTAATGACAGTTCCTTGATGTGGCTATCCCTGGACTCCACCACACCTTGTCGAGTTACCTAAACTTTGCCCACAACTCCATATAGTCACTTTATTAAATTCTTTTCATGTGACTAGTTTTAATATGTCATCTGCTTCTTTTGGGGACCCTAAGACAGCACCTCACTCACATTCCCAGTTTCAGGGCTGGATCCTGATTAAACTAGTCATAAGAGCCCACTTGCCAATAATCAGTTTTTACACCCAGGGTTAAGGCAATCTGCATGGTATTTCCTTATGAAAACTTTTTGATCCAGAGATTGCCACCTGGCTTAAGAAGACTGATTGGACAGAGGATAGCTTAGTCCATTTGGGCGGCTATAACGTAGTACCATACATAGGCTGGGTGGCTTGTGAACAGCAGTGACGGAGGCTGGCAAGTTTAAGATTAAGGCATCAGCAAGGTTGAGTTCCGGTGAGAGCCCAACTTCTGGACCCAAGCACTTCCCAAAGCTCTTAATACTATCATCTTTGGGGGTGAGATTTTCAACATATGAATTTGTGGGGACACAAACATTCAAACTATATAGCAAAAGAGCAATACCTTGCTTTAGCTCCTGCCACTAGCCATCCTCTGAGCACAAGGGATGTCACTGTGAAGACAAAGACGGCATATTCATAGAATACAGCCCAGAGTAATGACACTGTGATACCTATGGACTTACTTTTATGGGAAATAAGAAATCTCTTTATAAGTTAAGCTAATCTCAGTAAAGTATTTTTTCTGTTGGTTTTTTTTTTGGGGGGGGGTGATTTACTGCTGAAAGCACCGTAACCAGTGTAGTTTTATCAGTATTTCTTTTATTTGTGTAGCAGCCAAAGGGTTTTAAAGCATTTCTAATGCATTTGATTTCCTTAACAGGCAAGCAAATGATTATATCAATAGTAATAGCTAAGGTAGTAGGTAATAATAATAACTATGTGGTAGGCACTACTGAAAGCACTTTCTGTAAACATTAACTTGGTTGTCACAACTCAATTCAGTAGTTACTATTATTCCTATTATGGTTAGTATTAGATGACAAACAGAAGACACAGAGAAATAAAAAAAAACATTAGGTCATCCAGCTGGTAACTGACAAAGCTGGGATTTGAACCCAGGTAGAATAACCCCAGGGTCCACGTTCTTTATCACTATATTGTACCACACTGTGGATTAGGGAGGGCAGGTTTCTTATGCCCATGTTTCAAACAGGACAACTATGATCCAGAGAGCCAAAGCGCTAGTTCAGAGAAAGCTCAGGACTCACACTAGATCTAGTGTTATTTGCACCATGCCACAGTTCTCTTCCAGTGAGCTTTCCCTTAGAGTTTTTCTAATAATTAATGGAATAATCAATGCAGATAAGATCTCTCCACTTGTCCAAATTGCCCTAGAGTGGAACTGGAACAATGCGTGAGAAGAGACTCCCTCTAGGGGCCACTAAATACAGTGCAGCCTACCTATCACACACGTGGTATCCAAAGTTTTATCTCATACACCCCCTAAAAGAATTCTATAGAACTATATACCCCTCATATATTTGTAAGTTATAATCTGAAAATTATAATCATATGTTTCAAAGAATATAATTTCTGGTGTATTAAAATATTGACATTTAAAATAAATTTGGGAAGCAACAAGATGACGCAGAATAGGATAATTTATCTTACACTGCCTCCCAGAACCAAGCTGAAAATGAAAATAAAGAGGGGAACATCCACCCAAAAAGACAACTGAAGACTATCTGAAAAGGAGATACTTAACCCAGAATGTGCCCAGATCACCTCGAGACCAGTGGAAAGGGCAAGGATGTGAAAGGGGCTGGCACTGCTTTCACGAGTGGCAGGCTGAGGTTGCCACATGGCTGTGGGGGCTTCCCTGGGAGAAGAGCGAGGCCTGGACCTCAGACGGGTGTCAGAGACTGGCTTTAGGGCATGGCCACTCCATACACTTCCTTGAAAACCAGAGTGGCACTTCCCCTCACAGGAGAGTATAGGAATACCCTCCCAGTTTCCAGCAGACCCGAACTCTGGTCTCTGGAGGCCCCACCCACTATCCTACTAGCGGCCTTGCGGAGGTCAAGGGAATAATCTGGGACAGATCCAGGTGTGTGGTGTGGGAATGGGAGAACACACCCACCATCTTCCCTGAAGTCTGAACAGCACCTCCCATGGGAGATCCAGGGGTTCTATCTTCACAATTCCTCAAGAAGCCTTCTCGGAAACAGATGGGTCAACTACTAGATTAAAACTAATGGCAGGACCGCAGGCAGAGACAGGCGAAGGCATGCTTTCGGTCATCAGTTGACCCACCTGTGAGCCCTGTGCTGATAAAAAGCCAGACTTACAGAGCTGCAAGGCCCATCCCAGATGCAGCCAAGCCCAGAGGAACCTGCCACCACTGTGGATCACTTGTATCTTCTAACCGGCTGCCTAAAGCTAAACACAGACAGCACCTGACAGGTTTGCACCAGCCTCAGACATCAGAGCGTATCCAGAAGGAGAACCCAGCAGGCAAGCACTAAACTCTGCTAAGATAAATTCCACATTGTTCTTTTTTTTATTATTTTCAGTATTTTCCCTTTGCATAGCCTTCTATCATTTTTTTCTTTTTCTTCAATTTTTAGAAATTGTTTTGCTATTTTTCCTCTCAGATCATGTGTTTTACTCATCCCCCTTGTTACTCCATTGGTCTTCTTTCTTCCTTCCTTTATTTTTTTAATTTTATTTTCTTCCTTTCTTTGTTCTTTTGTGGAAATTCCCTGTTTCTATTCCTTACTCTTATGGTGGCTCTTCCCTTTATCCTTTCATAATCATTTTTCTTTTGTTTGGTCTTATTGTTTTTCTTATTGTATTATATTTTTCTTTCCACTTTTATTATTCTTCACTCTTTTGTCATTGATTTTGCTGTTGTTGTTGGGGGTTTTTTGTTGTTGTTGTTTATTTGTTTATTTTCGGCTTGTGTGGGTTTTGTTTTTGGTGTTGTATTGCTTTGTTTTGTCAGCACTGATACAACAGCATACAAGATGTGGTTGGGACTGAGCCAGCCAAAGGGGAAAACCCACCAATGATTGGGTCAAAAACAAAAGTCCTAGATGAGATGGCTTCACAAGTGAATTTTACCAACTATTCAAGGAAGAACTAACACCTATTTCTCTCAAACTATTCCAAAAAAATCAAGAAGAGGAAAGACTTTCAAACTCTTTTTACGAGGCCTGTATTATTCTAATTTCAAAATCAGGTAAAACCACAACAAAGAAAGAAAATTACGGGACCATATCCCTGATGAATATAGACGCTAAAATCCTCAACAAAATATTAGCAAACTGGATTCGAAAAATACATTAAAAAGATCATACAGCATCATCAGGTGGAATTTATTCCAGGGAATGCAAGGATGGTACAATATCCACAAATCAATAAACATGATACATCACATAAACAAAAATTAAAAACATCACATGATCATATCAATAGATGCAGAAAAGAATTTGATAAAATCTGGCAACCATGTATGATAAAAACACTCAGCAAAGTGGGAATAGAGAGAACATACCTCAGCATAATAAAGCCATGTATGAGAAACCTATTGCCAAAATAATACTCATTTGACAAAATCTGAATGTGTTTCCTTTACAATCAGGAACAAGACACTGGTGTCTACTTTCCCATTCTTATCCAACATAGTACTGGAAGTCTTAGCCATAGTGATCAGGTAAGAAGAAATAAAAGACCTCCAAATTGGAAAATAGGAAGCAAGATTGTCATTATTTGCAGAAGACATGATATTGTACATAGAAAACTCTATAAGCTCCACCAAAAAAACTACTCGACCTAATAAATGAATTTGGCAAAGTAATGGAATGTGAGGTTAATATCCAGAAATTGATGGTATTTTATACACTAATAATGAATATCATAAAGAGTAACTAAGAAAACAATCTCATTTACAATTACAACAAAAAATTAAGTACCTAGGAATAAATTTAACCAAGGAGGTAAAAGACCTGTACTCAGAAAACTATAGTACACTGAAGAAGGAAATTGCGGAAGATACATATACTGCATTCATGGATTAGAAAAATTAACATCAGGAAGGTGAACAATACAATTAAAAAAATGGACACTTCTCCAAGGATGACATACAGATAGCCCATAGACATATTTAAAATGCTCAATATCACTAGCAACCAGAGAGATGTAAATTAAAACTGCAATGAGATACCACCTCACAGTTGCCAGAATGGCTTTCATTAATAAATCAGCGAACAACTGCTGGTGAGGTTATGGAGAAAAGGGAACCCTAGTGCATTGCTAGTGGGAATGCAGACTGGTATAACCACTCCAGAAAAACAGTATGGAGTTTCCTCACAAAATTAAAAATGGGACTGCCCTTTGACCCAGTGATTTCACTGCTGGGAATACACCTGAAGAACCCTGAAATAGCAATTCAAAATACCCCTATGTTTATAGCCATGTTATTTACAATAGCTAAGAGTTAGTGACAGCTTAAGTGCCCATCAGTAGATGAATGGATCAAAAAACTGTGGTACATTTACACAGAGAATACTATGCAGCAGTAAAAGAGAAGGAATTCTTACCTTTTGCAACAATGTGGATGGAACTGGAGTCTATTACACTCAGTGAAATAAGCCAGGCAATGAAAGACAAATACCATATAATCTCATTTATAACTGGAATCTAAGGAGCAAAATAAACTAATGTGCAAAATAAAATCAGAGACACAGAAACAAGGACAGACTGACAGCTGTAAGAGGGGAGGGGGAGGTGGGTACTGGTTGAAAGAAGGTGAAGGGACTAACAAAGAACATATATGCATCACCCATGGACATGAACAACAGTGTGGGGACTGACTATGGGAAGGCAGGGTGGGAAGAGGGGGGATATGGCATAAACAATAAAAAATTTTTAAAAAGTACTGCCACTTAAAACTAAATAAACAAACAATAAAATAAAACTGTAGCTATTCTTTTATTGGTTTCCAATGAATTCTGAATTTCATTACAATTTGAGATTCACCACTATCCATTCAAAATATGTGAATAAGAATTTAGTTAACAGTTAAAATTTTATTTATTTTTTCTTAAATCCTATTTCCATTCCACATTGGACACAATTTACAAATAGTTATTAACCACAAAAGTTCACATTAATTAGAAATGCATTTATTAATTAGTTATATGGGAACTTTTTAGCTCTATTAGTTCATATAGAATTTACTTATTGCTACAATGAGTTAGAAACCAGTATTTACTTTATTTCTGTGTTTTTTGCAGTTTTATAGCTGTAGGTGCTGAGAAAGCTTATTGACAAAAATAGGCAAATGTGAATATAACATTTATTATAGTAATGCCATTCAATTATTCAAACACCTTCGAATTACTTGCCAAAAGTATATAGTAATCTAACAAAATTATTTTAATGAACAATTAGATGTTTGTTTTCTTCATAGTCTTTATCGCAAAATAATTATATTCTTTATTTCTTTATATGATGTCTCCTCTCCCACCTCCTTACCCATATATCAGGATGCTGATGCCACAGACAAAGGAAACTTGATTCTTTTATTGGAATAATGTCTGTCAGGCAATCTTAGTAATTCTGTTAGGACAGAAGATGGGGAAAGATTGGATGTGTAGTTGACCAGCTTCTCCGTGAGCTCAACTGTTGAAGCTTTCTTCTTCTCTACAAATAAGTTCTGTGAAGTACACTGTTATTTCAGTAAAATACAGATTCTCTTGTCCCTAACGTGCAACATAGGTAACTGTCCAATTCTCCTATACCTCTGGCCTCAAGTGTACCTTGGCAGCCATCCTCCTGTCCTCTCTTCTGGGGGTTCTCCTAGTAGATTCTGCAGTAGTTGAATGGCTGTCTATGGTGTCTGGGTGATTTTAGTGTGTCTGGTGTGTCCATCAACCTTTATTTATTCCCAGATGTGTGTCACTCAGGGGAAAGTTTCTAGAAATATCTGAAGACAATTTAACTTACAGTTCCATGTCATTTGAAGGCCTACAAATTGTACTTACATATTTAATGTTTATCCTTACCCCAGCTTTGTTTGGTGTGAAGGACAGGTATTATTATTTCTCAACTCAAAGATGAGGAAACTGAGGACAAGGGAAGTATAGAAACATACAAAATGTCATCACATCATGAGCACATGGCTGAGTATGGGTCTGAATGCCAAGTCTAGAAGTAATATAGAATAGAATTTAAATCCAGCCTACTTCAGAAATTTACTGTAAGGAAGTACCTTAACTTCTCTGAACAAAAGCTTACTCAGTAAAATGGCACCATTAAAAACATCTGGAGACTTCTGGCCAAGATGGAGGCCTAGACAGACAGACACACAGTGTCTCCCTCCACAACTAAGAAGAAATACAACTACCTCAAAACTAGAGACAACCAGACGTTCCAGAAAATCGAGCTGCGTGGAATTCCAACAAACAAAGATATAAAGAAGAAATACTCATCCACAGGTAGGCAGGGCGGAGCTGGGGTGAAGAGGACAAAGGGTGGTGGTGGCAGGAGTGGTGGCAGGAGTGGCAGCAGTGGCAGTGGCAGGCTGGTGGAAAGCACGGCCACATATTTTAAAAAGTTGGGAGGGACACCTGGGAGTGCTTCCAGCACCAGACCAGACCGCGCAGCTCATGGTCCCAGTGACAGGGAAAATAAAGCCTCATTGCTTTTGACTGTGCAAACCAGTGGGGGTTGTGGTGGAGGAAGAAACTGCAGGTCTCTCAGCAGACTCCACCTGTTTAAAGGGCCCACGGTTCTAGAATGTCCACAGACTCACCCACTCTGGGAAAAACAGCCAGGGCAACAGCTAGAGAGGTGCCAGTCCCATATGAAGTGGAAGAAGTGTCTGGAAAAGGAGTGAGTGCTGAGCAAGATGCATTGTTCCCTCTCAGATCCCTCCCCAACACAGCACCACAACGTGGTGAAACAGGTCGCCCTGTACTGATGAATACCTAAAACTCCATCTCTTACAAGGTAACAGGTGTGACAGCTCTACCTAAGACACAGAGGCAAACAAACACAGGAGCCTGTCAAGATGAGCAGACAGAGAAGTATGGCCCAAAAGAGGGAATGGATCAAGGTTCCAGTGGGAGAACTAAGAGACGAAGAGATAGCCAATCTAACAGATGAGGAGATAGACAACCTAACAGATGCAGAGTTCAAACCACTGGTGATAAAGATGTTCACAGGCTTGACAGTTAGGCTTGAGTATGGCAAACACATAAGGGAAGAAGTGAAGGCTATGCTAAATGAAACGAAGGAAAAGCCACACAAAATCAATGGTGAAAGGAAAAAAACCAGGCTTCAAATAAATAATTTGGAACATAAGGAAGACAAAAACAGTCAATCAGCACAGAATGAGGAAGCAAGAATTGAAAAAAATGAGGAGAGGCTCGAGAACCTCTGGAACAACTTTAAACATGCCAACCTCTGAATCATAGGGGTGCCAGAAGGAGAAGAGGAAAAGCAAGAAATTGAAAACTTATGTGAAAAAATAATGAAGGAAAACGCCCCAAGTTTTGTGAAGGAAATAGACATACACGTCCAGGATGCACAGAGTCCCAAACAAGCTAGACCCAGAAAGGACCACACCAAGACACATCATAATTAAAATGCCAATGGTTCAAGATAAAGAGAGAATCTTAAGAGCAGCAAGAGAAAAGCAGAGGATTTCCTACAAAGGAGTGCCTTTAAGACTATCAGCTGATTTCTCAAAAGAAACTGCAGGCAAGAAGGGGCTGGCAAGAAGTATTCAATGTGATGAAAAGCAAAGACTTAGAACCAAAATTACTCTATCCAGCAAAGCTATCATTTAGAATGGAAGGGCAGATGAAGTGCTTCACAGACAAGATAAAGCTAAAGGAGTTCATCATCACCAAGTTATTATTGTATGAAATGTCAAAGGGACTTAAGAAAAAGATCAAAATTATGAACATTAAAATGACAGCAAAGTCACAACTATCAACAACTGAATCTAAAAAATAAAAACAAAATCCAACTAAGCAAACCAGAATAAGAACAGAATCATAGGTATGGGGATCATTTGGAGGGTTATCAGCTGGGAGGGGGAGGGAGGAGAAATGGGAAATGGTGCAGGGATTAAGAAGCATAATTGATTGGTACAAAATAGATGGGGAAGTTAAGAATAGTATAGGAAAGGGTGAAACCAAAGAACTTATATGCACAACCCATGGACATGAGCTAACGGGCATGGGGCTGGAGAGAAGGGGGGTACTAGGCAGGGAGGAGCAAAGGGAAAAAATTTGAGACTACTGTAACAACATAATCAATAAGATATACTTTAAGAATACCTAATGTCAGGGGAAATTAACATATTTATAGCCTTACCACTTGTGAATACATTTTCTATCCTGCCATGAGAAGATATTATTATCCTCATTTTAAAGATGAGAAAAGCAAGGCATAACATAGCAGAATAGTATAGTCTCAAAGAGTGTGGGCTTGAGAGTCAAGTTGCCTGAGCTCAAGTCCTGGCTGTATCACTAACTAAGTGACTTTGGGCACATTACTTTATATTAATTAGAAATGCATTTATTACTTAGTTAGCTTGGTACAAGGTATAGGTCAATATATGTCAACTAATATTATTGGGCAACTTTTCCAAGGCCACAAACAAACAGTGACATTGCTCAAGTTCAACGCTAGTCAGTCCAATCCTAGAGATCATGCTCTGAACATTAACACTAAGTTATGTGTAGAGACAGAAAATCAGAAAGAAATACAAAGGCATATATGCTCAACAATGCTTCTCTCCCATGAGGATGTTTCTTTAGAAAGTAATACTGTAATCAGAAAGGCAACAAGGCAGACTAGCTTTATTTGTATTAAAATTTCTGAAAGAATTCTTACAGTTCACTTTGGGTAGGGCCTCCAATGAAGGATCCTGAAGATAAGGGGCAAATATTTCTAAGGCAAATGACACCATACAGCAGCTGTATGACCTGTATATTGTGGATACTCATTGTATCCTGGGAACTGGTCAACTGGCCAATCTAGATATCAACCCACTTAAAACATCCAGGTAGAATCCATGCTCCCTTCTCTGTTTCTATGTATTTTTATCTCAAGGCTATACTAATTAAACTCACTTTTACCTCTGGTAAACTGAATCCAGGATGTTTCACCTCCTCTTCCAAGATAGACAGGTTCCCATCCACATTCTTGACCTAGAGAAGAGGCATGATTTCCTCTTTTCAGCTGGTGTTAGGTGTTACCTGTGGTACCTGCTAGGTGACAATAGACGCTGCACTGACTTATAACCTTAATGTCTTCCAACAACCAGCTCTCCCCTTTACCAGTAGTCCCAACAAAAGTAACACCAATACCAACAATCATATCTCACACGCACTGAACAATTTCTACATTTGTTTGCTGAAACCAGTTGTGTTTGTAGAACGTTACCTCATTTATCATACCTTGGTTAGGAGATTGCTATGCTGCAGGATGTCTGTGGTCTCTTTTCAGCTTCCAGATTTTATATGATCTCTATGGTTCCTCTACAAAATGCTGTTGTTATTATTATCAATACTTAGAGAGAGAGCTAACATTTCTTGAACACTTATGACATTGTGTTAAGAACTTAATATGCATTTGCATTTTTAATCCCTAGGAAAATAACCTGTAAAGTGTGCATCTATTATTATTATTATCCCCAAGTTGAGAATGAGAGAACCCAAGTACAGCAAGATTAAACGTATTTTTCAAAGTTACACAGTTTACAATGGAGGGTCCAGGATGAGAACCCAGGCTGTCTGACTCTAGATTACTCACTCTACTATGAGAGTTGCTCCTTCCAAAGTGCTCTTGAACAGGAGAGTTCAATTTATCTTTGTATGTATATCTGGGGTTAGAGTTTTTACCATACATGTATAATATATTGGCCTTAGTCCATAATCAGATTCCCAGACATATTCTTCGGAAATAGAGGCCTGCCTGTCAGTCTTACATGATGGTGACAATGATGATATTTCTTTTCAGTGCAGATGAAAAATCTTGCTTGGAATCCTCTTTTGGAACTTGAAAAAATATAAATAGTATCTTATGGAATGGAATTCAGAAAAACAAGGCCATTTCACTTACAGGATGATAAGGGTCCAAATTGGGTCCATCCTTGGTTACTAGGTGGTAACAGTTAAGACCTTATAATTTCATGTGATATGGGCTTTGGAATGGCAGTCTTGGAAGGAAATAACTCAGAAGCAACGCATGCTACCATCATAATCATCATGAATCACTAAGCACTTTTGTCTTCATTTGGGTTTTCCCAGAGGCAGACTTTGAAGGAAGGATTCTAGCACAAATAGTTTATTTAGGAAGTGAAGATAAAAAACATGGGAAAGAGATACAGGAAAGAAAAGGTGATAGTGTTATCAAGCAGCTATTATTGTGGGCAACTGAGCTTAATTCCACTGAGGAAGAGCTGGGAGTCATGTTTAAAAAAAAACTTGACCAACTTTTATAGATCATTGGCAGAAAACTGATGAGGGTTAATTCCCAGGTACTTTTGGTCTACCATAAAGGCAGGCAAAGTGCCCTAGACTCTAGACAATACTTTCAAGAAGAGAAGCATAGGAACTGATCATTAGAAGTCAGCCTTCTTGCATGGATGTGGAAAAGCCAAAGGAAATGGGTAGATCACCGACAGCTTCTGAATCAATTTTGTTTTTAGAAGGCAAGTGACATGTAGTAGCTAACATTCACTGAATGTTTAGAACTCTTTTAATTATCACAGCTACCACATAAGGTGGGCACTATTATTTTTGGCACTTTATTGTTACAAAGTACAGAGAGGTAACAATTGCTCATGTGCGAATAGCTGGTGAATGGTAAAGCCAGGAGTAGAATCCGGGGGGGTCTGACTCTAAAACCCATCATCTTATTCCATGTAAGTAAGCAGACTGTAGCTACAGCCTCCTTAATCTATTTCCATTTCTCCAGCTCCATTCCACTTGGCCACACTGGATATTTTTGTCCAGAAAAGATGTATGTTGCTTCTAACCGGTTTCCATTGTCCCTTGATTAGCATTTTCTAAGCAGTGTTAATGATTATAATCTACACTGAGCACTTTCCTAAACTCTTTACAGGCTTATCTTAGTTAATGACCTTATCAAACCTAAGAGGTACTTACTATTATATTATCACCTTACTCATAAGAGAACAGAAGCAAGATGTGGTAAAGAAATGGCTTGAGGCCATATATTTAATGAATGGAAAACCCAAGTTTTAATCTGAATCCAACTTCCTTGATTAATCACTATGTTGTGCTGTCTTCTTGGTCAGAAAAGGCTTACAAGAACAGAGTTTTGAGTATTCTGTGGCAATTGAAAATTCCAAGAACTACCTTTAAAATGAGACAATGTTAGTGAGCATAGTTAATCCATGGAAATGGGAAAACTTCATCTCTACTCAGCTGTGATTCAGAAGGTAGGAGTAAGGAAATACAATCATATGTCTCTTTCTTCTAGGTGAATGTGTGTATATCTGTGCTCTTGTTCTAAGGCATCACTGGACCTAGGAAGGTCATATTCATGTAAATTTCCAGTTGAGACAAAGCACCCTTGATCTTGGGAGCAGGTTTGGATTCTAAACAGTGGATCTTTGCTTCAAAGGATTAAAAGGGAGAGATGTGTCAGTAACTGGCATCTTTGTGTACTTGATTTTTATGCTTTCAGTGATATTCTTTATTACAAAAAAATTGGAAAAAAAATAAAAGCAACAGTAAAGCAACATTCAAATGATCTTTAATTACATCATTTTTCTTCTCATTAAAACAGTATGTAAGGTAAAGAATAAGAGCAGTCTCCAAACCCCATTCAAATCCCAGAAGTAACTTCTGTCAACATTTTGGTACTCACCAGTCTTTTATTCTCTGTAATTATAAAATATACCTCTAGGCTACATGCAGACATATACACCATTAACAGCATTTTAAAAAATAAAAATGTAATCATGCTTTTTCTCCACTTAACAATATCTCCTAGACTTCCCCAAGAGTATTTACAGATTTACTTCATTTTTTAGATCCTGCATAATTTCTCAGTATAGAGATTATAATTTACCTAAGTAATCTCTTATTGATAGATATTTGGCTTGTTTAAAAATATTTGTTAATACAAAAAGCACTACAAGAATCATCTTGGTGTATCTTTCTGCAGTCCCCTCGTCTGGTGTCTTCTTAGAGCATTTAATACTGAAGGTGTCAGATAACTGAGATTTTCCTATTGCACTAACCAGGTTGATCCTAACTGAGTATTTAGTTTTCAGATTCCCAGACCCCCTTCCAGGGATGCTTCCTGCCTCTGATTCTAATTTAGATGTGCACAACCAACAGTAAAGATTTCAATTATCAATTCTTAAAGTCAATAGGATGTCTTTATTCTCCATTCTAATATCCAATCAGGAAGAAAATCTTGCAGGCATCTTTGCTCCTCTCCATCTTCTCTCCCCAACTCCCACCTTCACATAGATCCAGCCTTCCACTCTGATCATTGTCTCCTGGGCCAGCCCTGAGTCATTTTGGGGTTCAAGACACCAAAGCCTTAGAAGGTGTTGCCTAGTTTAATTGAAATACACTTCCGATAGCACCCCTTCCCCCAACAAACACACAGAGCAGGAAAGGTCCAGCTCCTTTAACAAAGGTTGTATCTGTGAAAAACATCTTTAGTTTTAGAGGAAGACTGTTTCTCTTTGAGCTTTTTGCCCCTATGCTTAGAATGGAAGTCAGCAGAGAAGACCAACTTGAAGCAAAAGGACCACACATTTTCTCCCCAATTTCCAACAGAAGGCAAGAACACCTTCTACAGGGCCTGGAAATTGGCATATCTGGAAATAGGGGAGTGTGGAGATCACCCAGTGGTTGGCAAAACTGGGAAAAGGGCCAGCATGGGTGAAGAAATTCCATATCTGGCCAAACTCTGTCCCCGAAGAGCCAGGTTAGGAGGGATTGGAGATGTGGTGTGAAGGGGAAAGCAAGGTGACTGGGCTTATTGTCCCGAGAAATATAAGCTCCACTGTGCAACGAGGCTTCTCTTTTTACCCTTTCTTCACTTGGAAGCCAATAAAGACCAAAAGCAAGGTGATACCTCCAAGACTTGGGCTAGTTTGATATACCAGCCTCCCTAAGAGAGAAAAGCAAGGTCACCCCTGCCCTGAAATCTCCCAGGGCTCTTGGCTGCCTTCTCCCACTGTCACCTCCATGAGTGCTGCTTTTCAGATGCAGAAGCTGAGTTCCCAGAGAACTGCAGGCTTCCATCTTCATCTCGCACCCCTTTCTTGGCTCTGGCCCTTGGTGGGGCTCCTAGCTCAAGATGGAACTCCAGGCTCTTAACAAGACACCTAGGGATGGTGGGGGAGGGAGAACAAGAGGAGGCCAATCCAGGCAGCCACTCTCCGGGTCACCCCGAGTGGAATTGGAGACTGCCCAAACCCGGAAGGGCAGAGGACACAGGGCGGGAGCTGTCCGTGGTTCTGGCCGACTTCAGCAAGTGGATAATTAAGGTCAAGAACAGCCCACCCATCGTCCTCTAAAGGATTGGAGGGGTCTGGGGTTGTGGAGCAAGAATTGGTTTTAATTAACCCACTGGAAGATTTTTTTTTTAATTTTATTTGATCCTTGTTAGATTTTTTTTCCCATTACCATTTAGTTCCCCTCTCAGAATCTTTCCCTCCTCCACCTCCCTCCTCTTCCCCACCTCCAGATCTAGGTGGACAAGTACGAGGTAATGGCTGCCTAGGCATCTAGTCATTTCCAGTTTTATTCGTGATCCCAAGGCCACTATACTGACCCTGAGAAATCCAGGGCAGTCTAACACTGGAACTGGCAGGCTAACACTGTCCTGGTCTCTGTGTCGAGGAGATAGACCTTTTAATTTCATCAAATAGAAACCGGATCTCTGAAACACTGTGTCTGTGACTCCATCTGAGCTAAATCTGAACCAGGACTAGAAAGTGAAAGAGTCCCCCTTTTAGTTCAAAGAGCTCCAGGAGAGGGAGGAGAAAAGGAGGCCCAGGAATGGAGTGATACATAGATGGAAACAAGAAGTTGCTGAATCGTTTCAGCTTGTCGGGGCCACAGAGGTGCTGCCCCGTGGCTCTCACAGTAATCTTTATATCGAACCTGGCCCCACGCTGGCATAGAAGCAGACAGTCCAATAAATATTTGTTAAATGAAACCCAAAAAGTGCAATAAATTGAATCGTTAAGCATTGTACGTTCGTTGATTGTCTCTTCCCTCTGTCACACTATGGAGCTATGGCTGATTTTTGGTGACACTTATTCTACAGTATTTTAGTGAGGGGACTAGATCAATACTCTCAAAGGAACAGGATGTTTTCTTTTCACATCCATGTTTGAGGGGCTAACTTGCCCCACTTGACTTTGCAAAAATTATTTCCATTTGGTCCTTGTTTGTGGATTTATTAATGATGGCCATTCTGATCAGTGTGAGGTGGTATCTCATTGTAGTTTTAATTTGCATCTCTCTGATGGTTAGTGATCTTGAGCGTCTTTTCATATGTCTATGGCCCATCTGTATGTTCTCCTTGGAGAAGTGTCTACTCAGGTACTTTGCCCATTTTTCAATTGGATTATTTGTCTTCCTGGTATTGAGTCATAGGAGTTCTTTATATATTTTTGAGATCAAACCCTTGTCCAAGGTATCATTGGCAAATATGTTCTCCCATTTGGTTGGTTCCCTTTTCATATACCCATCTTAATTTGTTAGATGCATCTGAAAATGATTCATAGTTTTCTACACACAAGATGCTGTTTTATCCCTGTGACAATCTTAAGAGGTAGACATGACACGTCCACATTTTACAGACAGGAAATTGAGACTTGGAAGATTAACAGTCTCTCTCCAAGTAGGTTCAGCTTGATGGAGAACCACCATTTACATCAGGATTGTCAGAGCAGTGCTATTCAAAGATGTTAAATCTTCCATCTCAAGTAGTGTCACATGGGAATGCACTGCAAACCAAAATAGGTACCTGGCTTCCATCTTTACAGACACTGGATGTTGTCACCAAGGGAATAAATGTTGCACTTGTCCTTTCTGTCTTTCCTTCATTTAGTCAAAATTCATTCCAAGTCTATAGCAAGTAACACAATCATCAGAGTTGTGTCTCCTTGTCTGTGTACCAACTTCTGGACATTTTACCCCTCCTGGCTTTTGCTCCATAAAATGATAGGCTTTGGAACTTTACCACCCTTTTCCCTGGTGGCAGTACCCGCGAGGGCATGGGTGCTGTCCTCAGTGCTGAGAAACTCCAGTGTGGGAGGTGTGGATAGTCCAGTCCATTCTCTGTCATCTCCAGTCTCAGGAACGCTCTTTTAGGAGCCGTAAAACCACTATTTTGTAATGCTGGACTGCCCCCTGTTCTGAGAAACAGATTTCCCCCCAAGAGGAACTCTACAAGGAGCCTCTTGTCTCCCTGGTTTTCCCAATGGTGTTCTGGGAATGAAAAGTTTGGGAAACATTTCCTCCTTGTCTATCTTGATACTAGATTATTTTGGTTTGGCCAAGGAAATGGACCTCATCGGGTTCTACAGCCTCAAGGCTGGGGATCACCAGGAGCATTTGGACATTGGAGGAGTTCAGAAACCTTCCTAGGCTGACAGTTACCCTTTTCCAGTAATGCTGTTTTTCCAGGCTAATTCTTTACTTCTGGGTTGTGCCAATGGCTGGAGGCCCTCTATGGTACAGATTTGAAGTGTTTTCTCTCCTAAACACAGTAGGAGGAGGCCTAAGGAAAGGGCCAGCCACTTTCTGGCTTCACTGACGGTGTCCTCAACTCAATCCCAATTCATCCTGTGGCCTCTTAGAGTTCAAAGGAAAGGTGTGTGTGCATGTGTGTGCATGTGTGTGTGTGTGTGAGAGAGAGAGAGAGAGAGAGAGAGAGAGAGAGAGAGAGAGAGAGAGAGGAAGAGAGAGACAGAGAAACAGAGACAGAGACAGAGAGAAAGCACACTCCATGGGGAAGAGGAAGCTTTGATCAAATTTTTTCTCTTTCCTTTGTAAAGTCCATTTTTATAGGCTTTCTTATTGTGTTTCCTCTGTGACTTTTTTTTTGTGGTGAGGGGAGTCATTCATTACTTTCTAAATATTTCAGCTCCACTATAGATGATTAAGAAGTTTCATTGATGCATTTTTCCCTTCATTAATGAACAAACATTTATTAAGCACTCCTATATGTCAGTTATTATTGAAGCACTGTAAATCCAAACTACCTAGGAATAATCTAGTCCAACTACCCAGGAAAAATCTAGTCCAAACTTAATATAAGGTATATCTTTGTTTTTAAAAGCCTAACTTAAACTAAGACACAAAACTGGCAATAGCTTTTAAAATGGAAAATTGCAACTTCAGCTGTTTCTCAATTTTTTCTTGCAGAATAGTTTGTGAGAGACACTCTTCACTATACTCCCTGTAATTCAACTCAGAGACAGAGAGATTTTTTTTTTAATTATTGAGCACCTACTGTGTGCTATATGCTAAGGCTTTCAGAGGTGAAAAAGATAGCCATGGTTCTTGTTTTTGTGAAACACAACTAAATTATGTAATTTAGAAACCTAGAATTAAGTTAGATACCTCCTTTCAGAAACTTACTGAGCACTAATACTACACATTGGTAGTGTCCTTACTTTTTTTTTTTTTTTTTTTTTGGACACAACAGGGTTATCTGTCAGTAAAGCATTACTATTATTTCTAAAAGTACTGCTCATTTACTGAATATTAAACAGATGATAATACTATCATACAGAAATGTATTGAATATCATTGCTGTAGGCTGGGTTTTTATATTCAGTTAAAAAGAGTCAGTACTGAGTAGCACATTGCTAAAAATTCAAAGATTATCTTTTATTTAGTATGTAATTTCTTCCTGACAATATTACAACCTAACCTAATCTAAGCTTTGATTTCAAACACACTCAGTTATCTTCAGTGAGACCAAAATTCACTATAAAATAAAATATCCAGTCTAAGAACGATAAATATTTTAGTTCCAAAGTTAAGAAATTAACTAATTTACATTTAATATCATGTAAAGAAATATTTATCAAAATAGTCCCTTTGCAGAGGATACGGGCTCTAGAGGAACAGCAGCGGAAAAGTCCGTTTTCATTTCTAGAATTGGTGCTTGTGAATGGGTTCTAGAAAGGCATGAGGAAAAAGATACAAATGCAGAAGTCCCAACTTCAAAGCAATGAAACTTCGGACACATTCAGACCAAACTGCTCTTTCCGTCTAGCTGGTGTGTTTAGGCAGGTATTATTATACCCAATGAGTGATGGAGAACGTGTGTTTAAAGACACATGTTAGTGTTTGGATGGTATTTCAGGGCTGAAAGGGACCTTGATTCATCCAGTTTAACTCCCTTATTGTTATAGTAAAACCAAGGTCCAAAGAGGGGAAGTGATTTGTGCAAGGTGACATAATTGGCAAGTGGCAGAAGTCAAGTTTTCTCAAATCTAATGTACCCAGTAGATTTGACTGGGCATAAAAAATCATCTTGGGTACTTAAAAATGCAGGTGTCTGTGTTCCATCCTCAGATAATCTAGTTGGGTACAGCGGGGTGGCGCCCAAGATGCCCTGTTGATGACGACACAGCTGGTCTGAGAATTACATTTAAAGAAGTGCTATGAAAATCCTCTAAGATTTAACTATTTCCAAAATAAAACATTAAACTAATGTAAGAATCATTTCAAAGCATGATTTCTCCAGATATTGTTCTCCCCACTCTTTCTCAGAGATCCAGTGTTCATGTAAAATGCACAACCAACAAACGTAGAAGACCGTTGACTCTCCAGGCATGACTTAGATTATCACAGAGAGCCCCTGCAATGGGTTGGAAATCAGAGACTTTGATTACTCTTGCATGTCATAAGATTATCCAGCTAATATATTTCTAAGGCAATGAGAGAAATATTTCATTCCAAGAAGCATTTGGAAGTGCGTAATGTTGTAACCACTTGAGTTTTTAAACATAATTAAAAACTCTCATTTGCTATTTAATAATGTATTCCATTACTCATTCAATGAATATTTATTGAATATCTACCAGCCAGGCTTTTAGTTAACATCTGTTTTATCTTAAGTGTCTTCAAAATGTCTCCCAAAGCAAATTTTACAATTACTGGAAAACCATAGTGCAAGCTGTGGGAGTCAGGTGGGGAGTTCTATTATCTCCCACCACAGCACTTATAGTTACAATAAAACATACAGAAATGTTTTGATGTTATCCTATGAACTTTAATGTTTGTAACTATTGAATAAGGTCCTGAATTAAAGGAAATCTTCATAGGTAACACAACAAAACAGTTATTAGAATTATAGTTTCCTGAAGTAGAAAATGACCTTCGTAAGCTAAGATTTATATTAAATCCAAAAGTTCAATTCTGATCACAGGCTGTGTTTTACACTGAGTGATATCTACTCCTTTAGGAACTCTCTATGGTAAATATAAAGCTTGAAAGAAGCAGGTCACAAATTTTAATTAACTTTGATGAAATATGACAAACTATTCATTTTAACTCAATTGAGAGTATGTGATTATCATCTCTAAGTCAAAGATAACCCCAAAAGATCTACCACTATGCTTTTGAGTATGTATTAATATACTGTCATTTCAGATTATTTAGATTTATTTGTTAATCCTCCACCTTGTCCAAAAAATTACTTAAGCCTATTATTTCAAATTAAGCTTTGATTTTCAGACTTTTTCAGATAAAAGAAGTAGTTGGGTTTCCATCAACAGATTCTCAGTTGAATGACCTGGTTCTGTCTACGGCTTCACTTTATTTTCTGGAGGGCACTGCAAAGAATCCCAACTTCACCTACAAAACAAACAAACAAATGAGCCACTCATATCATGAACAAACACCCTTCAAGTGTCCATAATGTGTAAAGCACTAGGAAATCCTTGGACTGCATGGAGATGCTAGGTATCACCTCGACCTTCAAGGAGCTCATGGCTTAGGTATGGTGATAGAATTTGGGCAGTGATAGCGTAGGTAGTTACAAGTTTTAGGAAGTACTAGAGCTACTAATGAAATTAGCTTCCTCTTTCCATAGGCTGTTTCTCTGCAAAGGAGTTAACAGTTCTCTCCTTCAGGAAAATCTTCAGCTGTTCTATTTCTTTTTCATGATGATCAATTGATGCTTGCAAGGACCTAAGACATTGAACCTAAAAGTGTGGTTCATACAAACCTCCTGTGTCAGAATCATCTGGAACCTTATTACAAATATGAACTCCCAAGCCCCACCACAAATCTAGTGAATTTAGCCTGGGACTATGACTCATATCTATTCATTTTTAACTATCACCGCAAGTGATTCTGATGCACACTAGGTTTGAGAATGCACAGTCTAAGCAGATAATGTAGCCTAGACCACTGGACTAAGGTATGATGAAGCCACTTCCATTAGTGCCATATTCTTACCTGAAGATGCTTTTCTCCTTACTTCAATATTTAATAAATTTCTTACCATTCCTATTGGGAAGGTAAGAAACTCAGCCCTCTATTTCTGAGAAAGAGCGTGGCCTCAGGAAGTATGTTACTTACTATTGATGGTGTCAGCCAAAATCTTAAGTTGCTGGGTATTGTCCAGGACCTCAATCCTTTGGGTGTATGGGTCATAATGAACTGAGAAGGGCCGCGGGATTGTAGCAGCAAAGTTCCTGAAACCAAAACCATAGATCTGAAGGGCACCATATGGGGAAAGGGTAATTCTCAAAGATTTCTCAGTTGCATTTCACTTGGCTATGAGTAGCACTGAAAACTCATTAGAAGAGGGGGTTTAGAAGCCAGGCTGAGAAGTAAAATGGAGTTTTAGTGGGGTCCTCTTGGGAACCCTTTGCTGTTTTTACATCTATGTGAATATTCAAACACATGTATGCACATATCTCTTTGGTCACCCACCTCCCAAAAGACAGAAGCAGCCTTACAATAAAAGCACAGATCACAATAAGGCCAAATTTTTCATTGTTAAGTAAAATGAAATAAGAAGAGTAAATAAAATCCAGCTAAAGAATATTACAGAAAAAAAAAGACCTCTGAGATGCCTGGCAATCAGTGCAAGAAGGGAAACATGGCTCTCAAGAGTTGAAGACAACAATACGTTATTAATGAAATTTAGCATGGCTTGAGTGCCTCCCATGTACCAAGAACTATGTTAAATTCGTAATGTGCTATAGTCTTTATAATTATCCTTCCAATTTTAATCTTCATAAAAACATTAGTAGAAAGGTACTGTGATTACCTCCATTTTACAGATGGGAAAACTGAGACTTGGGGAGGCTAAGTAACTACCAAGGCCATACTGGCAATAGACTGTGAAGCTGGGAAGAGACCCAGGTAGTCTGATTCTTCACTAGCCTGTGTTCTTCTTCATTACTCCTGGGTCTGAGAGAAATGTGCCCATGAGGGCCTTCTGAAGGACATCAAACAATATAATTAACAAGATATTCCAAAATGACCTATAAGATGCAAATGTATCATAAATGATATTTCTAAGTTGGCTTCTGGTAACAGTAGACGCTGCTATACTGAGAAGACAATGATAAGGGTGGCTAGTAGGGCTCTCCAAGTTTAACAAGAGTAGTGGAGCATAGTGGCTGGATACACAAGTGCCAGAGCCAGAATGCCTGGGCTTACATCTGCCTCTTCCAATGACCACTCTGTGACCATGGGCAAGGTTTCCTCTATACCTCAGTTTCCTTATTCCTCTGTAAGATTGGAGCAAGAGCAGGACTACCTCAAGGAGTTGTAACAAGTGCGGTTCCAGTACAGAGTATTATGTGCATGTTATCTGTTATCTTTTATTAGTGACTAGGGATTCATGAAGAGTAAATGATTAAGTATACCTCTTCACCTCTTCTTCTCTGAAAAGAGCTTTCTCAGCCCAGCTGGTGACATGAACCATGTTGTGCACACCTGATTTTGTTCTGCACCTCTTCTCTCTTATTCTCACAGTGCACCTCATTTTTGCTTTGAGTCACCTACCTCTGCCCCACTGATGTACCTCAGTTGGGAATCAGTCTCAGCACCCAGCCTTCCTCTGTCCAAGGAGTAGGAACATCACCATACTCAGCCCTGTCTTTGCTTAGAACTTGAAACTGAAAGGGGTTGGTGTTGGTTTATCTTAACTCTAAGGCTCTGTGGGAATCCCAGAGATGTCCAGATCCCTCTGTTTTTGAGCATTCTTTTTATAATTCTCTTTGAATCTGCAAGATACCTCTCTGCAGCATGGGACTATTGTGGATGTCTCCTCTGGACCCTGAACACTAGCAAAGAAAGTAGCATTTCAAAGGCCTGAGAGGCCCAGCTCTTGGCAAGCTCTTCCCTGCAGATCTGGGACTGATTACTTTCTGAATTAGAAAGTTCTCTCAAATAAGGCCCATCCCAATGTGATCCCAGTGAGAAAGGGACTGGCTCTGAGCCCGCTGCTCAGGTCCAACTCCTGGCCAAGCACTTACTAGGGGAGTTACATACACTGCTCTATGCTTCTGCATCCTTATTTGAAGGTTAAATGAATCAATACATGGAAAGTACTTAGGATAGTATTGAGCAATAATAAGTAACAGGCATCTTACCTGTTGTTGTTGCTGTTATTATTATCATTATTATTACTCAAGTGGAATATTGCATTAATCCACTAAAACCCACAACACTAAAGGAGTCACAGAAATGGCAGTGTGGAGGCTTCCGGGGCTAGTGGAAGGCTAGGCTGATAGTGAGGGGTAGAGGCTTAGGAGAGAATTGAAAAAGAGTGACAGGAAGGACTTCAGAACCTGGAGAGAAGGGGAGAATGGGGGTAATTTTAGGCCAAACTGTGTAGACTCATGGTAAGCATTTTACCTTTCATGACCTAAGTCCCATGCATTGAAAGCTGACATACCCAGCATCATAGGATCCAAGAGGACTATATACCTCCTGTCTATCATCTATCATTAATGTTTTAAAAAGACATGGTAACAAATGGTGAATATCAGGATAGCCATGTCCAGGTAGACCCTCTGCCTGGCCTGTCTCCTGCTGGGAAGAGAGCTGGTCAGGCTGGTGAATGGTGGGGCTATCAGCTCAGCAGACTGAGAGTTTCAGAGTCCTTGTACTTCTCCATCAACCTCTTGCTGGCCAGCACCTGAGATTGGTGCATTTGCTAATTACTTATTGAGTGCCTTTGATGCGTCAGGCAATGTTGTAAGGGCTGGGGGAAGAACAGAAAACAGAAATGACAAAATCCATATCCTCATGGATTTTAAATCACATATGAGTAGTAGGCATTAATAAGTAGTGAAGAGAAAAATAAACCATAGAAAAGGGTAAGGACTGCTGGGGTGGGGCTAAGTAGTGATTTTAAACACATTGGTTAGAAAAAGACACACACAGGTTAATTGTAGGTGAAGATTTAAAGGAAATCAGGGGAAAAGTTATGCAGGTATCCGGGAAAATAAAGCAAACAAGGGACTTCCCCATGTTATGAGATTCAAAGACTGATTCGGCGGAGGGACCTCTGTGGCCACTCTTTGCACTGGAGGAGTCAATGTGCGGGCTTGGTGGCTGCATTGAACAAGGATCAGGCGGCCAAGCAGTCTGCAGGGATTGGCTTGTCCAGACAGGAAGCTGTAAAACAGGGTCCCACTAAGGAACCCCTGGCAGCAGAGGGTGGAAAGGGACAAGGGTAGAAGGCTCTGTCTGCTGCACTGTTGCTGTGGGCACTAGGGTCCGCCTCCTGGCCCGCCGCCCACAGATCAGTGGCAGCAGACCCAGTCAGGAGGTCCCAAGGACTGGTGGCCCACTTCAGTCGCCCTCTCACCTTACTTTCTCTTTGGCATCATTAAAACTCTCAGCCACGTAATACAGGGGCTGGAACTCTGTGACAGTGTACTCCTGGATAGCTGTCTTCTCCAGGTCCAGGGGCAGAAGCTCCGGCTTGCCCGACAAGCAGTACTGCAAACCCCAAGGAGAAAGTTTTCGTAGTTAAATCAGGGCCAGTGGTCCCTGTTGCATCCCACAGGCCATTTGTACACCTTTCCCTTCTCATCCTGATTCCTTCCGCACCCCAGGCCAGTGCAATAAGCTAAATTATTTTGCATCTACTAGATTCTACCATTTATAGCTCATCTAAAGTCTACTGTCAAGATAGAAAAAAATAATTCCCTCCAACCATTTTTAAGCAAGGTGATCAACAGGCGATGGGGAAGCCAACCACATTTTCTGGCATGTGTTTGCATAGATCTGTATGCACAGTTCAGCCTTGGAATCAGGAGGCCCCTCTATCCTGGAGACCTGTGTAGCTGCAGTTCAATTTCTAATAACCACATTCATGATTAAATCATACCTGCTAAGGTACCAATCACTTGAGGTTAATCCTCAGGATTTCATCACCAAATGGATATAAATTGATTTTCCATAACACCAAGAGAAAAAGAGTCATCAGCTGTTTTCCCCACTTTCGAATCCACCGTCGGTTCCTGTTAGAGCCATACCTGTAATTCACCAAAGGACGACAGGAGCCCAGCGCCATATGCCTTTATGGAGTCTCCTTCTTTGCAGATCCCAAACTCTACAGTAAACCAGTAAATCTAAAATGGAAAGTCAAGTTGAGAGTGAACCCCAAGGAAGGTGAAGGCAGCAGGTGCCCCAGGATCAAGCACAGGCTGCCCAGGTGAGAGTTTGGGTAGGTCTGTTCTCCGAATCAGCATGACCTAGGGTTACCTCTCTGTCTCCTGTGTCTCACATGAAGTCATCGCCTATTGAATCAAGAGTTGGCCGAGTGCCAGTTGTGACAGGAAGCAGTGGTAGTGGGAGAACGTACTGAGGGAGCCCCCAAAGTATTATATACCCCTAACCAGTTCCTCTCTCTAGAACAGGTACTCCTCCACCACTTGTGATTTCTTCTCTGTGGCATCAGCTAGAGTGAGTTGTTCCCATTAAGTTGGTTGAACTTACGAGGCAATGCCATCAGACTCAGCAGTGGGAGGCAGGGGATTGGATGGTGAGAGAATCAATGAGGGGTCATCCCCTCATCTGTGCTAAACTTGGGGTGTTTCTGAATTACCCCTTCAGTCTCTGCCTCCAGACACACTCTCTATGCCCAAGAATTTCCAAGGGTGATTATTACAGCCTGTTGATCCTTTCAAGGCACTTTGTTTTGAATCACACGTAAACATCTGCATGCAGCTGATTTCAAAATCAAACCATTAAGGAGAAATCCAAATGTAAAACTCCGCTTGTACAAATATTATATAACCCAGCACCTTCTGGTTTTCTTTTCAAATGACCTGATGTTCCGGGGAGAATTGAAGCTCCAAAGACCTGAGAGCTAGAGCCCATCACACTTCCACTACCCACCAGGAAAAACAGAAACTCACCGTGGCAAGTTTCTCAACATAGTCATCAGGTGCACCCAAAGAGGCAAGGCCTATTTCCTGTAATTGTGGAGAAACAGAGTCATTGGCATGAATGGGGTCTGGCTATCTTCAACCTTTATCCTCAATTTCAACCTGTATTTGACCACAGGAAGGTGATGGTTAGCCAGATGCCTTCAGAAGGGCCCAGAAAGACCCGGATTGTTCTGTCAAGTCTCCTCTAATTATATATCATAGAATCAAAGATCACTAAAGTAGGAGAAACAATTGGTCCCTTGTATTCACTTTATAGATGAGTAAACTGTGGCTTAGAAAATGAAGCTGACCTGCTCAATACACAGTACTTTGTGTCTAAAGCTTCCTCTCTTGATTACAGCTCAGTGATTATTCTCCCACAGCAGAAATGGAACATTCCTGAGTGCTAGATGAGTCTTACTCACACACCCTGAAGACACCATAGGAGAAGTGCTTGACATCCACCCATGTATATATACATATAGTTGGAGAGTATGAAATATGGACTACTTCTTATCACAGCTCCAACTGTAAAATCTCTCTAGTGGTATTTTGTCTGTAACAGCATTTGCTTCAGCCTGCCTTTTATATGTGTGTGTATGTCTTCCCTGCTGCATGCATCCATTCATTCATTGCAAAAATATTCATTGAGTGCCTTCTATGTGGCTGGAGGTAAACAAAATTGTTAAAGATCATTTATCTCATGGTGTTTACATGTGGATAGGTATAAACAGACCATAAATAATAAGCATATACATGGGTATGTTAGAAGGTTGTAAGTTCTTCGGAAGGAAGGAACAAAAGGAGAAAGGGTCAAAGGGGACTGAGAGGGCCAGGAGTGGAGGAGGTAGCCAGAGTGATTTTAAATAAGGTTCCAGGGTGAGCATTGTTGAGATGACATTTGAGCAAAAACTTGATGAAAGCGAGGTTGTTGGCTCTGTTGAGATCTGAGAGAAGAGCGTTGTATCAGCCACAGGTACAGTCAATGCAAAGCTCTCAAAGGAGAGGTGATTCGGTTAGTTCAAGGAACAGAGAGGGACTAGTGTAGTTAGAGCAGCGTATAAGGGTAGGGGGGAAGTGGCAGGTGATATCAAAGAGGGATCTGGAGCCCAACCATGAATGACCTTTTTGGTAATTTAGGGCTTAAGATTGTCCTCTCAGTGAAATGGGGAGCCATTACAGGGTGTTGAGCAAGATCTTACCGATGTCATCAAAGAGTCACTCTGGCTGCTGTGTGAGACTAGACTGTAGGGAGGGGGTCAAGGGTAGAGGTGAGACTGGTTAGGAGGCTATTGCCATCACCAGGGTGAGAAATGCTACACATGTTTTGAAGGTCAAACACTCAGAATGTTCTGAAAGGTTGGTTGTTGGTATGCAGGAGAGAAAGGAGTCACTCATGTGCCACAGGTGCTTTTGGTTTGAGAAACTGGAAGAATGGAGTTGCCATTAACTAATATAAGGAGGGCTGTGGAGAGGAGATTTGAACTGGAAATTCAGGAATTTAGTTTTGGATAGGATAAATAGAGATGTCTGCTAGGCATCCAAGTGAGGATATTGAATAGGAGGTTGCATATATAAATATAAGTTTTAGGATTAAAGTCTTGGGTGAATATATAAATATGTTCATCATCAGGATGAAGGTAATATTCAAAGCTATGAAATTGGGGGAGATAACCAAGTAATTAATGTAGACAGATAGAAGGACCAAGAATTGGGTCCTCTATAAAGCAGAAGGCTATATAGTCTTAGTCCCTGTATTTCTGCCTTAGCCAAACCCAATACCTGACCCAGATTACATGCTGGGGAAATGCTGTCTAGCATAATGAACCAAAGTTAAATACTGGCTTAACCTGGCTCTACTTTCCTGCTCCTTCCCCATCTCCACTCCAGACATATCACAGTCCTAGGTCATTTTTAAATTCAAGATCAAAATTATACCCTGTTCCAGTAGTCACCATTCTTTGTGGGCCCAAAGCTTGCTTAGAACATGGGGTCCCAAGATTTCCCTATGCCCCACCCTCTCCCACTCCTCCATCTTTCACTCTAGCAGTAAGTAAGTTCTGCCTTTAGATCAAAAAGAAATGTGCTCAGGGAAGCTTCAAAATGGTTCTCTGCCTTGGGACTGTCCAGGTCAAAATTGAGACCATATGACCTTCATGGCCCACAGCTTCCATCTCTTGCCCCAGGTTATTGCCCACTCCTCTGTGGGGCTCTGCAAAATGGAAATGGCTTAAGGAAGATTGTTACTGAGCATCTGATTGGGCAGAATAGCTTCTGGTGGGGAGAACAAAAAGTTCCTATTCTCTGAGAAGAAAACTGATTTGTTTTTGGCCATAGTAACAAATCCTGGCTTTAAAGCTTCCCAAACAATCAAGGACATCCTGGCAGCAAGAACCACACTTCTGAAAGTCAGCCAGTCAGCAATAACGTCAGTCCAGCGTTGATGCTTCCCTAGTTAAGGTTCAACTAATCCTTAAACACTTCCACTTCTAAAAGTACAATGATCTCTGAACTCCACAATTCCCAGAACCCTACATAAAAGCAACAGTTTTCTTTGCTCAGAGAAGGCTGTGTCTCATAAGTATAGTTCTCCCTTACTTAGCAAGCAATTAATTCAGCTCTTTGTTTGTTTATCTGTTTCAACTATTAAGTAGTAGCCTCTTCATTCAATAGTAGAAATATTTATTTCTTCCAGCTGCTTACAAAATTGACATACAATCCCATTACTATGAAAACCATCCTCAGTCCAACATTTGCTCATGGGTCATTCCATTTGATCCTCATTGTGGGTTTGTGTGTATGGGTTTGTGTCCGGAGGGCTGTTTATTGATCCATATCTGTGGAGACTGAGGCACAGGGTGGCCTGGCAAGGACAGCTGTCTCAGGTCACACAGCCGATTGGTGGCACAATGGTGCCTATGAATGTATCATTCAACAATCTCACAACCCCACCTACTCAGCCATGGTTCTAGGCTGCCTCTCATTGCCAGGAGAGCATGAGTAGGATTCTTTCACTGATCCTGAAAGCATTTTTTAAAACCTGGTCACCACTGTGATAGATGAATCAAGATCTAGCCTGTTATTTTGATTATAGTAGAAAGACCATCATCAAAACAACTGGCTTATTGTTTTTTGCTATCTCTGAGTTGGCTTTGGATTCTATTGGCATTGAATTCTTGGCAAATGCCATCTTACTTAATAAAAGCATATACCAAATGACTGCTTGAAAAGGCAAGGTTACTTCTACGTGGGGATCAGGGAGGCTTTCATGGACAAAAAGGCTCCACACTATACAAATGAGATTGGCAAATTCAACAATTTAATTCAGAGAATGAGCAATTCTCTAATCCCATGCTGTGGTGTCTTGAATTGGTATTTAGCCATTGCCATGGGACCACACACCTATCTCAGGTGGGAGCACAGAACTGTAACTTTCAGAAGATAAAAGGCTGCCTCTATGATGTCAATTTATTTGAGCAATCCAGGTCTCACTCCTGTAGCTAGAAGGCTAAAGAGATTCACTCCTCACCTGGGAAAACTGGGCAAAGCTGCGATCTGAAAACAAGGGCACATGTCCCAACAGCTCATGGCAGATGTCACTGAAAGACAGAAAGCACAGAGTTTGGGAGTAAAGAAAGGTTATAAAGCAAGCTAGACACAGTCTTCCTACATGAGGAATGGGTGGAAAGAAATAAAGTAATTCATTCAGGTTTATGATCTCACTTCCAAGAATAAGTGGTGTGCAAACCTTGGGATCAGATGAGGCAGGGTATAAGAGAAAAGAAAAAAGGGAAAAGAAAATTAAGAGACAGGGCATGGCACAGGAGCCAGGGGGCCTTAGGTGTATGCCCACTGAGGTGCAGAGGAGCAAATATTTCCGTGGGCATCCTCCTATACACCCGAGTGAACTGTTTGTCATGAACACTTCCAATCTCAAGTCTTCACCTTGGCATTGACATTCCTGGGCAGATCCAATGTGCTGAGTTATTCTCCACAGGAAATTTAAAAAACTTTTTAATAGTACGGTTCCTCTCTTATTCTGGAATGGGTAGCAGTCAGTCAGGGAAAGAGACTTACATTGATTTAACCCTTTATGTGCCATATTTATTAAGAACAGATCTTTTCTGATTTATAGTAAAGAACTTTGTGGGCAGGGAAAGATTATTTGGTGTGTCCTGCTGACTTTTTATATAAATTGCTTAATTTCTAGCTGCCTAAAAAGATAGATAAATTCAAAAGTAAGCAGCATAGGAGCCAGCCATTCTATACCTGCCGCCAAAACACAATCTAGGCCAAGAAAGCGTAGACTCAACTAGGGGTGTATTTAGGAAGTATTGAGATAACCTGCCACCTCTCCTTCCTGTTCCCATTTGAAACTCCACAGCTCTGACTTCTACACAATCTCTTTGGAATTTGATTGTGACGTTTCATTCCCATGGCCAGGGGAGGTCTGAATCTTTGGCTCACAAGATGCCCAAATTTCCAATCAGTATGATCTATCTATTTGGACAGAGAAAATCCCTAGAAGAGATGAGTTTTTCTCTTAGTATCAAACAATCAAATAATGCAGGCAAATTGGTCTATAGATTGGTCCACAATGAACCCGAACCCCATTCCTGAATGAGGGAGAAGTGGCATGTACTGTCCCTGGCAACCAGTGGCAGGAGAACAATACTCACGGCTCGGGTGTATACATGGGTTTGGACCCATGTCTGATGTACTGGGTACAGTGGAAGACTCGGAACGCCAGGCCTCCCAGGAAATCCCGAGAGGAAAGAAGGCCAGCCACAGGTCGGAGGCGGAAACCAGTGCAAGCTAGAGAGCAAGGGAGAAAGAAATCTGAATGCCCATCACAGCAGAGCCAGAGGGGCCTGCAGCTTTAGGCAGGGAAGCAATACACCCAGCCGTGCAGGAGCGTGGGTGCCGACACCAGGTGGACTGGGCTTCAAATGTCTGCCCCGATACTTTTCAGCTGGGTGATGTGGGCCAAGTCAGTTCACTTCTCTGAGCCTCAGTTTCCTCATCCGCAACACATGGATAAACACTTCTTAAGATTATTCTAAGGATCAACAGAGCTTGTAAAGTGCTTTCACACACTTTGGAAACATCCAATAAATCTAGCGTTCATTATTGTGCATTAAGGTGAAACACTTATTCTCCACCTCTCCTGTTTCCAGAGTGCAAAGGGACTTTTCACTGCTCTTCCCAGGGAGGAAAATAGGAAAGGAGCACCCTGTCCTCCCTATTCACCCTGTGAGGAGCAGGGATTTTCCTGATTGAAGCCTTTAGGAAGAGGAATGAAGACTCTCGATTCCACACTGTCTTCCCTTTCTCTCTTGACTGTCTTTCCATAAAGGAGCACACTCTGGTCTGCTCTTGGCCATGCAATGGACTATACCCTGTGCCAATGAGTTGTCAAGTAAATTCACCTAAACTAGGGATGAAATGCCAGGAAGGTCCATGCTGGCTGCATATATATCCCTACCATGTTCTCTAAGCTGCTGCTGCCAGTAATAAAGCTGACATTTTGTTCCCCTTACTCTGGTTCCTATATTTGTCTCTCAATTTTTGTCAGACTTAGGAAGAAAATAATGACAGTGAGCATGATAATAATAATAGCTCACACTACCATATCTCAGACACTGTTCTAAGCACTTTATACATACTAACTAATCCTGATGAAAAAACAAAAAACTCTGTCAGGTAGATGCATTTACTATTCCCACTTCACAGATGGGGAAGTTGAAACACAGAGAGGTTCAAGTTCTTGTCCAAGGTCACAGCTACAGAGAGCCTGGCTTCAGAGGCTTTTCTCTTAATTACTACTATATAACTCCCCAGTTGCTATTATTAATGTTTTCTTCTTATTATTATTGGTCATGACAACATGGGTAATTAGCCAAAGAATGTCTTTCAGACCGCTTACCCTTCCACCTGTGTTCCCTGGACCTTGAGGGTGAAGTTTATTCTGCTTGAGCTCTAGTTCCCCTATTTAACTGAGAAGCAAAGACTCTCTAAATGACAGGAACCCAAAAGGTCGTCTAGCCCATCGCCAACCTGTCTCAGCTGCCACTTCCCTTCCTGCCACACTGTCTCCCTGGCTCTCAGCCCCGGGGCTGACCATAGCATCTCCACATAGCTTAGAAGCATGGTAAGTTCTCCATTTCTATAAACCAGTGGTCTGTCTTCCCACTTTTCCTCATTCTACCTGGCACATAGTAGGTATTTACTATGGGTTAGTTGATTGTTTTATTTTGGTTTTAATGAATTAACAAAACACTTCCTGGTAGAGAGGATAACACTTATCTTCCTGCAAATGATGGGAGGTACTCAAAGTCCAATTTAGCCCAAATGCACAGAGTACCTACTGTAGATGCATCACTGTAATAAGATGCATCTTATTTTATTCTCACAACTGTCCTATGAGAAAGGCTAAAAGACTGACACAGACCCCATTGGACAGATAACAAAACCGAGGTAGGTTCACCCAGCTAGAGAAAATCAGAGCATAATTCATACCAGATGGATATATGATATATAAACTTAGAGCCCAGGGCTCTTAGCACTGCCCCATAAATTATACATTTTTTACACAAAGGAACACTGTAGTCATCTCATAACATAGAAGAGGTGCAAGGAGAACCCTGATTGAGAGACCTAGGCTTTGAGTATTAAAAAAAAAAAACACTTTTCAAAGGCATTAATAGGCAAAACTCACGCCTGGTGCCTTTGCAGGGAGGCAGAGCTCAGCCGTGACATTTCATTTTTCCTGAGAGAATCCGCCTGAATGCATTGCCACAAACACACTTTCCCTCCTGCCCCTTTACCCTTGACCCCGATGTGGACTTACACTGCAGAAACTGAGAAACCTCTTCCAGCTGGGGAATGTTGTCTTCACGGAAGCCACAGTACTTCTCCAGCAGTGGGAAGATGTGATTGTGCTCGTAGCAAGCATGAGTTTTATACAAGGTCTTCAGGGTCCTGAACACCGTCCCCCATGTTTTCTTCTCTTCCTCTGTGTACTCCACCCGCGGGATGGGCTGCCCACTAGAATACAGGCATCAGTTACTTGTCTCTGGCAGGGCATGGGCATAGTGGCGGATGAAGGAGCATCAGCTGGGGAAACGGTCCTGGGTCTGTGAGGTGCTACCCCCCAGACTCCAGGGCATTTCATAAGTCGTTTGAAAGAAGGACATGCCACTTGACATAGGAAACAGTCAACTGATTCAGTTAAACAACAATACAAGGTCTCACCTTCTCCACCGCACCAAGGATTTGCTGTCACTTTGGGAAGTCACTTGGACTTTTTGCTCTGCTATCTCTCCAGTTGTTTAAGTAAGGTGGAAATTCACTTACCTTCAGAGGCCAGACAGGCTATGTAAATATGTAAACTAGCAGGTACAGACAACAGGAGGGTGGGGTTGAGACAACTGAAAAGTGCATCCTCTCTCTAAACAAAGGCATCCAAGTTCAATTAAAGTTTTGTATTATGTCAACTAAAGCAATTATATCTGAGGGCTAAAGTGGATGTAATGTGTGCACTGTGAGTTTTAGACCCTTGTTTAGCGGGCTTGCCCTTGCTGGGTTTGGTATTTCGGCCCCTGGGAAGTTACAATGATATTTAAACTCACGCTAGGTACACAATCTGCTTACCTAGGGTCTCCTGCGATGACGTAACAGAACTATAGGGAGCTTGCTGATGTACATGCGTTGGTGCTGCCCCATAAAACTGGAATCTGTGGGGGAGGGGAGGGTCCAGGCATCTAGATTCCAATAAGGTCCCAGGTGCCGCACTACTGTTTGAGGGTCTTTAGTTTGAAAGGTCCTTTTGAAAACTATCTACGAATGAGCTGTTCTCTGAACAGTGAAATAAAATAAAAGCAAACAAAGTCTGACTGCGAAGACCAGGGACAGTTCTGGGGGCTGCTGGCCTGTTTGCTCAGAGTTGCACAGTGTCTGGGGCAAGGCAAGACTGCTTATCTCAGAATAACGGCTCATCGTGATCAGGCTCCAAGCTTTCAGAATTGTAGCTCATCCAAAGACAGGAAAGAAAAGTCAGTGTTGTGTTCTGCGGAAAGGTGGAAAGGGATCAGGGGGGAAAGACAGATTTTTGCTAAAGTATTGAAAGCAAGACAAGGTCCTGTAATGACCAGCAGGGATGGTACAAAAAACATACGGTAAGTCCCTGCCTGGGGATGCAGCATTACTTTAGGGCTCAGTGTGATGAAGGAAAAGAACAGGCTTTAGAAATGAGCACAGTGGGTTCGATACTTGGCTGTGCCATTTCATGGCTGAATGGCCTTGGGCAACTCGGTAAACCTCTCTGAGCCCTGCCTGTGCAGCTGTCGCGTGGGCTAACTATTCAGAGACACATTTTATCAACTGATTGATATACTGAGATTCTATGAATCATAATGCATGAGTTGGATCCCCTTGTGGAACAATTATTGGGAGGGTGCCAGAGACCCTAATGTGGGGGCTGTTGGCATGGAGGGTGGCAAGAGCCAAGGAAGAGGGCCAAAGTTGAGTCCTGAAAGATGCTATAGTTTCTGGAGTGGGAGGAACTAGCCAGAGAAGACTGAGAAGAAACCTCAGAAAGGAAGGAGAGGAACCAGCAGAAAGTAATGTAGTTGGAGGAGTACAGTCTCCTGGCTCTGAGAATTCCCAGACTCTCAGGGAAGTGATTGAGAATGACTTTGGAGTTAAACAAGCCTGAGTTCAAAAGCAGAGCATGCCACTTACTAGAGTATGTCTTTAGTAAGTTACTTAGGTATTTTAAGCATTAGTTTTCCCATCAGGAAAATGGGGAGTTACTGTTAAGACTAAATGGAAATAATGTAAACAAAGTGTTTAGCAAACCCCCAGACATAGCAGGGAGATAATAAATGTGATCTATTATTATTGATTAGCTGAAGAAGGACTCTTGTCTATACCTGATTTGATGGCATCCACCTGACCATGCTGGGGCAAAAGTAAGGATGGGAGAGGGAGGTCCCCACATTCTGTGATTCCCACTTGCCATAAGCCAAAACCCACATGTGCTAGGCCAAGGTCACCACAGTTTTGGATCCTTCTGCTACCAGGAGTCATTCAGAAAAGGAAATGTGCTCATTTGAAAGGTGACTTTGTCTTCAGTATAGCACACTATGATCTATCTCCTTTATCTCTCTCATAGTCTAAGTTCTTAAAGAACCATTACTCAGTGCTCTGGCCAGTTGTTAAGTTTCTTCTTGTGCACATCTTTTCTCATGTCCTGAACTCAAAAATGGAGCCCAGACCCCCAGACACTAAGTTTCCCATAGGAGCATCCCTGAGATCCCTAAGGACTCAAAATAGCACACCAGCTCTCTTCCAAATAACGTGTTGATGTTTGCATTTTCCTTTGGTAGAGGAAGGAGCAGAGAATCCCAGAGAGGGGAAAAAAAAACAACACTCATCGGAAAACTGCCCTCTGCAGCTGGGTCCGATTGGATGAAAGGAAAACGCTGAGTCTGACTCCCCTGAAACCTCAGTAAAGCAGCCAACTGCTTCTTGAATGTAAATGATTCTCTTTTTCTTCCTTCCATGTTTAATAGGGAGAGTACCAGAGGCTCTTTTATTCAGGATGGAGGCCTTTTATAATTACTTCAGACATCACTGCGCTAATTACACAACAGAGCCTAGGAGCAGAGCTAGGTCCCAGCTCAGTGGGTAATTTTGTTTTGCCTAGCAGGATTTTTTAAAACAGGTGTTATTAAAGGGAGGGTCTACACACACACACACACACACACACACACACACACACACACACACACACGGCAAGACTCTCCATGCTGGTGTTTTCCAACCTTGGCCAAGGGAGAGGCAGGGTAGGAGTGTGCTCTTCCCTCTTTCCCCCACCGACCAAAGCAGACTTACTGTCGGTAGTTGTAGGCTATGTCAGCAAACTGCTTCCGTCTTGCTCGGTACACAGGGTCTTTAAAACCCTAGGAGAAAGGAGACACTTGCTAATCTCATGGCTTTGAAAGGAAAGGCCTTGCATACCTATTCACGCTTTGAATGGGCACCCTTGAACTTGGCCAGTGTGTCTCTCCTTGCCTTGATTGTACCCTGAAGGTGAAGTCTCACTGAGAACAAGGGTGAGCTCTCCCACCACCAGGATGAATGACACATTATTAGCAACACCTTCAACCCAGTGTGAGGCTCTGTGCCACGGAATCACAAAGTGCAAAGAGTGTACAGGTTTTAAAGAAATTTCATCCGTAGCATTTCCAAAGTGGCAACTTGCTAAATTAGTCCAAGCCAGTAGGATAGACGTCTATGACGAAGATATACAATACCCACTAAAGGCTGACTAATGGAGTCTAGCACTGCCTCCTAACTTCTTGATAGACAAACCATGTAGGCTTACAGTCATTGAAATTTTTAAAAATACCATTTATTCACTGACTACTATGTGCCAGTCTGTGTGTGCCAGAAACTCATTTTATTTATAACTCTCACCAAAAAAACTTGCAAAGTAGACTATTTTAAAGAGATATCTGTACCCCCATGTTAACTTCAGCATAATTCACAATAGCCAAGACATGAAAACAACCTAAGTTTTCACTGATGGGTGAATGAATAATATTCCATTTATATATAAATATTATTCAACCATAAAAAGGAAGAGAAAATCTTCTAACAGTATGAATGGACTTTGATGGTATTATGCTAAGTGAAAGAAGTCAGACAGTGGAAAAATACTATATGATCTCATTTATATGTATATATTGTGAGAAATAAAGAAGTGCAAATGTTTCACACTAGAAAAGTAAAGTAAAATTACCATACATTTTTTTCCATTACAAACCTAAGTTTCAGATGAGTTAAGGTTAGTAGTTTAGAAAATGTTCTATGACATGATTATTATAAAGTATAATCCATTTTTCCTTAGCGCATTGAGTGGTTTTGAATCATTAATCCCAGGTAGAAAAACTTAGAAATCTGAAAAATTTGAACTACCATTGGGTCTACTTATTCTGGGAGAAGATAAGTTGCTTTGAGGTGATATGATCAGAAAATTGGGCACCATGATTTGATTTCCAAGCAACACTAACATACCTGTCTACTGGGCTAATGAAGAACATATCTCCATACTTCAAACTCAAAATATAAATTTAATGGTTGTCAATCATTAAGGCTCATTTGTGACAGTCACCATCGCCTACCAGTCTTATTTAACAGTTAGTAGTAAATGGCTTTCAACAACTCTGAAGTGGGAAGTGTAGACTTTGAGACTCACAAGGTGCCTTGGAGAAGGGGAGGACATCTGTCTAAAGAAGCTGAAGCTCAGAGTCATTTGCCCAAGAATCCTTAACTACAGAACCAGGACCCCCATTGGGGTTTTCTGGTCCTACCCAAGCTGGTGAGTGGAGGTTTCAGGGTTGCGGCAGAGAACTGGGGAGACAAGAGAAAAATTCAGAGGGAATATAAAAATATGTAAGTGAAATGTTGGGAGAAATACACCACAGCCTAACAAATGTTATGAAAATGAGAAACAGTAGCAGTCTTATTATTGTACTACTTATGCTTTTGAAGTTTTCTAGTGTGTGTGTGTGTGTGTGTGTGTGTGTGTGTGTGTGTGTGTGTGTGTGTGTGTATAGGAGCGTATAGTTAGAAAAAAGTAAAATACTAGTAAAAACCCAACTCAAATCATTATGGGAAGTGGGAGCAGATTCACTCATTGAAATATATCAACACACGCCTATGTACTATATTGCACGGTTTTCTCCATGGGATGGTTTCTAACCATGGTCCTTTTTGACTCAAAGTTGCTAAAAAAGCTCATTATTAGCCTGCAAGACGACTCTGCCAAGTAGGCTGCATGGACTTTGGGCATTTGCTCTCTCAGTGACCAGCGAAATGTCACCTTGAAGTTTGTCTCTCGGGGAGTTGGCCTTGCGTCCTTTGGGCTGCTGGGTGAGCACAGGCCCCTGCAGCCACGCCGAATACACTCTGAATGAAGCTACAGTTGGTGAGGACTAATCATCCTGTCTCAATTTACGCTAATAGCAGCCGTGTCAGTAGCGCCGTATGTAATTTATTTATAATCACCCTGTCTCAATTAAGCTAATAGCAGCAATTTTGGTTGCACTGCGGGTAACCAAGTATGTTTTGACAGGAAAATATATTGCTGGTGAAGAGGTGATGAGGGGAAGGGGAAAGAGGGAGGACAGATGGAAGAAAGAAGAGAGAATTTTACAGGATGCCAAGTTGACAGGCAATCACTTTGCTTCCTCTCAGAATTTTTGTTACTTGGGGCGGGGAGGCGGGTTTGGGGAAAGGGTAGCTCTATGGAAAAGCCTTCTGAGTATCTTCTAGACAGAGATCTTTGTGTCATCATTTCTGGATATCATGGCTAAGGTTAAACCTCAGAAATCGTTAGTTAGAGAGGCTGGAACTAATATAAAAAATAATATCGAATGTCAAATCTCATTGAAAAAAATAAAATTAAAAAATAAAATGACTACAGGCAATTTGTACACTAAAAAAAATGTCCGATGGCTGGGTTGGATTTTTAACCTGTCTGATCACTAGGAGCACGCGCCCAGGTCGGTCGGTTTACCTCTCACAGCCTCGGTTCCCCCATCAGTAAAACCAGCCAGTTCATGGCAGCTCCCTCACAGTGTTGGGTGGATTAGATCAAGTACATTTCTGAGGATAAAGGAGACATTCACGCTGACCAGTGTGGCTCAGCTGGTTGGGCATCATTTGGCAGAACAAAAGGTCACCAGTTCGATTCCTGGTCAGGGCACAATATTGGCTTGTGGGTTCAGTCCCCACTCGGGGCACTCAGGAGAGACAACCAATCGGTGTTTCCCTCTCACGTTGATTTTTTCCTCACTCTCTTTCTCCCTCTCTCTAAAAATAAATAAATAAATAAATAAATAAATAAATAAATAAATAAAATTTTTAAGGAAAAGGAGACTGTCAAAAAAATAATGCGTTTGTGCACAATGGCAGGAAGTCCGAAAGCTGAGACATCGTGCTCAGAACGTCAAAAGGATACATGCTGGAAGGGTCACTGAGCCTCATCATCCATCCTTGAGCTTTTTAAACAGCATCTAGCGAATTCTTACCTTGCTATTTATGTTTCATCTAGGCCAATAAGGAGATCCTTTGGCATCCTATCAGTCCCATGCCAACAGGAGAAAGGTTGGTACACAGGAGACAAGAGGTTCAAAGTCACATTTTAAAAATATCTACCATTGCCATCCGGTAGACACAGGCCAAAGGTTTACAAACCAAGGGGACACAGGCAGGGCTGACCATGACTCCTGCCCTTGGCCGTGCTGTGTTGTTAGCCATGGTCATCGCCAATCAATCCTGCTCTGGGAAGGACTCAGATACCTGGTTTGGTTGCCCAAGCCAGGAACCCGGGAGTCGTTGTTTTACTTCTCTCCTCCTCCCTTCCTTCACATCCAATAATCAATTTTTGTCCATTTTTTCCTTCAAATACCTTGAGTCTGTCCTTTTTTACTGTTTTCTCACTGCCACACCTTGATTGAGGCCTCATCACTTCTTGCTTGAACTGTTATGACTACTTTTTTTGACTCCTCTCCAAAGCCACCCGCCTTGACTTCAGCTCACACAGACTTACAAGAGGCAAGCCTGGTAGCCTCTCTCCTTAAAAACCTTCAACGGCTTCTCATCACTTTGAGGATATAGTCTAAAATCCTTAAGATAGTCCGCAAGGCTTTACGTGATCTTGCCCTTGGCTACATTTCTAACTCTTTGTTGACCTACAACTGCTCACAGATTATGTCCCCAAATTTACCCAGATTGGTCTTAATTTTTCAAACACGCCATGGTTTGTTTTTTTTTCCCATGGTGCCAGGCTCACAGTGGTATCCCAGTCCCCTTGGCCATCCCTTTGTGGAGAGTAGTCACCCCTCCTCCCTCAACCCTACACCTGGAGGCTCCTGGAGGGCAGGGTTCATGTTCCATCAATCATTTCAACCCCCTGCCCTGCACATGGCCCGAGACACCATTCACAGACATGTGAGGCCACACAGCCCTCCCTGGCTGAGCGTTCTCATCTGAAAATGAGAGAGTACAACCCTCCCACTGGTTAAAATATTTAAATGTTTTAAATGCAGGTAAAGCATATCACCCAGCTCCTGGCACACCACCCATGCTCAAGAATATCACTCACTAATAAACATGTGTGGATAGAAGACAGAGAACAGGGATGGAGGGAAGGTGGGATGGACAGAGTGACGTACAGCTATCCTCATTCATTTGTCCACTTCACAGACACCCTAAGGCAGATGCCTTTCAACTCTGTTTCAGGAACAATCCTTCCCTGGTCTCCTTTCTCAAGGCAGCTGTGCTAGAGGCCAAGAGCAAGGGATTAGAGCGAGACAAGCCCGTCCTGAACACCGCGGACAATGCGGAACAGAGGGTCCTCTCCAGGGGAACACATGCCCCTCTCCTCACACCCTGGAGGGTTTGCTCTGTCCTTGGCCCGTCAGCTCCCAGCTCTGATGAGCAGCCACAGGAAGGAACAGAGAGAGCCTGGCCTCCTCATCGGGGGGACTGTGTACCTGATAAATTGTGTTTTATGACAAAGTTCATGACACTGAGAGGCCAGGGAGCCAAAGATGTGGGCTGGGTCTATAAGAGAAATTAATTCCAGAGTTTTAAGGTCAGCCCTCGTGGACTGGCCTCTCCTGCCACATCCCCAAATGACAGGACTGTGGCCAATGGAGGGGATGGGGGTCAGGGCAGAGGGACTGGAGGCTGGTGAGAGGAGAAAGGACCAAGATGGGCTGATCCTAGGCACTGGGTCAGACACGACCAACCAGCTTTTCAGAGAAATGTTATCTTTGGAGATGCTTTGCTCCCAGGGCCCCCTGCTAAGAGGCCTCTGACAGAGATGTGTCAAAGGGGGTTTTCACAAGTTACTCAACAGTAAGGACCCACATGAGGTGAGGAGAACACAGACACCGGGCGAAATGCGGACACTTCCATTCAAGTTCTGCTAAACCGCTGCGAATAACAACAGCATTCACATCCTTGAACGATCGATTCCTGGAGCCATTTGCCGGGTGGACAGTAAAGGACCGTCACCCCAGTGGTGGCACTTCTCACCCCAGGGGCTGTCAGAACTGGCTTCGAGCCCAGGTTGGGCTGCGGCTCCCCAGGACACTCCAACCCAGAGAAGAGGGGGATAAAATCTCCCCAACCTGGTCCTCTGCCCGGAAATCATTTACAGACCCACTCCCCTGCCCCTGGGACCCGGGACACAGTCCGAGCTCTCCATCCGGTACGTCAGACATTTTCACATCGGACGCTCACACCTAACACACCAACCAACCATTCTAAATATTCCAGATCCTTTCAGAACCCTGACCCTTGCGCATGCTGTTTCCTCGGACCGGAAGGCCTCCTGTTTCCTTACTTGACCAGCGTCTTCCACTCAGTTTCCAAGATCCTGTCCCTAGGCCACCACTCCCCGTGCCCCACTGGACCTGGCAGAGCTGTTAGAATAGGTTAATGCTTCCCAACCACTTGAATTAAACCTCTGTAAGATGAAGCCATGGAAATTAAGATGACTTACATATCTGTGTGTGTGTGTGCATGTGCGTGTGTGTGTGTAGATGCACACTTGCATGCCTGTATTATATATGTACAAATAATAGTTTCTGGATAGTAATCCCTGCTCACTGCCACAGCAATAATGACCAGGACAATGATGAGGTCACCACCATCACTAAGTAGGCACTCCGTAAATGACTGCTGTATAAGCAAACAAATGAAGACACCTTCCTCCAAAAGGAGTGATGGGAGTAAGATGGGCGAGGGGAGGACCTGAAGGCATCTTAAGGGCAGGGCAATGGACTCACGGGGTGGTCTGCATCCAGTTCCGCTCCATAGCTGAGAATTTGGTTGGCAAATCTGTCCAGATCTTGAATGGTTCTTGGGAACCAGGGCACTGCAACACAGAAAGGACAAAGTCCTGAGTGGCAGATTGGCAGGACACGGCCAAGACGTCACCAAGGGCAGAAGTGTGTAATCAACCCCAAGTAGTTGCGTCAATGGTGGTGAAAGTGGGGTTCCTGATAACCACCAAGTTGCTGATCAGACATGAAATCCCATTTTCTTTGAAAACTGATTTTATTTTTTTTTTTTTATGTCAGCTTTGTTGAAGTATAATCGGCAAAGTTGTGAGATATTTAAAGTGTACGTGATTGTGATTTGGTAATCATATTCATTGTGAAAGGATTCCCCCACACATCTCTTTTTTAGAGGGGGAAGGGTAAGAACACTTAATTTCTACTCTCTGAGCTCATTTCAATTGTACAATCCAGTGTTACTAACCATAATCACCATGTTGTACATTAGACCCTCAAACCTAAGTCACCTTAGAACTGAAAGTCTGTGCCCTTTTACCAACTCCATATTTCCCGTACCTGTAGGTCCTGACGAATACTTACCTACTCTCTGTTTCTATGGCTTTAATTTTTTTTTTTTTTTTTGGGTTTTATATATAAGTAATACCATGCAGTATTTGTCTTTCTCTGTCTGGCTGATTTCACTCAGCACCTTGGAAACTAATTTTAAAACACATTCACAAACATTCTCTTTCCCGGAAATTTTCTCTGAATTGGCTCAAAATTCATCTCCTTCCCACCAACCATGGGAGAGTAGAGTAGCTGTTGATGTTTTTCTTTAGCAGCAGAGTATTACATGTAACCCCAGAATATAAATCAGATAAAATAAAACAACAGAGCTGTTCTGTTGTCAGCAAGGATGAGTCCACCAGACCCCATCTTCCTATCGTGTATCTGCCCCCCAAAGGCCCCCAGGTATCTTGGCAGAATCTTTTGATGGCAAAGACAACTTGAAAGTCACTGGTGAAGCGAATGAAGTCAGGTAACAGGTGCCCGGCAGAACCCAAGGAATCTGCGGACTTGCGTGTGTTAGGAGCAGCACAGCGCGGGACAAGATGGGGTCTGAGGTGTGTGGCCTACAGCTACTGGGTCCCACTTCGAGAAGGACCCCAGGGGGGAAGAGCGGATGGCAGCACCCAAATCCCTGTGGTCTACAGGTAAAATTGTCCCAGGAATGAACAGAGACTAGAATATTCTTGGCTGGAAGGTCCCTGAGGGCAGGAACCATGAATGCACTATAGTTCCAGGTGCATAGAAGAAGGAAAAGAAGGAGCCATAAAAGGAAAAAGAAAAAAAGGAGAACATGGAAGGAAGGATGGGAGGGAGGATGGAAGGAGGAAGAAAGTCTGGTCATGTTAACATGTAAGGCATTAATAACTAATCATCATGCACCCAGAGTGTCAACTCTGGTTTAGTTGCTATTTCTGAAGTATCTCCAAAATTAGGAAGGTGTTATGAGACTCTTCTTATACCGATGAGAAAGTGGGAGTCTGAAAGCCTAAATAACTTTTAAGATCACATGAGAAATAAGAAAGTGATAAATCCAGAAAATATCAGAGAATAAAAGTAGACATGGGCGGGGGGGTTGGATGGGGGGAGTATGAAGTGAGCCCAAGGCACTCCTCATTCCCCTGAAATACGATTTAGGGGAAAAGATGCTGAACTTTCAGTCAATCAGGTATGGCTTTGAATCCAGACTCCATCTACCTCCATATGCTCTCTGGGCCTCAGTTCTAACTGGAAAAACAGAAATAATAGCAACAATAATAGGAAGAAGAATAGCAGACATTTTTTGAGGCCTAACCGTGTGCCAGGCACTGTGCTTAGCATTTTGGATGGAATGCCTCGTTTAATATGTAGATTGATGTGAAGAGTAAATGAGAACTAGGCAAAGGGCACAGGCCAGTGTCCGGACCGTAAAAGGTATCTTTCCACCGCTAGCAGGTCATTTCTGATTCTGGCCTGAAGGCTCACTTAGGGCAAGAAAGACCATGGGTGCCATCTAGTGGCCATACTTGGGAAATGTCATCCATGATCTAGACAAGGTAGCACCAGGTGAGAACCAGCCACCAAAACAAGATGGTTATTTCAACAGCATTAATAAAGGTTCATTTTTTTAAATAAAAAAATAAAGATTCATTTGCAGCCTTGTTCCCATGGGTCTGAGGTGCTAAGCTCTCTACAGTCCATGTAATAAAAATGAACACTGAGTGCTATTCTAAATATTTTACCCATGCGGTGGGTACTATTGGTCTCCCCATATTACAAATGAGGACACTAAGGTATAGAGAGGTTGAGTGGCAAACCCGAGCACACACTGCTAGAAAGCAACAGAGTCAGGATTCTAACTCAGGCCTGGCTGACTGTGTGATCTCAGGTCTTGACAGCAAATCCACCCACCACTTACGGGGCGGTAGCAGAGTGCGCAGGTTTGGAGGGCTGGCCCTGGAGCCAGATTGCCTGGCTGTCTTTGCAGCTTCCTGCCTGGAGGTTCCCATGCCCCTGAAGCCCATTCCTCCAGACCAGCTCCTTGTGATAACAATAACAGGAACAGACGTGGCGGTGGTAATTCGGCCTATTGCTTTTACACCACTTGCTGTGTGCCAGGCGCTGTCCTGAACAATTTCATGCACTACGTCACCCAGTCCACATAACAGCCCCATGAGATAGGTGATATTATTATCAGTATTCTACAAATGAACTGAGGAACAGAGAGGGTAGGTCTCTTCACAGCCTCCTCGATCCCAGCTGCTGGGTGACTCAGCCAGCCCCACATTCTGCTCGCCTAGCACAGAGCCTGGCTTCCCACTTGGTCATCTGAACCTCAACCCACGCATTCCTTTCTCCTTGAGTCCAGCATGTTGCCTTGTTCAATGGACCTCTATTGTCAGTGCTGGAAACGGGGTCTGTTCCCTACCCACCATAGTCAGCTGGGGCTCTGGATCTCCTCTGGGGCCATTCCTGTTTCCTCATCACTTCTCGTCCAAGGCACCCCTCCCCTACTCATTCATCATCTCTCTTTTGCCTGTGAATCATCAGTAATTCCTGCAGTAACAGCTTCCCTCAGAGACGGGACAAGCCAGGCTTTTCTTACAATGCTACTTCTGACTTACGGGACCCTTAGACTTGCCAAAGGAGACACCACAAATATGTCTTGAAAGGCTACGCCTACGGGGCCCTGGATATTGCGAGGTGAGTGCAATGGACTCCTCTTCGCCCCTGTGGAATGCCTATGAAGGGCAGAGGCTGGACGAGACCCATGAAAATATACTTCCAGGTAAATCAGTGTGCCAGCCTCGTTTGTTTCTGAAAGTATAGTCACTACATTTGTTCAGCTCCCAAATTTATTGCTCCTACCGTTTCCCACTCTCTTAAATCCACAAATGGAATCAAAACTGGGCTTGCTGGCTGTTTCCCAACTGAACGCCAGAGGGCAGAAGAGCAAGCATATTTTCAGCTCTCTATGCGTGCTGGCTGTTCCTCAATGGAACGCCAGAGGGCAGCAGAACCAGCACATTCTCAGCTCGGGGTTCCTTTTTCCTTTTGGGGGTCTCTGTGTGTGTGTGTGTGTGTGTGTGTGTGTGTGTGTGTGTGTGTGTGTGTGTGTGTGTGTGTGTGTGTGTGTGTGTGTGTGTGTGTGTGTGTGTGTGTGTGTGTGTGTGTGTGTTTTCTTTTTGTCCTCCAGAAGGAAAACACTAGTTGGGCTACATGACTTAGCTCAGATATCTTGAAGGAAGAAGAAGAACTGGCGACCTTGAGAAGTTTGCAAAGACTCAAAGTACAGCCTATGTATTATCTGGGTAGAAAGAGGCAGGCCTAATGATTAAGAAGAGTTGGCCAGCTGTTCCCTTGGGGAGCAGAGATAAAGCTTAAGGAAATGAGACTCAGGCGAGGCAAATTCTGGGTGTTGGGAATATGGTATTGAAGTCCTGAGATGCCTCACTTCCTGAGGAAGAGACCCACAGGGGCAGGGCTGTAAAGCAAGCAGTGTGGGGACATCAAGTACTTGAGGGAGAAAGTCTGCAGAGGACCCCAGGCAGAATGGGGACCAAGCCAATGGTTTATACTGCTTGACGAGTGTGCACATGCTGGACTGGGAGCCAGCAGGTCTGTGTTCACGTTTTCTCTCTCCCACCCAAAACCTGTGTGACTCAAGAGCATGTCACTTGATGAGCCTCTGGCTTCTCGTCTATAAAATGGGTGAGGCAGCCAGTCCCTCACTGGCCTCCTGGGTTGGGATGAGAAGCAACCGACCCACAGTGGGTCACTCTGTGTCATCATTACAATTGAACCACACACAGACACTTCTCTAGGTAAGTAAGGTCACAAAGGTCACTGGTGACAGGACTGGAGTTCGTACCTGTGTCTCTATCCTCTACAACCGGGGTCTTCTAAGCTTCCCAGCCACAAAAAAAAATTATAGCTACATTTTTTTTAATTACTTTTTTTTTTTTTTTTTTTGGAGAGCTGACAATGCAATAGATCCTGTACTAAGAACTTTTTACTTCCACTGTCTGCTTTAATTCTCAAAGCAATCCTAGGCAGTACCATTATCATTTCATTATCATTTCTGCTTTCCAGTCAACTGAGGCTCAAAGAGATGAAAGGAATTGCTCAAGATCACTGGGCTCACCAAGCTGGAATCAGAACCCTGCAGCTTGCTCACTTAACCACTACGATGGGCTGACTTAGAATAAGGTAGGGTGTGTGTGAGTCCTTGGTTTGAGATTCTTGTTCTCCTACCAGCAGACAGAAAGGAGGGGACAAACTAAAACAGGAATCTAAAGGCTCTTGAGGGTAATACCTAGGGCAACCCTGGGTCTTCCCACCTTTCATTCCAAGCCTCCCTGAATTTAGGGGTAGTGACTTTTTAGTACCTAGGTTCTCGGATCCTCACACACACCTTTGCATTTTCTCTTCTTCAGTGAAGGTCAGAGGCCTCTCTCCCCACCCAGTCTCATTGTGAAATGCTGGGAACCCAGTGACCCAGGCCTCTGTTTTGAAAAGTTAAATCAGATTAGTTCATTAATGACCTTTGCAAATACCTCAGTGGTGGGCTGGCCTCTGGGAGCCCCTCCATGGCCTCACAGGCTGCTGGGCTTGGTGATTAATGAATGACTTGGGCAGCTTGCTGATACAGAGGCCCTCTGTGAAGCCAGAGGCTCCATGGGCTGGGGGCAGATCATTAATGAATACTGATATGGTTCCAAGGAAAGCAGCCTGCAGGAGAGCTGGCCTTGGACACCCACGTCGTGGGCTCATTAAGTCGGGGTCAACTGCTCAGCTCAGACCAAGGGGTGGCTGGCTTGGGAGTGCTCCTGAGCAACGGAGCCCCACGGGCCTGGTTGGAGCCTGCTTCCAGGCCAGCAGGTCAGAGCAGGCCTCTTAAATTTATAGCAGTTCAAGGTGCAGGCTGAGTCCCATTTAACCCCCTGCCTCCACCAGACTCTCACCAGCCCCAGGGTTTAGCTGACTGAGGCACCCAGGCCTGCCCCAGACTTCTGCCTCCAGCCTGTCTCGGGGAGAGCAATAAATCCTCCATTTCTTAGGCCCAAAAATAGAAGGATGCTTTCTCCCCCTCCTCCCTGGCTCCTGGGTGTCTCTCCTCTGAGGCAATGGCCTCCAGCCCCCAAGAAAAGCGGTCACTGTGCTAATCACATCTCCCCCTAAGACAAGAAGGGATGGCTTCCCTACACACCCTGCAGGATGAAGATTTTGATGGTTTTGTTTTCCTCTTTTAAGGAGCATCTACATTCTTTCTAGAGACAAAACACTCTTCAGGAAAGTCTCCGCAAGAGGCAGGTTGATGGTGCCAAGCTCTTCCCTTCCTCCTCCTGGACAGTCGGGGGTGTGGCCGGGCAGGGGGGGTTCAGGGCCTGCTCCTATTGCTGGCACAGCAGGCAAAGCATTTGCTCTCTCTCTCTGCTCATATGTCAAAATGAGAATGAGAATGAGAACCAGTTGAATAAAAGGGATCTCACCATGAAGCACAGAGTAAAAATGTTAGAATAAATAAATGAATGGAATGAGTAATTGCCTATGAATGAAATAATGAATAAATTTTGCGAATGACCTGCAAGGTCATTTATTCTAATCACGGATCTAAACTGGAACTGTCCTCCCAATATCCTTTTTTAAAATGTCACTATTTTGTAAATATTGTTTCTGGCTGATTGCCCACTCTATCCTCCAAACACCAACTTGTACTGAGATCTGATTATCTGCCACTTAAACTGGAGTTATGATCACCCTACACTAGGTCCAAAAGAAGACACGCAAAGCCTCTTCTCTAGAATGTCCATCTCCCTCCAGGAGCCCCGTCCCTGGCCCTGCTGGCTTCAGAAAGCCCAGGTCAGGCCTGAGCATTAAGAGAGAAACTTCACCAGCTGTCACCTTGGAGCTCAGGGACAAAGCTTAAGGAAATGAGACCCAGGAGAGGCAAGTTCTGCGTTAGGGGAGATGGGATCTGTTGAAACAGAAGTCCCATTCCCAGATGCCAGTACCTACGGCAACATCAACACATCTGACAAGCATCTAGGTCAACTGCAAGAGGCAGTGTGCAAACATGCAGATACATGGTCTTCTGCAGACCAGGGACCACAAGCGTGTCCAGCCCTCAGAGACACACATGGGGCCAGGTGAAATGCATGGGAGAAGTTCTGGAGCTGAGAAGGGGACAAAGGAAGGAAGGGACACAGAACAGAGGAGCAGAGGAAGGGAGAGAAGAAAGGTGGAATGGGGACACCGCCAACCATCTGGACCGCCCCCCTCTAGCCCTAAGCAGCTTCTCTGTCAAGAGTCTCATCATCTCTTTGGGAGTCACAATAGCTTTGAAATCCTTCTCTCTTAAACATAGGCATGAACACGCATGGATACCATTTTGCCCAAAATCCAGGGACTTTTCAGATTCCTTCAGGGAACCCTATCCTTCCACTCCTGGCAATTGATCTGAAACTTCAATCTTTTCATGGTTCTGCTCTTCAGAGCAGCAATATTGAAGCAGAAAAGAGAAAAATCCAAGAGGGCTGAAAGGTGGGGGCGGGGGGTGTAGAAGAGGAAAGAAGAAAGTGTAATGATGTTGGTTTGTTTTCTCACAGTGTTGTTTTTTTTTTTTCCTTAAACTATTGCTTTATGGACTGACCCAAATAAAAAGACAAATAAAATCCTAATTGCCCCTAGGCTAGGTAGATAGGTAGATAAGTAGGTAGGTAGATAGACAAAAATAAATAAATAACCCCTCTGTCCCTACAAAGCAATCTAGATCCCCTTTGCTTCCACTCCAGGACCATTATAATCACCACAACTTGAACAAAACCCACTAAATGCTTTTGGAAAATAACTCCCAACAGATGATTTTCTCTAAAAGTGATGATCCTATACTTCTGTCTAGCCAAGACATTTGGGCCGTCTGCTTCTCCTGGCCGCATCTGTCTCCATATAGGAATTTTCCATCCCCCTCCAAATGCGATGTCATGCAGAAGACTCAAAGGGAAAGGTAAAAGGATTAGAAGATGGATCGATGGAAGATATTAATGCTCTTTTATGTTGGGTTGAAGAAGGATTTGAGGTCATGAAGAGGGAGGGTAGCAGGAGAATAGACCTCAAGTATTCAAAAGACTCTTTGGATTAAAATCCTATTAAACTCACACCACTTTCTCCAGGAGGCATTTTAGAAGGTTGGGGTTTATTTTTAACTCGTCACTGTAATTAACCTTCCCATAAGCTGTTTGGGGTGGGGAACTTTTAGCAATTAAGAAACTGAAAAGTTTCATTTTCTATCACTCACATGGCCCTTTGAATGGTTTAAAAACTAGAGTGACAAATGGTTTAGCCTAATTGATTGGAAGGGTTCAGATCTCCTGCTTCAACCTGCTGTCAGACTTGCCCCTGAGATCGGAGCCCCTCACCAGAAAGGTCACTTTGTGAAGTGAAAAGAATCAAAAGTTCGGATCTACCATGATGCCTTCCTGCCCCTAATCATCCGTCTACTGAGTTCTATAGGAAAAGCAACTCTGCGAAGGGTAGCTGTTTACCCTAGAAAAGATCTGTCTCTGGGTTCAGGTTTCTTCACAAAAAATACTCCGGAAGCCCACAGGGCCTGTCTCTCTCCACAGGCGCAATTTCCACATCACCTGCATCCCTAGCAGCTGTTCTGTTATGAGGAGTGAAGGTCGGGAGACCATGTCAGGTAGAGGCAGCTAGTATGGGATGGGATGACTGAGCATCCATAGAAATAAGGCTCACAAAACCCTTATTTTAAAGGGTTAGTCTTAGCAGCTTTTTCTCCACTAGGTAGAATGTTAACCCAACTTTAAATCTCAATGACTTGCTATTTTGAGCCCTGCTAAGGAATCGAACCTGTGCTATAATTAGTCTCTGACAAGCCCAACATTGATGTCACGATATTCCTCTGTGTGACAGCATTGGCTTTGTCACTTAAAAAAATATTTTTTTTAAATTTATTTTTAAAGAGAGGGGAAGGGAGGGAGAAAGAGAGGGAGAGAAACTCGATGTGAGAGAGAAACATCAGGGACCAAACCGGCAATCCAAGCAGGTGCCCTGACTAGGAATCAAACCCGGTGACCTGTCACTTTGTGGGATGACACCCAACCAACGGAGTCACAGCAGCCAGGGCTGCTTTTTCACTTTTACACTTTCTGGGTCCAGGCGTGAAACAGTGAGAAAGAGGCCAAATTCTACCAGCCGTAGCACCTGCCCTTCTACTCTGTCCACCTGGGTGATCTGTCAGCTCCAGCTCCCAGCACAGCGCCTGGCCCAAAGCATCCCTCGACACACACTCACCCACAGCCCCACAGGATCCGCTCTGTGCCTTAAGGCAACTCACAGCCTCTGTTTTTTACAATAAAAAATTAAGGAGTCTCTTGAGCTGCATGACCCCTGAGGTCATTTTCTAGTTCTCAGAATCTCTGAAAAAGTAGTTGTGTGCGGGCTGGCTTTTCGTGGCTCCTGTGCTCGGGTCATTATTTATAGCAACCGTGATAATGGTCCAAAGAGAGAACATCTATTAAGCCATTGAACACACTCTCCACTGTTCTCCGTGCTCCACTGCCATTATTTTATTATGGTCTCAATGCTCCGCTGCCATTATTTTATTATCCCATGAGACGGAGACACTTGTTACTCCCATGTGATACATGGGGAGATTATAAAGGTCAGCGATTTGCCCAAAGGTACACTACGTATGGTGTGCCCTGGTTTCAAAGTCTGGGCTCCTAACTATTCTTCCATGGCCCATTAAGAACCTCCTTTCTGAGCCCCCAGTTCAGGCTGCCAGCCCTTCATCTGATCTACATACATCTTCCCTGGCTCCCCAGGGGCCCGTGTGCCTGCTTGTCAATTGCTTTGATTTCCTACCCCAGGGCCCCAGCTGGCCAGGCCTCCACCTGCTCCAAGCAGAAACAGAGCTTGGCCCCAGGTCCAGCAGGGCCTTTGTCCGGAGAGCCTGCAGCTCCTGTTGGGAAGCAGGTGGCCGGAAAAGCAAAGGAAGACGATAGTCTGGGAAGCAGCTTGGAAGGTGGAAGGGGGAGGCAGGCAGACAGGGCTGATCTGAGGGGGAATTCCAAGGGCCCACCCCCAATGACCTGAGCCCACGAGTGTGGCTGTCCACCCTTGGCAGGGGCAGAGCCCTGGATTGACTTCCTTGTCTGCATGATAGCCACAGGGGAACAAGGCCAGAGAAGAAGTGAGATCTCCCAGGAAGGCCTTAGAAGTATCTTTTAGTAACTGTTTCAATAACTTATGCTAAGCCTGGTTGGTGTGGCTCAGTGGATTGAGCGTCGGCCTGCGAGCCAAGTGTCGCTGGTTCGATTCCCAGTCAGGGCACATGACTAGGTTGCACATCAGGTCCCCAGTTGGGGGCGTGAGCGAGAGGCAACCACACAGTGATGTTTCTCTCCCTCTCTTTCTCCTTTCCCCTCTCTCTCTCTAAAAATAAATAAATTAATTAATTAAATAAATAAACACACAACTAAATAAATTATTTAAAAAAAAAAACTTATGCTAAGAGGTGTGTCTTGTCTCAGTTTTAAAGCATCTCTGCCTATGAAAATGCTATTTTCAGCTATAGAGCCTGAAATCTTCTTGACCTAAAATCTTCAGCATTTTTACTAAGAAAACAAACAAACCTTTTTTTTATTTTATAATAAAACACTTTTTTAATTATTTAGGGAAAAAATAGTTCATCTCAGCAATGGCACTCCGAAGTATTTATCCAGATGAGATGAAAACTCAGGTTCACACAATAACGTGCACACGAATGTTTATAACAGCTTTATTCATGGTCACCACAATTTGGAAGCAACCAAAATGTCCTTCAATAGGCGAATGGATAAACAAATGGCGCTACATCAATACAATGGATCGTTGTTCAGCACTAAAAGGAGATGAGCTACTGGGTCACAAAAAGGCATGGAAGTGACAGAACCCTGTCTAAAAAAGCTACATACCCTGATTCCAACTACATGGCATTCTGGAAAAATCAAAATCATGAAGACAGTAAAACGATCAGTGGTTGCCAGAGCGACCGAATAAGGAAGGAGAGACGGATCGGTAGAGCACAGGGCATTTTGGAGGCAGTTAACCCATCTACATGAGACTGCAATGGTGGATAATATCCTGTATCCATTATTGCCAATCACCATGTCATTATCCGCATTTACCAAAACCAAAAGAGCTGTACAATACATGATCTCGAATGTAAACTATGGACTTTAGTTAATAATAATGTACCACTATGGCTCATCAATTATAAAAGTGTGGCAGACTAATGCAGGATGTTAATAACAGGAGAAACTGGGGTGGGGGAGGGGGAGGAGAAAGAGGGCATGTGGGAACTCTGTACTTTTTGCACAATTTTTCTGTAAGCCTGAAATTGCTTTTAGAAATAAAAAGTCCATTAAAAATAGTTTATCTGAATGTACTTTGTATCCTAAAAACAGCAATCACTTTGGTTCTCTGCATTCTTTTTAGGATAATCATAATAGGAACAACAACCACATACTATCGTTTCTCCAGACAAGCAGTCTAAGCACTGTTTATGTATGATCTCATTTACCCTCACAATAACCCTATGAAAAATTGAGGTCAGGGCAGTTAAAGGGACTTGTCAGCGGTTTCAAAGTTATTAAGTAGAAAAGGTAGGACTTGAACTGAAGTCTGTTCAATCCCAACCCATACTTATAATGCCTGCACTTTATTGCCCTGCTTCATTGCCTTGTTGTTCAGGGGACATCAATGGGAAGGATTTCAGCAAGTCCACAAGGAGGCAGCAAGTCTTGACCAGTCCTTGATTTAATCATTCACTCCCAAATATTTGCTCAGCACCTGTGTTCTAAGCACAGGGCTAAACTTCTAGGATGTAAATACAAAAGACTTCCTTTGCCTGTAAGAAATTCATAATCCAGTGGAAGAGACAGCTAGAGATGGACAATAACCATGAAAGCACTAGGATAAGGGAGCAGGCCACCCCCAACTATAGAGCTGACATACTATGTGAAGAGCATGTGGACAGCCCTCTGGTTGGACTGGAGATAAGCAAGAAATTTGTCTTGAAGTTGTATTTACATGGAAATCACCCCGAACAGCCTAATCATCCCACATCTAGAGGTCAAGAGCATGACAACCCAAGAAGGAAAAATATATAAAAATTGCAGCAACAGAAAGAAAACAACTAATATCAGAAATAGCTTTCCTGAGAAAGGAGGAAAAGAGCTAACGTTTATTAAATGTCTAAAATATGCTAGGCACTCATCTAGGTCTCTAACCTACATCCTCTCACTTCATCCTCCAATGATCTTCCAGGGTGGGTATTATTTTTGCCATTATTTTATAAACAGAATGTAGGGTTGCTGGGGTTGCAAACTTCCTCTCCTTCTTACCTGTGTCTTTCTTCTTGTCTCGGGAAAGTTCATGCACGGTGGCACCGATCTCGTGTTTCAAGATCTTGATGATGTTGGCCAGAGTAGGCATGCTGCCTTTATCCAGATTGGTAAAGAATTCATACTCATCTTTCTTTAAACGCGAAGGTCTTGATTCAATATGGGTCAGGTTTATGTCATTCTCCTAGAAAACAGAATTGTGAAGGGGACAGTCATTGGCATTAACACAGACCAAACATGCAAAAACAGAGCAAAATACACGGCACAAGAAATGCAAACGGATGTGAAATAGGATTTTTTTAAATTAAGACAGAAGAAAGTGCTTAAAGTTACACAGGTTTGTGGGTTTTTTTTTACTTTTTATTTTTCCTTTATTTTTATTGTTGACAGTATTATAGATGTTCCCAGTTTCCTTCCCTTTGCCCACCTCCACTCTACTTTTTTTTTTCAAAACCCAATAACAAAGGGCAAGAGGTGGGGACATAGTTCCAATGCCTCAGAATTTGATCACATGGAAATCAGCTGAAGGCCCAGAGTTGCAACCATAAAAGTGTGATTTGGTCCTAATGTCCAGGACAGTGTGTGCCAAAAGCATTTTCATAGGCAAACCCCCTTTTCCAAATGAAACTCCACAGAATCTGAATAATGATATCTCAGCAAATAAATATAGAGAAGCAACAGGTTTCTGCTTGAACAAGGTCCAGAGGAATCAAGCTTATTGGATTTAAATCCAAGTTCTTAATCACATTGGCTATGAGTCCTGGAACAATTTACTTTCATGTTTCTAACCTTTGGTGTCCTCATCTATAATTTGGTGATAAAAGTGACACCTGCTTCATAAATTTTGGGGGAACACTGAATGAAATGACACGTGTACATTGCCAAGTACATGGTAAATGCTCATTAAAAATTGTTTAGCGTAATTACTGCTCATATTTTTGCATAATTACTTTTCATTCAAATATGCAACCAATGTGTATGCAGCACTTACTAGGTACTGATTACTCTTCCAGATGGGTGGGATGCATCAGTGAACAAAACAAAGATACTTCCCTTTATAAAAGCTTGCATTCAAGTTATAGGGTGATAAATACAAACAGAAAGAGAACTGATTTATATATTATTTTATAATGATGAGGGCTAAGGAAAAAATACAAGGCAGAGCAGGATGAAGAGGGTAGGCAGTCCTGGAGTGGAGTACGGGCAGATTGCAGCCTTTAACAGGGGGGACACATGAGGCCTTGTAGAGAAGGGCAGAGTCATGAACCAGCCGCTTTTACTAAATGTCACAAAAATAATAACCACTTTCTATTCCTACTCAAATTCAATGTTTTTAGCCAGTGATATTTTAGCTATTCTAGATTTGTCATTAAATGAGTCACTTACTTAAATTAGTCCTCAAATTTCAATGCATGGCCATCTGCTACCTGTTCAGAAAGTCTGTGATTTCGTTGACAGTGCTGTTCATTGTGAAGAAAACTGAGGCACACCCTCTACCTCTTATTAAAATAAACAAATAAGTGGAGTTGCCCCAAACATTTAAATAGACAAAATATACCCTGGAAAAATAATGTGTTACTTGAATAACTCAACAATTTTTAAAAGCAAAATTCATCAACTTTTTAGTTCAAGAAGTATATTTTTTCCCTCAGTGGTTAATGGCACATGGGTGACAAGAATATGAATAATTATAATAGTAATACATTTTCACTTAGAACATCATTTCACAGTTTAGAATTATTTTCTGTGATTTTCCCAACGATCATATGAGAAGGTTAAAGGAGATGTAAAAATAATGAAATCAGAGATTAAGGGGCTTTGCCAAAAGTGGCAGGAGACAAGGGCCCAATTTTTCTAACTTCAGAGTCATTGTAATGGGGTTGTTGTCAGTGAGCACCCGCTGCAGAGAACATAGTCCTGACAGTGACACCAGGTGACCCAATGTGAGAATATGAGCTAGAGAGAGAGAAGGTGGAAGATGCAAGGCCAGAGAGATAGTGGCTGCTCTGAAGCTTTCCAGGCAAATAGAGGTAACTTCCTAAACCAAGCAAAGAATTAACCTTCTTGGTTCAGAAGGAAAGGGAGAGAGTGGGCCAGTTCCACCTGCTATTTACCCAAGTTGAAATTTCAAAAGAAGAAGGAATCAATCTCTGCCTTGCGGGGAGCAGAAAGTACAGCCAGGCCAAGAGCCAGCACCGGCCACACCTCTGGCAAGCTTAGTGCCAAGGGAAGGGGGAGGTGCATACAGGAAGGGGTGGAAGAGGGAGGAAGGGCTGGAAGGCCGACCATAGGCTGTCAGTGGTCGCTACCCACACACCACACCCCCTGGAAACAGCACTGCTTTCGGAAGAGCCACAAAACAATTTATACCCGCAAACTAAGTTTTTACTGTTCTAGAGACCTAATTTATGGGGAAATTTTTTACCTGAATTTATTAACTAAATTTCCATAATAGGGGAATGGTTAGGTAGACTATAGTATAATCACTCAGTGAAAATGATACATCTATTAAAAAGCAAGTAACAACAACACCTTACATAAAATCGAGTGTCGTTGGTCATTGCAAGATATGTTAGCAGTGTTGGTCTCTAGGTAATGAGCCTAGAGGTGATTTTGTTTCCTTCTTTCTGTTTTCCTTTTTATCATAGCTCTACTTTTCTAAAGCAAGGTTTATTGATTTTATACTAAAAAATTCACTTCATGTCTTACAGGGTTATAATGATAACCCCTTGGGAAAGTATTTATGATAGATATAGCTATGTGATAATCAAAACGTATCTTAAAAATATGGCCAGACAATATATAAATAAATGGAATAAAATGCATCAAAATGAGTTATGACAAGATTATGCATAACTTCTATTTATTTGACAAAAGTCTTCTAATATTACCCATATAATGAAAAGCAAAATGTCTCTTTTAAATGCAAGGGAAGTTTCTGGCTAAGAACACCCAGTCAAATTCTTGGAACTATTTCTTTCCCATTTGGATCAATTTGTTGGTAATTAACTTTCTAGTTTGGCATGCAATTTCTGTGTTGAAGTTTTTCCAGCTTATCAGTGGGGATACTAAGATAATTTTGGTTGCTGTGACCCCTGTCCTGCTTACCCAGCCCAGGGATCACAGGCAGAACTTAAAGTCCAAACTGTAGAGTAATAAATCACTTATCTGCCTGGATGCCCACTCTGCAACCCAGACCCTGTCCCCAAGAATGCTAAGGTTGGCAGATGGCGAAGGATTTTGTGACCCGAGCACTGGTTTAATCTCTTACTTCAGGCCATTTGTTTCTCTTATCTGGAACTTACTTCCCCCTTCCTCTCCCCTGGCCCCCTCATCAGGTTTCATCTTAAACACTGTGTCTGCAAGAAACCTCCTCTGCCCAACTCTGTCTCAAGTCTGGGTTAAGGAAGATCATGGAACCTCGAGCTCTCCTCAGGTGCACAGGGCCACAGAATGACTGTGTGGTTCATCCCCGTCTTCCCAGCAGCTATATAGGGTCCAAAAACAGTAGCTGCTCAAAAACTATTAGCTGGATGCATAAATGAGAGCATATGAGCCCCCTGTATATCTGCTGAGGGGAAGGCGTGAGTCATCTGGGCACAAGTAGATTGGGTATCAGAAGTGAATATGACAAAATAGACTGTACCTTTTCCATTTGTTTTCAAAGGACCGGTCTATTGTGAAAAAGGAGGGTGAAATCTGAAGCAATTTTTAGCTCAAGTGTCTGGCCTTGGATAGCTCTGTCTGAGCCTCTGTGTCTTCATCAATTAAATGATGCTAATGGAGCATACCCATCACTTAAGATCTCTGTGTATCTGCTGGTTTGTGTGTTCCTTTCCCTAGAGAATACACAGTAAGGTGATTAGTGGAGGGCTGGTGGAGGGAGAAAGATCTCTTCTGTGTCACTTCCCCAAAAAGCCTGCTACTAAGCCACTTGCAATAAAGACTTGCAGGAGACTTTTTAAAAATATGTATTTTATTGATAGTGCAGTTACAGTTGTCCCAATTTTCCCCCTTTACCTACCTCCACCTGCTATCCCCCTTTCCTTCAGCAATCACTTAGTTCATGTCCATGGGTCATATATATAAGTTCTTTGACTTCTCCATTTCCTATACTATTTTTGACATCCCCTCTCTATTTTGTACTTACAAATTATGCTTCTTAATCCCTAAACCTTTCCCCTCCTTCTCCCTCTTCCCCCTCCCAGCTGATAACCCTCTACATGATCTCTATATCTATGATTCTGTCCTTGTTCTGGTTGTTTGCTTAGTTTGTTTGTTTGTTTGCTTTTATATTCAGTTGTTGTTAGTTGTGAATTTGTTGCCATTTTGATATTCATAGTTTTGATCTTCTTTTTCTTTAATAAGTTCCTTTAGCATTTCCTGTACTAATGGCTTGATGATGATGAACTCCTTTAGCTTTACCTTGTCTGGGAAGCATTTTATCTGCCCTTCCATTCTAAATGATAGCTTTGCTGGGTAGAGCAAACTTGGCTGTAAGTCCCTGCTTTTTATCACTTTGAATTCTTTGAAAACTTCTGCAAAGTTTCTTTTGAGAAATTAGCTGACAGTCTTATGGGAACTCCTTTGTAGGTAACTCTATACTTTTCTCTTGCTTCTTTTAAGATTCTCTCTATATCTTAAACATTTGGCATTTTAATTATGATGTGACTTGGTGTGGTCCTCTTTGGGTCCAAGTTGTTTGGGACTCTCCGTGCTTCCTGGACTTGTATGTCTATTTCATTCACCAAATTAGGGAAGTTTTTTCTTTCATTATTTTTTCAAGTAAGTTTTGAATTTCTTTCTCTTCCTTTTCTCCTTCTGACATCCCTATAATTCAGGTGTTGGTGCATTTAAAATGGTCTCAGAGGTTCCTAAGCCTATTCTCATTTTTAAAAATTGTTTTTTCTTCCTGCTGTTCCAACTGAATTCTTTTTCATTCCTTGTGTTCCAAGTAATTGATTTGATTCTTAGCTACCTCCTCACCACTGCTGGTTCCCTGTAGATTTTTCTTTATTTCACTTAGTGTAGCCTTCATTTCTTCCATTATGTTTTTGCCATACTCAATGAATTCTTTGAGCATCCTGATCACCAGCGTTTTGAACTCTGCTTTTGATAGGTTGGTTATCTTTCTTTTGTTTAGATCTTTACCTGGGGTTTTGTTCTGTTCTTTTATTTGGGCCATATTTCTTTGTCTCCTCAGTCTGGCAGCCTCCCTGTGTTTGCTTCTGTGTATTAGGTAGAGCTGATTTGACTCCATATAGAAGGCAATTGTAAATTGTGTTGGGGGAGGGCTCCAAGAGGGGACATTGCCACTGCATGGCTTCTGGAGGTTTGCCTGGCACTCACCCCATTTCCAGTCACTTCACCTACTTTCTATATGTAACTGGCATCTTTCCAGCTGTTGCCCTGGTGGTGAATCCCAGAGTGGGTGTGTTTGCATATGTTCCAGGTCTGTGTGGGACCTTTAAGTGAGCTCTCCTGAAAATCTGGCAGTTTCTTCTGTCGCCCCAATCCCCACTGGTTTTTACAGCCAGAAGTTATGGGGATTTATCTTCCTGGTGCTGGAATCCTGGGCAGTGTGGTCTATCCCAGGGCTGGGGTTGCTTGCTCTCAGGTGTCCCTCCTGATTTTTATTTACCACATGTGAATGTGGGACCACCTGTTCCGCCACCACCATCACCACCACCTCTCCATGCCACACTGCTTCTCTGCACCTCTCCACCTATCTCTGTGACTCCACCCCTCCTACCCATCTGGATGAATGTGGCTTCTTTAAATACTTGGTTATGGGACTTCCATACAGCTCAATTTTCTGGTGGTTCTGGTTGTTATTTGTTTTTTTAAAATAGCTGTAATTCTCTCTGTGGTTGCACAAGGAGGCAAAATGTGTCTACTTAACCTCCATCTTGACCGGAAGTCAGGAGACTTTTTTCTTTAAAAGAAGGCATGGGATATGATGTAGTAGAGGCTAAAAATTAGAGTGCTATGAAAAATGTTGAAATAAATGCATGAAGAATTGGCAGAACAAATTATTGGGAACAGTGGGACATTTGCAGGTTAGTGAGTACAGGTTTTGATATGTTCCTGAAAATTTGGCTCCAATTCACTAAGACATCTGCTCCTTTGCCCCCCTCACATGCACAACACATGCAACACAGCACCTCTGTATCTCTGCTATAAATATCAATCTTGTTGTGTCACATTCTGATGTTGCTACTAGCTGAAGTCTACGAAGCTAAAAGTCCATTCAGCAAGGAACATCATCTCTTAATGGCATGGTGACTTTGGTGCTAATTATCTAAGCAAAAGATGGGCTCTCAGGAAGGAAATGAAACCTAGCCATGCTGGGAGTAGTCTGCCCTCCCCTGAAGACCTTACTTTATCTTTGATGAGCTCGGATGTCTTGTACATGCTCCTGGTGGATAGGGGATAAGAAAGGTTCCACCACATAGAGTACACATATCAAGAGCTGCTTTCAGAGTTCAAAGGTCCTGAACTTGATCAACATGCGTTAACAAGACTATATCTCAAAAACATTGCATTCAGAGAAAAAATACATAGCTATTCTTACTGAATACTTAATGTGTAACTACTCTGAGGGTTTTACATGCATTAAGTCATTTGATCCTCAGAACTACCCATTTGAAGCTGAAACTATTGTTTTTTTCCATTTTACAGATAAGGAACTGTAGCACAGAGAAATCAAACAGCTCTCCCAAAGCCTCAGCACTGTCTCCCCAGAGTCTGTGTCTTGACCACTCTACTGAACTGACTCAAAGAGGTTGCAGAACAATGTGTATAGCATGGTACCTGTCAATATCCATAAAGCTTTTTAAAGGACTGGAAGGAAATATACTAAACTGATAATAATGTTGATCTTGGCTGGAACGTTTGCAGGATGACAGGATTGATAGACGATCAGAAAGGACTAGAGATGTATCTTGCATTGTCTATATATTTTTAAAAAACAATATGTTAATTTGTAATTTTGGAAATGATAATCATACTTGAAAAAAATGAAAGTGAATGTGTCAAAATGCTGACAGCAGTTTATTGTGCATGGTGGAATTATGGACATTATTTTTCTTGTATTTTGACACATTTTTCAATTTGGAAAAAAAGGAAGAATACCTGGTATCAGATCCTCCTCTCCCCAGAGAAGGATATTGGCACTTTTAAACAACTCCAGAGATGCTCCAGATGTGCAGAGATAGCTGTATTTGGCAGAGGGATGGGGTTTCAGAGAGAACTCATGGGCTTTGGAACCAGGATCCACAGTTCAGTCCCACCTCCACCACATGTTAGCTATTTGGTTGCCTCAGGGAATGTCAGTTTCCTCATTCATAAAACGGAGTAATACCTTTGTCACCAAGTTGCATAAGGATGAAATCAAGCAACATCCATGCCTGGCTTATCACCTAATATGGTTCCACATACACTACTATGAGATTTTCCTCTTGCCTCGGCACTTTGAGTAACTATAACAACTCTGCATTTGCTAGACTGGTAAGAAGGAATGCTGGCCTATACAATGTTTAGGACAGCTGAAATACATCTGGAAAAAAATCAATGCATTCTAACACCAACCCTTTCCCCAATCACCCAGTACATTAACCTCTGTTTCCTCCTTTGTAGATGGGTATAATGATACTACTTATTGACCAGGGCAATTGAGATTTTGGATAATGCTTTAAAAAGCTCGTCCAGATGATGAGCACACAGTGCAATATACAGATGGTGTACTATGGAATTGTGTACTTGAAACATGCAATTTTAGTAACCAATGTCACCCCAATAAATTTAATTTTAAAAAGTTTATCCAGAGTACACACATGCACAAATGCTCCTGGGTACATACATTTCACCCATACTAGGTAATTTAGCTACTTGTGGTTTATTTATTAAACTGAAAACATCTTATTAATTTACTCTTAGCTAAATTATTAACTCTAACATATGACCTCTCAAGGGGAAAATGCTAAATTGTTACAAAGGAGCTAAATTGTTACAGGTATATTATTTCTAATAAACAGTTTGTCATTCAGAAAGTACTCTATCTTAATTCTCCACTTATGGCTTGCTCTCACTCAAGCAGACATTTCCCCAACCCTCAACCTCTTCTTTGGATAGCCAAGTTTTCTTTTTTTAATAAACTATTTATAGAACAATTTTAGATTTACAGAAAAATTGAGAGGATATCACAGAAAATTCCGATATGCTCTGCACCCAGTTTTCTCTATTATTAACATCTTATATTGAGGAACCAATATTAACACATTATCATAAGCTAAAGACAATACTGAATTTGAATTTCTTTAGCTTATATCAAATGCCTTTTTCTGTTCTAGAATCCCATTCAGAACACCATATTATATTTAGTTATTATGCCCCTTCAAGCTCCTCTTGGCTATGACAATTTCTCAGATATTCCTTGTGTTTGATGCTTTGACAGTTTTAAGGAGTATGGCTCAAGTATTTTATATAATGTCCCTTAACTGGAATTTGTCAGATGTTTTTCTCATGATTAGACTAAGCTTATGGGTTTGGGGGAGAAAAATTACAGAGGTAAACTGCCATTCTTATCACACCATATCAAGGGAACGAACATACCATCTACATGCCATATTATCTTTTCAGAAATTTTTGTTTTGTATTGTAAGTCTATTTATTATTATTTTATTAATTAATTTGTGTGTTTGTTTGTTTATTTATTTTTAGAGAGAAGGGAAAGGAGAAAGAGAGGAAGAGAAACATCACTGTGTGGTTGCCTCTCACTCACGCCCCCAACTGGGGACCTGACTTGCAACCAACCTAGTTATGTGCCCTGACTGGAAATTGAACCAGCGACAGTTGGCTCGCAGGCCGACACTCAATCCACTGAGCCACAGCAGTCAGGGCATCATATCATCTTCGATGTTGACCTTGATCACCTGGCTGAGTTATTGTTTATTGGTTTCTCCACTGAAAAGCTACTCTTCCCTCTCCTTTTCATACTGTTTTCTTTGGAAGTCACTCTGTGCTACCCACACTAAAGAAAAGAGGAGTTATGCTTTCCTCTGAGTACAGAGTATCTACTTAAATTATTTGGAATTCTTCTGCATCAGAGCTTTGTGTCTTCTCCACTTATTTATGTACTCAGTCACTAGATTTAATTTTATTAAAGAACTCAAGGTTAAAGTTAATTGTCTCAAAAAATTCCTTTTTAAAATTCAGAACAAAAGAGTAAAAGAAAAGTCAACTTCCTTTGCTTATATTTAACTTTAATTTCATCCTTAATTGAATACTTAATATATAAAAATCAGGGTCTGTAAAGGATATAAGATGACTGAGCCAAAGTTGAAACCATCCTCAGGGCCAGATACAAATGTATACCCATAAGGCAAATAAATGCTACTGCCAAAAGTAAAAAGTGTTCTTGAGAACACTGCTAAGACAGTGAGTAATTCAAGAAAAACTTGATAAAGAAGTCTGAAGCCAGGGCTGGGTTCCTGGGTATGCAACCAGTGATTCTGAATGATCTGATTATGAATGCAGAAACTGAAGTTCAAAGAGAATGAAAGACTCAACTAAAGTCACACAGTTGGTTAATGTAAGAGCCTAAGCTGAAAATCAAGTCTTTCAGTTCCAGATCCTATGTTCCTGTGTCCAACTAGAAAATGACACAGAAGTCAGCTATGCCACTATCTAAGGTAGAAACAAATAAAGGTCTTACCTCAAATAAGCGCAAGACTTTGGCGAGTGCTCCAACTTCTTCTTTGAGTGAGAAAATCAGTGATATGGCATCACTTTGATTGGCACTGTCTTCAATATAACTTGTTTCCTACAGGATTAAAAACACTTGGTTAAAATGTTATCCATGATTTTGCAATTCATTCCTGAGAAACCTCCAGGGAAGGCCACCATGAACTGTTTCTTCTAGTTAAGCCTTGGGATACAATAAGCTACATATATTCTATATTGAAATATATAACATGGTGGAAAATAAGTAAGTCAAGGGCAGTGATATTTTCAATAATGCTCCTAGGTCATATTTCAACTTTAGGAACTTCAATTATTCACTGATATCACCAGTCACCCTAGAGAGCCAATATCTTTTAATGAGTATCTACCAAGTGCCAGGTAACAGGACTCTGAGATCTACATACAAAGATGAAGAAGCTCAAAATTTAGCTTAATAGACACACAACAAACATAATAACTGAAAAAAAGATCATTAGAGGTGGTTCAAAAAGTGACCCAGGAAAACACTGAAAAATACCGATGGAAAGTCCTAAAAATAGAACACAGGTAGGCTTTTGAGTCTAAAGATGTGGGTTGGGATAATCTCAGATGGACTACTTTAGGAAAATCATTGAGTCTTCATAGTTTCCTCATCTGTGAAATCATGCTAATAATAATTCCTGTCTAAATAGTACTCAGATGATGAAAAAAAAGATAAAATAGTTTAGAATATTAAGAGGAGTCTATAAAAATGATGCAAATGATTTAAATATACAACAATGGCCTCTTGGTCTTTGGCAAAGATCTTAGGGAAGCACTAACTTGTTTGTATACTGGGATCTTGGGTATCCAATTGTAGAAATATAGTTACAAAACAAGTAAAAGTACACAAATAATCGATCAGAAGGTGGATGGTTTAACCAGAAGAGCAAAGAATGTCAAGGATCTAGCACTTTCTACATGCATGTGACAGCAAATTGAAGTGGTATTAGGGTTGGCATTCCAGAAAGGGTTTGCTGAAATCTTTAAGTTTTTAAAATTAAGTTCTATAATGATATATAAAGTTCCATGTGTGCCCACAAATAAACAGCATCTACCTAAAACTGGGAAGAAGAAAATGTGCAGAAATTTGCTCTCTTATAAGCAAGTTGGAGAAATTAGTGGAATGGATGCTACATTATCTCAACGGGAAGGCTATTTTGGGTAGGTTTATCAGTGAGTTGGCATAATAAGCCCTAACACCAGAGACCCTTAGGATGAACTTCCTTTAATTAAAAAAATTCAGATTTTCCCAGAACCTCACCTGAAACAGGTATGGAGAAAAACCCTAAATTATCAGCTAGTTTGATTAGAGGGAGTTTCAAATGAATTAGAAGACTGAAATGGGTATATATCCTTATAGGGATCATGATGTAATCTTTCTAAAAAAATTTTTTTAATGCATCATTTATTAAGAGCCTATAATGTTGCAGGCATTGTAAGTACTTCATTTGGGTTAGCTCATTTAATTTTTGTAACAATCTAGAACAGCAATTTTCATCCAGTGTGCTGCAAGATTTTGAAAACATGCAATGCCTGACTATTTAGTCAGAGGCACTGACTGATTTACCTTAGATTGTCAAATTAAAAAATGACAACAGCCAACACAATAGCCATCTGGTGTGAATGAATCACAATTATACTTTTTTTTTTTTTTGTCTGATTGGAAAAAATAGAATATCTTTTTTGGTGTGCTGCAGAATTTTAGTAATTAGTTCGTGTGTCACAAGATGAAAAAGATTGAAAATCGCTGATAGAAAAGGTATGTCTGATTAATTTCCAAGGGCCTCCTTTTATTGATGACAAAATTAAGGCTTAGAGAAGTTAAGTAACTTACCCATAGTTACACAGGGGAGCCAGAATAGGAACCCAGGCTATTTGATCCCAGGATACTGTCTATGAATCAGGACATTTTGCAGGCTCTACACTGCCTTCTCCCTCTTTTATCCCTGTCAAAGATATGCAGATGAATTTCTGACATCAGTCTTCTTCTTCCTACCAGAGAACACTGAGCCCTTAGTCCTTTCTGGTTTCCTTGAAATGACAAAGAATTTCCCTGTTTCTAGTTCCCTTGGCAACATTCTCTTATCCTGTTGGCCTCCAAAAAAAGTACTGGGTTGGCCAAAAATCCATTTAGTGTTTTCTGTAAAATAAAAGACACATTTTTCATTTTCACCAATAACTTTATTGATTTGAGTATATTGAACACATCATCTATCTCCCACATGGTATAACATTGATTGTTCTCAATTAATGTCTCGATTTGATCACAATCAACTTCAACTGGTCTACCCGACCATGGCAGAAATCTCCAGCATAGAACTTCACAAACCACTTTTGACATGTTCAATCAGTCACAGCACCTCCTCCATACACGTGTGCACAAATCTTTTTGTGTATGTTTCAGTTGCATTTTTACCTATATTGAAATAATAAAACATAATATGCCAAAAATGTTGCATGTTTTCTTCCATCTTCAATATTAAAATGGCTGCACAAAAATTCACCAATTTTGATAAGCTTTTTAAAATGCATGCTGATATGACAGTTGTCACAATACAATCTAACAAAATTGTTTCTAATAAAGTCAAAGACAACTAAGTGCTCTTAGAGCTATCTTATGGAAAACACCCAAGAAACTTTTTTGCCAACCCAATAACTTATTCTTGATACATCTCCAGAGATGTAACCTTTCAATTCTAACATGAATGCACCATGCTCAAAACTCCATCACCACCCACTTCCCAGTCCTGTGCATGGCCAGCCAATCACCAGATCCAATCTAACCTTTTGCAGATGCAGCTCTCAGCATCAGGTCCATCTTTTGTTCCTACTGCCACAGCACTAATCCAGCTCTTAGTGACCCTCAGTGATCCAGCCCTAACAGAATTTTGCTCATGTCCTTCTTCTATTCAGAGTTCTTCAAAGACTTCTCATGGCCAGTAGGATTAAATTCCTCCTTCTGATATTCAAGAGTCTCCTGAGGCCCACTCACAGAAAACCCAGCCCCACACCAGCAAACTGGTTTCCTCCTTGCCCTTTCAACTCAGCCTTGAGTGAATGCATTGCACCCCTTTTTCTCTCACTCTTTTAAATAACTCATGCTCAAACTTGGGTCTCACTTCTCTCAGAAGCAATCCCTTTTCAGTGTGTGCATTTCTTTGGCTTCTGAGGCCCACATGGAACTTGATAATAATTGGCTCACAAAGCTAGACTTGGCTTTAGAGTTCGTCTAGTTCAAATCCTCATTTTTCAGATGGGGAAACTATGAGCCAAATAAAGTGACTTGCCTGAGGTCACACAGGTAGTGGTCAGTCATTCTATACAATTCCCTCTGTTATGAACATGATGTCCATATTAAGGCCTAGCTTTCTGGCAGAGCAAGGGCTTTGCTCTGGTCTAACTGCTAGTTTACTCAATACCACTTCTGACCTGCGCCGGTGCCCTTTTTCTTTCTCCATCCTCCCCACCTACTTTCTAAATCAGGCTTTTTCTGTGAGCGTTTCTTAGATTTTCATGCCTGAATTACCTGGCAATTCCTTGTTTAAATGCAGATTCCTGGGCTCCTCCAAAACCAATCAAATCAGAATATCTGGGGTAGGATCTTAGAATCTGAATTTTCAGAAGCATCCCAGATGATTTTTAACCATAGAATATTTTTAAACCACTGACAAAAATACACAGCTTATTTTTTAAATCATGACTTTTCTCAAACGTATCTGCAAATTCACATTTACCCTATGATCAGTCACTACTCTTTAGTGTTAGTAATATTAACAGTAGCACCTGCCATTGACTGAGTACCCACTATGTGCCAGGAGCCACACTTGGTACTTATCACAGTTAATAAACATCATCATTGGCAGCAACCAATGCTATTCTAAGAGTTTACTTGTCTTCACTATAGCCCCATGAAGTAGGCGCTGTATTATTGCAAATGAGGAAGTAGACTCAGAAAGGTTAAGTGGCCTGTCCAAGGACACCCAGCTCATAAGTGGCAGAGTCTGGACTTGAACTCAGGTCCAACAACCCCAAAGTCCCTATTCTACATTCCAGTGGCAGACTCAACTGGGACTACAGCTCCACTTTTCAAAGCCTGAACGGAACTCATGGAAGTTTGTTAAATGGTATGGTCTTGGATGGATACTGATTTCAACCTTAGTGTTGACCTGACATGGGACCTCGGGCAAATGTCTTTCAGAATATGTTTTTATTGGCTCATAATCTATACCTTATTTGTTTCCAGTAGACACATGAGTTGACTTAGAAGAGAAGAGTAGCTCAGAAACTAAGTAGTAAGAAATAGGGCAAGGAGAAAGAACTTTAGAGGAACCAGGAAAAATTATTCTGATCACTGAGTAACACAGTTAACAATAGAAATATATTGGGTTTAGTTGCATCTAAGAAATACATTCATTATCTTTAGAAATGAGCACTTTTCTAAATTCGTCGTCGTCGGCGGCGGCAGCCGTCCGTCTCGAGAGACGATGGTGTAGCTTCTTAAGAGTCTATCTGCACCGCCGAGAATGGCTGTGCAGTCCGACTCGGGAGTGACATGGTATCTGTCTCCTCCCATGTTGAATCGACATCTTGCGATGACGCTGAAGCTACAAAGCCTGGGCAGGGTAATATGGAGGGTCTGCTGTTGCCCATGCAGCAGACCCCTTTTCTAAATTATAAACAGTAATACTCTTTCTTTGGCAAGAATAGTCCAGGAGCATTGCCTTTTTATCTTAGTGTTTTGGGGGGACCATAGTAGGAAGTGCTTATTTGCCTATGTGGTTAAGCATACACATATCTCCAGTGTTAAGACTACTGAAAACAAGATGCAGATATCCTACCATAGGCATACTATACCATAGTCCAGCATTTATCTACAGGAGAAAGCAGTGAGGTAGAGGAACATACAGGGGGTCAGAGTCAGATCTGGTTTTGAACATTGGCACATAGTAGTTGCTCAATAGATCTTTGTTGGGTGAACAAGTGCATCGACATCTCTTACAGCATTGCTGTGTTTGTTGCACGGGTAGAGCACCTGCCATATCCTATGCCCTCCAGCCTCGTGTCAGAATTATGCCCAATGTGTGCTCTTCACCTAAGCTGGGAGTTTCGTGAAGACATGAACCGTGTCTCTTCTGCAATTTGTCAGAGCTGGAAGGGATCCTTAATTTTATTCTAGTTCAACTTCCCACCCCCCAGGAATTGTAAAGGTGCCAAACTGAGCTTCTCCTCATCCCAATTAGGTTGCTTTCCCAACACATAGCTTAAGTAACCCAAAGATGAGAACCCAGGTCCCCTGACTTCATGTCCAGCATCGTTCAGTGACAAAGCGATACTAGTCACTGTGCCTGACTCAGTGCTTGTCCTTCCAACTAATGCTCCAGGCCTATTTTGTTGAAAAATTAAATTAATTATAGCTAGACATCACAGGCATTTTCCTGTGATCCAGGAGTTATGCTAAGAGCTTTATATATATTATTTTATTTAGTCCTCATACTAACACTAGGACATGGGTATTTTTATTCCAATTTTTCAAATGAATAAAGCTGAGGCTCTGTAAAGTTAATTACCCTGGTTTCCATGCACAGGAGGCACCAGGACATGCTCTGAACCCTGCTCTTTACCCCTACTCATTAAGAGTGACAACCTGTGGTTCTCAATCTTATAAAGATGACTCCCTAACCAGATTACTGCCCCTAACTTCCTCCCATGGTTGTGGGGGTCCTGTGACCAGCAATACAGAAACTAAATGATGACCAAGTCAGGATCTGTCCTGGGATCTGTCTGATCTCCACACCGTCCCTCTTCAATCCCAAGTTCTCCTGTCTCCCAAACATCACATACCATTTCCAAAGGAAGTCTTTCTATCAGGGCTCAAAAAAAAAAAAGTCAGTGCAAAGTTCTGCAGTCTCTCTATAGTTATACGGAAACATCGAGCACTCATCATTCTGCAGCCTTTCTGTTCTCTAGTTGGTTCTCACTAATCCTGCAGATGACAATTGCCTGCAGAGGGACGTTATCTCCCCAAGCCGGGCTTTAACTTTAGAACCGTAGAGTTGGGAGTGTGATGGTATTCTGCAATTGTTCACCTCAAGAGAAAGGCAACAGATCCCAGACAATGGGACGCACCCTGGGCATTACTCAGGAGTCACCTTTAGGGCTCTCTCACATTCCAAGCCCAAGGCTAACTCATGTTCATTTTCCTCTCTGTTTATTTTCTCCTTCCCCAGGTCTAAGTAAGTCTGAGACTTTTTTGATGCCCCATTTTTCCCCCCCAAAGGTAAAAAGAGAATGCAATTTCTCACAATTTTGCCATTTTAATACATGGCCGAGAGCATTGAATAAACATCGCAGAAGAGCAGAGAGAGAAGGACCCCATCTCCCACTCCAGGTCATTAAGGATCAGTCCCTTCAATGCACAGAAGGGAGAGCAGGCAACACAGAGAAAGGGTGCCCTGTCTAGAGACACACAGCTAAGTTGGTGGCAGCTCTGGAAGCCAGATTCCCAACTCATACAGCAATGCCCTTTCCCCTGAAAGCCACACCGGACAGATGTCCGCCCTGGGAAACAACTGTTGAGGACCTGCGTTATCTGATGACTTCCTGGACAACTTCATCACCTTCAAAGGGATTCAGACTTCCTGGTGAGCTTATGAAAGCAGGAAACACCAACATTCCTCGGACCTCTTTCACCCCTTCCACCCGGGCAAACCCCCCTCCCTGCACAGCAGAGGGCCAGCGCTGGCTCACCAGGCCGACATCCGAGAATTTCCTGGTCAAGCCTCCTCTCTCCAGGACCACAGCCGACATGCTGGCTCCCACGAGTGAGGTCTCTAGCTCTGCGCTGTCAGTCACAGGCAAGTTTGTCAGCAGCACGTGGTGCTGAGATTTTTAACCTGAGGTTAGGGAGGAGATAACGGCTTGCACAGGTGTCTGGTGCCCTGCGCCCGGCCACAGGAACGCCCCCGGTGGGCGTTGTTCTGACGCAGGGAGCTCCAGGTCACTGCACGGGGCGGGGAGGATGTGGCGGGGAGACCACACTTGGCCGCCCGCCCTGGATAGAGGAAGGAGCCCCACAGCTGTGGGGCCACCTGTGAGCTGGCAGTTAGACAGATCGGTCTTTCCAGGACTCTCAGAAGCACAGAAGCAGATTCTCTGCATTGGAGTAAACCTGTGACCGCCTGATGATTACAATGATCGGAAATAATCCTTTCTCCCCCCACCCTTTGCCCACAAAAGCAGTCAGGATCCCTACCTCAATTTTTTATTTATTTATTTATTTTTTTTTTTTGCGGTTGTATTAACCTCTAAACACACTGCCTTTCTAGGCTTTGACTTCAGACATACAAGGTGACACCGTGAACGCTGAGCACAGTTACTAAAGAGCAAAGGGTAAGAAAAAGAGAGACCTGGACTGAAATCCAGTCATATGTCCTGGAGCTGTTTACCTACCTAACTGCTGGGAGCGCCCTAACAAGGACAGGACGGCAGAGCCCGTTTGCCAGGGTGTTTTAAGAATATTAATAATAAAGTAATGCATTAAGTGTGCAGTGCACTTCTTGCCATGCATTAAACACTGAGTAAATGGAAGGTATTGTTGAAAAGTATGTGAACACAAATAATTATTGAGGATACAGCACTGACTCAATAGAGGATCCTTCCTCCCCTCGCCTGGTGCTGCCATTCTAGGGGAGAAGGCAGAAAATAAACAAATAAATAAGTTTAGGCAGAACTAAGCCTACAAAATAAAATAAAGGCAAGGGCTAGGAGTGAGTGGGTGTTGGAGAGCGGACTCTTTCAAGTAGGCAAAAAAGATGTCATTCACCCCATTTTTTTTTCAGATCAGCAAACTGAGATGAGGCATTCATTTCCAGTGGGAACAAAACAAAAAATAAAAGAACACCGCAAACTCAGAGGTTCAGGAAGGATTTGAAAAATCAGGTGCTTCAAGGCCTTGAGTGGCTGCCTAATATTTACCAGGAGGGGTAATGGACTGCAAGAAAACAAGCCAATAATAGAGGTTTCTAGAAATCCACCCCCGCCCCTCCCACAATTCTTTGATGGAATGACTTAACAGCTGCCAAAAAAGAAAAAAGAAAATCTCAGATCTGAGATTCAAAGCAAATGGATTCTGCCACAGCTTGATTAGCTTTGTAGCTTTGGTGAAGTCCCTGCCTCCACATCTTTGTCTTTAAAATGGGGGTTTTCAGGGTTGTTGTTTAGGATTTCTCGAGCATCTCTAAAGTGCCAGGTTTTCTACTGCCTGTTGAGAACGTAGACATAATATTATAAGTATAATTTCTGTCCAAGAGTCCTTGGGTGTCTGATTAATATTTAATATGGCAAATTAAATGCTCAGTATTGTTGAACAGGAAGGACAAGACCTTGACTTCCACCCTCAGAAGAATCTGTATCCTTTATCTGACTTCAGTATTTTTGTAGTGTGGTAGACATAAAATGAAGAGTTTTCCTTTACCCCAGAATTGCCTTACAAACATCGTTTCTCTCCTCACTGCTGGTATACTAAGGGAAAAAATTAATGTGGCCATCAGCAATATAAAAGGCATGCAGTAAATAAGCCAGCAAAAACACCTACTTGTTTCCTTGCATACTGTATATCAGACGCTGTGTCAAGTTCTCTTTTCTTTTTCTTTCTTTCTTTCTTTTTTCTCAACAACCCTATGAATTATGCATCCCACTTTATAGATAAAGAAACTGAGGCTCAGGAAATTTAAACAAGTAGTCCAAAGTCACACTACATTTCACCTACTTCCAAAATGTTTGCTCTTAAATACTCTATCTTTCCTTTTTGAAATAGTGATTTCTTTTTAGGACAACAAAATAATAGCACTTCTCTTTCTCCTCACAACAGCTAAAAATTGAATTAAAAATCTTATCTCACACACAAAAATGCCCCAGATCTGTGTTGAGAGGAGAGCATACTTAATTGTCTGCTACTCAGAGTAAAACCCTAACAGCTTATTTAAAATGTTTTATTCTGGCAAAAAAAAAAAAAAAAAAAAAGAAAGAAAGAAAGAGAGAGAGAGAGAAAGAAAAAGATGAAATGTATTCATACACTAAGACATAACCTCACCTAAGACGAGATTGCTTGTAATATAAATTTTGTAGATGATTTTTAAACTCTCCTTTTAGTTCATTTGAATGGAATACTATGTGTTGCTCTTACTGACAAGGGTGGTGCTGGGTCCTAAGAAAACTGTATTTACGGTGTAAGTATGGAAGGAACATTTAAGAATTCAGCTTGTAAACCAATGAGATAGAGTCAATGACCACAAAGAGGTGGTGCCATGTCGCAAGATGTGCAATTGTGGACCCAGTAAACTTGAAGCTGACCTTCATTCACTGCATTGGAAGTTAAAGATTTCCCAACTATTGTTGATTATCAGTCCCTTTTCACTTAACCTCTTATGTAGAGGGTTGAGTTAATCATAACCTATGAGGCCCCTCTCTTGTTTTATTTATTTACTCACTTGTATCTTCATTCCCCACTCCCATTCCCATCCTCCAGAGTCAGCGTCCCTATTAAATTTCCTGTTTAGCCTTGGATTTTTAAAGTGCATGGATATGTTGGTGCATATAGGTATTTTTCATAGATAAGAGTAATGTTGTAGTATAGGCTTATTATAGTATATAGAGCTACTACTATACATTTATAGTTTCTAAGTTTTTTCTTTCAACTATGTGCCTAGGATCTTGCCATTTTGCTAACTGTATACCTAGTTCTTTGCTTTAAAAAAAAAAAAAAAAACTGGTGTAGCGTATTCTGTAGTGTGTACCCATTTCACTTGATGTCTCCATTACCCAGTGATGGACACCTAAGCTGTCTCTAAATTTTCACCACCCCCAAACAGTACTGAGATAAACATCCTCATCCTTGTCCCCTTATAAACCTGTGTTAGAATTTAACATGCTCTTAGGGTAAGAAATTAAATGTTTGAGTTCCAAAAAATTTGAGACATTCCCTTAAATATTTAACCAGATCCATGCATTTATGCAGAATTTAGAAATGGAATATGTAAGGAGGTAATTTCCCTGGCATTTCCACATTTCTTGGACTACCTTTTCAAGGATTTTGTTTGGGGTCAGATTTGTTTTCCTGGCCAATATGATAAAGAACATCTCCATCTCTGAAGATATTCCATGATAATGTCTTCATTTCCTGGACAAAATTTTGTTACATTCCAGGATAAAGATAATGCCCTCTTTTGAAGAGAAGGATGGAGAACTTGTGGTAAGCCCTATATAAGATCAGAGTTTCCTAATCCCAATGTTCCTCAGCTGTGACACAGATCCAATGTGTGCTCAGCCTCTACCTGAATTCACTCTTTCCCACCCTGTGAAGTGACACCCATGGGACTTGGTGGACAAGGGGAACCAATGTATCTATGAAACTCACATTGCCTATTGTGCTCTGAGGAATAAACTGTCTAAATCTACTTGAGCTTGGTTTTTCCTTACTGGCCAGTTTCATAGAATTGTGGTGAACCAGCCTAGTTGTTACATTGGTGTTTAGGAACTGCTCGACCCACCTAATGAAGAATAAATGGATGTGGCATATATGAGTCATCACACTGTTTTCTTTCTTTCTCTGTCATGGAAATAGAAGCTTTGAATGTTAGCTATCCAGCCCCAAGGCTCTCCAGAATAAAAACTACATTCACCAGCCTTTTTTTTTTTTTTTTTTTTTTGCAGCTACATAGAGCTACAGGTCTAATATTTGACCAAAGAAATGCAAAAAGAAGCCTGGGCAACATATAAGAAGTGTTCTTACAGGAAACACACCCTTGTCCTTCCACGTTCTCCTTCTTGCAGGTTAGAATACAGAAATGCTGACTGCACCCTTAAGAGGTAGATTTAAGAATGGGAGCCATGCTTTTCAGAGAAAAAAGAATCAAGCTAAAAGGAGCCTGGTTCTGGACACCATGAAGCATCACTCCAGCAGCATTTGGTCTGCTGACTTAGATTTAAGAGGAAAATTTGCTTAAACCTCTACTATTTTGAAATTTCTGTCACTCACAGCCAAATTAGTTCTAACAATATAAGAAGCATAGGAAGGGTACTTGTGATGGGTTTATATGTCCAAGAACTACAATTTACTCATCAGAATATAAAAAACAATGCATATCTCACTGCAAAAACTTAGGAAATTTCCACCTGCAAAGTCAGCTGGCTGTGACCTCCTTTTTGTTATATTTCTTTTTAGTCTAACTTTTCCTACACAGACAACCCAGAAATTTGAAGATCACTGCCAACCAATGACACATAAACTAAATACAATTGATCTATGAAGTCATGATTTATATCAAAATAAGATTTATAGCAGTCTATTTCAGAAATTCTTAGCACAACTTAGGTATTTCTTTGGGTCATAATAAAATTAGTAAATGAAGTACATTTGATCATAGGTTTATTAAATGAAACATACATATAAACTCTCGAGATGCTGGAGCTATTACATTATCATCCCTTTTTGACAATATCGGAGTAGGGCACTGAGTATTGTCATTCACATACTTGCTCATTCAACAAACATTTGTTGCGTATGTACTATATATCATGCAGTGTTCTAACCTCTGGTAAGCAGAGCATTCTCATTGATCTCACATTCTATTAGGGGACATGATGGTGTATGTTTAGCAACCCACTGACTTTACATTTGTAGGGTTTGATGACGTCTATGGTGTAAATATTCCCATTATGGCAGATTTTAAGCTACTGTGAACAAGAACTTGGGAAGAGATACACAATAGCACATTATTATGTAGTACTTATGCCACACAGATATAATGGGCATAAATAACCTTAGTATAATGTACAAATGTATAATGACATTTAGAAAAAAACTAAAAAATGAATTTTGAATATTATCTTTGTTTTCAATATAATTTGTTTAATTGTAAATTTACATTGTTTAGTTATTAATCATGGATGTGTTTAGCAATAGGCTCACTAAAATCCTGAGATCAACTCTAGATCTTCCCTATACATCTAACTTAAATCAACCTCCCCAAAATAGTTTATCACTTTTATAACATATCTTTTTAAAATGTTATTTCTTACAATCACATCAAAATTACAACTGAAATATAGAACAACTATCACCCAGAACCATCAGAAATCAAGTTGAATGGAAGTCTGACAACTAAAGAATTAATGAAACCACATCCATCCAGACTGGTAAGAGGGATGGAGATGTGGAATGGGCTGGTCCTATATTCACATGTGCTGGATAAAAACTTGGGAGGGATATCTTGGGAGCAAGATGTCTCATCACCATACCAGGCCCTCCAGCCCAGGGTTCCAGTGCCAGGAAAATAAGTCCCCATAACTTCTGGCTGTAAAAACCAGTGGGGATTGAGTTGGTAGAAGAAACTTCTGGAGTCCCAGGTAGTTCCTCTGAAAGAACCCCCACACAGACTTAGACTTACTCACTCCGTCTGAGCTCTAGCACCAGGGTAACAGTTTGAAAGGCACCAGTAGCATACAAGAAAGAACTGAAGTGTTTGGCATCAAGGCAGGAACTGGGGACAGCTTTCTCCCAGACATAAAGAAGGGCAGAAGCCTTTGTCCCTTTTCTGAGCCCTTCCTCCACAAAGCCTCAGAACTGGCAGGAGGGTGCCACATCTGAGTCTCCATCAACCTGGCTAACACTGTTTGCTCCACCCTGTAGATTCCCTGAGACTCCGTCCCACCCTAATTATGAGCCTACCCAAGCTGTTAACCATGACTTTTCCATATGAATGACTGGTCTTGGCTCATGTTCACAACTTCCTAAATTCTATCAAACAAACAACAGCAGTCTCGGTAAGTCCCCAGCCCCCATAACACTTGCTAAATGGCCCTAGGTCCAGTGCTAGTATCAGCCAGCCTAGATTCACAACTTTCCTTTGCCTGGGAATCTTCAAGCCCAGCACAAGTAGCAGCCCTCTCAGATTATTTTATAGCTCATGCAGAGTCCCAAACAAGATGGACCCAAAGAGTACTACTCTATGACAACCATATTAAAATGCCAAAGGTTAAAGATGAAGAATCTTAAAAGTAGCAAGAGAAAAGCAGTTTGTTACCTACAGGGGAGTTACCATAAGACTGTCAGATGATTTCTCAAAAGAAACTTTGCATGTTAGAAGGGATTGGCAAGAAATACTCAAAGTCATAGAAAGCAAGGACCTATAGCTGAGATTGCTCTACCCAGCAAAGCTATCATTTAGAATCAAAGGGCAGATGAAGAGCTTCCCAGACAAGAAATAAACTAAAGATGTTCATCATTACCTAACCATTATTATATGAAATGTTAAATGGACTTATTTAAGAAAAAGAAACTATGAACAATAAAATGGCAATAGATACATATCTATCAACAATTGAATCTAAAAAAGAAACTAAGCAAAAAGGCAGAACAGAGATAGAATCATGGATACAGAGAGTGGTTTGATGGTTGCCAGATGGTAGGGGTGTGTGAGGGAATGAGTGAAGAGGTGAGGGGATTAAGAAGTACAAATAGATAGTTACAGAATAGCGATGGGGATGTAAAGTATAGTATAGGAAATAGGGTAGCCAAAGAACTTACACACATGGCCCATGGACATGACCAATGGTATGGGGACTACCTGAGGGAGTGGGAGGGTACTGGGTGGAGGGGGGCAACAGGGAAAAACTGGGACAACTTAATAGCATATCAGTGAAATCTAATTAAAAAAATAAAACTTTATTTCTTGGCTATTATCAGAACTGAGTGTATGTTGTTTTTCTGTTTTTTGTCATCATTTTTACTGGTCATGTCCCCTATTAGAATGTGAGATCAATGAGAACGCTCTGCTTACCAGAGGTTAGAGCACTGCATGACATATAGTACATACGCAAAGCCATAAGTAGGACTGGATTAAAACCATGTGTCTCAGCGGGCAGGAAAACAATGTCACCCAGCAATTGAAGACACTTTGGAGCAGAATGGGTTCAGCTACTGGTAAACAGAGCGGCGGCGTCGGCAGCCGTCCGTCTCGAGAGACGATGGCGTAGCTTCTTGAGAGTCTATCTGCACCGCCGAGAATGGCTGTGCAGTCCGATTCGGGAGTGACAATCCCTGCTGCACTTGTTACAGGTGAAGGCAGATGGCCGTTGTTGCTGCTGTTGACGCTGCTTCCGCCTCGATCTTTTCTGGACCGCCTCCTCGTTGCGCGCAGCCTCTGCGCGGGACGTACCTTGCCTGACCGCGAGCCTCCAGGCTAGGCGGTCGTCTGCTTGAACTTCCCATGTGTTGAGATTGATGGAGCATTGTGTCATGTCCTTTTTGCAGATGTCTTTGAACCGCAGTTTCGGGCGCCCTGTCATCCTCTTGCCTTCTGCTAGCTCGCCGTAGAGGAGGTCTTTGGGGATACGGCCTGCATCCATTCTTTTGACATGGCCGAGCCACCTGAGGCGTCTCTCGCTAAGAACTGCATGCAAACTGCTCATATTGGCTCGCTTCAGCACCTCGGTGTTGGGGACCTTATCCTGCCAGGCGACATGCAGGACGCGTCGCAGGCACCTCATGTGGAAGCTGTTGAGTTTCCTTTCGTGCCTTGCGTAGGTGGTCCACGTCTCACTGCCATAGAGGAGAGTGCTGAGTACGCAGGCTTGGTAGATGCGCAGTCTGGTTTTCTCAGTGAGGCTGGAATTGTTCCACGCTCGCCGGTTCAGTCTGGCCATAACTGTGGCTGCCCTGGCGATTCTCCGGTTGACCTCCAAGTCGACTGACAGAGAGCTCGAGATGGTGGACCCGAGGTAAGTGAAGTCGTTGACAACCTCCAGGGTGTACCCGTCGATGGTGATGCATGGGGGAGTCCCCGTGTCTTGAGCCATAACATTCGTCTTCGTCAGGCTGATGGCTAGTCCGAACTCCTTGCATGCGTGGGAAAGGCAAGTGACTAGCTGCTGGAGTCCCTCTTCGGAGTGTGATGTCAAAGCTGCGTCGTCGGCGAAGAGCATCTCACGGATGAGCACCTCTTGGACTTTGGTCTTGGCTCGTAGACGGGCCAGGTTGTAGAGCTTGCCATCGGATCTGGTGTGAATGAAGACACCCTCGCTGCAGTCCTTAAAGGCGTATTGGAGGAGCATGGAGAAGAAGATTCCGAACAGCGTAGGCGCGAGGACGCAGCCCTGCTTTACTCCGCTGCTGACTGGGAAGGCCTCAGAGGTTGCGCCGTTGTAGGACACCGTGCTGTGCATGTTGTCGTGAAAGGACATGACCACAGCAAGCAGATGTGGTGGACAGCCAATCTTCCGTAGCAAGCTGAAGAGACCGCTTCGACTGACCAGATCAAACGCCTTCGTGAGGTCGATAAAGGCGAGGTAGAGTGGTTTATGCTGCTTGTGACACTTCTCCTGCAGCTGGCGTAGGGAGAAGATCATGTCCACTGTTGATCGGCCAGCTCTGAAGCCACACTGGGACTCTGGGTAGACGCGGGAAGCAAGGGTCTGCAGGCGGGCAAGAGCGACCCGGGCGAATACTTTGCCGACGACGCTGAGGAGAGAGATGCCCCGGTAGTTGTTGCAGTCGCTGCGGTCTCCTTTGTTCTTGTACATGGTGATAATGTTGGCATCTCTCATATCCTGGGGGATGTAACCCTCCTTCCAGCAGCGACAGAGTAGATGGTGGAGCGGCTGTAGCAGGACTGGTTTCCCGCTCTTTAGGATTTCTGGAGGGATTCCGTCGCTTCCTGGTGCTTTCCCGCAAGCGAGGCGGTCGATGGCTTTGCCGAGCTCTGCCGCAGTAGGTGGGGTGTCTAGCTCCTCCATGACTGGTAGGTCTGGGATGGCGTTAAGAGCAGTGTCTGTTACGGTGTTCTTCGTTGCGTACAGCTCGAGGTAGTGCTCGGTCCACCGCCGCATTTGCTGTTCCTGGTCAGTGATGACCTCACCTGTCTTTTACTTAAGGGGGGCGATCTTGGAGGGGATTGGGCCTGTTGCCTTCTTGATACCCTCATACATTCCTCGTGCGTTGCCTATATCGGCGGCTTCCTGAATGCTTCTGCACAGGTTTAGCCAATAGGTGTTGGCACAGTGGCGGGCGGTCTTCTGGACTTTGTTCCTGGCAGCCCGTAGAGCTTGAAGTGTACTGGGAGTGGGCGTGACCTTGTAAGCCAGTAGGGCCTTCCTCTTAGCCTCGATCACGGGTTCCATTTCTTCCCAGTGAGCCTCGTACCAGTCAGCGTTCTTCCGCTCTTTCTTCCCGTAAGCAATAATGGCGGAGTTGTATATGGCGTCACGGAGATGTGGCCAATTGGATTCGATAATGTCATCTGCCGCCACTCCCTCGCCGAGTGCATCTTCCATCTTGTTGATGAATTGCTGGGTCTTAACTGGGTTGCTGGCACAACTGGTGTTGATGAGTGGGCGACCCTTCATCTTGGAGTGGTGCAACCTCTTCAGCATTATGCGCACCTTGCTTACCACGAGGGCATGGTCCGTGTCGCAGTCTGCACTGTGGTAGCTGCGGGTGAGGAGGGTGCTGCCAATATCCGTTCTTCTGGTGATGACGAGGTCAAGCTGGTGCCAATGACGGGAGCGGGGGTGCCTCCATGACACCTGGTGGATCTCTTTGCACTTGAAGAATGTGTTTGTCACGCACAGGCCGTGGTGACACGAAAGCTCAAGCAGTCGCTGACCATTCTCATTGATCTTTCCTCTCCCAAAGTTTCCGAGGCAGGTGGGCCAGGCCGTGTGGTCGGCTCCTACTCTTGCGTTGAAGTCTCCAAGGAGATAGAGAGCGTTACTTCTGGGGATCTTGGATAATGCTTCGTCCAGTGCATGGTAGAACTGTTCTTTCTCTTCGATGGTGGCGCAGAGGGTTGGGGCGTATGCGCTAAGAATGCTGACTGGGCCGAAAGTTGTTGACAATCGGAGGGTAAGTAATCTCTCTGTGCCTCCTGTGGGTGGCTCTATGGAGTTAACAAGCGTGTTCTTCACAGCAAACCCAACACCGTGCTGTCTTGGTTGGTCCGGAGACTTCCCTTGCCAGTAGAAGGTGTAGTTGGTTTCTCTGATAGTTCCATTGTCGGCCAACCGGGTCTCCTGTAGAGCCGCAATGTCGATGTTTAGTCGTGCCAGTTCCCTATCGATGACAGCGGTTTTCCTGGCACCCTTGATCCACGGAAGGTCTGCAGTAAGTCCGGGGCACATAGTCCTGATGTTCCAGCTAGCGAGGTGAAGAGCCGGAGGCTTCTTTCTTGTTGTTTGCTTGGAATTAACTGGTGCGGGTGTTTTGTGGCCCACTTTTCGAGAGGCGCCTCTCTGATCCCCACGCACCCAGTGGGGCAGGCGAGCCATGGCGAGACGGCACCTAATTGGCTGGGGCTGCCTAGCTTGAGGCGGGCGGTAGCTGTCCAGTGAGGTGCGATGACCTCTCCCACCGTCAGAGGAGACCCCTGGCGCTCGTTTCCTTCGCCAATCGGATGAGCTTATAACCGGTATCTGTCTCCTCCCATGTTGAGTCGACATCTTGCGATGACGCTGGAGTGTCCTCTCCAGTGAAACTGAAGCTACAGAGCCTGGGCAGGGTGATATGGAGGGTCTGCTGTTGCCCATGCAGCAGACCCCCCCTCTCTTCACAGCTGAAGGGTCCAAGGGAAAGACAAAGTCAATACAGCTTGGCTTCAGGTGCGCCGCAGGAGTTGCCGGTGTTGACTACAATGTCAAACCGCCTTAGGGACTCCGGCTCCGGATTTTCTGTCGGGGTTTACTCCCTTAGCCTTTCCCCTGAAGAGGTATGCCGCAAGGCAGCGGAGGTTTTTTGGAGTCAGAGTTTTCCTTCTCTGATTTTAGAGATGTCTTTCCTCTTTCCTCCTTTACAGGAGTAAAGGAAGCATCAGCACCTGTTGTTTCAGCTTTCACAAGAGAGAAGTATTTGAATAGCCCTACAACTATTAAGGAAATTTGTAATTTTAAAAACTCCAAAAACCAATCTCCAGGCCCAAATGGTTTCACTGGAGAATTTTGCCAAACACATAAAGAAGAATTAACACCAATTCTACACACTCTCTTCCAGGAAACAGAAGAAGAAGGGACATTTCCCAATTAATCTTATGAAGCTAGTAATTACTATGATACCAAAACCAGACAAAGTCAGTATATCCTCTATGGTTTTCATGACTGTCTCCTGACTCCAAGGACAAGTGTAAATTCCCAGAGACAGAGATCATGTTTCATCTCTCATACATCATCCTGTGCATGAAAAGGTTGTAGGTTTGATTCCTGGGGAGGCAACTGATGGATGTTTCTCTCTCACGTCAATGTTTCTCCTTCTCTCTCTCTCTCTGTCTCTCTCTCTCCCTCCCCCACCCCACCTTCCTCTCTAAACATAACCTTGGGTGGGGATTAAAAAAAACATAAATGAGCAGGTAAGTCTGTGAGTGAATGAGGCAAGCATCCTCCTCTCTGTGGGGAGATTATTCTAGAGACAACTGTGTCTGGAGCTGCCCAGCTTCCACCCTCCACATCCACCCCTTCTGATGATCCTGCCACTTCCTTTGCAGGAATTGGCTCTTTCTCTGGACTGATGGAATTGCCTTCCAGTCCCTTGTCTCTCTGGCCAAGGGAACACACCAAGGTCCATCAGGTGTCCCCTCCCTGTCATTTTAAGCTTGAGCTGAGGGACATAGAGATTGAAGGAAAGTAGCGATCACTTACCCCTAAAATGTCCTCATCCAGAACATTCCTGCTGTGAGCTTATTTATGGTTGTGGTTCTTGGGCAAGTTAAACTCCCTCTTGACACCTGAGTTTCTTCATTTGAAACACCGTCTTAGTCCATGTATGCTGCTCCTGGCACTGTGGTGATGATCAGATATTATCCTCATTCAACAATAATATTGGTGACATACCAGGCCCCACACTAGGCTCTGAGGAGACACTAGTGAATAAAGCAGACATGGTCTCTGCCCCCTGGAGCTCACATCCCGGAGCGGGGCGAGAACTGGAGAGCATCGTGGCTGGCGCAGGTTCGGGTGGTTCCAGGGAGATGAGGCCCAGGCCCAGTCTCTGGAGCAGGTGAAAGACTTTCTAGGGGTGCGAGTGGGGGCAGCACACATCACAGGCCGCCCCAGGAGCGGCAGAAGGCCCCGGGACCGGTGAGCCTGGGCTGTGCTCGGGACTCGCGGTTGCGCGATCTAGCCGCTCTCAGAGAGGGGCTGGGAGCTCTGCTACACTCCGCCAGAGGCGACCTCCGCGTCGACCACGGTGTGGCCTTGGGTTGGTCTGGCGCTCTTGGCCACTATGAGGTCTGCGACAGAGGTGTCTGGAGTGCCACTGGCGCGCGACTCAGCTGCGGAATAGCCATGAGCTCAAATGGAGATCCACGATGGCAGGAAGCCCAACACCGACAGGGGAAGGTCACGGGGCTACAGGAGGACCACGTGGTATCAGACGAAGGCGCTGTGCACCCAGCGCTGCGATTCAGGGCCATAGGCCAAGGTCAGCGGCAAGCCGCTCCTGGCTGAAGGAGCCGGTCATGGAAGGCCAAGAGTTGGTCACTTTGTGCAGGGTCTGCTGCTGCCGATGTGGATGAAAATGAAGTTGGTTGCTGGTGACTTCCCCCAAGATGTCGAGAGCGCAGCCCGCGATGAGCACTAGCATCAAATTCAAGCAGATCAGGGTAACAATCTGAAGGAAAATCCAAGGTCAATGCTAGGGGAGGCCACCACAATAGTAAGGCTAGTAGTTAGGGCTGGAACTCAATTGGTCAATGCAAGTACCACATCTTCCAAAAGCACTTCTCTGACTCACTGCTCCCAGTCAGGTGTAGTCACCTTCCTTGGCTCACATAGCATCTTAAATTAAACTCTATAACCAGACTCACCAACCTTCTTTTGGATTTTCTTTCATTCTTTTTTCTCCTGGAAAGAGCTCTCAGAACAGCAACTACAATATTAGTCTTTCTAAATTCCAGAACTAAGCCTTGTGCCTGATACATAGTAAGTACTCAATTCATATTACTTTAATCAGAAATGTAGGATCAGCCAAGGTGGAGGCCTAGATTGACACACTCTGTCTCCTTCCACAACTAAGAAGGATTCCAACTACCTCAAAACTAGAAACAACCAGAGGTTCCATAAAATCAAACTGCATGGAAGTCCAACGAAGATATAAAGAAGAAATACTCATCCAGACAGGTAGGAGGGGTGGAGCTGGGGCGGAGAGGATGCAATGTGGTGGTGGCAGCAGCAGCAGGCTGGCAGAAAACACAGTTACATGTTTTAAAAAGTCAGGAGGGACACCTGGGGAGTGTTCCCAGCTCCTCACCAGACCACACAGCTTACAGTCCCAGCACCAGAGAAAATCAAGCCTCATTGCTTTTGACTGTGCAAACCAGTGGGGGTTGGGGTGGAGGCAGAAACTGCCAGTCTCTCAGCAGAGTCCACTTGTTTAAAGGGCCCCCACAGTCACAGAACATCCACAGATACATCCACTCTGGGAACAACAGCCAGGGTAACAGCTAGACAGGCACCAGTCCCATAGGGAAGTGGGAGAAATGCCTGGAAAGGGGGCAAGTGCTGGACAAGTAGCATTATTTCCTCTCAGACCCCTCCCCCACATACAGCACCACAACGTGGTGAAACAGGTCACCCTGTACTGACCGAATCCCTAAGGCTCCACCCCTTACAACATGACAGGAGCAACAGCTTTACCTAAGATACAGAGGCTAACACACATAGGAAACTTCCGGCCAAGATGGAGGCCTAGACTGACAAGCTCCATTTTCCTCTATGACTAGGAAGGAATACAACTACAGCAAAACCAGAAATAACCAGAAGTTCCAGAAAATAAGGGGAAGTCCAACCTATGAAGTTATAAAGAAGTGATGCTTGTCCTGACTGGTAGGAGGGGTGAAGCCAGGGCAGAGAGGTCAAGCTGTGCTGGCGGCAGCAGCAGACGCGACAGCAGCAGGACAGTGGTAAGCACAGACACCCCTATTTAAGAGGAGGCGAGAACTGCCTGGGGAGCACCCCCAGCTGTAGACCAGACCCGTCAGCTTGCGATTCCAATACCGGGGAAGGCAGACCCCATTGCCTTGGACTGTGAGGTTCTGAGGGGGTGGGGGTGGAGGAGGAGGCTCCCAGTCTCTCAGCGGAGAGTGAACAGCAGGAATCCATCTTGGACCACCACCCCCACAGAAAACCCCACAGCATTGTGAGAAGGGTTGCCTGGTTGTGATGAGTGCATGGGGCTCCACCCCCTATAGCATAGGAGGTGTGACAGCCCTGCCCAGGAAGCAAAAGGAGGCACAAAAAGGTCAGGATGGCACAGATCATGATAGAGATCCTGGTGACGCAGCTGACCAGAGAGCAAATATATAATCTAATGAAGCAGCAGATAGGAAATCTTTCCGAGGCACAGTTCAGAGCTTTGGTTATAAAAATGCTTACAGACCTAACAGCAGATCTTAAACAAGACAGGTAAGGAATGAAGGCTAGTCACGCTGAAGTGAACAAAAACACATAAGAAACTAGTGGTGAGGGAAAGAAAACCAGGGATCAAATCAACAAATTGGAACATAGGGAAGGAACAAACAGTCAACCAGTGTAGAAAGAGGAAACAAAAAGTGAGGACAATGAGGAGAGGCTCTGAAACCTATGGGACAGCTATAAGCGAGCCAACATCTGAATCATAGGGTTGCCAGAAGGTGAAGAGGGAGAACTAAAAATTGAATAATTATGTGAAGAAATAATGAAGCAGAACTTCCCTAACTTGGGGAAGGAAATAGACTTACAGGTGCAGGAAGCACAGAGAGTTCCAAAAAAAAACTGGACCCAGGTAGAACCACACCAAGACACATTATAATCAAATACCAAAAATTAAGGATAAAAAGAGAATCTTAAAAGCCACAAGACAAAAGAAGAGAATTACATACAAAAGGGTCCCAATGAGACTCTCAGTTAATTTCTTAAAAGAAACTCTGCAGGCAAGAAGGGACTGGCAAGAGATATTCAAAGTAATGAAAAGCAAAAACCTACAACCATGATTACTCTATCCAGCGAAACTGTTATTCAGAATAGAAGGGCAGAGAAAGTGCTTCCAGGACAAAGTAAAACTGAAAGAGTTCATCAGATCCAAACCACTGTTATGTGAAATGTTTAAGGGACTTGTTTAGGAGAAAGAGGATCAAAACTATGAACGTTAAAATGAAAACTGTATCACAACAACCAACAACAGAAGCTAGGAAATTGAAACAAAGGCAAACTAAGTAGGCGACGAGAGTGGGAAAAGAATTACAGGTACGGAGAACATTATGGGGGGACATCAGCAGGGAGGGGGAAGGAGGGAAAGGGAGGGAGATGGTACAGGAATTAAGAAACATAGTAAGAGGGAGTAGAGTAGACAGGAAGATGTTGAAAAGAACTATATGCACAACCAGTGGGCATGGACTAAGTGGGGGGGGGGGCAACTGGAGGAAGGGCGGACACTGGGTAGAGGGAAACAAAAGGGAAAGAAATTGGGACAACTGTAACAGCATAATCAATAAAGCATATTTTAAAAAATAATAATAATAAAAAGAAATGTAGAAAAATATTCACAAAAGTGTTCAAGGCAACATTATTTTAAAAGTTTAGACAAAAATAAAATTTTCAGGAATAGGGGAGTAATTTAAATAAATTACAGTTCATTCACATAACAGATACAGATAGAAAAATTATTTTTGAATTATAAAAATTATTATATCTTAAATGCACAAAATTAAACTAGTTATTGATTGAAGTATCGTGCAAAATCTTGCATTTCCCATTGTGCAGATATATCATGTCATACAATAATAAAGAATAAGAAAGAGGCATTTTGTATAGATAATGGGATTAGAAGAGAGTTGTTTTTTTTGTTTTTTTGTTTTTTGTCATCTTTTATTTTTCCATTTAAATGTATGTAAGGAAGGAAAGTTGGGGGGAAAAAAGTAACTTGCCTACAGAATTTGCCCAAAGCCATACTAAACTTCTATTAGCCATAAATGGGCTATTCCTCAGCCTTATTTTTCCTATCTCATCCTCTCTTTGGGGAAAAAGGACAAATATTTATTCAGCACTCAAATATATTTTGAGTACCAGGCATATTGCAGAGGCCATCTTATTTAACTCATTATAAAATCTAATAAGATAAAATTTTAGTATTTCCATTACATGGATGAGAAATATGAAAAACTGTGGTCTTGTGGGACAGGAGGCAAAAGGCCTCGGATTGTGATGTTAGGGTTAGGAAAAGTACCCATCATCCTTTCCCTCTGATCTTGAAAGAGAGCAGAGCCCTCTGCTTAAGGAGAGAGTGAAATAAACACCTCTGTCCACTCAGAGTCCCCTGGCTCCTGCAGATCCTTTGTAGGTTTAAACATTTGAATGCTAGGTTCTGCAGTCATTAGTCATCTAGGTTAAGATAAGACTTTTCTGCATTACATGTGACCTTGAATTTCTTTTAATTACTCACATTTCCACTGTTCAGTTATTCCAACTGGTTATTCCCTAGAAACACCTGGCTAATTACTTAAGAACGAGTCACACATGGCAAGGGCAGATGCAGATGCTCATGCCTCTCAGCCAAGGGTTCAGGAAGAAAATGATGAAAACCGTTCACATCGACCAGGGCGCATCGAAATACTCTCTTCTCTTTGGGAGAGAGCTGCACCTGTTAAAGAACACTGTATGAATTACTCCTTAAAATGTGAGATCCTTCCTTCTTTTTGATTTTGTTTGAAACCCATATAGTAACCAGTGTGATAGCCACTCATATACCAAGAGATTAACATACTTCCCAAAGCATCAGCATCATCAAGAGAATCTGGACATGTGGGAGGCGGTGAGGGAATTATTGGTGGTCCAGAAGGAAAAGGAGGCAGCCAGCATGATGACAGGAAGTGTGGTGGTGGTGGTGGTGGTGGTGGTGGTAGTGGGCCATTAAACTTTAGACCTGCCTTTCCTGGTCCTGGTCCTGATCTTGGTATGGGGGGCGGTGGAGGGAGAAAATAGTTCCATGGAGCAGCTTTTGACTTGAAGTTATTTGGTTTATTTCCAGTAGATGTGGAGGAGTTCTCACTTTCATCTGTTGAAATCTGACTTCCATTTTCATTCTTCTGAACATTATGTTGTGTATTATTAGCCACTTCAGATGTTGGGGAAAGTAGATCAGATAGATTTTGCTCCTCTCTATTTCCATATCCAGTATATGGATATAGTGAGGTAAGCCCCTGGCTGGTTTGGCTCAGTGGATTGAGCGTCGGCCTGCGAGCTAAGTGTCGCTGGTTCGATCTTCCAGTCAGGGCACATCAGAGAAGGAAAACTCTGACTCCAAAAAACCTCTGCTGCCTTGCGGCATACCTCTTCAGGGGAAAGGCTAAGGGAGTAAACCCCGACAGAAAATCCGGAGCCGGAGTCCCTAAGGCGGTTTGACGTTGTAGTCAACACCGGCAACTCCTGCAGCGCACCTGAAGCCAAGCTGTATTGACTCCGTCTTTCCCTTGGACCCTTCAGCTGCGAAGAGAGGGGGGGTCTGCTGCATGGGCAACAGCAGACCCTCCATATCACCCTGCCCAGGCTCTGTAGCTTCAGCTTCACTGGAGAGGACACTCCAGCGTCATTGCAAGATGTCGATTCAACACGGGAGGAGACAGATACCGTGTCACTCCCGAGTCGGACTGCACAGCCATTCTCGGTGGTGCAGATAGACTCTTAAGAAGCTACACCATCGTCTCTCGAGACGGACGGCTGCCGACGACGACGAGTCATCTAGGTGGCTGCAGTCATCAGTCACTGAGGTTGAAAAAAGGAATTGGTTCAGATATGGTGGGTGAGGGGAGAAACAGGTTACTCAATAGGTGGAGACAGTGCCATTCTTAGAGATGGCTCCATCCTTCCTCTTGAAAGATCAAGGCATCCGTCAGAGTGCCTCTTAGCATTCACCAACACATGGCCCCTGCTCCTCCCATTGTGCCTCTTTCACACATTTGTAAAAATATACACGAAGAGTTCTGACAAGTTAATAACAGTGATTGCCTGATACCACCAGTATCCACTAGAATTAATATTGATTAATTACCTGCTGTATACTAGGCTCTGAATGTTCCTTGGAGAGAAGGCCTTGGGGTGATGAAGATACACATGGAAAGATCACTGTTAATCTTAGAGAGCCTATGCCAAGTGGTAAATGGGGGTGAGGGGGCATGCCTAGAGGGGTGAATAGTTTTTCTAAGTCTTTTAAATTCTTCATTAAAAGCTTTTTGTATGCCACCTTCTGTATCACAGATGCATATATCTTACACCATCAAAATAGTTTTAGTTCCACTAAGACTATTCACACAAACAAGTGTTCATTGAGTACCCGCCTTGTTCCAGACACTATCTGAGTACTAGGCATATGAAATGAGGCAAAGCAGAATCCCTACTATTAAGGAGCTTCAAGGGCAGTGGACTCATATCATAAGAAAATGGAAGACCATTGAAAGGTTTTGAATAGAGGAGCAATAGAGTGTGTTATACTTTGAAAAGACTGCTTTACCTGGGCTGTGATATAAAGCACCATTTCTTTTCACTCTGATACCTATTATATTGACCATGTCATTTAGTTAGATCATTTCAGTGTCAGTGAAGAGAAAATATTTAAGGGATGTGGAACTGGGAGACTATTGAAACAAGGCAAAGATATGGGCAACCGATAGGAGGGAAATGATATACATATATACATACATACATTCATATACACATAATAAATTGTGTATATGTGTGTGTATTATATATTTTTTAAGACTTGGTAATTGTGGAGAGGTACGAGAGATAGAAAGGCTGTAAGATAGCCTAAGATTTTGTTTTGAAAGTGTGGGCGGATGATGCCAAGCCCTGAATTAGAAAACACAAAGGAAGTAAAGATTCAAGGAATTTAGAATAATAAGCCCAGTTTCAAACATGATGCACTTGCTATACCAGTGGAACATCCTAGTAGGGATGCTGGTCATGCAGTTTGAGATCCCAAGGAGAGGTCCAGACTAGAACTAAGGAATCATCCTGATGCAAAAAAAAAAAAAAGCAGAAGCTAAAACCTAAAGACATGTGTGATTGGGTGACTCTATGCAGGAAATGGGAAACTAAAAGCTAATACTGAAAAGAACGTATTCAAGGGATAAGAATCATGGTAGGCATGGAAAAGGAGGCATCAATAATGCTTTGGGACAATCAACAAGGTAGGGCCTCTAGTAGGGATTGCCTGTAGCAAAATGGAGTCACTGGTGAGTGTGTTAGTATGGATTCTTCAGAGAAACAGAACTAATTGGAGATATATCTCTATCTATATATTATCTGTCTATCTATCTATCTATCTATCTATCTAGAGGTTATAAGAATTGGCTCAAGTGGTTTTAACAGCTGAGAATTACCAAAATCTTCAGTCAGCAAGATACAGACCCAAGAAAGTAGATGGTGTAGTTCCAGTCTGAGCACAAGTCCGAAGGCAGAAGACAAATGTCCCAGTGTGACAACAATAAGACAGAGAGAGAAAGAGTATGTGGATTCCCCCTTACTCATCTTTTTGGTTTTACTCTGGTCTTCAATGGAGTGAATGAGGCTATCCCATATTTGGGAGGTCAGTGGGTTGAAGTTAAACATATGACTGAATGAAGGTCATAACATCAAGGAATGAACTGACTTTCTTTAGGCTGGAAAGGTAAGAATTTGATAGTTTATAGGTGGAATAATCAATCACACATTCCAACTGCATTGTGGGAAGAGACCAGGCTGGAAAGAAACAGAGCTTGGGAAAGGAGGTTAGAAAGAAGTACAGCAAAAATGAGAATGAGAAGAAATCACAATGGAGAATAGGAAGTTAAGATTTCCAAGGTGAATTTGCTCTGGGTGCAGAAAAAAACCAAGATGTAGCCTCAAAAAGAGTAGTCAAAGGGGAGTGAGGTTAAGGCTGCTGAAGTCTCAAAGTCAAGGAAGCAAAGGTCTCCATGCTGGGTAAATTGTTCCCATGACTGTTTTCTTTCCACTGCAAATTTCTAACCATCCACTTCCAAAGACCACCTCTATAGTAACTTACCAATTCTCTTCACTCCCTTTAGAAGTCACTAGGGCATCCCTTTACTCAAAGAAACTATCTCAATGGAACTGGTGTAACTTCTGTATCAGAATAGATTTGTTCTTTACAGGTCTGAATAAAGGAAACAGTGTCTTATTGTCCCAAATACCTCTAGAGTACTCGGTCTTACCCTGCCCAGGCTCTGTAGCTTCAGCGTCATCACAAGATGTCGATTCAACACGGGAGGAGACAGATACCGTGTCACTCCCGAGTCGGACTGCACAGCCATTCTCGGCGGTGCAGATAGACTCTTAAGAAGCTACACCATCGTCTCTCGAGACGGACGGCTGCCGACGACGACTCGGTCTTCACCTTCAGTGTACAAAAGAACGATAACTTGTTAAAAAGGCCGATTGGCCAGATTCTGGATTTGTGGGTCTGAATCAAAGGTACAGAACATGAATACTAACAGGCACCTTGTGTGTTTCTAATGTGGGTATTTTGGGGGACGTGATGCAGGCAGCACGGTGCTTTACAGTTGAACCGAAGTGTGTGGAGTAGACCAACTACAGTAACTTGTGTTTAGTATTAGATTTTCACACAAATCCGGCTGCAGTTTGAGAGACGACCGGCAGGTGGCAAGCGACTCACACAACCCGCAGAGGAGAATTTTCGAGCATTTCCGGTCCCCAAATCTCAAATTTAAAACTGTTCAGGCAAGTAGTGGAGAATCCTGTTTCCTAAGCAAAGTTGTTAGCGAGAGTAGCGAATGCTTTCCCTTTGCATGTGAATTCCGATGAGCCAATGGCCCACCTCTTACCCCGGTTCCTAAGGCTAAATCCATGCTGAACCCAGACGCCGCCTTCTGGCCATCAGGAACCAAAATCCTGGCACCAGTAAGGACTGGTCTACCTCATGAAGTTTTAGGTGTTACTCGCTAAAGGATCTTGGGGTGGAGGGGGAGGGGGAAGCAGGAAAGGCAGAGAACTGAAGATATTTGCTAGCTGGAAGAGTGAAGTCGATGCCACAAAGGGGTCACATGGTTGTGTCTGTAGTGTCTATATAGAGTCGGAGACGGAGAGGAGGCATCGGTAGCCCCTTATTTTGTAGACAGAGAGCCTGAGAGAGCGTGAGCAATTTGCTGGAGACACATACCTGGAAAGTTCCAAAACATGGAATCTGTCTTAACTTCAAGTGACCTGAGTTTTCATGCACCTAACATTAACAGGTGTTAAAAGTGCGTTAGTTCATTAGTGTTTGCTCATGAATTGTCATGTAGCAGAAGCCTAAGGATGACCATCTGGTTGGGGAAGAGGGCCGGATGACTTTAGCATGTGTTTGCATAAGAAGGCCACCCATTTTTTTAAAGTAGATTTTATTGATTATATTGTTAAAATAGTTCCAATTTTTTCCCCTTTGCTCCCCTCCCCCAACAACGCCCCCAAGTCCATGCTCATGGGTCGTACATACAAGCTCTCCTGCCTCACCCTTCCATATATTTTTTTAAATAATTAATTTATTTATTTATTTAACAATAAAAAAGAACAATCCCTCCCTCTCAGATTTAAGACCCTTTATAATTTTACAAAGGACAATGGGCGAAGGTCTCAAGCTCTTCTAGCTGCTTCAAGCTGGACATGGTCGTCATCCTACCTACCCTTGGGTCCAGAAATCCCTAATAAGAGTGAGGGTGTGGAGGGGAGGGAAGGCCACTCATTTTTTAAGTGAAAATTGTATATTTATTTGAGGGTTACCTGGTGGATGGGGGAAGGTGGGACTCCAAGGACCGATGGAGCATTAGAGAGAAGGGCTCTCCATCAGTTATTCCCACCGTGTGTTATTCCCACCGTCTGTTGAAGGACCTTCTTACACACCTCTTTTTCTGCCCACTAAACTGCAAGTTTGTCAAAGGCAATAGTTGTCTTGTTTTTCTCAGATTACGTTCAATAGTTTTTCACAAATCAATGAGCACATCAACCTTGATCATTTTACACCTCATTGGTATTTTCTAACATTTTAGATCAGTAATTTTCAACCTTTTTCACCTTGTGGCACACATAAACTAATTACCAAAGCTCTGTGGCACACCATAAAATATAATTTTCGCCAATCTGACCAAAAATATACCATTTTTTATTCATTCACACCTGATGGCTATTGTTTTGTTGGCTGTCGTCATTTTTTTTTAAGATTTTATTTATTTACTTATTTGTTTGTTTAGAGAAAGGGGAAGGGAGGGAGAAAAAGAGGGAGAGAAATGTCCATGCACAGGAGAAACATGGAACGGTTGCCTCTCACTTGCCACCAACGGGGGATGTGGCCTGAAACCCAGGCATGTGCCCTGACCGAAATTGAACTGTAACTGTCAGCCTTTGTCAGCCTTCCAGTTTGAGGGAGGACGTCTAACACCAGTCAGGGCTGTTGTCATTTTCTATTTTTTAAAGATTTTATTTATTTATTTGTTTTTAGAGAGAGGAGAAGGGACGGAGAAAGAGAGGGACAGAAACATTAATGTGTAGTTGCCTCTCGTGTGCCCCCAACTGGGGACCTGGCCCACAACCCAGGCATGTGCACTGACTGGGAATTGAACCAGTGACCCTTTTGTTCGCAGGCCAGCACTCAATCCACTGAGCCACACCAGCCAGAGCTGTTGTAAATTTTTTTACTTGACCATCTAAGGGAAAATAAGTCAGTGCCAGACTAAATAGTCAGGTATCCTATGTTTTAAAAATTCTTGTGGTTCACAGGTTGAAAATTGCTTGTATTTATTGAATAACACAAATACACTGCTCACTGTGTGCCAGGCACCCTTCTCAGCATTTTACAAATATCAAATCATTTAATTTTGGTTTTGTTATTGTTTCTTTAAGATTCCATGTCAAAGAATATCCATGTACTAGCAATCACCTTGTTCCTTCCCCTACTTCTCTAAAAAATGAACACCCTGACAGACAGTGGTCCACACTAGGCCTGGGGAAGAGAGGCGGGGATGGGAGGAGGAAAGAGTCAATGCGACGACCTGTGGACACAGTTTCCCACTTAGACAACAAGCTGCGTCAGGCCGCTTTCTCATAACTTTGTTCCAGCAAACTTTCTCCTTGGCAGCCGGAGCTGGCGTTCAGGTCTGCACCAAGGTGGGGAGAGAGAGAGCTCTCAGCCGCAGGGCTGATTTATAGGCCAGAGCATTCCCAGGCCGCACCGCAAGGAGTCGGGCTGAGCTCGGACTTTGGGGAGGTGATGATGGACACAGGACACGTGGCCACACAATGGGGACACACGACTGACCTCAGTCACTTCGGCAAACTGCCCCTGCGTTCTGGAGGCTGTAGGAGCGTTTCAGGAGCTCTGGGGCTCTGACGCCTGCGTTCATCGCCCCAGGGTACAGCTCCGCTGTCAGTGTTGAGCACAGAGAGCACCCAAGGGCGTGCCAGAGTTGCGGAGCTCTCAGAGATCCCCCGGCCCGAGCTTCAAAGTTATTTCCGGAGAATGGGAGCCTTGGTGCATTCCACACTGTGTAAAGAAAGGCACACGAACAGCTTGGGAGCCGAGACTGGCCAGGACGCGCCTGTAGTGAACTTTCCTGGCAGGTCACACATAGGCACCCGGAGACACTGTGAAGTCACAATGCCACAATGCCGCGGGGCAGGGGACAGACTGAGGAAGAAGGATCAAGAAAGTGTGGAGTGTGTGTGTGTGTGTGTGTGTGTGTGGTAGAGGGTTATGAAGAGGGAAAGCCAGAGGAATGGGGGAAGGGAATTTGAGAAGGAGCAATCAGGTTGGGGGAAAATAGCGGGGCTTTTTTTTCTTTCCTCCTATATGCAAACTGTCACTTCGGGTTAGCGTGAGCCCTTATCTGGCTCATTAGCATGAGCTGTGGCTAACACGCTTAAACTCCCTAATTATTTATAATGCCGTCACGGAGCGGGTCACAACCCCGGGGCACTTGCGGGGACTGGCAGAAGCGGGCACAGCGAGGGGGCTGGGGCGCAGCGCCCAGCCAGGCTGCGCTCTGCCAGGGAGAGACCCCTCCGCCAGGAGCGCAAAAGAACACTGTTTTTCAAGGCAACGTTGCAGAATTGTTGGGGTGCATCAGATACGCCCTCTCCCCCAAATCCTCCACCCCCGGGGTGTTAGGGCAGTACTCATCTTTTTCCTCTCCATTTGTGCCGATCTTCCCTGTCGCCAGCTCCGAAGTTGGAGCAAAGAGGAACAGGATTTTTGCAAAAACTGGAAGCCAAACAAGGAGCTGAGAATTTGGGCTGGATTGTAAGCTGAGTGCACCATCCAGGAAGACCCTAGGGAGAACCTCAAGGTTGCCTTCCCTCCCTCCCTTGACCCCCACGCCGCGTTCCAAGAGAGTTTATAAAATTGGGGGTGGGGGCGGAGATTGTGGACCGCGCTGGGCTGAAAGCCGGCCACTCATGCCCACGGTCCTTTTCAGAAAACAGTTTCAAAATAAGTTAACCTCTGTAGGGTGTTTTTTTCCCTCCCCGTCTAATTGTCCCCCTTCCCCTCCCTCTCTCCATTCGAGTCTGTTTTATATTCCTCTGCGTTGTGCCAACTATTTTATCTTTATTCCTTCTCTTTCTCTCTGGCCATTCATTCCTTTTTGTGTGTGTGGCTTCCCCGGCTGATACGCAGCTCCTTACCACCCACTGCCCGCTCGCTCCTGTAGTTGAGGTGTTTCTATACAAACTCGAGCATCCAGTTGTCATATTAATTATTACACTGAGTAATGACTGAAATGGTCAAAATAAGGGGAGACTCGAGAGCGCTTTTTCTTGCTGCTCAAAGATTCAGCAAAGAAGCCGGGCAACAAAGCACTAATTGGTCCCCAGAAACACTCCGACAAGGCATGGAAGATGGGTTTCATAGAACCCTGTGATTGTGAAGGGGGAAAGCGCTGAATGGACCCCACGCTTCTTTTCTAAACTCTCTTGTGAGCAAAAAAATGGACCTCTGTTTGAATACTGCCCTGATCCTTGAATACTATACCCAGCAGAGAAAAAAATGCACCATTTATTGTAAGTTTTTTTTTTTTTTCTTCTCCAGCTATTCATGGGATCTCTGTGAAGAATCAGCTGGTTTTGTTTACCGTGAAAGACCTTTACGTTATTTTCATTCTTGGAGAAGGTGGGGTGGAGGGAGGGAAGGGGAAGCCATGTGCCTAGACAGAGAGGGGCTGGTCTACTGTAACAAACTAGAGTGTAACAAATCCTACAAAAGTTTAGAATGTATTGATTCTTTGGAGAGCTATATAGATTAACGACTTTCTTTATGCTTAACTGAGGAAGGTATTTAATCATAATGTAAATGGGGCTTTTGAAAAAAATAAAGACCTCGCGTTACTTCTCCTTATTTGGAGAACTTCAAAAGGACTTGTGAGGGTGGCTGCAAATCACCCCCTCCCTCCACCCCAACCTCCCTCCCTAACCAAAAAGCCACAGTAAAATAATAGTTTGTGCTTTTTTGTTTTTTTGCTTTTTTCCCCCAGCTTTTCTTTTCTTTTTCAGGCATATTGAAAAGCAAATATATTTGTTAGAAGCCTGGATTCCTTAATGCAGGTGCAGACCTGGTGGCTGTGACCAAAAAGCTAAGTTAGATCTGTACTTTGTGCTGTTCTACCCCTGTGAGCAAGCCATCCCAAGTTGGTCAGACCTAACTCAGGCTGGGCAGCAGCCATTTCTATAATTACCTTGGGAAGGGTGCCATGGAGACAGTAGGTTGTTCAGTACTTTTCATTTCCCTGGGTAGGACAGTGTCAAGCGCAGGCTTAGGAGCAGCATATACCCCAGGGCAGAGGCCCTGTGTAATAGTAATAGCTACTGGAACCCAAATATCTAAATGCCCAGCTCACTCATTTTTCTCAAAGCACCTGTGGGTTCTGGGATGTAGAGCTCACCAAAATGGAGGGCTGCATGAAAACTCTTGTGTCCACTCAAAAACCCAAGGTCTGTGTTCATCTTTGTACTCTCCTTGCCTCTAATTCAGGATCCACTATAAATATAATTTTACTAAATGATTCATTCAATGAAAAATCTAATTTCATTTTTAATATTAACTTCACGTTCCTCAGAGAAAAAGCACAGAGGAAACTTTTTAAAGAGAGGAGGCACATCTCCTTTCTGCAGAGAGAAGATTCACAATTCTGGAACATGAGGATAGTGTGTGAGCAGATGTGGCACTGGCCTGGCCTTCAACTGCGTGTGGAAGTTAAGGTGGCAGGAGACTCAGGCCACCAGACTCTCATGTCTCCAGGGCAATGAGCCTTATGCATCACTAGGAAAGTCAGTTCTCCATGTAGATCTTGATGTTGAATGCAGATAAGGTTTAATCTAAGGTATGGTCCACCTCCAGCATTCCCTAAACAGAAGAAGGGCCTGAAGGTACAGAAATTAAGGCCCTTATTGTATTGCAGGAGAAAGAGAAACCTTCTGATTTTCCTGGGATGTCTATATTCTGGATAATACAAACCAAAGGGCAGCAGTGCCCTGCCTCCCCATCACAAGAATGACAGTCCCTGATATGTATGGCGGGATTTGCAAAGTGAATTCACAAACTTCAGATTTAATTCTCCTGATGCCTCGACAGGTGAAGAGAGAGAACACCACTACTCCATTAGGGATGAGGTCATCCAACACTCCCCATCTAGATAAATGCAATCTTGAGTGTCCTGGTCAAGTAAATCCTGGGGTCTTGCTCAGAGTCAGGCCCACTGGCGGCAAGAGTAGTCAGAGCCGGGGGCTCTGCTGAAGTCCCTTCCCTGTGTCAGCCATGACACATGTCAGCATTTCATTTCACTTTCTACTGTTCTGTTAAAAACTTGGTTGCTGTCTCCCACCACCTTGACTTGCAAGTATCACCACCATTCCTCAAAAATGACAGGAATTACATATTCCCAGGTGCTGGGGCAAGTGAGACAGGTGATACTGGATCTCCAATCAGTGTAGCAACTGTAAGAGTGTGGTTCCAGGAAAGGCGAGAGCTGAGCCCCCACCTCCTATAAACCCTTTCCTGGACGGGCTGTGTGAGCAGCAGCAGGACTTCCTCATTGTTTTAGAAAGGCTATTCTTATTAATCCCTTCCTATTTAGACCTGGCTTGTAGTGCTCCACATACATCTCTTTGAAATCTCATAAAAGTTGGAAGTCGATACTCTAACTGTTGGCATGGCAGATAAGGAAACTGAGGTCCAGTGTGCAGGCTGTCTGCTCAAGGTCATACTATTGTTTAAGTAACAAAGGCTGGATGTCAAATCAAGCCCATCTTACATACCCCCACCCCCAAGATCTGGAGCTCCTTTGGGCATAAGAGAGCCTGTGGTAATTCCCTCAGGTGTGTGTGCGGGATGGGGCTGAGGGTGTATGTCATACTCTAGGTCACAGGGTATGAAGCAGGACTCTAATGGGCTTTTGAGCCTCAGTTCTTTGCTCCAAACCAGTGACAACAACCAGAAAGCCTATTTCAGTGGAAAAGTCCCCTTGGTAATACACAATCCCAAAGGCAGAAGCGCAAAGCCCCCAAAAGAGATTCTAGATCGCTCTACTTTCCAGTTGGAGGGTAAGGTGGAGCCCACAGTGCTGGGCTGGGATGATGGTGGGGAACATTCTTTATGTTTATTTACTCCAACCAGAGGAGGAGAATGTCTGGGTTCTTGAACAGCTTTGCAAACATATAAGGTAGGAAGTTTAGGATGCAGGAGTTGGGAGTGTGAGGCCAGAATTTTGGCTCAGAGCTGGAGCAGGGAGAATAGGGACAAATGTGCCCGTGACTTTGGCCAGAAGGATCCCAGAGCCCACTGTCTTTTCTCCTGGGCGGAGCCCAACGCATAGGGCCTCTACAATGTGCAGCTTCGGCTTCACCAGTTGGCGCTTTTATTTGAGAGCGCATTACATGGTGTGTGTGTGTGTGTGTATGTGTGTGTGGTGGTGGTGGTGGTGGTTGGGAGTAGACTCTGGCCTTGAAGTCCATGATAATTACAGTCTCCATGCACAAGAGCCTGCACCGGGAAAGGAAACTGAGAACACTTGGGAGTTACTTGAAGTTTTTCCCTGCTCCCAGATACATTTCGAAATTAGCGGCTGTACGTCCCTCAGGCAGAGATCTGAAAACTGAGGGCGACAGAGGAAGAAGGACTTGTTCATGGTCACAATTCAAAACAGGGGTCAGAGCCAGAACTATGGACCTTTGAGCGTGGAATGCTTAGAGTCTGAGCTGGAAGAGAGCTCAGGGCCCATGGTTTAGCCTAATGTGAAAGAAAACGCACTTAGATGCCTCCATGTTAGTGACTCCCTCCCGCCGCCCCTACTATTTTACTAGAGAGGAGTAGATGCGACACAGGAGGCCTTTCCTAGACGCCTCCTAGCGGCCAGCACCCAGAGATCAGAGCTGAGGGGCAGGGAGCGCCTAAATGACCCACTTCGTCAGGTGGTGGGTCTTCCTCGGGTTGGAAAGCAGGTGGTGTGGCTCTACTTTAGGCCTCAATGCCTCCTACAGTTCCCGGAAATGGAGAAAAATGTGAATTTGGAGATCTCTCAGCTCCTTTCTTGGCGTGGGGCGCAGGGGTGTAAACCCCACCGGTTAAGCAAAGTCCTCTGGGGTCAGCAAGCCATAAGGTACTGTCCATGGGAAGGGGCAGTGTGGGCGGGGAGATTTACAGAACTAAACTCTTTTGGCGTGATTCAGTGTTATACTCCCCAAACCTGCCTATTTTAAGAGAGAAAACGGTGGCAGAGAAGGGAGGTCCGATTCCCTTTGGGTGCCACCTGTCCTTACCGCCCATCATATCGCCACCATTATTGTTCCCCCAGCACTCATAGCCGGCCACACGTAGCAAAGGCAGCAACTGGAGGCACCCCCACGGTATCCTTTAGAAAGACCCAACTCCACAAAGAGAAGTCCAATGAGAAGCCGTTATCCGGATAATTCACCGCAGTCATTGCTGCACCCCGATGCTTACCCTCTGCTTCCTTCTGCCTGTGTAGACCCGATTTAAGACACGCCCCAGCCTCCTTCCACAGCAGAGTGGTACGGAGATGGGACCCGGTGCTAGGTCCGATTTCCCCGCAGCACCTTGTCCCAAGGTGCCCCGAAGCTGGACCAGGCTCCGGCCAGACAGCGACAGGGCCGACGGCCCAGGAAGGGCGCCTGGGCAGGCGCTGTCCAAGCGGCTGAGAGGCTGCTGCATGCGCCTCCCCCTCCCTCCCGGCGCCAACACGCGGCTCCGCCGGGCTCGGCTCCCAGTCGCCTGCCACCAGCCCGCCAGGCACACGCCTGGGGCGGGATGGAGGCTGCGCCAAGGCCGCCGAGGTGCCTGCGGCGGCGCTGAACAACCAGGGAAGCTCCTCAAGGTCCATCACCCTCTCCTGCACGCCCCCCACCTCCGGCCCCGTGCCCCACATCTTTTTCCTCAGATCCAGCCGCGAATATCTCAGAGGACTCCCTTTATGCATCTGCCCCGCCAGACGGGATCGGAAATTATCCTTTGGACGGGTTATTATACAGGCGGCCCGAGATCATCCCGGGCGGCATCTCTGTTGTACACACCTGCGATCACCTCCTTCTCCCTGGAAACCTCCACACTTGCTCAATTGTGGGCGGCACATCCCAGTTTTTAGACCTGGGTGGGACATGACAGGCCATCTAATCCAACCTCTGTGGTTACAGACAAGAAAACTGAGGCTCAGAGAGGATGCCACTTACCGAGCGCCACAGAGCTAGTGAGAAGACGCTTAGGGATTAGAACCGAAGGCTTAGCAGTACTTTTAGTTTTAATAGTCCAGTACTTCGGAAGGAGTTGCCCCCATCTTTTTGAACTTCGATCGCAAATTTGCATTAGCTCTCAAAGACAGCGAAGACACCACCACCCCCGCCCAGAGAATGACGGTGGGTAGGGGAAGAAAGCAGGAAACATGGAGTCCCACTCCCCTCTAACTTCCACACCGCTCGTGTCGTTTTCCTCTGTCCAAATCCGCCCCGTGCTTTGCTCCAAGTTCTCAGGAAAATCCCAGGGCACTTCACCCCAAACCTGTCAACCCTCACACCCCAAGTCCCAGGGCATATTCTCCCCTCTGGTGACGCCGGACTCCCCCCACCCCCTTTCTAGAGTCACCCCCGGCTGCAGCCCGCCCCGAGCGCGCCGCCTGTTTATTCAGCCGGGAGTCCGGCACGCGCCAGGCGCACGCACTGCAACAACAAACCCTGCTGAATGGAGAGTTTGCAGGGAACGGGCGGGGGTGGGGGAGGGGAGGAGAGGAGGGGGAGTTTAGGGAGTGGGTGGGAGGAGGAGGTGAGAGGCGCGGGGAGCGGGGGTTGCAGCCGCTTGCCGCAGCAGCGGGGAGTGGGGGGCGAGGCGGGGCCAGGGCTGCGCGTGGGGCTGGGTGTCCCATTGAAAAGGGAGCCGCCCTGCGGCCGCCCGGCACTCTCACTTCTGGCCAGGGAACGTGGACGGCGCACCGACAGGGAGCCGGCCTGGGAGGGCGAGTGAAAGAAGGAAATAAGAAAGAAAGGAGGTTAACAAAATAATAAAAACTGCCTGCCCCACGGCTGGAGAGATCGAGACCCGGCGCAAGGGAGCGCAGCCCTAGGGGGAGAGGAGCAGGAGACTCAGCAGAGCGCGCCCACCACTGACTTTTGCTTCTTCTGTTTTTTTTTTTTTTTTCCTTTTAAAACAAGAAGGCGCTAGCGGCAGCCTCACACGCGAGCGCCACGCGAGGCTCCCGAAGCCAACCCGCGACGGGAGGAGGGGAGTGAGGCGGAGGAGTGGAGGGAGGAGGAAAAGCATTTGCACTTTCTTTGCTCCCATCCTACAAAGGCTCCCGGGGATTTTGTCATATTTTAAACTCCCCTGCGGACTCCCTCTTCATCTCTCCCCTTCTTTCCCTCTGTTCGTGCACCCCGGTCCTGTCTGCGTCTCCCCCACGCGTCGCGCACCTCGCGGCCCCGCTCGCTCCGATCCCGCGACTCCTTGGCAGCCGCTGCGCATGGAGAGCTCTGCCAAGATGGAGAGCGGCGGCGTCGGCCAGCAGCCCCAGACGCAGCCCCAGCAGCCCTTCCTGCCGCCCGCTGCCTGCTTCTTTGCCACGGCCGCGGCGGCGGCGGCTGCAGCGGCGGCGGCGGCGGCGGCGCAGAGCGCGCAGCAGCAGCCTCCGGCGCCGCAGCTGAGCCCGGCGGCCGACGGCCAGCCCTCAGGGGGCGGTCACAAGTCCGCGCCCAAGCAAGTCAAGCGACAGCGCTCGTCCTCGCCCGAACTGATGCGCTGCAAACGCCGGCTCAACTTCAGCGGCTTCGGCTACAGCCTGCCGCAGCAGCAGCCGGCCGCTGTAGCGCGTCGCAACGAGCGCGAGCGCAACCGCGTCAAGTTGGTCAACCTGGGCTTTGCCACCCTTCGGGAGCACGTTCCCAACGGCGCCGCCAACAAGAAGATGAGCAAGGTGGAGACGCTGCGCTCCGCGGTCGAGTACATCCGCGCGCTGCAGCAGCTGCTGGATGAACACGACGCGGTGAGCGCTGCCTTCCAGGCTGGCGTCCTGTCACCCACCATCTCCCCCAACTACTCCAACGACATGAACTCCATGGCTGGCTCGCCGGTCTCATCCTACTCGTCAGACGAGGGCTCTTACGACCCCCTCAGTCCCGAGGAGCAAGAGCTGCTCGACTTCACCAACTGGTTCTGAGGGGCTTGGCCTGCTCAGGCCCTGTTGCGAATGGACTTTCAAAGCAGGTAGGTTGTGTTTTGGAGTGAAGGGGGTGAAAAGGGTTCCCTTGAATCGTCCTTTTTCCGTGGTCTTGGTGTCTGTGGGAGGGGGTCTGTCTCCACGGAGACAGAGATGGGGGGCAGGGATTGATTTTAGGCACTTGCTCAAGTTAGTTGATTTGAAATCCTGGTTTGTTACTTTCAGCCTTGGCCTCTGAGAGTGGCTTTGCCCAGGTCTCCAAAGACTGGAGATAGGGGTGAGTTGGAGAGCCGCCGTCAGAAGAGGAGCTCTACCTACCAGTTCCTCCCCTCCCGAAACCTCCATCCTGCCCTAATGCTGGCTTCCAAGTTCACATTAACCTCTCCCGTTTTTTTCCTTATGCTATAGGGTGACTGCACTACCTGCATCTTTAGTGCTTTCTCGCCTGTGATGCTGGAAGGGAGAAAAAAGAAAAAAAAGAAAAAAAAAAAAGAAGGAAAAAAGGCATTCAACTCCAACACCAACCAAGCGACCCAGATCTTCAAAAGCAAGGCTCTCACAAAACAGGGATGCGCTCAGAACCGTATCTTTGCACTCCAATCATTCACGGAGATATGAAGAGTGACTAGGACCTGAGTCAGTGTGTAAAATGCTGCTTGTGTGCAAAAAGCACTGGGTTCCTGGCAGAAGAGAGCAGCACCCCCCCCCCATGGGACCTCCCACCCAAACTAACAAGCAGAGCTAAAAGCACTTGCTGGGTGTCTTCATCTCCCACCCTCTTTGAAAGTGCAGTTCTTAACCCTCTAGCAAAGGGTTGGTGTCTTTCCTCTCAGTACTCCCCATGTCAATAAGCTGTGGACATTTGTCTGCAGTGAAACTATGCTATGCGCAGTTCTTTGACACCCCATCCACTCATCCCTTCCCCAAGCCCCACTCCCTCACATCATCTTTTCCACCATTTCATCACAGGAGGCTTCCAATCTTTTGTGAATTTTTTTATTATAAAAAATCTATTTGTATCTATCCTAACCAGTTTGGTGATATATTAAGATATTTTTGTACATAAGAGAGAAAGAAAAGATTTATAGAGTTTTGTACAAATGGTTTAAAATGTGTATATCTTGATACTTTAACATGTAATGATATTACCTCTGCATATTTTAGACGTGTAGTTCACCTTACAACTGCCATTTTCCCTATGTGGTTTTGTAAAGAACTCTCCTCATAGGGGAGATCAAAAGGCCACCAGATGTACTTAAGCACCAATGTGTCTTACTTTATAGAAACTTTGTTAATGTATTAATGATGTTATTAAATACTGTTCCAGAACAAAGTTTATGCAGCTACTGTCCAAACACAAAGTGGCAGCCAGTGTTTTTGATGGGCTGCCTTTTGGGAAATTTCTATCACTGCCTTTTTTTTCTTACTGTTTTATTACAAACTTACAAAAATCGTGTATAACCCTGTTTTATACAAACTAGTTTCGTAATAAAACATTTTTTTTACACGTGAAAAAGTATTCTTTGACTCCCCCTGCCCTGTCTTAGTTATTGAAATGCCAAAAAGAAAAGGTGGGTGAGAGAGAAGAGAGGGTGGTGCAAAGCATGCTAATTGGCAGAAATGACAAAGATGAGAGTTAAGACCAGTCCTACCTAAGGTGGCTCTGGGATGAAGGTTTTCTTCCCCTTTTATGCTGCAGATATACTCATACACCAAGAGATAAGTCGTGATTAATTGCTGCATTGCCTTCTGATAAAATGACTTAACTTTTTTTTTAAATGCCCCCCAAAGTGGACTGGCAAAAGAGGGTCCTCACTCCATGTTCTAACCCTTACCAGCATTTCTGAGTTGCTAATTGTGAGACTGCAGAAGGGCTGGATGAAATAACAGGCTCTAGGGGTGGGAGGAAGGATGGTGGTACTAGGTTAGGCAGGGCTGGCTCGCAGAAGAAGCCCTCTCCACACTCCCAAGTGAGGGGCGTGCTCTTCCTTCACTTCCAGGCGCACATTTTCTACTTCTTTTCCCCAGTGTGCACACTTTCCATATTGATTTTAGGTAAAGGGCACGTATGATATGAATTCCTTGCTGAAGAACTTAGGTCGAAAGAAATTAAAGCCTTAGAAATGTGTGGTCGCTTCAGAGACACTGGCCTATCTAAGCTGGTGACTCTATCCCAATAGCGTGAGCTGCGTGTAAAAGTACCCAATTACCAAGATTCAAAAAGAAATTGGTGGGGTTTTTGGCTGGCTTGCTTCTTGTCAGTTAGCAGGGACGTGATCAGAATGCCACTCCGCCTCTCGCTGGCGCCTCACTCGCCTCCTGCGTTACTTGCACATTCAGTTTGCGTGTCTCCAGCCAAGCGGAAAGCCGAGCGCAAAATGCGTCTTACAAAACCCAACAAAGAGCGCGGAGCCAGCACGTCTTCCAGAGTTAAAAATCTAGTCTGTGTTGGTACATCTATACCATTTAGTGGCACAGAATAATCATTTTTTAAAGCTACGGTGCGCGGAGCACGCCACAGCGTCTGATGTCATTTTGCTAAATGACCCTCTATAGAATGCACATTGAGGCTTCGGTCTCTTTCAAAGAGATGAGCGTAATTAAGGGGAAAAAAATCAGTAAATTCCTCATCGCCATAAATAATCGGACTTTCTGCCAGCAGTGGGCCAATTTAGAGCTTACTTGAGGGAAGTAATGCTTTTGTGATGCCTGCTTTTATTTTTATCTTCTCATTTAAAGGACCAGAGCTGGGCTCTCCCACCCGTTTCTTTTCCTTTTAATCTAGCTCCTTTGCAAGTTTTCAGATAAGGTAGGTAAAGAAAGTGTAGCAAGTCATTTATTGCTATGAATGTAACATTAGGATAATGTTTCGGCCCCCACAAAGGGGATTTTTACCCCCCTTCTCCTTGTGAAGACAGGTGTTCTTTTACTCACTTCTGAATGGGAAATATCCAGTCTCGTTAAACTCGAGGCAAAGTTAGCCGTTGTTTGCCACAATGCGAAGGCAAACTCTAAAAATTCACAAAAACACACACAATTTTGCCGAAGCTAGGAAAGGGCAAAGCGAGGATTGGGCAAAATCTCATTACATCTGCTCTAATCGCTTAGCAACACAAAGCCGGGGCTTGTGCGGCAAAGGGAAGCCATTCACCGCGCTGTGACAGGCCGCATTCAGCCAGCATTAGTCAGCTCCATAAATCACGGCTGCCCATTGGCTGCGCGGCGGGCTTTGGAGCGGCCCTGGGCTGTCAGCGAAATACAAAATGTAGACCCCAGCGGCTAGCAATCGTGGCCTCTCTCCGGTCTTTGCCCCCACCCCACTTTTTCGGGGCGGGGGGTAGCGGTGCTGGGGAAGAAAACTGCCCTGACTTTATTCTTTATTGACTGAGAAATCTTACCTATTCAACAAATGACCCGAAGACCACCGAGTTAAGACTTGAGACACGCATGAAATTGACGAGGAGGAGCGGGGAGTGCAGAAGAAAAAGAATACACAGACCGCAGAACCGTTGATAGAGTATTAACAGAGGCTGGGCAGGAGCTACTGAGACACACGTTTCACCTCCCTGACACAGCCTTACAGACTTTAAAAATTACTTTTAAAAGCAAGAGGGTGTGTATGACAAAGAATCTGTCTCAAGTTCACATCAGGCAGGCGCCAACCAAGGAAGAGACAAGAAACTGGTCTGCTTTCTGCATTGGGCATCAAAAGAATAGGACTGAGATGTAGTAGGAAAGAGGGAGTAGAATGTGTTTTTGCCTTTGCTGTTCTTTCAGGGCCCGAGATGAACACAGAATCAAGGGCCCAATTCCTCCTGAGCTTCAGTATTCTTGTTTGTAGCATGGGCTTGATGGTACCCACAGCAGCAAGAGGAGACAATGTAAAGGAGTTAGCACATGGCCTTGTGTGAGAGGTTTCAAGCTATATGTAAATGTGAGCCCCTCTTGTTATTCTTATCTTCTAGTACCATCTTTTATTTTCCTGGGGACTGGAGAGTTGATGCCTCTAAATCACAGGCTAGCTTTGAGGCTTACCCACAAACCACACAGAAGTCTGGGAGTAGATGCGGAGTCAAGTTAGACTTTCCTGGGAAGCCCAGGTCACCTTACTTCAAATGCTGCCTCCTCTGAGAAGTCTTACCTGTCCACTCTGTCTAAAGCAGCACTCTATACATCCAGAGTCGCTCTCCATTGATTAAGTGGTTTCTCCTTCTTTGCATTTACCACTATCTGAAAAAACTGCAGTTGCTGTCAATAGCACCCTCCTAGATGGTAAACTACATGAGGACGAGGACCTTACCTGTCTTGTTCACTGGTATCTCCCTATCCCTTGGGGAGATAGGTAATTGTTAACTGAATGGGTGGGCTGCTCTGTTGCATTGATTGCTGTGTTTCCTATTCTTCCCTTCCTTCTCTGGATCCACTTTCTTCCCTCTCTGCTCTGCTCTGTGTCTCCAAAGGCTGATCTCTATGCACTTCATCACTAGGGCTCCCTTGCCCTCTGGCTTCCTGTTGGTTTTGGCTATTGGGAAGCACCAATAGGAGATTGTGAGGTAGGAGGTAAGGTAGGTAGGACCTTTATATCCATGCTCCTTACTGCTTGGGGTCAGTTGCTTTGGCTGTGGCTCTGCTCCTCAGTCTAAGGCCACAGCTTGGTCAGGAGGTTTCTCTCCCACGGCACCAGCTCTTATTACTGCAGCAGTAACAGCCTCCTCTTCTTGTTCTTTCAGTTTTAGAGCTGGTAGTAGTCTCCGGGTGCTGTATCATTCTGATTCCCTGAGCTCCATGCACATCTCTGTCTCTCCATTAACCTCTTTTCATTGACCTTTTCAAGTGTGCCATGTGCTCCTGCTGACCCTGGCTGGTACACGGGCTATTCTCCCATTGGTGCTCATGGATGTATTAGCTTTGGGTAAGAGTTTCAGGGACTCATGGTTGTCAGTAAGAAACTTCCTAGGGGCAGAGGTGAATCTAGCTCCATTCAAAACCTAACGCTGGAAAATCACTTCCATCTTTTTGAGCAGGGAATGACTTACCTGAAATTTGCGAAAGATGTCAGTTACAGTTTTCTCTTCTGGAAAATGAGGGTATCTTGCCTTCTATAGGTCAACTGATAAATTGAAAAGGAAAGAGCTATAGAGCTATCAATGACTATATCAGTGCAAGAGACAACTGCTTCTCAAGATCTTCCAGAAACAGATAGGAGTTGGTGCTGAGGACTGGCCACCAAGATGAACAAAGACCATGTTGTTGTTAAGAAGCCATTCATGCCTTCATCCACCCATTCATTCATTCAGCCATTTATGCACTCATTGAAAAAGGGAGGGAATATGATGAAATTCAATCAACATTTCTAGGACCTAATTGTCTTAATTTGTATCTTCTAGAGAAAGCTCCAAGAAGCTTGTTTTATTGTAATCTCAAAAAAAAAAAAAAAAAAAAAAAACCACTACGGATTCTTCTCTGATGTACTAATGTTCTCAATCTTGTTACCCTTATCCTACTGTTGAGAAGTCTGAACTTTTTTCTTTTTCTCTTCACTCCTGGGCCAAGAAATTATTCATTTTCGGATTTCCCCAGAAACTCCAGGTTATCCGGAGTCAGAGGTAGGGAGGGAAATGGATTCGTTGACACTAACGCTCTCTTCTTTCTGCCAAGGCAAAGGGCTGGGTTCGAGCGCAGATCCAAGTTATATTCCTTCTTCCTTTGTATGCAAGATTAGGTTGTTACAAAAGAGGGTGTATAGGTTAATGGCAGGAAGCAAGTTGCAGCGCAGACGCAGGCCTGGAGCGCGTGTCAGGTTTAATGATTTATTCAAGCTGCAGCGCATCCGGGCGTTGATTGGCTGCAGGCATGCGTCCGCTGTCAGCTGCGCGCGCCTCGCCCTGCCTCGCCCAGCTACCTGACCGCAGGGGTGGCGCGGGGGGTCGTGGGAGGAGGTGGAGGAGAGAGAAGGCCTGGGTACCCGCCCTGGAAGGAGCGATGTGAAAAGAAGGTAGAGGTGGGAAGTGAGAGAGGAATGGGGGAAGAGATGGAGGTGGGAGAGAGAGATGAGGGAGAGAAAAAGGAGAGAGATTGGTGGAGGAGAGGAGAGAGACAGAGAAGACAGAAGGGATGGAGGGAGCGAGAAAAACGTCGAAGATAAGGTAAGGAAGGAGAGGGGAGGAGAGAAGGAGAGATGAAGAGAGAGAAAGGAGAAAAACAGGAGGGAGAAAGTGACAAAGGAGTAAAATGAATGAGACTAGAGAGAGAGGTTGGAGAGGGAAGTGGGACCAGTTTCCAGAACGTCCCATGTGTGCCCCCACCCCCCACCCCTCCAGGCAGCCTGCAGGCAGCCGCTCACAAAGCGGCCTTTGATGCGCTGGCTACCAGGGCTATTTTGGGGACGAAATGGGGGAAAGGCGCCAACCCACACTCCTTGAAAGGAGTCACTTTCTACAAAGCACGTTGGAGAGGACTGGGCCCTGGGTCTGGGCGGTCGCGGCAGGAAGTGGAGGCAAGGGACAAAAGCTCGGCACCTGCCAAAAGCAGAACACTTGGAGAGCACCTCCCCGCTCAGCCCCTCTCTGCTTCGCTGCGGTCCTGCGGGCCAGGGAAAGCTGCGGCGCTCCTCCGGTTGGGCGCTGCCCAGCACCTCTGCCTCTGGGTCCTCCGCTGCTGACTTCCCTCCGAGATCCTCTCTGAACCAAAGCGCTTCTGCTTACCTTTCTTTGGGTCTTTCTCTAACTGTCCTCTGAGTCCATTTCTCCCTCTCCTCTCATTTCTTTTTCTCCCTTTACGTCTTCCTTCCCCTCTTCTTTCTTCACTCATTTGCTCTCTTCCCCTTTTACCACCATTTTTGACAATTAAAAAACAAACAAACACGCCAAAACTTCTAAATTGGAGCCCTACTCCAGCCAATGGGCCCTTTGGAAGGAGGGCGCAGGGTAGGGAGAAGAAAGATATTTGGAGGGGAAGGGGATGTGGCATTGAAAAGCAAATGGGAAAACCAGTTCGCTGCATTTTCCTGGATGAAGTTGTTGAGCCCAGAAAGTCAACAGTCAGAGTCAGCTGCTTGTGTTTGGGGAGCTGGAAATTCTATCAATAACCACCCCTGTCCCCAAGACCAAGAAAGAAGTAAAGCTGCCCACCCCCCACCCCCCACCACTGCCCGCCACATTCAGTCCTACCCTCCCACCTCCAGAACACACAGCCTTTGGCCTCCCCCAGCTATAGCTTTATACGAGGAAAAACAGTCTGTCTCCATTGTCCAGGTGCCAGCAGGGCCTTTGGCGAAAGGGAGGCTGGCCAGCCCTCTGATCAAACTCAAAGGTTAGTTAAAAGACAAAAACAGCTGAAAGTCTTCATGAATAATGCTGGGCCACCCCCACCCCACCCCACCCAAAGTCCCCCTAACCCCCCAGCTCAGTGTAGTGCAAGCCCTGATCAATGCCCTACCACTTTGTTATGCTGCTGGCCTAAGTCAGAATTTCACAGAAAGGCCCAGAAGAAAAGCTCCCACAATTAGGGGTCGCCTGTCAGAAAACATTAACGCCTTCCTCTCCCAGCCTGTCAGGACTGCTACAGACACAAACCGCCATGGCGAATTGTCCCTCCACCCCATGAAGGCCCTGCCTGCCAAAGGGGCAGGGATTTGAAAGCCAAAGGAGATGGAGTCTGACTAAGTGTGGTGTCTGTAGTGTCAGGATGTGAGGAGATGGCCCCAGCTTCTTCTTCCTAAGAGTCAGGACAAGATGCCTGGGAGAGGTAATCAGAGATAGCCTCACAGATGAACAGATGGACAGACCTCCCAGACCAGAGCAGTATAGCAGAACCTTTCACCGCAATGGGCATGATTAAAATATGTGCACAGGGCTACACCCTCAGCTCCTGTTTACTGAGCATTTTCCAAGTTCAGGCATTTTATTTTGTTCATAATCAGAGCAATCCAATTAGGTAGTGCATTATTATACTTACTTTATAGATAAAGAACAATAGGGGCTCAGAGTAACTAATGACTTGTCCATAATGACATAGCTAGATAGTGGCAGAGCCAGAGTTTGAACTCAGGTTTTCCCAACTTCCAATTTCATGTTCTTTCCACCCTAATCCAGCCCACAGTTTCTCCAATAAGACCTAGAGACCAACTCTATGCTTGTATAATTCTGAAAACATTACCAATATGTGAGAATGTTCTTTGTCATCTTCCTTGTATTACAAAGACTGTTCATTGCTTCTAGGACAGTTATCTGGCACATGTTTGACACTCAATAACTTGTGGAAGGAAGAAAAAGGAAGAAAGGAGAAACAAAAGGAGGGAGTGTAAGGAAGAATTTTCTATAAAGAAAGATTCTTTTGATTTTCTTTGAATATAATTTTGTTCTGAAAGATATTTGATTTTTGGGTCAAGAGATGTGGTTGTAATTCTCCATGTACCATCAGTTAGGTAGGGAGTTGAAACTTTGTTTCCTCCTCTGTTTAAGTAGAGATGATAGCTAAATGTGAGAATAATACTTTGCTAGGAAACAGTTAGCACTAGAAGTTAGAATTGGCCTCTGTTCTCCCCTCCAGGAACCTTATTCTCTCAGCATTCAAGAGTGATTCAGAACTTCGGCCTCTGCCAGAGGCTTTAGAAAGAAATTTTTTAGAAAACTATTTGTAGAAATTCAAGTGATGGCCCTCACTTCTATTGCATCTGTCACTGGTGATATTATTTAAATTGGCATCAAGTCCCAACCCTTTGGGGTTGCTTGTCCCTACCTCGCTCTGATTCCACTCTTTAATGAGCTCTCCCAAATGCCAAAACACCAATTAAAAGAAAAGGAAGCAAGAAAAACTCTAGCTTATAATTCCAGGAATATTTAATAATTCTGCAACAGTCGGTCACTTCTCCGTCAGCGTTCTTCCACTGGTTCCTTGTGTGAATGTTCTGATTTCCAGACAACAGGGATGATTCCTCCTTTCTCCTCCCACATTTTCCATTTTTCCTCCTTCTCTGAGCAATGTTCATCTTCCAGAAGACAGATTCTGTCCTTGATAGATACCCATTACCTTACTGACTACTGGCGAAAAAATAAAGGAGTGTAAACATGAGGTCTACTTTTGGGAACATTTTAGGAAAATATTGCATTGTCTGAAGATGTTCAGAATAGAGTCATGCAGGCCAGTCTTATGACCTGCTCCCTGCCCCCCAACCCAGCACATGATATAAGACTGCTGAAGTGAAAACTGTATTTGCAAAACTATTGTGATGTAGTCAATGATCACTTATATAAACTAAAGATGCTATTTTTTGCATGAAAAAATTGAATGAACATTGCAGCCCTGGGAGGGAGCGAGGCCGGACCAGTCCAGCTTCATCTTCAGACAATTCATAGTGTCTCCAACTCCTGAGGAGATGGACGCCAGGCTTAGGAGAGAATTCAGCACCTGCATCTGGCATGTTCTTCCTCGAGTCTTTTCCTGTTGGAGCAACCATGAAGAGGCCTGCTTACATCCACCTTCCCATGCTCTAGAATATTACGTTGCTTCACCTGAACACACAAATTAAGAGGACTTGTTTTGTGGCATCTAAGTAGGTTATACATTTTAGTTAACAGCTAATTTGTTGCTAGAGATCCTCTACAGATAGAAATAGACATGCTCATTCTAATTCTAGGTACTTTTTCTAAGGAAAAAGATTAGACATGCTCAAAAGACACCCATAAAAGAGTGATTGTTGTAATATTATGACTTCTAAATTAATGTTGAAAAGTATAAAACAACCTGAATCTTTAATGTTGGAGTATTGGTTCAAATAAATATTGGCAGGCTTATGCAATAGTATATATTGTGAAGAATTTTTTTAAGTATATTTTATTGATTATGTTGTTACAGTAGTCCCAATTTTCTTCCCTTTGTTCTCCTCTGCCCAGTAACCCCCTTCCCTCTAGAAATCCTCCGCCCCTTAGGTCATGTCCATGGGTTGTGCATATAAGTTCTTAGGCTTCACCCTTTCCTATATTATTCTTACCTTCCTCTGTCTATTTTGTACCAAAAATTATGCTTCTTAATCCCTGCACCATTTCCCCATTTCTCTACCTTCCCCCTCCCAGCTGATAACCCTCTGAATGATCCCCTTATTTATGATTCTGTTCCTATTCTGGTTTGCTTAGTTGGATTTTGTTTTTATTTTTTTAGATTCAGTTGTTGACAGTTGTGAGATTGTTGTCATTTTAATGTTCATAATTTTGATAATTTTCTTAAGTAAGTCCCTTTGACATTTCATATAATAATAGCTTGGTGATGATGAACTCCTTTAGCTTCACCTTGTCTGGGAAGCACTTCATCTGCCCTTCCATTCTAAATGATAGCTTTGCTGGACAGAGTAATCTTGGTTGTGGATCCTTGCTTTTCATCATCTTGAATACTTCTTACCAGTCTCTTCTTGCCTGCAAAGTTCCTTTTGAGAAATCAGATGACAATCTTATAGGCACCCTTTTATAGGAAACTCTCTGCTTTTCTCTTGCTGCTTTCAAGATTCTCTCCTTATCTTGAACCTTTGGCATTTTAATTATGATGTGTCTTGGTGTGGTCCTTTTTGGGTCTAGCTTGTTTAGGACTCAATGTGCTTCCTGAACTTGTATGTCTATTTTCTTTGCCAAATTTGGAGAGTTTTCCTTCATTATTTTTTCACATAAACTTTTAATTTCTTGCTCTTCCTCTTCTCCTTGTGGCACCTCTATGGTTTGGATGTTGGCACGTTTAAAGTTGTCCCAGAGGTTCCTAAGCCTCACTTAATTTTTTTCAATTCTTGTTTCCTCATTCTGTACTGGTTGACTGTTGTTTTCTACCTTATGTTCCAAATCATTGATTTGAACCTTTTTTCCTTCCCTTCACCATTGATTTTGTGTGGATTTTTTTGTTTGTTTGTTTCATTTAGCATAGCTTTCACTTCTTCCCTTATGCATTTGCCATACTTAAGCATATCTGTCAAGCCTATGAGCATCTTTATCACCAATGTTTTGAACTCTTCATCTGTTAGGTTGGCTATCTCCTTGTCATTTAGTTCTCCCACTAGAACCTTGATCCATTCCCTCTTTTGGGCCATACTTCTCTGTCTCCTCTTCTTGACAGGCTCCTGTGTTTGTTTGCCTCTGTGTCTTAGGTAGAGCTGTTGCTCCTGTTATGTTGTAAGGGGCAGAGCCTTAGGGATTCATCAGTACAGGGCAACCTGTTTCACCACATTGTGGCACTGTATGTGGGGGAGGGGTCTGAGAGGGAACAATGTCACTTGCTCAGCACTTCTCCCACTTTGTATGGGACTGGCGCCTCTCTAGCTGTTGCCCTGACTGTTGGTCCCAGAGTGGGTGGGTCTGTGGATATTCTAGGACCATGGAGGCCCTTTAAACAAGCGAACTCTGCTGAGAGACCTGCAGTTTCTTCCTCCACCCCAACCGCCACTGGTTTGCACAGTCAAAAGCAATGAGGCTTGATTTTCCCTGGTGCTGGGACCATGAGCTGTGTGGTCTGGTCTGGTCCTGGGAGCACTCCTCAGGTGTCCCTCCTGACTTTTTAAAATGTGTGACTATGCTTTCCTCCACATACCACTGCCGCTGCTGCTGCCGCCGCTGCTGCCACTGCCACCACACCATGTCCTCTCTGCCCTGGCTCCACCCCTCCTACCTGTCTGGATGAGTATTTCTTCTTTATGTCTTTATTTGTTGGACTTCCATTCAGCTTGATTTTCTGGAACTTCTGGTTGTCTCTAGTTTTGAGGTAGTTGTATTCCTTGTTAGTTGTGGAGGGAGGTGCAGCATCTCTGTCTAGGTCTGCATCTTGGCTGGAAGTTTATGAAGAATTTTTAATGGTAATGTAGGTTTATGTTTGCTAACATGGAATTTATCTGTGAATTATTACACATAAATGAAAAGAAAAAATAGCTATCACTTATAATTCTACTAACCAGAGAAAAGCAGTCGATCTAAATGTTTCTCGACAAAATGATATCATATAATTCAAGTTTTTACTTAAAAAACGAACATTAATCTGTTTAGTTATTAATTCAACACATATTTTCCCAGGCCCTATTCTAGACCCTCAGGATACAGTAATGATAAAGACCAACATGTTCCCAGCCCCTAAAGTTTGTGGAGTAATAAAGACATTTAAAAATCCTCTGAATCATGAAATCATCTTCTACAACACAATTTTAAATGGTGATTGAATGTTCAATAACCTCCTAACTAATCTATGTATTTTCACAAAAGAGGTTTCTTTCTCTTTATTTTTAGTATTTGCCATTTTTTAATAGATCCTGTGATTTTATAAAAACCTCCTATTCAAACAATTATGTATGATTATGTCCTCAGGACACATCTGAAGAGAAACTGCCTTGTTAAGAGATACGTTGTTTGAAAGTTTTTGGCTTCGTACTACATAATTGCCTTCAGAGATGTTGAATCAGTTATGATTTCACCAGTGGTGATGTGAGTACCAACACACGCTATGCTAAACACTGGGTATTATTTTACAAATAAATAACTTTACCAATTGGTAAGTTAAAAAAAAAAAAAAGAAACTGATGTCTCATTCCTTCATTCTGTTGGTTCTACATTACTAGCAACATCCAATTCCTTTTTCTTATTTATTTACACTAGTGATTCTCACACACTGGACTAAGATGAGCTACATTTTAATAAACGGAGGGGACAATATTTGTTTAAAATTTATATTCTTGAAGATTCTGATGAACTAAGTGGCTCTGATATAAAGCCATTTTGATTTTAATTTTAGCCCTTCTGGGGAGCTAAGCCAGGTAACTCAGAAACAGAAACTTATGGATAAGATAAAACCATCAATCTTGTAAAGGTGATTTATGTCCTCAATTTACTTTTCCAAAGTTCCAGGGGTTAAATGTCCTCCATGGTAACCCATAGCTGGGTAATGTGGAGATTACTTTAGACTCTGATTCCCCAAGCGTTCCTGCTTCTCTTTTTCAGCTCCCTCCCATTCCCACTCCTGCTGACCTCCCAGCCCTGCCCCCCACCTGCTGCTGGCCTAGAGAAGAAAGCCACTTCCATTGGCCTTGGCTGCCTGGGGAGATCTATATTACTCCAGGGAGGACAAGAGCTGTCCTCATCTTGGTAAAGTGTGAAATTCGGTTTTGATTGCAAAGGGAAGCCATTTCAATGGGATTACACCATGACCATGTAGATTAAACTCAGCCATATGGCCTGGGGATGCTTCCTTCTACTGTCAGGTAACAGCACATTGCTAATGACATGCCGATGACATTTTCCAATGAGAAAATAAAGCCACCTGGACTGGAATAAAGGAGGCAAAAAAAAAAAAATAATAATAATAAGACCAGGTGCTGGTAAGCATTAACAGAGCTCTCAGCCTTGGGACTTCGAAGAAGAGATGGGGTTTGTTTCATTTATAAGTGAAAACCAATGCGCATAAGCCTATGTTAGAAAAAGAGTTCCAGTTGCTTCACATGGTAGAAGGAGATTTTGTGTTTTCATCAAAAGAGTTTCCACTGTTGGCTTAACATCACCTGGCCTCAGTTTCTTCATCTGTTAAGTGGGCATAAGAACAAAACCAGTTATGTCATGGCAACTTGTAAACTGCTAGCTGCTCCACAAATGTAACAACAGCAATGAACAAATTGACGGTTTTTATCAGTCAGAGTTCTAAGTTGCAAGCAACAGAAATAAACATTGGCTGATTTCAATTAAAACAAACACAATAAAAGGCTTTGAGTAATTCATAGAATTACTAGAAAGGCTTGTGCTAGGGTGAGAAAATGGACCAGTAAATGTGAGGCTGAGCAGCAGTCAAAATCATGGCTGAAAACGTAGTTGGGTGAAGCTGCAGCTATTTCAGCCTCTGGACACCATGAGTTGTACTGTCACCATCTCCAAGACTAGACACTGGATGTCCTCCTGGCACTAACAGTGTCACTTCCTGGAAACTTGTTGGCTGTAGCCACAGCCTGAGCTGCTGCTGTGACAAAGATGAATTCTATGCTGTCCTTGCTTCCTTGGGCCACTTGCTATCAGGTCCACATCTGGGGGTGGGGGCTTCTGATTAGCTGAGACACAGATGCAGGAGAGGCCAGGATAGGGGTGTCTGGCCTTGCCCACTTTCACACTAATAGATGGGTTCTGCTTTCTACCAAAATACTTGAGAATATCCAGGGAAAGATGATCAGATGCTGGGCAGCCTAAAACAACAAAACAACAAACAACAAAAGGAGGCAAAAAGCTTATGAAGCAGGGATCAGCAAACTGTTTCTGTAAAGGGCAGCAGTAAATATTTTCTGAGACTGCAGTGTAAGTGCAGTAGGAGCAGTACATAAATGAAAGAGTGTGGCTGTGTTCCAATAAAACTTTATTTACAAAAACAGGATTTGGCCTTCAGGTCATAGTTTGTGAATTCTTGTTCTAGAGTGATGATGATGTTGACAGCTAGGGAAACTTTTATTTATTTCTTTTTTTCACTGTGTGGTTGCCCTTACTTGCGCCCCCAACTGGGGACGTGACGTGTAACCTAGTCATGTGCCCTGACTGGGAATCGAACCAGCGACACTTGGCTCGCAGGCCGATGCTCAATCCACTGAGCCACAGCAGCCAGGGCTAGGGCAACTTTTAAAATTGTCCTGAGTCCTGGCTGGAAATGGATGCAGGTGGAGATAGCAGCAATTCTTTAAATTGTACTCTGGCGAAGCATCTCCCCTCATTTACTTATCTCACCTCGTCCTTGGTAACTGCTGCTTTCTCTGCGAAAATAGTTTCCTAGTTAGGTAGGTAATGACATGGAAATAATTTGAATTATAGTTCAAATCTGAGCATTAGTTGAATCCCCTACCAGGTGAGAAGTGTGGCAGAGGAGGAACTTTCTCTCACTCTGCCCTCCTGCATGATCACTCCAGGTCTCCCCTAAGTCTCTGAGGTGCTTCTCTCCTCAGCTCTGCAGTACTAGTACACCTTTTAGGGCACAGGTAATCCTTGCCTGTCATGGATGATATCAGAAGGGCACTAAGTTTACTCCAGGAACCTGGAGGTTTCCCCCCAAGTGCATGTCAGCCACATTAGTGAAACAATCCAGAGCTTCTTTCCTTTTCTATGTGATCTGGGGACAGAGGAGAGTCAATTCAATGAACTTAATGACAAGTCATCAGATGGAAAATCATCAGATGGAAAAATATTGTTTCATTTTTTTCATCATTCATGTAACTCATAGGAATTGTGATCCTGAAGTATGCCATGTCTGCACTGGGCAGTGAGGGTATAAAGATGAATAAAATGTGGTCCCGGTCCTAGAGGGCATTCAGTAGTTTTGTTTGTCTTTATAAGCAAGGTTTTTATTTTTCCCCTGAAAGCTCTCATTTATTATATCTGTTTCTCCAAAACATACTAAATGTTGCAGGGAAATGGGCTTTTTTATCACTCTGTGAGGGAGGTTGGTCATCACTTTGATCAGAAATAGGTTTGAAGGCATGTGCAGAAAACCCAACCAGTGATGGAGAACCAAATAGAAAGACTTGTTCCCCTCTCTCTCTCTCTCCTCTCTCCCTCTCCCTTTTTTCCTCTCTCCCTTCCTTCCTTCCTTCCTTCCTTCCTTCCTTCCTTCCTTCCTTCCTTCCTTCCTTCCTTCTTTCCTTCCTTCCTTCCTTCCTTCCTTCTCACCTACCTTCTTCTGTTTTTTTTCTTTATTTCCTTCCTTTATTTCTCTCTCTCTCTCTCTCTCTCTCTCTCTCTCTCTCTCTCTCTCTCTCTCTCTCTCTCTCTCTCTCTCTCTCTCTCTCTCTCTCTCTTTCTCTCTCCCTCTTTCTTTCTTTCTTTCTTTCTTTCTTTCTTTCTTTCTTTCTTTCTTTCTTTCTTTCTTTCTTTCTTTCTTTTCCTCACTCCCTTTCTCCCACTCTTCCTCCCTCCTTCCCTGTCTCTCTCTGAGCAAGAAGTCTGGATGTAGGAATTAGGATTAATGACAACTCACAATTCTCTTAGGCCACAGGTGCTGACCAGCTTTCTATTGCCTTGTGCCTTGGGGTCCTAGGGATGACTGCTCCATCTGCAGATTAGGTCTGCTATTTAGGCAAAAAGGGTTGTGCCAGCTGAAGCTGCTTACCTCTCAAGTACTTTCCTATAAATCCCCTCAGTAAGTCCCAAATATATCTCTTTGGTCAGAATTATATCAAATGACTAATGGAATAAGCAAAAGAAGCCAGGAATAGACTTTTTCAGCCAGGAATGTTACTGCTTCAAACACAGGTAATATTCTGTTAGTAAAGAAAAAGAGGAGGATGAACATTGAGTCTCAGTAGGTACACTCAGGAGTTGCTTTGCACCCATTCATGGACTCTACCAACAAACTGCCCTCTGCTTCTCATCTCTTCAGTCTCCTTTATTTGTACTTTTAAGTTGGAAATTAGGTCATCTTTCTCAACACAGTGTCATCAGTTTCATTTATAGAGTCACGAAATATTTAAAGGTAGAAGTCCCGAAAAGGTCTCCTCTTTCAACCCTCTGAGCTCATATGATAGAGTGGAGGCCCAGAGGTGTTAAATGACTTGCCCAACCTCACACAACTAGTAAGAGGCATAACCAACATTAGAACCCATAGAGAGAAGGCTGGGTATATTCTTTCAAAAGATTATGTTCTCAGTCAGACTTCAAAATTGCAAAAATTGCAAACCATCAAGATAAGGTGGAATCTTTTCTAACTAGTTTATTTCATTACTAGAATCTGCATTTAGGTCTATAGCACTAGCATTGGTGTTCGAACTATATTTTCAGTCCCTCTGCTTTTTGTTCATACTTAGAGCCTCTAAGGATCTCAGTTCAGTCCTCATTAGATGTTTAGCAGGTTCTGAATAAGTTGGTAAAAAAAAAAAAAACATGCCAAACTTGTTTTCAAATCTTGGTTTCAGATATTGTCACCCAAGAATCATGTCTAATTCATTCTCATCCTCTCCAACTGGCACCCAGTAAGCATCTCTAAATCCAAAGGATTCTATATAATGTCTGAAAACTCTATATAACAACAGGAAAAATATTCAAATGATTTATTGAATTCTTTCCCCAAATTAATGATTAAGGAATATAATGAATTGAGCTTTATATTTAGAGATATTTTGCTTGTAAATGTGTCTGGAGTTTGAAGGAAACATACAGAGCAGGCTATTTGAAAATATAATTAATGTATTGCTTAAAAATAATTTTTCTCTGTTGCAAGATTTTTTAATACTCTCTCTCTTAAATTCAGGTCCTGCTTTCTCAACCTTATTGCTTTCACTTCTGTTCAGGACCTTATTATTTCTCCCTGAACCTCTACCTCTTAAATAATCTCCTTGTTCATGTCGCTCTAATCCACCCTCCGCATTGTGGCCACCTGAGTACTTTAACAATAATATGCAGACCGTAACACTGCCATTAGAGTTCTCTTTCTCAAGTGTGATCATATATCTCTCTTGTTTAAAACACTTCTATTGTTTTCTCGGTACCAATGCTAGTGAGTACTTTATTCACTCCACACATATTTATGGAGCTCCTGCTATGTGCCAGTACTATGCTAGGCAATGTCGATGTGCTGCTGAATAAGGCAAATATGGCGGCTGCGCTCCTGGAGCTTCCACTCTAGTGAACCTTTAAAAGGGTGCTGATGACCTAGCTTCTGTCTGCAGCACCATCCAGATCTCCAACCATCCCTGTTGACCATTATATCCCAGCAATACCAGATGGTTTATAGTCTCTTAAGCACACCCTTCTTTTTCTCCTCTCTCTACCATTGCACACACTCTCTTTGTTGGTCTGGTGTATTTATTTACCCTTTAAATTCCAGCTCAGACATTGTTTCCTTTCTTGGCTTCGCCTTACACAGATTAACCACTTTTTCTCTGAAACTTTTTCATATTCTGGCATTTTTTTAGTTGTCCTATCACAAGGTAATTTATTTGATTTATTTTTATTTAATTACAGCCTATCCTTTTTTTCCCCCTAGAGTGGAGAAATGATCAAAACAAAAGGACTTTGAATTGTGTTTAAAATTCAGAAAAACTGCCAGACTCACTTTTATTAGTCGACTGCTGTATCAGGAAGAGAAATGATGACAATTTTCACATTGACCACCATGAGTTACAATGAGCATTTTGTAGCTCTGAGAACAATAGCTCTTAAGAAAAGAGCCAGGAAACTCCATGGTGCTTCATCTCACTCAACTGTAACAATTTGTGAATCCTCATTAATTGTCCAACAATGTTTCACAAGTCTTAAAAGTAACTGAAATAAAAGAGGTCATCAGTGTGTGCTTCATAATAGAAAGAAACCCTCAATTTTCAGAATACAAGAAGAGAACTATTCTTTTTCTACTCTCTAGGTGTCAGAAGGTCTAGGGAACAGAAAGAACAGGCCACAGCAATATGCAAACTGACTTGGATCTTTTCTTCTCAGCCTAAAAAATCCAGATGGCAAGAGAAGGAGGGACGTGGAGAGAAAAATCTAAGGAAAACTGCTTCATGTGTTAAAGGAGAAACTCATATTTCTATTCTCATAATTTTTTTTCCTGTAAGAGGGGGCTTTTATATTTTGTTTTCACCATAGATCATTAGGTATCTAGTAAAGGCTGTGTGCTTTATATCCTCAATGCCTCATGTAGAAACATAGTAGTTGCTCAGTAAATGCAGATTTCAGTTAAATTGAACTATTATATAGTTGATGACTGGTTTTGATGGGAAAATATCTAAAATCTAAGAGAAAGGATAGGCATGGCTTGAAAAAAGCACTGGGCTGTGTAAAACCACTGGTCACAGGGGATTGTCTAGTCATATTTTGGGGCAGTATACGCATACACAAATACAGCACAACTCAAATGGGATGTATATACGAGTTGCCTAGCAACTCCTAGGATCCATAACTTAAGCCCTATGTTTCTGGTAGTCTCCCCCCCACCCCTTTGTTGCCTTTGCCAGTGACATGGAGCTTAATTCCTGCATTTTATTTTCAACTTTTATTTTCAAAGAACTTCGGGGAGTCCAGGTGTAAAAGAAGATGAGGGGCGTGCAACACTATTCTGGCCCACTGGGAGCAGGATTTCATCTTCCATTCTCTCCGACCCCAACTCATAATTTTTTATTTAGTTCTTGGAGTCTTCTTCTTTATAAATCCATTCAGCAAAAAAAAAAAAAAATTATTTTAATTTATACAAATTCAATGTGTTGCGTGGGTTTTGGGTGGGCTGTGGAAATTGATTTACGAGTCAACCACTTTTCTCTTTTCTTGCCGTCTCCCGCTTGAGTGGTTTGTCCGCCCTGGGCCTTGCTTTCACTGGAGGAGAATAAGGTTGTCTATGGAAGAGGTCACCATTTCAAATTGGTGGAGTTCAACTGCACAAATGACATAGAACTGACAAGAAAAGACAGGGGGTTTGGAGGTCACAGACTGCATAGGTCTCGCTTAGGGTTTTTGCTTTGTGATGAACCCTGGCACCAAAATGAATTAAATAACAGGCTTAAGGACTATTGAGGGAAGACTGAATGCAAATCAAAGATAAGTAGAAGTTTTCTTTCCTAAAAGGGGAATGATTTTTTTCCTTCCCTCTCCCCCTTCCATATCTACGCCGGCAAGAGCTGCATGTTAAACATGATTTTGCTGGCATTATGCGGGCGCTTTCACTCTGCTGCCGTGACGATGGCCTATCTTGGCCTATGATTAATGACCTGCTAGGCAATTTGGAACCCATAATAACTCCGCGGTCCACATACAAACTATATATTCACATTCTTTTTGCGGATTTGCCAAGCTGTTACCAAGGGGCCTGCACAGGAGCCGGATTGCTCAAAAGATAGCGAAGCATTTCTGCAGATGCCATGTGGGCCTTATCTTGCTGAAAACTGCAATGAGCAGTGGGCTCATTTACAAAACCCAAAGCAGAGATCTCGCTGCTTCTTTATTTCAGCTCAGATTAGGGGAAAAAAAAAAAAAAAAACATGGCTGGGGGAAAAAAAAATACCCTGGTAAAAAGTGATCTCTCTGCATGATCTCTAAGCAGCATACAGTGGTGTTCCCCAATTTTGAATCAGCTTCATCCAGGCCTAATGCTGATAATGCCCTCCAAAAGCAAAGAGTGAGATCTGGAAAACACTAGCCTTAACAAAGGCTGGTCTTCAAGGTTTGCTTTTTGGAACTGTGTGTGTGTGCGCTTCTAAACAGGAAACCTGTGCATTGGAATGAAAGGGTATTGGACCGGGAATCGGGGGACTGAGGTCTAGTCCCAGTTCAGCCCTTGCCTTGCTATGTGACCCTGGATGCATTTCTTCTCCTCTCTGGGCTGCAGTGTTCACACCAGTTCAACGGCAAGATTGAATTTAGCAAACAATCAAGCAGGCATTTTCTGGCTCTAATTTTTATTCATTTTAGCAGATATTTATTCAGTGCCCACCATGTACTTGGCACTTTTCCAGGCTCTTGAGATATTTAGGGAAGAAAGCAGACAAAGACCCCTGTGCCCAAGCACCTTACATTCTAGAGGGGTGAGACAAACATGAACAGTAAGAAATTAATATATACATTGAGCATGTTAGAGATAATAAATACTATGGAGAAGGAGAAAGAGCAGAGTATGGGGGGACAGGAGAGCCATGGGTGGGGACTTGCAAGCAGATTAGAATATGAAACATAACGTGGTAGCCAAGATAGGCCTTGATGAGAAGTGGGACTTGGCAGTGATCTTTAGGAGATGGGAGAGCTAGCCAAGCAAATATCCAAGTGGGAGGCTTCCTGGCAGAGATCACATCTCTAGAGAATCTAGATTGACTGGTTTTCAGTCACTTAGGTAGCTGGTGGCAACTTCATCACCCTGTTCAGTAGTTTCAACTTTGGCTGCATGTTGAAAGTAGCCTGGAGACTAGAAAAATACAGAGGTCTTGGTCCCAGGTCCAGAGATTCGAATTTTATGGGTGCATTGAGAGTTTATAAAGCTCCCAAGGTATTTCTTCTATACTGTCAAGTTGAGAAATGCTGATCTAGATAGAGCAAGCAGGTCAACTCTACCATAACTTTTCTAGGGACTGTTTGTCATTGAAAAGCCATCTTACAATTCACAATGTCAAACCAAGTACAGGTTTCCCCTGCTTTTCAAAAGTTTGCATTAACTCCATTTCACATTTACAAAAAGTCTACAATAGTACCTGTTTCTGCTAACTGAAAGAAGTCAGAAGAGGATTTTTGCATTTATGAAAAGAAGGCAAAAAGCGAAAGTAGCATTGAGTGATATATTTGGGACTTACTCAGGGGACTTAGAGGAAAGCACTGTACAGGTGAGCAGCTGCAGCTGGCCTAACCCTTCTGTTCCTTACCCTTACCCTTCTTGCCTGGAAAGCAACATGATCTGGACGTGGAGCAGTCATCTTGGGACCCCAAAGCACCAAGCCAAACAGTAAGTAAGAACAGAAAGCCAGCAATGTGTAGCATATTAATACCTCCAGTGTCAGGAATCATATTACAGTACCTGCTGGGTAAACATGAGGTTTGCATCCTAGTCGATGCTCATCCTTTGTTGAAGTGAGACCACCAATGCTGCATTTTGTTGAGACTTCGAAAGAAAAAAATATTATGACATGGTGGAAGGTGCTCTAAACTGGGTGTAGATGCCGGAGTTCAAGTCATGGCCCTGTTTCTAGTGAGCTGAGAAATCCTGGACAGGTCACTCACTTCAGTCATTTATGGTGTGAATAACTGCTGTTTAATGACATATATAAGATACAATGGCTCTTATATCTCAATTAGTTAATGGTTAATGACATTTTTATTTGTAACCAGAATGTGTAGAAGTCCTAACAGAGTACTTATATCAAAAGTGTGAGTGCAACCTCCAAAAGATCAAGGGTCCTTGAAAGTTATAACAATTAAAACAGTACAGTAATAATCCACAAATCAATAGGTGAATCAATGGAACAGAATGCAACATCATGAAACAATATTTACCAAAAAGTAGTATAAGATAATGGAGTTATTATAAGCAAATTGGGAATGAATAAATTATTCAACAAATAATGTTGATAAAATTGATTATTTGAGGAGAGAGCAGTTATTTGGTTTCTAACCTTCTTTACTATATAATGTGAAATAAAGTCTGGCTTGAATGAAGGACTAAAGATACAAAAATAAAGCCATGAACAATTAGAAGACAATACTGGTTTTAATGGTCTATAAGATGTGAAGACATCTTTAAGCATAAAAACAATAAAAAGAACCACACAAAAGAAAAAAGAGTTTAGAATGTAAATACAACATAAAAGTTAATACATCGAATTGTTGCAATTAAATTCAAAAGTGAAGGACAAACTGAAAAAATATTTCTAAAACTTATCACAAATATTAAGTATTTTTAATAAGAAAAAATTTTATAAATCAATAGAATATAGCAAAATTTTATGATAAAAATAGGAAAAGAAACAAATAGATAATTTATGAAATATGACAATGGTCAACAAAGATTAGAAAATATTTAACTTCACCAATAATTAAAGATATAAAAAATTTAAATGAGAACCTTAGGTGCAACAATAAAAAAAAAAGAAAAGAAATCTTGTCATTTACAACAATGTGGAGAACCTAGAGGATATTATGCTAAATGAAATAAGTCAGATGAAGAAAGGTGAATATGGCATGATTTCACCGATAAGTAGAAAAAAAATGAGAAAACAAAACAAAACATACAGAACAAAACATAGATATGGAGATTCATAGATACATAGAACAAAGGGACAGTTACCAGAGGGGAAGGTATTGGGGGGGATGAATGTAAAGGTAAAGGGACACAAAAGGGATAAACTTCCAGTTATAAAATAAATGGGCCATTGGGGCATATATAGTGTGCAACACAGGGAATGTGGTCGATAGTATCATAGTAAGGTTGCACAGTGAGAGAGAGTTAATAGACTTACAGGGGTGATTACATCATAAGGTGTACGTATAATTGTTGAATCACTATGTTGTACACCTGAAGTTAATAAAATATTGTATAGCAACTATACTTTAATAATCTTTTTTAAAAAGATTAAAAGAATTGATAATACTTAATTTAGGCCACGGAAATAAATATTTTACAATGGCTGGTGGAAATCCAAATTGATACAACCTTTCAGGAAGCAATTTTACAGTGCTTATAAAGAATTTAGACAATGTCATATCCTTTAAACCAGAAATACCATTCATTAGGATTAACATTCAGGAAAACAACCATAAAGAAACTGTCAGAAATAATGTATTGATAACTAAAGTCTTACCTGTAATAGCAAAATCTTGGGAATAACCAAAATGACCAACAACAGAGGAATAATAACATAAATGATGGTAGAGCCATAATGGGAACAATTATCTTCATTTAAAAGTGATTTTATGAAGTCTATTTATTGATATAAAAATGATCACAATAAAGCATTAAATAAAATTTTAAAACCAGAATACATAAACTGGGTGCATGTTCAATATGCACCCAAACCCAATTGCATAATTATAATATATACACCCTTTTAGAAAGAGTGTGAAAGGAAAGAAAGATCATGCTACCATTCTTGGGCAGAAAGATTGCAAATGGTTTTACTTATTTTTCTAAAAATATTTCTGCATGAAAGCATGTTGTATTTACATAAGGAGACAAATGCAAATGTTATAAAATCTAGAAACAAATAGATAAGCAAGCAACCTCTCTCTTCTTCTTTCCCTCTTCCCCAACATGTGTAATCGATGCTCTGGGTAAAAATGATTTTCTTAGAGTCTGGATTTTTCTGAATGAGAAAGCCAAGAACAAGGCTGGATTTGATTCACTAGCTCATTTACAGGAAGCTTCTGAGAGAAGACATGTGATAAACTAATACTGGGGTATAAAAGGTGCCACTTATGGAGCACCCCTTATGCCTGCAGGATGCTAGGCACCTGGCATACTTCAGGTTAGCAGCTGAAGTCCCCACAGTCCTACTCAAGGAGCCCCTCTGACAGGTCCTTTCTGATGGAACCTATGGCTACAACAGACAGTGGAGGAAAAGGCGGTAGCCCTGTGTTTACGGCCTGAATTCAGAAATTTTTTTTTCTCTCGCAGAAACATTGGTAATAAGGGGAGGTTAGTTCTCACCTGTGATTCTTTTTGCATGATGCTTGTTATGCAGGTTTAGAAATCTAAGCCTTGTTTGTTTAAGGTGATTAAGTGTTTGGTGTGCAAAGCATTGGGCTATTGCTTTATTCTCATTAGTTCATTTAATCATCACAGCAGTTTTCTAGAACTTCTGTGACAAAGTACCACAAACAGAGGGGCTTAAAACAACAGAAACTTGTTCTCTCACACTTCTGGAGACTAGAAGTCTGAAATCAAGGCATCTGCAGGGTTAGTTCCTTCTGTAGGCTCTGAGGGAGAACGTGTTCCTTGGTTCTCTTCCTAGCTCCAATGTCTGTCTCTGTCATATGATGTTCTGCACTCTGTGCATCTGTTCCCACATTTTATAAGAACACCCATTATTAGATTAGGGTTCACCCCAATTCAGGATGACTTCAACTTGATTACATCTTCAAAAAGTCTATTTCCATATATGGTCACATTCACAGGTTCCAGGGGTTAAGAATTTTCATGTAAATTTTTGAGGGGAGACACAATTCAACACCAAACACACACGATTGAATTACTTGTATTGGAAAATGTACTCAGGATTCCACATAACACTTGGTACAAGAATCCTTGGAACACCAGCCATTGGTAAGTTGGGCCTCTTCTCTCTCTCTCTATATATATATATATATTTGTGGGTTTGAGCAGCAGGTGTTCCATTTTATCTAGCTTCAGGGAAAAAGAAGAGATTTTGAAGGGAAAGAAGGAAGTCAACATGGAGAGCACACATGTTATCTCATTGAATCCTTCATTGCTCTTTTGTGCAGGTATAAAACTCCCCTTTTATATCTCAGAGAAGTTGATAAGTTTGCTTAAGTCACACAGTATATCCATTCTGCAACAGGCATTTGAATGCAAATTTGTCTGATTTCAAAGACATTGCCTTCAAGTATACCCTGGTGTCTCACCTTTGGTGCCAGAAGATCTGAGTTCTAATGCTGGTCCATTTCTACTGAGTGCTGTGACCTGGAATAAGTCTTTTAATCCCTTAATTTTGCTGAAATCTTTTCACTTTACAATGAAGTCAATAAATGTCATCTTCATGGGTTTTTATGAGTATCTAGAAAGATAAAGTAAAATATGGGGGTAAGGGCTGGCTTTGGGGTCTAAACAGCCTTCAGTTGGAGTCTTAGCTCTATGTGCAGAATGTCACACAGCTTACTTAACCTAAATTTCTTTATCTGTAAAAAAGAGATAATCTCCCCTGCTTTAAGGGTTTATTGCAAAGATTAAGTAGGCTTATATCCTTAACACAGTTAGCTTGGTCTGGCCATAGTAAGCCCTCAAAGATTATCTGTAGTTTGGCATTTAAAAGCGTTTTCAAAAGTGCAAAGCTCTAATTAATGCCAGTTATTAAAATTGCTCTTTATTTTGGTTTTTATGGAATTATGTGCTCTTAGATTTGTTTTTTGTTTCTTTATTCTTCAGCTGAAAATTACCCAGGTTTGACTATCAATGGTAATTCTAACTTCTGTGCAACGCTAAAAAACTGGAGATTTGCCATATAGGAGGACAAAAGCTCCTGCCACAAACTTCCTGAATGTTCTACTCCTGGAGGAGCGGGAGGGCCATCAGCCTGTTTGAGGCTCTGTGAGGTCTCAGGGTCTCTGACAAGTCCCTCATTAACTCATCCTTGTTTGTGCACTCCATGACCTGCACAGCCTGCATCAGTCTGTGGTTGTTCCGAGTTATCACGTGGCCAGCTTCTCTAGACCCGTTTCAGCTTGAGTAACTCAGGGCAAGACAAATGTCTATCAAGGTATTCACTGGGATTTCTAATCAGCCCTGAAAACATCTGCCTGGCTCCCTCTGCTGAAACCCCTGAGGATCTCTCATTTGTCAGCTTAGCCTTTTAGGCTCCATTCCCATTCCTTTTCTGTGCTTACCCTTCCCTTCTCTCTCACTCACACAAAGGCTGGTGTTTAGGGAACTTGCCAAACCTACTGTCCTTTTTGAAGGACGTCACTTTAAACATAAACCTTCATCCTCTCTACCCACATAAATTTGATCACAGCTATGTAGACCAGAGATCAGTGCTACCTGAAATGAAGCGATCTGCAGGCAGTCTAAGATACTTAAGATTCCTGGTCAGTAAGGGAGCTTAATGTCATATGGTGACCATAGCACCCAGGCAACTCTTCTCTTGAGGAGGTTGGGCTGGACATGCCCCCAGACGTTGCATCAGCTGAGGGAAAGCAGTAAGCAGAAGCCTCCAGGAAGCAAAAAGTAAGTGAGAAATGGAGTAGAAGCAGACAGAAAGGGAATGAGACCTGAGCATGGAAAAGTTGTGACGAAGACCCATTGAGGAGACTGTTAATAATGTCACCAAAGGTTTGATCCAGACACTGAGTGTTTGAAGCATCCCAAACAGGATTGTGGACTTTATTATTTTGTTCTTAGACTGCACAGAACAAAAATGAGGTCTGGTAACTGGGGGGAAAAGAAGGGTTTTGAAAAAAATGTGGGAAGGCTGTTAGAACCAGAGTAGCTGAAGAAATGGGTTTGGCAAAGAGCTGAAGGCAGGTGTCTCTGGGAATCTGGAAAGCAAGACTCTCCTGAGTTGTGCCTCTGCAATGAGTCAAGTTCAGCTCCAACTTCACTCAGAGAAAACTACTGAGATAATCTGAATGCCTCATCTGGACTGCCTGTAGTTAAAGAATTGTAGGAAATCTTGTTTGATGAAAATTAAGCCTCTTTGCCTAAAATAATGGGGGCCTGGGTGCTGGTGGGGCCAGAAAAATAGTCATCTTGTCCTCAGAGGGCAGGCTGTGAGGCTGCTGATACCACTCCCTGTGCTTTCATCGTTCCACTGGCAGCCTCCCATCACCTGAGGTCACCTGAGCCTGTCTCACAGAAGTAGTCCTCCTCTGTCATCCCCAATCTTGCAGACCTTCCCCATTCTGAAATGGTATTCATTTTGTTTTTCTCTTGTTAGTCAGTAGTTGGGAGACTGTATTACCGCTCCCATTTCATTCCTCCTTTTTGCGTTTCCTATAATGGCCGTGTGACTTTCCAGTTCCTCACACTGGAGGCTGAGTATACTTCCCTGCCCTCTGAGTTTGGGATCAGCCCTGTAACTTGCTTCAGCCAATGGGGTATCTGCAGTCGTGATGGAAGCAGAGATGTGAGTTGTGCTTAAGCAGCTGGGCTTTGCTCATGTGCACCTCTGGCAGTGCCAAGAGAACAACACTCTCGAGGCAGCCCGCTGGTCGCAAGGGCACTGACGTTCCATGGGACACACCTGGACATAACCTGTACCTGGGAACCAAGCCCAGCCGAACCTAAACGTAGATTAACAGACCTCTAGCTGACCTGCACGTGAATGATCAGGAATACATGTTTGATTTGGGGGTGGTCCATTGCACAGCATTATAATGGCAATTGCTACCACATCCATCTTGCTATGTCGTAAGGTGAAATTGAAATAATACAGGTTTTGGAAGAAGACAGACTTGGCCTGAAATCCTGGACCCAATCTTTATTCGCTATGGGGCTTTGGGGAAACAACATCTTTGAGCCTCAATTATTAGGCTAATGGAAATAATCCCTTTCCCACTTCCCTTTTCCTAAAAAGCATCTTTTTTAAACAGCATTATTGAGAAATAAGTGACATACTATACATTACATGTTCTCAATGCGTATAATGTTATAAGCTTGAAATATATATGCAGCTGTGAATCATCATCACAGTTAAGATAATAAATGTATCCATCACCTGGGAAAGTTTTCTGGAGACGTTTTGTAATTTCTCCTCTCTTCCCCTCAAAGTTGCTTCCACCCTGAGCCGAGAACTGATCCATTCCCTGTCAGTGTGGACTAGTTTGTAATTTTTTCTAGAATGTTATTGAAATGGAAACAGACAGTATATAATCATATTATTTGTATTGATTCTTTCACTAGGCACAATTATTTTAAGATTCATCCATGTTGTGATGTGTATCAATAGTTCATTTCTTTTTGTATCCACCAACAGAGTCAAAACCAGTTATATGTCCACAAGAATTCTTCCTATTGCCTTGTTTATAAAAAATTAGATTATATTATTGAACTATTATGAGAATTATTAAATGTCATAGTTAATCTAAAGTACATTCTGGTGCCTTTGCACACTATGGTCTTAACAAATATGAGACCCCCTTTCTTTCATGCATAGTTAAGTATTCCAGTAAGTATTTCTATAGCCCTGGAGTCAGAATTCACTAGTGATATGCTGGAGAATCTTTATCAACTGGCTCTGTAAGGAGGGAAGTGTGACCTAATTTATAGTATTTGCTATTATCTGGGTAAAAATCCTCTTGCCACAGCTGATTTCAAACAATTGACGTGACATCACGGAACACAGAGCTGGGAGGAGATGAATAATACCACACCATTATACAATATTTCAATCATACGGCTACAAATACAACTGATGTAAATAATTTCAAGAGCATAGATAATGATAAGGTGTAGTAAAATAGGAAGTAATGAGTTTTGGACATTATTACCTTTGTTTTTGTTGTAAGGTAATTTAATTTCTACTAATGGCTATATTTAAAAACTGACAGAAAATATAAGCAAATTCAGCCATTGGCTCTTTTAAGTCAGTACCACCCAACTCCAAACCCCCACTGTTTTTCCTCCCCCAGTCCCCCAACCCACCTTTTTAGGGCTTTCTTCCTTGAATATATAGTTGCAAAAGTGGAAGCTTTTCTATGATGTTTTCCTGCAATTGAACTTAGGAATCTGCTTGTCAGTGTCTTGGACTCTGTCACTCCTCGTTCTACCCAGGGTCATGGCTGGACTTACTGTAGGACACCAAAGAAATGAACGGGGGTTCATCACTGTCCTCTCTAACTGTCCTTCTCCTGTAACCCCCCAGCACCATTCCACCCAAAGCTGCAGGAGTGATTAAGACTTCTCTTAGTGAATAGCTGATGAGTAATTAGAGAAAATTATAATACTGGAAGGGAAAAAAAATCTAAAGGAAATACTATAATTATGACTTTTTCAGAGTCAAAGGGGAAGCATATAGAAAATAGTAAATTCTACCCTTTTTAAATTCAAGAACTATTTATTTGATATTGCCTATGTGCTAGGCATGGTGTTCAAGCCATATAAAAAGGGGACACATTCCAAGACATTATTTTTGCTCTCATAGTCAGCTTTTATTCTCCCCCAAGTAGCTCACTTTTTCTAACCCTTATGTGAACATCTACTCTGTGATGTTCAGGAGGAATCCTATTCCGTGACATCCTGCCTTCTGTTGTTCTTCCTTCAATTTGGTATCATTCTGTGTCAGGCTCAGTCTAGACTAGGTATTGGGAAGATGGGGGCTTTTCAGAACATGTATTAGTGACCTTTCACACCCTAGATTCTGCTAAAGAGGTTGAGTTGAGATAGGTTTGGTGTGCCAAGCTTTAAAGAAAATTTTAGAAACCTTCCAGGTATAGCCAAGTTTGAGATCCCCCCATCAGTAAAAATTATGGTCATACCTATGTATTCTGTTTAATATTTTGCAGGTTAAAAAACATTAACCTGTTTCATTAAGCACATAAGCAGATCTCTGAAGGGCAAGCAAGAATTCTTAGGGCCAGTAAATTCCAGATCCCTCAGGAGGAATAAAATGTTTGCCCAATGGTCTTACACCTTTCAAGGCACCTTTACAATCATGGAGCCAGAAGCTGAAGGCAGAGAAGCTGAATTTCACCCCTTTATTTCCAAGTCATACCCCTTCATGCCTTCCAGAAATTAGAAACAAGCGCATTGCCAGTCCATTTTGCTCCGTTGGCCTCTCATAGGAGTAGCGTCAGATAATGCAGCAAACTAGTATTCAGTTGTCAAGACGAGAGAGATGAAATAAAATAGTCTCTTGTTATCAAGGCGCTCACCTTTTATTGGGAAAAAATACAGATGTACAAATTCAATGTGATAAGTACCACAACAAAACGTGAACCAGATGATGTGTGATGGCAGAATGAACCCTTCATTCCCGCTGGAAACATGGAGGGGCTGGGGAAGGCTTCCCATTGGCATTGACAGAGAAAGATTAGAAGAGGCTTGCTGGTGAAGAGAAATGGTGCAAAAGGGCACATGACGTTCAGAAAATTGAATGTGCAAAAATGTAGAAGACTTCGAATGGGGAATGGTGAGGGAGGAAATTGTGTGTAGTCTATATAGTTATAGTGTGCGGGTGTGTGCGTGTGCAGTTGTTCGGGAAAAAGTAATAAAGAATGAGATTTACAAAGGTAGAAGCAAGATGGCAAAGATATTTGGATATGCTAACGAATTTAGGCTTTATTTTGTAGGTGTTTGGGCCCTCAGTGATGCCGCCAACTAACGTTTTCAAGTAGGAGAATATGCTCATTGATCAGAGATAATCTGGATGGCATTGTTGAATATGACTTACTGGGGAGAGACCAGAGGCAGAGAGGCAGGTAAGAGGATATTGGGTTAATCTGCTTTTCGAAGGTCCAAACGAAGGTAGTTGGAGTGGTGGGTAAGCATGGGGAACACGATGGAGCACAGGAATGGCACATAGGAGGCACTTGGCGGACACTTGTTGAATTAATGAATGCATTAATGAACACACTAAATATAGATATGTCAACCTTTAACCTACAGGTACTTTCGGGATTCAGTGCTGATTTCTTTTTAATGAAGAATTTATTTTGTGGACCAATATCTAGCAGTAAAATTTAAAATCTAGACTTCCAAGCCCGTGTTTTTGAATCTCCACTTCATCTTCACACACTGGCTTTGGAAACTAAGAACATCTGAAAGCTTTTGTATAATCTGATTAAGAACTGAATAAGAAGAGGCAAGGGGTTAACGATTAGTGGTTTAACACCACATTTACCTAAGCTGAAAGGGTTTTTCTAAAGATTGTTAAAAAAAATAAAAAGACTTTTGTGAAGTATGTAATACGAGGCCTGGGCTTCAAGCCCAAAGTTAACATACCCACCATCCTTTCTGACCATTCTTGTCACTTTCTATGCTTAAAATTCTTCTGCATTCAAGCTCTGAGACAACTGTCCCTCATTTTAATCTGGAATAGAATTCACGCTCTGATTTTATAGTACTGTCATGAATCTGTATGCTTTTACTCTGAATGACTGTGTAGGTAATAACATGCATTCTCAAGGGAGGAGATACAACTCTCAAGGAAGCAAAAATTGGTTCTTGGGAGTGAGGACATTTTGTGGACCACAGTACATAAATAGGTATACAATATATTTTTAATACTTTCATAGGGCCAATGAGGCAAAACCTGTCCAGAAAAGCTCCTTACGGGAATAATAATAATAAGAAGAATTTTAAAAGGTTCAGAAATACTGGTTATAAGAAAATACTTAAAAACGCACTAACACTGCTCCTTTTCTCATCTCCAGGAAAAAGGATATCAGATTGGGAATTAGGAGCCTTGAGTTCTAATTTTCTTAATATGATTTTATTTATTCATTTTTCAGAGAAAAGGAAAGAGAGGGAGAAATAGAGGGGAAGAAACATCAATGTGTGATGTGTGAGAGAAACATATTTCAATTGCCTTTTGCAAGTCCCCCACAGAGGACTTGGCCTGGGAATTGAACCTGCGACCTTTTGGTTCACAGGCTGGTGATCAATCCACTGAGCCATACCCGGCAGGGCTCTAATTTCCACACTTATCACCAATGAACACATTCTTTCATATCTCTATTCATCAAATATTTATTGAATACCTTTTATGTGCTAGGCACAGTGCTAGACTCTGGAAGTAGAATCATAAGCACGACATTACATTCTCATGGCGATTATGTCTGGGAATGGAACAGATGTTTATAAATAACAATGATAATGATAAGAAATATAATTACAAAGATATCTATGGGATACGATAATTAATTTAAATTTTTTATAATAATACATGCAGTAAAGAAGTTTCATAAGGACCACAGGAAAACTTAAGCTGGTAGAACATGAACAAAGATTTGGGGACAGAACTTTCCAGGAAGAGAGAAAAGAAAGGATGGAAGTTCAGAGGCAGGATGGAGCTTTGTCATGTGCAAGGGACAGAAAGATGTGGCTGGAATGAGGGGAGAGAGGTACGACATGAGGCAGGTGATGGGCCAGACCAGATCATGCAAGGTCATGCAGACTGTGGGGAGGAGCTTGATTTTATTCTAAGTGCTCTTTGATTTTGAGCAAGTCATTCAACTTCTGTCAAATGGTGGGAGTGAGGTGGAGGGGTGAGCAGCTGAATGGTTCTAGAACGCTAAGTTGAGCCTCATCTAGTTCAGAACCTGTAAGAGATGCCTCCAGTCTTTACAATAAGGAAAGTAAGGGAGCAAATAAGACTCGCATCTCCAAAGATGCAAGTCACTGGGCCGGGACAAATTCACATTTCTCTGGAAAGAAAGGAGTGAAAAGAACTCCGGGCCAGGAGGTCATATCTGAAATCAGAACCAGCCCTTTTTCCACTTACAGTTTTTGAGGTGCACATACTGTTTTTCCTTTTCCTGCTTCTCCCATTAGTCTGGGGCTGTGTAATGGGGGGAAAGCTCACGATTGGGGGCTGGGCCTTGGGCTCTGGAGCCCCATCTGTTATTAAATAAATATGTGACATGAGCAACTTCATTCCGGGATCTGGGCCTCCAGACCCTCATCTGGGACCATCATTAAGATTCCTTCTAGAACACAGACTCTATGATGCTATTACTTTGCTTTTCACCAGAGATGGGGAGGAACATAACACCCCGACTGCCTGCAAGTGCACCCGAACTCCCCTACAATAATAAAGCAATTTCCTTTTAAATGGTTGAGCAGGAAAGTCAGGAGGCCCTTACAGAATATGATGAAACCCAGTCCCAGCTGAATATTGAGTTAGAGGGAGGTCTGCAACTAGAGTGGGGGAGAGTGGAGAGAGAGGGAGATGTCAGGGTTGGGGAGAGAGAAATTTTAATTGCGATTGTTTGGCCTGCTGATCCTAGGCAAACGAAGAAGCCCCCAAGCAGCGTCCAACACAGATATTTGAAAGGCAGAGCCGGTTGGGGGATGGTTTGGCTTCTCCCTTCCCTCTGAGGCTGTTTGAGGAGCGGTCTGCAGCGCTGACAAGCACGGGTTTTGGAGGCCATTGAAAAGTTTTGGGCCTAAATAGGGTAGGCAGCTTGGCTTAAGTGTTGCTAAGGAATACCTGGCAACCGGCAACAATAGGCCTTTTAGAGAATCCAGGGCAAACAGTGACCGTGGTAATGGGTGGGCTTAAGGGTCTCCTTGGCTGGCTGGGCCCCTCCTCTCCTCACACAGGGGCCTGGGCACTGGGCTATGTTCCGGAAATTCTCTGCACAAAGCCCCATTCAGTGGGAGGAGGGTCAATGCGTGTGCTTTTGGGGACGGGGGTGGAGACAAGGGGTGAGGAGCAGGCGGGGGAGGGGGTACGGGAGAAGGAGCTTTACTGCCAAAAAAAAAAAAAAAAAAAAAAAATCCCCTCTCAAGTCTCTTTCTTTTTGCAAAGACTAAAAGAGGCACAGAAAGTGCTAAGTTTGTAAAAGAAGCTGAAAAGGTTCAGAAAAGTAGCATAAAAGGAGCTGGGGAACGCCCCGTGAATTTTGAACAGAGCAGAGAAGGGACCCTAAAAACCAATTAGTGATGCTGCTTGTAAATGAAGCGGCAGCTCGCTTGGGGTGGGGAGCTGAGGGCTGGAGGTAGGTGCACAGGGGCGCAGTGCGGGGGCGGGGGCAGGGGCGGGGGGGGGGTGGGGGGCAGGCGGATAAGAGGTGGTGAGGGGCTGGGAGCAGGTGAGGAGCAGGGTCGAGGTGCAGAGTGGACAAAAGGAAGTGCGTGAGGACTGGAGGGGCGGAAAGCGGAGCAATGCAGTCCCCTCTCTAACCACTTGCCTTCAAGTTCCTCTCTCTCTGGGCTGTGCAGCTGCCCTCTTAGCTCAGACATTGTCGCCTGGTTCTGGCAGCACCACCGCGCCCTCCCGCCCCAAAGGCGGTGGAGTCTCAGACAGTGACTGGCACCCAGGACCTGTCCCTCCAGCCTCTTGGTCCCTGCTAACCACCAAGGAAGACCCACGCTTCCGAGTGAGGGGGGACTGGCAGCTCCTCACAGCTGAGTAAACGTTAGGATGCTGGGGAGCTGGGCATCTGTCTGAGTCCCCTGGGGAGGCTCAGATGACATCCCTGGAGGAAAGCAAAGGAGCCAACAAATTAGCGCTCTAGAAATTCCACGTGCTCTGGCTGCATACCATCCATGCTCAAATACCCTACTCAGCCGCTCTAAAGATAATAATTTTATATTTCCAGCAGAATGTGCACAGTGACAATTATCTGTATTCCTACTGTGTCGCAGCATCAACTGATAATCAAGAGAATTATGTGCCAGTCGAAGGCAGAGTTAAATAAACAGACGTTAAATGGAAGCCAATAACAGATGGACCAAAATAGTCCAGGCAGGAATCAGTCATTTAAATACAGAGCTGTTTAGTAGAGAAGGTATCAGGCGTGCAGAGCCCAGGGTCTGCAATGCTCTGTCTGTAGCTCAGCCAGGCTGGTTCTAGCTTGTTTCTGGGGTCCCGGCTAGAGGGCTACCCTAAACGGCTCCTCTCCTTCCTCCCTCCGTCTTTTCCTTCCTCCCTACTTCCCTGCTTTTGTCTCTCTTTTTTCCTTCAACAAACATTCATCATTCATTATCAACTAGGTGCACTTGGGCACCGTTATCAAAATTAATAAAGGCGACCTTCCTTGATTTTTGTGACCCTCTGAGGAAGATTCAGATTGGATCTTGTTTTGTCCTGTATGGTGCAGGGAGGAAGGGTGTCAGCTCTCTAAAGGCGAATCAAGATGCCGCTTCTAGAAGAAGGGAGACTGGAATGTTTGAAGAAGGAAAATAATGGAGGTCCAGTAAGCATGCATTCAATCATTGCATGTTTATTAGAGGTTACTCCGTGTACCAAGTACCATCCTAAATCCTGGGAATTTAAAGATGAAAGTGCAGATTCCTGTCCTTACAAAGCTTCCAACCGTCTGATATACAATGGAAGCACCAGAGAAGTGCTCTGGCAGAGTGAAGCAGAGGAGACTTCGGAAGGAGGCAGCTGTGACTTGAAGGATGAGTAGCAGAGAAAATTTTACTGGGCAGAGACCTAGAGTGGAAGTATTCCCAACAGAGGAGAGACTGTGTATCCAGGCATGGAAGCAAGAGAAGGCCTGGTATGTTCAGGCCCCTGCAAGTCCTTTAGCAAGTGTGGCTTCGGGGTACAGAGGTCAGAGAGATGAGGCTGGGAGGAAAGGTGCTAGAAAAGTAATTAGTGACAACAGCAGAAAAGGCATCATTGCTGTGACTACTCTATAGGGTATGGGGTGATGAGCAGGAACCTTATTTTTGCTCGTTCTGTGTTTTCCTGCATGTGGATCTCTGTTAGCGATGCTCTCCTAGCTTCTCTGCCTCCTTACTCCTGCCCAGGAGCAGGAATTCCAGCCCATTTTTCTTGTCTTGCACAGAGCAATCTTTCTGATCTGTTCTTGGCTACACTGTAAAAGAGGTCTGTATTTACAGAGTGAGGCCTATCTGTGAGTGTCCAGCTGTTAGGTGGTTTAATTTTGGGTTGTAAGATTAGGAAGCTATTGTTTTCTGAAACCTAAGCCTGGTTCTTTGAATGTATTTTCATTAATAAAGCATGATGTTTTGATCTCTGTGTGGCTTTGGTTCCTCTCAGTGAGTAGAGAACAGGGGTGCTATTTTTTAACCCCTCGAATATCAAGGCAAACTAAAGAGTTTATAATATATCCTGGAGAAAGAGGGCCATCAGAGGCGTGTGAGAGTGGAATGACTTTTATGTACAAAAAGTCACTTTGCCAGGTGCTCATCTATAAAAAAATTGTTGAAGCATAAGAATAAAAAAATGCCAAGAGAGAGGGTATAGAATGAGGCAAAAAGAAGTGTGTGGACACAAACCAATAATTCAGTCAAGTTCAAAAAATATATATTGAGTCCCTACTGAGAACTAGGAAGACTATTATATTATACTTTATTTTATTGGAATTTGCTATTAGTTGAGTACCTCAGCACAAAATGTACCTTCCACAATGTCCCCCAAATCACTTTTTTTTAAACTAAAAATTCAAGCTATGTACTAGGTATTTATCATTACATTCATCCATCTGTATATCTTACATATATATACCATATATACAAGCTAACATTTATAAATATTATGGTGCATCCGGTTCTTTACACACAATTACGCAAGGCAGGTACTATTAATTCCATTTTGTAAATGGAGAAACTGAGGCTCAGAGGAGTCTAGCAGTCCACATTTTGAAACCAAGCCTGTCTCAATGCAAAGCTCATGCTGTGAACCATAGGTCATATGGCTTATCTTTATCAAAGAAGAGGCAGCGTGAGCTGAAGTCTTTGGAAGCTTACCACCTGGCTATGGAGGTTAAACATTTCCTTAGGCTGATGGAGAAGAACCACAAAATAAAAAGTAAACAAGGGTGTGCTATATTGGAAAGATACCAGGAAGGCTGCTTGAGGAAGGCTAATTAGATATAGAGTTAGAGAGCCTTAGGTTTGGATCCTGCAATTTATTTATTGTACAATGTCAAGTGCGAAGAACCTCAGTTTTCCTCATTGATAATGTGAGTGGGTAATGCCTCTTTATAGGCACATTCTGCCTTCTGCCCTGTGGGAAACCATGTTATAGAAAGATCAGTAACTAACGTTGCCACCCACATTACAGAAATGTTTCTTTTGCCTTTAACTTTAACAGTTATGGCATATAAACTATTCGCTTTGAAATAGTTTACAAATACAACAAACCAAACTCTAAAATGTGTTGCAAATAGAAAGAGCATCAAGAACATACAACTGCATTTATTTGTTGAAGCATTTATAAAAAGAAATAATATAGTTATGAAAAAGCTCTTTTATAAATATTAGAAAGAAAAATCTTACAAAGAAGTTTATGTGACAATATTTAAGCTTTGATAAGGAGATAGACGTTTTCTTTGTAAGAAAATTATAATTCAGACCAAGGAAAAGAGCCATTCTAGTTCCTGTTTAGTGATTTCTTTCCTGTTTATATTTATTATTATGTTGTAGCTCTATATTATTGTAATTTAAAGTTATCTGTCAGAATAAGAAAAGCAACTTGCTACATTAATTTATCTGCTTAGGAGTAAAAAACAAAGATGAAATTAAATTCTCTGCCTATATTCAGAATTCTTTAAGGATCATTCTGTCTGTGTGGAAAAACATCGCATCACTACTTGTAATAAAAGTCAATAACAAAAAGTATCCATGTTTTTTAATAATTGGATTTTCAGGACCACAGACAGTTCAACATTTTAGTTCTACTTCCAGCCCAACATATTTCATTTCATGATCAAAAATAAAATTAGATATGCATTGTACTTATATAATCTTCACTTTAAAATTTATACTTTACTCTAAAGGACCCCTGGCTGGTTTGGCTCAGTGGATTGAGCGTCGGCCTGCGAGCTAAGTGTCGCTGGTTCGATCTTCCAGTCAGGGCACATAAGAGAACGAAAACTCTGACTCCAAAAAACCTCCGCTGCCTTGCGGCATACCTCTTCAGGGGAAAGGCTAAGGGAGTAAACCCCGACAGAAAATCCGGAGCCGGAGTCCCTAAGGCGGTTTGACATTGTAGTCAACACCGGCAACTCCTGCAGCGCACCTGAAGCCAAGCTGTATTGACTCCATCTTTCCCTTGGACCCTTCAGCTGCGAAGAGAGGGGGGGTCTGCTGCATGGGCAACAGCAGACCCTCCATATCACCCTGCCCAGGCTCTGTAGCTTCAGCTTCACTGGAGAGGACACTCCAGCGTCATCGCAAGATGTCGATTCAACACGGGAGGAGACAGATACCGGGTCACTCCCGAGTCGGACTGCACAACCATTCTCGGCGGTGCAGATAGACTCTTAAGAAGCTACACCATCGTCTCTCGAGACGGACGGCTGCCGACGACGACTCTAAAGGAAGAAGACATATTTGGGAACACTAAGTCTTTAGTTAATTTTGTCCACTCATTTACTTTTGGATTTCATTCGCAATTTTAATTACTCACTTGATGTTACTTAGACATGAATGATAAAATTTACCAAGACCTAGATTTTTCTCAAACCTTCTTTCAAAATGTTCTTGACACTTTAAAGCAAAACTTTCTCTAACTGAATATAGGGAAGAGAAGCGTACACAAGATCAGATTAGGATTATCTTTTCTTTCAAGTCTTATGTAGACTAATGAAGATAAGAAGTGTATAATTTCTACTTAACTCTCACCTCTGTACTGTAGTTTCTCCACAGGTTCAAAGGAGAGGACCTCCTGGATGGAGAATTCAGGATGGGGTTGGGAAGCAAAGAAAAATGTGACTGGAGAAAATCATGAGGCAGTTCAATGAAGGTAGGAATAGCTAACAGTATCATTTAATCAAAACCCTTTCAGTTCCTAGTGAAAGAAATTCAAATCCAACCCAAATAATAGAGAAGCTGTTGATCATATATGGAAAAGCAGAAGAGTAGCAGCTTCAGCAATAGTTGTATCCAGGTGCTCAAACTATATATTATTGGAACTCTTCTTCTCTCCATCTCTCAGATTGGCTTTTTTTCCCCTGCATTGGCTTCACTCTCAGGAAAGTTATACCCTCATGCAAGCAAGATGGCTACCACTACCTATAGACCTATTGCCTATCATCATGGCAACTCTAATTGGAGATTTTGGTAACAACCATGGCCTATTTTCACTGACCAATAACTGTGGTCAATGGGCTGGGACATAATGATTGGTTAGGTCTGGGCCATGTGCTTACTCTTGGAGCTACAAATTGGATCAGATCCAGAAGGACCACATGGACTCAGAGGAGAGGAGGAGAGGTTCTCTCCCCCCAGATTATGAAAGGAGTAGATGGCAGGCAGGTGAAAACAGCAGATGTTCTGTATTTGCTCTCTAGGGCTGCCAGAACAAAGTACTGCAAACTGGATGGCTTAAATAACAGAAATTTATTGCCTCCGTTTTGGAGTTTACAAGTCCAAAATTAAGGTTTCAGCAGAGGTGGTTCCTTTGGAAGGTTCTGAGGGCATGACATGTTCCAGGCCTCTCTCCTTGGCTTGTAGATAGCAGTCTTCATGTTCACCTGGCATTCTCCCTGTAGAGCTGTCTGCATCCAAATTCCCTCTCCTTAGAAGAGCGCCATATTATATTAGGCACACTCAAATGACTTTGTTTTAACTTGATTTCCTGTGTGAAGACCCCGTCTTCAAATACAGTCACATTCTGAGACACTGGGTGTTAGGACTCCAATGTATGTTTTTTAGGGGAACACAGTTTAACTTATAACATGCTCCTACACTAGATATACTTTATTCCTTGTCTAACTTGTCTCTGCTCTTTTGATTTAAACTTCTGTTACAGGAAATGCCTTTCACCTAGAAACTCTGCTACCTGTTGGCAACAGAATGGCTCTCCAACACTATACTCTCCAAGCCCAAAAAATACAATAGAAATAATTTAAAGGAAACAGTTGTTTTTTGTTTTTTGTTTTTCCCTAAAATGCAGATATGTGCTTGGGGTAAAAGGTGTGATATATGAATAAATGTGTACAAGTTACCTTTATAATATTTTTCCCCAAATTGGTATTCCCAGTAGATTCTCAATGGAAGAGTGTTCTCTACTTAAATATGTTTTGAAAATGCTTCATTTATTGTCTCACTCTTGAAGAATTATAATACATATTAGCATATTATAGTAGAATGGTTACATTAATGCCTCCAGTTATTGGAGTTAATACTCTCCTTCTTGAGGATTTACTTGGAGGGTCCATGAGATAATGCTTAGATTTCTATTTTATACAGCAGATGTTCAGTAAAAGGAATTCTTCTGATATGACATGATATTTTTAAGAAGCACTAATTGTACTTTCCTGTTTGTCTTATATTTTAGCAAGAGGAGGAGCCAGTAAGATGTTTGTTGCATACATTTGTATGGCAGCCCTAGTAAATGAATACAGGTGAAAAATGACCCCTATTGTCATCCTTTTCTCATCTGACAAAGGTAGGTATTGTGTACTTTGTATCTAGAATTCCAAGGAAAATGCATATAAAAGAAAGCAAAGGTAAGAATGAGAATAAGACTAAGAATGAACAAGATACCGCCTGCTCTGTAAGTTTACTGCTACATTCGTTAAAGATCCTGACACCACCTGTTATTCACTTCTTTTGCAAAATTACAAAAATCTCCCTCTCTGTTGGTATCGCCCCCATCAATATTTACATATACTTGGGTTGAAATCCTCCATTTACCTTCACTTCCACCTTTCCCAGCTTTTCCTTCACACTCAAGTGTCTTGAAAATGTTGACTACATTGGCTGCCTCCATTGCTTCACCTCCCACTCATTTCTTAATCACTGGCAATGCAGCTTGTATATTGCTAATTCCATAGAGACTCTCATGAAAATAACCAACTATCCAAATCACTTGGTTATATGTCAGCTCTCATGTTTTTTTGGTCCCTAAGCTTCAACCGAGAGAGTTAAACACTTTCTCCCTGTAGGTACACTCTTTCTTTACTCAGCATGGCATAGGCTCCTACTTGTTTATCAATAATGTTTCTTTCATTCCTGGACATAGAGCTGGACTAAATTTCCCAGTCTCTCTTACAGTTGAATCAGTGGTAGTGATTTATGCCATTTCTGAGCCAAAGTTTTTAAGAAGTGGGTAACTCCTTTCATGATCCTCTTTTCCCCTCCCAATTCTATTAACTGAATGAAGATGGTCGTCGTCGGCGGCGGCGGCGGCAGCCGTCCGTCTCGAGAGACGATGGTGTAGCTTCTTAAGAGTCTATCTGCACCGCCGAGAATGGCTGTGCAGTCCGACTCGGGAGTGACACGGTATCTGTCTCCTCCCGTGTTGAATCGACATCTTGCGATGACGCTGGAGTGTCCTCTCCAGTGAAGCTGAAGCTACAGAGCCTGGGCAGGGTGATATGGAGGGTCTGCTGTTGCCCATGCAGCAGACCCCCCCTCTCTTCGCACCTGAAGGGTCCAAGGGAAAGACGGAGTCAATACAGCTTGGCTTCAGGTGCGCCGCAGGAGTTAACAGTGTTGACTACAACGTCAAACCGCCTTAGGGACTCCGGCTCCGGATTTTCTGTCGGGGTTTACTCCCTTAGCCTTTCCCCTGAAGAGGTATGCCGCAAGGCAGCGGAGGTTTTTTGGAGTCAGAGTTTTCGTTCTCTGATGTGCCCTGACTGGAAGATCGAACCAGCGACACTTAGCTCGCAGGCCGACGCTCAATCCACTGAGCCAAACCAGCCAGGGGAAATGAAGATGGTAACATATCTTTAAGGGATAGTAGATCTGTGAGATTAAATTAATCTAAATAGCTTGGGTCCCTGAATGACTACATGGAGGAGAGCAACCCAAGAGCTAGGAACCTTGATCCAGACTGATAATAAATGAAAAACAAACCTCTATTGTATTGAACCATTATTTATTTTTAGATGTATTTGTATTACCCTACTAATAATTGAAATGGTGTGATGTTATAATCAAAATCTAAAATATATGGCAATGGCTTAGCATTTGTTTGTCAGATGGTGAGGAAACAGAGTTGCCAGTGACCAAAAGTCCTCGGTGTTAAAAGAAAATGCCTGAAAAAACTGTTGCCTACAGCAATTAGAAGACAGAAAAAATAACCTTGTAGCTTGTATCTCTAGGTGAAAACTGTAAGAGCCAGATGTTAGTGTGTGTTGACTGATTCTGGGTGTATTCCAAGTATTCTAAGAAAGAGATACACTCAGGCAAGAATAGAGAAAAGAAAGAAAGACAGAGAAAAGGAAAGAAAGAAAGAAAGAAAGAAAGAAAGAAAGAAAGAAAGAAATAAAGAAAGAAAGAAAGAAAGAAAGAAAGAAAGAAAGAAAGAAAAAAAAGAAAGAAAGAGAAAGAAAGAAAGGAAGAAAGGAAGGAAGGAAGGAAGGAAGGAAGGAAGGAAGGAAGGAAGGAAGGAAGGAAGAGTGAGAGAGAGAAAGAAAGAAAGAAAGAAAGAAAGAAAGAAAGAAAGAAAGAAAGAAAGAAAGAAAGAAAGAAAGAAAGAAAGAGAGGGCCCAGAAATAGAGAACCTCATAGAGATGAGTTATTTACTTCTGGATCCTAAATAGCAGTAAGTAACAGAAAGATGTTAAATGATAAAAGACCCCAGAGACTTCTCAGTTAACCAGAAGGACTAGGGTTTGTAGCAGAATTCAGATTGTGTTGCCTTCTAGCCATTGTTACTGCTTCAGATGGTCTCCAGGTAGCCTACAGCAAGTTGAGAAGAAGAGAGAGATAGAAGGGGAGAAAATGAATGAATAAATCAATCAAGCTTTAAGAATGCATCCAAGAAAGAACTTTGAGTTTGTTTACTTGCTGTTAGAACTGGCTGAAAACAAATAGATCCTAAATCATATATCCAGGATCAAACCAAGAAACTTCCTCTACTACCAGGTCATAGTTTCATCCTTGTTAAAGACTAGAGACTGTTAGTTTACCATTCTTCCTTGTCTCGAAAGGAAGCTTTTTACTGCAAATAGCTTGTCCTCATTTCACTATTGTGTCCAGTTTTATGTGTGTGTATATGGGGGGCAGAGAATATGAGGTCACATAACTTATTTTTAGTTTTAATTTGTTGGATCACAAGAAGCTACATCTGGACCTGATGTAGAGGGCTGGATATGACTCAGGAGTTTGGGACTTCAAGCTGGGTGTGACAAATAAACGAGGCTTTGGATTCCCTGCCCCAGGGAGGGACAAGCATGTGATTTATATTTGGAAGAGCTCTGAGGGTTGTTGTATAGAGTTGTTACCTTTACTTGGTCAGCAGCTTTTTCATTCCTATTACAGAAGTAAATGTCTCCCACGATATGATGATTTTTTACTTGGTCCCTGATTTCCTACTACAGAGATGCACCTGTGCCTCAGGATGATCCATCAGAATACAACATCATTCTAAACCCAATGACTGGTTCATAGTCCAGCACCTGTCCCAGACAGGGCCAGTTGAGCCATTACTGATGGATTTATATGGATACAGAAAGAGAGAGTTCCCTTCTTTTGTGATCTTCAGTGTTAAGGAAAAGACAGCATTGAGTAGAGTGAGGGGTACCATCTTTACTGTCAAATAAAATGAGTTTATCAAGAATAAAGCCCAAAGAGTGACAGACATAGCTGAGAGATGCAGTGAGAGAAATGGCCCTTGTTACTTGAACCCCTCAGCTCTGTCTGAAATTAAATCCATTCTTTGGAATTCCCAGTTTGAATAACAAATTAATTCCCCCTTTTCCGTCAGTAGTTCAAATGAAGTTTTGTGATGTGCAATGGAAAATGTCTTGAACTGTCTTTTTATTGGAGTTAGGACTAAAAAATCGGGTCTTTTGATGCCAGTTTAGGGCTCCTTTCTTTACCCTGTGATAGTTTATGAACTAGTTGTCACTTTAAATTAATTTTAAAACACTAATGATGAAATGTGGTAATAAAGACACTTAACAAGACATCAGACCAGTACTTGCAAAGAAATGAAAACAGTTCTCTTCAAGAGAGGTGAAACTGCATGACCCTAAGAAGTTGGTTGGAAGTCTAATTCTAGGAAGTTACTAGAATACTAGGGTACTAAGGTATTAGCTTCTTTCTGAGGCTCCAACATAAATTTGATCAAAATCTTATGATGATATTTACAAACTGCCATCAAATAACCAAGAAGGATGAAGCCAGTAGGGCAGGGCAGTGGGAGGACCCTATCCTGAGAGCGACAGTAGCAAGAGTTTAGATTCTATATGAAACTGCCTAAGTTCAATGGCAACTCCTTTATGAACCAGCTGTTTAAATTTGGGCAAACCATTAAAAGAGTACATAAAAGAGTACATTTCTCACTGGGTTGTGGTAAAGATTAAAGAGCTATATTTCATGCGAAGCATTTAGCCCAGTTTTTGGCACATGGCAAGAGCTCAGTGTGTATTTATTAGACACAGTTATCATTGTTGTTATTGGCTAGGGTAAACAACTGGATATGGTAATTGGCATTCCAAGAACCTCAGATGAGAGAAAGGCAGAACTCTAGAGACCTAAGACTGATGAGGAAGAGCAAGTGTGTCAGTTTGAGCCTTTGAGAAGCAGATACCAAAATGGAATTTGAAGTGCAGGAGATTCCTTGGGGGCACGGGGTTGCCCATGAAAAGATAAAGGGGATATGGAACAGGAATAGGTGGAAAGACTTTCAGGAGGTAACAGAAGCAGGCGAGAAAACATCACAAGTGTGACATCTGTCGCTCTCAGGATAGGGTCCTCCCACTGCTCTGCTTCACTGGCTTCATGCTTCTCGGTTATTTGATGGCAGTTTGCAAACATCATCATAAAATTTTGACCAAGCTTATTTTGGGATCTCAGCAAAAGACTCTAGTACCTTAGTTTTCTAGTATTCTAGTACCTTCCTATACTCAGACTTCCCACCAAGGGATGTAGGAGGATTGGGCAGGAAGAGCCTCAGACCACAAGGCAGCCCTGAGGAAGCCGCTGCCCAGAGCAACTGCTGTTTGTTAGAGGAGCCCTGTGTTCGGCAGGGACCTGGCTCCAGTGCTGGGCGCTGTCATTGGCAGGGAGCAGCCTGGCGAGTGTGGCCTCAGTGAGAGCGCTGCTGCCCTGGGTCACAAAAGGCACAGCAGCTGGAGGCTGTCAGCAAACTCCACTCCTCGCAGCGGGTTCTCTCTTGAAGGGAGTTCTGAGCAACTCACTCCCATGGCTTCCTGCCACTCCTAGGAGCATTTTTCTGAGAAAGCTCTTTCCCTCTCAGTTATCTCTGAGTACTTAGCAACCAAGGCAAATAGGCACAACAGGGTTAGAGCCAGCCTGAATTCTCATCTTTCTGACAGTTTCTTACCCTCTCCCTAGCTGAAGCCAATGTCATCTTTTGCCCATTTATTATTATTATTATTATTATTATTAGCCTCCTAATTGATTTTTCTGCTTCTGTTCTGGATCCTTCCTTGTTTGGTGTATTCTCAGCATACATCTAGAGCTATCCTTTAGACAAAAGTCAGATAGTAATAACCTTTCCTCAAAACCCATCAAAAGCTGCTATTACACTCAGAGAAGTCCTCCTGCTGGTCTGAAGCCTGGCTCTGTTTGACCACGCATTACCCTTGGACCTCCTCCCTTGTTACTTCCCCGCTTGCCTACCGTGCTCCACTAACATTCAGTGTTATTCCTGGAACAAGACAGACAAGTACTGAGCTCAGGATGACTTGCTCCTCCTTCTGCCAGAAATGCAGGTTCACTCCCTCACCTCCTTCAGGTCTTTGCCCAAATGCCATCTTTCAGTGATGCCTCCATGGACAACCCAATCTAAAATTGAAACTTTGGGGTCCCTAGCAAATCCTTTCCAGTTTTATTTTTCTCTATAGCACTTACCACCATCAAACATTCAGTACTTTTCACTTGTTTTATGTATCGTCTGTCTATCCCACTAGAAGAGTGGTTCTCAACCTTCCTAATGCCGCGACCCTTTAATAAAGTTTCTCAAGTTGTGGTGACCCCCAACCATAAAATTATTTTTGTTGCTACTTCATAACTGTAATTTTGCTACTATTATGAATTGTAATGTAAATATCTGATATGCAGGATGTATTTTCATTGTTGCAAATTGAACATAATTAAAGCATAGTGATTAATCACAAAAACAATATGTAATTATATATGTGTTTTCCAATGGTCTTAGGTGACCCCTGTGAAAGGGTCGTTCGACCCCCAAAGGGGTTGCGACCCACAGGTTAAGAACTGCTGCTCTAGAAGGTAAGATCTATGGGGGCAGGGGTTTGAGTCTGTTTTGTGCACTGCTATGGTTTTTTGTGGAACGAATGATTAAATTCTGTCAATAGCAGCAGAAGGGATGGAGAAAAACATGGGACTGTCCTGGTGACGTAATAAAAGCACAGAATCCAGAGTCAGCAAGTCTGGGTTGGCTCTAGCCCCAGCACTTCACTAATTGTGTGATTTTAGAAAAATCACCTATCCCTTGTGTGCCCCACTTTTCACATCTGTCAAATGGGAAAACAATAAATATGCCACTAACTGCAAAAGCTAATGAATATAAGAAAACAGTCGCACAGGTATCTTTATTGTTTCTATGACCTGATAAACAGTGGCATGTTGTGGTCCTCGCACCAAGGTGTTGAAGTCATTTGCAATTCCTCCACTGACATGCTACACATTATCATTACTCAAAGGCTGGGTCCTCACCCCAGCTCTGCGTGCATTGGCTCTGTCCACCTAGTGAGGATCTGGGCCTCAGTTTGTTTCTGGATGGATGATGATTAAGTGAAATGCAGATTGTGAGATCCCTTTGAAAACTGGGAAATTCTACCTAAATGCAGATGATTCGTGGTGGTTAGTGCATGGCTTCATGTGCCTGAGTCTAGACTCCCCAAGGGAGTAGATGAAGAACCTGATAAGAAGAATAATGACTAACAAAGTGTTTATGTCCTTGTCTCTTGCACCCCAAAACCATCTCCAGCTCAATCATACAGCAAGCATTTCTTTAGTGCTTGCTTTTTGTTTAAGAAGTACAGACTTTATATCTCCTTTGTGTTTTTTTCAAACATCTTTCCTTAGTCTGTTATACCTGCCCTAATTTGGGGAGCCCATGTATTCATGGGTAAGCTACCCTCTGATAGTTTTAAGTGGATATATTATGAGGGAATAATCTTGCTTAAATTAACACTACCTTGAGTTAGATTTTCATGTTAGTCTATGATTTAATTCATAGCTATAATAAAGAATTTACTCTTCAATTCCTTTATTGAAAAGTGATATAGTTTTATGGTTCTGATCAAATCTTGGCTACTATTACCTTTCATTGAGAGAATGCTGTGTCTCTCACCATTACAACTTGCTGTTCCAAGTGGGCATAAACAGGGCACTGTCATGTATGCATGAAAAGAGATGACCTACATATACAATGTTACAGTAGGGTATTAAAAGTACAGTTTCAGCCATTTCTCCCAATTAAGGCTAACTCATCTGTGCTTTCAGTCTCCCATTTGAAATAAAAGTCTGACGATAATTGGAGCACAGAGCTATTTACTACTGTACTTCAATCTGGAAATAATTGTCTTTGTTCAATTAAGAATCTGCATTTTCATGCCAGTCTTCACAGATTTATTTTGAATGGAGAATACATTCTGATTAAGAGCTATCCTTCATGGGGGGTGGAGGGGGACAGCAGCCTGAAATCCTCATCTGCTTGTTGGATTCAACGTTTTGTTTTCTTCTAACAAATCGAGAAGAATGTCACATTAATGACTTTCTAGACTTACTTATTTAATATGAAAAAAAAAAAATCCTAGGAAACTTAGATATGGCTTTAAAATTCTTAAAAGACCTCCTTGAGAGGATTCTCTAGAGTTGGGCTTAAAAAGGTATCAATTTGTCTTAGGTCTTTAATTAATTTTTCATGCTATAATGACTAGGTTTTCTACAGAGCAAAATTAGACCACCATTTATTTTTGTCACTTATAGAACCACTTATTCTCTCAGATGCCTTTTAAATACAAAATTGCATACAACTCTTATTTTAAATCTTCGAGAATTGTTATGCCTATTCAATAGATGAGGACAATAAAGTTCAGAGAGTTTATGTGGTTCTCCCAGGATCACTCAGTGACTCTTAAGTGAAACCAAGGGTCAACTGCAGGTCTGGTTGACTCTAAAGCCAAATGTTCTTGTATACCTCTAGCACTTTTTGTCTTATTAATTTAATACAGCCAAAGAAAAATAGTAAGAATCATTTATGTTAAAACTGATAAAATGCTATAGACAGAAGTAAGAAAAATGCCAACTGAGCAAATATCTTTGCTATAAACCATCCTGGTCCAATAATTCCAAAAGAGCCTATCTTTAACATTTCTGGATGAAAATAAAAGTACCACAATTATAAAACATATTAGTAGAATGACAACCTCTTAAAGAATGAGTTATTATCTATAGATTACATAATTTAATCCTTTTTCTGAGATCAATTCCTTTGAAAGCTAGGCCATGTCTTCTCTATTTTTGTATTCTTTCAACAAAACATAGTTATTAAGTAAGAAAATGAATGGATCACTCTCTTAATAACCCCAAGAGGCAGACAGGATATATAGAGTTCACATATTGGATTGGCCTAAAAGTTCATTTGATTTTTTCCATAAGATAGCTCTAGCAGTACTTACTTGTCTTTAACTTCATTCAAAACAATTTTGTTAGATTTTATTGTGACAGTTGTCATATCAATGTGCATTTTTAAAAATTTATCAAAATTGCTGAACTTTTGTGTAGCCATTTTAATATTGAAAATGGAAGAAAATATGCAACATTTTCAGCATATTATGCTTTATTATTTCAAGAAAAGTAAAAATTCAACTGAAGTGCAAAAAAAGATTTGTGCAGTGTATGGAGAAGGTGCTGTGACTGATCAAATGTGTCAAAAGTGGTTTGCAAAGTTTTGTGCTGGAGATTTCTCACTAGACAATGCTTCCTAGTTGGGGTCAGGTAGACCAGTTGAAGTTAATAGCAATCAAATCAAGACATTAATTGAGAAAAATCAATGTTATAATAAGCAGGAGATAGCCGACATACCCAAATATCCAAATCAATAAAGTTATTGGTAAAAGTGAAAAATGTGTCTTTTATTTTATGGAAAAAACTAAATGGACTTTTTGGCCAACCCAATACCATAGATAGATCTCATGTGTGTTTGTGTTTGTGTATATGTGTTTGCATATGTGTTAACATACATATGCAAGTAAAAAAAAAAAAACAACTGTAAGTACAAGAAGTAGAACTCTAGCCAAACCTTTCATTATCCCCTTTAGAAACATTATACAGGTATTGTAAATCTCCACCTTTGAAGCAAAGTAATTCCTTCTTTTTAATAATACTCTTGTAAACCTACACATGAGTGTTTTCCCATTCTTCTCTGCCTTTGACCATGCCGTTTCATAATGACAAGAAAAGAAAAGACTTACTTAAGCACCTGGACGGAAAGCGATAGCCAACCCAATTTTCCTTTTTGAAAATAGGGAGTCAGTATTTGAGAGAGTTCAGGTCAAATGGGACTTGTAAGCAAAGGGGGCAATAACTTCTACATTTCACACTGAATTTGATTCTGGCTGTGGAGTGTTTGTTTGGGGCCTTGAGTTGGTGGGAGGAATGTAACAGGTTCTGTTTTTATCAACCTGCTCCTGGAGGCTATGGCAGGTGTGGAGATTACTTTCCAATAATGCCTGGAAGCAATTTTCCCCACCTTCACAGGAACTTGCCATCTGGCTCTGAGGGCCAGAGATAATTCAGTCTCTAAATTAGTTCAACTCTGAGTCCTCCTGAGCAAAAACTGATAAATGAGTCAGATTACACTGTCTGCAGGCAGTGTCAATAACACATCATGGTTTGGCCACTCTGAATGCTTGCTTCAGATGCCTTCGGTAAAGAAAATAGAGCTTTCATTGAATTAGCCTATGTTATACTCAACACATTACTTAAGAGGGTCAAGCTTTTTGAAGGCTAAATGAAAAACTAAAAATACATTTGCATAGCATGTAGATCTTGTGCATGTAACATTTGGTCTCATGCAGGAAAATGCCAGATTCAGTTTTGACCTTGTGGGCTGTAGAATGAATACTTTCACCCATGAAAGTTTTCTCCCTAGTTAGAAGTGGTGGCTATAGCTGAAAAATTACTAAGCTTCCTAGCTAATAAGCTCCTTGGCTTAATAAAGAAAATAAATGTATCCATCAAGCAAAGAGAAGGCATAAAACTGTAACATGAACAATTTAGACCAAAAGACAAAACTTAGAGAAAGCTAGATGTTTTCTTCCTGCTTTAATTATACTGGCTGGCAAAACTGATACAAACTGATCAAATAATTTCTTAAATATTTATTTGATTTTATTCATGTGGCCATAGCCATATTGGGATATTCATTTTGCGTAACCAGCATCAGGGAGAAGAGAATTATGATTTCAGGAGAAGAGAATGAGATACTTGGACTGCAAAGCATTCAGCACGGCCCGATTTCCCAGGGCCCCTGAGATTACATGTAGCAATGACAAGATAATATAATTAAATTAAATGGCACAGCAATAAGAAAGTAAGCCTGTCTCTTGGGAGAATGTCAGCTCAAACATTTTTAAAGATGTCTTATTATAAACAGAGTCAATAAACTAAAGTCATTTCAGCTTGGGGAAACAAAACTTACTTCTTTTGGGAAAAGAGTTTTCCTTCTCTGGAAGAAGCATAAGGAAAGGAAACCCTCTTTAGAAAAGTAAAGAATACTTTTTAGCCTGAAATTTAAAGAAAATAGCCAGTATTTGTAGGGTAGAAAGTGAAGAAAATGAGGTAACGGTAATCATGCTGTAGGTGCTTTCACCCAATGAAGTCATTCTTTCTACCACCCTCTTCTCTGGCAGACAAAACCATGTGATCATGCTTGTACTGTGTCATAGCCATGATTGGACCAAGATGGATACTTTAATCTATGCTAGAAAATCTATTGGCTGCCTAAGAACCAATAAAATTCTCACTCTTGAGAAAACTAAGATAGGGTAGTCAGTCAGTCCTGAGCCAAACTAGATGCAAACCAAATTAAACATAAGGCAGAGTGATGAGTGAAGGAGAATAAGAGGCAGCTACTGCATAGAGAAATTAATGGGGCAACACCCACACACAGAGACAGAGTCCAGTTCCCAGTTCCTTCCCAGTGAGGCTCAGCTGAACCCAGTTTCCTTTTTAAAGAAATATGTAAGAGTGTTCTTATAACATTACAATAATCCTCTTCTCTTGCATTATTTATTACTTGAGCTATCTTCAATAGGCTTATAGCTAATTAATTTTCAATAAGACAAAGAACAAGTATACAAAGATAACATCCTTGGCATTTGAAGATGATAGAAAATTGGGAATAAGGAGGAAAAGGATATAATATTTATTAAATGTGTTCCAAGTATCAGAAATCGTGTTAGGTGTGTAATATTTTAATCTTTTTTAGAAATCCACATCTAAAGGACATTTCTGTATTAATAGTTCAGATGAAACAAATGAGTCAGAGAACATAAACTTGTGTAAAGTCACATAGAATCAGGATTTAAACTCAGGATGATCTGGCTCCAAAATCACTTCCCTTTCACTGCCACCAGACTTTGGAATAATGCAGTTATTGTCCCCAAGTGACACCAAGACTCTTGAAAACAATGAAGATACAGGTTGCCATGTGTAATGGTTAATTTTATGTGTAAATTTGAAGGGTGTTCTTGGATGAAATCAACATATAAATTGATGAACTTTGAAGTTTTAGTTTAGTTCTTTTAGCTTTGGATGAGCTATTATGAGTTTGCCCCTAAACTATGAATGCCTAGTTTAGAGCTCAGCAGATTTCAGCAAAGTATACATGCAGAATTTAGTGTTCTTCCTCTGCTGTATTCACCCAAGGAATCTCCTCTCTTCCTGTAATTGCTCTAAAACCTGTTCTCTAGTTCTTAAGCCAAGACACTGTGTTCACCATAAAAACAGGAAACTCACAAGGCGCCATTTCCCTTTTCCAAGTGTGACTTTCCTATGCTTTCAGGTAATTATTTCTTATATTCTTTCCCGAAGGTATGTTGTTATTTTCAGGAGGGTCATTCATACAGGGGCTACATAGTCAGGGCCAAAAGTCACAGGCTAGCTGGACTGTTTGAAACTGACATTTGCAAATATCCACATGCACAAACCTCTCGGGAAGTGTTCTTTCAGCTTTTCAGGAATAAATATTAAGAAGATTTAGTGTTCAAGGACTGATTTCAAATGAAGCCAACCTCAGTCATTACATGCTAATGTCACACTTCAGTGACTGGTCAAACAGGTAATCAGACACAAGCTCTTTTAAACTGGAATTTTCTTAAGTCCCAAGTATCGAATTTCAAGCTTAGTAAGTAGCACATAATGACTAAGTAAATTACATAGTATGTAAGAAGGCAATCCATGCTATAAAAAGTAAAATCAGGATGGGGAATTGGGAGCTAATGTGGAGGGCTTTGCTATTTAAATAAGATAGATAGATGGTCAGGGTATGGCTTGTTGAAGTGATGATGTCCAAGCAGATTCTTGAAGGAGATAAGGAATTTGCTTTGCACATATTTGGGGAAACAGTGTTCCATAATGAGAGAACAGCATCATATACTACATGTACTTAATGTTGCATACTTAATCTTAATATCCTCAAAAAGAGGTTATATCCTATTGTAAAGATGTGGAAATTGAGGCTTGGGGAGGTTAAATAATTTGTTTATGGTCATAAAGCTGGTAAATGACAGAGCCAAGTTTCAATTCTAGGCACACTGTCTTCAGACTCCACCCTCTTGACCACTCTGCTATTATCTAGTCAATAAATTCATCACCATTTTTCACACAATAACTGTTCTGTATGCTCATAATTATGCCAGCCTTTAGGTGTATGTAGTGTAATAGTGATCATATAAATAGATGCGGTGCAATGTAAGGTAGTAGGTTTTATAACAAAGGTCTGTGGCGACATGGACGTGAAGGCATCCTGCACACTTCACACTGAAAATTGACTAAACAAAAAACAGCAGAAAATTCACCATCTGCTACTTCTGCTGGAATTATTTCTGCTTGCTTGTGAAAACCCTGCAGTGAGTCTTCTTGTGGTCCTTTATAATCCCATCAAAAGCTGCCTTGGGTCTGAATTCAGGACATCCCTTTGCAAGAGAAGAAGGAAGAAAGGAAAGGGGGAAGGGAAGGAGGGAAGAGAAGGAACGAAGAAAATTATAGGGAAAATTCTTGATAAAATTTATGTTTCCTCTCTATAGATAAACTTCCCTTAGATCACATTATACACCTTAAATATATAAATGTTTACTTCTCAATCAGACATTAATAAAATTTTTAAAGAAAAATTTTGGCCAGCAGCTGATGTCGCCAGGTGAGCTGGCAAATAAATACCAAATGCCAATACTGAGGATCACCAAGATGTAATCTTGAAACCGTACACCTGAAACAACCCATGTTCAGCCATGCAACTCTAATTCTTATTTCCTTTTGTTGTCTAATCAAACAATTCTAGAGACATTTACTTAACTGTTCCAAGACTGCCTATTTTGGGTGACTTTCCAATGCCTTCAGGTAATTATTTCTTGTATTCTTTCCAGAGTGTATGTTGCTATTTATGTTGTGGTTACACATTAACAATCTTGAATGTAGAGTTTTTGCTTTTAAAGATCTCCTGGGACAGAGATTTCAAAACTTCCCATAATTGCCTCAATCATAAATAAGATTACTTTAAAACAACCATATATATAATTTTCTCAAAAAGAAAAATTAATTTTTATATCATCGGAACTTCCTTGACAGAAAATTTATTTCTAAAACCTAAAAAAAATAAAAAAGTGAGGTGCTTAATTTATTTGCTTTTAGGAGTCGGATGTTTTCTTGATTCATCTATGAAGCTCTATTTGAAAAAGGTTGTCGTCAGTCTAAATGCATTTTTTCACGCAAGTTCATAGCCTTTATTTCAGGCATTGAAAAGCAGAAGGATCTTTAATGAGTTAATATGTGGTTTGCTAGTAGCAAGAAATAATTTTTAGTATAATGCGGTTAACTTCGGTTGTGGTAACAAAGTTATGTCAGTGAAAAGATGGCTGTGGAAATGAGCGCTTACTGTCCTTGAAAGCAGTGTTCCCGGAGAGCTGTCAATCAGACTACCCTGCAAACAGCCAAAGGGTTGCTGATGACTGAGCTCTACAGTAGCAGGACAAGGAAAGGCAGGAGTGTCACAGAATCTAGGATACACAGCTTGGAGATGTGCTCCACTGAACTCTTTCTTCATAGCTGTTTCATGTACTCTACGTCCTCCACTTCCGCTTCAGGATCCACTGTTTCGTGGTTGGACTGCAGCTCAGTGTCCTATCCAAAATATTCGTTAGGCTCACCAACAAGAAAACAGATTGGCTGGAAATCCTAAAAGATTCAAATGTGCTTATACAATAACAAAACTACAGTAAAGAAGGAATACGCTGGAATAATATATTTGCATCTGAAATGCTCATGTTATAATTTGCAAAAATTCATTCAAGTTTATGAAAGAAGTCCACATCCAAATCAATAAATGGGCGAAGAACAGGTAGTTCATCCAAGGGAAAATACAAATAAGAAACAAATTTTTAAAAAATACAGCCCTTGCTAGTGATCAAAGGAATGTAAATGAAAGAAACTGATAGTAAAAGATACCAATTTAGAAATGTCCAGTTATATAAAATGTTAAGATCTTAGAAACTTAAATTCGTTAAAAATAAACATTCAAACAAATTGCACATTTGAAGGGAAATGGGACAATTCGCTCTTCTCTTATGATTCTAAATTGGCAATTCACAAATTGATAAAACACGGAAAAAATTATAAAGGTACTTATACTATCTGGGCCTGATAAAAACCACAGAAGCATTTATTCTAAGGAAATAACAGAATCAAAAAGCTATAAGCACGAATATACTTACTGTAACTAAAGAAAAACATAAAACAAGGAAGATTAAAGTAGTCAATACAAATAACACTTTAAAGGTACATAGAAATCTAAAAACAATGGCGATTGTATCATGTGAAGTGAACATCAAAAGTGCAAAACAGTTCCACCTATTTAAAAAATTGTGTATCATTGGTGGATTGTAAAATTTAAAATATGCACGTTGTTTTTGAGTGACCAGTTAAGAGTTTTCCCCCCTATTTTTGCAATTTCTTTGCTTGGATTATACATTTGCTATATAGTTTCTCCCTTCACGTTTTTATCCAAGGGAGAAAGAAGGAAAGGCTGAGTATCTGGAGAAAACCCTTCTCCCCGGTCACCTCACAGTCAGCCTTTTGCCCACACTCAATTTTCTCCAGCCCTGTCAGCTCCTTTTCGGAGGAGGTGATGTGTAGCGCTAATCCTGTCTGCTGGCTGCCTCCCTATTCAGGACGGTATGCAAATACTTCCAAACCAGAGATTTTAGACCTATTCACGGCCCAAGACAACACACTTTTCATTAGCATTTGAAGTGCGAGGGCTGAAAAAGGGGAATGGACAACTTTTTTTTCCTTTTTCTTTTTTTTTTTTTTTTCCTTTTGGCTCGAAGCTTTGGGGAGACTTGAAAATGTACGTTTTTTCATCCCTTCGCACACATCAGCATTGGCGCTAAACTTCAGAGAGACGCATTGACTGCCCTCAGGGGAAAGCATTCAGGGGCATTTTTACACATACACAGAGGGCCACCGCCTGAAATAAATCACAGAATGGAGGTGGCAGAGATGACGCCAGCGAAGTTCAGCGGCTAAGCTGCGCGTCCAGAGGCATGAATTTAAATCACGATTTATTTTCTTCTCACTTTGCTCTCACATGGACCTCCGTTTTTTAATCTTCAGCAAGGAGGAGGGGGCACTGGGGAGAAGCGGCACAAGATTTTAAAATGCAAGGCAAGTCTCTCATCAAACAGCCCACTGGAGGTGCTGGGTCTGCAGCCCAGTGGTTAGAGCCTTGGTGCTCTGAAATCTAGGTCACAAGTTCAATCCCCTTCTGGGTCAATTGGCTTTTCTCTGTTCCACAGCCACAGACTAAAGGCCTGAGCCCCTTATTCAGGCTGAATGTCTAATAAAATGTGTGCCCTTGGTCACTGCACAAAACAGCCCAGCCAGAGCCTAGCAAATCCATCCTCCACTGTGGGGAGACCCCTCAGGAAGCAAGCTGTAAGGGAGGCAGTGGGGGGAAGTGGGTGCTGGAGATAGTCAAACCTTGGAGGAGAGCCCAACGCTGCAACTTACTGGGACTCTGGCTGAGTTATGTAACCAGTCTGAGCCTCAGCTGTAGAAGGGTTGTGGTGATTCACTGTGTTAATGGACCTTAAGAGATAAGTACTGTGCCTGGCACACACTCAACACAGTCCAAGTTTGCTAGGATTGGCTTTGCCCATCCCCATGGTAAAACAGTGCCGCAAGGCTGTTCGAGGATACTGGGTGGAATGATTGCATGTGAATGTAAGACCCAGTGATCTTCAGCTGATATCAGCAATTACTGAGTGTCTGACATATACCAGGTACCATGGTAGACTCTTTTCTTTGGTGGGAGAAGTTGTTAAAAATAACAAATCCCACATGAATCTGGTCCCCCCCCCCCTCCAAAATTTATTGAATGAGATGACTCAGCTATAAATCCTGACTCAGTTACCAGCTGGGTTGCAATGGATCAGATAACTTGCCAGTGCCTCAGTTTCCTTATCTGTAAAATGGGAATAATAACTATTTACATGATAGGGCTGTTGTGGGATAAAATGAGTGCTTTAAATAAAGCGCTTGGTATTTATAGCAAGCCTTTACGTGAGTGAATATTTGTATTGCTATAAGAAAATAAAGCAGGTTTTTGCCATTATTCAGCTTTGCAAGTTACAGTATCCTGTTGAAAGTTAGATGACAGCCTTGTTTTGTTTTTTTTTTTTAAACAATCTGACTACTACCTGCCTTCCTGGTTTTGCATTTGAGCCTCCATGCCACAATGCTCCCTCCTCTACCTACCTTGCTTCTCACTTACGGTGGTGGGTCCACTACTCCTTGATGCTTCCTCGCTTTTGTCCTGTCCTTGAACACACTCTTGTATGTGTCCTTCGTGTGTAAGCCACTCCTCTCTTATTTGTCCATCTTGGGAACAAATGCTCAAAATGTCCTTCTTCTGGGAAAGCCTCCTTGAGCTCTGCAGAAGAATTTCCTGCCTCCTCTTACTACAGGTTTCTATATGCCCAAAGGTAAGGGACCCAGACCCAAAGCCTGTTAAAGTGGATCTACTTAAAACAGGAACAAATTCAAGAAAATAATGAAAATGAGGTTCTAACTGACCTTGCAAGGGGAGGCAATCTCTCTGCCCTTTAGATGGAGCAGAATGTGAAGATTCAGGGGAAAGAGCTGCCATCCAGATTCTGTTTCAAATGTCTTCTACCCTCCCCCAGCGAGTGCTATGCATTTATTAAGGAAGCCTCGCTTTGTGTTCCTGGCTTCATTTTATTTTTGATTCTTATCACAGTCACTTTTTTGTCCAAGATGACGTGAGTGGAAGCCTTGAGTTCACTCTTTTTAAAAAAAAATAAATTTGTTTATTTATTTATTTTTAGAGAGAGGGGAAAGGAGAAAGAGAGAGAGAGAAACATCACTGTGTGGTTGCCTCTCACTCGCGCCCCCAACTGGGGACCTGACAGTGCAACCTAGTTACGTGCCCTGACTGGGAATCGAACCAGCGACACTTGGCTCGCAGGCCGACGCTCAATCCACTGAGCCACAGCAGCCAGGGCTTGAGTTCACTCTTGAGTGGATTTGGCGATTGGTTTCATTTCCAGATCTCAGTGGCTGGACTGCGAAGGGTTGAACTGAGAAGTACTGCTAGACGGAGTACTAGGATCAGCAGGAAAGAGAGCGGCAGTGCATTACCAATGTCTGCCACAAGTGCTAGAAAGGTGAATGGGTGCGCTTTTGCTACATCTATGCAAACCCTGCCTGAGAGGTTATAATAGAGTTCTAACACTTGCCAAATATTTTATCTAGAAGTTTGAGATCATCCAAAATTTGCTCCCCCTACAGTCCCTCTCCTCTGCCTCATTATTTCCTTGTATTTTTACCATCCTTCTTTTACTAAGAAACTTTTTTTTTGAAAAATGTGTTTTCTCCAAAGCTAACTTCCCTCCTATCCTTGATTCATCCCTTCCAACCTGCCCCTGATCTGAAAAAATAAAAATTCTGCATGCATACAGCCACTACCTCCTTGATATTTCCATTTGAGTAGATGAAAGCCATATCAAAGTGAACGTGTTGAAAAAAATCTTACGCTTTCCCCAGAAGTTGTTATTCCTCATTATCTTCACCATGTCCATGAACAGCAATGTTATTTTTTTAATCGAGCAGGTCACAAACCCTAGAGTGGGGCTTGACTCTTTTTATTTTTCATTTCAAATCTCACATCTAATCCATCCACCAATCCTCCTGACTCTTATCTTCAAGCTACATTTAAATCCTATCTCTTCTCATCTCTACCATAATCCTCTGAGTTCAAACTACTATCCTCTCTCACCTGGGTGGGTAATACCTTCTGAACTACCTTCTCTGCTTCCATTCTTGCTCCCTACTCCTATTCTTATCACAGCAATTATGGTGATCCTGTTTAAATATAGTCAGGTCTTACCACTCTTCTGCTAAGAAACCTTCCAATGTTTTCCATTTCTTCCTGTTTTTTTGTTTTTTTTTTTTCCAGAATAAAAACCACATCCTCTAAATGGCCCTTGGCAATCTAGGACTTCATCTCAATACTCTTCCTTGTTTTCTCCATTTTAATCACAGTGACACTTTACTGGTCCTGGGTCACACAAATCTCACTTCCACCTCAGGCCCTTTGCACCTGCTGTTTCCTCTGACAAGAATGCTTTTGCCCTAGCTAATCTGCTTGGATGGTTCCCTGATCGCCTTCAGTTCTTTGCTCAGATATCACCTTCGCAGTGGGTCCTTCCCAATCATCCTGCTTAAAATGACTCCTACCTCTACACTCCTTACCTCCTTCCTGGCTTTAGTTTTCTCCCATTTGCTCCTTCCATCTAATGTGCATGTATTTATTTACTTATTTGAATGGTTGGTTGTTACCCATCACTGCCCCCAAATATAAGCTATACAAGGGCAGGGGCTCATTTTGTGCCCTGCAGTATTTCCTGGGCTGAGAACAAGCAGTGTTCAGCACAGAGTAGTGTACCAGTGGACATCTGTTGAGTGAATAAATGAATTAGTGCATGTAACAAGCTTAATACTGTTCCTGGTCCATAGCAGATTTTTATTTCTCGCAAGGTTTTTGTGACAATCAAATAGTGTAATGAAAAAGAGAAAAGCATGTATTTCTAGAAAACGCTGCACAATTCTCAGGCACTACCACCTTCATTGCTGGGTTTATCACAGCCTTGTGTTTAGCCCATATGGATTTTGAGCTGAGATTTAGATGAGATCGCTGCCAGAAACAGACATGGGGACTGCCACAGCTTCTTATCTGTTGTGGGCTAGAAATCCAGATGACCGAACAATTTTAATTACGTTTCAAATGAGAGTAAATGTTTTTATTGTATTCTGCTGGCTGTATATAAGAGATAAATCTATACAGAAGAGCCACCAGGGTGCAAAAAGCATGGCCAGCTGAGGCCATGTACTATCAGGGCAAGCAGGCTGGCCACCTCACCGGCTCTGGGCTATCAATCACCGTGGAGACCCGGATAAACAAAATTCAGCCATTGGGAAAAACTTGGAGGCCCTGTTATCCTAAGTATCAAAGAAGGGAAAATGTAATATATTTTAGGAAGGTTTTCATACCAAAAGGTCAGAATTTTATAAAAACGTGTTTTTCAATCTTATATGAGTAAACTTCAGGCCTCTAAAAAATCAGTCCATATGAATTCCTCCAGCTTCCAAAAAATATCAAAAATGGGATTATTATCGACATACTATGAATAACTTTAGAAATGCAAAGAAATGAAAAGTTTAAAAACTTACTTGTTCTTGTGACCACTGTCTTTCTCCTTACCCAGCTCTACTTCCTATACTGACTAATATTTTCTGTACATTAATGAATGAACCATTTGTAATATTATAGTCCTTAAAGTCGGGCTCCTTCTGAGGTTCTAAAATGATAGTTTTCATGAAAGAATATAAAACTAAGTGTCCTGTAATGAGAGGTGGTGAGATGAGATAACAAATGTAAGGAAAGAAAAAAATGAAAACAAAAACCCAGCAAGTTTATGTTAAAAGGGGTCCGAAAACCAATTAACCATAGGTAATGCTAATGAATGAAAAGGGTGAAAGTTAAACCTCAACCACATTTCTTGCTGGTAAAGCTGAAGAGATGGCAATGAGATGATGCATTTCCCAAAGACACCAGCATCCCTCCCTCTTGTTACCTTGGAGTTTTAAGATTTAGGAAGAAAGCCTATGAACCTTAAGGGGGTGAGGCCAACACTCTTATTTCCCCCTGTTGAGGCCACAACAGGCTGAGACTCTGGAGTGATTATCTCAGGAGAGGTAATGACAGCCGTCACAGCAAGCCGTCCCCAGAGATCCGGAACTACATCGCCTCATCTACTTTTCTCAAGTCCCTTTGCAACCTTTTAGGAACTAACTTGCGCCACATGAAAGATAAACATTCTTATTTTAGAGATATAAATGTTCAAGCACCAAAGGAGAACAGCCAGAAACAATCATAGAAGCCATCATCACTTAATGTGAGCTGGCCAGCTTCCCGATTATGGGTATCAGATCAGTACACCCACTAATCAGTGACGAGGGCTTCAGGGAATGTCAGTCCTTGAACCCTTTTCTATGAATCTTTCTAACACACACTTTCCCTGGAGGACTTCCATGCAATGTCAGGGTTTCAGTTACAACCTATATATTCATGACTTCTATCATATATAGATAAATAGATATAGATGTAGATATATAGATATATTTTTCAGACTCAACTTGTCCAAAACTGAACTTCCCCAGTTCTTTCCTAAACTGGATCCCTCAGGTTCTATTTTATTTAACAGACACATATATCACATTTATTTTCTATAAAGCACTAAACTCTAAACAAATATCAAATAATATCATACTGACCCTGATAACGAAGTGGCACTATCATTGCCACCCATTTTACAGTTGCAGAAACGGAGGGACAAGAGGTTACAGACCTTGCCCAAACTCCTGGAATTAGTAACAAAGGTGGCGTTCAAACCAAGATGTACTAGCTCCAGAACCCACACACGTACCACAATATTGCCTCTCAATAAGCTTATCACATTGACCAGCCCTACCATACCCCTAGACATTCATGCTGGAGACCTGGTGTCACGTTTTAGTGCCTGCACCTAACAAATGACCAAATACTAGTTCTTTCTGAAAACATTTTATTGCAGCATAACCTACATACAGCAATTCTGAAGTAAACAGATCAATGAACTCTAAAAAGTATACACAGTTATGTAGCCAAAACCCAGAGCAAACTATAGGATATTACCAGCACCCTAGAACACTCACTGCTTCTTCCCCATCATTACACAAATGACAACCATGGCTAGTTTTGTCTGTCTCTAAACTTTATTAGATGGAATTACATAATATAATTCTACTGGCTTCTTGCCTTCCATATTTGGCATATGGCATTTATTACTTTGTTGTATGTAGCAGTTTATCTTTTTCATTTTTTTATAATATTCCATTCATGAATACTCACAGTTTCTCCACTTTACTGTTTATAGAATTGTGTTCTGCTTCCAGTTTTAGGTTATTAAAAATAATGCTGCTGTGAATGTTTCATACATGTTTCTATGAGCATATGCACATATGTACACACACATTTTTTGCCCTGGCTGGTTTAGCTCAGTGGATTGAGCGTCGGCCTGCGAGCTAAGTGTCGCTGGTTTGATCTTCCAGTCAGGGTACATCAGAGAAGGAAAACTCTGACTCCAAAAAACCTCCGCTGCCTTGCGGCATACCTCTTCAGGGGAAAGGCTAAGGGAGTAAACCCCGACAGAAAATCCGGAGCCGGAGTCCCTAAGGCGGTTTGACGTTGTAGTCAACACCGGCAACTCCTGCGGCGCACCTGAACCCAAGCTGTATCGACTCCGTCTTTCCCTTGGACCCTTCAGCTGCGAAGAGAGGGGGGGTCTGCTGCATGGGCAACAGCAGACCCTCCATATTACCCTGCCCAGGCTCTGTAGCTTCAGCGTCATCACAAGATGTCGATTCAACACGGGAGGAGACAGATACCACCATGTCACTCCCGAGTCGGACTGCACAGCCATTCTCGGCGGTGCAGATAGACTCTTAAGAAGCTACACCATCGTCTCTCGAGACGGACGGCTGCCGACGACGACACACACATTTTTATTAGGTATATACCCAGGGGTGAATTTACTAATCACAAGGTATGCATATAATTGGTTTTACAGATGTTGCCAAACAATGTTTCAAAGTGGCTTCAGTAATTTACATTCCCACCAGCAGTTTAACAGAGTTCAGTGATCTAAATCCTCACCAATTCTTGGTATTTTTACACATTGTATTTTAGGCATTCTGATAGATGTAAAGTGGTTTTATTTTGCATTTCTCTGATAACTAATCATCTTTAGTATCTTTGCATATGTAACTAGTCATTTAGAATGTTCTTTTGTGAGAAGCCTCTTCAAGGCGTATCATTTTTTGAAATAAGCAGTTTTGGTCACCAGCCCATTGGTTCCTTAATAGCAGTGCCCTCTGGGTATGTGAGACTGTCTGGCCAGATAGAAACCATTAGAAAAGTACTGCCCTTCCATTCAACAGTTAGTAATCTGTAGTGGCAGGGTGTGTGTGTGTGTGTGTGTGTGTGTGTGTGTGTGTGTGTGTGTGTGTGTGTGTGTGTGTGGTGTGTATGCACCTCCCCTCCAGACTATAGATTCTATTTGATAATTTGGTTGATTAGCTTAAAACTAAGTGTGAGGCTCAGCTACTTTCATTCCCTGTAAGACTATGGAAGAGAATTCTAAGAATGCAAAAACCAAACATGTTTTAGTCAAAAGAGTGGCAGAGTTCAGGGTATTTTTAGGGACACTCTCCCTTGATACAGTTTATGACCCCTTGAAATCTGTACATAGCTATCAAAGGTGGTGGGAGGGACCTCATTTGTATAAACTTACAAAGATCTCTAAATAGAAGGCATAGGCTTCCCCATAAAAAAGAGGTAAACTGTTTTTAAGGGAAATGAGAAGTACTGGCTAATATGTCTAAGAGGAAGGGAACTAACATTGATTGGGCCTCAAGCATGGGCCAAGAACATCAAACACAGTAGAGCACTAATTTCCCAATGCATTTCCAACATGGATGGTTCTTCATCCTGGCCTTTTTTAGAGATGAGAGACGTGGGGGTTAGAACACAGTATTTGCTTACGGTCACATAGCTAATACTGCCTGAGCTGTATTTGAACCTAGTGAGAACCAACCAGGCATCACCTTCTCCAACATGTCACCCTCCAGCCTGAAGCCCCCCTAAAACCTCATAAGCATGTAGACCTGAGATAGAAGGCAAATAAAAGGTACATGATGCACCTAAGGAGAGATAACTTAACTAAAACTGAATAAGGAGGCCGTGTGAGCTAAAAAACTATAGTGCCAAAGAAAGTCCGAAGAGCTGAGAATCACAGAATTCTTTGTCAAATAGAAACTCGACCAGTTCTTAAAGACAGTGGCTCTAAATGTCACAACATTTATTTTCTTATTTTTATTTATTTATTTATTTTTATTACAGTTTTTTCACTTTTTCCCTCATTATTCCCCCCCATATTGAGCCCACCCCTTCTCCCACAGACAATCCCCACCCCATTGTCTATGTCCATGGGTCATTTATACTAGTTCCTTGACTAGACCCTACCCCTACTTACTCCTATTCTCTCCATCCCCTCCTCCCCCCTGGTAACTGTTAGTCTGTTCCTTGTTTACATTCCTCTGGTTCAGTTTTGCTTGTTTGTTTGTGTTGTTCATCAGTATCCTGTATTAGGTGATATCAGATGGTATTTGTTTTTCATTTCCTGGCTTATTTCACTAAGGATAATTCTCTCTAGTTCCATCCATGTTGCAAATGGCAGGAGTTCCTTCTTTCTTTCTGCTACATAGTATTCCATTGTGTAAATGTACCACAGTTTTTTGATCCACTCATCTACAGGTGGGCACTTAGGCTGTTTCCAGAACTTGGCTATTGTAAATAGTGCTGCTATGAACATAGGGGTGCATAGGTTTTTTGAGTTGGTGTTTCAAGATTCTTTGGGTATAATCCTAACAATGGAATTGCTGGTTCAAAAGGCAGTTCCATTTTTAGTTTTTTTGAGGAAATTCCATACTGTTTTCCACAGTGGCTGCACCAGTCTGCATTCCCACCAGCAGTGCACTAGGGTTCCCATTTCTCCACATCCTCACCAGCATTTGTTGTTTGTAGATTTGTTGATGATGGCCATTCTGACTGGTGTGAAGTGGTATCTCATTGTAGTTTTAATTTGCATCTCTCTGATGGTTAGTGATGTTGAGCATTCTTTCATATGCATATGGACTCTCTGTATGCCCTCCTTGAAGAAGTCTTTCTTTGTATGGGTCTTTTGCCCATTTTTTTAATTCGGTTGTCTGTCTTATTGGTGTTGAGATGTATAAGTTCTTTATATTTTTGGAGGTCAATCCCTAGTCTGAGGTGTGGCTCAGTGGGTTGAGGGCCTGCCTACAAAACATTGATTTTCTATTACAAATAATTTTTTTTATGCAACTATGAAAAATATTTAGGTTAATATCGTCGTCGTCGTCGGCAGCCGTCCGTCTCGAGAGACGATGGCGTAGCTTCTTGAGAGTCTATCTGCACCGCCGAGAATGGCTGTGCAGTCTGATTCGGGAGTGACAATCCCTGCCGCACTTGGTACAGGTGAAGGCAGATGGCTGTTGTTGCTGCTGCTGACGCTGCTTCCGCCTCGATCTTTTCTGGACCGCCTCCTCGTTGCGCGCAGCCTCCGCGCGTGACGTACCTTGCCTGACCGCGAGCCTCCAGGCTAGGCGGTCGTCTGCTTGAACTTCCCACGTGTTGAGATTGATGGAGCATTGTGTCATGTCCTTTTTGCAGATGTCTTTGAACCGCAGTTTTGGGCGCCCTGTCATCCTCTGGCCTTCTGCTAGCTCGCCATAGAGGAGGTCTTTGGGGATACGGCCTGCATCCATTCTTTTGACATGGCCGAGCCACCTGAGGCGTCTCTCACTAAGAACTGCATGCAAACTGCTCATGTTGGCTCGCTTCAGCACCTCGGTGTTGGGGACCTTATCCTGCCAGGCGACATGCAGGACGCGTCGCAGGCACCTCATGTGGAAGCTGTTGAGTTTCCTTTCGTGCCTTGCGTAGGTGGTCCACGTCTCGCTGCCATAGAGGAGAGTGCTGAGTACGCAGGCTTGGTAGATGCGCAGTCTGGTTTTCTCAGTGAGGCTGGAATTGTTCCACGCTCGCCGGTTCAGTCTGGCCATAACTGTGGCTGCCCTGGCGATTCTCCGGTTGACCTCCAAGTCAACTGACAGAGAGCTCGAGATGGTGGACCCGAGGTAAGTGAAATCGTTGACAACCTCCAGGGTGTACCCGTCGATGGTGATGCATGGGGGAGTCCCCGTGCCTTGAGCCATAACATTCGTCTTCGTCAGGCTGATGGCTAGTCCGAAGTCCTTGCATGCGTGGGAAAGGCAAGTGACTAGCTGCTGGAGTCCCTCTTCGGAGTGTGATGTCAAAGCTGCGTCGTCGGCGAAGAGCATCTCACGGATGAGCACCTCTTTGACTTTGGTCTTGGCTCGTAGACGGGCCAGGTTGTAGAGCTTGCCATCGGATCTGGTGTGAATGAAGACACCCTCGCTGCAGTCCTTAAAGGCGTATTGGAGGAGCATGGAGAAGATTCCGAACAGCGTAGGCGCGAGGACGCAGCCCTGCTTTACTCCGCTGCTGACTGGGAAGGCCTCAGAGGTTGCGCCGTTGTAGGACACCGTGCTGTGCATGTTGTCGTGAAAGGACATGACCACAGCAAGCAGATGTGGCGGACAGCCAATCTTCCGTAGCAAGCTGAAGAGTCCGCTTCGACTGACCAGATCAAACGCCTTCGTGAGGTCGATAAAGGCGAGGTAGAGTGGTTTATGCTGCTCGTGACACTTCTCCTGCAGCTGGCGTAGGGAGAAGATCATGTCCACTGTTGATCGGCCAGCTCTGAAGCCACACTGGGACTCTGGGTAGACGCGGGAAGCAAGGGTCTGCAGGCGGGCAAGAGCGACCCGGGCGAATACTTTGCCGACGACGCTGAGGAGAGAGATGCCCCGGTAGTTGTTGCAGTCGCTGCGGTCTCCTTTGTTCTTGTACATGGTGATAATGTTGGCGTCTCTCATATCCTGGGGGATGTAACCCTCCTTCCAGCAGCGACAGAGTAGATGGTGGAGCGGCTGTAGCAGGACTGGTTTCCCGCTCTTTAGGATTTCTGGAGGGATTAGGTTAATATAGAGCTTAATCAAACATAGGGTTTTGCATAGAGGAGAGTTTATATAATGTATGCATGCAAACTGTATAGCATAACCATAGGTTATGTTTCAATTTCATCAAAATCTGATCTGTTTCATGCCCTGTACTCATTTAAACCTTTTACTCATTTCATGGGTCCTCTACTATTCCAATAAGCTTATCTGGCTAATTCTGTAATACAGCTATTTCCATTAACCTCAGCCAATCCATTCTGACCATCCGACCAGGCAAATAAGAAGAAAGTCTCAGTGTCACCTTCTCGTTTAAGGAACAGTGGAAGGTCTGATCAGAGTACTGGCTATGGGAGAGAAGAAATATTATAGGATATTTTAGAAGCATAATTATTAGGATTCCATGCATGGCAAGGGTAGAAGGGGTAATGAGAAAATGTGAGATGTTGAAAAAGACTCCTTATTTTCTAGTTTGGGTGAGGAAGCATGGAAACTCAGGAGGAGCTAGTGGAGGGTAAAGGGAAAGGAAATAACTGAGTCTGGTCTGGAACAGGTGGAGTTTAAGATGCTTTGATACACCTATATGATTTCCAAAGGTTGGGCTGCCCTCAAGAAGTCAACATGTTTGAAACATGCATCAGTATTAGGAAAACCTCAAATATTTCTAAGGTCTTGTGTTGAAACTCCCTAGGGTAGCTGTTGGGTAATTTATAGGAAGTTAATGTTCTATGTGATCAGATGAGGGCAAGAGGCAGAGAATATGGGCTGGGCTATCACTGTTACATGGATCACCCAACAGAGAAGAAAGGTACAAATAATTTGGGATTGGGGAATATAAAGTCAAGATAGACCCACACTTTGGAAGAAGCCTGCTAATATTAGTAACGGCAAACTCTTACTGTGTTCTGGACACTCTTCTAAAAAACATTGGGCATAGGGATTAAATTTATAAATAAAGAAACCAAAGCACATAGAAGTTACTTGCCCAAGGTCACTTAACAAGCAAATGGTGGAAATTAGTGTTTAATCATAATTGATAAATTATGCTCATTTTTAAGATTGAGGAAACAGAGGCTTAGAGAAATTAAGAATTTACCTAAAGTCAATCACCTAGTGGTATGCAGAGCATCAGACTTTATGTGGTTTTTATCATTTTTTTCTTTGCATTTTACCTTCCTTTCAATATTTCAGCATTTTAGAAGTCACAGAGATACACTATTGTTGCTGTTTTATGAACTCTAGTGGTATTGCCTAGGTGACCTCAGTGTTAATTTACCTTTACTTCTATCTCGTGGGAGTTCTCCTGGGATTCTGATTTAATGTTATATACAATGGAAAAGTGTATTTATTCTCACTACCAAAATTTAGATTTAGTCAACTGCATGATAGCTGCGTGTCTTGTGCTTCATAAGTGGGTCTATGGTAATATATTGAAGTGAAAACCTTGAGTGCATTCCCTTAGGAGGTTAACTTATGTCTAGGGAGTAACAAGTATTGGGAAAGAAAATTTGATTATAGGTATTGTTTGCACAGTCTATTTAATCTTGAAATATTTTTAAAGCCTTAAAGACAAGAAGGGACCCATTTTCTACAGTGGGTGTTTCCCATTCTTATAAATGTAATTTTGTCCCTGCTGAAAATTCAAAAGTTGCTTTGTCCAAAAGGACACTGACATCCTATACTATGTTTTATTTGACACCTTATACTGCACACTAAACCACATGGGGAAAACTTCAAACGACTCAGCCATAGGAATGTGTATCTGGTTTGAAGACGGAGGTCAGTTCTAGTGTGCTTCCTCATGTTGCTCCCAGAGAAGGTCAAGACATCTGGGAACACATCTTCTCATTGTCTTTGTCTTCTTTTATTTTTATAAAATGTCCATCAGATACTCAAGCACTTAAACATCTTCCATATACCCAGCTATGACTCTCAGTAGCGGTTGCTTTGGGTATTGGTAACAAAGACAAAACTTTTTATGACCTCCAAGAAAGAATGTGAGTAGAATGGCTCATCAAAATAATTTGTAATCAACTGGGGAAAACTTGTCTAACACAGATATCTGGGGTGATTATGATCAAATAATTCACCAATGTAAAAGTAAATTAAAGAGAACTAAAAGGATACAATAAATGTATGAATGAAGTCACCAAAGGCATATAAAGAAACCTGAATTGGACATTCATAAATTAGGGGGAAAAGCGATTATCAAAGAAAGTGAGCACTGACATCGCTGACAAGATCACTGGATGAGTGAAGGACAAAACTCAGACTGTACATTTCATTCTTGGAAGGGGGTATCAATGATGTGGCTTCATGGACACAGGCTAGGCCAACAAACTGGATTCTGTGGTTGTACAGGAATCACTAGCCTATTTTTACTGGAGGTGTTTATGTTGGTGGTATGTGTTTGAGGATGTGTTGGCATAATGATAATAATAATAGCAATAACAACAACAGCAGCAGCAACTAAATATGGATTAGGACGTTGTCATTTGTCAGGAGCTAAGTTTTATATCCATTATATCGGCTGACAAAAAAGACATACTTGTGGTGCCCTGGGAAGGTGTGGAAACGTGGTAGCGCTGTCAGGTTCTTGAAACCTAAAACCATTCAAGCAAAGTCAAGGCTACAGGATAACCAGATAACTAAATAATAGGGGAACCAAGGAAAAGAATGTTGAATAGTTGGTACAAATGAAAATGAATCATCTTTGCATAGCAGCCTTAGAACATTTAAGTTTCCAAAGTTAAATAATCTAGAGCTTTTTTTTGCAAGTACATTATAATAAGGAATAACTCAGTGTCAAATGAATAAACTACTATTACATGGGAAAATAGATACATTTTTAGGATAATAGATACATTTTTAGGATATTAATATAAAGTCCAACTGAGAATATTTAAAATCCATGAGTTCTTATACATTTACTCAATTCTAAGCAAAACTCTCTCTCTCTTCATATATATATATATATATATATATATATATATATATATATATATATATATATTCATATTACATGACTGGATAGAAGAGTATCCAGTCATGTAATATGAAAAATAAAGACATTTATTGAAGAAGATACAAGATACAAGAAACATTGTTCATAGGACAATGATGCCTCAGTCCCCTTCAAAGTAGGCACCTTGAGATCTCATTTAGTTCTCCCAGTTACCATCAGCTGCCTTGTATTTTCCTGAATCTCATCATGGCCTGAAGTCTCTTCCTTTTCAAAGGTGATTTTAGTTTTGGGAAAAGCCAGAAGTCTGGGCTGCAGGAGGGCTAAGTCACCTGGGTGATTTGATGTTTCACCAAAAACTCTGCACCAGATGTGATGTGTGAGCAGACATGTTGCTGGGATGAAGCTGCCAACCACCAATTTCCCATAGCTGTGGCCTTCTGAATCATTTGAATAATTTCCGCAAAGGAATGTTCAAGCTCAATGCAAAATTTGATGCAAATTCATTGCTCTACTCAGTCATTTTGAATGTCACAGCCACACAGTACACATGCTCACTAAGTGATGTCTACCAGCCCCACTGACTAGTACAGTGAAGTCGTCATTTTCACGCATGCTTATTCCAGTCCAGTCTCCTTGGCTGCGAGATTACATCAATGTCATACAAACCATTCTGGTTATATTAACAATGGCTGCATTTTTTCCAGACAGACTTCATATACTATTAATTTGCCTACAGAAAGCCCAACTGACTTCCAATTTTAACTGTTGTTTTTAAGGTAATAACTGTTCTTCTTCTTTGTAAATTCAAATTCACCAATGCCTCAGATATGAGCTCATTCAGCTCTAACTCACTTCTCTGTCCAGCACACAGGTCACATGAGTAGACCATGAAAAACAACAACAAAAAAAGATTTCAGAAAGCACAATTCTTTTGAGGAGTCACTATGCCTGCTGCAAAATTATTTGAATGAAAAGATTTTTTTTGAGGTAAAACGACAATTAAGGTCGACCTCCTTCGTTCAAATTAAAAAAGAGAAAAAGGAGTGTAATGAAGAATCTGACTCCTTCCTCTAATTTTACAAGTTCAATGGTAATCTAACTGTGCCATTCATTTACAGAAACCATTAATTTTACTATGTGGCTGAAAGTAGTAGGCCTCAGCTTTCATTCTCTTACTTTTCCCCTCCCTTAGTCTTTGTGTGTGCACCTGTTCAGGCCACTTTAGCATCCCATTTGTAAAACTTTGGCTAATCCTCTGGCACTAACCCTGGTGTGATAATACTTCTGTTATTCAGCAGCCTAATTACAAAGGACAACACAGATAAAACACTTCAGTCCTATTTTTTAATAGCTGATTTGCCAGTTTTGCCAAGCTCCAAAGAGAATGGCCTCCAAACCTTTCTGCATTTAAATTTAATCTGAATTTGTTCAACACATGGAACTCTAATACCTCAGAGCTTACCTTTTGTTGTCAGATTTTCGGACAACCCCACTTCTTCACTTTTTACACTAGTGATGTTAGAAATCTGTTTTTAAAAATATAGTTCAGTAATATAATTAGAGCATTTTTAAGCATTCCCCAACATCCTTTGGAGACAACTGTTGACATCTTCCAATAGCAAAGCAATCAGGGAATAGAGCTTTCAGCATTAAAGAGTTACTTTACTCCATTAAGCTAAATGAAAGATGAGCTAGTCATACTTCTTAACAAATTTTTTTCTGAGAATAATATCTTTAGAATGAGAGTTCAGGAAGCAAAAATACGTCTAATATTTCTTTTTTGAGTTAAGATGAAAAAAGGAGAGGGTTATTTCTAATTTGAGGAAAATCTAAGGAGAGGATCATTACTTTAGTACAGATAAGCCTACCAGCATCTGAGTACTTAATTCCACTTCTTTGATCTAGAAATGGGACTGGGGATCTGGGAATAAGAGACAGTCTCATAAAGTCTGGGTACTTCCTGGTCAAGTAGAGAATATCCTGAATTGTTGAGGGATTGGCTAAATCTTTCCCCCCACATATGTTTTGGGGGTTTCAAAGGGCAGTGTGCAACTGAAGGGCAGCCCCTACTACTTTCTTAATCCCTTGATTTTGAAACCCCAAATAACTCAAAGAGAAATCTAATACATATGTTTCTGATTTGCTTGCACTGCTTCATCGAAATGGTGTTTTGTAAGAGCTATTTGATACCTAAGAAGCCTTCTCAGTCTTTATTCTAGGTCTTTTATTTTGCTCCAAGAAATCACTTTTTCTTCATGTTCAGCAGAATTGGAAGCAGGAAAGGCCTAAATTTGGTCCTACTTACAAAATCAGCCTGAGCTTGGATGTTGGCAAAATATGCTGCTCTCTTCTGTTACACCACGAGGTAAGTAAAAATCCAACCAATGAAAAACTCAGGGATATTATCAAAAGTAGTACACCATAGGTTGATGAGTCCATATTTCATCAAAAAGCATTTCTGCTTTCTAAGATGCTAATTGTCACATATTAAGTGACAAAAGACTACCAAACACGTTCATCCCATTTTACAGATGGAAAAACATGTCATAGACTAAAGTGATGCTTGTTTTAGTCCAAAATGATACTATAATTTTTTATAAACTCCAGGTACACTAAGTCATATAACCAGTTCCCGAGTCACAGAACACCAGCAAAAAAATATGTAGAAGAGACACCTACTTTAGATCATAGTCCATTAACCATGGGAAGGACTATGTTTTAAAACAGTTATTTTTAACTAGTGTGCCACAAGAATTTTTAAAACATGCAATAACTGACTGTTTAGTCAGGGACACTGACCACTTTTTCCTTATACTGTCAAATTAAAAAATGACAATAGCCAATACAACAATATCCATCTGATGTGAATGAATCAAAATTATACCTATTTTTTTGTTAGATCAGTAAAAACAAAACAAAACTTATTTTTGGGTGTGCAACAGAATTTTAGTAATTAGTTTATATGTGTGCCATGAGATGAAAATGGTTGAAAACTAAGCCCTGGCTGCTGTGGCTCAGTGGACTGAGCATCGGCTTGCGAGCCAAGTGTCGCTGGTTCGATTCCCAGTCAGGGCACATTACTAGGTTGCACGTCAGGTCCCCAGTTGGGGGCATGAGTGAGAGGCAACCATACAGTGATGTTTCTCTCCCTCTCTTTCTCCTTTCCCCTCTCTCTAAAAATAAAATAAAATAAATAAACAAACAAATAAATAAATAAATAATTTAAAAATATATATTTAAAAAAATAAAAAAGAAAATGGTTGAAAACTGCTGCTTTAGAGGGGAAGTTCAAAGTTTGAAATTGGATTCTTTTTTAACTTTTTTATTGTTATTCTATTACAGTTGTCCTAAATTTTCCCCCTTTGCCCTTCTCCACCCAGCCCAACCCTGGCTCCCACAGTCAATTCCCACACCATTGTCCATGTTCATGAGTCACTCATACGTTTTTTTGACAAGTCCCTTCCTTTCTTTCCACCATTATCCCCCTTCCTCCTCCCCTCTGGCTGCTGTCATTCTGTTCCATGTTTCCATGTCTCTGGGTCTATTTTGTTTGTTAATTTATTTTGTTCATTAGAGTCCTCTTATAAGTGAGATAACATGGTATTTATCTTTTACCAACTGGATTATTTAACTTAGCATAATATTCTCCAGTTCCATCCATGCTGTTGCAAAAAGCAGGAGTTCCTACTTTCTTTTTGCTGCATAGTATTCCACTGTGTAAATGTACTACAGGCTTTTTATTCACTCATCTACTGATGGGTACTTAGGCTGTTTCCAGTTCTTGATTGATCACTGAAATTCTCTGCAACAGTGTTAATAAAGGCCAACACCAAAGTTAAGTCAGTTATCTGTGAGTGGTTTGTGGTTTGTAATAATACACTGGCATATAATAATAACATTTACTGAGCACTTACAGTTCAGGAAACTGTACTAAGAGCTACAAGTAAGTTATTTCACTCAGTTCTCATATAATCCTATGAAGTAGGTACTATTAATTTATGTCCATTTTTTTTTCTAATGAGTAAAATGATGTTTAAAGGAAGAAAGATTATTTATCAGGTCAGCATGGCTATTTCAGTCATTTCTTACATTAGTGTAACATTCTTATCCAACAAGATATGATTACCATTTTCAGTTTTATAAATAACATTAAATTTATACGTGAATGTTCTAAATAATGCTATGGGTTGGATATTATGCCAAGGACCATGTATTAGCTTTATTGTGACAGTATTAAATACCATATGGCACCTTTTACAGGTAAATGCACTGGTTGGAAAATGTATCTTATTTATCTAATATTTTTCTTAAGGAGAATAGCATTTGGGATGCAATTCAAAAATAGGTCAGGTTCCCCCTAACGATAAAATAAGACCTAGAATGTGAGGGGAATTTTCCATGAGGAACCAGTACTTCAGTGATACACTTTTGCGAAGGTGGTAGTTGAAATCTAGAAGGTGTGTTCTAGATATTATTTTTCACTGTGGTTACCCAACACCAAACACCGTTATTGGCAGGTAGCAGGTCCTTAGCAGATTTCTGTTAAATGAAAAGATGACTGAGAGATGAGTAAGAAGTAGAAGTCTTTATATTAATATAAAACACTTATGAGGTAGCTTGTGATTTTTGTCCCAGAGGTTTCTGCTTATGTGCAGACTTCTGTGTGAAGAATTCACCAGTTGGCTTTACTCTTTGAGCTAGGTAGCAATGAATTCTTTCCTTTTCCCATACAAAACACTGCTAGAGTCAAGAGTTCTGCCATGGAGGTAGTGGTAACTGGTTCCCCAACGGCCTTGCTGGTTCTCTGCTCTGGTCTTCTTTCCCCTCCTACATTAATTAGGACTGATCTATGCACCAATAAGACATTGAAGAAATGGTGAAATGTGACTTCTGATACTAGGTCAGAAAAGACATTATGGCTTCTACCTTGTTCTCTCTTAGGTCACTTGTTCTGTGGGCAGCAGTACCAAGAGAAGACACTTAAGTAGCTCAACAGAGAGATCCATCGGGTGAGACACCAAACAATCATTAGGCAGCCATCTGAGTGAGAGATCTTCAAAACAGATGTTCCAGTCCCAGGCAAGCCTTCGGATGACTGAAGCTCAGCTAATTCATTAACAACCAGCTCACGAGACAACCTAAACCTGAACCACTCACCTCAGCTGCTTCTGAGCTCCTGGCCTACAAGAACAGTGAAACATAAACTGTTTGTTGTTGCCTTCAGCTGCTAAATTTTAAGGTAACTTCTTTTTTTTAAAGTATATCTTATTGATTATGTTGTTACAGTAGTTCCAATTTTTCCCCTTTGCTCCCCTCTGCCCAGTACCCCCCTTCCCTCCAGCAATACCACCCCCCTTAGTTCATGTCCATGGGTCGTGCGTATAAGTTCTTTGGCTTCACCCTTTCCTATATTATTCTTAACTTTCCCCTGTCTATTTTGTACCAACCGATTATGCTTCTTAGTCCCTGCACCATTTCCCCATTTCTCCCCCTTCCCCCTCCCAGCTCATAACCCTCCAAATGATCCCCATACCTATGATTCTGTTCCTATTCTGGTTTGCTTAGTTGGATTTTGTTTTTACTTTTTAGATTCAGTTGTTGATAGTTGTGAGTTTGTTGTCATTTTAGTGTTCATAGTTTTCATCTTTTTTTCTTAAGTAAGTCCCTTTCACATTTCATATAATAATGGCTTGGTGATGATGAACTCCTTTAGCTTCACCTTGTCTGGGAAGCACTTCATCTGCCCTTCCATTCTAAATGACAGCTTTGCTGGGTAGAGTAATTCTGATTGCATGTTGTTTTTTCATCACATTGAATACTGCTTGCCAGTCCCTTCTTGCCTCCAAAATTTCTTTTGAGAAATCAGCTAAGAGTTTTATACACACCCCTTTGTAGACAACTCTCCACTTCTCTATTGCTGCTTTTAGGATTCTCTCTTTACTTTCACCTTTGCCATTTTAATCATGATGTGTCTTGGTGTGGTTCCCTCTGGCTGCAGCTTGCGCAGGACTCTGTGCTTCCTGGACTTGTATGTCTATCTCCTTCACCAAATTTGGGAAATTTTCCTCCATTATTTTTTCACATAAGTTTTCAATTTCTTGCTTTTCCTCTTCTCCTTCTGGCACCCCCATGATTTGTATGTTGGCACGTTTAAAGGTGTCCCAGAGGTGCCCAAGCCTCTCCTCATTTTTTCCAATTCTTGTTTCCTCATACTGTACTGGTTGACTGTTTTTGTCTTCCTCATGTTCCAAATCATTGATTTGAACCCTGGTTTTCTTCCCTTCACCATTGGTTTTGTGAGGATTTTCATTTGTTTCACTTAGCATAGCCTTTACTTCTTCTCTTATGCGTTTGCCGTACTTAAGCATATCTGTCATGCCTGTGAGCATCTTTATCACCAGTGTTTTGAATTCTGCATCTATTAGGTTGGCTATCTCCTGTCACTTAGTTCTCCCACTGGAACCTTGATCCATTCCCCCTTTTGGGCCATACTTCTCTGTTTCCTCATCTTGACAGGCTCCTGTGTTTGTTTGCCTCTGTGTCTTAGGTAGAGCTGTCATTCCTGTTATGTTGTAAGGGGTGGAGCCTTAGGGATTTGTCAGTACAGGGCGACTTGTTTCACCATATTGTGGTGCTGTGTGGGGGAGAGGGGTCTGAGAGGGAACAATGCCTCTTGCTCAGCACTCGACCTGCTTTTAGGCACCTCTCCCACTTTCTCATGGAACTGACCCCTCCAGCTGTTGCCCTGGCTGTCGTTCCCAGAGTGAGGGGGTCTGTGGGCATTTCAGGTCCTTTAAACAGGCATATTCTGCTGAGAGACTGGCAGTCCCTGCCTCTACCCCAACCCCCACTGGTCTGCACAGTCAGAAGCAATGAGGCTTGATTTTCCCTGGTGCTGGGACCGTGAGCTGTGTGGTCTGGTGAGGAGCTGGGAGCACTCCCCAGGTGTTCCTCCTGACTTTTCAAAATACGTGACTGTGCTCTCCACAAGCCTGCTGTTGCCGCTGCTGCAGCCACAACCACACCACACCCTCTCTGCCCTGGCTCCACCCCTCCTACCTGGCTGGATGAGTATTTCTTCTTTATATATTTGTTTGCTGGACTTCCATGCAGTTTGACTTTCTGGAACTTCTAGTTATTTCTAGTTTCGAGGTAGTTTTATTCCTTCTTAGTTGTGGAGGGAGAGGCAGAGTGTCTGTCTACACCTCCATCTTGGCTGGAAGTGTAAGGTAACTTCTTTTGCAGCTGTAGCTAATACAGACTCGTACTGAATGACACAGAATTAAATTCAGATACTTAAGATAATAAATGTAAAATACTTGTTGGCACCTCTTCCTAATGTTTATCTTCTTCCTATTCATATTGGTCCATTAGAAAGCAATTGATGAGACTCCAATCTTTCACATAAGAAATAGGCCTAAGGATATATTTCCCTAACGATGTTTCACACCGGCTGGTATACAACTTATGGAGATGTGTGTGTGTGTGTGTCTGTGTGTGTGCGTGTGTGTATGTTTGAAAGGCCTCCAGTGATCATGATTCATAGTGAAAATAATTCTGAAGCATCATAAAACTTGGATTCTGGTGCCAGGTTACAATGTGACAATGGTTAGGCTACATTAGCTCCATGAATTGTAAATCTGTAGTTAAAAAAATTTATGAGTAAAGTATATTGACCTAAAAGAACAGGACCTGATAATGGTATTCAGTATGCTTGGACTTTCAAGACAAGCACATGTAACTTAAGTACGTCACTGATTGACTCAAAAGAGATTTTGTCTTAAGGTAAGCATAAGTGTGATGTTATTCAAGAGGTCTTTGTTCCAGAGCTGCCCACACACATTGTGTTAGAATCTAGCAGAGCATCTGACATGATTCCCAATGAACAGCAATGTAGCAAGTTACCAGTGTGGACAAACTGCATTTTGGAGATAACCTATCAAAACTGAAGATTTCATTTCCCACCGCTAGTTTGGAGAGAGTGGAGAGTGTGGTCTGACCCATGAAGGAGGATGAATTTGAGCATTCCTGAAAACCTGTTCCTTGCATCAGCCAGAGCGTGACCTCAGCCAGGTTTTTTAGCTCAGTGAAAGAATATTTCTGCTGACTCTGGGGGAGTGAATGGCTGTGATATCTTGTGACATTGGGCAGGACGTGGGGTGAGGTAGTCATCACTGAATTAAATGCACAAGCCTTAAGAAGCTTCAGAGGAGTGCTGCCTACAAGAAACACAAGCTGAAATTGTGTTATTATAGACAGTTTGAATTATTTCTCCATTTACTGATGTATGACTTTGAGTAAATTATTTAATTATTCTAACTGTCATATTTTTGTAAATGGGCCTAAGAAAAAACATTTTCTTTAGAAAAGTGTTGAGGATTCAATACAATAATTCATATAAAGCATCAAGCATAATGTCTACAATGTTGTGCCATCTAAATAATAATATCCAATATAATAATTATTAATACATCCTACCCATGGTCCAGATTTTAAGTGGGAATTCTAGAACATTTACAAATATTAGTTCTAAACTGGACCAGAGAGATGTCTTTCACAACAAGAAAAGCAGAGGGCTAAAAGCAATGTATGATTTTTAGAAGACTTATTTCATGTGGACCAATGGATAACTTTTTGTTCCAAAAAGGAGGAGGGTTCTTCAGGCCAAGAGACAGTAATGTCATTATTATGCTGTAACCAGCCCACTTCAACTGCTGGTCTTCACAATGCTTACAAGTATAATAATAATAATAATAAAAGAATACAAAAAACCCACTTGCTTCCTTTTTTATGAGTATTTACATTTTTGTGCAGTATTAGGAGAGCTAATTTAGCTTCCAGTTCTAAGAATTTTTGAATCTATAGCCAGTAATTATTGGCATTCAGAGGTACAAAAGACGAAAACAAAGCTTGCAAATTCTAGCACATTCATGTGGGATTGGGAGCTGAATTAGGATCCTCACACCCTATTGAATGATCAGCCCCCCTATTAGAGCCTTATTAAAATGGTAATGAATATATGCCAGCTATAGGCAGGCAGCCGCACCTGTCAAAAACTACCCCGATTATCCTGTTCATTGAACTGTCTGGCTGTTGAATCAATGTCTCAGGTTTACTTCTCTGTGAAGTTATCCCTCCCCCTCTGTATTAAATTAAAATAATTTAAAAAATACAAGAACGTTTTCCTGGAGTCACAGAACACTCCTATAGTTCATTATATCTCCTCCTCATCTTCTGTTTTTGTATCTCCTGTGGTAATGTGATATGGAAGCTGTCCTCTCTTAGGCATTGGGATAGAAATGAGAAAAAGTAACAGAAGAAATGTAAAGTCTCATTGAAATAAAAATTCAAATGTTAGTAAAAGAAAATGCAAATCTATAATTAATCTGGAGACTGGGATTATTCAATTGTTGGTCATAAATACTATGATCAAGACATAGATGCTTGTCACTCATGCATCATTTGCCAAGGATGGAGATCTGTTGTCTTTCCTTTAAAAGACATAGGGAGTTTTATTCTACCTTTTGCTTTTAGAATTACATAAAACAATAACATGTTTCAGTTGAAATTATTTTTTTCCTTTAGGTGAACTATACCATTGAATGTACAGTATTGTCTTTCCTACAACACTAAATTCTGTCCTCGCTATGAGGATAAGTATCTTTTAAAGTATTTTATTTAGTGGTTTGTCAAAGTCTGCGATATAAGAGAACCTTGGTGAGAAAGGGCACTGGGAGGTTGGATGCCATCAATAGTACTTGTGACAGATGCTATGATGGTAACTGATCAGAGTACTTGGAGACAAGAATCAATGTACCAAAAAAAGCAGATTTTTTTTTTTGTTTGGTTTGTTTTTGTTTATTAGAGGATAGCTTTCTCTGATTCTTAGCATTTCTTGCTGGGCACCAGAAAGGATGCTAGTTTCCTACAATAGCTACTGGACTGAAGAGATTTCTATTACCTGTCAGCCACAAGTCTCAGTCATTGGAGAACAGAATGGGAAGCGCACAAATTGCTGCCATCAGCTGCTTTTTGGTATAATATGCCCATGGATGAGCTCTGAAAATGTAGGAAGCTAACAACAGACACAATAAAAATCTCAAAATTTCTCATTTATACTCTTTCACTAATTTGCAGGAAGGAAAACATGATTCAAATTTGGGATTTTGTGACCCTATCCTAGCTGAAAGTATTTTGGATTTCCAGTCTCTTTGATATTGTCACATGAAAATATTCCTACCTAGGTCTAAGTTAACAGAGAAGTCTTAACTACTCTGAGCTGCTGTTTCTATTACTGTAACAACAAAAGAATACATCTTTTACAGTGATTCACAGCTCATCTGAGACATTCTTTCTCAGAATGCTACTTATTTATAAAAAGACTTTAGTGCAATGTATTTCTTGCCTCCCCAGCCCCATGACCCAATCTACCCGGTCCCCGTCTAACCAGTATTGATTGAATATAATGAAATACCTGCTAAATAAATTCTCAAGCCTTTGTTGCCATGATTTCTTTCTTTCTTTCTTTTTTTAAATAAAAGTTGTATCATAGGATAATTACATATTGAAGTAGTTTATTACTACGTAGTGAGGACTTTTACCAGGGCATCTGAGCAGCCAAATCTTTTTTTATAGTCCTCAAGCCCCTTGACCTTGCTATAGCATGAACAACTTTGTCTTTCTCTCCAAGCCACTCTGTGACATCTTTCTGATGTGTCATCATTCTTGGTCTTATCCCACTTTTGTCTATTTCTTCTCTGGCTCCACATGTAGACATTTCTTGGAGTTATGTCTCTGGCATCTTTTCCCTTTTTTAAAGCTTCCCTTTGCATGTTACATGCCATTGAGTCAGCTCCAACTCCTGGCCACCCTATGAATAAGTGATGTCCACAATGTGCTCTCTTCAACAGCCCTACTCAGCTCCTATAGACTCACACCTGTGGCTTCTGTCATAGAGTCAATCCATCTCATTTTGGGTCTTCCTCTTTTCTGCTGCCTTTCATTTGCCCAGAATTATTGTATTTTCCAAAGAACACTGCCTTCTCATGATGTGCTTGTAATAGGACAACTTCGGTTTTGTCATTTTTGACTATAGTGATGTTTCAGGCTTAATTTGCTCTGGGACCCACTTGTTCATCTTCCTGATGGTCCAGGGTATGTGTATAGCTCTCTTCCAACACCATATTTCAAGTGAATAAATTTTTTATCAGTCTCCTTCACTGTCCAACTTTTACATCACTATATAGTAATTGAGAATATGAAGGCGTGGATGATCTTAACCTTGATCTCTAATGACACATCTTAATCCTTTGTGATCTTTCTTAATTCTTCTATTGCTGTCTTCTGAGTCTCAGCCTTCTTTTGACTTCTTAGCTTCAGCATCCATTTGAATTGATAACGGAAGTGAGATAAGCAAAATCTTTAACAATATCAGTGTCTTTATTGTCTATGTTAAAATGGTGTATTTTCTCTGTAGTCATGATTTTTGTCCTCTTGATGTTCAAACATAGTCCTGCTTTGGCACTTTCTTCTTTCATTTTCATCAGAAGTCATTTTAAAGCATTGCTACATGCTTCTAGTAAGATGGTGTCATCTATATCTTAAATCATTGATATTTCTTCCACCAATTTTTACCTCTTTCTGTGAGTCTACCCAGTTTTTTATATGATATGTTCTGCATACAAATTAATTAAATAAATAGGGAGACAGAATGTACCCTTATCTGACACCTTTGCCTATAGGAAACCATTCAGTCTCTATTCTGTCTCGACAGTGGCTTCCTGTCCACAATACAGGCTATCCGTCAGGACAATCAAGTGTTGAGGCATGTCTATTTCTTTCAGAGCGACCCATAACTTTTCATGATCTGTGCAGTCAAAGGCTTTACTGTCGTCTATAAAACAGAAGCTAACCCTCTGAAATTGTTTGGAATACTCCGGCATCCAAAGAATTTTCACAATTAGATCTAGAGTTCCTCTTAGTTTTTTTGAACCCAGCTTGAAAATCTGGCATTTCTTGCTCCCTATAAGGTAGAAGCCTTTGTGGCATCACCTTAACATCACTGCTTGTGTGGGAAATTAGAGACCTTCCTTGGGGTTCTATTTTTTGCATCCCTTCTCACCATCCCCCCATTTCTTCTTAGCAACTTAACTTCCTAGTTATCTCTTCAATAAAAACAACCTCAAATCTTAACCTCAAGTAGAGACTTCTGCAGTCATTCATTCCCCAAAGATGTCTCATGAGTCTCCAACTCAGTTTGCTACATCTGAGTTAGTTGCTAAACCCTTTCCCACTTCTGTAGCATTCTCCCATCTAAGGGGTCACCAAGACCTATAGATTCAAACTCTACAGCATCTCATAGCAAGATATTGTTTTCATAAACTAGACAGTGTGTTTCTCCCACCTCCTGCCCCCACATCCTATGCTTTTACACATACAATCCATCTTACAATGACCCCAATTCATGGGGCAGTAGAAGGATGTCACAGAAGAAAACAGTCTTGGGCTCTTGAGTTGAAAATCTAAGATTCCAAAGGAACTCAGTGTGTACACTCATGGCTTCTCAGTATTGGTATCAAAACCAATCTTACCTCCAATAAGCCTTAACATGAATAATCCATTCCTGGCTCTGTTTTAATTCATAGATCATAAGGGCTACTCTTCCTTTTTATCATGATAGAATTAAGTTTCATCCACTCTTGGAGGCCTATTTAATTCATGAGTCCTTTTCCTTGATACTATCTTTCCACATCAAAATCTAGAAGTCATCTCTTCCTCCTCGGACTCTTCATAGTACTTTAGCTACACCATTTTTATGAGCACTTTATCTTTAAATATTTCATATGTACATATTTTATTTACTCTCCTAGATTGTATGTCTCTTGAGAGCAAGAAAAAAATATATAATTTATCTGTAAGTCATCCAGATAGCCTAGACATTGCCTGCTACATAAAGTTCAAGATGCATATATGTTAAAGTTTTTTTCATTAAATATCTGTGTTTTGTGTCATACAGTAATTTGTTGGTAAAATTACTTTATATCCGAATTAAGTAGTATTGAATGCAAAAGGTAAAAAACGGAGAGAAACACTCAAAATCAACCATCAAAGTTAATTTTATGATTTTATGGACTGAGTAAGTCAATGTTTTAAACTTTTTGCCTTGTGTCCCAAATCTTAGATTCTTTTTTGACTCCACGCTTTCACATCCCCAAATTCATCAAAACATCCTTTTGTCTCTACTTTCAGAATATATCTAGAATTCCAGCCATTTTTACCATTTTTACTACTATTGTGATTTAAGCTGCCATTGACTAGATTTCTGTGTTACTGGGTTACTATATTATATACAGTGATCATATAATATATAGCAATATACCAAATATACTGCTATATATTATATGATCATTATGTATTTCATATTATATATTATCATATCATTATTGTCACCTAGATTACTGTACTAGCCCTCTAATTGGTGTTCTGCCCATATCGTCTATTTCAATATAGCAGCTGAAGTGATTTTGTTAAAAAGTAAGTCAGATTATGTCACACTCCCACTCAGGACCTCCAGCAGCTCCCCATCTCATTCAGTAGAAAGCATACTGGCTGCAGAGAAGTCTAACAGACTCACCTGTTCTGCTCCCAGCTCTGCTTCATTGTGACCTCTTTTCCTACCACTCCATGTCCTTGCTGGTCTCTCAGCACCCCCAATACTCTTTGGCCTGAGAGCCTGCGCCTTACTATACTCTGTGTGAGACAGCCTTCTCCCAGATTTGTGTAGGACTAACGTCTCACCACCAAATCTCTGCTCTTATTTTATTTATTTGTTTGTTTATTTTTAGAGAGAAGGAGGGGAAAGGAGAGAGAAGGAGAGGAAGAGAAACATCAATGTGCAAGAGAAGTATTTATCAGTTGCCTCTTGCATGCCCCTAACCAGGGACCTGGCTCACAACTCAGGCATGTGCACTGACTGGGAATCAAAACAGTGACTTTTTGATTTGTGGGACAATGTTCAACCTGCCGAGCCACACCAGTCAGAGTCAAGTCTCTGCTTTTAGATCTCACTTTCTCAATAAGATCTAGTTCAACCTGCCGAGCCACACCAGTCAGAGCCAAGTCTCTGCTTTTAGATCTCACTTTCTCAATAAGATCTAGTTCAACCTGCCGAGCCACACCAGTCAGAGTCAAGTCTCTGCTTTTAGATCTCACTTTCTCAATAAGATCTATTTCCAACAATCTTGTTTAAACTTGTAGTTACCCTGGGAACTTGTGGTTCCCAATTGTACCAGGGAATATGGAAATGGGGGTGGGTGTTGTGGGACCTCAGTGAACTCAGAGGGACATGGGATAAATTTATGAAAAACAACAAAACTCAACATCTATCAGCCACCAGGGAGATTTCTAGCTGAAGGTAGTTCACAATTTCAACATTAGAGTCTGCTACTTTTCTTTTGATAATGTCCTATCTTTGCGAAACAGTTTTCCATAATTGCTGTGCTAAAAGGCAAGTCAATGTCCAACAGGAATCAACATATTATTATCTGTTAATAATATGTTTACAAACCTAATTTCAAGAGGTGTAAAGATGTGCAGTGCCCAATAAACAGATATATCCTGTTAGTAAATATTGTGGTTTTATAAGAATAAAACAAATATATATATATATATATATATATATATATATATATATTTTAATTTTGGTGTATTATTTTTTCAAATAGCTACTGTGCTATCAAGACATAAATACTACTCAGTTGTTTGGGCCTAAATACTTAATTAAAAAAATGTTTGATATTTCTTTTAGCTGGAGAGCACTGTGAAAAAATGTTAAGGCCCTAAAGGTGCCATGAATTGAGAAAGTCTGAGCATCTCTGGCCTGCACTTAAAAAAATATTATTTTAACTATAGGTATGGGGAACACACTGGGGCGAGGTCAGCAGGGAGGGGGAAAGGGAAGGGGAGGGAGATGGTATAGGAATTAAGAAACATAGTAGGAGGGAGTGGAGTAGACAGGAAGAGGTTGAGAACTATATGCACAACCAATGGACATGGACTAAAAGTGGGGGACAGCTGGAGGTAGGGGGGCCACCGGGTGGAGGGGAGCAGAGGGAAGGGAAATTGAGACAACTGTAACAGCATAATCAATAAAACATATTTTTAAAAAAATAAGTGGGAAAAATATTTTATTTGTTTCAGACACAATCATAAAATTAGTGTGGCAATATAATTGTCTCATCTTTATGAAAAGGTCCTGTTGGCAATATTATGGATGCTTTTAATAGAAAACAAATAAATAATGAACAATAATCTAATCATTAATAATTTTTTTTAGATTAAGTCTTTCGAAATGTAAAGAACCAAAAGAAGAGATATTTAAATGATCCTTGGTGGGGTGTCAATAAAGAACCTAGATCTTCTCTACGACCCTGGTTTAACACATGAGGAGGCTAAGACCTGGCAAGATTGAGTGATAGGACCACAGTCACACAACCGGTTAAAGAAGAATCAGGGTCATCATCTAGTCTCTGTCCCTTTTCTAATGTATTTCTTCAGATTTCCTCTCTTTGTCTATAAGAAGCTGATGGAGGGATATTTGAATGCACTGAGATTTTGATAGACAAGTGATCACTCTACCTGTACTCTGGTAAGGAGAATGCTTTCTGCTCTAGGCCATATTCTTCAGGTCTGGCATTATTTCTGCAACATAGTTTTAAAAATACATGTTTAATTAAATTATATAGTGATCATGAAATCTGTAGGTCATATTTCTTAATCTCAGATATATAAATGATAATTAACCCAATAGCAAAGTTAGAAAAATTTAGTTAAGTTAAAAAACCTAAGTTAAAAACCTAGTTAAGAGAAACCAAGTTAGAAAAACTTAGTTTACAGAAAGAAGGAATCAGTGATGATTAATGTATCAAGACATTAAAAACTGACTGTGTTGAGCAGGTGTGCTTGGAGATGATTGTATTTCAAGATACTTCTTGCAAAATGCTGCAGAGAATATAGCACTTGAGAGCTATACACAGCACTTGAGTTATGAGAAATGTTTGGTTAATAAGTCAAAGCCTTAATCATTCTTTATGTAGTTCATGTGTTAGGATTTGAGGATAAGAACATTTTAAATTTCCTCTGAGATAATAGAAGTCCAGTTTCCTTTATCAAATCCAAGCTGGTAATCTCAGAAATATGTTGAATTAGCAAATATGAGTATACGGAGTTCTATATAGAGAAATTTCAGAAATGAAAAATGAGAAAATGCAGAAAAGTGTCTGCTTCTTTACCATTTTGCACTCCACAGATGGTCCCCTGGCCAACATAATTCTGTCTCTCATTTTGAAGATATGGGCTGGAAAATATCTCAAACAAATTAAGCTAATGGAGGTCAGTGTATGGTATGTGCCATTAATTTGAAGAACAAGGAGATAGATAGAGGAAAGACAAGGCAACAGTTTGTGACAAGGGGCCCCAAATTTGATTTAAACAATTCAATTACCCTTTTTAAAGTCCCCCAAAGAATGTGCTGCAAAGCCTTCCATCCCCCACCCATGCACAGGGGGACACAAAAGCTGCTCTTACTCACAGTTCTATAACACTTCCTCAGTGGCATGCTGTGAGGATTGCAAAGGCAAAAACAAAACAATCCCCAGTGTGCCCTACTGTGAGATGTTAGACCTGGTCAGGCACCAAGAGCTGTTCTTGCACAATGTGAAGAACAGGAAGTAGCAAGTTGCATGTACAACAGCTTTCTTAGCAACATCCTGCTAGGAATACTGGGCCATTATTGCCAGAGTAACTCCAGCCTCCCAAGAAACTTATTTAAGGGAATTTCCATCTGCAACAGCCGGAAAAAAAAAAAAAATAAAAGCAAGGTAAATGTAAACTTTGGCCATGACCTCATCCTGGGAACCAAAGGAGGCATACAGTCTTGTCAAGGACACAGACCCTAGAAAGAAGCTCAACTCTATACCATGGCCTGCTAGCTCCCTAACATTAACCGGATTGTTTAGCTCCCCTATGCTTCAATTTTTTCCATGTGTAATATGGAGATAATAGTAAGACTAATCTCTTAAGATAAGAGAGGATTAAATGAGATAATTCATATAAAGCATTTATAACCAAATTGCACTTGTGAAAGTCAGAGCTACCCTACAACGAACACCAAAGAAACTTTTTTAGAAAGCAAACTATAAAAAATTATTTTTTTGTTTTTCCAATTGTAATAATGGCAAAACACTTCCACTGTGAGATTTTAACCATCATCTGGGCACTTCCTTTGAAATGTAATGCATGTCATCTCTCACCCTAAAAAGCAGCAATGGCCAGGCCATGTGCTTAGCCTTGGTATTGTGCATCTTCATCCACAGAGGTAGTAGAACCCTTGTGTGAGACAGTGCTGTGTAAAAAAAGACAGCATAAAGAAAGCCAGAGTGGCCATTAGGAAACAAAATTCCCTCCCGTTTTAGCATCTCTTTAAGATCTGAAACAAAACAACCATAGGGGTATTTCAGAATATTTTATAAACACACAACCTTTGCATGGTATTACAGCTACAACAATTCATAGAAGAATGGTCCAACTATCATGTAACCTTGTGTATTCATGGAATTAACAAAAGCAACTGGGTAGATTTGAACATACAAAGACTACAGTAATTCGTTTGCGTCTAGCACACAGTAGGTGCTCAATTATTGGAAGCTGTGGTGTTGATAACAGTGATAACAGAAACATCAGATGAGAAACCACACCTTAAGAAGAAAACAAAAAGAATTCTAACTGACATTTTGTTTGTCAGTTAGAACATGCATACTTAAAAATTTACTCATGCTACTGTAAATATTTTGATCAGAAAGTGATTTTTATGTATTATATCCTAAGGCCCCAAATTTTCAAGCTATATGGATTGGATGTAAAGCTCCATAAGGTTTAACAGGCTGATTATTTTTGGTGGTACCACCAGGAAAATGAAAAGGCATAGTTTCACTTGTTGACAACTTTGTGACATGATTACTTAATTCAACAAATAATTATTGCTCATGTACTCATTTATGAGTGCTGACTCAACCAAAATGAGCAAGAAGTAGAAATAGTTTTCTTGCAGCTCACAATCTAGAAAGGATGCAGGCATACAAATCAATACTTTAAAAATCCAGTAGTGTCTGGACTAGAAAAGAATTATATACAAGGGCAGACAGAGCTAGACATAGAAGACGTTCAGGGGCTAAGCATAGGGCTTGCAGGGTGAGATGAGGATCTTTGTCATCTTGACCATTGCTTACTTTGTCAAATACAAAACAAATTATAGCAAACACTTTTGGGGAGAGCTCTGGAAGAATGGAAAAAGTATGTCTCTAAAGAGAGGAAATTTTATCCTTTTAGTTAAAATCTAATGCATTTTCCTGTGGTATGAAATGCTCTATTTGGAGAATCATTTTTGATGCTTCTATATTTCAAGAAAATACTCAAGCACCTGGTTATCAAAATATTTCACAAAGAGAAACATCACCCTTGTTTCTAAAATCCTAATATAACTTAGACAGTTTACATGACATTTTATAAACAACTTTCATTTCTACATACTGGGCAAATATACCAAGTCTTTCAAGAATAAAAGAGCATACATCTTCTGAGTACATAGACCTATCCAATGGGTATAATCTCTCTTTTGATCAGAAGGCTCCTCTTTTCCAAACCACAGAAAAGTTTTGTCTGATAAAATAATTAACCCAATTTCGCCACACCTGCAACTTTTCTACTATACTTCTAGTACATCCTAGCCCAGTTCTGTACATCACATTCAATTTTGGATTCCTCTTGGCTAAGGAAATGGAACCTCGTATGTCTGCGCAGTTCAGATGCCCCAGGCAGAAGGGCACCGGCCTGTGTCCTGCCTCTGGTTCCACACATGCCATGGCCACAGGACTGGCCCAAACTTTGGCGGGCAATGTTGCCCACAGAATCGGTGAGCTGATGATGAATGGCTGTGAAGGCTTTGTGATTGCTCAGGCTTCTTTGTGGGACTGGACAATGGAGGAGGACACAAGTCTGGCTCAGGGGAGCAACGGATAAAACTGCTGGGCAGGATGGCAGGCTCCTGCCGACACAACCACTTGTTGACATTGAAAGGATTTCACAACAAGTGAGCAGAAACAGAAACGATTCTGTTCGGCAGGGCTATTAGTTGCAACGTGTGGCACCGGAGCGGTCACTCCCGATGTGTTTCCTCGCTAATGAGCTCTGAATGCCCATTAAACTGGGCTGCTATAGGCCCAGAGCCACCGGGACAATGGCGTGCATGAATGGCATCTCCTGTTACCATTGGTTGGCCCAAGGAAGAAACAACTGGTATCACTCAGATTTAAACAGAGTTGACAGTACAGTTAAATGATCATTAATTAGTTTGTGGGCAGATAAAGACTCAGAGCCATTTCTGATGACAAGATAGGTTAGCATGACTCACTTCAGAGCACAACCCAGTCTGGTCCTGCCCTATTTCTTGGGCCATATGGATTGACATTTTTGGGGTTCTAGACAGGGTAAATAATCATATAAAAGTATGTTAGGAGGATAAAGAGAGAGCTTTATAAGACACGAGAGTATTTTAAATGATTAGTAATACCTTACAAATAACGGTGAAACTTTGAATCAGAAAACCAGGTTTGAACCTTGGCTCTTAAATGTATTTGTTGACTGACCTTGAGAATTTTTTGAAGTCAGGAATTTCTATTTCTCCTATAGGTCAGAAGTCCAAGTACAGTTTAGCTGGATTCTTTACTCAGGGCTTCACAAAGCTGAGATCAAGATGTTGGCTGGATTATGTCTCTTTCAGGAGCTCAGAACCTTTACCAAGCTTATGAGGCTATTGTTAGAATTTAATTCCACGCAGTTGTAGAACTCAAGTTTCTGCTTTCTTGCTGGCCATCCACTTGGGCCACTCACAGTCACCTGCTGTTTCTGCCACAGGCTCACTTCATAAACATGAGAGTTGCTTTCTTCCAGGTCAGTAAGAACATACCTCATTGACTTTCATTGTTTCCCCATCCCAGTATGCTAAACATAATCTTACATATAATATAACTAAGTCACAGGAGTAATTCACCATTACTTGTCATATAATGCAATCATATCAAAGGATTAACTAGCCCATCATGTTCACAGGTTCTTCCCACACTCAAGGGTGGAGGATTATACAAGGTATACATACCAGGGAGAGGGAATCTTGGAGGCCATTTAGAATTCTACTATATTTTCTTCCACTCTATCTTCCAAAATAACCATCTCTTCAGAATACAAATTGGATTATGTCATTTCTTGTCTTCTTTCATGGATGGATTCCTATCGCCTATTAGGTAACTTCATTTATGACAGATTAAACTTTCCCTTAAACATCTTCCTCACATAACCTAGGACACACACAGAGGTTCTCAGTTTTGGGACATTGAGTCAGAGAGGTGGCTGGACTGGTAGACCAGGGGCAGGTATATAAATTATTTGGGCTCAAATCACACCTTCTATTTAATTTTTGGACTTTATTTTATCATAGGCTCTATGGATACTGAAAAAAATCATCAGAAAGAAGATACTGTGGGCCACATGGTTTTTTTCTTCTGGAGATCATTATTTATTTTTGTAAGATTCTAGAGATAAAATAAGCACATTACACATGAATGAAAGATTGTGTTTCTTAAAAATAAATAAACAAAAAACTGATTGAAATAATGTCTAAAATCTGTAGAGTTATAGAGATTCAAAAACACAAGTTTGTCAGCAGTACTCAACCTCACTTAATCATTAGCTCACATTTATTATGTGACTACTCTGACTAGCTTATATGCATCATTTCATTTAATCTTTATGATGGTTAAAGGCAGTAGGTGTTATTAACTCTAATTTTGTTGTTGTTGTTGTTGAGAAATCTGAAGCAGAAGGAAATTAAGCAGATCACAGCAAAAACTATGCTCAGACATACCTGTCTAAATAAGGTTACACTTATAGTTCTGGCAATATGGTAGGCAGATTCAGTACAGAGCCCCTTCCTGGACAGGATAAAATATCACATGGTTTAGTTAAACATATATGAGTTTAAAATAAGTAAAGAAAAATATCTTAGGAACTACAATGAATAGAATTAAGACTGAACAAATGAATACTATCACACTCCAGGGAAAGGCCAGATTTAGAGACATAGCTAGAAGGTGAGGTTTTCATGTTCACACAGGGAAAGAAGACAAGGAAGATATAACCTTGGGCTTGCCCAAAATGTAAGATGGAGCTGAGACATTTGTGTAAAGTTCTAACCCTAGTGGGGATGCCTTGCCATGTAAGAGTTTGAAAGAAAACATTCAACTACAAGGTCATGGAAACAGTAAGGATGTTTGTCTCTGCTTGGGGCTTTCAGTGGGACAAAAAGTCCCCACCTTCTGCATAAAATGTTAAAACTCAAGCCTGAACTGTCTTCAGTTGTGGCCTCGGAATGTGCATTCAGGCTTTGTCTTAGAAACCAGTAGCGAATGAACCTATTGCGTGCTATGCAGGACACTAAAGGAAGAAAATACAGATAAAGATGAACTCACAGTCAAAAATTACAAACTATATGGGGGAATGATCCACTATAATGGAGGATCAGCAAACACAATAAAGAGAAAGGTAAGCACCTCTATAATTTCAGATATTATATCTGAAAAAGATTATAAGAATGAAAACCTTAATTTAAAACAGTATGCCTTTTGATCCAGTGACTCCACTACTGGGAATATACCCAAAGAATCCTGAAACACCAATTCAAAAGAACTTATGTACCCCAATGTTCATTGCAGCATTATTTACAATAGCCAAGTACTAGAAACAACCTAAATGCCCATCAGTAAACAAAAAGGATTAAAAAAAAACTGTGGTACATTTACACAATGGAACACTATGTAGCAGAAAGAAAGAAGGAATTCCTACCCTTTGACAGCATGGATGGAAATGCAGAGAATCATGCTAAGTAAAAAAAACCAGATGGCAAAAGACAAATACCAGATGATCTCACCTATAAGTTAAACTCCATGAACAAAACAAACAAACAAAATAGAACAAGAGACATGGAAATAAGTAACAAACTGACAGTGACCAGAAGGGAGAGGGGAGGGGAAGGAGAGGGTAAAGAAGGGGAAGGGTCTAGTCTAGGAACAAGTATAAAGGACCATGAATGTGGACAACAGGGTGGGGATTGAGTGTGGGGGGTGGGGCAGGGGAGAGCAATGGGGAAAAAATTGGGACAACTGTAATTGAATAACAATAAAATATAATAATATGTATTAAGAATAACAGAATGAAAACTAAAACACAGTTAAATTTGAAGAAGAACTAAATGGAACTGCTCATAATTTAATGTCTTATTTAAATTAAAAACTACATAGACAAATTAACAACACACTGGATACAAGAAGAAAAAAGTAATGATCTGGAGATAAATATAAGGAAATTATATAGAAAGCTGCACAGGGGGATGAAACAATAAAACATTTGAAATCTGAAAGGGATGCTAGTAACAAGAAGATAGAACATAGTGACACAATAGCATTTCAATGAGCATTGAGGAAGAAGAGATTTGATATGTATGAGAGAAAATACTCAAAGTTATAATGATAGAAATTTGTTAGAAGCATGAATCTATATATTGAAGAATCACATTAGTACCAAGAAGAGGAAAAAGAATAAATCCACACCAGATAAACTCAAATTGAGTTTTCTTTCCTTAAACATTTGGCCATGTCTGGAGACATTTTTGGTTGTCATGTCTAAGGAAGTTCTCCAGGAATCTACAAAGCACAGAACCACATCCTTCTTCTGCTCCAGCAAAGAAATATCTGGCCCAACTGCCAAGAGTGTTGAAGTGAGAGATTGGCTTAAAGTAAATGGAAGTTTAATATTAGATACTTGGAATAGGCAAATTGCTTTTTCAATGAAAATAATTGATTTTCCTATATACCGTGGGATCCTTCAAATATGTGCCTCTGATGCCTCATTTTTGTGAGCATTTCTACAGGATTTGGAGCAGGGAAGTACCAACCAGACTACTCATTTACTTGATCTATTATATGTCTCTTTTCAGCAAATGAGGCCATTAACATGAATGCTACAATACAGTCAACAGTTTAAGTGTTTTTATAAAATCAGTTCTACTTAAAAAAATCTTTAGTATCAAGATTAGTAATTGTTCTTTCCCCTACCCATAGGAAAAAAAAAGGTTTTCCATTTTTGTTAAAATATTTTAATAAGGTGAAAGATATTCAACTGCAAGGATGTGACATGTTCCAATAAGACTTTGTGTCATTACATTTTAAAGAAAAATAAATTTAAAACAGCTGCAGGAAAAAGCAGGTTGGAGCCAGTGCCATGGGAAGCGTGACCTGCAGAGATGAGACCTGGCTTAGGAACCAGAAGTCCAGTAGCAGCATCAGCATCACCAGGGAATTTGTGAGAAATGCATGTTCTAGAGTCCCAACCAGATCTTCTGAGTCACACACTCAGATAAGCTCTCCAAGTAACTCTCAGGCACAGTCAAGTGTGAGAACCACAGATCAAAACTCTTACTTCCTACTTATATTACCTGCGCAAGTCATTTACCTTCTCTGACCCTCAATTCCTGTGTGTATTTGCCTCCCTGGATGAAAACATGACTTGGATATAAAAGTACTTTGTAAATTGCAAAGCATGAGTTAATATTATTAACCTGGACAAATGAGAATCACAGTCAAAGCTGTTGGTAGTGAGGGCCTGGACCTCACTAACAAATGTGCCCTTGACTTCTTCTATCCTCGAAGCAGAGATGTTCGTTCATGCTGGGACAAGTGACTCAGGTCATACATCAGATAGAGGATTCATGGAAATGAGTCAGTGTTTACCAGGGTAAACAAGAAAACTTGCAAGCCATGCAAAAAACATGTCCCAAAACATTTAACAAGTGTTTATCTTCTGGCATAATTGGTCCTTATTGAAAACAAATTGTACACTGAACTTCAGTCTCACTGATAAAGCCTGAGAACTAAAAACATGGTGAAATGGCATTGGGTTTGGTTGGTCACCCAACACCATGCAAAGAAGGAATGAAGTCTTTAATCTCCATATTAATAGTTTCTAAATTAATCTCTCACACTCATTTCCTCCTTTATAGCTAAAGTGCTACAGAGACAAATTCTCTCAGAATAACAAAAGTGGTGAAATCTCAGCTGGGTCCCTAAATAGTCAATGGAATATATTTTTATTATGACTATGAGCTAATTTGAAGATCTTTAGTGTTCTAGCTTAGGTTCTAATGTGATATCATGAAAGTGTTTGACCCACCACCCTCCCAAGTAGAGCTTAACCAAACCTCTATTTACTGGAAATTAAGAATTCTAAGCTATTTTATTTCCTTTATTTCATAAAGTCAAAAAAGCACTTTAGAAAATTGTGTGAGCACCAAAGTAAAATCATGGTAGATGTTATTTTGATTTCAAATGCGTAGAGAATTTAGTCATTTATTCACAGCGAGTTCTGGTTTTGGTACCCATCTGTAAAAGTAAGATCATTTTGTTTGGCTAATTTAATGAGGTAATAAGAGGCTTAGTACATGTAAAGAATTTAATGCAGTGGTTGGCACATAGTAAGTGTTCATTTAAGAACATTTATATTTACCTCCAAAATTCAGTTCAAAGACCTAGGTTTGCTTTCATGAACATATCAGAACCTCTTCCGATTCTACCTACAACATTTGGATTTTCTTGGTAAACATGACTGGAAATTGCGAATACAGTGACAATTTTTACAAAAACTATAACTTTCTTGACCTAGCTATCCACCTAAGTAGCAAGATGAACAGGATTTCAATCCTGGGGTGCTCTGGACTTAGAGTTTGGGTTATTAAAGGACATTTGTGAAACAAGGGATCAATATGCTGATAAGAGTCATCAAACAAAGCCCTAATAGGGTGCTGATAGAGGTGTCCTTGATGTCATGATGACATTGAAATTTGAGTGATAAGGTACCTACCTTGATTAGTATGTCATAGTGACTCTTGGCCAAGCCCAGTTGTTCCATTACATTGCAGGCATCACATGCCCTCCTCTTCCTCAGCCCCAAATCTTTAATATCATTAAAAACTATTAATGAAAATAGTGATGATACATTGAGCATTCACCCCGTGCTAGCAGAGATCTCTCATTGAGTCAACTAGCGTACATTCACTGTGTGGATACACTGGGCTCCGTGCCGGGCTTCAACAATACACGTGACAAAACCCTCACTGAGTTTCCTGTTAGGTGCTTTAGATACTTATGATAGTCTTTACTACAGGGGAGATGTTTTTCCCGTCATTCCACAGATGGGACTGATGAGGCTCAGAGTTTGAGTAACTTGCTTAAGATCACATTGTGAATGCATGTCAGAGACTAGTTCAAATCCAGGTCTGCCTAACTCTTAACCCCACCTTATTTTCACAATGCTAAACTGTCTTCACCTACATTTAGTTTTTAGCCCTTTTTATCAGGAGAATTGTAAACTTTAAGAACTCTTTTAATTGAGCAGTTGTAAATCCAGAACAACCCTGTGCACTTAATTTTGTTTAAACCATGTCTCGAGCTATAAACAATGGCTGCCATCCATGTACAGGTTACTTGTTACTTATTCTATGGATGTTTTGCTTACATTTTCCTGTCTAACTTTAGCAATAACCCAAGGGGAAGGGCTCTTCCCTGTTATTATCCTCATGCACAGAGGAGGAAACTGATACCTGAGTATTAGGGAAGTGGAAAAGTTAGCATTCAAACCTAGTGCTCTGACTTTGTGCACTGGATTGGCCTTTTATCCTGAGTGGTCACAGGGGCAATGACCTTCTTACCATTTACAAAAATTATATTCCCAGGACTGAGCTCAGCACATGGATAATAGATGACATTTAATAAATATTAGTTGAAATAGACAGAACTGAAGTGAATGATACCATATACATATGTGTATGTGCACATACATGGAATCATTATTTCTGACCTTTCACGCCCAAGTCAACCACTATCTTTCATGATAGAAAGAGGGAGGCAATAGATTCTGACAGCTCAACCCAGACTTGACCTTTGACCTTGCAGTTGGCTGAAGATCCTTGATTGGTGATACAACCCTGGGTTATTTCTGCTTCTGGGGAAATTGTCCATTGTCCATCTCACTCAATTTTCAACTGAGGAGTCTACACAGCACAATAGGACTGGGGAGAAGGGATGGCAGGGAAGGACAAAAGACACAGGAAAGCCATTTCCTATATTTAAAAAAAACATACACTTAATTTATAAAGCCATGCTTTGAGTAGTGCCTACTATGCACTGGGTGCTGTACCACACATTAAAGACACAGATATGAGTAAGACAAGTTGCTTGATGAAAAGTTGAGTCCAAGGGACATCCAAGGAGCATAATTCGAGGACAGTGTGTGGTAAGTGCAGTAATAGAAAGCCATATAAGACATAATGGGAACACTGAAGAGGGGGTGATTAATTCTGAATGTGAGCACTGTGGAAGGCCTCCTAGAGGAGCAGACTCTTGAGCTGGGTCTTGAAGAGCAAATTTGTGGGATAAATAAGTAAAAATAAAAAATATGCCTAGGTCAACAGTTCAACATTTTCAGAGGTATGTGATGAATGTCAATAGTGTAAAAAGTAATCAAGCTCATTTTGGAGGTAAAAATATTTGAATCATCAGAGGCAGAAGTGGGAGAGAAATAGCACTCCAATGCCATAATATACCAGTTGTTTGGCTTAAATACATAATTTAATTTCTTTATAACTCAATTTTCTCATCAATAAAATAGGAATAATAAAAATACCATCATTATGGATCATTTGTTAGAATTAAATTATCCTAATTATTAAAGTAATCAAACCAATTATTGATTATAATTACTACTACAATAATTATTATATTATTAATATAAGTGTTATTATAATTACAGAATCAATTACAATTATTAATACAATTACTATTATTGTAATTATTGTTATAATTATAGTAATAATAATGATTATTACATTGTTAGAAGATGCCTGGATTTAAAAAATGTTCATGGGTTGATGGAGAGAATGAATGAAGGTTTACCAACATAAATATTTTATATCAAAAACCTCAGCTAGCATAAATGCTCCAGAAGTTAGTGGATTAAATACTTGGTACTGTGGTCAAAATCTTGAACTTCTGGGAGGATCCAATCTGGCAAATAATGTAAGTCAGTTAAAGTAGATAGAGACTCTGATTTATTTAAATCCTGCTTTTAAATATTTCCAAGGTGCCCCATCTGGAACAGAGTGGATGCTTGAAGCACGAGCAGAAGCCCATCAAAGTAATGCAATTAAAAGATGATGTCTTCTACCATGTTTAGGACATGATCATAACCAACTAATTTTCAAAACAATGAAAATAATCTACTCTTGAGCTCAATTATGCCATAGGTCTCAAATTTAACTTCGGAAATGGCTAAAAATAGTTTTTAACCAAAAAAGAGATGATAAATCAATCAACAAGAAGGACTGAGCATTGACTTGGCAGTGGTTAGGCAGGAAGGAAGAGCCATGGCTACAGCTTGAAAGGCTTTGAACTTTCAAAGGGATGAGCCAAGGGGGTGCACACAACTTTGTTTTCCCATTCTACCCTCTCTTCCTTCTCTCTATTTCAATATGTGATAACTACACCTATATTAAAAAAAAAAAAAAAACAAAAAAACAGGTGGTGATTTGTGGAGGGGTTCGCTGTAAACACATTTCAGAGTTCTTAAGAAAGTAGAACCAATATTCCTGACCTTCAAGACACAAGGCTTTCTGCATTCAGCAAGGCATTTTTGTTTGCTTTGTGACTTGGCAGGGCAATTTAAGGCAAGGTTTCAGCCAATACTGTTTTTATTGTTATTGTGTTACAGTTGTCTCAACTTTCCCCCATTGTTTTTCCCTGTCCTGCCCCCCCCAACCCACAGTCAATCCCCATTCTATTGTCCATATCCATAGGTCACTTATACATGTTCTTGACTAGATTCTTTTTCTTTTTTCCCTCCATCTTTCCCTTCCCCCTCCCCTCTGGTTACCGTCAATCTGTTCCTTGTATCCATGCCTCTGGTTTTATTTTGCTTTGTTTGTTTTGTTCATTAGGTTCCTGTTCTAGGTGAGATCATATGGTATTTGTCTTTTGCCACATTGTTTCTTTCTATTAGCATAATACTCTCTAGTTCCATCCATGCTGTTGCAGAAGGTAGGAATTCCTTCTTTCTTCCTGCTGCGTAGTACTCCCTTGTTTAAATGTACCACCGTTTTTTGATCCACTCATCTACTGATGGGCACTTAGGCTATTTCTAGCACTTGGCTATTGTAAATAGCACTCCTATGACCATAAAGGTACATAGGTTCTTTTGAATTGGTGTTTCAGGATTCCTAGGGTATAATCCCAGCAATGGGATCACTAGATCAGAAGGAAGTCAGTTTTAAATTTAGGTTTAACACCTACTATGTGCCAAACACTATGCAGATTCTGGGAATTCAGGAGTAAACCAAATACACAAGGCCACTAGAAATATAGAAGAAAATGAAACAAGAAAAAAATACATAAATATATAAGTAAAATGTATAGAGTGATAGCAAGTAGTAAAAGGTCTATGAAAATAAAAATTAAAATGCAGGGAAGAAAGATGGAGAGTATTGGCAGAGGGTTGCAATTTTTAATAGGATTACTATAAGGAATGTCAAGGTAACATTTGACTAAAACCTTGAAGATAAGAGAGCAAGTCATGTGACTGCCCTGGGGATGTCAGGGGAACACACGTGTCAAGGTTCTGAGTTAGGAGCCTGTCTGGTATATGAAGGAACAACAAGAAAGTCTACAGCAGAGTATGGAAGTAAGGAGGTAGTGTACTAAGAAAGAATTATGATTGGCCAGTCCATAAAGGGTCTTCTAGACCAATATAAGAACTTGGTCTTTTTACTGTGAGTGAGATGGGAAGCATTAGAGAGAATGGACAGAGGAGTGGTATGAGCTGCCTTATATCATAACAGGATAAATCTGATTGCTGTGTGGAGGATATATTGAAGAGGGACAAGGGTAGAAGTAGAAAGACCAAGTAAGATACTGCGCCTAAGTACCTCACAGTGATTGGTCACTGGATATGAATTGCCTCCAGAAGTCACATGACCTTTGCCAGGCAGCTCTTTGCTGCTGCTGCTGCTGCTGCTGCTGCTGCTGCTGCTGCTGCTGCAATCCTGGCAGCTGAGGAGAATCTAGGTGAGGCATTGCATTTCCCCTACAGCTACCAGCTAGTCAATGGTACAGCCAGAATAATAATCTAGTCCCCAGACACCCTTGCAGATGGACCTCTCCAGAAGACTGTAGCATTGCTGTCTAGGCATTGACAATCCTTTGTTGATTCTGAAGCTAAGCCAGAATCCACTTATACTGATACTTATCGCTTCCTACATGGGTACCCATGCAGACATTGGTGACTATGCTAATAGGAGCTCTGGTGGCAGCGCACAGCACAACAAAACTGATAAAAGTGGAATCTGTGTCACCATATTCTATCTATTACAAGAGGACAATAAATTTTACTGAATTAGAAATAATCGTGAGACATTGGTGAATTATCTGGTGTCCTTGAAAATTCATACAGGAAGAAAGGATTTTGAATTCTTTGGGAATACACACAAAATCTGGTGCATGTATATAATCAGTCTTGGCTTCAAACTTGTTAAGAGTTATACATTTCCTGTATTTCTCTAATCAAAATTGTATTTAAAGCTCCTGCTCTTTCAGCCCAAAACCACATTTCAATCCAAAACTCATAATATGGGAAGTATTCATTTTCATTTACTTTCACATGGTATAGTTTTTCAGATTTCCCCTTGATGGTTTTAATCAAATCATCTGTGGTTTAAAGTCCAGTTTACTTTGAATTTACAAAATTCTTTGAATTATCTGTACTATTTCTGTTCATTATCTTTTCTCAGTAAAAACCTGTAAAAAACTCAATTCAGAAAGGTTTTCCTCTAAAAATTTTTCTCAGAGACTTTGAGTCATACAAGTTAAAATTCTGATAGGGGATGTTAATGGTGATGGTGGGGATGTTGGAAGTGAGGAACTGTTAGGGGTGGGGTAATACTGTTGGGTGATATTGTTGGTGTGTGATGTTATTGGTTGTGGTAGTGAAGGAGTGTATTGGTGGCAGTGGTGATGGTGGTAAGGAGTTCTCATATTGAGAAAGCCATACTTTAAAGGACCTATCAAAAAGGAGCAAAGTATGAATTAGGTGTATCTGTTTTCTGTCCGACTCTTCCAAAATGTGAGCCAAAATGGGATGATTGGGGTTAGAAAAAAATCCTTCTCTGATATGTTCGCTCAAAACCTTCCCAGGAAAACTACATATTCTCCAGAAGAAAATAAGTCAAGGAAGAGAATTTTCAACACTTCCTGAGAAACCTATCACTTCAATTTCATTTTTGACTGATGCTACAGCTCACCTCTAAGCCACTCATGCTGTCTCCTTCTTCCAACCTGAATGAGCCAAGTTACTCTCCACTTTGCCTTTGCTTGCCTCTTGCCTTGGTTTTATAGCATCCTATCTCCTGCCACGCTTTTTTCAATTCTTTCATTCAAGATTCAGCTCAGTCAAACTTCCCTGTGGGGCTAATCCTCTATCTTCATAGAATTCTTATTTCTTTAACATCAATATCATACAATTTAGCACAATCATGTATTTGTGTTGTTTTTAGATGAAGCCATGTAAGTTCATCTGGTCTCCACAGGTAGATTTCCAGTTCTACAGCAATAGAGCCCTTCTACTCTTTCTGTGTTCCCCATAGGGCTCAACACTCATTAGATACTTAACTGAATGCCATACTTTAGTCAAAGCACAAACAAGGAACACCAAAGTGGAAATGAGGACTCTAGTCCAGGCTCTGCCCTTAACCCATTTCATGACCATAGGTCTTTATTATACTTCTCTGGCCCTCAGTTTCTTCATAAATAAAGAATGTTATTGAACCAGATTGCAACAATGATGATGATGATGATGATGATGATATTCAGCATTATCTCCCAGCATGTGGATAATATACACATTTCTTTCATATTATCAAACAATATTATTCAGTCAATTGAAAATATAACTTTAAAAAATGTCTTTCTCCTGTTTTTTTTTTGTAAATTTAACATGTATTATATTTTTTCCATTCCATTTAACCCCCTTATACCACCTTCCCCCCAGCAATCGCTGCACTGTGATCCATGTCCATGAGTCCTTTTCCTTTTTGCTCAATCCCTCCACCCCCTAACCTCCGCCTACCCCAGCTGTCATTCTGCTCTCCGTCTACAAGTCTGTTCCCATTTTCCTTGTTAGTTCAGTTTGTCCATTAGATTCCACATATGAGTGAAATCATATGGTATTTGTCTTTCTCTGACTGGCTTATTTCACTAAGCATAACATTCTCCAGGTCCATCTATACTGTTGCAAAAGGGTAAAATTTTCTTCTTTTTTATGGCCAAGTAGTAATCCATTATGTAAATTTCCCATAGTTGTTTCATCCCTCATCTACGGATGGACACTTGGGCTGCTTCCATATCTTGGCAATTGTAAATAACGCTGCAATGAACATAGGGGTGCTTATGTATTTTTGAATTAGTGTTTTGGATTCCTTTGGATATATTCCCAGAAGCGGGATCGCTGGGTCAAAAGGCAGATCAGTTTTTAATTTTTTGTGGTATCTCCATAGTTCTTTCCACAGTGGCAGCGTCAATCTCCATTCCCACAAACAGTGCAAAAAGGTTCCTCTTTCCCCACATTTTCACTAGCCAGCACTTGTTGTTTGTTAATGATGTCCATTCTGACAGGTGTGAGATGGCATCTCATTGTGGCTTTAATTTGCATTTCTCTGATGATGATTGGTGATGTTGAGCATATTTTTGTATGTTTATTGGTCATCTGTATGTCCTCTTTGGAGAAGTGTCTATTCAGGTCCTTTGCCAATTTTTGAATTGGGTTATTTGCGTGTGTGTATGTGTGTCTCTCTCTCTGTGTGTGTGTGTGTGTGTGTGTGTGTGTGTGTTGAGTTTTGTAAGTTCTTTATAAATTTTGGATATAAACTCCTTATAAGATATACTGGAGAATATATTCTCCTATTCTGTGGGCTGTCTTTTCATTTTGTTGATGGTTTCCTTTGGTGTTCAAAAACTTTTCATTTTGTTGATGGTTTCCTTTGGTGTTCAAAAACTTTTTAGTTTGTTGTAGTCCCAGTTGTTTATTTTTTCTTTTGTTTCCCTTGTCTGAAGAAATACATCTGATAAAATATTGCTATAAGCAATGTCCAAGATTTTGCTGCCTATGTTTCTATCTGTGACTTTTATGGTTTTGGGTCTAACATTTAAGCCTTTGATCCATTTGTTCTGGTGTGTTAGATCTAAAAAGGTGGTCTAGGTTCATTTTTTTCACATATCTGTCCAACAAATATAACTTTTGAATTCAAAGTACCTTCAGAGTTCTTGTTACAGATGTTCTAGATGGTGGCTTAAATACCTGTAGATCCACCCCATTCTGCATGTACACTCATAGAAATTAGTATTCTTACACATATCCAAAAACAGTATTTAAATATATTAAATATATAGCTAAGCTCAAAAACAAAAGCAAAAAGAAAGAGATTTCTAGTGACCAAAAAAACTGTGAGGTGTATGTCTCTCCTGAGAGAAAGAAAACAGGAAAGAAGAGGTGGCATACAGAAAACTCAGAAGTGAATATGGGCATATTTGCATATTTTGAGACACAGAGGCATTAAAAATGGAGCTGAGCCACACTGGACGGGCTCTGGTGCTGAATCTGTGAAGTTTTTATTATAGTCTAAATTTCCAAAAGAGACAACACAATTATGTTAAATTGTTAAATTAATAATTTAACATAAAATGTAAATAGAGGTCAGGAAGCAAATACATCCAAAATATTTTGTAACTGTAGGACTGTGAAAAATAGCCATTTTCTTCTTTGTCTGTTTCTGTATTTTTTAAGTTAAAAACAAACAAATAACAACCACGCCATCTCTTCATCTCATTGCTCTACAAGTCGATCTTCATATCCTGAAATCACAAAAGAGCAACCTGAGTGCTCAGCACAACCTCCATGTGGCTAAAACACTAAAATCAGGGACTAGAGGAGGCAAATCCAAGCCAGAAAGGGTGGCGTCTTCTGGTTGCCAATGGAGTGGTCCTTGGGAAGATCAGGTGGGGTCTTGTTTATAGCCCCTCTGTCTCTTTCCTCCCCACTCCCCATTCTTACACAACAATACAAACATTTTATCATTAAAGCTAAAAACCCACTGGCTTCTGTTTTTGAGTCACTTCATTGTTTTGATGCCTTGTGGCGGGGCAGCAATGAATGGAAGTCAGGCTGACCTAATCTAGTCTAAATATTCAGACCGGAGAAGGGGATCCTCTGCAGCAGAATGCCAACCCACATCTTTTAATTGCCTTGGCTCCTGATAGATTGGCTCTTACCCTCTTTGAATTCCATTGTTGCAGAGGAGTTAAAATTCATGAGCGTCCCATGCCTGGGAAAATTTACTCCAGTGCTGCAATTTTTCTGAGCCAAGCTGGCCAACATCGCAAAGAGTCGGAGGTCTGTCAGGCCATCTGTTGCATAATAGTCAACAATCTCGAAAATCTAGGGAAACAGGGATGGGGTGAGGGAAAATGATGAAACATTTAAATAGAACAGATTGCCACCTTATTTATAGGAAAAAAACAGGGAGAGATAATATGCTTTGATTGAAGCAGAGACAAGCTTTATTAGCATAGGGAACAAAACAAACTTAAAAAAAAGGGCACCAATAAAACTGACAGTCTAAAGAGGCTTGGTGACAAACCCCATGTTGAATTGGAGGTTACAAGGTCCCCAAATGTGACGGGAAGATGCACACACAAACACACAATGTATGCACTCGTACACAGACAGGCACAGAGAGAAGCCTCTGAAAAATTGCTGTGGAATTCAAATGCTAAATACAAGCATATACTTGAATTTCAAAATCTTACAGGCCTGGGAAAGGCACGTTGCTTTAACCACCTTCCGGGCAAACTACCTTCATTGTGGGTGAGAGGAGTCAGGGCCTACTTTGACTATTTCTACAAAGCATAGGGCTTACTTACATTTGACTAACACGAAACTCTTCAGATCCCCTGTAAACTTTGTAATCTTCACCAGGCACGAGTCGGTTTTTAGCAGTGACCTATAACATTCATCCTGAGAAATACTGTTTCTAAAGGAGAGAAATGAAACTGGAGGTACCAAAGAGTAAGTAGTAAAAGAGAGGACAATTGGGGAAAGATAAGGAGCAGCAGAAGGAAGACAAGAAAGACTGGAAAAGGCATAATGTCAGTAGAGAGCCCCAAAATATAAAGCAAAAATAAAGTATGTCAAAAACAAACAAATAATTAATTGACAAACAAAAAATTAACTCTAGTAAATGGTGTGCAGACTAAAGTGTTTTGAGGGAAATCTACTAATCTTTGGAACTTACATTTAAAGGCATCCAAAAATAAAGTGAATTGATGGCTGGATAGATGGATTGCTCTATGGTGAAACCAATACTGATAAATGTTCATTGTAGAATCTAGGTGGTGGGTATATGGATATGCACTGTACAATTCTTTCAACTTGCCAGTGTTCTGAAAATGTCCACAGTTACATTTTGGAAAAAAAAATTAAGTGAACATTGTGACTCCAAAAATTAAAATATAATGAACACTAAAATAAAAATCCTAGATATTTAAAAATATATAACTAACCATCCCTTTAATTTCCATTTTTCTTTCACATGGCACTGCTTCCACATATGTAACTTGAAGTAAAAATGAAAGAAATGGATTAAAGAACAACTACAAAGTTTGAGTGACTAGCTTTGCTGCTGTTATTTTGTTTCCATTTTCAGTAAACTAAAATAAATGGGATTGGTAAAAGTCATAATTTGGTACAAAAAAGTAGATTTGTCACTCTTTCACAAATGGACTCTTCTGAAATGAACAACATAAATTGTTAATTCCTCCTCATGAACTCCTTCTTCTGACAGATGATAAGGTAAAAACAAACAAAATCAGCTTAAAATCTCAGATATTTCAGAGGACTAATTTAAAATTATTTTGGCAAATGTCACTGCCATTAAGGTCATTGTTTCTGGCTTATTTTTCTTGCAAGACTTCAGTGGATCTAAATAAGTAAACTTGGTAGATGTATTTTTCATTGAGATACTAACTAGCCTCAAATTTAAGGTTCTTGTGTTTCAAAGGTGAGAGAGACCTTTTATTTCTAAGAGTTTCATTTTGCCGACCTCTTTGAACTAAATTATGAAATAAACTTTTTGACTTTGTGATGGGAGAAAACAGAAAGAAAGAGGAATTCAGAGGCTAGCTAAAGGTTCAAGTTCATTCATCTGCACGTGCCCTAGACAGAAAGATCCTAACCACCATGCTCATAGCATTTTAAGTTTAACTCAACATGTGCAGCAGACCATGTTTTTCAATAATAACTAATACTAAAAACTAGAAACATGTTTATTTTATCCAAGTCTACCTAGTGCATTCAAGTCAAAATTTTAAGCCCAAAAACATTGGAATTTTAAATGAAAACCTAAGTGACCCCATTTAATATAGGAAACTGCCCTGTGGGGTCACCTCCAGTTCTAAACATGAAAACGCATAGAGGCACAGAGGCTCAAGTTGGTTCAAGAATATCTGCCTGTGAGCAGCACCTTTTACACTGGAAGGTGACAGGCGACAAGATTATTGTCTGTGAGTTTTCGCCACAGGGCACGAAAAAGAAGAAAACAAATTAAAACTACTTGAACAAATAGCTGACACTGTGAGATGTCCTCTTTTCCAAGCCAACAATCAATGCCCTGACTCATGGAAGGGGATATTGGTAGCTCAATGTTCACCAAATGGTAAGTTTGAAATTCAGTATGAGAAAATTACTGGGTAGAAGTAGATGTAATTTATAAGAGCAAAATAAGGTGCAGGGTCTGGAGGAGGGCGGCTCCCTGATTGTTACGCTCCGTGGCATTCCCCAGCTTCTCCTTCCTCCTTGCTTGGGTCACATCCCAGGCCTGAGAAGTCAGTGGGGTACTACGTGTGAGACACCAGGAACCCAGGAAAACTGCTCTCTGCTGAATATCAGAAACTTGTCCCCAGTTGCCTATTTCTGCATCCTCATTGTAGACGTGCAAAACCCCACCCAATTTACATGGTAGGATAACAAGTGCCTCCCAGAGCTTGCATTTCCAAATGGTGTTTATAAAACCTTCCTCTAATAGGAGAAAACATCTTCGAAGAATTCATCAGATGAAATAACAGAAATGTTTGGGGAAATTTTGATGTAATTGTAACCTCTGAAATACAAACAAACCAAACACTTGTTAAGAGTCAGGTTGCCTAAATATGAATCTCAGCCCTGCTATTTCCACTTGTGCATATTGAATAGGTTTTTATATCTCTAGTCTCAGCTTTCTTGTCTGTAAAATGAGGATAATAATAGTATAATCATTATCATCATAAATATTATTATTGTGACGATTAAACGGACTAATCCAAACATAGCGTATATCACAATGCTTCACAGTTAAGTGCTTAATAACTTCTTGATAAGTTAATTACTTCTTTGCTCATTATTATTATTACATTATCTTCTGGGTAGAAAGAAGATAAAAACTTGTGTAATACATGTTTATTGGAAGACTCCTGACTAGAGTCTATGATATGTTTTTTTTTGAACCTTAGTTTGAAATGCTTTTCACTAAATTTCTTTGGCTTCATCCAGTTCAAAAAAAAATTAGAGGAAGAGGAGGAAAAGAAAAAAGCTAAGAGTACACCAGTAGGCAATCTTGGCTCTGACAACAAAGCCTTTTTTTTAATCTCTTCATACATGTGTGGCTATTTGCAGTCACCTTACCAAGACTGAGGAAAGTCCCATGGTATTTTTTCATTCTTAAGCCATATTTGAAGTAAATAAGGTAAGTCCCTTAATGAGAAATGAGCTACCACAGAGGCAGAGTACAGTTTTCTGATTTTGCAATGGCCTAGGCAAAGAAGTTGTTGGTATCAGCTTCACCATTACAAGGCAATGAGAAAACTCCTCTATAAGAATTTATTATATTTGAGGGTTGAGTTTTAACATACATTCTTTGGGATGCTAAAAAGAAGCTTTATGGGAAGAGGTGATATAATTTTGAGGGTGAAGAAGAAATTACTTAGCATTTGCAACTTTACAAGAAGATATCATGTTATCCATTTATATGTAGTCAGGTTTCTTGGTTGCATGCAACAGAAACTGACTTGGACAATTTAAGCAGAAGGGAATATTTTGGAAGGATATGGAGACTTCTTAAGAGAACCAGATTTAGAATGAGAAAGAACCGTGGGGACTCTGGGAGGCTAAGCTATACACTTTTGCTTCTTAAGATGTATGATTGACATCTCCATATCATTGTGTCCTTTCCTCAAGATTCAGAATCTTAGGACAGTATCTCTAATTGGCTTATGTTGGTCATGTGGCCTACTCCTGATTGCCTTAGGACCGTAGTCACATCAGCTCCAATACTGGGAGTAGGCACCATCTCCTCCCATGACTACACACAAGGGGAGATTATCTAAAAAAAAATCAGGGTATTGTAAGGGTTACTGTTGGATATTGGATGACCAGAAAGGCACTCGTACACTGCACTTTTCTAAATATTCCAAAAAGGTTACAATTAAGCTCTGTTTTTTTCTAATCACAGTTATCTTCTTCCACACATTTAAAAATAATTCATATTTCTACTCCAAAAAGTTAGTTCTTAGAGTTCTGACTTTTCTACTTTCAATTTCATAAATTATGGACCTTCCTTAATTTCAGAGCCCTTGTGAAGCAGTAGGTACAGTCACAGTTCAGGCTCACTCTATGGCTTTGAAACAAATTATCTAAATTTACTGTTTTGCATATAAAATTGGCCAATATAAAAGTGGAATAATAACCAGTGGTGATGAAGGCATAGGGCACCAGACACTCTCATACATTGTTGGTAGATGGAATTTGGGCAGCCCATCTGAAGGGCAGTTGGTCATTATGTACCAAAAACCTTAAAAATGTCCACATTCTGTGAACTAATAATTCCATTTCTAGGAATTTCTTTTAGAGTAAAAATTAATTTAAGCACCAAGATATTTATTATAACATTGTATACAATTGTGAAAAATTTGAAACCACAAAATTATTCAACATATTCAACAAAACGTAGATTGGTTGATTAAATTGTGATACAACCATATAATGAAATACTTTGTAGTCATTAAAAGAGTTATGGAATTAATTGTTAACATTTAAAGATATTTGTGATATGTTGTTGAAGAACCCCCCCGCCCCAAAAAAAGTCAGATTACAAAAGAGTATATTAAGTAAGGTAACTTTGATTTTAAAAATGCAAATACAGTTTGTGTGGGTTCATATGTATAAACACATAGAAAAGGAAAAAGTCTGGGAGGTCACACATCAAAATAATAATAACAGTAATCTCTAGTGGTGGGTTTATGGGTGAGTTTTATGTTTTTCTCTGTGTTTTCTGTTTGATATCCTTGTCTTATGTACTTCATATATAATTGAAACAATAAGTTATTTATAAGGTTTTTTATGTTAAGAAAGTAGAGATGAACATCAATGAACATGCAGAGGCCAGACCAATGTCACAGATGTTATTTCAGAAATGTGCTGTGTGTAAAGTGTGCATTTTAAAGAAAAAAAAAATGCCTGTGTGCACAAGCTGAAAATATCTTGAAAACATCCTTGTGCATTTCTGAGACACATCATGTTTTTCCTTATGTCTTTGTTCACATCAGGAGGCTAACACTTTTTTTCTCCCAAGTTATCTACTCATGTGATTTTCATAAACTGTGGGGCATGGGGAGAAGCTAAGCAGGAAGAAGAAAGCTCCTGCATTTGCCAAATAAACAGAAAACCTACCAAAGTATCTAGAACTCTTCAGCCTAAATGCCAGTAAGACATTTAGATGTGAAATCAATAGATAAAGTAGTAAGCAAAGTGGCCCCACTCCCTTATTTCTAGAAGGGTATGGAGCATACATCAGAGGGTCTCAAGGATGCAAAAGACATGCTCCTCTGGTGCATCTCAGGATGAATTTGTCCACTTTTTATTCAAATGCAGCCTTACTAATGGTTCCTGTGAATAAGGAGCCCAATAAAGGATGCAGAAAAGCAAGCATTACTGTATTCCCTGTGCTCTGGTCAAAATGAAGTCTCAAAGGAGGAAAGCAATTTGGCCTACTTCTTTCCTCCTTATTGCAGCTTCTAGCTTTTATTTTTCTAAACAATTATTTTCTAATTCAGATGCTTACTAAGAACCTTCAGGTCAATATGATGAAAGACACTTTGTAAAATGAAGAACAAGCATTATGCTAAATTAAACTTTGGGGCCTTTGCAATGAGTGAATGAACCATTTTCTATATACAAGTCTATGGCTATGACCCAGGGCAATGCAGAGGCTATTTTTCTTTTTTCCTTCTCTTTTTTCCTTTTATTTTTTCTTTTCTTTTCTTTTCTTTTCTTTCTTTCTTTCTTTCTTTCTTTCTTTCTTTCTTTCTTTCTTTCTTTCTTTCTTCATTCGTTTGTTCTTCCTTTCTTTCTTTCTTTCTTTCTTTTTTTTTTTTTTTTGTTTATTTCTAATGAAAACTTTTTTCTTTTTTCTTTTTCCTGCCAGTTGTCTTTGTGTTGTGGAATTGAATGCGACCCACCAGACTTCGCTGCTGGTTCCCTCCCTTTTCTGCATTGCACGGCAGTAACCTCTGCACAAAGTGTGCTCTGTAAAGCTGCAATTGTGTGAGACTGGTGTTGGCTTGGAGTGTTGGTACAGTACCTGTCATCTTGTTTAGGTCCCTGGCCCCCTTTCCTATCTTGGCTTTGAAAACCCTTGTTCAGCCGTTACAAGGGAGAACAAAATATCCAGCAACATGGAGGGAAAGACTGGGGAGAGAGTCTGTTTACCCAGGGTGCATGAACCAGCCGCCAAAGTATCCTGACCAACTTTGTGATTTAACTTTTCATAAAGTAGAAACCACAGGATAAATCTCACAGGGATCAATAGAAAAGAGAAATGTTGGTAGCATGCCCGCCCTTTTTGTCATACAAAGAAGGCCATTAAATTTAAAAAGCATAAGCATGGATAGTAGAATCATATCTTTTTTCTGTGTATCATTGGTGAGTGAAAATAACACAGACAGATGGAAAATGAACTTGATTCGCTCAATAAAAGCAAATTATGTTGGTTTGTGGAGTTGGAACCTCACTGTGATATACCAACAGCATGATCAGGTTTATGTGTGGGTCTGCTAGAAGTCCAATCTAACCAGCAAAAGAAAGTCGGTTATTTTAGATTCTTGCTAACGGGTCTTGCTAATTAATAAAGATTATTACTGTAGTCATCACAGTCTACATGTATCAAGAGTCAAGCTCTTGAATATAACTTCAGTGTTACCAATCTCAGACCAAAGTATGTTTTGCTTTAATTCAAGCCATTCCCATAGTTCTGATTATGTTTTAAAAGGTCTAGTTAATAACCTTGCTTTGTTATGGTCTTGTTTGGCCTTTACTGAACTAATAGGAACATGTAGGTAGAGATTCTCTGCAAATCTCACTATATTTACATTTAGTGCTTTTTATTCTGAAAAAAAAATATGAGCACTTCTGAAGATCATGAATAAAAGTTTCTTTTCTTTTGATAGATTTGTATCATGAAGGCCTTTTTCAATTTCTTTCTTTAGCCCTATGTTATGTTTTCTGGGCCCATGGATTATGTGAAATGAGCTGATGATAAGTGAGACTCATCCTGGCTACTGGGATTCGTTAGCAGGTATAAATAGTAGTGCTCATTTTAATACTAGGAGGTATCTTGAAATAACCAAGAAATAAATTGGCATAAGTTTCATGTTATTTCAGTTAACTTCTTTAATTATCCCTGTAATATACATGGGAGTATACAACGGTTTCATTTTCCATGTGTAAAACTAAACACAGACAGGTTCAGTGTTATAAAATAAAATAAAATCATGCTTTTGTGCACCTGGTTAAAAATCAGGGCTTAAGAAACTTCAGAACAAGCTTTCAGAGATGTGTATGCAGCCAGAGAATTATTGTTTCTTGGTCCATTATCACACAAGAAAAAATTTGTATATCATAGCACTTCCTGCTACAGGTTTATATGAAGACTACATGGCTGGGCACTGAGAATAATTGGTGTATAATCCTCTGTTCTCATTTTTCCTGAAAGGCATGTTTTCTTTGTAGTAGATCAGGGAACCCCAAAACCTAACTACCTGCTATCTATATGATTTTTTTGTTTTCAAAGATCAATTTTTATGCTCAATGGAATCAAAACCATTTTCAAAGCTGGGCTTAACTTGTATCCTTCTTTCACTGATTTTCAAAAGAAAACCCTCACTTAGAATTTTTTTTAAGTGTAACAACTAAAATTTCCATTCTAAATTTGGGACTAAAAAAGTAGTGATTCTTAAAGTGTGTTCCCATGAACACTGTATGACATGTGTTGGCTCTGGGGGTTCCTCCATTAGGAACTGTATCATTAGGTAGCCAGTTTAGCATATAAAAATTCAGGACACCTAGTTAATTTTAAATTTCAGATAAAAAAATAAAATTTTTCTTAGTATAAAAATACAGTACATGTGTTGCCAAAGTGAACACTAGTATAAAAAAATAGGTATATTCCTCTGCCTTCTAAATATATCCAAGAACAAATTTAGTCATGAAATTAAGATTTCTTTTTATTTTTTTTTTTTTACTTATTTTCTGTGATTTCAGTTCCTTTAGTGAAGAAGAACTTTTAAGGTTGAAATTAAAAATTTGGGTGTATGTATTTTTTCTCTTATATCAATAAAATATTGCTAACTACTTTTGTAAAGTATCTTTCCTTATGGAGTGGCTTATTTTTGCATCTATATTAAAAATGTTAAGTTATCCTAAATCTAAAGAATTTATAGGAGTAAATCTTGGGGGATGAATTGTTTAACCAAATTTTCCAGGAATATATGCTCCTAAAATTTAAGATAATTACATAATTTAATAAATCCTGGTCATTGTTACTTTGGGATTTTTTTCCATTGATAATTTAGTAGAGATTATTGAGCACCTGCTCTATGTCAGGCACTGGATCTATAAACATAAATGAGGTAATAGCGCCTTCTTACAGAATCTCACAGTCAAATAGGCCAAAGAACACATAACTAAGTGCAAGAAAGTGTCGTAGTTGCTATAACACAGAAATATCACCTGAAAATGTGTTACTTCTGCTAAAAATTCATGCTCCAGAAAACTGAGGTGCTTCTAAAACAATGTCACTGCATAAAACATTTTTCAAGTTAGTTTTTACTGAGTGCTTATTGTGGGCTAGCCAATGTGCTTATTTAAGTTAACCTATAATCTAAATGAATCCTCCTAATTCTATGACATAGATTATTTTATTATTCACTTTTTGCAGGTGAGGAAACCAAAGCATAGTGAGACAGTACACACATCTTCTGAAAGGCAGCCCAATCGATGCCACTATGAATCAAAGATACTAGGCTATGGGATTGAGTCAAGTGACTCATAGCTGTTATTTCTTCACTGAGAGATCACCAGTAGTGGAGAAACCATTTTCAATGTGAAATACTTGGGTAGTCAAAAAATTGTTAGGCCAATACTTTTTCATATCTGAATTTTTCTCCACTGCATTGACCCATTATTTTTCCATCATCACCACTTTGTTCCATAAAATCAGCATAAATGATAGCCTAGAAGTCTCAACTTGTATATATATATATATATATATAATTTCTTCAACATCAGTTAAATCTGAAGGGATACTATCTTTCAAACTGATCAATACTGGCAGACACCCAGATGGCTTCACCAGTGAGTTCATTTAAACATTTAAGAATTAAATAATACCAATCCTACACAAATTCTTTCAGAGAATAGGAAAAGAATACTGCCTAACACTTTAGAAAGCCAAAATAACCTTAATTCTATAACCCCAAAATACTATTTTAAGAAAGAAAAATTACAGATCACTATCTCTCATAAGAATAAATATAAAGCATATGCAAAATATGTGGTTGAACTATATTAATTGCCATTGTAAGTCAAATGTCAGCCATTCATATGGTTCAAAGTAAGATTAGCAAATTGGATCTAGCTATCTTTAAGTATAGCATCACAGCCAAGTGAGGTTCAAAAAAATTAATAGACTTCACACATAAAAAAGAAAAAATATTGGTTATTCTGATAGATGCATAAACAGTATTTGATAAGATTTAGCAGCCATTCATTATAATAACTCTTGGTGAACTAGGTACAGATTTATTAATAAAGTATATTGTGGTAGGCAGAAGTCTAAGATGATCTCCCAATTCCTGCCTAATCGTATGTATTCCATGTACAATTCCCTCTCTTCGAGTGCAGGAAGAACCTGTAAATATGATACGATATCACTCCCACGATTAAGTTTCAAATTAGTTGGTGTCAATGAAAAGGCAGACTACTCAAGTGGGCCTGACCCTATCAGGTGAGCCATTAAAAGGCTCAGCTCAATAGATTTGATGTGAAGGAGAATCTCTATTGCTGGCTTTGAAAATGGAGGAGGCCAAAGGGCCAGGTTGTAAGTGTAGCCACTATGAACTAAGAGAAACCACCAGCTAACCACCAGGAAAGAAAAACAAAACAAAACAAAACAGGAACCTCAGTCTTATGACAACAAAATACTAAATTCAGCCAATGAATGAACTTAGAAGAGAACTCAGAGCTCCAGGTAAAAACCCAGCCCCTGATAAGACCTTGATTTCAGCCTTGTGAGACCATGAAGAGGGAACCCAATTGAACACTTCCCAGACTTCTGACTTACCAAAGTGTGAGATAATAAATTCATGTTGCTTTAAGTTGCTGAATTTGTGATGCAGTAATAGAAAATCAACACATATATTTATTTTAAAAATTCTATAGGAAATATCACATTCAATGACAAATATTGAAAAATGTTCCCTGAGATCAGGAGTGCCCACTTTCACCATTTATATTCAATATTTTACTGGCTATTCTAGCGACTGCAACAAAACAAACAAAAAGAAGTAAAAAGCATATGAATTTTTAAAAATAGATAAAATTGGCATTGTTTACAGATTACGTGATTGTGGACCTGAATTGTTCAAAAGAGTCTTCAACTTTTAAAATTGACAAATAAATGTAGCAATGTTGCTGGATAGGAGAGAGATCAAAATACAATGATAATTTTATTTTATACACTATAGTAATTGTATTTTGTGGCTAGAAAGCAACAAAAAATAGAAAATAAAATTTTAATAATATTATTTACAATAGCATCAACACAAATATATATAAGAAATTTATATTAGAAATATAATAAAAGATGTACAAGACTTTTATAAGAAAAGCTAAAAAAATATTGAGAAAAACGAAAGGAGCTCTAAATAAGCATAGAGAAATACCATGTTCATGAATTGGTTCAATGTAATGAAGATCTCAAGTCCTTGTAAATGAAGCTCCCATTCTCTCTGCCACGCGAGACTGCGACAAGAAGACTGCCTATAGACCAGGGAGAGGCTCGCATCAGACACCAGATCTCCCAGCCCCTTGATCTTGGACTTCCCAGCCTCCACAACCATGAGAAATAAATTTCTGTTGTTTAAGCCACCTGTCTACAGTAATTTTCTAAAGCAACCTGAGGTGACTGAGATAAGCAGTTTTTCTTTTTTTAATAAAATAAGCAAGTTGTTATTTAATTTGTTCATTCTTCTTTTTATTGTCTGTGTTTTTCATGTCATATTCAAAATATTATTGCCTACATCCATGTCAAAAAGAGTTTTTCCTATGTTGTCTTCCAGGAGTTTAAAAGTTTCAGGCATTAAATTAGGTTTTTAATCCACTTTGAGTTAATCTTTTGTGAATGGTGTAAGATAAAGGTCTAATTTCATTTTCTTTCATGTGGATACCCAGTTTTCTTTTTTTTTAGGGGACTGATCTCCAAAATATATAAAGATCTTATACAACTCAACATCAAGAAAACAGACAAACCAATTAAAAAACGGGCAAAGGAACTGAACAAACACTTCTCCAAAGAGGACATACAGAAGGTCCATAGACACATGAAAAAATGCTCAACATCACTAGCCACCAGAGAGATGCAAATAAAAACCACAATGAGATATCACTTTACACCTGTCAGAATGGCCATCATCAACAAATCAACAAACAACAAGTGCTGGTAAGGATGTGGAGAAACGGGAACCCTAGTGCACTGCTGGTGGGAATGCAGACTGGTGCAGCCACTGTGGAAAAGAGTATGGAATTTCCTCAAAAACCTAAAGTGGAACTGCCTTTTGAACCAACAATTTCATTGCTAGGATTATACCTGAAGAATCCTGAAACACCAATTCAAAAAACTTATGTACCCCTATGTTCATAGCAGCGCTGTTTACAATAACCAAGTGCTGAAACAGCCTAAGTGCCCATCTGTAGATGAGTGGATCAAACAACTGTGGTACATTTACACAATGGAGTACTATGTAGCAGAAAGAAAGAAGGAACCCCTGCCATTTGCAACAACATGGATGGAACTAGAGAGAATTGGGCTTAGTGAAATAAGCAAGACAACAAAAGAAAAATACCATATGATATCACCTAATACAGGAAACTAATGAACAACACAACCAAATGTGCAAAATTGAACCAGAAGCATGTAAACAAGTAACAGACTAACAGTTACTAGGGGGGAGGGAAGGAGGGAGAGAAGAGGGTAAGCAGGGGAAGGGTTTAGTAAAGGAACTAGTATAAATGACCCACGGACATGTACAACAATGTGGGGACTGACTGTGGGAGAAGGGGTGGGCTGAGTGTGGAGAGAGCAATGGGGGAAAAAGTGGGACATCTGTAATAGAAAAACAATACATAAATCAAAAATTAAAAAAAAAAAAAGAAAAATTGGCAGACTGACAGCAAGAAGGGGGAGAAAGGAGGGGGATAATGGTGGTAAGAAGGGGAAGGGACTAGATAAAGACAATGTGTGAATGACCCATGGACATGGACAGCAGGGTGGGAATTGACTGTGGGAGAGAAGGGTGGATGGGTAGGGGAGGGCAAAGGGGGAAAAACTGGGACAACTGTAATAGAATAACAATAAAAATGATTTTTAAAAAATATGATCCAGCAATCCCACTTCTGGGTATGTATCCAGAGGAAAAACAATCAATAGCTCAAAGATATTGAAATATCCCATGTGAATTATTCACAATAGTCACGATTGGGCAACAATCTATGTTTCAACAGACAGACAAATAGATACAGAAAATGTATATACACACACAACCATAAAAAGAAGGCTATACTGCCACTTGGAACAACATGGATGAACCCAGAGGATGTTGTGTTAAATGAAATAAACCAGAAACAGAAAGACAAATACAGTAAGATTTGTAGAGTCTAAAGAAAGCTCATAGAAACAGAATATACAACCGTGGTTGCTAGGAGCTGGGGAGATGCTGGTCAAAGAGTATAAAATTTCAGTTATAAGATGAATAAATTCTGGGGATCTAATGTACAGCTTGGTGACTATAGTTAATACTGTATTGTATCCTAAAAAGTTGCTAAGAGAGTAAATCTTAAGTGTCCTCAAGCACACACCAAAAACTGGTAATTAAGTGAGGTGATGATGAAAGCAATTGTGATAATCATTTCACAATGCATACATATATTAAATCATCAGGCTATATTCCCTAAATATATATAATTTTTGTTTGTCAATTATACTTCAATAAAGCCAGAAAACAATAACGAAAAACAAAGCAAAATAAAAAACGTTGTTTTAAAATTCAATGGTCCCAGAAGAGCCAAGAAAAGGTTACTGTGGCACTTTAGGTAGGTAAGGAAATAATAATGTTTTTCAATAAATATTAAGTTGTCAATTGACTATCACTCTAGAAAAAAATGTATCTTACCTCCTACCTTACACTGTATACAAAATTTAATTGCAGATAAAATGCATATTTAATTATGAATAATGCAATAATAAAGCATTTAGAGAAAACTTGCAGGAAAATATCTTCCTGACTCAGGTGTAGCAATTTTTAAAAAGAAATATGACATGTAAGGCATATGACATAAAAGAAAAAAATTTGTTAAATTGAAGTGTACCATAGTTAAAAACGTGTTTCTCTAAAGCTGCAAATAGAAGTTTTTTAAAAACCTACAAAATAGAAGATAGTTTCAATGTATATACCCAGAAAAGAACTCATATCCTAAATATGTAAAGAACATCCACAAATCAATAAGAAAAGGGAAGACTTCCCAATAGAAAAATAATTCAAAAATTTGAACAAATACTTCACAGAAGAGAATATTTAATGGCCATTAAACTTATGAGAAGATGTTTGAATTCATTTGTCACCAGGAAAATTCAAATTAAAACTATCCTATACCCAGTAGAATTATTTAAATTAAAAAGTCAGAAAGACCAAGTATTGACAAACATATGGAGTAAAGGAAATTTTCAAGTACTAGTGTCAAGAGTGTAAATTGGTACAATCATTTCAGAAAACTGAATCTAAATATGTGCATTTTCCATGACCCAGCATTTCCACTCCCAGATGTATGCCTAATAGAAATTGAAACATGTGTCCACTGAAAAAAAGTACTAGAATATTTCATAACATCATTATTCATAAGAGTAAGCAATTGAAAAAATGCCTAAATCTCCATCACAGTAGTGAGTAAACTGTGCTGTAATCACACAATGGAATACTAGACAGCAGTGAGACTGAATAGTCTGCAAGGACATACAAGAACGAGCATGAATCTCAGAAAAATAATTTTAAAAAAGAAGCTAGACACATGAGGTCATGCTAAATAATTCTATTTATATAAAAGGAACAAAACAGGCAAAACTGCTGCTGACAGGTATGAAGATAGTGCCTGCCCTTGGGGGGAAGGGATTGGACTGGGGTGTGAAACTGGGAAAGGAGTTTCTGAAGTCCTGGTAATGTTCTATTTCTTAATCTAGATGCTCTTTAGTCAGCTGGGTTTCATTTGCAAAAACTCATCAAGCTATGTAATTATACATGCACTTTTCCTCAAGAAATAATTTACTCAATAAAAAGACAATTTAAAAACAAGCAACAACAGCAAATAAAACCAAACCCCTTGCAGGCTGTCCAGGTATCAGGAGCATCATCATCAGCCTAGATGGATGTTGACAGTAGAAGGAGGCAGCTCATTCACACTGGGTGACAGGACCACCTCGTCTTAAATTCTTTTCAAAATTATCTGCAGAAATGCAAATATATGAAAAAATGTTTCAGCCTAATTAGTCATCAGAGAAATTCAAATTAAGTTAAGAAATATCATTTCTACCTATCAAATTGGAAAGTTTTTTCAAGGGAATAGTAACTACTGGTGAGGATACAAATGGGTTTAACTACACTTGGAAAGTATTTTGTTGATACATAGCAGGGATCTAAAAGTTCTCTTTATTCTTTAATCTAGTAACCTTTCTTCTGGAAATGTAAATAAACCAAGGAAATAATGTGAGTGACACGAAAAGCTTGTGAACAAAGTTGGACGTTAATGCATTATTTATAATGCAGAAAGAGAGAAAACATTCACATACTGATGAAAAGATAATGATTCATAACCCCAGTACTTTCAACTATTCAATAAACCATCAGGCAATCAATCATTTAATATAATGCAGGACTTTGCAATAGCATAGAAAATACTTAGGTGAGAATGTTGACTAGGAGGAAATCATCGTCATCATCATCATCGGCAGCCGTCCGTCTCGAGAGACGATGGTGTAGCTTCTTAAGAGTCTATCTGCACCGCCGAGAATGGCTGTGCAGTCCGACTCAGGAGTGACACGGTATCTGTCTCCTCCCGTGTTGAATCGACATCTTGCGATGACGCTGGAGTGTCCTCTCCAGTGGAGCTGAAGCTACAGAGCCTGGGCAGGGTGATATGGAGGGTCTGCTGTTGCCCAGGCAGCAGACCCCCCCTCTCTTCGCAGCTGAAGGGTCCAAGGGAAAGACGGAGTCAATACAGCTTGGCTTCAGGTGCGCCGCAGGAGTTGCCGGTGTTGACTACAATGTCAAACCGCCTTAGGGACTCCGGCTCCGGATTTTCTGTCGGGGTTTACTCCCTTAGCCTTTCCCCTGAAGAGGTATGCCGCAAGGCAGCGGAGGTTTTTTGGAATCAGAGTTTTCCTTCTCTGATGTGCCCTGACTGGAAGATCGAACCAGCGACACTTAGCTCGCAGGCCGACGCTCAATCCACTGAGCCAAACCAGCCAGGAGGAAATAGACCAAAATAATAATAGTGACTTACTTGGGTACAGAATGATGAATGCTTTCAGTCTTGCCCTTCAATTCACTTATATTCTCCAGAACGTTTTTTTTGTTTTGTTTTTTTTACTGAGGCTAAGGGGAAATAAAGGGAAGATCATTTTTTTCTCCCAGAAGACAATAAAAATATGCTCAGACAAAACAAAGATAGAAAGTTATGTTTGACATACTCTTAGCTTAGCTAAAAATAACTTTAAAAAAATTGAGTTGAATTTATGATTACATATTTGCAACTGTCTACAGGCTTTCGGTTGTATTTTAAATTCGACATGTAGGAAATAGAGCTCACCATCCCCACACCACTCCCACTCTACAAAAATGCCTCATTCTGTTTTCTGCCAGTGAATTAGTGCCCCAAACTGAAAACTTTTCCCTCTCCCCCTCTCTCTCTCCCCAGCGCCACCAAATCAGCACAGTATTCTACTATATTCCCTCTACTATATATAAGCCCTCTATTCTGTTATATTCTGCTATAAAAAATTGCCTAGAATTAGAAATTTGAGTACAGTTTCTGCTTTGTCCTCATTAGTTCAGGCCCTTTAAATTCATGCTTGGACAATAACCTCCTAAATTGTGTGTGTGTGTGTGTGTGTGTGTGTGTGTGTTTATTTGTTTGTTTATTTATTTATTTGTTTATTTTATTGCCAGAAGTGTCTCCTTCCTCCATTCCTATGGCCAAACCCTAGTGCTGAGTAGGGAACCACATTTGAGTGTGTGGCTCTGGGGGTAGGTGACATGCATGTCCAATTGCTATGGGACGTCAGTCAAGCTGCAGTAAAGTCTGGCTACAAATGTTGATTTGAACTTTCAGCTCTACCTTCTAGATGAATCACAAGGGCACTAATGACAAAAGTTGTTCAAATCACTTGCAATTAAAGAGAAATTGTGAGCTGATTTTGTGAACAGGATGGTAGGCTTGGCAGTGACACAGTAGGGGCACATTAGAGACGCTGTTGCTCATCTAGTAGCCCCTCCCCTTTCCCGGGAGCCTAGTAGAAGGCTCAGGTTGCTCACGCAGATTACTTTTGGCTGTTCACAATTATACAGATACTGGTTTTGAAGAAAGTGGCCCTTTGCAGTCTTTTACATCTGGTGTTTTCTTTTTCATTAGTATAAAATAAATATTTTCTAATGTATTATTAATGCTTATTAATAATACATTAATCTTTAATGAGCATTAATAATAGCAATAATTACATTAAGTGTTATTATAGTTGTAATTTATATTACTTATTTGTTCATAGACTAGGGCTTACTACCTTTTAGGCAAGTTGAATCTGAAAAAAAAGTTATTATTTCCATATCAGTTTGAATATTTCAATGGCCAGTCCACACAGTTTCTTTTGACATTAAAGAACATAACTTGTTCAGCCCAGCCACAAAAATGTAGCTGATATATTATTTCATTTATGTAAGTATAAAAACAAGACCAACTATTCGACAATGTTGTAAGTCAGGGTGGTGGTCACAGTTTTGGGTAGCAGTAACTGGAAAGGGACATGAAGGGGGCAGGGCGCTGGACTGCGGTAATGTTCTTCTTCTACCTCAGTATGAATGTTGACTCCAGGCATGAGTTCTGCTCGTAAAAGCCCACTGCACTGTGTGCTTCCAAGGGCAGTTTTCTGCATAAACATTACACTCCGATAAAAAGTAAAACAGAAAGGCAATTTGTTCAAATCCTTGTCAAAATTACTGTACATGTTAAGTGGTATGGAAATTTAGAAATTGCAATTTTATAAAATTGCATTTTACTTTGACTATAAAGCGTTCCTTATTCATCACCATATCATTTATACTAAGAAATATTTGCTGGGCAGCCACAACACAGTCATGACCCCCAAGTGCTTACTGAATACCGGCCCATGTCCTCCCAAAGGCAGTTAGACTCCTGCCAGACCCATCTTAATATCCCAGAGAATTTCCTCCTCCATGGGAAAATGAAGTTCTAGGATGCAACTAAACTATGACTTAGATGAGGATATCCAGGTATGTCAACATAGCCTGTGTGGTTAAAAGTCAGATTGCCTCATTTTGTTCTGGACACCGTATTCTGGGTTTGAATCCTGGCTCCACCACTCATTAAACAATTACAACGTGGAGCAGTTTGCTTGACTTTAGTTTCCTCAGCAGTAACATGCTAGTAACAACCCTCACTGAGCTATTTGGAAGACTAAACTTCATAACAGGGGTGAAATGTTCAGCTCACAGTTGGCATACCTAAGTGCTCAGTTTTTATTTGTCTCACTCCTCTAGGCCTCAGACTCAAAATGTGTGATAATACCATCTCCTCCCAAGATGCGGTAGGCTTCCCACTCCTGTCCTTGCATGGATTCTAACACATGGAAATCCTTCTGAAGCTTTCACCAAGTCTTGTAGAATGTTTCCATCTCTTATCCTGCATCTCAAACTAGAAGAGGGATCTTATGACCTCCAAATATTTAAGCATTGTACAGATGACTTAGGGGTGTGTCCTTTTAAAGTAATTCTGGGGGAAGCAGCCTTCGCGCTAACATGTTCCAAGGCATTCCTGCGCTACACTGCTTCTGTGAGGTCCTCATCAAGAAAATGCTCCTCTGGCTAAATACATTTCATTTTAAAACACTGCTACCATCTCCCTCTCTCGGACATTCTCATGTGCATCAACACATAAAGGCTTACAGAGATCCTGCAGTAAAGAAACTTATTTGACTTAATATCTCATAGTATTTCTGTCATATATGTTATCACAGACCCTTGGTTAATATCCTCGAACTTGCATTCTTAAGGAAACAAGTTGGAAATGGAGGAAGATGTCAAAAACAACAATAAATAATGCTACTGGAAACAGCCACCATTCCATTTTCTGAAATTCTCGGGAAAAAAATTTTAATGTTCTCTTGTTAACATTGGTGCAGTTAAGTTCTTCTTCCGCCAACTTACCTTGCCTGGCTGCGTAAGTGAAGTCTTGCAGACCCAGGGGTGGTTACAGCGGCCCTGTGCACACAGATGGCCTGCTTGCTTGTGAAAAACCTTCATGTGCTTATTAATAATAAATAGCTTGATTTTGATGTTTCAGAAGCAAGTTGTCTTCATTAAAAATAGATCATTCAAGTTCGTTCTACGTTAATATGTTTTCTCCTCTCACTCTCTCTTTTGTGGTAATCTACTATGGAATCTCTTCCCACAGGTTTAGAGAAGAAAAGAAAAGCCCTCCACTCCACCAGCCCCCCTTCCTCTTTGCCTCCCAATGCCCCTGAGCAGCTGGTAGGGTTTATTGCTCTTTCGTCACATTGGCTTCATTCTATACATGGAGGAAGATTGATTATCCTCCTTCTCAAATGTGCAGATCCAGCATGTGCCTTTGTCCCGTTTCCCCCAGAGTGAACTGGCATCAAGGGTACTTGGTAAAGAGGCGGCACCTTTTGGGCCATGAGGAGTGAATGCGACAGTATGGAGCAGGTGTGCAGGGGCTGCGCCACCACCCAAGGTCCTGGTCAGCCTGTATCTTGAGCTCAGTATCCACCAGGGAAGGCTGCTGACCTACCAGATTATGCCAGGCAAAGCGCACCCAAGTCCAAACCTCCTGCAGGGTCCACTTTGCAAGACTGGCCAGGAGCGAGCTGTAAACACAGCTGAAACGGCCTTTCACTCACTCAAAGACACCTTCAGTTACAACTCTGGGGCTACACTGATGTTGAAATGGATGTGCCTCTGTGTGCGCGTGTGTGTACACATATGCAACATGTATGTGCACAATGTCTGCCTGAGTGATCCTAAAGACAAGTTGTGCAAACTTGGCACATTAGGAAATTCTCACCAGGCTCCCATTTTTTGTTTCACCAGTTTGGCTGAAATACACACTCAGAGTCCCCACAGTATTGAACCACCACTCCAGAGCCAGCCAAGGTTTGGAACATAAAGAGAGTTGAACAAACCAGCATGTAGGCAACCCAGGGAAAGTAATTGTTCTTCTTAGCAGCACGCTGCTTCTCTGCTCAGCATCTGAACAAGTTAATTTGGAAACATGGCCTTCTGGACAGAAATAGTGCACATCTCAGCATCCTGTGGATTCATGGAGAGAGATGCCCTTTCACCAGGTACAGACAGTAAATTATATTTGCAGTCTATTTCTACTGAAGGGGAAAAATTTCTTCTCTTCCCTAGAAGCTACTTTTTTCTTTTGCCTGACGGTACCATTTAACACCAGTTGTCCAACCTCAGAGGTCACTTTTGCTCGCACCAGTGTCCGGCAATTAAGAGAAGAATTTTACTAATCAAACCAGGAGTTGTTTAATTAAATATGAATTCACATAAAGAAGTTTGTTCGTGGCCAATCCTGAGCTTCAAGGGACTGATGTCAGCAGCGTCTAAATCAGACAAATTGGCTAAATTGATCCATCTTCATAGAAAGTGTGCTTCATCTAAAGGCCAATCAGGGGCAGATTGAGGTGTGATGTGAGATGAGGGGAAGGAATCAGGCAGTCTGCTATTTCTGGGATGAGAACTAGACTTCAAGCTGCAAAAACACTTCGTTTCATGTTGTCTTTGTTACCCCCTGAACACGGGGACTGTTGAATCATGGCTCCAGGACTGCCCTTTCTTCTGAGCACAGGGATAGATCGCAGTAGGCTCAGAAAGAGAGAGCCAGAGAAATTCGATCTAGACACTGGGTCTTTTGTTCTCTCCACAGCTTTGCCAATCTGCATTTGACCCTCCATTACCAATTAATGAAACAACTCTAGAGGAGAGGACCTGCTATGTTTCTGGCACTGAGCTAGATGTTTTATAGAATTATTTTTCATACCATAGATGTGAAAATTCAGCCATAAAGTATAGTTCCCAACAATGAACTATATCATTTGGGGCAAGTTACTTAAGCTCCCAAACCTCAGTTTTATCTGTCATAAAATTGGGATAGTGGGAGTGTCCATTTCTTAGAATCATGGAGAAAATTAAATATGACAATCCTCAAAAAAATCACTTTTTACAGCTGTTATTGCTCTTCTTCCCATTTTACATATGGGAAAAGAGGCTCAGAGAAGTTGGCTTGTCTCAGACATCACTGTTTATAAGTCACAAAGTTGAGGTGTTCAAATTTGACTTACTGGACACCAAGGCCAATGTACCTTCAACCATGTCATGTAGCCATGATGAAAAGTGTTCATGATAATCCCTGTAGTATATTCTCTGTGCTAATATCTATAAAGAAAGACAATGATATCTAAAACATTATTTCTATTCTCAAAAGCAGTCCAAACAATGAGCACTAATGTTTAGCTCTGACCATATGCAAAATAAATGTCTGCTTAGACGCCATATCACTACAGATAGTGACAATACTATTTCTATCTCCATATGATCTTACATAATCAGCTTTGAATCTTGGGAACACTTAGTAATCACTTCTTGCTCTTTGTCACCAAGGCTGTTCATATATACCTTAGAATTTTACCTCCCATTTCACAGAAACTGTCCATTTATATATGACTCTTGTCTTCCTCTGGGAAGCAGCTCCTTGAAAGTAAGTCTTGTGGCAAGATCATATTGAATATCTTTCACGTGGTGCATTATCTTAAATATGGTAAGTGCTGAGCAAACAGATATTGGATGAATGAATGAATCAATGAATAAAGTGCATTCCTTTACTTTCCACAGAAGGATTAGACACTGCTTGCATATAGCTCCAGTCTAGGCCCAGAGTGGTATCAGTATAAGCAGACATTGTCCTGAAGAAATTTACCTATCATATAAATATATATGATATATAGATACTTCCATATATAGATGGGTTATGTCCCTGTTAACTGATCATTAGTTAATGTATTGTAAATCAAAAATGCATTTAATACACCTAACCTACGAAACATCATAGCTTAGCCTAGCCTACCTTTCAGGGTGCTGAGGACACTTGCATTAGCTTACAGTTGGGCAATTATCTGGAATTTCCTCTCAAGACTCATTGCCTTTTTCTTCTTCTCACCGAAAGCAAGATACATAGATGGGCATTTTGTAGATATGATGGGATGCAAAAACACAAGAAACAGTCTCCCAAAACACTGGCAACAATCGTCGGCAGCCGTCCGTCTCGAGAGACGATGGTGTAGCTTCTTAAGAGTCTATCTGCACCGCCGAGAATGGTTGTGCAGTCCGACTCGGGAGTGACACGGTATCTGTCTCCTCCCGTGTTGAATCGACATCTTGCGATGACGCTGGAGTGTCCTCTCCAGTGAAGCTGAAGCTACAGAGCCTGGGCGGGGTGATATGGAGGGCAACAATACACTGTAGAATATCCGTTGTTCAACCTTGTGGCCGGCTGGGAACTGGGGTCCACTGCCACTGTCCGGCATCATGAGAATATCATACTGCATTTAGCTAGCCTGGGAAAATGTCAAAATTCAATGTACAGTTTATATTGAATGCAAATTGCTTTCACACCATCATAAAGTTGAAAAATCATTAAGTCAATCCATCAAAAGTTGTGAACTGTCTATATTCATACTCATAATACTTTCTTGCTTGCACAGTTCTTCATATCACTTTTAGAAGCTTTTTTTTTCCATCCAGATTCTAAGCTCTTGGAGAGAGGTAACCATTTACTTACTCATAGAGCATCCTGCATAGGAATAGACTTGCATTGAGTTATATGCAATTGAATGATTGGCTCAGTAGGACAAAATAAATTGTCAGATAACATGTGTCTATGAATATACTCCCAAGTTGGAAAAATAGGGTATTAGGATAACATAGGCTCAGAGTTAAGGGAATTTGAGGTAATGGGACCCATGAAACCTGGGACAAGTGTCTTGAGACAAAGCCAATAAGGTTTACCACCCCACGTATATAATCCAGTGCATTTTCTTCATGTGAAATACACCTGTGAGGTGAGGGAGAGGGTTGCAAGTATATGTCAAAGGAAGTATATGTCAAAGGTAACAACGGGTTAAAAGGTCTGAAAGGCATATGGAAACAAACAGTAGATAGAACCTCAAACTCAAATAATGTAGCCAATGAATGGACTATTTCCTTCCTGTCTTTCATTAACAAAAGCTATCTTTAAAAAACCACATATAGTTAGTAAGAACTAGGGACTTAGCAGTGATAAGGCCATCAGATCGCTGCCCATAAGGAGCTCATTCTCTGAAGAAATCACACAGCACTGCAGTCAGTAACATGGGCCCTGCAGTCAGCCTTCCTAGGTTTGAACCTTAGCTCCACAATAAGTTGATTCTGAGTCCTTGTACTAGAAATGTAAATGACTCTGTGCCTCAGTTTCCTCATCGGTACAGTGAACAAAATAAGATGGATTTTATAAAGTGGTTATTCTGAATATTTTATTGGAAGAACTTAGTGATGTTTCTGACAAAAGATAAATGTTAGCTATTATTGGTATTAAATAAAGGAAAGGTTCTTAGCTTTAACAATCAGACACACTAACATTTTGGGTATTCTATCTCATTCCACTTGGCTATTACAAAAAAACAATGAAATAGGTATTAGTACCCCCATATTATGGATGAGAATACAAAGATTTAGAGAATTTAAAATATAATAATAATAATAATAATAATAAATGAAGTCAGGCTCTGAATCCAGGTCTATTTGTTCCCCAAGGTCATGCTCTTTCAACTATTCAATCTTATTTAATAAATCCTTCAATTCAAAGGCAATAGAGCTTTTTCCATTTTTAAAATCCTCACCCGAAATGAATTTAGATGTTTCATTTCATATTTATCCTTTTCTTTCTTCTTACACTGTTTTCAGTCTATCTCTTTATATCCATTTGGTTTAGTTTTAAGTTGGTGATGGGTAAGTTTTCCCTTCTCAACGTGCTCATTAATTTCTTGGGGCCAAGTTACATATTTTGATCCTTTTCTTTCTATTGCTTTTTAGATTAAGAGCTCAGGACAGAGGCTTGTACTTATTAATGGATCAGGAAATTGACCACTATTATTATTATTTTGTCTTTCTGACTCTTTAAAAACATCTACCTGAGCAATGTGTTGATATTTCTAGTTCTAAAATAAATTTCTCCTTTTTGCTCTCTGAATGAAATGAATTGCCTGGGTATCACGTTATACCTCTGGTTTGGTAGGTCACTCTGGCCCTGATAGCTGTATTGGTTGTGCAATCATGGTCATTTCCACATGCAGATCCTTCCAGGTGTATGTCCTGACCTGCTTCAACTTGGCCTAGCTCCAGACACCAAGGACCTTTGGGCTCAAGTCAGCATCACCAAGGCCCCTTTTCAAAAACAATCACATCTGGCAAGAAATTAGAAGTTCTGTCTCCACCAGTAAATCATACATGTACTGCCTAGAGAATCACTGGAAAATTTTTGTGTTTTCTCAAATCGAAGCTTCTCTCACTGTCACCCCCTCTATAATGGCTTAGACCAGGAATCTCTAGTGTCTGATTTGTACACTAGTTATTTTCCTATATCTAATATCTAGTTTAAGGAGTAGTTCTAATAATTGATTTTGTAAGCATGTGCTGGTTTGGCTCAGTGGATTGAGCGTCGGCCTGCGAGCTAAGTGTCGCTGGTTCGATCTTCCAGTCAGGGCACATCAGAGAAGGAAAACTCTGACTCCAAAAAACCTCCGCTGCCTTGCGGCATACCTCTTCAGGGGAAAGGCTAAGGGAGTAAACCCCGACAGAAAATCCGGAGCCGGAGTCCCTAAGGCGGTTTGACGTTGTAGTCAACACCGGCAACTCCTGCGGCGCACCTGAAGCCAAGCTGTATTGACTCCGTCTTTCCCTTGGACCCTTCAGCTGCGAAGAGAGGGGGGGTCTGCTGCATGGGCAACAGCAGACCCTCCATATCACCCTGCCCAGGCTCTGTAGCTTCAGCTTCACTGGAGAGGACACTCCAGCGTCATCGCAAGATGTCGATTCAACACGGGAGGAGACAGATACCGTGTCACTCCCGAGTTGGACTGCACAGCCATTCTCGGCGGTGCAGATAGACTCTTAAGAAGCTACACCATCGTCTCTGAGGCTCTGTAGCTTCAGCTTCACTGGAGAGGACACTCCAGCATCATCGTAAGATGTCAATTCAACACGGGAGGAGACAGATACCGTGTCACTCCCGAGTCGGACTGCACAGCCATTCTCGGCGGTGCAGATAGACACTTAAGAAGCTACACCATCGTCTCTCGAGACGGACGGCTGTCGTCGCCGGCTGTCGTCGCCTATCTGTGGAAGCTTAGTCCTATCTTGAACCCACCAATGCCCTGATGAATTTCTACCTCTTGTAGGTTCCCAAGTCTGAAACGCTAGCCACTGTCTGGATTCCTGCTTCTATCTAATGAATTCCCCTGGAAGAATTATGATGCCCCTTTTTCCACCCATTGGATGAGATTTTAAAATTTCATTTCCATAATCATTCAGTACATGCCATCTCTAGGCTTAAGTAGTGAAAAGAACAAAATGATCAATTAAACTGAGGAAATTTCAATCATGGACAAGCCAAGAGTAAATGAAAAAATGTGTTAAAAGTGGACATATAAAGAAAAAGAAGCTAAAGACAAAAAGAAGTATTTAGCTAACAAACTCTCCCTGAGGGCTGTGTGCATACATGTGTGAGAGAGAATATGTACATTCTCATAAACAGCTCTCTCTTACAACTGAATTCTAAATAATCTCCATGTTTTAAGTTGCTTCTATGTTCACATGTGTGTACAGGTCTTTATTGGGGAGAAAGGGAGCAAGAATGGGGAGAACAAGAGTGATTACACTACTGTGGACATTTTATGCTCTTATTTTCCACAGCAGAAGGCTTTAAATGAAAATAATTAAAATTTTATTTTTATTTTTTAATATGGACGAACAAATAGCAATACATCAGGGAAATGGGAAAGTCAAGAGGGCTGAAATGCAAGATACTAGTACAGTAATCCAGGCGTGGGTGGTGTGAACACTGATTTGTTTTGAAACCATGGCTTATGTTTTTGCATCTCCTTTGCTGATACTCTTCATGCTTTTGACCTTTCAATTTTGGAGTCCTCCAGATTTGCTCTCTCAAATCTCTTTCCTTCTTTATCTACTTAGGCCCTTCTGCCACAACTTAAAATGCTCGTCATAAACCAATGTTTCTCAAATACATGTTCAATATTTTCATTTGCATGTCTAGACTTACATGTAGCTAGATGGAAAGCTGATATTTTGGTGTCCCCCCAAAACTTGCTTCTTCTCTGTTCATTCATTGGCTCCAGGGCAGCTGACCCTTCTTTTTGCCTAATCTTTGCCAACAAATCGCCTCTTCTTTCAAAATTTGACCAACTTTACTTCACTTCCCCTAATACCTTAGTGCAAGCTAGTATCAGCCTCCCACTTACCTCACTCACCTCTCCAATTCTTTCCTCCCCACACACATATTGTTTGTTCTCTTCATCATAGTCACAGTGATCTTTTTAAAAAAGAAAGTAAAATTATGTCATTGCCTTCTCAGAATTTTTCATTGCTCATTGATATCACTAGAATTCAGACTTCTCATGGTCCTCAAGAAGGTCCTGTGTAAGCCGTCTTCTGCTATGCCTCTGTCGATAACTCTACTCTTTATCAATCAACTTATACCGAGTGTACCCACTTCAACTCAGGGTATGCTACTGCTTTAGGAGCCATGGAGGATATAAATATGAATTGGCTCCCTGCCTTCAAGTAAGTAACAATCAAGTTGAGATGGTGAAATATTTTAGAGCCTGATCATATTTAAGAAATCTTCTAGTCTAACCTTTTCATCTAGAAAGGTGAAAGGACTTAGTTGCGATTGCGCATCAGTACTGGAAGTCATCTTCCTATTTTTTCACCCCAAACTCTTTCCATCATGTTATAATTGCTCTCTATGTTATATGTTTCTGCCACACACATCTCTGTTTTGTTCTTAGAATACACAAAGCACATTTCTCCTGGAGCTTCTATGATGTCTGTTCTGGATGACTCTTATCTCTCACATAGCTCACTCTCCCTTTATTAAGGTATCTACTCAACTATCACTTACTCAAAGGGGGCACTAAAATAGCCGCCCTCCAAATACTGTCTATCTACTTACTCTGATCTCTTTGTCCTCATATCACTCATCACTACTTAGCAGTAGATATACACCTAAAAATAAGCTTATTAATTTTCTTATTGTTCATCTACTCTTCCCAGAAAGTGAATTCTTTGAGGATAGAGAAATTGTCTGCTTTGTTTACTATATGTGTTGACTGAGGACTGGATAAGTAAATGAATTAACAGATGGATAATCATGAGAAGTAAATTTCAAAAGTGTAAAGAAAGACTGAGATATAAATGAGGAATATTATGAAGGAATACTTAATAATCTAAGAAGCCAAAGTCAAAGAGATTTAGGGTCTCAGGCATTGGGAAAAGAGTACTTTTAAGAAATTGAAGAATAGGGAAACAGACAAAAGTGTTAGAAAGGAAACTTCAAAAGTTATTAGAGAGGCAGTGACAATAAAGCTTCATATTTGAAAAGGTTTCAGACTAAGAAAACAAAAGCAAAGAAGAGGGAAAGGTCAAATATTAAGACTTGGGGCCAGCCCTTGCCTAGGGTTGTGAAGATGAGGAAGGGTTTCCTGTCTTCTTCTATGTAGATAGTTTATTAAAACTGGGGAATGTCCATTACTGTTGTGAGTTAGTTGGTGGGACAGGGATGACAAAAGGAGCCCAGTGTAAGGGACACTGCATGGCTAAATTGGTGAGGAAAACTCAGAAGAGAGATGTGGAAGGCTGATGTCTTTGTGTTGAGCTCTACAGAACAAAATAGTGAAAGTGCTTATGTGGGTAACCAGAATGAATTACCTATCACAATGTAGGGCTCGATATAGGGCAGAATGAAGAGTCCAGAAGTGAATATCAAGTCTAGTCCATTTCTAAGAATGGACATCACTCATTCATTCCTTTATTCATTTCCCAAATTTTAGGCAGGAAGGAGGCGACTGAAATTTATAAATAAGATAGGCCTCCTGCCTTCAAGGATGTTCCAATCTGTGGTTTCAGGAAAAATAGAAGACAGTAATATAAGGGAGAAAGAAGGGGGGAGTTGGGAGTTCAGTGGATAGAAGTAATAGAGCTAAAAATTTCTGGCTTTTGAGTAAGTTGTGAAGTAATTAATGACAAGGTGGTGTCATGCAGCTGACAGAATGAGGCAAAGATGAGTAGCTCATAGCTGTAAGGACAGTAGCGTGATATAATAACCATTCATTTTACAGAGCTCTCAATTCTCTTCTAAGTTTTCCAACTGTCAAGCTATCTCATTCATTTCTTACAACATTACGTGTAGTATATGATATTCCTCCTTAATTAGGGTGAGAAAATAGTGGCTCAGAGAAGCACAGGACTTGCCTAAAGTTTCAAAGTCCCCAAGAAAATATTTTACTGCAGGGCAATGTAACAAACCCACCAAATCCTCTGCCAACACCATTTTATTTCCTAATAAACCATACTCAGATTTCACTGGCCTGTTTCAAGGACATCCTTACTAAATCTTTCCAAAAGTTTTGTGCTGTCCCTCCCCTAGAATATTCAAATAAAAAACATGGTGTAATAACCCAGTTCTAAAGCTAACATCAGCATCTTTGGGGCCTAGAATCTGGATTCTATTAAATGTATCTCTTGAACTCATCCTCGATGAGTTAATAATTAAAGTTCTCACCTCAGAACCTCCATGGGTGGTTTTGTTTATGTTGCCCAATGATTGACATCGAGAGACAGAGCTTCCCCCAAACAAGGTTTTGCAGTGTGTGTCCTTTTCTTTTCAGGACCAATTAGCACAAAAATCGCTGTTAGGGATAATCCGGTCCTGTTCCTCAGTCATAGACCCAGCCTCAGGTACCCAAGAGTTTAGTGATTTTTTCAAGGTTCCAGAGCTGCTAGAGCATTTTATTAAATCTACACATTAGCCATTTTGCATTTTTATTGGCATCTATATGTCTTGCATGTAAAGTCACTAAATATAATTGATCAGAGGTTATCTAGGTGAACACTCTCATTTTATAAATGAGGCTCAGAACAGTAAGTGATGAGTTTGATTTCACATGGGGAGTAAATAAGAATTCAAATCTGGGTCTTCCAATTCCTTATTTGGGAGATTTTGCATAGGATAGTGCTTCTCTAAAAACAGTCTATGCACACCTTCATGTGTCAAAGAAAATGTGCTTCCCACTCTGGACTTATTGAATCATGATTTCTGGCAGTAGCTCAGGAATCTAAAAGCCTCTGCCTGAGGACCTTCTGAATCGTGACATTGCCATTATTTTCATGCATGTTTGAGTGTCTCATATTAGGACAAGGTGACTTTGCCTTTCCCCATATCTTAAATTTTTATGGGGAAAACAACCAAAAATCTCTTGTAACTGTCATCAGATTTCTATTCCTTGTGCTTTCTCTTGCATCAATATTTTCCATTAAACAAGTGATTTCTTGTCTCTTTACAACCCTTTTCCTGTGATTTTTCCTGTGCCAAGAGAAGTCAGACCCAGGTGGACAATACCTGCTCTTCACTTTTTTCCCCCCTCCTAATTATTGCCATAGCTTCACCTCTACTTTGGTCTCATGATTAATTTTCTCTCACCATGTCCCACCTGATCAGCTCACTGTAGGAACTCTGTAGGTGCTTTACTTTGATCATGCCTACTCTAGATATTCACAGATTGTGGAAGCAAATGAAAAGAAATGATAGATAAGTAAAGGGGAACATTCTATCTGCATTTCTAAATGTGAAAGACAAGATGTTGAATCTCACTGTTCCACATCAACAAAATTATGGCTCTAGCTTAGAAGTCAGCTCTCAAGATTTTCAGATTACTGTCTATTTGCTGAAACAACACTGCCTGTAACAGTTAATAAACACTACAGTTACCACGTTTTGAGCACTTATTGAGTTTTAGTTATTGTAACAGTTCTATAAGGTAACTATTATTATTCCCATTTCATAGGTGATGAAATTCATAAATTAAGTACTTTGCCAAAGTTTGCACAGCCAATGTATACTTGGGTTCAGAGTCAAAATAGACTACGTTTTTAACAACTGCATTTCAGAAATACTGACTGGAAGTTAGAATGGCAAGACCAGCTAGTGTAAATCCAATTGTGCCTTAAAGGACAAGCCTCAAGGTTAACTTGGGTGCCCTGTGACAAACATTAGTCTAAGTACTTTACAGTAGCAAGTAAGATACTTCTCCAAGCAACTCATGAGGTAGGAACTAGCATCAACATCCACACTTTACAGATGAGGAAATGGTGGCAGAGGGGCCAAGTATTTGTCCAAGATCATACAGCTGGGAGGTAACAGAGACAGGATTCAACCTCAGACAGTCTGTCTCCAAGACTGACCCTAACCACCAATCAACATTCCCTCTCAAACTCATTTCCTAGTTAAGAACAGTGTTCAAATGCTTTAGTAGTTTTGAACACCAATTTATAAACAATGTATATCAAAATATGACTCTTTTTTGCATCTTAGTAGAAGGCACACCTAATTCTTTTTCAATGTATCTTCTATTCATTTACAAAGATATTAATAAACTCAATGACTAGTGATGAAAAAGTGTTGTAAGATCTCACCAAGTGACACCAAGAGTTCACAGAACCTTGACTTTTACTCTAAATGAACCAACATGACATATATACATTTTTTTTACTGATAGTTGCTTTATGTATCCAATGAAAAGGAAATTCAACACAAACACCTATGTATGAAATTCCTCTGGTTATGATTTGACAAATCAGTAACACAAATTAAAATGATAATTATTGATACCCCAATCTCTCTTCACTACTACAAAACCTCATTATAACAGCTGCCCTTGATTAAATCTTCTTTACTATTCTTTTAATAAGTGTCATTAGTAATTTTTTCCTTTAATAGTATAATCCCTATAAATGGTCTACCATGTTCTCTTTTGCTCTTCTAAAATACGGGGTGGTGCTTTTAAAAATCAAAGTCACCCAGACCCCAAATTATAAATACAATGTAAAGTCCATTTATGCACAAGTCCACTCTTCAGGGTTACATCTAATTAGCCATAAGGAAAGAGTTCAAAAGAGAAAATGTTGTGCACAGCTTATCTTAGCCAGGAATTGGTGAGCAAGAAGTTTTCAAATACATATGTCCTAAAAATTGGTTGTCCATCTTTTCCACAGTGAGACTAAAGCTCTGGGAGTGTACTTGACCTGGAATACCAGAGACAGTGGCGTAAAGTTCAGGAATCCACCAGTTTTTAGAACCCCAAAAGGAAACAAATGGAGTCATTCTCTTTTCTCCCTTCCTTTCACCCTCTTCAGACGAATCTTGAGAACAGTGATAAATGCAATGGATCATTGCACAGCTTTTCCTGTTGGATGTATGACAGTGAGGGAGAGGCAGTGCTCATCAGTTGGCTCTGCTCAACAGAGATCAATGCTGATCTCTGGCAAGGTGACCGGGCACCATGACCCAAGCCAAGTGGATGATTAAGTCAGCCAGTTAATAAATACACACTGAGACTCCAGGCAGAATAAAGCAGCAAGATAACTACAGTTAGCTCATTTTCCCATCATTTAAACTTTGATCACCTTAGATCAGCGCACTGGATACTGATCCTCTATTGCAGTGGTTCTCAACCTTCCTAATGCCGCGACCCTTTAAAACAGTTCCTCATGTTGTGGTGACCCCCTAACCATAACTAAAGCATAGTAATTAATTATAAAAACAATATGTAATTATATATGTGTTTTCCGATGGTCTTAGGCAACCCTGTGAAAGGGTCGTTCGACCCCCAAAGGGGTCGTGACCCATAGGTTGAGAACCGCTCCTCTCTGAAACCACTTAACTTGCTTACCACCACTCCACATGCCAATGCTTGATGTCCTGTAGCTTCGCCATCCACTGAGGTACATCCCTTTCTCCACTCCCTCCCTGCCATCCTTTCTTTCTTCTCACCTTATTCACTTAGCGCTTCCTCTTGGAAACACTGGCTCATGGTTTCATTGTTTTTTTCCCCTCTTGCGTAATACAATCTTGGGACCCATTAATTATTTTCAAATATACATTGTATAAAAATGGACTGTTCCCACATGTTTTAGAGTTAGAATACCCACAATCCTAGCCTAAGCTCTGTGATTTACCTGGGACCTTGGGTAAGTTGCTTAGTGTCTCTAAGCTTTAGTTTCTCATCTTTAAAACAGAGAAAATAACTTCAGTTTAGGTTTGCTGTGTCAATGAGATAATGCACAGAGGGGTGTAGCACAGTGACTGGCATACAGCAAATGCTCAACAATTAATGAGGCTACAGCTTACATATCTGACCACAGTCTATGGGTTTACATGTGTCATTTAACTCTTAGAACAACTTCTTGTGGTATCATTATCATCCTCATTTTGCAATGAGGAAACTGAGGCACAGAGAGGTATGTAACATGCTCAAAGTTTTGAAACCAATAATGCAGAACTAGGATTTGAAGACAGGCTGTCTAGCCCCAGATCTGTGCTCTCAGCCCTTAGGATGTACTAGCTCCAAACAGTCTGATCTGGTTACCACATGGGAATATTACTTGTGATTATTTTGGGACTTAGAGGCCAATAAGAAACTGCCACTATTTACTTTGGAAAATGATGTCACTGTGAGGAATGACTTTTCATCCCCTACATTTGAGGTAGAAACAGAGAGATCTACTTTCTAAGAGCAGCTGAGGTCCAGTGGCAGCTACACTTAAGGCTAGCAGTACAAAACTCCTCCCCAGCCTTGCCCCTTGCTCGATTTTAAATATTTCATCATTCAAGAGTTTGCAGGAATGTTTCCTGAGCTGTACAGGGTAACCTTCTATTGGAACAGCAATGCCTGAATTATAACGTCTAAGTAAAGGCAAAGGGAAGACACACTTCTAGAAAGAACTGCGGAATGGGCTTTCACACACTGCTTCACAGCAGAATGAGGTCTTCCAGGAGGGAAATGAATATGGTGTCTGATTCCTAGAAAATCAAATCGCAGAATATCAGCTTCAGCTGATGTGCCCCAATGTTTGGTGAGATGCCTCTATTCTTGAGGTAAAATCGGCCTCCACAATAAAAAAACAAATTAAGGCTTTTCTGATTAAAAGTCATCCCAAAACATCTACCTACAGCTACCAAAGGGAATGCCATTTTCCAAAGGGCTGAAGAAAGTTAAGGCCATCCAAGGAGTTAAAACCGTCTGAATAATTTTGGGAGACAAAGCTTGAGAAACAGTTAAGCAGTTCCAAAAGGGGAAGAAACAGCTTTTAAATCATAGAACTGCTACTAGGAGACTTACAGGGACATACTCAGAAAGCCTACTGAAAATAAGACTTTCTTGTACAAGCCATCAGATAATAAGACTCCTTTAAGAAGCACAGAATAGTTAAATTCATCACCATAATTTAATTGTACAGGTTATTAAAGATCAGTTTGCCTCCCCTCTTTCTCCGGCGCTGCGTCTGTGTATTAAATTCAGACTAATCAAATTGGGGATTCCAAGAGTACTGTATTAGTCATCCCCTTCCCTTTTAATTTGTTTAATGGCCTCTTGTGTGTGTGTGTGTGTGTGTGTGTGTGTGTGTGTGTGTGTGTTCTGATGGGCTGTACATCACTTAGCCTCACTGTGACATGTAAATAAAGACTGGATAGGGAAACTTTTGCAGAAAAGAATAAAGCGTGCCTCCATTCTAAAGTTACATTTGATGTTTGAGTAATTCATGGGACGTGTCCTGCAAGTTACGGTGCTTATTATTTCTGCTTAGCGGTCTGCAGACACAGGAGAAGAGAGAGGGCGAAGAAAGGAAGGAAGGAAGAAAGAAAGGGAATCTGAATTTACACTCACCGCTTCAAAAGTCCTTTTGTACTCAGCCAACTTCTCCTGGCTGAAGATGCAGTATTTGCCAAAAAGTCGCCTGCAAGAAATTGCACAACACAACAAAAGTATAAAACGGTCCATTAAAGGACTCCTTTTTTGCCCACCCTCACCTCCTTTTAATAATTTTTCTTTTACATGAAAGACATATTTTTAGTAAGTGGCACTTGGAGCCCAACAATGCTGACCAGGATTAGAAAACATTCACCTCGTTAGAGAAGTTTGGAACCCGAGTGGGCTGTTTGGGTCTATTGTCTTTTCACCTGGCCCTGGCTACCAAGTCCATGGGGACTGAGAATGGAAGTTATTTAGCATGTAGAACCCGTCGGAGAGTGAGCTTCTCTGAGCGGTGGTCTGAGGGAGTGAGAATGGCTGTCTTGTTTGGGTTGTTGTTTTTAGCTGCTCTTGCACATTCAGGCTTTCTGTCCATTCAGCCAGAGAGGCCACGTGTCCAAAACCTGAAAGAGGATAGTGCCGTAGAACAACTTGTTTAAACTTGCTTTTTTCCATGTAAGATTTTCCATGTGGACCATATTTTTTTCCTGCCAGTTCAAGGATTTTCTCAAATATGAATGTTTTAAAATGTTTATATTTTCACACAGATGTTAAAACACCAGCATAGGGGGAGGGGGAGGGGAAGAAAGGAGGAGAAAGTAGAAATAAACAAAGAGGGATCAGTAACTTCTTCCATCACAGGCTGTGTGGACACCTGCCGAAACGTCACAGGTCTAGTGAAATGACTGAATGTTTTGGTCTCCATGATGCCAACTGGCTGACTTTCCCAATGAACTGACCAGTTGTTTTTGGCATTTTTCAGGAACAACTCTGGTGCAATCTGAATTATTTAGAAGTAATTATCCCATTGGTGGCTTATCAAGGCCTGTGTTTTCTTTCTATTTCCTTCCTGGACACCTGCTTTTTAAAATCCATTTTAATACTAATTAATCCCCCCGACCTGGGAAGGGTAGTTCAGTTTACTTCAACAAACATTTTATTGAATATGTGTCATGTGCCAAACATTCCACTAGCTGCTAGAGATAGAAAGAAAAAAAGAGAGGTGGTTGCTGTCATCAACAATTTTGTTTTCGATGCGAGACACAAATGATTTTGAAGTAATGGTACTAAAGGGAACTCAGAGTGGTTTGGGATCACTGGGGGAGCCTTTAACATAATTTGGGGCTGTCAAGAATGGCTTTTCAAGGAGGAGAAGACTGGGATGAGTTTTAAAGGACATAGAGGAGTAAACCAGTTAATGAAGAGTGAAAAAAGGATCTGGGAAGCAGGAACCCCATAAAGAAAAGCAAAGAAGCATAACACAGTGAGATTAGCAATTCAGTAGAACTGGAGCATAAAATGTAAGGACAGAAAAAGAGGCTAGGTGGAGAAACAGGATTGGGAACCAAAGCTGGGAGGGCCTAGCACCCACCTGAGAGCAGCTGTACTTCACCTGAAAGGCATCAGGCAACCACTGAAAGATTAAAGCAGATGGGGGGTGGGGGACAGGATCAGATGTGAATTCAGTTAGCTCCCTGGGTAAAAATATTTGAACGCTGGAGATGGAAGACTGGTTAGTAACTATTAGAACCATTCAGGGAAGGAAGAATGACATTCAGAATGAAGAACTGAGTGGTAAGGTTGTGAAAGAAGATCTGTGTCCTTAAAATGTATGTCAGGGAGAGTTCACAGGATCAGGAGAAGGGAGAGGCTAGGAGAATCCCCAGATTTCGGGCACAGATTGGTGGCAGGGGAGGTGAAGTGAATAGGGAGTGTGTTGAGATCTGACATCCACTGGAGCAGTGGGTTGATGCCAGTCAGGTAAGAAATCAGTGAGCTTCCTAAAGCCTGTGACTTAGACCATGTATCCCCAATGAGGCCAACATCTTCCCTGAGAGAGTGAAAATTTATTCTTGGAGTGGGAGGCAAAAACACTTAAATGTTACAATGGTCTGTGGGTCTTCAAGGGCCTCAGTACACAAAAATATTTATAGTATATCTGTAGTATTCAATTTTCATTTTGAATGGGGAGGAGAAAGTAGGGGAGGAGGAAAAAATAACTAAAAAAGCTCCTTGTGGGAGGAGGAGATACTGAACCAAAGGTTGAGAAATACTGACTTAAACTATGGTTTTATTATAAGGTGTTAAAAGTTGAAAGGGAATTGACTTCAATGACCAACATGGAATTTGGAGGAGGATTTGAATTGGAGAAAAAGCCCTAGATGTAACTCAGTAGGGCCCTCTTGTATCAAGCAAGTAGGCTTCCTTCTTGAAATGCAGAATCTTGGACTCCCACCTACTGATTCACATTCCATATTAACAGCATTAGAGCCCAGGAATCTGCATTTTAGATCAATTGACCAATTGCTTCTTACTCCCTGTCTTAACTAATTTTTAAAATTACAGGAATCTGAGATTAAATTAGGAGGCAATATACAAATGGTGGATTTGAAATTGAAAGGATAAGAAGCAATGTAAAAGCACCAGTACCCCATAAGTGGAATTTGGGAGCATGAGTCCCACTTTCTAAATCTTAGAATGGCTACTATCAATAAATCAATAGACAACAAGTGTTGACAAGGATGTGGAGAAAAGGGAACCCTAATAGACTATTAGTGGGAATGCAGATTGATCCAGCCACTGTGGAAAACAGTATGAAGTATAATTAAGAATTAAAAGTGGAAATCCCTTTTGACCCAGTGATTCCACTTCTAGGAACATACCCCAATGATCTCAAGACATCTATTCAAAAAATATATGCACCCCTATATTCCTAGCAGTGCTAGTTACAATAGCCAAGATTTGGAAACAGCCTAAGTGCCCATAGGTGGATGAGTGGATAAAGAAGCTGTGGTACATCAACACAGTGGAATACTATGCAGCAGTAAAAAGAAGAAATGCTTCCATTTTGCGACAGCATGGATGGACTTGGAGAAAATTATGCTAAGTGAATTAAGCCAGTCACTTATATGTGGAATCTGGTGGACACAGTAAACTAATGAACAAGAAAGTAACAGAAGCTTCGATACATAGATCAAACTGACAGCTCCCAGAAAGGTGGTGGGGGATGGGATGGGATGAAAGGTGATGAAGGGACTAACCAAAGAACATGCATGCACAACCCATGGACACAGACAACAACCAGAGATTGTCTTGGGGGTGGTGTGAGGATGGGGCTGAGGGAGGGAGGGAAGGGGAGAAAATGGGAACAACTGTAATAGCTTAAACAACAACAAAAATAAATTTTAGAATGGGCAACACATCACTCACTGTAAATAAGGAAGAAGTGGTGGAAGCTCAGGAAATGTTGCTGTAGATGTTTCAGCTTGAAACATCAGTGGCCTGTGTAAATTGGAAAGCAGGGTCAATCCACTGGCACACATTGGTCCTCCTGGAGGCCCCAGCCAGGTCAGTTCCACATGAACCATGACATTACCAGCATGATCTTCATTCACCCAGGAAACTCTACTCTGTACCAGGCACTGCCTAAACTCTGCATTTGCATACTATTCATCAAAAACTCATCGAAGGAACAGCATTTATGGAGATTGCCTGAAAGATATTCAATGAATGAATCCACTTATCTACCCCTCAAGGAAGCTAAACCATTATATCTCATACCCCCACCACCTCTCACTTCACAGGTGGGTACAGAAGAACAAAGACACATTTAGGAAAATGCTACAGTGGCATCAGAAGTTGCTCCTTCCATTTTGTTATCATGTCAACCATAAAGATGCTATTGAGTGTGTTCATTACATTGCCCAGAACACTCTTCCAGTGGTTATTTCTGTTGAGTAGTTAGTATAGGAGGATTTCTATTATCATTTTGTTTTAATCTCATGAACACTGAAAATTAAATGGATGATCTGTTTTTCCTCTTTGGGTTGCTAAAGAAAAAGCAAAAGTCAGACTTGCTCACCACCAATATAGCAAATAGAGAAGACCCACACTATGTGTCTTTTGTGGCCTTGTTCTTGCTTTCATCTTATGTCCTTAACTAATAAAACAAGCCAGGGCCCCCACACTTATGGGTGTTTAAGGGACTTGTAAATGAGGTTAAGACATAATGTTATCTAGAAGTTACCAGCTGAGCAGGGATTAGTTATCTGATTGACCCATCCTACTTTAAGGCAAAGCTGCAAAGAAACAGATATGAAATAAGTATATTCTGAAGAAAATAGCATGGGGAGGGGAAGAATAAGATTGGCTAGGTCAGGGGAACATATTCTAATCAGTTCTATACATGTTATAACATTGGGTTCTATAGAGGTCCTCAAAGGTGGTTATTGGGGTCAAAAATAATTACTAATAAGGGTTTTTTTACTAGCACACTAACTACTAGGGAAATTTTTATTGATATAACTGTAGGTTCAAATGAAGTTGTAACAAATAATCCAGAGAGATACCTTGTAACTTTTATCCAGTTTTCCCTAATAGTAACATTTTATAAAACAATACAATATCCCAGCCAGGATATTGATATGGATACACCCTACTGAATCTTATTCAAATTTCCTGTTTTTATAAATTAATGTTTGCATGGTATAATATGTATTTTCTGCTATTTATAAATTAATGCTTTTGTAAATTAATGTTTGTACAGCAACATCTTCATCTTATTAATTTCAATCTACTTATGTTGTTCAATTTGAAATGAGCATTTTGTAATTAGCATACAGTTGTAAAATCTTCTTTTGAAAGATAGAACAAAATTTGGGGTAAGAGCATTGGAGAATAGGGCTCTGTGCTGAGAGGATGAGGGTAGGGTCGGGGAAAGGGTACACATTAATCTGGTATGAGACCCAAGGAAAGCCTATGGTAGACTAACTCTGTTTCTCTCTTAGTTTAGGTTATCCTGAAAGTAGACCCCAAGTCAGAGGCTTGGTAGCAGGTGATTACAGAAAACATAAGAGTTATAGACTGAATTATGTTCCCAAATTTATATGTTGAAGTCTTGACCCCTTGTACCTCAGAATGTGACTGTACTTGAAAATGGGGCCTTTAAAGAGGTAATCAAGGTAAAATGAGGTCAGAAGTAAGAGCCTTAATCCAATATGACTAGTGTTCTCACAGGAAGAGGAGATTAAACACAGACACGTGTGTGCACAGAGGAAATTAGACATGAAGACACAGCAAGAAGGTGGCCATCTGTAAGCCAAGGAAAGAGATCTTGTATAACTCTGACCTTGCCATCATCTTAATCTTAGACTTCCACCCCCAAAACTAAGAAAATACATTTCTGTTGTTTATTCTACCCATTCTGCAGTGTTTCGTTTTGGCAGCCCTAGAAAACTAAGACAATAAGTAAATATGTGAGACAAATGAGTTGAGCAGAGAGAAAGGGCAATAAAATGTGCATTCCTGAGAAGTGTTCTATTGTAGGTACCTAGGATTTAATCCTGGATTCTTCTACCTCTCATTGATTAAGCGTTGCTTAAGCCAAGCAGTGTTTCTACTGAATTGCTTCAGTGATGATAAGGGTTTCCTTACTGGCACACTGACTAGTAAGGGTTTTACTACCACTCTCCCTTCCTATTATTTTTAACTGGAATTTTTACTGAGGTAAGTGTAGGTTTAGTAGAAAATAATACACTGAATAACTTTCATACAGTTTTATCCAATCATAGCATTTTTAAAGACAATATAATATCTTAACCAAGATATGAATATTAATACAATTGGCTGGATCTTATTTGAATTTCTCATTTTTATAAATTAATCTTTGCATAGGACATATAATTCCTGCTTTTTATAAATGGACTTGAACACATCTAGTGAGGAAAAAAGAGATATTTCACAGAGTTTTGGGACAGGGAATGTTCCTTTTTTTTTTTTTCTCACTTCATTTAGTGGTGATTTGATGTGAGTTTTGGAACCACAGCAGCTACCTTGGCCTGCTGCTTGGTGCCTCCACTTCTCCCCTTCTGGAAAGAATACCCTGAATTTTCTTTGGAAATCCATCCCTCTCATTCAAGGGTCTTGGACAGGATCAACCTCACCTTCAGGTCCAGATGAACATGAGTTGAGTTTTCTGTCATTTGCCTAAAAGGTCTCCAAATGATCATACAGATCAGAAGATAGAGTGAGAAACTTAAGATAAAGACAAGTTCTCAACTTCTTTCTCAATTTGGTGCAGAACCCAGACAGTTGAAAATGAATGATATTTATTGGGCCCAGGCAAAAGCTACTAAGAAAATGTTAATTTTTAGTTGTGATTGAAGCCAAGCAGGTTAAATTTATCAAGACTTGTGGAGACTTGAGCAGTTACTGCTCATAATTACTTTTGAAATAATTTCTTCTCCAGGTTAATTAGTTGAAAGTCCTGCTAAGCTCGTGTCATTTTCTGAAACTAAAATGGAAGTTTAACTTTTCAAATGGAACCCCTTCTTGGGGCAAGGGCACATAAATGAGAAATCACCAGACGACTACAGTTAAAACAGATTAACTCTCCCAAACATAAAAGCATGAAAAATTACATGTTAACTGGTACAAAATAGTGACAAAAGAAAAGGTATGGTTACTTGAGTTTAATGACTGTCAATCTTGGGTTATAGCACAGGTAAGTATAACCCAATGTCTACTAAAAAATGAGACGTGTTCCTAGGGAAGATGAGTAGCTAAGCTTTTAGGCAAGAGAATAGCAAAGAGGTGGTGGTGGAAGAGCAGGAACTTATTTTTGACAGAAAGGATGGAATTGAAGGGAAAGCCCAGTCTCAGGACCAATTCACCTTTTCCCTAGAAGCTAGAGCATTGATGATGAAATCACTCCTTCAGCTGGCCAAACCAGCCAGATGTACAAGTCCAACTCCAACTCAGAGGAACAGCTCCAGCCTCCATCACCTGAACTTCATGCCTGCATCTTTGGACCTGGGAGATGCATAGGGCAAAGAAGATAGAGGAGTCTGGAGTATGTTAGTGTCAAATGGCCTTACTAAGGTCCAATGAGATCGCTCTAAGGAACTGCTGAGGGTCACTGCCCTACGTGACATAGCTCTGAAAAGGTTATCGATAGGTCCTAAAACTCTCAACTTCCTTAAATAATTCTATTATAAAATCATCAGCTCTTGAATTCATCTAAACCCTTTTGGAACCGTTCATTTTTCAGATTATATCTGACAGATTTTCTGTGCCACCTTCTGCTAAGAGTTAATTTTTTACCTTTTAACTATTTAATGGTCGTGTCTCCTGAAAAGAGATTTCAACTTTAAAAAGTTAGCTGAATATTAATGGCATTTATACATCCTTGAAGGTTGATTTCTCGTTTCTGTTTAAATAACTATCACCATTTTCTTGTAGATTCAATAATCAAAACAAACAAACAAACAAAAAAAAAAAACCCTGAAGTTGAAATAAAGGTATATAAATCTCTTTGCAAAACAATAAAAATCTATTCTCTTTTCAGGTACTCAAAATGCTTTTTTAAAGGAAAGAATAGCAGAAGATACCTTACAAAGAACTGAATAAGATGGTATATTTCACTAGGTATTGGAATCTAAACTACTTAGCAAGCTTAAGGTCGACATATTTCACAAGACACAAAAAAAGCACTAACCAAAAGAAAACAAACTGATAAATTTTAATTGCTTTAAAATTAGGAACTTCTGAGACATCATTAAGACAGTTTTTACTGGTTATTTTAGAGGAAAAAGTGGTGGAGCTATTACTGGGAAAGGACATTTGGGGTTTCTGGAACACTGGCGATGTTCTATTTTTAGAACTGGGTGGTAGTTACACACATATTCTCTACAATAATTCATTAAGTGGTACATTCACTTTTTTGTATTTTTTTCTATAGTTGTTCTATCTCTCACACACAAGAAGGCTTAAAGAGTGACTTAATTCTCCTGGAGAAAACAACGTATTTATTTCTAATGTTAAATGAATGATAATATTTTAAAAGTTTTTCCTAGGTTCTTTGGTTTTTTTCCCTTTCCCACAACTATTATTCAGCTGTGACACATACACCTTCCAGCCAGTCAAGTTGGAATTTTACATTCATCAGCTGCATTCTGAGGGTCCTGGAGCTTTCTCTGCATAGAAGTATCACCATCAGCAGCCAGAATTGCTGCCTCGTAGTGTGACTTAATGGAACCAGAGATATCTGACCTCCTTATATTATACACAGAGAAACTGAGGGCTGCTACAGATTGTATACTGTGCCTCCAAGTCATCTGGTTTCCTTGCTGTGGAATGTTGACCTTTCCCTACTCCACTGATGTAAAGTTTAGCCCTGTGACATGCAATGTCCCAGACAGAGGCTGCTTCATCCACCTGGGTCTCAGCACAGAACACAACAGTTGACCATGATGAACATTGTCTTAGTCAGCTCAGGCTGTTATAGGAAATAACATAGACTTGGTGGTTTAAACAACATACACGTATTTCTTACAGTTCGAGTCTGGAAGCCCAAGATCAAGGTGCTGGCATGTTCAGTGTCTGGTGAGAGCTCTCTTCCTGGTTTGCAGATACCTGTCTTCTGGTTGTATCCTCACATGGCAAAGAAAGAGAGAGCTCTGGTCTCTTCCTCCACTTATATGGTCACTAATGCCATCATAGGAGTTCAATCCTCATGACTTCATCTGCACCTAATTACCTCCAAATACCATCACACTGGGGATTAGAGCCTCAACATATGGGTTTGGAGGGACACAAACCTTCAGTCTGTAGCAGACACACAACATGTCAACAAAGCAGCCTTTATCACTTTAAGTCACTAAAATTTTAGAGATATTTATTATCAAGATATAACTCAGACTATCCTGACTATGGAGTCCTAGCAAGGAGTTCTGAAATCCTGAGCACCACATGAAAATATCTGAGCAATTGTGCAGATTCTGCTACAACAGACTTTTCACAAGCCACACCGCCTCCATTCATCTATTTGTTGAAATGCACACACATGCGCAGACGTAACAGCCATGGCTGATAAACAGACACCACTTCCAGGTTAAGCTTTTCTACATAAAAGAAAAAATAGCAACCAAGAGGAGGAAAATTCATATAAAAGGACAGCCAAGGATTTGATCTTGTTTAAAAAGGACTCCACTTTGAAGAGCTCATCAGAGTACCTCTGCAACCAAGCTAAGAAATTTCTATTAAATCACACTTCTTGTGCCCGCACCTGAAAATGGCCTGAGATTGCTCTAAGTATAAAGCCAGAGCCTGCCTTTTCATCTGGGTCTATCACTTAAAACAATTTCTTGGTGCAGCTGATGCATCTTCTTGACTATCCAGCATTCCCTACCACCAGGACAACATCAAAAACAGAGAAAAAAAAAAAAGATTTTCATCCCTAGTACTCATAGGCAAGCTTAATAGAAAATGAAAGAAATGCTTGTAGGCTGCATTTTTAACTTGCTTGAACCTCACCAGAAGACAGCTGGCAAAACTTGATCAAATCAAATCTTCAGGGGCTGTGACTGGGCCACATCAGGGCAGCATGGAAAAGCTTTTGTTTCAGCCGAATCCAGCCCTTATCACCTCATTCTGTCACTCATACTCTCAGTCCACCCACAAATCCTCCAGGACTTATTGCAGATGTAGCAAGCTTGCTGGAAATAATGGTACAAGCAAAGAGGCTAGTCGGCTATCTACTCCAAGCTCTGGGTAATACCAATGGGAAATTATTTGCACAAAAGGTGCGCTGGGCTGACAAATGAAGAGAGGACGGGCCCATTGAGGATGCTAGGACTTAGACAAAGCGAACACACTAATACCAAGCCGCTGGCTTTATCTGATTCCATTCTGGGGCCGAGGGCACTCCCATCCCACCGTTTGAGACTCCCCCACCCACCCACACTTCTTCGTGAAAGACACAGGTTGCTTTCTTTGGTGTGCAGTGTACCATGAAATGATAATCTAGAGAATTACTATGTTTATATAAACCACAAAGTGTTTTTCTGCCCCACAAAAAAAAAAAAAAAAAAATTCAGATGTGCGATAAATTTGTTTTCACATTGTTGACTAAAGAAAAATGTAACAGGAAAGCATGAAATTATGACAAAGAGAATTTAAGACTTTTTTTTTCTTTTTTACCCAGAGAGAATAATTTTTTTTTTTTTAAATCTTAGACGCATTTTTCTTGGACTCTGGTCTGACTTGATTTTGGAAATCACTCAGAACAATAGCAATTTCATTCTGCAGCCATGTTTTTGCAAAAGAAAATGCATTTCTATTTTTCCCACATTAATCTTCACATGGGCCCATTTCGGGGCAACTTCTTGCATTCATTTTTGTTATTTTTACTCTGTGGGCTCTCACTCTAGGCAGGTGGCAATGCTGGATTCTGTGTGATGAAAAACAGGCTTAGTGTTCTTCATTAGAAAATCCCTCAGCTCTTAAAATAAGAAAGAATTATCCTCATGGACAGAGTTTCTCCCTTTTTCTAATCTCATTTTTATAGAAACAAAGTGAAATTCTTTTTATCTGAGTCCCAATCGACTGTTAAGGATTCCAGCTGATTTAGTCGAGATGGACTATTTCTTTTTCTTTCTTTTTTAAAGTGCCTTTCTTCAACTTTGGTAATAAACAGTAAAATGGGTCAGCTATGAAATTTGAGGATCATTAATACAACTTTCTAATACGGTTTTGAGGTGAGAGCTTACTGATAGAATGTGAAAGTTGACTTCAGAAATGAACTTTCTTCAAAATGTACTCAATATATCTGCATTGTATATATGATGCAGTTTCAATAATGTGTAATAAGATACTTTTGAGAAGGAAGGCATTTACCTCACACAGAAATATAAAAGTTCCTTAAAATTTCAATATTTTTCAATTTATTCATTTCATTTGGTGGAATAATACTCATTATATATCCATATACCCATTTTATATCTTAATTGGAACATGGTCCAGGAGACATAGAAGGGAACAAAAAACTCCCACTTTGATAGTTAAATATATATATATAATTCATTAGAAAGTTGCATATATAAGCACCTCTTCATCAAAGTTCCTTTCTTGGGTCTCCATTAGTTAGCTTATGTCACACAATTTTAGGACATAAGATGAAAAAAAAAAGATAATTTGCAGGCCAGTAAAATTCTACCTGTGTCATCCATTGTTAAAAAACACCAATTTTGACTCATATCCACTCTACGGCCAGAACTGAGTCACAAAATTGGGACCATTTAAAAATAATAATAATTTATTTATTTGTGTTTCTTTGTTATGAATTTATTTATTTATTTTTAGAGAGAGGGGAAAGGGGAAAGAGAGGGAGAGAAACATCACTGTGTGGTTGCCTCTCACTTGCGCCCCCAACTGGGGACCTGACGTGTAACCTAGTCATGTGTCCTGACTGGGAATCGAACCAGCGACACTTGGCTCGCAGGCCAACGCTCAATCCACTGAGCCACAGCAGCCAGAACTAAAATTGGGACCATTTTTCAAAGGAAAGGTCGCAGAGGGAAACCTCTAGAGAAACTCTCATTTCTAAAATTACCTTCCAGCAGACTTGAGAGGCTTGAGCACTCACTCATCCCCAGTGATCCCGGCATCACCCTTCCTGACCCACCATGGCCAATCAACCCTGCTTGGCTGGCTTTCACCTGCAATTCAGTAACCACACTTATAAATGGGGGATGGAAAGATGTTTCTCTGTTTTTGAGTATTATTTTTTATCTTCTGAATCTTTTTCTTCCTCAAGATTAAAGTTTGCTTTTATTCAAAGAACAGTGTACCCATAGTTTAACAGAACCCAGCAGGCTCCTGACCTCTTTTTAAAGGCAACCTCTTCCTGGTCTCTTAGCTAAAGGACCATATTTCTTCCATATTTCTAAACAATGTGCCTCTGTGCTTGTGCCAATTTTATATGTGTCAATTTAGATGTTTTCTATTGCCTTCCTAATGCAAAAGATGAGAGTTTATCGCTTTTATGTTCCTCCTGCCTATCTTTCTTTTCTATTATTTCAAATTATACTCACATTCCAATTTTTGGTTAAATCATCGCCAAACATTCCCATTATTATGTCTAGGAAAATATTGTTCTTTGCTGAATCAGGTCACGAGCTATATTTTCCCCATGTCCAATTTTTACCTTGAGTCAACCACTTCATTTTCCATTCACATAAGTTTCTATATTTCTATACTTGTGATTCTTCCCAAACTCACCAACTAAACTGTAAACTTTTATCAATATTATTTTCCACACAGTCAGATACTTATGTATTATACCACTTCCACCTCTCACCCAGAAAATGTTTCCTCTTTCAATGTGCAGAGTCCTCAATTGGGGATTCTGATAGCTATTGTCTGAGCTATCCCATTGTCTCTTTTTTGTGCTCTATCCCATTTCATGAATTCCATGTTTCCTCTATCATTGTTAATGTACTCATCGTGATGGAACTCACCCTCTATTCCTAAAGAAAGGTGCACAGAGAGCTGTGTGTGTAGATTTTATTTATCTGAAACTGTCTAGCAAACTAATATGATATCCACCTAGACCCTATGCTCCCAGCCTCTCTTGCAAGTGGGGACATGTGATTAAGTTCTTGCCAATGGAATGTGAGTAGCAGCAATGTGTGAACGACTATTTCTTGCCCTTTACTCTCTTTTTTTCCCAGTGACTGAAATGATGCTGATGGATTAGCTTAAACCATTAAAAGTAACCTCACAGAGGAGGCAAAGGAACAAAATAGAGGGAACCTGGATCCCTGAATGACTTTATGGAGCATTTTTCTCTCCATCCTAGACTGCCCACTTCACTCTGGAAGATCTAATGAGCAAGAAATTGACTTGATCTTATTTTATAAGGAAATCAGCTTATATCTTGTTTGAGTTACATGTTTTAGAGTCTCTTTGTTGCAACACTAACTAATATACTCTTTTATCTTTCTGCTTGCCCAGAATGGATGACTGGATGACTGTCTAGAAATAGAAAAAGCTGTAATAAGTATGATTCATGACACCTAGCTTTTTGTTGTAAAACTTTTTATTGTGGAATTTTTTAATGCAAAAAAGTTAAAACATATTAACTTCAATATACTCATTCCCTGGCTTCAATGCATATCAGCTTGTGATCAATTTGCTTCCATATATTTCTGACTCATTCTTCCCAACTCAGATTTTGAAGCAAATTTAAAACATCATATTTTTCAATCTGTAAATATTCCAAGATGTCTCTAAAAGTAACTCTCTTTATTAGTAGTTCTACTGAGATATAATTTACATAGAAAGAAGTTCATCCATTTTTGGTATTCAGTTTGTTGAATTTTACTAGTTATATACAGTGGTGTAACTTCTACCACAGTCAAGAAATAGAACATTTTTATCTTCCTTCCCCCTTTGTCAAATATTAGTTGTCCATCCATTCATAAATTTTGTAGACAATCCTCTCCTTCAGCCTCTGGCCCCAATTAAATGCTTTCTGTAACTATGGTATTTTGCTTTTCTAGAATTGTATGCTGGTGGTGTTATGCAGTATATATCGTCTTTTGTGCTTGATTTTCTTTATTTCACGTGCTGGTTTTGTGACTCTTTCATGTGGTTGTGTGCATTAACAATTCAGTGTTATTTTTTACTGCTGAAAAGTATTTGCTAGTGTGGATATACCAGTTTTTTAATTCATTCACCAGTTAATGGACATTTCTTTGTTTCTAGATCTTGGCTTTTATGAATAATGTTGCTATGAATATTTGCATACATTATTTGTATGAACATATACCTTCATTTTGCTTAGATGATATTTAAGAAAGAGCATACCAGTTTATATGGAAGGTAAGGGTCAAACTTTATAAGGAAATTGTCAAACTTTTTAGCAAAGTGACTATATCATTATGTATCACTACTAACAATATATGACAGTTTTAGGTAGTTCACCAACACTTCATATTGTCGGCCTTTTTACCCTAAACATTCTAGTGAGTATAGAGTGGTATCTTGTTGTGGTTTTAACTTAGTTTTTTCCTGACGACTGAGCATATTTTCATGTGCTTATTGGCCAACTGTATATCTTCTTTTGTTAAGTGTATGTTTTAATATTTTGCCCATTTTTATCAGGGTGTCTGTCTTATTATCTGTTTTAACCAGTTGTTTCTATATTTTGCATAGAATCCATAGCAGCCAGCCTCTAAGATGGTCTCTGTTTTCCACTTCCCGGAATTCATAACCTTATGTAATTTCCTCCTACATTGTATCAGGATTGGTTTGTGAGACCAATAACATATAGCAGAAGTGATGATATGTGTGTTAGTCAGCTCAGGCTATACCATAACAAAACGCCACAGGCTGGGTTGTTTAAACAAGAGAAAAAGAATTTCAGTTCCTGAGGCTGGAAGTCCAAGATCAGGATAATAGCATAGTCAGATTCTAGTTAGGGTTTTTAGCAACTTGGCCCAAATTGACTATTTAGATTCCAGAAGGGATTGGATTCATTTGGGAACATGTATGTGTAGGTCCAAAGGGAAGCTTGGATGTCTAAAGCATATATGCTCCAACAGAGCAAAGCAGATGGCCTCTTTGACAGTGAAATGGAAGTCATCCCAGAAGACTGGTCAAAAACCTCTGCACCTTCCCTCCATCATCATAGCTTTCTCCAGGAGCTAGAATACACTGGTGTGGAAAACAAAAGTGAAGACTCAAATAGGAAAAAGGTCAGGAGGAAACTGGGCAGCTGTGAAAAACTCTCCAGAAAGTTTCAGAGTGCTGCAGCTTTACTGGTTCATTTTTGACAATGGAATATGAACCCCACAATGTTCCTTTCTCTGTACTTGTACATTAAGGAGCTGAATCCTCTTCCTTGGGATTGAGTCTGGAATTGTCAACAAGACTATAGTCTGGGGCTAGTCTGTAAAATTTCATGAATCTCATTTTCCACAGGTTGATTTACAATACATAAGCCAATAGAAGATAGACCAGGTTATGTTTTTAGTCCAGTCCAGTGATGAGATGAGAGGATGGTGAGCATGATAACAATAATGACAATGGTAACTCACATTCATTAAGCACTTCCTTAACAAGGGTCGGCACTGTTATAAGCCTTTACATGTAACATCTCATTTAATACTTAGGTGACTTAAGTCACACAACTTCAAAATTGCAATACTTGAATTTGAACCCACACAATTTGACCAATGAGCCTGTACTCTGAACAACTACACCAGAGTTGCCATGACTGGATTCTTAGACTTTATAATACTATTTTCCTTGATATCACATAACATAAATAGAAAAATCACATTGTACAATCCATTCGTACAATTTTTTTTTCTCTCTCTCTCTCCCCCTCCCTCCCTTCCTCTCTCTCTCCCTCTCACTGTCCTGTAGTGATTATATGGGGGTTATGGAAGATGATTCATGTTTAATGATACCTAACTTTGTGAGAGAGAAACCACAGCATGTAACAATGATCTAAACATCCCCCTTCCCAAACTATTGACAGATGCAGTTTCTACTGACTGGCTTCTGCTTCATTTCAGTGCTAATAGCTCAGTTCCTCCTGCACAAAGGTCTAGCTTGCCTAGCAAGTGGAATTCTATATTTAACAAACTAGTGTGACAAACTGTTACTAAGGAAAATGTATCCTGATTAATAAGATTGCTAATGTAAAAACATACCAAAATTAAACCCAAAAGAGAGTGGGTTCTTTCCATGGAGAAGAAATGAGTAGCCTAATGGATGAGCAATAGCCACTGATCAATTAAAAAGCTATAATCCCTTAAGATTTATTCTCTTTCCATCTCTCTGTCCAAGCACTGCCCATGAAAGGCAGTAATCCTGGGTGAGTATTTGTAGAACACCATGTCCTTTAGGTTCTTCCTAAAGATCTGGATTAAAGGGCAGGTAATGCAGAGAGCAAAATGCTCATTTAACTGCCGAAATAGGTACCCCTCCAACCAAGCTCTGTCTACCACAAATATGATGTTTTCATGCCCACTCTGGAGTGGATGAAAATGCCCAAGTTTTGGAATACAGGACTCAATGGAAAAAATGGAAATTAGAGTTTGGGGACACATTGGATGGGACAGAAAGACCGACCTGGGATTGGCACTGTCTCCACTGAACATTTCTAAATTTTGTAAGGCATACCTTGACAGCCTTCCTGAGAGAGGAGCTAATGAAGAGTTAGTTCTTCCATGCCATGTGTTATGGACTGAATTGTATCCCCACATGTGCTAAATTCATCTATTGAAGTCCTAATACTCAGTACCTCAGTGTAACTGTATTTGGAGATGAGGTGTTTAAAGAGATAATTAAGTTAGACTGGGTCATTAGGGAAGCCTGTGATCTAATAGACTGGTGTTCTTATAAGAACTTTGGACAGAAATACGCAAGCATATGGAGGTAAGACCATGTGAACACACAAGGAGAAGAGGACATCTACAAGCCAAGGAGAGAGGTTTCAGGAGAAAGCAACCCTGCCAACACTTTTGTCTTGAACTTCTAGCTTCCAGAACTGTTGTTGTTTAATTAAACTGTTATTTAATTAAGCCATCTAGTCTGTGGTACTTTGTTATAGCAACCCTAGCAAACCAATATACTACTCACCACCCCAAAGTGGTAAAATGGTGTTGAATTAATCTAATGATGGGAGAGTTCTCCCACTTGTGCTTAAGTTCACAGATCATGGACTCTGGATGACAAGCACAGATTTACTGGCATTTTGGCAAAAAAAAAAAAAGACAATTTTCTGTTTTACCTCTTTCCTTCTGATCTGAGCCTTTGCTCTGGTCTTTGGCAACACTAATATTGAATTCTAGAAACCTGATTCTTTATGAAGTAATGGCTGCTCTTGCATTTATACCAAAAAAATCTGCCTGCTGTTAATTCTAATTTCTCTGTACTTGAACTCATTCTCCTATGACTGCAACAAAACCTCCTGAGTGGCTCCTCTGTCCAGGATGCTCTTTTTCAGAACTCAGCTGTCACAAGTTCAATGTCACTTCCTCAAAGGTTTCTGCTCCAGTCCCTAAGTTGAAATCAGGCATCTTTGTTAAACATTCTCATAGCACCCTTTATTTTCTTTCATGGGCCTTATGAAAATTGGAATTAAGTACTTATTAAGTAAGTAATTCAGATGTCCCTCTTAGTAGACCATGACTTTTTTAAAAGCATGAGCTATGTCTATTTTATTCCTGACATATCCCCAGAACTTAGCTTACTTCCTAGCACATACTAGGCCCTCAGGACATATTCACATATTTGTTAAAATCGGGAATAAACCAATCTTACCATATATTTTTTCCCCAGTTTTCTCTTGGATTCAGTTTTAAACAAAGCTAGAAAATAATTCTGTTAAGAGCAGAATTTTCCTGACATTTAAAGGAAAAGCTCAGGGGTGATTTCATTTAAAGTAGCCAGATAACATTCAGGAGGTCCAATTATATGTGAATTTCAAATAATCAACAAATAATTTTTTAGTCTAAGTATGTCTCAAATATTGCATAGTCATTATTTGTTGTTTATCTAAACTTCACATTTAACTGGAATATCCCATTTTTAAAATTTAAGTCCAACAACCCTATATTCAGTGCATCTTACTAACAGAAAATAAGAAAGTAAGTCAACAAGAGAAATGAAAACTGTCAAGTCCTTGAAAATAGGAACCAGGAGACTTATCTTTGTATCTGCCCCCGCACACTGCGCATGCGTGCACACACACACACACACACACACACACACACACACACACACACACACAGACCGTAGTGCAGAGTACCTGCCACAAAGACACTAATAAATGGTTTTGAACTGAACTAAAGTTTTAAATTTCACTGTGTCTCCATCCACAAAGGACCATGAAGGGGAAAACGTTACTAAAAATAAATAAAAGAATAAGTCAATAGTTACATGATTTTTAAATATGGGAGGACATGGGGACCACCTATCTATTGCCTCATTCTTGGGGGGAGGGGGCAGGGGTGAAAGCATGGCCCAGAGTGCTCTGTGACTTGTCTAAGACCTTGCAATTGGCAGTGGCATAGTCAAAGCCATAGCCAGATCACCTTAACCCCAGTCCAATGTTCCTTCCACTAAAGATATTTCTGACAAAACTTTTCTGGCCTAGATAATTTTATACCTTCCTTCTCAACTAGCTGCCCTGTCTGTGTAACTAAATAATATCCACCAAGCTATTACTTATATTCTTTAAAGAAATACAAATAAGAGATTTTTTAATCTAATAAAGATTACTCTTATAGATAGATGGGCCAAAATAATAAGTCAAAAATGAATGTAATTGGTCAAAAGCATTTAAGGCCTTTGCATGAAACTGCATATCAGATTATACCAAAGATCTCTTTATACATTTTTTAAAGGGTGGCAGCTTCCATTCAATAGTGTTAGTGAGACAATCCCTTAAGCTGTGTCAAAATACCAGTTATCCTAGATGCCACCCAGATTTGAATAACTTAGAGAGAGACAAAACACACACAGAAAGAAGGAATCATCTTTTGACCACTGCGGCTTTTAAGGGGGTTGCTTCCCCCACCCCCTCCCTTCCTCCCGAAGCATCTTTCTCTATCAGAGGTGACAAGTGTCAATCAAGCCTTATGTGGCTGAGAAAGGGGGAGGAGTGGGCAGTGAAGCCAAAGGGAGGAGAGGGGGGAAGAAACATGAAACATTCTCCAACAATTGCTAAGGAAGCTTCCCTATCAGTGTGTGGTCTGGGGGAAAAAAAAAAGTCTTTTCCTTTTTTCCTTTCTAATCTCTAACCAAGTATTTACCCCTTTTTATAAACTTAAATCTCTCTGTTGCTCTAAAGGCTCCAAAACAAATCACTGGTCAGCCAGGATTAAGCTGCTTTGTTACGAACGATTAGCAGATTTGCTTGTAGTTTTAACATCTTCAGCAATAGCTGAATATCAAATGATTCTTAAAATACTGGCCTTATTCTGAACAAAGTCATCTGAATATTTGAAAGGTACTAAAGAGAAAGGATTGTAGAATATTCCAAGAGGAAGAGTTTAACATGGACAAACTGAGGACAAATTCTATCAACACTTATATATATATGGATATATATATATATCGTCGTCGGCAGCCGTCCGTCTCGAGAGACGATGGCGTAGCTTCTTGAGAGTCCATCTGCACCGCCGAGAATGGCTGTGCAGTCCGACTCGGGAGTGACAATCCCTGCCGCACTTGTTACAGGTGAAGGCGGATATATTTTATACAATCATTGTTTGACACAGCCAACCCCCTGTGTCAAAGAAAAGTCTATAAAACATCCAGTTTAAGTTCAAGACTCTAGGAAATGTTAACTCTAAACACATTAAACATTTTGTGGTTTACAATCCAAGTAACATTCTTTTATTAAATACCTACTGTGTGCTGGGTACTGTGCTGAAATAGATATAAATTTAATCCAGTCCCTATTTTCAAGAGTCTTCTGTTATATTCATGTATATATCCATTTCAGCATTTAATCGTTTTTGAAAAACCAACACTATAATTACCTGGGACTCTGCCTTTGTAACTTTGAGACCTTGATGGTTAAGGACTGTGCTTTCATCCTCCACCATCTCCTATGCACTTCACAGCGACCTTCCAAGTGGTAGCTGCTCAAGACAGCATCATGGTATAGGGAAAGACATGGATCAGGAGTCAGGGGCTACCAGATTTTGTGGTTATGGACAAACCCCTCATCAGTGGGTCTTAGGCTCTCTGCACTGATAATGTGAGGGAAGCAGCTTTTTATCATCCCTTCCAATGCTAACGTCTGTGATTCCTTCACTACGTGCAAGGAGACTAAGTAGCAGGGCCTGCTGGATTTTAAACACACACCGTGAGGGCAGGTTTGTCTCTTTTATGATATCCCCAGAGTGAGCACAGTGCCTTGCACACTTGAAATTCAAGTGAAGTGCCTGTGAAGCAGAAAAGAAAGTTACCCAGGTGGACTTGAACATAGTTCTAAGGCTCAGCCCATTAAAAACAATCTAGAGCGGCTCCAAGGTTTTATATGTAAACTTTGAGGCAACCAGCAACTACCAGTCTCCATGGCACTTACAGAAGAGAATACATCATCTCATCAGGCTCCCAAGTAACAATGTATAGGAAGTGAGGCCGGGGATGAAGGTAAGGCTGCAGCCTTTGCAGATCTTGATATACTGGCTATACAGATGAAAATCTACACACTTCCCTTGTACTGAATACATTTTGCCCACAAAGACAATTTCTTCCATCTCTGTGTGGATCTTCTTCCCGCCCCCCTCCTGACTATCCCACTTTCAATTTTTAACACAGCAGTGAAGTTATCCTGTGTGGAGTATAAGGAGGAAGCCAGAGGTCTTACCTCTCCTGCTTCTCTCTTCGGAATCTTGCTCCATCACTTTTCTCATTTCTCCAGTCCCTCCAGCCTCTCTCTCCCTCTCCTTTGGCTTCTTCCATTCAGTCTATAAATATCGCTCAGTTCTTGCATTCATTCATTCATATTCCTATACATCGTCGTCGGTCGTCGTTGGCAGCCGTCCGTCTCGAGAGACGATGGTGTAGCTTCTTAAGAGTCTATCTGCACCGCCGAGAATGGCTGTGCAGTCCGACTCGGGAGTGACACGGTATCTGTCTCCTCCCGTGTTGAATCGACATCTTGCGATGACGCTGGAGTGTCCTCTCCAGTGAAGCTGAAGCTACAGAGCCTGGGCAGGGTGATATGGAGGGTCTGCTGTTGCCCATGCAGCAGACCCCCCCTCTCTTCGCAGCTGAAGGGTCCAAGGGAAAGACGGAGTCAATACAGCTTGGCTTCAGGTGCGCCGCAGGAGTTGCCGGTGTTGACTACAACGTCAAACCGCCTTAGGGACTCCGGCTCCGGATTTTCTGTCGGGGTTTACTCCCTTAGCCTTTCCCCTGAGGAGGTATGCCGCAAGGCAGCGGAGGTTTTTTGGAGTCAGAGTTTTCCTTCTCTGATGTGCCCTGACTGGAAGATTGAACCAGCGACACTTAGCTCGTAGGCCGACGCTCAATCCACTGAGCCAAACCAGCCAGGGTTATTCCTATACATAATACTATACATAATCTATAAAAATGCCTAACCCTCCTCCTCAATACCACGTGTCTTTATCACTTTCAGCAGATACCCTCTACTTCCTTCCCAATAGGATCAAAGCAATGACAAGAACATGTTCAATGTCCCTTTCCTCATTATAATTTTCCCACGCCTGCCTTCCCGTCTCTTCACTTTGCTATCAGAGAAGGACATTTCTGGCCTTCCTCTATCAGTTAGGATGGTTTCAGCATGACTCTCAATAGAAAACTTATTACTTCATGTAACAGGAAGTCCAGTTGCAGCTCAAGCTCCAGGCAGAGTATTATCAAGGCTCTGGTTGCTTTTCTCTGAGATTCTTCAGTATTTTAAAAACACTCATAGTAACATAATGACTATATTTGAGAAAAGAGGAGTGAAGAGAAGGAAAAGAATAGTATGAATAAAAGGTAAAGAGGGGTCTTTAATTATATTTATAATATTTTATTTCTTTAAGCTGAGTTGTGGGTACTTGGGCATATATTTTAGACTTAATATTTTTTGTGAAGAGAAATATGATTAAATGTACTAATAAAACAAACATTCATAACCACATATGGTTTGAGGAACTCTGAAGTCCCCTGTTTTCTCTCCCCATTCACATTTCCTTCTAGACTTGCAAAGAGAATTGTATATTTAAGTATGTGTATGTTTCAATTTTGTGTGGATGGAATAATTCTATATATCACTTATGACTCATTCTTCCATGACTTGCCTGTTTTGTCTCAACATTTTTTTTTTGATTCGCACATGCTAATAATGCACATGGCTACAGTTCATTCATTTTCAGTACTACATAATATTTCAGTACTACAGATTTACTACAACTGAACCTTGTGCGGAATGCCAAGAAACAAGTACAATAGTGAAGCGGGAAGTTTTGGAGATACCTGTGAAGCTTGCCAGAGTTTGTAGAGGTTTGGGAATCTGAGCTGTTGATGAAGATTAAGGTTATGGAACATATACTAATTATGGTCGCCTACGCACTAATATTTTTAAAATTTGTTGATGCATCCTTTATGTATATAATATGGTCCATCTTTATAACTGTTTTTACGTGCTTAGGCAGTTAGGTAATTGTTACTTTTATTCTTCAAGTCTTCTATATCTCATAGTTTTTTGTCTGACAACTATTCTCAAGAGACTTATCACTGTAATGTTTTGTGGATTGTGGCTGTTGAGGAAGTGGTACGACTGAAGGAAAGAAAGGTACTCGGTGTTACGGTTTTATTTGCTGAAAAAGATCTGCCTGGATCAGAGCAACACCCAGTGCACTCTCATACGGCCTGTGCCCCTCCATTGGCGCACAGCATACCCCACTTACTGCTTGGCGTACTGGCAGATCACAGGTCTCTCTGCAACTTTAATTTACTTTCTCAAGCTTTTCCTCCAAGCTTCCTCACATGTTTATTGCTGCTGACACATTGGACCACTTAACTTGCCTTGTGTCCCTGCCATGCCTTGCCTTTCTTTCTATTGTTCCCTCCTGTTAGAACGACCTTCCCCAACCCACTTACCGATATCAAACCCTCCATGTCTTATCTGAGTCCTCTTAGATTCTTTCTTTCTCTGAACATCTATAGCCCTTACTTTATTTCTCGGTTATGAATTGCCCTATTTTGCAGTGCTTAATATTTTTGATGAATATATATTCTTTCTCTTATTTCATGATTGAGGACCTTGAAGTCTGGGACTTAATCTTGGTCATTTTAATAGCCCACTATTACCTAGGAAGGACTCAACTATGAAAAGAATATGCAAATTTCCATGTTCAAATGCAGAAAATTTCATGGCAATAAATTCACTATTTAAAAATCACTTTGAAAGAGTCTATTGGCCTGAATATCGTAAATGTTCTGGATTAGAGCGAACTAATTATGGACCATGAACAGACTTCCATAAATACTGCTGACATTTTTACACCAATTATTGTGTAATTCAAGACTCAGATGTTCCAGACTTGTTGTACTAAAACAATTTGAATCAATTTGGCAGCTCAGCGCGTACCCATGGCAGGCTTTGTGACAAGTCAAATAACATTTCTTACTTAGCTGGATTACTCCCTATTTTTCCAGTATGGTAACTTGAAGCGGCTAAAGGTAGAGGCATCCACAGAGGTTCAAAATAAGGGTCAAGACAACAATAAGCTACTGATCATTTTAGGAATTTCATTCAAATTTGGACTTTTCATGGAAATGTTAGTAAATAAAATGATCTTTTTTTAGACATTACATTTATCACAGTTTTCAAAAGAATTTTTTTCAGAAGTCTAAGTGGACAGGTGTACCTTGTGGTGGTCCAAGGTAGTAAAGGCCTGAGTACAGAGCAAGCCACACTGCCCCGTCTGAGTTCTAATGCCACCATTTACTAGCATGGGATCTTGTAACTTCTCTCTTCTTCAATATCCTCATCTGCAGGTACTTGCTTAATAATGTTGGTGTGAGCATTTAGAGCGTTCATACATGCAAAGCTTCTAGAGCAATGCCTTCCACACATGGTAGGTGTTGAATTCCTGTCATGTTAATATTGCACTTGGACATCCAACTGCAACTGCCTCTGACTTACATTTCTTTACTTGCCAGTAAAGAAATTTGAACTTTAAATATATACACACACTAACTTTGGAATAAGTTGTTTAAGATTTGTGCTAATTCTGGTGGTGCCTTATGTGGGCATAATAGTTCAGAAATGTTCCTCGTGGCCCTGGAAACAGAGTATAAAAAACTATTGTAGGTCAAATGCAAGGTAGTTTCTCTGGTAGCATCTACCTCCCATTTGCCATGATTCAAGTGCTCTGAGTTGTATTTTAGAAATTTCTGTATTTTCCAAGCATTCTATTGTTTTTCTTTATTTTATGAACAATGCATTTTATTTAAATATTTTAATTAACCACCACTTTTCAACATTTTCATCGTCCATTATGTGCATTGTAAGTTAGGTATGTATTCCAATTCCACATATGGTTTTGACCTGACACATTAAATGATATTTTAATTCTGGGAGTCCCTGAAAAAGTGTATATTGAGATATTACATTACTGAGTCAGATTTTGCCAGATGAGTAAACTCTTTCAAGTATAGCTGGAAACCTCATTGCCCTAATGGCTTGAAAAATTAAACACATGTCTAATAACACTTACCTTGAACTCAGTGAGGTGCTGACTTGCCCCAGTGGGTCTGCTAGGGTGTATCACCTGAAAGCCTCTTTTTTAATAATGGTTGAAATGTAGATTTTCACTCAGATGGCATTTGTGATTATCTCAGTTCAGTAAACTGCAAACCTGATTATTCACCCAACTAAAACAGCAGTGGTTGCCTCTTTCTCAGCAAGATACATGGAGCTGCAACAGGGCCTTGAATGACAAAGGTTTTGTTTCTTTCTTAGAATATTTTATTCGATTCAGTAATCAGTAAAATTGGTTCTTCTACAATGGGCCTCCTCTGTCATTAGTGAGAATTAGCAAAGTTCTAGTGCCTTAAATAAAGTGGTCTATTACTGCAAATGAACCTATTTTTTTTTTTTCTGTGTATGAAGATTTCTTTTAATTTTAAAGAGGGCATTTATGCTTTTGTATTGTGAATGAAATCACCATTTCATGAGGTTTATTCTTGTCCAGGGAGAGAAAAAAAATCAATCTTCCATTAAATCTAGAAGACCCAAAATAGTGCTTACAAAAAGGACTCTAGACCTGGAACATCCAGCAGTGTGTTGTGTGCAGGGTGTCCAAGGAAGCACTACTCCCCATCCAATGCCTATACTCTACATGATATTTATTAATGTTGTTGCTTATAAGGAAGTACTATATATATATATATATATTTTTTTTTTAAAGTTTTAAGCAGGTACACCAATGCAAATTTTCCTAAAATAGCACCTTGTCTTGTGGGTTTGAACTTAAACCTTGTATGCTCTGAAATGTAACTCATGCAACCTGGAATGAGATCAACCACAGGGGCTGCAAAGTTGTTATGACAGTATGTTCTCAGTATACATGTTAACTGTTGTTTCCTGGTGGGCCTGAACTTCAAATGCAAACTTTCTGGAGTGTCCCCGACTCTGCTCCATATATAGAATTAGAGTCTTCTTTGGTATCAGGGGCACTTTGGACATATCTCCGTCAAAGCATTTCTTATAGGACATTGAAATTATGTACATTTACTCAAGAAGAACGTGAGCTCCTAGAAGTCAAGGACTGTAGTTTTCTTGCTTGTTTATTTGTTTTGTTTTTACTTTTTGTCCCAAACATCTAATATAACATTTAGGACATAGTAGGTGCCCTGCACATGTTGTCTAATGAATGAAAGAATGAATACATGGCTGATATAACAAATTGCTCATGACAGAATGTTATGTTTTTATAAATTCAAACATTGTGAAGAGGCAGTCACATAAAAGTACTAAGCTAAATGCAAATATCTAATAAAATTTCTATTATATTTATTATTTATGTATTATTTATTCATTTGTCTATTATTACAGTGTGCTACACTGTTCAAAAATGATCAAATTTATTGACAAGAAACGTTATAAAAATCATTTGGCCTCAAGATACACCATGGCATTTTTAAAAAACCTCTGTGAAAAACAGCTGTCTCTGACTTTCCCTTTCCCTACCCCATAACATCACACAGCCTTAAGATGCCGCTTCATTTATTGAGATTCCATTTTAATAGATTACTCATTTACCTAATGGAGCTGGCCCTGTCTTGTTTGGAAAGCAAACATATTGAAGAGTAAATACAACTCAACAGATCAAGTAACCACGTCCGGTGGTTGCACCTGCCATTCAGTCCACTTTCCATGGGCAATTTGAAAATATCTGGCAAATTTCTCTATTTACCTTCTAAAGGTTTAATAGAAAGAGCACTGGAACATGAGTTTGGAAATCTGGGTCCTCGCCAGAGCTCTTTGATCTCAACAGCAGTGTGACTGTTTGCTGGTCACTTTCCCCTCTGTGTCTCATTTTCCTGGTCTTTAAAGAGAGGGTTGAGCCAAATTATCTCTGCAAATCTTTCCAGTTTTAAAATTCGACATTTATTCATTAAATAACTATTCACTCAAGACCCACTCTAAGGAAGGCACTGTGCAAGGCATTGTGGGGGACAAATGGTGCAGACAACATCGCTTCTGCCCTCTCGGGGCTTGAAACTAACAGGACACCTGACATAGCATCAAAAACAAGCCCGGAACATATGTCAACTCATTTGTTTTAAGGCTATCTACTTGGTTCATGGAGTTTAATTACTATTCCATGTCAGAGAACATGAATCACACAGGTTCTCCAAACTCTTGCCTCTCCAGTATCCAACGAAGGGCCTAATCATGAGCCTTCTCCTCATGAACTTTCCAAATCCAAAACTGGAGCACAGCCCTGAAACCTAACCATTCTGAGATGAGAAAATGCAAGGACACCATAAATTGCATTTTTGCATAACCTCAACTCATTTTCTTTCTGTTGTGGTCATTTTCTTTTCATTTTTGTATAAATTCTCCCCCTAGGACACTTTTTTTCACAGCTTTTAGAGAGAGAAGAAGGGAGACAAAGAAGCATCAATGTCAGAGAGAAGCATCAAATGGTTGCCTCCAATACGCACTTGAACTGGGGGTCATATGTTCCTGGATTTGGGATCCAACCTGAAACCTAGGTATGTGCCCTGACCAGGAATTCAACCCACAACCTTTTGGTTCCAGGATGACACTCCAACAAACTGAGCCACACTGTCCAAGGCCATTTCATTCTTCATTGTTAAAGTGGAAACTCTTGGATAATAGCTAAGTTGTGTCTTCTACACTTATATAACATGGCAATATATATATATACATTTTTTAAAATAGTAGCAGTTTGCATAGAAAAGTTCATCAAATAGTTTGTAAAATATTAATTTAATGTACTGCCATACTCCAGTCTGTCTTAAAAATGTTGTTTATGACAATTTCTAAAATACTGTTGCTTTCTGCTAAAAAAAATCTTAAGAGTTCCGGCCAAGATGGAGGCCTAGACAGACACACTGGGTCTCCCTCCACAACTAAGAAGGAATACAACCATCTCAAAACTAGAGAAAAGCAGAAGTTCCAGAAAATCAAGCTGCATGGAAGTCCAACAAACAAAGATATAAAGAAGAAATATTCATCCAGACAGGTAGGAGGGGCGAGCCTGGGCGGAGAGGATGCGGTGTGGTGCTGGCAGCAGCATTGGCAGCGGCAGGCCGGTGGAAAGAACAGTTACACGTTTCAAAAAGTCGGGAGAGACACCTGGGGAGCGTTCCCAGCTCCTGACCAGATCCTGCAGCTCACGGTCCCAGCACCGGGGAAAATCAAGCCTCATGCTTCTGACTGTGCAAACCAGCGGGGGTTGGGGCGGAGGCAGAAACTGCTGGTCTCAGCAGAGTCCCCTTGTTTAAAGGGCTCCCATGGTCCTAGAGCACCTGCAAACCCACCCAGTCTGGGAACGACGGCCACGGCAGCAGCTAGAGAGGCGCCAGCCCCATACAGAAGTGGGAGAGGTGCCTGGAAAAGGGGCGAGTGCTGGGCAGGTGGCATTGTTCCCGCTCAGACCCCTCCCCCACACACAGCGCCACAACCTGATGAAATGGGTCGCCCTATACTGAGGAATCCCTAAGGCTCTGCCCCCTAGAACATAAGAGCTGCAACAGCGCTTCCCCAGATCACACAGGCAAACACAGAAAGATGAGGAGACAGAGAAGTACGGCCCGGAAGCAGGGACAGATCAAGGTCCCAGCGGCACACCTAAGCAATGAGCAGATAGCACGCCTAATGGATGAGGAGACAGGCAACTTAACAGATGCGCAGCTTAAGGCATTGGTGATCAGGATGCTCACAACTCTGACAACAAAGATTAAACAGGACGGGGAGAGAACGAAGGCCATCCTGGCTGAAATGAAGGAAAATCCATATGAAACAAGTGGTGAAGGAAAGGAAACCAGGGTTCAAATCAACAAATTGGAACATAATGAAGAAACAAACAGTCGACCAGTACAGAAGGAGGAAATGAGAATTAGAAAAAATGAGGAGAGGCTTAGAAACCTCTGGGACAGCTATAACATGCCAACATCCGAATCATAGGGTTGCCAGAAGGTAAAGAGGGAGAGCAAGAAATTGAAAAATTATGTGGAAAAATAATGAAGGAAAACTTCCCTAATTTGGGGAAGGAAATGGATGTATGGGTTCAGGAAGCACAGAGAGTCCCAAACAAACTAGACCCAGGGAGAACCGCACCAAGACACATCCTAATCAAAATGCCAAAGGTTAAGGATAAAGAGAGAATCTTAAAAGCAGCAAGAGAGAAGAGGAGAATTACTTACAAAGGAGTACCTATAAGACTGTCAGCTGAATTCTCAAAAGAAACTCTGCAGGCAAGAAGGGACTGGCAGGAAATATTCAAAGTGATATAAAGCAAGGCCCTATAACCAAGCTTACTCTATCCAGCAAAGATATCATTCAGGATGGAAGGGCAGATAAAGTGCTTCCCAGGCAAAGTAAAGCTAAAGGAGTTCATCATCACCAAGCCATTATTACATGAAATGTTACAGGGACTTATTTAAGAAAAAGGATATCAAAACTATGAACATTAAAATGAAAACAGTATCACAACTATCAACAACAGAAGCTAGGGAATGGAACAAAGGTAAACTAAGCAGACAACTAGAGTAGGAACAGAATCACAGGTATGGGGAGCATTTTGGGGGAGGGCAGCTGGGAGGAGGAAGGGAGAGAGGGAGGGAAATGGTGCAGAAATCGAGAAGCAAGGAAGGAGGGTGGGGAATAGACAGGGGGATGTTGAGAAGAGCTTTATGTACAACCCATGGACATGGACTAAGGGTGGGGGACTTCTGGAGGGAGGGGGGTTGCTGGGTGGAGGGGAGCAAAGGGAAAAGAAATTGGGACAACTGTAACAACACAATCAATAAAACATACAAAAAAATCTTAAAAGATCACTGAACACCAAAATTCTGATTTATAAGAAGTCACTTTTTCCCACTAATCATCTGCAAAAAACATAAGCATCAGAAGTGTTTTCACAAGATAGTGCCATCTAACATTTGGAATAGAAATACATGGCGATCAATTTGGGTTAGATGATTAAGCACTTTTTTAAGAAATGAGAATACTTCAGTAGCTACTTTGGAAAAAAACTAATATATGAAAATCCAAATTTATACAAAAGATATATTTGTGATAATTTGCTTTTCAAAAAGATTCACAAAAATCATACTTAATATTAAATTTTCCTACTACATGGAAAAGAAGTTTATTAGTATAAATTCTACTTAGATCCAATTTTAGTGGCATTTATCTATGATGGAAATCATGGTCTCCAGCATTATATTATTATACTCTTATTTTATTACTGTCACATAATCATAATTAAATTCTCTGGATTTCTATGGGAAATCGCTGAATATCTGAATGTTATGGAAAATTCTACAATGTAATATATTTGAAATTAAGTAAAGATGGGAAAATAAAACTTTGTGAATATGAGTTGTCAAATGTTCCCATGCCCCCATCTCCCATTTGCATTTTTCAAATCTGCCTAAAAGTCATATTAATATTATAATTACACATTTAATGATTTATCTTGCCCTTCTCATAAGTAGAAAGTGTTTCCTTTTGTTAGCAAAACTCCATCCACAATAAGCTTAATAACATACTAATAATTATTATTAGTCACTAGACTTAATTCTATGAAAATGCTTAGATCTGTTCTCCTTTTCCAGGTATGTAAAGAACAAGGTAATGTTACGTGTGTGTGTGTGTGTGTGTGTGTGTTTTAGAAAGATGAATATTATCTTGGCAATGCCAGAAGGGGCAGAAAGCAAAATAAATGTGTTATATCATCAAGAAAGAGGTACTTTAAGACAGTGTCTTTTAATGATGGTTGTACATTAGAATTACCTGGGGAGCATTTAAAAATCCCATTACAGAGGCTCACCCATTCCAATTAAATCAGAATCTCTGGGAAGTGTGCCTTCCTAGGCATCAGTATCTGTTAAAACTTCCAAGGTTGACAGTGTGCAGCCAAGGTGACAACAGGAGCTATGGGGCATACAAGAGGAAGAAAGAATCAGACCTCTTATTGTCTTCATGTCTCTCAATTCCAGTAGATCACCTTTTTGATGTCATCAAATAAAACTTTCAACCACCTGGATTATTTGGTCTTGAAAGTCTCTGGTCTGCCAAGGGCTTGGGCTGATGTCACTCTAAGAAGGACTCTTCCAGTGAAGAGCTGAAGCCCTTTGAGACAAGGAGAGTCATCTGCTCCAAGCACCCACACCAGCTGTATCGCATTCCTTGGGAGGTCATCTGCTCAATGTCCCTGGGTAACTTGATTCATGTATAGGTGCTTAGATAAGGGTGATGATAATATCTACTTCATGTACTCTAAGAATCTCACCATATTTTCAGTCTTAGCCCCTGAAGACCTCTTCTGACAATTGTCTGTCAAGTCTAGGTATATCTGTTTATTTGAGCAGTGCCCAGCATTCTAATGAAAAAAGAAAATAGACATGAAAAACCCCTAAGTTAGTTTCAAGGCAGAATTCTGATCAACAGTGGTGTATAGATGTATATAGCTATACTTTAAACAACTGCATTAAAAATGTCCTTTCTTTGTTATTTTGTCCCCAAGTCCACAAACTTATTTTCTTCTTGAACATAATGTATCTTCACTTTCTTTTCTTACTTCACTTCTCACCCTCTTTCATGCCATGAATATCCTCTCCATTTATTTGCAGAGATTTATCCAGTGTCTCAGGATCCATCAACTGTAAACTAATATTCCTGCTAAATTACCAAAGATGATTCCAAAGTACATAAACCTCTCTGTGTGTCTTTATTTGAGATAATTGCAGAAGCAAATGTGTTATTTCATCTCTTAAAGGGGCATATTTCTTAGTAAGCAGTAAACAGAAGCAAAGGAAAAAGGATATTATTATATTGTCCTATTTTGGCCAAGTATTAGGGACAAATAAAATCAATAAATGTCTAAAATGAAGTATTCCCAGAGGACTGGTAAAAAAAGTTTACTTTTCAAAATTTAAGCCCCGCTACAACAGTATGAAAAGTATTTAATAGCATTATCTTGAGATAAGAAAAATTACTCGGAAACAGAAATTGGAAAACTCACCTGGTAAATTTCAGCAGTGTGGTTATTTGCTATATAACCTTTGGCAAGATTACTGAGCTCTTTTAGCTCCAGTTGATTTTTTTTTTTTTTACCTGTACAGTGATATAATTCTCCTGGGACATAATAGCTTCACAGGGGAGTGCAAGCTATGGAGTCAGAAAAACAGGTCATTGAATTCCACTTCTGTAAAATACTAGCTGAGCAATCATAGGCAAATTAATTAACCTTTCTGAGCTTCACATTTTTCATGTGAAAAAAAAAAGAGTGAAAATAATCCCTCAGGGAGAGAGTTATGTAAAAAATTAATGAGATAACATGAATAAAGTGTCTAGCTGAACACTTTATAATTGATATTGATTATTCTTTTTCATAAAGTGGGAAGATATTGAAAAGATTAATAAGTGTAAGAGCCAGATACTGGGCTGACAGATCTTAATTTGTTCCATAAGTATTTACTGAGCCTTGCTGCATCCAGAAGCCACTGTGGAGAAGTAAAAAATAAATGTATACAATAATACTTTGCCCTCATTCAGTGGTAATTTAGGTGGGACATAGGGCACATATACATGCAACTATTGGATTGGGCAGTACGTTGGCACCTAAATGCCTAATGCCTCCAAGACCAAGTGTTTCAAAACAGTAGAAGAGATATTTCCAGCTAGGGTGCTTCAGAGACTAAAGGGAAATGGTGGCCTTTGAGTTGAATGTTGAAGAAGTTGGATGGACCAAAATATGAGTGAAGGACATCCAGATGGGACAGATGCATATTGGTCAATAAAGCAGCCAAAATAATGGACAGAGTTTACTGAATTTGGCCATTGTTTGGACAGAACAGAAGTGATCAGCAGTAATTTGATTGCTAACCAATCGCTGTGAGTCATTTTAAAACTGTAAGTTTGATTCCAGCTTACAGATTCAGTCAAATTTACTTAGAGTGACTTTCCAGTCTAAGAACATTCTAAGTAACTCTAAGACATGGTGGTTTAAGAATACTGAGGCAGAAAGGTGTCATGTGCTTGAGGATATCAATTCTCCTGATACCAAATTAAATTAGTTCATCAGTTTCTTTTAAGAGAACATAGCTGGAAACCAAAGTGACTTTTAGTGAGGGAAGTTTCACTGGATAAACATTTGCCATACATTAATTTACCTCTTTAGCAATTAATTTTATTTTTAAAAGGAAGGAATTTAAAAATTTAGAACACCAGAATATATTCAAATGATCTTAAGCAATATGACTTGTACTACATGTGATCAAACTTCATTAAATTGATATTTAAAAAAGACATCACTGTTTGCCTACAGTGTGTATATAACCCTAAACTTTCCAAATATTGGAAGTGGAGTCATAAAAGTAGTTCAACCGTGCAAAGATTTAATATCTTTTTAAAGACATAGACCTGGGAGAAAGGGATTGCTATCTGTTCATACGGTCAGAATAAACAACCCACTTTGGGGCCCAACAGATGGAGGCTTTGAATCTGGTGAAGAGAAAGCACAGAAGAATGAAAATGCAGAGATTAAAATGACCATTTGGACTATATTTAAAAAAACTTTCTTCCTTATTCAATGTGAGCCCAGAAGCCCATTATTACAGATATAAATAATACACAGTTTCTCAGTCTGTATTATCAATTCTTCAGTAGGTATGTTTGATTTTAATATTATAGTGAATTTTGTAAAAATTAATTAAGATTATCTTTTTTTCTCTATTTTCAATCATTCATTTTAGTTAATATTTTATCTGGGTAAACTATACTTTCCAAGCAACAAAAATCTTTTATCATGTTTTAAAAAGGGACTAGTCAAGGAACATATATGAATGACCCATGAACATGGACAACAGGGTGGTGATTGACTATGGGAGCTAGGGAAGGGCTGGGCAGAGGCAAGCAAAGGAGGAAAAATTGGCACAACTGTAATAGAACAACAATAAAATATTTATTAAAAGCAAAATAAAATTTTAAAAAACTATAAAATAATATTTAATAATAAGAAATGTCAAGCCCATGAATTCTTTTTTTATAATTTATTTGTTTATTTGTTTTATTTATTTATTTATTTGAGAGAGGGGTAAGGAGAAAGAGAGGGAGAGAAACATTACCGTGTGGTTGCCTCTCACTTGTGCCCCCAACTGGGGACCTGACATGCAGCCTAGTCATGTGCCCTGACTGGGAATCAAACCAGCGATACTTGGCTCGCAGGCTGACACTCAATTCACTGAGCACCAGCAGCTAGGGCAAATTCTTAACTTAGTCAAATGAAGGCCTCTTTCTCACTGTAACAACTACCACTTCTCAAAAAAAAAATATTGTTATCAATAGTCTCATCATGTTAATATTTTGAGTTAATATCTAATCAAATCATACTGAGAAAATATACTAGAAATGTAAATGTTGTAACATAACAGAAGACAGCTAAGTGTCTTTCAGTTTCTCAGACTTATTCACACTTGAAAAATAGAACAAAAACAAACATTTCATTTGTTCCAGATACCAAAAAACTATTTAAGTTCTGATGAAGAAATCTAATATTCCATTCATTTTATGTAAAAGAAAAAACCGTTATGGGATTATCATCTATTAAAACAGTATTTCTTGTACAGTTCCAAAAAGTAGCTCTTCATTATTCAGTGCAGGGATAAAATGTTCAAATGCTGAGAGGTTGATGAGGAAGCAGAAGTGAAGCTCTGATTCTCTAGTTTCCATGAATATTCCTAGGCCAGTCTGTCCTCCCACCACTCACCCCAATCATTTGCTCCTTTCTGGTGAGTTCTCTGTTTAATATTAATCTAGCCCATCACCTTCTATAGGCAACCCTCCCTGATTGCTCCAAGTCAAGCTGGGCGATATTCCTTGACTACTCTGCACATATCTCTAGTGGTTAGACTTGGCTATGCTAATTGGGAATGATCATGTATCCATAACTGAAATAATAAAGACTTAATTATGAGGAGAAAATATACTAATAGCTCTTAAGTGATCTTTGTGGTCCAGGTTCTGTGCTCAGCCCTTTATGTGAATTATCAATCCAACCTCCCAGCAATCCAACCTGATATGCACTATTATTGTCCCCACCTTACAGATAGGAGACTGAGGCTTGAAAAAAGATAAGTAATCTGTCCAAGGTCATGTTCCAATTAATTTGCAGTGAGAATCCTTCAACTCATCTCCTTCTGATCTCAAAATCTGTTCTCTTAATCACTGGGGTATACTTCCTTCCTTCAGTGTCTTGTTCTGCTTAAGACTTGATGCTCCTTTGAGAAATAAGTTCAATATTTATAAAAGACATTTAAGAAAATGAAAAAGCATCTTTGTCTTTTAAAAACAATGAATTGGTATTTCTTATTAAATGTTTAGCATACACTACCATTATGCATTTACATCTATGGAAATCAACATGGTGATGTTTAACACTAACTATTCAAACCTTATGACCTAGTATTTGGATAAGTCAAAAATAAAATATACTAAATAATTTGATTTAAACTTTCTGGCAGAGATTTCATAGCTAAATGATAATTCAAGTCAAGGCAATATATGCATAATATATAACATATACCAAGGTCTGTCCAGAAAAATCCCAGCCATTGTTAATATAACAAGAATGGTATGTACAACATTGATGTAACCTGGCAACCAAAGAGAGTGGACTGGAGTGCACATGTGTGAACAATGGCGACTTCACTGTACTAGTCAGTGGGAGTAGTAGATGCCATTGAGTGAGCACATGTACTGTGTGGCCATCACATTCAAAATGACTGAGTGAGTAGAGCAACAAATCTGCATCAAATTTTGTGTTAAGCTTGAAGATTTCTCTGCAGAAACTATTCAAATGATTCAGAAGGCCACAGCCATGGGCAACTGGTAATTGGCCGCTTCATCACAATAATGTGTCTGCTCATGCATCATGTTTGGTGCAGAGTTTTTGGTGAAATATCAAATCACCCAGATGACTTGGTGCACTGTGACCTCTGGCTTTTCCCAAAACTAAAATCACTTTTGAGAGGGAAGAGATTTCAGACCATTGATGAGATTCAGGAAAACATGATGGGGCAGCTGATAGTGATTGGGAGAACTGTGTGAGGTCCCAAGGTGTCTACTTTGAAGGGGACTGAGGCAGCATTGTCCCACATACAATGTTTCTTATATATTCTTTAATAAAAGTCTCTACTTTTCATATTACATGGCTGGATACCTTCTGAAGAGACCTCGTGTGTATTATATTAATAAATTATATTTGCTCATCTTCTTGAGGACCATAAAGACATAAGTGATCTAGACAGTTCCAAAGGCCAGGGAAGTCATGAAGAAGGTAAGCTTTCAGTTGCTCTGATGCAACCTCTGAAGCCAGATAGAAATGAAATGAGATTCTGTTCTGACACCCTCTAGCTGTGGAATCTTGCACAACCTTAACTTCTTTGTCTCTTAATTTTTCCATCTGTAAAAATGGTTATTGAAAGAATTAAATATAATTCAGTGTTTGGTACATAGTTAACTTTTAAGGAAGTTAGTTTCTCTTTCTTTTTACATTTTACATGCATTTATTGAATCCCTACTAAGGTTCTAGACATAGTTCACTCCCTGGGATTACAGACAGTGCAGACAGAATTGAGCCTCCGAAATAGTCCACAGCTCAGTGGGTAAGAATGATCAGAAAACCAACAAATAAAACACAACATGACATGTGCTGCATAAAAATGAGCACAGACCAGAGGAGAAGTCAGGTTGAAGTGGAGGTGCTCAAGGAGAGGACAGACATAAGGGGAGTCTTGACAGGTGAGAGAAGGATTGAGGTGGGTCTGGAAAGGTGATCCAGGCTTGTGACTTCACATGGAGATCGGGAGTGAGGTTCTTGACTTATGTTTTCTCGGTTAAACCTCACAGCAATTCTGCAATTACATATAACTATTTCCACTTTTCTGATGATGACACATCAGGGTCTGGAGAGCATTTATCAAATTTAACAAGTATCAATATCAGAGAATAAATCAGGGTGGCAATAAAATAGCACCATGATATAAAGTCATGGCAAAAGAGGGTAGTGACTAAGACCAGCTGGGCCAGAATCTCAGCATAAGTGAAGCAAGAGACTACAATTAACTGTATGACCAGGCTATAGAGACTAGATTTCTAAAGATACTGGAGGTCCTATTGGAAGTCCTTGGAGTGGTGAAAAGTTGGGGAATATCCATTTTAGTTGAGAAAACTTCCCACATCTCTCTATTCCTTGGTCCAACTCAATCCAGAAGAGAAGGCAGGCACTCATAAGAGGCTGCTGAACAAATAGAGACTACCCAGTTTCAGTGCAGCTTATATTAAATAAGAGAACAAACTCAAACACATAGAGCGGACAATACCAAGTGATGCAAATCAGTTGGCTTTATGTTATCATACTGAAAGACTAATATTACTTGTTCGTTAGGAAACAAAAGCTAGGGTAAGTGAGCAAACCAGTCAACCCTCAGATTTTCTTGCCTTCCAGGAAAGAGTTACATATGTCAACATTGACTCAGCAGGGCTGGTTGCTATTTAGAAAGAAAGTCATGTTACACCCACTAAGCTTTTTGTTCAAGCCAGGACAATATTCTATGTAGAACATCAGTTACTGCATAGTTAGAATCATGACCTGGGTTTAGGAAATTGGAAATTATTTTCCACTTTTAAGAAATCAAAAATATCTATGTACACATGTATTTAATTTTATAAAGGACTCTAGTATATTTTATTTCTTAAAATGTCAGGTAAGACTCTAGGTTGAGATAAAAAATGCAAAGAGATTTATCAGCTCATATAACAAAGGTCGGGCTTGCTTCAGGGGCAAGGTTCAGTTGGAGATTCAAGCAATGTCACCAGACCTTAGTTTTCTAGTCTCTCAGTTCTTCTCACTTCTATGTTGGCTTCCTTCTCCTCTTGTGGTTGCAAGATGGCTTTAGCAGCCCCAAACCTCATATCTCACCTTCACATTCAGTGGGGAAGGCAAGCCTTTTCCTCAATAGCACCGACATAAGGTTCTAAAATATAATCAGATTAGCATGGCTTTGAACTGTGCCCATCGGGAAGAAACCAATCACCATAGCCACGTGAATTCACTATATTGATAACCCAGAAAAGAGAGAGGAATACTCTGAAGGACTCTACGGATTGACCATAATGCCTAATCTTCTGTTTCAAGGCTAAAGAGCGGTGCCAAGATGCCCAGATGTGGAAATATTCTTGGAAGTATTTCCGGAATGTAGAGAGGCTGAAAAGGTCCTGGAGACACTTAGAAAAAACAGGTTATGGGTCCACTACCATTTTCAGCCACACAAATGCCTGGAGGGGAGACACTGAAAAATCTCAGCCTATATGAATAAATGAATGCTGCTGTGTCCCCAAGGGGAGTATCTGAGGTTTGGTTCACTGCTGAGAACCCATAGGAACACTGTGGGCACTCTCTTTGGCTGGAGGGAAGACTGAACTCAGCAGGTAGATCATGACCCTCAAGTGCCTGGTGTGTCTATCATCCCCCACCGTAAGAACCCAGATGCCTGTTGAAATAAAACAGCCATAATTAACAAAATAAGTGTCCTGAGTTAGGTACTTCCTAGATGCCAGGCACTTTGCTGGGGTCTTTCAAGCATGATCTCATTTAATCCTCCTGGCACATCTTCTTTTTCATAACTAAGTCCCTTTAATATTTCATGTAACAATGGCTTGGCGATGATGAACTCCTTTAGCTTTACCTTGTCTGGGAAGCACTTTATATGCCCTTCCATTCCAAATAATAGCTTTGCTGGATAGGGTAACCTTGGTTGTATGTCCTTGCTTTTCATCACTTTGAATACTTCTTGCCTGCAAAGTTTCTTTTGAGAAATCAGCTGATAGTCTTATGTGAACTCCTTTGTGGGTAACTCTCTGCTTTTCTTTTGCTGCTTTTAAGATTCTCTCTTTATCTTTTATCTTTGGCATTTTAATTATGATGTGTCTTGGTGTGGTCCACTTTTGGCCCAACTTGTTTGGGACTCTCTGTGCTTCCTGGACATGTATGTCTATTTCCTTCACCAAATTAGGGAAGTTTTCTTTCATTATTTTTTCAAATAAGCTTTAAATTTCTTGCTCTTTCTCTTCTCCTTCTGGCATCCTTATGATTCAGATATTGGCAGTTTTGGAGGTGTCCCAGAGTCTTCTTATACTATCGTGTTTGTTTGTTTGTTTGTTTGAATACTTGTTTCGTCTTTCTGTTCTGGTTGAATGTTTATTTCTTCCTTATGTTCCAAATCATTGATTTGAATTCCAGCTTCCTTCCCTTTACTGTTGGTTCCCTGTGTATTTTTATTTATTTCATTTAGTGTAACCTTCATTTTTTCCTTTATGATGTAGCCATATTCAATGAGTTCTCTGAGCATCCTGATCACCAGTGTTTTGAACTCTACATTTGATAGGCTGACTATCTCCATTTTGTTTAGTTATTTTTCTGGGGTTTTGTTTTGTTCTTTCATTTGGGCCATATTTCTTTGTCTCCTCAATTTAGCAGCCTCCTTGTGTTTGGTTCTGTGTATTAGGTAAGGCTGCTTTGACTCCCTTTTAGTTTGCCTGCAGAGCTATAGATATTCACTAGGGCAGAGCAACCCATTTCACTGCTTTGTGATTCTGTGTGGGAGGAGGGCTCAGAGAGGGGACAATGATGCTGCCCGGCTTCTGGGGGTTTGCCCGGCACTCACCCCATTTGCAGTCACTTCACTCACTTCTTGTTGCAACTGGCACCCTTCCAGATGTTGCCCTAGTAGTGAATCCCAAGTGGGTGGGTGTATGTACATTTCAAGGTCATGTGGGCCCTTTAAACGGACTCTCCTGAGGGATCGACATTTTCTTCTGCCACCCCAACCCCAACTGGTATTTACAACCAGAAGTTATGAGGTTCTATCTTCCTGGCACTGGAACCCTAGGTTGTGTGGTCTTGCTTGGAGCTGAGATCACTGGCTCCTAAGGTATCTCTCTCAAATTTTATCCACTACACATGAATGTGGGACTGTCTGTTCCACCACTGCTGCCACCTCTCCACACCACACCACTTCTTGCTTCTCCACCCCAACTCCATATCTCCACTCCTCCTACTCCTCTGGATGAATGTGGATTCTTCAAATCCTTGGTTGCTAAACTTCCATACAGTTCTATTTTCTGGAAGTTCTGGGTGTTTTTTGTTTTGAGGTTAGTTGTGATTCTTGTGGTTGCATGAAGAGACAAAGTGTGTCTGCTTATGCTTCCATCTTGACCAGAAGTCTCATTCAGGTTTTGCTGTCTATATTTTTAAGGGTTATTTTCTTAAGAGAGTACAAGCCCATGATTAAATGTATATTCCCAATAAATTATTTTCTAAATAATTATATCTTTTTATTAATAATTGTTTGTCTTAAGGTTTATTTAATTTGAAATCAATATTATTATATGGGTTATATTTTGATTTATAATTCTATGGCATATATTTTTCTATCTCTTTATGTCAACAACTTGTATATAAATATGTCTTAGGTATACCTATTACAAAGAATATATAACTGAATTCGTTGCTGTAGTTTTTGCCTTTAAAGTTCAATCTAGAGATTCAGATAGTATAGTAATTACAGTAACAGCATAATATTAAATATTTTGCATCCCCCCCAAAGGCAGGCAGAGAACTTAAATGGTAAAATCAAAGATCCATGAATAACATTTACAACAAAACTAGCCAACCAGGTATCCCCTAATACAAGTAAATGGGGACAAATCATCAATAGCCACAAGACCCTCAAGGGTCTGGCATCTGTGCAGGAGAAAGTAGAAAGAAGCATATGTGGATGGTCATGTTTAATGGTGAACAGAACCCCCAAAGAGTCAACAGTCATTTACTGGGAAGCACAGTGGGCCATTCTGAGAACACTAGATAAAACAGAACGGATTTTCTGTGATACCAAGTGAGTTCAAGGGGCATGAAATAAGGACTGAAGGAGCTAGAGCTGCTTAACTTTTATGAACTCTCAAAACTAGAATGTTTCCTTTTAATACATAAACTATACTTTGGAGAAAGTATTAGAAGCAGAGCAAATTGATAAGTTCAGAGGAAATTAAGATATAAAAAGAGAATAGTCAGACCCAAGTGTCCTGAGGACAACAGTGAGGACATTTCAGGAAGCAAGAGGCCATATTTATAAACATTACATTAAAATAACAGAAAATATAATTTTGTGATACTAGAAAAGCTTTCCTGAATCCTGCCTCATTCTAAAAGGTCAGAAAAACTAATTTCATGTAACAATTATCAACAGAGAATTATCATGGTCAAATTCCATTATGAACTTATAATAAATAAGATGAGAAAATAAAGGGCATAGTAGCATTACTAGAGATAATAAAAGCATGCCAGAAAAGCATGTCCACAAACAGACTAAATATAACTTATTATTTTTAAATTAGTTAAATGACATTAAGAAAGTTACACAAGGCATGAAAAATAATATAAATCAGAATTTTTATAACTGAGAACTGAAATAATAGAACTCAGGAGAGAATTAGAAATTAAAGAAAATGTCCTTTCAGAAATGAAGATTAAAATAGAAGGGTACAGAGTAGAAAAACACACAGATGGAAAATTAAGGGAAATAGATGGTGAGAAAGATTTTTTTAAATCAAAGGAAATAAATATATTAATAATAGTTCAAGACAAATACAAGATGGGGAAAAAAGATCTAATATACAGATACTAGGAGTCTTGTACAATAAAACCAAAGCAAAGAAAAAAAAAACTTAGTATTTAAAGAAAAGTTTCCTGAAATTAAAAAGAAAAAAACAACTACATATTGAAACATCACACATATAGACTCAGAATGATAAATATCAAGCAAATTCTAGTAAAATCAATAAATTTTAAAGAGAAAAAATTTGAGACATCTACAAAATGGATCATATAACTTTAAAAATAAAATAAAATTAGACTTATACCAGACTTAGTGATATTCTGGTTATCATTAAGATATTTAAGAGAGAAAAGCATAAACCAAGGTTTTCATATTCATTAAAACTGACTTAAAATAATGCAATACACAGATGAACTGTTATCAACAAGTAACTAATGGAATACTATGTTAATGAGCCCTTCCTAACAGATTTACTAGAGGATAAGTTTCAAACAACCAAAACGAATGGAAGACTGAAACAAGTAAGAGCTTGGGAGAGAGAGTGTAAATAATAGGTGAATGCTCTGATAACACAGATATCTTAAACTGCTTCTAAAATGAAATCAGACTGGTGAGAGAGATGTCACTTACCAAAAACCTGAAGCAAATGTATATTTCATGATGAAGTATTCAATTTAAAGTTCTGAACAAGTCAAAGATGCCCATCATCACTTCTATTCAACATTATATCAGTGCTCTAAGCCAGTTCGAAACTGTAATGAAAAAAATATATACTAATTAAAAAGTAGGAAAACATATTATAATTCAGATTTAATAGTTCAAGAGATTATACAAGCTATTAGAATTAATAAGGATTAAAAAAACTGGATATATCATCAGTGTACAAAAATAATTGTTTCATATATCAATGAAAACATTCAGAATTATGTATTTTTTCACGGTACCTTTGAAAATAGCATCAAAACCTATATGTACCTAGAAACAACTATAAATGAAGATATACAAGACTTTATGGGAGAAAAAAATCATAAAACTTTATTCAAAGACAGAAAAAGTGATTGATATAAAAGAATTATACTATTTCCATGCATAAGAAAATTAGACATCATAAAGATATCAAGTCTCTTCAAATTAATCTATAAACTTTATATAACTTCAATTGAAACCTTCCAACAAGATGATCTTAAAATTTACATGAGTGATCAAATGGCCCAGCAATTTTGAAAAACAAGCTCACCCTACTAGACATCAAGTTTCATTAGAAAGTTGCAGTAATTAAGATAGTGTGGTTTTGGTACCAGGACAGACCAACAGAGCAGCCGAATAGGTTAAAGAATCCAGAAACAGAAACATATAAATGAAACTTTAAATCCTGGGTCATAATTGTTTTAGTTCTTCATCTTTTAGAGTCTGGAATCCAGGGTTTTGTCAGGGCTCAGATTTCACTATTCCAAGGTCCTGAACTGGAACTGAATTATAACAAGACCTATTCTCCTGCAGTCAATTTTGTTGTTTTGCCTCATAATACATAAAATAACTAAAATTTAGGGTGTTCAGTTCTCACACAGGTTTTTTTTCGCCTATGTATTAAGGTAGAATGGGAAAACTCAAGCAGGGAAAGCAGGAGGTATTAATTGCCTTGTTGCCTTTGTCAATTGCTTGTTGTGGGGGACTGCACCCTTTATTCTCATTTGAGTATAAAATGCAATACAATTCACAAAAGCACTTTCAAAACTGTCAAGTATCCCTCTGTCTCAGGGCCAAAATTAATAATAATAACAGCTGTTGGAGACTTTATCATAATCCAGACACTGTACTGAATTCTTTATATGAAGTATAGGTGTTAATCCCAGAACCAACCTTATAAGAAAGATGCAATTATCACCCTCATCTTATGGTTGGCACATTGAGGTAAGGAGGAATTAAATAATTTTCCCAGCATCAAGGCTAATTTGATAGTAAGTAATGGGGCTAGGACTCATATCTGTGTCTGTTAAATAGCATTGTCTGGTCTCTTAGTTACCACTCCACAGTCTTTCTATAAAATATTGTTTGCTATTGAACTGCATATGTTTAGCCTTAAACTCAGAGGAAAAAAATTATATATTGTGAATCAATTAAAACCAACCAGTTAACCTCTCCCCAAAAACATCTTTATAGAACTAAATCATTTTTACTTTTTAATAAAATGGTTAGTCTGCTGACAAGAAATGGACAGGTGAACAGCAGGCTCATCTACAAAACAAACAAAGTTTAAAAGTCTGAGAAACTTGGAGAGGATGCTGTTTCCTGAAACAAGAGTAAACTCCTAATGCCCTGTTTATGGACTAGGTCTTGCTTTGACACATGAAGAAGCTCTTTTAATTAACTGGGTAGGAATTTAATATCTTCACATAGGCAAGGCAAGTCTACTTGCCCAGGCAACCAGATACACTAAGCTTTGTATATTAGTTCTGCTCTTTTGGCTTCTGAGTGAACCTTCTAAGGCATGGGAATTAAGGTTGTCTTAAGTAAGTGATTTCGTACTTGGGTGTTTCTTGGGAAAATTAAGATATGGTAATCACTGACAGGGAGTACAAGGTGACCTAGAAAATTAAAAACTAATAATAATAATAAATGACGGAGCCCAAATAAAAGTACCCAGGAGATTAATTTTCTGAATATCACGTGGTCCTCACTACATGTGGACAAAGAGATAGACTTTCAGAGCCTTAAATGGTGAACCTGATAGTCAGGTATACCATACAAATGTATATCTGCTTATTTTATTTGTGAATTACAGTTTACACTCAATATTATCTTGTTTTAGTGTCAGGTGTACAGCATAGTGGTTAGACAGTCATACTTTAGAAAGTGATCCCCCAATATTTGCAGTACCCACCTGGCACCATATGTAGTTGTTACAATACTATTGACTATGTTTCCGACACTGGACTTTACATCTCCATGAAAAAGGCAAAGAGATTGAGAAATACGGGGGTTACAAAATTCATGTCTGTGTTTGCACAGCATTTTCAGAAACCATTTTAAGAGGTTAAGTTTTGTCACTTTAACGGAACAGTGAATGTGAAGGTGGATCTTCAGTCTCAGGAATAGCGTCAAACTCGAGTAGTTTTTGTATCCTTCTCAGTGGTCCTCTGAAAACTGAAGGTAGTTTTCCTGAAAATAGAATACTATTTCTTCTGATATTTTTTCTTCAAAAAATGTAATTGAGGATTAAGGCATTTAGGATTACCATAGTAGTTTTTCTATGACATTTCTTAGTTGTATCGTTTACACCTAAAAATTTTTCTTTTTGTTTTATTTGAGCTCTTTCACCAAGGTCCACAAGCTTTGTCTCTATTTATGATATTATAGTCACCTCAGAAGCCATTGTTATCATTTCTATTTCTTTATAAGTTCCCTCATCAAAATTCATATATGATTACTCATGTGAACATTTGGCAGAACTTTCCTGCTTATATTTATGTCTTCCATAAAACTTAATATAAGTTATCACCCAGAGGAGACATTCAGTAAATGATTCTTTGAGTGGAATTAAATTTGTTTAATTTTTTTAAATATTTCATTCTATTTTATATGCCAAAGTTTATAACTTTCCTTTTTTCTCCTCATTCAACAAATATTTGTTGATGCTATACTATTTGCCAGGAACTTATTACTATTTCTCTTGAAACATTTTTCTCCACAGAATTATAAAGAATAAGATTATAAAATTTGGCAGCTAGATGGAGCCTTGGAGGTTTCTACTTCAATACACTTTGAGATGAGGATATTTTGCAAGCATTTGTAAAAATAACGTCAGGCCTAGGGAAAAACAGCTGGTTGGTGCCAGAATGGGAACTAAAACCCAGATCTTTTGACTTTGGTGCCAGGAATTTTCCTTGTCATGAGTTACTTTTCAAATTTTCTACTATGTTTATAGATGAGAAATCATTAGAGAATGCCATTTGTTGTACCTGCAATAGTTACTGGTTACTGCTTGTCACAGTGAGTCTACTTTAATAGAAGAAAAATACATGTGTAATAAGAATCACAGTCAAGAAACTTAAAATTATTTGTACCTGTCAGTTCAATAACTCTATTATTAGGGATATAACCTAGGGAAATAATCAGAAATACAAACAAGGATTCATGTACAAGACTATTCACTGCAGGTTTTTTATCAAAATATCTAACTATAAATTATGTTACACTTACCTAGTAGAATATCATGCAGTTTCAAAGGATGTATAGTCATGTAGCAAAATATACTTAGTATAATATTAAGTTTTAAAAAGTTACATTGCATACAGTCTAATCTCACTTTATACGATGAAGTTGGATTGCGTGGCAGTACATCCAAGTCTTAAGAAAATAGACTTAACTGTGGTTATTTCTGAGAAATAGGATTACCAGTGATTTTAATTTTCCTCTTTTAGTTTTCTGCATATCCAATTTTATAAAACAAACATTTATACATGTGTAATGAGGAAAGTGAAAAGGAATGCTAGCTTATGAAAAGAACACCTTTTAGTCAAGGGAGGCCCTAGAGGTGGCCAAGCTGAATAGCCACTCATAAGAAAAAAAAAGTTGATTTAAGTGAAGTCATAATACCTCTCTATTTCAAATTTTTTTAAAACTCCTCATCTGAGGACATTTTTTCTTGCATTTTTAGAAAGAGAGGAAAGGAGAGATGAAGGGAGGGGGAAAAATATCAATGTGAGAAACATCAATTGTTTGCCTCCTGTATGTGCCCAGACCAGGATTGAACCTGCAACCTTATGGTTACAGGATGATGCTCTCACCAACTGAGCCACACTGGCCAGGGCTATCTTAAACCTTTTAATGGCCTCTTTACTACTGGTCTGCCATAGTGTTATGTCCCCTAGCTGGACTGAACCTATTAGGTCAGGGCTGGGTACCCAGAGAGCTAGAAATGCTCCAAGAACATGGTCATGACCCCTGGTAGCCTGGTCCTGGGTTCCTGGCAAGTAGTTCCTCTCCCTTCAACACATTCTCAGCCTTACCTCCCTAGCCTGCATTTGAGACCATAGCCTAATCCCACCATGTGCCTACATATGATCTGAGATCATAAAATTTAGGCTCTTGTTCCTATATGTCTCTAAATCCCATAATCTGATTCAATTTCTCATGCTCTTTCATGATTCCACATCGTTCCACTACAGACTGGAGAACACTGCTTGGTCAGCAACAGAATATCCTATACTGTCAACCTCTTCTTTCAATATCCATTCACTTTCATTCTTTAACTGAAACCTGACTGTCTTCAGGGGCCATTTTTTATTAAAGAGAGGCCATTTTCTCTCCCATTCTCTATACCTGACCTGTCCTCAGGGTCTTTCACTGTGACTCACAAAACATTGTCCTTCCTCTCCCTAAAACAAACAAAAACAAAATAAAACAGTTTTTGTGAAGTTCATGCTATCAGGACATACATTTATCTTGAAAATATATTTATTTAATGTTCTGCATGGTTAGCTTCAAACCTGAGCATCTGATGGTGCTTCTGAAATGTCTCCCTAGAGTAAATCTGCACTGAAAAGGCTCACCAGGCTCTAGGTCATTGATGCATTGTAGCACGGTGGCCGTAAACTGAATTGTCATTGTTGAAATGTAACAAATGTTCTCCCTAGATACTGCTGAAATGGTTACAAGAAGGGGTTTAATTCAGAGTGGACTACCCATTTGACTACCGTGGCCCATAAGATTAAGTAAGGAAATGAGTGTAAACACAGGCAACAGAATGGTGGCTACCAGAGGAAAAGAGGAGTGAAGGGGAGTAAAGGGTAAACGGGATCAATCATATGGTGACAGAAGGAGATTTGACATTGGGTGGTAAAGTACCCAATGCAATATATCAGAATTGTACAGTCAAAACCTATACAATTTTATTAACTCATGTCACCCCAATGAATTTAATTAAAAAAGATGTAAACATTTTATGGGGTGGGGGTAGGGGAAGAAAGGAAATGAGTCACCGTCCAAATAAGACAACTTGTAATAAGCCAAAAGAAGAGTCCTATGGACCTTGGCATCTGTGGGCCTCAGCACAGTCCAGGCACACAGTAGGCTCTCTACATATATTTATTAGCTGACTGGCTAAGGAATTTTAATGCCATGCCACATTCCAAACTAGTTTAGCTATAAAGTCCTGCAGCCTAATATTTCCTATTCAACAATCCACAACTTATCATTTTATTTGATCTTTTTATTTGACTGGTTTACTTAAAGATTGGAATTGTAGTATTTGCCACATATAAGAATATAAAACAGGTGAACGTAAGGGCTGCAAAATACTTGTGTTTGTAATTCCAAAATTAAAAGTCGAAAGCTTAATCACACTAGGACCATAGGATGCTTTCATTTGATTGGATGATGACTTACATTTCTTACGGTCTTTCCTCCCTTCCCTTATTTATCTGGTTACCTATACAAAGGGTCCTAAGCAACACTGTCACCTTCTTGGAGCACTTAGATTCTTCAGCAAGTATTTATTCAGTGCCTTCTATGTGTGAGGCACCGTGGGAGCTGCTGGGGATGTAACAATAAACAAGACTGAAAACATCCTTGTCAGGTAAGTGCCTAATATATTTTGATTCTATTTCATTCTGTTGCATTCTAGTAGACTTAGACTTGTATAATAAAATAATAAATTATTTCAATAGAAAATTTAAATTAACTAAAAGAGTTTCAAATCTAGTATCGTATTTGATGCTCAAAGGGGACTTGTTTTACTGATGTCATTTACTGCTGTCAAGATGCCGAACATAACATTAGCAGGACTTGTTCCCAGGGTATGTAGAGACTGAGAATGACATGGAATGGGGGACTGGGGAAATGGCAGGGGGAGCGGGCAAGAGGCAGCACCTGGTGAAAAAATGCATTTTATATACACTGCCCATCATCACTGTTTTGAAATTTCTTAGGCTGTTTTTCTGACACGCTGCTTCCACAACTCCATTGATCACCATGCCTGAACCTATTGTCCTGGGAGGTCTGTTGACCAAGGCTACCTTTGATGTGCATCTTAAACAGATATCCTTCTCACCGGCATTTGGTGGGAAGACCCCTCTCACCACAATCCACCAACCTTGCAAGCAAAGAACATGATCTTTGCCCAGACAACTTTACCAACATCATCCGTGGTAGGGTTTATTTACACTCTTTGAAGACAGGCATGTGACTTTTTTTAATTAACTTCTACAAAGAGCTTCTAAAAGCATTAAACAAGTGAATTATTGAAGGGGTCTCTTTAAGATTAAATCATGATAATTAAATAGAAAAATATGTATATATATATATATTTTATTTTGGAATGATACCAAAGTTTGGAAAACTAGATATTCAAAATAGGAGAAGAAACTCCCATAAAACAAAATCTGCAGGATTGGTTGTATTTGCATCTGTATCTTTATGTCATAAGGCAGATAGCCTAGCTCTGGACTGTCCAGCCAACAGCTATCATTTAGGAAAATGTGTATGTATTGTGTTACCAGAGAAGTCATAGATGGAAATTTTTTATTAGATTATCTAGTCTAATCAGCCCCTTTTGCATTTTTTTCCTCTACAGTTAAACTAGCTATCTTTGTGCCCCACCATGGTTTTTCAATTTTGAAGAAATTTTTTAAAATAACAAAAATCAAAACGAGGGAGTGTTAACTCAGTCAAGATAAGCATATCCAAAGGGGAGGGCTCTCTCTCCATTTCCTCTGTAGGTCTAGGGGTGGAAAAAATAGTAGTCAGATGGAGTCCAGGTTAATCTTGAATGTTTCTTGCTTATTTGGCTATTTAAATATTTTAATTTGATTCTTGCCTGTTCTACACCTTTAAAGAAAAGTAGGGTATTTTTAGATTACAGAAATAACATTTTGTGAGCAGGTGGAGAGGTAGAAAAAATTCCATTCACCAGGTGTCACACAATCAAACTGCACACCAGGTGTAAAAAGTGGAAAAATAACCTTGTAGGGTACCTAAGGAAAATTCCAAGAAAGGCCAGACCATGACTAGCCTAACCCCTGGCAGTCGTTTTGTTTTGTAAGTTGACTACAAAGAAAATACAACTATTAAAAAAGATTAAAAATACCTAATTAGAAATATCTTTAAATCCCAAACCAGGGAGAAGCATATGCAGAGCCAAGTAGAAGTAAGGGGTTTCGGTTCTCGGTGTCACCAACTTTTTCTCGGGTTATTCCTGAGCCTGCCAGGCTCATCCTTCACTCACGTGCAGAAATCCTTTATAGTCATCCAGTCCCAGATAAAATACTACCATGCCCGGGAAGCTTTCTCTGGTTCAAGCCAATTCACTAACACTAGCCACTAGCCACCAACGAAAACAGACATTGGCCTCAAATTGCTGAGCATCTGATGGACTCAACGAACACCAGGTGAGCGCCCACTGCTGGCCAGGCACTATTCTAGTGAGTCAGGCACTACCCACTAACAAGGGGAGGTATCCATAGCATATTGAGAAAAAGAGAAAGGCAGTTGTGATATGTGTATGTGTGTGTACTTATGGGAGTTATAAGCACATAAGCAGTATCACAATTGGTTTGAATTAGAATTATTAAAAGATAACGACATTTGCATAGCAAATTAAAACCTATGAAGCTCGTTCACATTAGGATCGGCAAGGATGCTCAGAAAAAGTCCCACGGGTAGGAAGGATAGCTAGCTTTAATGACTTCATTTTACAAACGAGAAATGCAAGGTGTGGCATACACATATAAAGACATGAACTGGAAAGATACAGTGAAGGGTGAGGCGTGAAGAGAACAAAGGTGACTTCAAGTTTTTCTGTAACACTGAATTGCTTTTATTTCTTTCAGTGAAAATTTGATGCACAGGGGGTAAAAAGTAAACCTTAGTGCATTCTTGGCAATGAGTAAACAATTCTTGCTCTGTGAAACTCTGCTTCCCTGCATTTCAAAGAAAATATTTTCAAAATAACAAAAGGAAAAAACACAACAAAAAGAGAATGAAAAGCACTTTAAGAGTAATCCTTAAATACGACTCCTTCTGTAAGTGTTGTAAAAATTAAATGCAATCTAAGAAGTGGAGATTTGAGCCTGGCTAATAGCAACAGCACTTCATAAGCTGCCCTTTCTTTTACTTTCTTTTTCTTTCCTTTGCTTTGCTTTTTTTTCTTTCTTCTGTCTTCCCCATACTCAACAATTAAGTCATTCTGATTTACATAAGAATTAGAGCAAGTTGCTTATAAGATTTATGCATTCATAGATTTGAGCCATCATGCCTAATTAATAGGTACCTAATTAAAAAAGAGTTTATTGCACAATACACACACATACATTTCACAAACCAGTGACTTAATTTTAAATGGTTATTAGCAGAGTCTGTTTTTTTTTTTCTCCCAATTGGCCTGCTCTTTAACTAGGATTCAGGAATTTAAAAAAAAAAAAAAAAAGAATAAGAAAAGGAAAAGTGATTAAAAAAAAAAAACAACACTCAGGATCAACCTCACGGTGTCTTTTAAGGGTGGCTGTGTGAATGACATGTCTTCCTGAACCTGTAAGCAAGATTTGGCTGCATTATACTTGGAGAAAAGTGAGGACCTGGTATTGATTTTTCCCGATTCAAAGAGTGTGCAGGTGTTTAAGCATTTATGAAATTGATTGACTCCCCTCCAGCAGCCAACTGATAATAAGTTTAAGCTTTGGAGTGAAGCAGTAAAAGGTTTGATTATATTAAAAATGCTAATAGTCATGGGTTCATAAATCTTAAGAGAAAGGATCCATATGCCACATATAATGCATGAAAAAGTTGTTCTTTTATCATGGATAACTCACCATTGTGCAGAGACCTAGTTGATCAGCTATTCCATTATTTGACTAAGTATCTGATGTCTTGTTTTCTTTCAGGAAGGCAGGTGCAGGATGAAGCAGGAAGCCTGCCAAGAAAGATGATAAATTACCATTTGGTGCTGGCGACCAGAGCACTCGGAACGCAGGGCTGCCAGGAATTAAGAGGGAGAGTAACCAGAAACGAGGGGAAATGACTTCTGACTACGACTTGAGAACTGTTTACTTTTGGTCTTCATTATCTTTGTGGTATTTTAAGGACCTCTGTTAGTTTTACAATCTTCAAAATGAAGTGCTGCTTTAAAACAATCAGACACTACCTCAAAATATTGTATTATACCTGCCATGGTCAAATAAAAAAATCAGAGTTGAGAGAGGACTGGTCAATGGGAGAAAATAAATGCCTAAGAAATCAAACAGGGTGAAGCAAAGGTGAAGTGTGGCTGCAGCGTGATTTGGAGGGAGCACCTGGGCTGAGCTGGGAGGGGGTGCTCTGGCCAAGAAAACTTCATTGAGCCAGATAAACTTGTATTGTGTTTCACCATTCAAGACTCAAAAGAATAAAAATAGTAACAACAGCAATGATTATAATCACAGTTTTTAGAATCAACCTGCTTCATTTAACTTCTCCTGTCTATAGGTTATTTTTTCTGTTATCCTATTACAAGTTTATAAATCAGTTTTTAATATTCAGGCAATGACTATCAGAATCACCACCGGCAAAGACTGTTTTTAATTTATTAAATTCAACCAGCATTTATTGAGCACCTAAGAAGTGCCTGGCACTCAGCCGAGTGTTGGGGATATACAGATAAAAGATGCAGACCTGCTCCTGAAATCATGGTTTAGTGGGGGAGAGTCAAATCCAATGCCATGTGCTCAGTGTTATAGTACTGGTACATGGAGTGTCATGAGAGAGGATGGGGGTCACACCTGGGGAGCCTGGCAGGTTCAAGGCAGGGTTCCTAGGAGTGGCAGCATCTGAACTGGCAACGATGGGAGTAACAGTCATTTTCAACATGCCAGCTTTATGTCTAGAACTCAGAATGAAAGTGTGGTTAGTAAAACACGAAATGAGAAGTACTCAGCGTTTTATATCACAAAGGATTCTGGATTTCTGACTAGGGAATATAGAGTTCATTCTGGAGTTAAGGAGAAGTCACTAAAGGATTTAGTGCAGGGGAGCCATGGGATCATTTAGCATTTAGCAGCAAATAGTTACAATATAACATGGTGCGCACTGTAATAGAAACATAATCTAAGCACTATGTGAACACAGAAAAGGTGCTGCTTGTTCTGGGAGTGAAGAGAGGTGAGGTCACACTTCCCAGACATGCTTACACTTAAGATGTGTTTTCGAGGATCAGTAGGAGTTTACCAAGCACAATGGGAATGGAGAGCGTTTCTACCAGGTGAGGTGGAGGGTTATGGGGGGGAGAGGCTGAGAGAGAGAAAAGAAGGGGGGGGAGAAGAAAAAGAAAAAAAAATTATAACAGAGGTATGAAAAGCTTAAGAAAACATTTTAAATGTTGATGACTGGATATACGAATTACACATTTCTAATGAAGAGCACCCTTATTCTCTAATGCACTGCCGTTGACACCTGAGAGAGAGTCTATAGCAGGGGTTTTTTTCCCCCCCACAGGAAATAGACTCATAAATAGAGCAAGATCAAGACTAGATAGAATTGTAGGCTTTGAATATTTTTAAAGTCTGTTTCTCTTAAGAGAATTTAGAGACCAGTGACTCTGAACCCTTCCTTACACCCAGCAGAAAACTGAGGCGCACGAGGGTAAGTGACTCAGGTTGGTAACAGTAGGACACACAGCTGGCAGAGGCCACGGTGAGAAGAACAGCTCAAGGCCCCTTGACCAGCGTGTGACCTGCCCTTTCTCTGTCTCTTTACTGTCACCCAAGCGTGCTTTCTTCTCAGTACTTTGCCAGGCTCTCTGCTTCCAATAAATCACAAGTTCCTTCTATTCACATGTAAAGTCTAGTTTGCTCATTTGTTCCAGTTTATTTTTATGCTACCTGTGTGTTCCCTCTCAGGCACTTAGTAGAATAATATTTTTAACTCAGGTTGTTTTTCCTCTCCACGTCTTCAACACCTGAGATGTTTAGCTGTTAAAATATTAGTCATTCTTTCTGTGCTCGTGTGATTCAGTATCAGACCATCTGAGAGCTAGAATTCATGTTTCTAGCTTAAATCCATTAGGGGCCACTGGGAAGCCTTTGTCCAGCTTCAGTTTGATAAGGGAAAGAGCATGGCCCTCTTTTTCATTAAACAAAGATCAACCAAACAAACAGAAAAGATAATAACAAAAAAATAAGAACGTGTTGCATGTACATAATATACCAATGAATATAGAATCATAACAATTGAACATTACTTGAATATTATTAACATAATAATTGAAACTATAAGTAAAAAATTAAGGAATCTAGTGATTTCTTCTTGATAATTATTTTAAAATAAACACAGCTTTGAACAATGGCCACACTCGGCTGTGTAATGGAGAGGGTACCACTTTCAACTGCTAGACAATGCGTCCCAACTATGTGACTTTAGCTCCACCGCCAACTCTGTAATCTTGAGCTCATCTTTGAGCTATCCTGGCATGTTTTCTCATCTACAAAATGAAAGGTCTGACCTCTTTAATTCTTAATTAGGTGACTGAAAAATCTGTCAAGCTTATTAATATACAGGATGATGTGTCTAAAGATCGAAGAGGTAAGAATAAGGAGGTGGTATGACAATAGGATAGTTCAGTTTCTTTAAGAAGCCATAAGTTGGGGGAAAGAAGACAGAGAAGAGGAGGGAGGAGGGAGAGCAGGAAGGGAGGGCAATGGGAAGCAGAAGAAGAGAAGCCCTCATCACTTACTTGATTATTTCCTAGGTCTGCAGCAGTATTCACATACCTGCATTTTCAGACTGACACACCGTGGGATGTCTCCTGATGTTAAAAGTCCAAGAAGGGAAAGCAGAAAGAAATGATACTTTTTATAACCCCATGAAAAGTATTCGATGTGCCGTCCAGGGTCAAGAAAATGCCTCCCAAGAGTATCCCTGGGTCATCCCTGTTCTCCAGCTGTCTCTCCTTTCTAGGCTCAGAATAAGCTATTACTGAGGGTTTACTCAGGGCCAAACCCCTGGCTGGTTTGGCTCAGTGGATTGAGCGTCGGCCTGCGAGCTAAGTGTCACTGGTTCGATCTTCCAGTCAGGGCACATCAGAGAAGGAAAACTCTGACTCCAAAAAACCTCCGCTGCCTTGCGGCATACCTCTTCAGGGGAAAGGCTAAGGGAGTAAACCCCGACAGAAAATCCGGAGCCGGAGTCCCTAAGGCGGTTTGACGTTGTAGTCAACACCGGCAACTCCTGCGGCGCACCTGAAGCCAAGCTGTATTGACTCCGTCTTTCCCTTGGACCCTTCAGCTGCGAAGAGAGGGGGGGTCTGCTGCATGGGCAACAGCAGACCCTCCATATCACCCTGCCCAGGCTCTGTAGCTTCAGCTTCACTGGAGAGGACACTCCAGCGTCATCGCAAGATGTCGATTCAACACGGGAGGAGACAGATACCATGTCACTCCCGAGTCGGGCTGCACAACCATTCTCGGCGGTGCAGATAGACTCTTAAGAAGCTACACCATCGTCTCTTGAGACGGACGGCTGCCGCCGACGACGACTCAGGGCCAGAAACCATTCTAAGTGCTTTATTATGCATTTGTTCATTTAATCATCACAGCCCAAGGGGGTAGGTGTTGTTAGTAGTTCTGTTTTACAGACAAGGGATTTGAGACACAGAGAGGTTAAGTAATCCACCCAAGGCCACACAGCTGTCAAGTGGCAGAGCAGGATTCAAACCCAGACAGTGTCACTGCCTTGTCTGTGCACTTACATATACCTGACTGTCTGGAATCAGATGTTTCTGTGTTCTTCACATATGAAATGGCTGACCTTGGGTACATCTTTAAACTCAGCCTCATCTTTTTTCTTTTTTTAATACTCACCAGAGGACATTTTTTCATTGCTTTTAGAGAGAGAGAAAGGGAAAGGGAAAAACATGGATGTGAGAGAAAATCATCAGTTGGTTGCCTCTCCATATGCATTCTACCCGGAAATCAAAGCCATAACCTTTGGGTTCGCGGTCGACACTCCTCTAACTGAGCCACGCTGGCTAGGGCCTGAGCCTCATCTATAAACTGAGAACAATAAAACCTATCTCCCTGTGCTATAGCGAGTGTTGAATATGTAAACACTCAGCATAAATGAAGGGTTTAATTTTTCACTCTTGCCCTTAGAATTCTCAAGTTAGGCCCTTACATTTCACAGCCCACAGCTGGTAACTCTTCTTACGGGTCATTGCTCACTTGCTACCCTTTCTCATTGTGGCTGAATTGGGAACCTAATTTTATCACACATTCTTTCATCTGGGCATAGAAAAAGGTGTTTCTTTTTCTGGTGTGTGTGTGTATGTACTTGTTTTGAACATTTTTATATGCACTGAATAAATGAATTCTTCTCAACATTTAGCATTTGCTTCCTGAAAAATAAACTTGTAATACAGCTTGTTCAAATTTGATAGACAGATGTTTCCAGTTGTTATTCTTTCAATCTAGCCAAACACCTTATGCTCAACTTGAAACTGGTTTCCTATAGTTTCCCAGGTCCTAATAGATATGCCAGGATTGAACTCTTTCCTCCTGATATTTTAACTTCTTGGTTTTATCCACATTTAGCACATTTTAGAGTTTTCCTTCAAGATAAAATAGCCTTTTCTTTCTTTTCTTTCTTTTTTTTTTTTTTTTTGAGAAAAAGAAAGCACCACTCTTTTTTTCCATCTATACTTTACTTAAGAGATTTATAGTAAATGCCTTATCTAAGTCCAGTTGAATGTTAATCCTTAAATACCAACTCTATATTTTTATTGGCATTTCCTACATACCTTCATTTTCTTCAAGCTGGTAACTTGAAAAGCAGAACATTATTTCTGTAGGTTGAAAATCTGATGAAAACAAAAGAAAAGAAGTTGATAGAACTAGGAAAATAGGATATAACAGGTATCTTTTAAGTCATACAAATACCATAAGTAACCAATAATTTTGAAACCTATATTAAACACTAATTTTTGGGAAAAATGTAAAAAAGTCAATATTGACACAAAAAGAAACAGATCCTTGAGTGAACTAACCTATTTAAGATATTAAAATTGTATACATAAGAACAATTCTCTCCCCTTCAAAATAAAGTTCTAGGCTCAGATAGTTTTATGCCAAATTTCAAATGAGTCAATAATCCAGATTCAAATATATTTGCTCTGGAACAGAAAAATAAGAAAAGTAGACCAATTTATTTATGAGGCTATGAGTTTATACCAAGAATTAGGTAAGAACATATAAGAAGAGAAATGTTATAGATTAATCATATTTTATAAAATAGATGCAAAAATCACAAATAATTTATTAACTAGCTGAACCCAATAGAACAAAAATGCATTGTGATCAAGTAAGGTTTTTTCCTCCAAAGAAGCTAGATATATAAACATTTTTATAACAAAGCAGGTTAATTCATATTAATGAACTAAAGGAGAAAGTTACACATTAATCTCAGTAAATATTGGGGAAAATTTAATAAATTTCAGTACCAAGATAATATTTTTAAGAAGCTAAAATTACAGATAGGAGAGAACTTCAGTAACCTAATAAAAAGTTACCTATCAAAAATCTATAGCAAGCATAATACTTGATGAAAAACTTTTCACTTATTTCGTTTAATGTTGGAAAAAGGCAGAAATAACTATTCTCATCATTATTATTATTCATAGTATTTGTGGAAGATTATAAAACCCTTCCTAATTATTCCCTGTCCCTTCTACCAGACCCATCTCTAGAGAGCTATTTCCTGGGACCCTCCAATTAGCAGACTTTCTGGCCCATTGATACCAAGTTTGGCCATCCCACATCCGACAAGAAGCTTTATGAGCTACCACATAATTCTGCCATTATTCTTTTTCCTCTGCCATAGAAAGCCATTTCTCAGATGGGGCTTGTCCTTCCACCTAGATCCCAGAAGAAAGGAGACAGAGCTGTAGCCAACCACAACCAACCTGTGATTCATGGGTAAATGTAATCAAGAAATAAATCTTTGATTTTGTAAACCCCTGAGATTTGGAAATGTTTCTGATAATCTAATGAAAGCTGACCAAAATGTTACAGAAACAGGGGAGTCCAAAAACAAACCCCAGAGTTTTCGGCTGGGAGATAGGCAGCAGGAAGCAGCTTTCAGGATGCCCTTGCATGCCTGGAGCTAGTGGCTGGATACATTGTTGCAAAGATCCGCTTTACTTCCAAGACTCAGGAAGATGGGAGGGGTCTTGAACTGTGGGCTGGTACGGAAGAAGCGGACAGAGCCTACGTAGGTTTCTGTGAATGGTCAGAACTGTTTGCAACACCCACTGCGTGAGAGGACGCAGTGGGAGAGAGGAGGCAGGGAGGAAGAGAGAAGCAGCTGCGGACATTTTGGGCTGGCTCTGGCTCTAGAAGGCTCTCTCTCTCAGGCTCTCTCTGGCCCTCACGCCCTCACTCTCTGGCTCTTGTGGGATCCCTCCATCTGGCTTGGAGAAGGGGTCTCCAGGCGGCTTTAAGAAGAGGCTCTTGCCAGGCTCCTTGGAGAAGGAGAGGAGATCCATGCGGTTTGCAGGAAGAAGGCAGTTTGCAAGGAGGCTGAGAATCCAGGCGGTCCTGCATTGAGAGCTGGAGGGCACCACAGCACAGAAAGGACCTCCCCAATCAGAACTGAGTGATTGGCAGCTGCTGGTAAAGCTGAACTGTGCCTAGGAAGTAGGGAAATGATGTTTCTGACTTTCCTAAGACTGGCCAGGTCTGGGAGGGGGAGGCAGGACTTTGTGTAAATAAACAATTCTTTTTCTTTTCACCAAACTCTGGTATTCAGAGTTATAATCCTGGCGGCGGGCAATCGGGCCCCTAACTAAACAGCCCGTGGGTTCTGTTTCAATCGGAGCAGCCCAGGCGTTCTGTTACAAAAACAGTCCTGGCGGTCCTTCCCAACATAACAAAGTTTTTATTAGATATAAAGACTGAAAGAGAAAAGGCATTATCATCATAATTTAATGATCTAGTGATTTCTAATAAAAACCCAAGAAAGGCAAAACACTAAAAAAACTAGTAACATTGAGAGAGATTGTTGGATACAATATTAACCAAAACACTGACAACTTATACCAGCAAAAGTATACAAGTGATACTCATGCCTCAAAAAAGTGGACCATTATTTCCATCTCTTATGTGTGGGCTGCCCACACAGCCTTCCTTCCAAAGAGTACAGTATGAAAAGGGGAATAAAAAGAATAACTTTACAATGGAGAAACCAGACAAAGACTGCCTCCCCTGAGTGATCAAGGTTAATATCAATATTAAGTCATGTTGATAGTATCTACTCTTGATATAATGCAATGAGAATGGGAATTTTCCTCTGAGATCTTCCCTTCCAAAACCATAATCCCAGTCTAACCATGAAAAAAAAAAAAACATCATACCAATCCAGAGAGACATTCTGCAAAATTCCTGACTGATACTCCTCAAAATGGTCAATGTCACCAAAATAAGGAAAGTTTGAGAACTTGTCACAGGCTAGAGAAGGCTAAAGAGGATCTGTGTTCAAATCATGGCTTGTTTCCCCTTGATATCAAGGCCAGTTTCTTCATCCCTCTAGAAACAAACCTACTCAGATCATAGTCCACTGATATTTAACTGTTTACATTTGACTTTGTTTATTGATTTAGTAATTTGTTCATGGACATGGGAAATAAATGATGTGTCGAATGCTGTCTCAACATAGAAGTATAAATATCTGACTATATTTTGGATCCTAAAAAGACAAGATTAACTTAAATATCACAGAGCAACAATACAATGGCACATCAGAGACAATGGCAGCCAGAGCTAAATTTCTAACGATATTCATATTTGTATTGAAACCTTCCATGTATCGGATACTATGCTAGGACTCTGACAGGCATTGTCCGTTGCATTTAATCCTCACAATAACCCTTTAAAGTAGAGACAGGAAATGTCAACCTCATTTGGTAGATGAAGAAACCGAGGTTCAGAGAACATCACCCAAGTGGAGAATAATGAAGCCAAAACTTGAAGTGTGGATCAGAGATACAGTTAACTACACATAACAGAAATTAGACTTTAGTGATTTAACCAAAAAAGTGTTTAACTTTCTTCAGGTAACAAGAAATCCAAGGGCAGAGAAATAAGGGCTTGCACATTAGCTCAGGAAGTCACCAAAGACCCCATTTCCTTCTAGCTTGCAGCTGCACCACCCTAAGCGTGTGGCTGTTACCCTCACAGTCAGGAGATGGCTGCTCCACCTCCAGGCATTGCATCCATCATGAAGCAGGAAGAAGGGGAAAAGCCAGGGACAAAGGGCATGCCAGCTGCATCAGTTACTTTTGATCAAGAAAATGGTAGCTTTTCCAGCAAAAGTATACAAGTTATACTCCCTTGCTGACCAGAACAGGTGAACATAGCTACTCTAGCTACAGTAAGGAAATATGGAGATGATAGTATTTTTTAACTAGCATATTGTTGCCCTGAATAAACCTGAGGTTCTGTTACTAAGAAGCAGAGAATGAATATTTGGTAGACAACCACAATGCCAGTCATGAATTGGATGGCAACTGAATGCTAAAGCTCTATCAATAAAAGTGTTTGTAACCTCTGTCCCAATGCAGAATCAGAAATTCTACCCTCTCCTTTAAAGAAAAATGCGTGATGGTTTTGTGATATTGCTTTTTCTGAAAACCCAGCCCTGCAGCAGAGGAAAGAAGCTCGAAGGTCGTCCAGACTCTCTAATCACCCCTTGCCTCCCACACCCTTTTCAATGAAGTAAATGACCATCAAGCCTTCTGATCCCCGATGACCAAACACCGAAAATAATTTTCTTTGAAAAGACTTTGTTCAACCTAATTTGTGAGTAAAATTTCCTAAGAGCAGCAGTGAAAGGCCTAAGATAATGAGGAAGTCTTCAAACTCAGGGGAACTGATGAAATCTGCTCTCAAAGTTACCATACACCATTAATCAATTGTTACTAGGCAGAGTCACGGAACCCAGATAGAGGTCAGCAGATCACATGACCCACGGCATGCCAAACTGCCTGTGTCTTGCTGCTTAAACTAAGGCAGAAGGGACTTTCTAAGTATTCCACTTAGCAGAATTCACAACGTAAGCTGATTTTTCATATTGAGGGTGCAGTTCAGACTGTAGAGAGTCACTCAGTAAAACAAAGCAGAAAAGCTAAAGGGAGGTGGCAAATAGCATATGTTGCACAATACAAAGAAAACAAATTGGAAATAAAAATTACATTTAGGACTTCACACAGTTTCACTTAATGTGTCCTTATTGAAAAATTGCAAGCACTTTTACTCATAACTTTCCATAAACATTTCCATTTAATCTTGTCCCCTTTTATTTCAATCCAAACCACAGTTGCTGTATTTCATCATTTTCTACAGAGTATTTTGATCTTTCAGATGCCTTGTAAACTAGATGTCATTATGTCACACTTGTGACAGATCTTGCTCTTCATCGACTTCTGTTTGATACTGCTCTCATGGTAAGGCATTTTATTTGTAAGTAAGAGTGTCTTTAGACAGTTTTGAAAGGTAGGTACATAACCATCTTCTTTAACTATTATTTTAGCAAAACCCAAAATCCCAAACTACCTTTCTGTTAGGTCATTCTAGAATTTTAATACTGAGGAAAAATATAAATTAAAGCCTGTCATTCAAATCATACTTGGGAAAAGGCACTGGGCAATGACCACATTCAATAGAAATATACAAAAAGAAATCTAGAGAAAAGAATTGGGCAACGTTAAGGTTCTGTTTTTATACCAGTTTAAATATGGAACAGGTTGTATGATTCCATTATATACTTGGAAGTCCCTAGTTTTAGTTTCTGAAGTAAGAGAAGTCCTGTGTTTTGTCAGATAAAAACTTTGCCACATTTACACCAAAGCAGAAAAATCTATGTAAATCTAGTTCACCATGACAAAAGGTGAAGAGGCAAAATGATTTAATTTAGGATCTCTGGTTTCTATTGGTTTAGGCTAAATCTTTTCTAACTTATATTACCATTATTTTTTAGTTCTAGAAGTCAGATGAAATGCTTAGGAATTCTTCTATAAAGGACAGGAGATAATAAGTTAAATGTTGCATGTATTTTGACCAGCAACTCCACTTTTAGGGATATACCTTATAAAAATAATCATAAGCGTACATCTAAGGATATGTGAAGTGCAATCATCATATCCATCACAAAAATATTTGCTGTAGTGAAATATGGAACTCCCTAAAATGTCTCAAAATAATTAATTGGTTTAATTAAATTATAATGATACAATAAAATTTTCTGTAGCTAGGTGAAGATCACCATTGTTGATATTGCAAAGATATCCACAGTGCATTGCGATAGGGGAAAATCAGCTTAGAGAACAATGCATGTGATTTGAGCTCAGTTTTCCAAAAATGGTACTAAAATGTAATATGCTAAGAAAAATGTATGAAAGAATATGCCACAAAATGTAAACAATGGTTGTGATTGAGTTACTGGGCCATAGGTAATTTTCACTTTTCCACAATAGATAATGCATGCAAAGGTCATAGCATAATATCTGACATATTTTGGGTCTCAATGTATATTAGGTATTATTGCTGTTAGGGTTTTAGCTCTGTGAGCCATTGCCTCTGATGTGCCACTGTGTTTTGTATCTCTGCAAGTAATTTCTTTCTCTTGTCTCTCTTTTTTATAACAATAATGAGAAAATTATGCAAGAAGTAATTTCCATTTTAAGGGGAAAAAAAGTTTGGAGGGGGGGTTATAAGAGAGTTTCCTGCACCAATGGCTGCTTTCCCATCTGGGTTAGTGACATGTGTGCAAAGGGCCTAAAGAGAGAGGTGGAGGGTAAGCAAGCAGGAAGGCTTCATCGCACTAAATAAAAAGCAAACAATATGCATATCAGCATCCTAAGATGTACTACTCTGCTGGGAAAACTCTAGACAAAAGAATTATCGGACACAACAGTTCAAAGCATATTGCACCTGTCAAAACGTCTGTCATCTTCTATAGAAATGCACCATTCTAAGAGAGAAAAGGGAAACTTTAGCAAAGTCACTCAGGAACAACAGCTTACTTTGTCTCCTTCCTCTAGCCTACTCCTCCATCTGAAAGCCATTTAGCTCCTTGCTAAAGATTGCCTGGAAGGACCAGACAATAGGAAGGTCTCTTTCATTGTCAAGGACAGTTACACTTTGAAGATGATGTTCAAAAGGGGTTAAAATGGGTCAACAAGCAATTGTTGGGCTTATGCAAGGACATGTGAAGAGAACATTGTTAAAGTCACACACAAAAAAATCTGGATCTCAAATAATTCAACTTTAACCTAGAAGAGGTGTGGGAAGGAAAGAGCTAACGCAAAATACTGATTTCATTCCAAAGAATTAACGGGGGAGGGGATCTACCCCTATAGGATTAATTAATAGACAGTTTGGGGATGGTCTTTGCCATTCCAAACATAAACTCACACTGTGTATTAGAAAGACAAGTATAATTTAGGGTAAAGTGAGAAAAATGTGATTTTTTAAAATGATGTAAAATATGCAAGTCGTGCTAATTCCATGCAGACTGTCACATTTGTAAGAATTATATTTTCTGGATGCACTTTAGAAAATATGTCTAGCATTTAGTCAGATGATAGGTAAATGGCAAGGGGGTGGATGGGGATATTTAAACAGTAGCTATTACATTTTGTAACTTCTTAGGTATCCTTATGAGGGAAGTTTAGAAACCCTTCTGAGAAAAGCTGATCTAGAGAGAAGCAGGATAGCAAACTCAAGTTGCCCCACATAAGTTTTTAGTCTGGCTCTCATGCAGGTCACATGATTTTGGACAAGAAACTTCACTTCAGTTTTCTCAGTTTCCACCTGAGGAAATAGCAATAGGCCACAGAACTATTGGGAGAATTAAAGGAGATCCTGCAATCAGGAGAAATGAAAACATAGGTCCATACAAAAACTTGTACACGAATGTTTATAGCAGGATTAACCATAACAGCAGAAAGTAGAAACAACTCCAATGTCCATCAGCTAAAGACTAGATAAACAAAATGTGGAATAGTCATGTAATGAAATATTATTCATCCATAAAATGGAATAAGATACTGACACATACTACAACATGGATGAATCTAGAAAAAAAGTATGTTAACTGGAGGAAGCCAGTCACAAAAGACCACAAATTATAGAACTCCATTCATACTAAATGCCAACAATAGGGAAATCTATAGAGAGACCGAAAGTGAATTAGTAATTGTTTAGGGCTGGGGGGGTAGAAGGAAGGGTAATACAGGAAGATGATAGCCAAAGGGAAAAGAGTTTCTATTTGAGTAGATTAAAATGTAAAAATTGACTGTGGTGATGGTTGTACATATTTGTAAATATACTAAAAAAGAGTGAATTGTATACTTTAAATTGGTGACTTGGAAGGTATGTGAATTATATCTCAATGAAGCTGTAAAAATAAATAAAAGAAACCAAGCAAAAATAATGGTCAAAATCTTTGTGGCAATAAGAAAACAAAAGTTTTGTTTTGTTTTTTAAGGAGGGGGGAGACATACTGTATGTAATAAGTGAATCAGAACACTACTGGCATATATGATAAGTACTCAATAAACATTGACTATCAGTATAGTTTTTGTGAGTATTTTTGGAAAACAATATTGCTGCATAGTCTAATAGACTGAAACTTCCATTTTAATCTTAAGGTATTCATCATTAGAGATCATTTTAAAATTAAGTTTATCCCCTGAATATCCAATGACAATCTATGCCAATTGAGGACCTGGGCTGCAACCCAGGCATGTGCTCTGACTGGGAATTAAACAAGCTATCCTTTGGTTCACAGGCTGGTGCTCAATCCACTGAGCCACACAAGCCAGGGCGATTTCAAAATAAAATACCTTTTTTTTCTTATCTTTTATGAATTTGTAATGTAAGTATATTAAATTATTTATAACTGTCAAATCTTTAAGCTTTAGAAATTGACTAGGTACAGAGACTCAAACAGGAGAAAATTGAGAAAGACCATTCATTCTGAAAGATACTCACGATTGAATTTATTAATTTTTTTACAAAATCTTTGGACTGTTTTCCAAAGATCATATGTATTATGCCTAGATAAGAAGAGGAGGAGGAGGAGGAGGAGGAGGAGGAGGAGGAGGAGGAGGAGGAGGAGGAGGAAGAAGGAGAAGAAGAAGAAGAAGAAGAAGAAGAAGAAGAAGAAGAAGAAGAAGAGGAGGAGGAGGAGGAGGAGGAGGAGGAGAAGGAGAAGGAAGAAGAGGAAGAAGGAGAAGAAGGAAAAGAAGGAGGAGAAGAACAAGAAGCTTGTTTTGGTTATCAGTTTTCAAAATCTCAAACAATTCAAAAGGATAAAAATGGTAAAATTCATTCCCCTCCCCCACAAGAACCCAACTCTTCTCTCCTTTCTCCCAAACACCATGGATCAACACACACACACACACGCGCGCGCATATATATATAATTTTAATAGATATACAGGTATATTTCACTTTATAAAGTAAGTTATTTATGCCTTTGGCCTTGTTCAAAGATAAATTCACTAAGAAACTAATGAAATTTAAGCTTTATAGCTCTTCATTGCAAAGGCCCTCTACTTAACTGTATCAATGATTCTTTTCCTTAAAGAATCCCCCTCAAAATATATAAGCTCAGGGCAAACATTGATCCATCTCTGGTTGCTACTTCCGATACTACACTTTACTTTCAAATCCTACACTCCAGAATCAAGTTTAAATCCTGCCATGTGAGGCCTTCTATGATTATTGTAACCCAAATTGACCTTTCCCTTCTCTAAGTTTCCAGGGTATTAATTCACTAAACAACATCAAAATCTTTGAGTTTTGGAACTTATATGCATTTTGTATATTATGGTGTATAAACTATATACATACATCATGTATTATCCACCAGGTTCTCAAGTAACACCTCATAATCAAATATATTAATACATCTCCATCAAAATAAATTAATATTCACACTGAGATAAAGGCTATAAATAACTTAACTTTAGTTTGAATGATAACTAACATCAAATGAGTTATAAAAGAACTTCTAGTTTTCAGAGATTCTTAATTTCAGAATTATGGCTAAAGGATTATAGACCTATTATTGTGTCATTATTTATGTCTCACCAGCTAGGTTTTACTTGACCAAAATAGCTCTTTGACTCATAGCCCCAGAGAAAAATGTCTGGCATGTAAGTGGGTGTTCAATAAGTTTAATAGAATCAATGAATTAAAGGACTAAGTCTTGTACTAGGTTGAGCTTGTCAAGGAAAAAGATTGTGTTCTTTTTTAGTCACCTCCTTAGCACTAAGGCTAGTGCCTGGCACACTGTGAATGATTAAAAATGCTGAGTTGACTCACACTACTCAAATCTCTCACAATAACTACCCAGGATCATAAGTATTCCATAAACACTTCACAGCTGATCCCAATATCACTGACTTACAAAATCATATTGATTCCCATAGGGAAAAAAAAAAGGATGAGTTGGAGGACATTGAGGGAGCAGTAAGAGAAGGAGCCTAGACATGACAAACAGTTCTGGAAAAGTAATGATGCATGGATGAGTATTTCACAGAGGCTTTGGGCTGTTCAAGAGGTCTCACACACACCTTAAGAATTCTGGAGCATTTTTCATAAGGTCAAGTCATTTTTCACAATGTCACGTCTTCTCCTGACAACATTCTCTTTCCTGGGTCCCTGCTTGTCTGGGTAGTTTCAGACTTTTATAGAGAGATGGGTTAAAAAAGAGATCACAGGGTAGTAGATACTGCCAACTGGAACACAGTACTCTAAACTGAACTTTTCTGTATGGAAGACTCCGCATGTAATAGTGTGTTAGTTTTTCAACTACATACATTGTTTTTTAATACAGAGAGTGTGTGAGCATGGGTGTTGGAGGCAATGACTGTTTGGGTGAATTGCTTTGACTCCCATGTTTCAGTTTGCTCTTTGGTAAATAGGATGCTACTACTTACCTCACAGGGCTGTGATGAAGGTGAAAAATATGATATATAAAATCTCCTCAGAAAGGAATATAATCACATGGTCACCAGAAATAATACTGTCAGTGAAAGGCTTTTAGATCTATAAACCCTTAACTTAGCCCTGTAAAACCAATGATAATATTTATACTAATTATTGCTGATATTAGTCACAATACAATGACTTGCATTTGTATAGTGCTCGTGATTTCTTAAAGGCTTCATTTGATAGAAAACTTAACCCGCAAATTATCCTTGCAGTACACAAAATATGTTATCTCAATTTAACAGTGAAGAACCTCCAGCCAAATGATGGAGTGACACTAAGTTCAGGTCACAGTTACGGGAACATGTTATTCAGATCCAGGTTGACCCCAACACCTTAGTTCTTTCTTAATTCTCCCTCTACAGCATCCCATTCCTTTCACAAGTCTGACGTCAGTCAACTCCAATTAAACTTGAAAAATGCCACCATCTTTAGTAAACCTCAAAACCACATTCCCTCCCCTTATTTTCTGAGCTTTCATTCACAGGGATGATGCTGTTTCAAGCAAAAAGAACTATGTGTTAATAATCCCTGACCCTACTTTTCTCTTTTAAACATTGCATGACTTCGACTCACAGTTACCACCTCACACTCTGCACCTTGTATCAGGAGGAGAGGGAATATAAGTAGAGTTTCTATACTTACCTTGCTTTGGCACCAGTAGCATGGTATAAAATCTGATTCATAGATGTGTATTGATGGAATACGTACACATAGTCGTATGTACCTATATACTAGCTGAATAATACAGTATACAATAATATAGCTTTACATATGAACATATTTTAAATTTGGATAAGATCTGATACTTGTTTTTGACTAACTTTTGGCATCTGAATCCAAAAATGACCCCAGTTTTTCTCTATCACATCAACTTTTTAAGGTACAGGATACCCTTCTTTTGTTCCAGAAATCATACAAAATGTACATACAAAGGAAAATAAAGAAAAAATTACCTGAATAGACTGTTTATTTAGAGTTATTTTATTCATATAAAGGCTATATATTGTTACTCTAAGTCAAATTGTGTACAAGTAGTAAAATTCTGCTACCAAACATACATATTAAGAAATTTTATCTTTTCAAATGACAGGCTAGGAAATGCCAAAATGAGATACTTAAAACAATCTCCTTCAGTTGGCAAAGCTTAAACAAATTGCTTCATGAGACCCAGTTTTACATGCAGAGGTGGGAAATACTGTTTTTTCTGTCAACAAGAGGCTCATGTAGAATGTTTGGAAAACCAGGTTTGAGGTCAGATCTTGGAGGCCAGTTTGACTCCACCTAATGCTTCTCATGAGCTCTGCTGTCCCACATACACAGAAAACAGGGATACTTGGTGTATCCATGTTGCTGACCAAGATGGAAGCAAACCATTTTAAGGTCAACACAGATGATCCAGTTGTGCTTGTGATATTGCAACAGATCAATGACCCTCTTTATGTCTTCATATTCTTCATAAAAACAAACTGAATGGCCAATTGGGACTGCACCAAATAAATTGCCATTTTGGAGAAGGACACACTTCAAGCTCTGCTTTGAGCTACTGATGAACCGTCATCATTTGATTGCATTATAGATTAGAATTCCCAATTCCTCCATTAAACCATGTATGTTATGGCAATACACAAAGCCACCGTCACTTCAAAAGTACTGCAGAAGTGGACCTTCTCTTGATCGAAAGTAGGATACCTTCGCTCCTTTTTCAAGCAAGTTTTTCTCATGCAGTCTTGTTTGTAGGAATTCTGAAACCTTTTTGGATAGTCCCAAATCTCATGCCAAATCATTCAACTCATGCTGATTAAATCCCATATGAACTGAGTCATCTTCAATTTCAAAATCTTCATCCTTGCTGTCACTTAGTTCTTCACCATACTCCTGTTTTTTGAAAGAGGGTAGTTCAATGAAAACTGGCACTGAGATTTCAGCTAAATGAGGCACTGGGCATAGAGCAGATGGTAGACTAGGATACTCTATTTTACATTTATTTTTCTTGTTATATCCTGACATTTTCACTATACAAAAGTAACAGTCACTTGAATGATCTCTGGGCTCTCGCCAAACCATAGGTATACCAAATGGCAATTTATCATGTGTTCCCTTCGTCCACATCCATAAACTCTTGACACACTGCTTGCACACCTTGTGAGGGGCCCAAGACTTACGTTGATCACAAAGTTTTACTTTAAAATATGCAAAATAGGCTTGCCTGACAAATGCACTGATGTTTGCCCTTTGACTGGGAATGGTGAAACTGCCACAGGTAGAACAAAATGAATCAGGGTTGTTTAGGCACTTATGACAAGAAATAGCAGAGGCAGACATGATCTGAAGGAAAGGAAATAAGTACATATGTAAATTGAAAAATAAATTTTGCTTACTCCTCGTATACAGACAAGAACTCCGACTATACTTCGGAATACGATTCACTATGTAAAATGGCACACAACTTCTCATCACACTGTGTCATGTGTGACTGAATAGCCCAGGCAAATATGAACCTGCTATTGGTCTCCAAGGTCATCCCCACCCCTCCCCACTCAAGGGAGGTTTGCTCTCAGCCAATAGGAGAGCACTAGTGCTTCCCTCGATCCAGGCTCTATCCAGCCTAGAGTGGTTGCATTAAGATAAGCTGTACAGAAAAACTTGAAGTGATAGAAGAAAACTAACTGCAGTTTTGAAATCAACATGCCTATTTAAGTCTAAAGCAGCTGAAAAATCGAACTCAACAGGAATCATGTTAAAAATTGTTCCCCTGTGTAATATGTACATAATTATCATTAAAAATAAAACTTCATCATTTATGAAATGAAGGTAATAATAGTAGCAAAATTTCATAAATCCATTGTGAGGAGTAAATGAAATAATACATGCTTAAACTCAATCCCTTATACACAATATATATTCAATAAATGCCATCTGTATTATAATATTATTTATTTTACATATTATAGAAGGATTCATGATTCATAAACATTCACTAGAGACTGCTTTAAATGTTTAGTTTCTTCAATGCACCAATTCTTAAAATTTATCAATATCGATTTTTCAATGCAACTTTTAAAAAAACATTTTTTCTGAAAGTGGTATGTTATCTTCTTAGAAGACATACATAGTATATAATAATAAGTGTATCATAAGTCAAATCATATAACCCTGAAGAAATAAAAGCAATCTATAATTCAGAACTTCAGCAAGTTATTTTATACCACAGGACTTCATCTATTTCTCAGTGACAGTATTATAAATAAATAAATATTATAAATGTTCTAAAATTGATTCATCCTGCAAATAACTATTTCATTAAACACTGTTTTCACAAATAATGGCATTGAGAAAGATCGAAGTATGTTTATCTTGGTGCATTTGTGTCAAGTTCTAGTACAAAAGTTGACATCACTCAGACAAACTTGAATACCTGCAGTTCATGACTATGATAGCCAAAGTTGAAAATGCTCCTCATTCATTATCTAAATAAGCTTGGTCAGGGCTGAGCCCACTAACCTTCTTCCCACCAGCGATACCTCACTACAGTCCTCCAAGGAAGAATGGGTTCCTAGAGCTATTTATTCAGGGTTGCTGTCTTGAGCTCTGATTCTTTCTTCACTTCTTTGAAAAGAAACCCTTACTTTAAATCCTACTAGTTTACATGATTTTTGGTATATTTAGAGTAGAGTTTTGAGCGATGTTTTCTCAAGTGTGCACCACAGAGCATGAGTACTGCAAGATACTTATAGGTGTTATTTTTTTAAGTACATATATGTGCATATACACCTATGTATCGGGGCTCCCTGATCAAAGAATATTGGTAAACAGAGCTTACCATTTTTTTTTTAAAATCATGATTTCTAAGAGGGAGCAGACTGGGCCACATCTCTCAGACATATTTATCTGTAAGCTCTTCAATCTCACAAAGCATCTTTCGAGTTTCAGTGTTCCATGAAACACACTTTGGGGAACTGCTGTAGAATACGGTATATCACATATTTTCTATCTTTTGCTTATATCCCTTTTCTCAGTTTTGAAGAGAATTGTTTCTTCTGGATTGTATTTGTAGTATATTTGCCATTTTCCACTTCAAATGAGGCAATCCATTTGCTATATCAAAAACAGTTTCCAGCCCTGGTTGGGTGGCTCAGTTGATTAGAGCATCATCCCGTGTACCAAAAGGTTGCAGATTGATCACTGGTCAGGGCACATACTCAGGTTGTGGGTTTGATTCCAGGTTAGGGAGCATTAAGGAGACAACCGGTCAGTGTTTCTAACATCAATGTCTGTCTGTCTGTCTGTCTGTCTCTCTCTCTCTCTCTCTCTCTTCCCAGCCCTCTCTCTTGCTCTCCCTCTCCCTCTGTATCTCTAAAAACAAAAAATGTCCTAGGCTAAGAATAAAAATATTTTTTTAATTTCTACTACTGAAATAAACCATTACAAATTTTTGGCTGTTTTAGAATTACTTAAAGTAATAATTTCTTATCTGAAAAAAATCAGTTGCACTAACTAATAGTTATATAGCAAATTAAAATATTCTAGAATCAAAATTTTACATAAAATCAATGAGTTTGGCCGCATACTTTCCTCTAACCAAATGGCATGAAGTTGAACTTATGGTTATCATATGACTCTGGCAAGCAGATGCCATTCTACCCTCAGAAAATCATAGCAATTACCACCGATAACACATTTACTTTCTTATAATAAAATCATTTTATATATAAGTAATAAAAATAAATACATAAAAGTAAAAACACGTATATTATAAAATTATAATATATCTATATAATATATAAATATTATATATAATATCGTCGTCGTCGTCGGCAGCCGTCCATCTCGAGAGACGATGGTGTAGCTTCTTAAGAGTCTATCTGCACCGCCGAGAATGGTTGTGCAGTCCAACTTGGGAGTGACACGGTATCTGTCCCCTCCCGTGTTGAATCGACATCTTGTGATGACGCTGGAGTGTCCTCTCCAGTGGAGCTGAAGCTACAGAGCCTGGGCAGGGTGATATGGAGGGTCCGCTGTTGCCCATGCAGCAGACCCCCCCTCTCTTCGCAGCTGAAGGGTCCAAGGGAAAGACGGAGTCAATACAGCTTGGCTTCAGGTGCGCCGCAGGAGTTGCCGGTGTTGACTACAACGTCAAACCGCCTTAGGGACTCCGGCTCCGGATTTTCTGTCGGGGTTTACTCCCTTAGCCTCTCCCCTGAAGAGGTATGCCGCAAGGCAGCGGAGGTTTTTTGGAATCAGAGAAGGAAAACTCTGAGTCTTAAATGTAGTCATACTATATACACACGTATATTAATTTGAACTGAAGTGGGTAAAAGCAGTAGGATTTTGCAACGTCTGTGTATCAAACTATATGCATCCAAGTCTAAGGAAAAATTTCAAGGAGCTTGAGTGTATATGGATGTATTGGTCACATCAATTTGTGTTTCTCAACATTGAAAAAATATACTACATTAAAACGGAAAAAATTAAACCCATAAAATCATCTGATAAAGCCAATCTCTGCTATGTTTAACTTAACTAAAATAAAAAACAAATGCCTCAAGTAACCAGTTCGATAAAAATGTTCCCTAAGCTGCTCCAGTGTTTTTGTTACGAATCGGAACATTCAGTATCTCTTTTGCATTAAACTTAGTTCCAAGTGTTTCAGGGCCTCAGAGGAGGATCTAGTTTCAGGTTTCTAACATAAAAACCTTAATACAGCCTGAAGAATTCTCCTTGCCACTTCAGGAGTAATCAAATTTCATGTTAACTATTAAATTACAAACATGCACTTACGTTTCCCAAACCTCTGTTTAGAAATTCAAAAGGCCCTTAGAAAACATCCTTCAACCAAATCCCAAGCTGGCAAGTGAAACCATTTACCTGCGAGAGCTAAACAAAGGGGGGGGTCCTCGCAGCCCTGCAGGCACGTTGCGAAGTGGCACGCGATGTACCCCATTCCCATTGTGAGGCACAAATTCTTTGTGACACTGGGAGACACCGCGGAACAAACATACCATTAGAAATGCTTCAAAAGGAACATTTTTGGCTGCGATAGAGACTTTTGACATTATTTATTAGGTTCAAAACTGCTTCACAAAAGCCGCACAATGGTTCTGTGGAAACCAGTGCATCTGAAGCCCTTTTTGTTGTTCTGGGCAGGCATTGATTTGAAGACGGGCTTCGCCCGCGGAACAATCCCCTCGCAGCGGTCAGCGTAAGTGAGCATTCACCCCCGGCCTGGGAGGGGCCTGTGAACAAGCCGTGTGGAAGCGCTGGGGTGGGCGGACGGGGGGAGAAGAGCCAGCCTTGATTAACCTCTCTGAAGGGAGACGAGTGGGAGCCCCGGCAAACTGAGAAAGGGGCTCTCCTGCCAGATTGCCATGGAGGGAGGCGTCTGCCGTGGGCCTCCTTGTCCCCAGGAGATGAGGATGCTTTGGGAGCATCTCCGGTGCCATGGCAACTGCGCCTCTTCCGACGGGATTTCCGGGCGCGCCCTGGAGTCTGCTTTGGGAATCCGGGTTGGCCAGAGCGCCTACTGTGGCGGCCATCCTCCCCTCCAGCTGGGACTGGGAGGGACTCCTGGAGACCCTCAAAAGGGCAAAGGGGGTCTGGCTTCTCCTGCAGAGCCCGATGACAGTGGAAGGCCTCGCAGCAGGACCTGGAGGGCAAAGAAGGGTAGGAGTGACACTCAAGTGTGCGGGATGTACCCCACCCCCACCCCCCCACCAGGACTTGGGAAAAAAAGCCTTCCCTTCATAACTGAATGTTTGAGAAATGAGCATCTGCAATGTGTTGAGAAAGAAAAATAAAATCTCCTGACATCGCTATCCTCACGTGCCCCCTACATTTCTTAAAGAAAAGAAAATATTGTCTGTTCCTTTCCTGTTTGAAAACATTCCCTCTAAATAGTTCTACAGACTCCTCATAAAACTTTATTTCAAGGAAAACTGTTCAAAACTTCTAGAAAGGGAACCAGAAGAATTGGTAACTAAAATGGGGCCTCAAATTCTAAATTTGGGGAAAGTTCAGGAATGAAAAATTATTAACTGGAGTTAGATCTCATCCAAAACAAATGAACCACAGCCCATTTAGACTTACAACTGATCATTTAAAACTCGAAGAAGCAATTCCTTCATGAGTTTTATTAAAAATTTCAAACAAGTTGAAAATAAAAGCAATTAATGAATTAATCCGAATCCGGCTCTACACTACACTTACCTAAACTCTAATCACAATAGATTTGATATGTTTCTTTCTTTGTTCAACAAATCCTTTTTTATGTATAAAAGATGACGCATTTTTTTTGCAATAATACAGCCAGTAAAAGAAATATATATATATTTCCACCTGCATTTCCATTTGTGTGTGTGTGTGTGTATATATATATATATATATATATATATATATATATAAAAAATCTTGAAGTTTTTATCAGGCAAATTCTGCCCATTGACCTACACAAATTAAAGTTAATTTTGAAAGTAGTTAAGATAATTCATATGCTTTAAATAACTTTCTACAAGTTTTTTTTAAGAGCTTTGAATAGCATATAGATGTCAAGAATATTTGGAACAACCTACAGGATCATTTGCAAGTTTAAAAATATGTAAAAGAACTAAAATGCACATTACCATTGTAACAGTGGGTGTCAATAGCCACTCTATGTCTAAGTAATTCAATTTAGTTAATCACACACTGATTTTCGCCCAGTCTGTAATGAGCATCTCCCACTATGCACTCAATGTACCCACATCAAAGAGTGAAAAGTTTCTAGTGTATCTGATTTCTCCAATGTGAGAATCACTTCCTAGAAATAAAGGTAGAATGGCCTTTTAATATCTCCAGGTAAGTAGGAATGCTTTTGGAGAGCCAAACACATTGCCTTGTGGAAACTAAATGCTTAATAGCTGTCTGTCGATTTGAATTTCAGCCTTGGAAGATGACTCATTTATTATCATTGATAATCAGTGCAAGAAGATTTCACAAGAGAACATGGATGTGACTCTAGAATTCGGAGAAAAACAATATGACCTAGAAGAATACTCTGTCCTCTGCCTTGAACCAAATAATAAGAATTCTTTCCCTGAATAAACTGTGATAATGATGCATTTTTGTAACAAACTGTTTTAGAGGGGCAGTGGGGTGAAATGGAATAAACAAGGCATTGGGGTCAGACCATCAAGTCCTAGCACATCGCCCAAGCCTGAACTGAAGTATGAGGATTATATTGCCTATTTCACAGAGTTGCTAGTAGGATTAAGTATGTCCACTCATTTATTCAACCATTAATATTTGAGTGGCTGTTATATGCCTGACGGTATTCTAGACAGAGATAGAGAAAAGAATAAGGCTGCCGATAACCCTGCACTTATAAAGCTTCCATTACAGTTATGGGAAGAAAGAGTGGGGAAAGGATGTAGACTATTAAATAAGCAAATGAAATGTGTCAGCTAGTAGTAAGTCCTAAGGAGAAAAATAAAGCAGGAAAGGTTAAGATAGACCCACGCAGGTGACATTTCAGTAAAGACCTGAAGAAAATGAAAAAGCAGACTAGTAAGTAACTGAGAGAAGAGCATGATAAAATGCAAAGCGTCTAGTACATTGTAAGTGCTCAATACCCAGGAGCTGTCATTGTCATATTTAGAATATTAACATAGGAATTCTCTGACCTGCAGTCAAATTGAAGGGTTGAAACCTGGCCAAATTACAGAATTTCTATGGGCTTCCAATTCTCTCTCTAAACTGTGGGAAAACAACTGTTGCTATCTCAGAGGATGGCCATATGGATCAAAACTGAAGATGTATGTTTAGATTTTAGCACACTGCCTTACACAGAATGAGACTTAAAATATGTTAACCAGTCAGCATCCTCAGCATCCCATCCTTGAGCCCAGCTTCCCAGAGATGAAGGAATCTCTGACTCAGCATATTTGGTACACTATCTCCCAGCCTCTGCCTTAACACTTCTGGCTCAAGCAGTACATTCTCCTCTAGCTCAAAGAAAGTTATGTTTACTGTCAAAATCTGTCTCTTTCTGCTAGTGGTCAAGTCCAACAAACTGTCAGATATTCGGAGAAAAACAAAAACAAAGGCTACATAACATCAGTCTAATTCTTCTTCTACATGGCAGTTCCTATAATATTTGAAGATACGTATTGGTTCCTTACATTTTCTCTCCTCCAGTCAGCACCATGAACTCCACCACCATCATCACCACCAATCTTCAGTCCCTGCTATGTTTGGGGAACTCTATTTATATCAATTTATGACATCTCTTCAAGGCAGGGATGATTGTTAGCTTACAGATGGAAATACTGGGCTCAAGGCATATTTATGGGATTTGTTCATGACTACAGAAATGAAATGGAAAAAAGGAGAGATTTGAATCCAGATCTTCCTGGTTCCAAAGCCCTTTCCCTCTGATCCATTTCATTGCTTTTAATCATTCCTCCTATTAGTAATTTGGAGACACTTCATTATCATATATCTTATCCTGTGCTAGGAATTCACAACTTTCTTATCTTTAAATGGGGATAATGACCTTATTTGCCTAAGGGCATTATAGGAGGATTTCATAAAATAATGTGAAATGCTCCACACAATATCTGCCATATGGTGAGAGCTTTAATAAATGGGTGCTAGACTGATAATAATATCATCCGGTGCAATACCTAAATCATCAAATTACGGTTTGCTACTCACACTTGTCCTTTCCTCCAATACAATGCTTGGCAACAAGTAGATTTTCAAGAACTTTCTGATACAGTTCTTATAGAGCCTTCTAGAATAGGATCTGCCATTGAGTCAGTAACTTTGCTCTTTATATTGACATTAAAAATAAAATATAACCAATTATAAAGAGAAATAGGAATCACAAAGTGGGACTTACCAGGTGCTACAGGATCTCTCTTGGAATTCTGAGAGGGAAGGTTCTGAGTTTTTATATGTCTTTTAATGTGTGTACCTGTAGCCTCCAGGTGCACAGGATATACTGAGTAAGATCCAGTAGGCCTTTTTGTCATTTGCTGTTCCAAAAATGGACTTCTCCAGATCTGCTTGGGTGCTCCTCTGTCTCTCTTACTAATTTCTCGTCTGACAGTGAAGATCAATGGGGTCTTGTCCCATTCACTGGATGCTGTCAGGGAGGGACTGGCTTCTCCATGGCTTTGTTCTTTGAAGGAAGCTATGCTTACAGACAACTAAGGCTATGGTACTGATGAGTACACAGCAGTTTTTTACATGCCATTGGAGTCTGAACCTTTCCTGAACATAATTTAACAGGTAAACACATTAGTTTGAAAGACTATCACTTCAACGTCACCTACTAAATTATTGATGGGAAGGATGGATTTTTGTTTCTTATTTCTATCCTGAGCAGATAGAAATGACTTCAACTCAGAAATCCAGAGCTTCCCAGTTTTATAGACCCCTGAATGATATCAAGTTTTCTATAGGATACAAGGACCAGGTGGCCTGAATTGACTAGAACAACCGTTGGTTTTGGCATTAATCAGAGACTGTTGGAAATAGAAGGGTCTTTGTCGATCTCCAATGGCTTCTAGTTTTTTGTTAATTTTTCAAATCTATCCACGAAGCTAGTGACAGAACTTGAGCCAAAAACCATTACTCATGATTTAAAGTCTGGTGCTCTTTGCTAGGTTCCACAGGGCTTACGTCTAATTCAGTATTTTCCAGTCCTGGCTATACATTAGCCAATATCCAGAATGCTTTGAAAAGTATAGACATGTGGTCTCAGGACTCCAGTATCTGTATACCCCTCAGAGATTATAATGTTCAATCAGGGAGCCACCCGGTCTAATTCACTCATCAGAGATTTCAGGTTCTTTGTTATAAGCCTTATTCAGTCCAAGCAATCATAAGCCTGCTAGAGCCTCAGAGTATTACGTCTCTATAGACAGTCTTCACTTTAGACAGCAGTATTACAGACCACCTTACAACATATATAGTGCTCTCCATTACATTTGCCCTTCCCACCAGTAACCCCACTTGAGCTTGAGAAACACACTTCAACTCATTCATTTTACTGAGGAGAAAACTGAGATCAGAGAGTAAGCCATCTTGTCCACACACTAGTCAAGCTTCAGAGAAGCTGGGGTTGAGACCCAGGGCTTAGATTTTGAGGTTTTTGTTCTTCCACTGCATGGTTAATGCCAGGGGTGCCAGAGGAAATATGTGGCCACCATGAACTGGGCTTGATGAAGAAGGGTGCAGATGTCCACAATTACAGCTAACAAAAAATGGGCACTGACCTCTAGCCAGGCATTCCCCTACTGTCTATGCCTTAGCCCGTCGTCAATGCTATCTGCACTACTTCTAGTGAACAGAAAACGAAAGGGCACCTTTGGTTGAGTACTCTGCCTATGGGCCAATGACTGAAATTTGGTCCCATGAAAGCCCACATTCCCACTGCTGCCCCGAGTGTTCACTCACTCAGGTAAAGGCTCGACTTTTCCCAGCTACCAAGGTGCTTGCTTTCTGGGGTTTAAAATTTTTTCCCCATATTCAAGTTTTGCCTGTTTTTTTTTTTTTTTTTTTTTTAATGTGTAGGCAACTCTGCCTCTTAATTTGCAGTGCAGGTCTTCCATCTGTTGCTAATTTCATTTGAAATAATATTGTGGCAGACGGGAGATTGCAAGGTACCGTAAAATAAACCTTGGAGTGAAATGTATTTCACGGAAGCAATTTATCTTTCTCTTGAGCTGCAAAATAGCTCATGATAAGTCTTGACAGTGGCTGACTTGTTCATTTCTATTCATTAGGAAAACACAGCTTACGGGACCTCCTGCACATTTAGCCCTTCGGAGATACCAGCGAGCATGATGCTGCTCCCCTTCGAGCCTGTTCCTGGCAGCTGTTTCTCTATACGTGACTTACGTGTGCTTGTAAGCCCACTCTGCCTCTTCCACTTCTGTGTGCTTGTAAGCCTACTCTGCCTCTCGGGCTTCTAACTCCAGTATGTTCATGTTTAAAAAGACCAGAGACAGCTCTCCTAGAAGGAGAAATGAAACCCAAAGACAATTTTGCTCTTTCCCGTAGGCAAAAATAGGGACTAAAACTAATTGATTTTATTCCCTGCACATCTACAAACATAAACATCAACTAGGTCTTTAGTTAATGATAAGAACTCCAATGATACATTCTTTAAAGAATCCTTAGACATATAATGGAGTCCAACACCTCATTGTTTCTCGTGGCTGTGGAGTGGGAGTGGTTTTTAAGCTAATGGGGTTGAATCCATGGGAGGGGTCTGGGATGCATCAAGCCCTGAACAATGGTGAGCTTAAAGGCCTAGTGTACTAACTCTGAATGCAGACTTCCCGGGTCAAATCTATGCTTTATCCTTTCTTGGATGTGTTATGTGGACCATGGTGCTTACATGCTCTTTGCCTCAGTTTCCCCATTCATAAAATGGCAATAATGATAATATCTATCACACAGTGCTGAGATGCAGATTAAGTGAGTTAATAAACAAGGGCTTTCAGCTGCACCTGGCATATAGGAAATACTCAGCAAGCCTTGACTGTTACTGTTATTATGGTTACTGTTATTGAAAATATTTCTTCTCTTTCTCTCTATAGCTCCTGAAAGGCTTCTTCCAGCAATTAGGACTTGTGTGGAAAATAATATATTTTCAGTCTGTTCAGTTTGCCTCAGTCTAATCATTTCTTCATTCAGAAATGTTTGTTGAATGCCTACTATGCGCTTTGCTCTGCTTTTGGCCCTGGGGATACAACAGAATAAGGCAAACAGGGCCCCACCCTCATAGAGGTTACAATCCCCTGGGGAAGATGGCAAAAATAGGTCACAGCTAAGGGGTTACAAGGGAAAAACAATGGGCTGGGACAGATAAACATGAGTAGCTGCTGGGCAGAGGGGAGCAAAGGGGAAAAAATTGGAACTATCGTAACAATATGATCAATAAAATATACTTAAAAGAAAAAAAAAATGAGTAGAGACCTGTAAATATAACATGTAATCTGAAACTGATTCAAAGGCTGAAAAGGACTTAGTCAAGCAGGAGTGGGGAGAAAGAGCGTTCCAGCCTGACAGGGACTGAGATCTTCTCCTAGGATGGTGAGCCCCAGTGGCTGAATAGAGGTGAACAGGAGAAAGGGGCAGGCAAGGTCTGGAGCTTGCACAAGGGGCCGTGGAAAACTTGAAAATGTTTCACATTGGTGAGTGACAATAGCAACACTTAACTTTTGAATGAACTCTCTCAGGGAAAGTGGGCAGAAGGGGACAAGAATACATGCCAGTTAGAAGACAGTCAGTCAAATGTGCGATGAAGCAACTTGGATGTGCATGGTGGTTTTGCACAGTGCTTAAGAGCTACATCCAAGCTTGATTTTCCTCATCTAAAGTGCGGATAATGATAATCAAGTTGAAGGGGGAAATATGTGAAATGGACTTCTGGTTTCAGCTCCAACATGGAAACAGCTTAGAAATTGACACACATGTTCTTACAAGAAAGAGCTGGACAAACTGAAAATCAACAACTTTTCTTGGACTCCTGAGAGAATTGAGTCTGCAGGGCAAAAGGCCACTCCAAAATCGTCAGAGACAGATCAATGTCTGTTTCCTGGGAGTAGAAGGCCCTGGAGCCATACACTGGTAGGAACATTTAAATGCTAATTTTGGTGTCTTGGTGGAGTCTGGGTGTAGACTAGCTTGAGAGGGAGAAACTCCTGAGGACTGCAGGTTTAGCAGGACCCCACACTTCACTGGGTTTTACCTAACAGAGCCACGCCAGTTTCTCAAGCTGAGTATCTGGGAAAGATCCATTCATACCTCTGACACGGGGAAAAGGATACGAGTTGTAAAATATGCTCAGGACATTCTCCATCATGAAGGCATGACAGAGCCTCATCCCAGTGGAAGGATAGGCATTTTTTTCCTCTCCATCCCCCTTTAGCTTTCTTGTCTTACCTATGAGGAAGTAAACAAACAAACAAACAAACAAAAAACCTAACACTTGTGAATGTCACAGCCAGAGAGACAGACTCTCTGAAAGGCTGAGATTTAACCATAGGAGTATAGACTGATTCCCTTTCCCAACACCTTATCATCACACAAACAGGTCTCCAGGATGGTGACAGTGGATTTCACTTGAAAGAGCTGCAAGATGCAGATTCTTTCTCCGAAACAGAAGGCAGGGAAGCCCAAAGTCCAGAAGGGAGACAAAAGGGAGAACGCTGGAGAAATTTGAAGCCTCTGGCACCTACAGCTACAATAAACAGTAAATACAATTCAACACCTAGCCAAGTGAACATAAGACCCCACACCAAAGATCAGTTTACCTCACTTCTTATTCATCACCTGATACACCATACTTGGCTTTCTGTGAAAATTTATGAGATGTGCCAAAAGGCAAGAAAAAATACAACCTGAAGAGACCAGGGAAGCATAGGAACCTGACTCAGCTATGACACAGATGTTAGAAGTATCAGAGAAGAAATTTAAAATAACTGTGATTAATATGCTAAGGTTTATATTAGAGAAATTAGAGTAAATGAGTAAGGTAAGCAAAGAGATGGAAATTCTAAGAAAGAATTTTAAAATGCTACATAAGCTCACTTATATTTAGAATCCCAAAAAAGCTGAACTAGAACAGGAAATATCAGGGATGAGGAGACGGGTGAAATAGGAAGATGTTGCAGCTTCACAGAATAAGTCTAGAAATCTAATGTACAGAATGATAACTATGATTAATAATACTGTATTTAATACTAAACTATGCTAAGAGTAAATTTCAGGTGTTCTCATCACACACACAAAAGTCACGGTACCCATAGAAAGAGATGACATGTCAATTAGTTTGACTGCAGTGATCATTTCACTATGCATATATGTATCAACTAACCATGTTGTACATTTAAGTATATGCAATTTTATTACAAATAAAACACAATAAAATACAGTGACAACAGCCCTAGCTGGTGTGGCTCACTGGGCTGAGTGCCAGCCTGTGAACAAAAAGGTCGCCAGTTCGATTCCCAGTTGGGGCATATGCCTGGGTTGCAGGCCAGGCCCCCAGTCAGGTGTATGCAAGAGGCAACTGATCAATGTAGCTCTCATACATTGGTATTTTTCTCCATCTCTTTCTCTCTTCCTTCCCTTCTCTCTAAATAAATAAATAAAATCTTTTAAAAAATAAATAAAAATTTAAATACAATAACAAAAAGAAAGGCTACAAACAAACACTAACAAAAATGAAGAATGTATTTGATAGGTTAATCAGTAGACTGAACATAGGTAAGGAAAAAAATCAGTGAGCATGAATGTAGATTAATAAGAACACCCAGGTTAAAATGCAAAGAGAGAGAGGCATGGAAAAAAGAAAACTATTGAGAACTATGAGACAATTTTATAAGATATAGCATTCACATCTTAATTGAAATATCAGAAGAAGAGAATAAAACAGAAAAAAATATTTGAAGTAACAATGACTGAGAACCTTTCAAACTTAATAACAAACACAAACCCATAGATCCAGGCAGCTCAGAGAACATTAAGCAAGTTAAATGCTGAAAAGAAAAAAAAATTACATCTAGGCATATTGTATTTAAACTACAGAAGACCAAACACAGAGAAAATCTTGAAAGAGTTTTGGGGTGGTGGATAGGAGGAGAAACACCCTTCCGAGCAATAAGGATAAGAATTAAAGTGGACTATTCATCAGAAACCATGCAAGCAAGGAGAGTAGAATGGAATATTTACAAAGTGCTGAAAGATAACATCAATCTAAAACTTTATACCTAGAAAAATTATCTTTTGACACTGAAGGAGAAATATATTTTCAGATTAAAAAACAAACAAACAAAAACAGAGAATTGATTGTTTGCAGACCTTTTCTGCAAGAACTGTTCAGAGACTTCCGGCCAAGATGGAGGCTTAGACGGACACGCTAGGTCTCCCTCTACAACTAGAGAGGAATACAACTACTTCAAAACAAAGGATAACTAGAAATTCCAGAAAATAAAGCTACACGGAAGCCCAACATATGAAGTTATAAACCAGCGGTGCCATTTGGGCAGGTAAGAGTTAAAGAGGGCAGTGCTGTTTGCGGTAGCACCCCGAGCGGCAGGCAGCGAGGAGTCCCAGCGGCCAAGCCCCTGGCGGTGCGCGACCCCGACGAGGAGTCCCGGCGGCCAGGCCCCTGGCGGTGCGCGACCCCGGCGAGGAGTCCCGGCGGCCAGGCCCCTGGCGGTGCGCGACCCCGGCGAGGAGTCCCGGCGGCCAGGCCCCTGGCCGTGCGCTGGGGAGAGCGGCCGCCGCATCGCCTTGAACAGTGAGGCCCAGGGGGGCGGGAGGACGGATCCCGGTCTCCTAGCTGAATAACTGTGTGAATCCATCTTGGACCCCTGCCCCCAAAGAAAGCACCACAGGGCTGCGAAATAGGTCGCGGACAGGCAGGCGCCGGTCGCTAATTTGTGACGCGTACACAGGCACTGCCCCCGACAGCCGGCCCAAGAAAACAAAACGCATCTGTCAAAATGAGGCAGGCAACTATAGAAATACCGGTAACACAACTCACCAGGCAGCAGATAGAGAACCTGACAGATGAACAGATAAGAAACCTGTCAGAGGCTCAGTTCTGGGCCATTGTTATCAGGTGGCTTACAGAATTCACAAAAGAGCAGGAAAAAGATATGAAAGAAGCGAAAAACTTTCATAACGAAAGGAACAAAACCGCACACGAGACAGAAGGAAAGGAAATAAAATCCAGAGTTCATTTCAACAAACTGGAATATGGAGAAGGAACAAGCAGTCAACTAATGCAGCGAGAGGAAATGGGAAGCAACAATGAAAGGATCAGAAACCTCTGGGACAGCTATAAAAGGCTCAACATAAGAATCATTGGTTTGCCAGAGAATGAGGAAGATGAACTAGAACTTGAAAAATTGAGTGAAAATATAATAAAGGAGAACTTCCCAGACTTGGGGAAGGGAATAGACCTGCAGGTCCAGGAAGCAAGGAGAGTTCCCAAGAGACTGGACCCAGGGAGAACCACTCCAAGACACATTATAATCAAAATGTCAAAAATTAAAGATAAAGAGAGAATCTTAAAGGCAGCAAGAGAGAAGAAAAGAATTATGTACAAAGGGGTCCCAATTAGACTATCAGCGGACTTCTCAAGGGAAACCCTACAGGCAAGAAGAGACTGGCAAGAAATATTCAAAGTAATGAAAATCCAAAACCTACAACCACGAATACTCTATCCAGCGAAATTGTCATTCAGAATAGAAGGACAGAGAAAGTGTTTCCAGGACAAAATAAAACTGAAAGAGTTCATTAGATCCAAACCACTGTTATATGAGATGTTAAAGGGACTGGTTTAAAAAAAAACCAGAAGCTAGGGAGATGAAACAAAGGCAAACTAAATAGGCAATGAGAGTGGAAGAGGAACTGTGGGTACAGGAAGCATATTGGGGGGAGGTCAACAGGGAGGGGGAATGGGGAAAGGGAGGGAGATGATATAGGAATTGGGGATCAAGGTAGGAGGGAATGGAATAGACGGAGAGAGGTTGGGAGGAACTGTATGCACAACTAATGGACATAATCTAAATGGGGGGGACAACTGGAGGGAAGGGGGCCACCGGGTGGAGGGGAGCAGAGGGAAGGGAAATTGGCACAAATGTAATAATTTAATCAATAAAACACATTAAATCTGAAAAAAAAAATGTGGGAATGCTTTTGAAAAAACAGGTAAAACAGGAATTAATAAAAGGAATTTCCAGCTGATTTAAAGTGAATCTAAAAAAAAAAAAAAAAAAAGAACTGTTCAGAGAAATTTTTCAGGGAGAAGAAAAATAATATAGGCCATAAACTCAGATCTAAACAAAGAAAGAAAGAACTCAGAGAAGGAATAAAAAATAAAACCTTTTTAAAAAATTTTTAATTGATTTAAAACATAACTTCTTTTAAAAGAAGCTTACTCCCCAACTTCATTCCAAAATGGCCTCCTCTGGCCTCCATTGTGTCTCCTTTCTTTGCTGTATTTTTATTCAGTATAATATAATAATAAATTATATACCTAATTGTTTACAGTTCCATGTTCACCATAATCACCCATTCCTGCTCTAGTGCCATATCCCCACCAAGGATGACAAATAAGTTTCATCTCAAACACCTGTACTCCAGTTGGTTGTGGCATCAATTTCAGAAGAGTTCCAGGGCTATGTCTTGGTTCATGGGGAAATTACAGATGTCTACCATGGATGTGGAGAATGAACTGGCCACAAGAGGGGCAATCACTAGTGAAGGTGCCTTTCCCTGCTTTCTGGGGGAGGAACCCAAAATTACTCAAGAGCCTCTCTTTCCCTAATAAGGGAACATGTGGGGTCAGCCTCCCAGCGTGCAATAGAAGGTAACAAGAGTATTCAGATGCCCTTCATTCTCTTCCCATGACACCACCTCTTTCCCATGACATCATTAGCCTCACTCAGTTGCACTTAAATCGGAGACAATCTCCAGCCCAGAGACACAGATGTTCTTTGGAATGTTTTTGTTTTTAAACTTGTGGGCTAGACTACAAATTATTTCAAACATAAGCTATAATGTGAGAGCCAACGCATGTGGTTTCTGGTGGATTCACTGAATGCATATCTCTCCAGGCCTTGCTTTCCTTATCTATAGAAGAATTAAAGTGATCTCTAAAGTATTCTCTGCCCCAATAATTCTGCGAGTCTCTGATTTTTTAAAACTACTCTGAACATTTTTTCCTTAATTACTTTTTATTTTTTTGAAACATGTTACCATGTGAAATTGCTATGTAATAGGACAAAAAATAATCAAATGTAGGTAATTTTATATATTATAACTTAATATAATGCTTACAAGAATATATACGACACATACATACATATAGTTTAAAGAAAACAGTCACAAATCCACCCAATTTCATTGTATAAATATCCACAATTTATTCACCCATTCTCTTATTGAGGCGCATATGTGTGAAGTCCAGTTTTGTTTAGCTTTTTTAATATTACAAACAAGGCTGTTGTGAACATTCTTGTAATGTCCTCTGCTGCAGGTACTCTAGTTTCTCTAAGGGTGGAATGACCAACTCATAGGGTATGTGTATCTTCAACCTTATTATACAATGCCCATTGTTTTCCAGAGTGATTTTACCAACTAACACTCCCACCAGTAGTGTGTAAGGCTTCCTGTTGCTCCATATCCTTGCCAGTAATTGTTATTAATTGTGTTTTTCAATTTTTAGCATTAAGATGGGTAAAAAACAGTACTATATCATGGTCTTAATTTGTATATATATATATATATATATATATTTTTTTTTTTTTTAATAAACAATGAGCTTGAGCATCTCCCCTCCCACCCAATCTTTAATTTGAATTGCTTTCAAGCTGTGTAATTGTGGGTTGAGTTTCAGCTCCTTTCCTTTCTCCTGCCCTTCGTATTCTAACCAGCTGGACACAGTGGGGAGCACTTGGATAATCCAGACAGTTGATAATCTGCCCCTAAACAAATAACCAGGAGTTGACCCTCAGGGATTGTACTCATGCAATTCAACTGCCATGACCCAGTGTAATATTTCATGTCTTGCTAAAACTCTAGCCAAGCACTATTTTGCATGCAACTAAGTACTAAGACAAATCTTTCATCTGAATGATGATCTTATTTCAACTACAGCTTGCTTAAGATACAAAAGGCTTGTGCTACCTGCCCATGGTATCAGCCCAGATGGCTCCCTAGCCATCTTACATAAAATAACTTTTGTATTTGTCACTTCTCCCTTTTTAGGATGTGCAATTTCTCAGTAGCCCTTTTAAATGTGATACTGAGATTGGAAAACATCTTAAACCATATCATTCAATAGCATAAATTCAGGAAGGCAACTCTTCATTGTATTTATTCTGTTGGAAAAAAAAAAAAAGCAAAACTGTTTTTCTCTCCAGCTGAAGAACACAAGAGGAATGATATATTTCTTCAATGATTCTGTTTATAAATGATTTTAGTGAAGAAAATTAAGGAGAAAGGTGGGGGGGTCACAAATAGAGTCAGGAACAATTGAAAAAGGAATGCAGGCTACCCCCAACCCCAGCCTTTGTTGAAGGGATCACCAGAGACCTATGTAGATATTATTTTGACATTTAGAGCTTCAACTTGTATGAACATGAATGCCCATGCTGAGTTTTTGCGTGCCTCTGTGAAACAGCAAAAAGAACCCTACAGACCCTATTCTTGACTTAAAGCAACACACTGGGGAAAGCCTGAAAATAAACCATCTATGCTTGATTAATTAGGTTTGTAAGTATTGTTTCAGAACCCAACAATATTTCTAAAGATTTCAATAGTTCAAAGATTGCCCTATGGCCGTCTGGCCAATACATCTTCCAACACACGCGGTTTACAAGCATTTTTCTTCCCAATATGTTGTCTTTGGTTGGTGCGACATTGTTTGAGTGCAGGGCTATTTGGGTCACAGTGGTTTTCTCCCCTGCACAGCAGTGGTGCCGAGCATAGCACTTTGACCATACATCTTCCATGTCATTTCCATCAAAGGCACATGATACTTCCTGGTGACCAATCAGGAGTAGCCCAGCATCCTAGCAGAGGGCATATTGGCAAACCAAGCTTTCTTAATGACAGTCATTGTTCAAGGCCAACAAAAGGGAGGTCTTGAATATTAACATGTGGCCTTGTGTAAAGGTCACTGGTATGGCACATCCATCATATTTCACAACCGAGAAGGAGAACTTTATAAGGTCTGTCAGAACCTACTGTTGTCCAAATAAATGTATTAAGCTGACAGCTGACATCAACAAGGCAAATGATCTTGAATGATGATCTCCTCTTTTAACAAACATCCTTTCACTTCTTTGAAACAGCAGCAGGCATTATGGTGAGAGATCATGCTTAAGGAGTATACCTCGAGGCCACATGGGGTTAGAATAACCAGGCAACCCAATTAAAATATTAATTTAATAATATGTAATCATTAGACCAAATGTCATCTCCCTCTAACAGGCATAAATAATATTCTGCAGTGAAAAGAGAAATTACATATTTTAACATCTCATAGTCTGGCATGAACTTCTTAATGAATGAAAAAACAAGTCCATGAAAATTCTATCCCTAATATTCATACTAACACAATTGGTATAAGAGAACTCAAAAGCCTGGGTTCATTGACAACCCTGGGTCTTGGTTAAGGGCTATACAAAGCAGAGTATTATCATAATCGAATGGATCTAAAGTGTCACGTGCAGTTAATACCAAACCTAAGAGCAGATAATAAGCTTTCTTACTCAATAATCTTGATGGAGATATTTATATATTAGAATATTAGAGATAAGAGGTTATTGTTATTAAACACCATAGTTTTTTAAAAAGTGAAATTTATTTCTATTTAAGAGATCCAAAAAGAATATAACCAAGAGAAATATTAGTGGATTAGCATGTGTCTTAGCTCCTTCATTCTGACCCTAGTCTTTTAGTCATGTGGTTGAGAGGGAGGGGACAAGAGAGGAAGAGAAAGGAGAGTTTTCTTTAGTTCCTAGGATGCATCATATGCTCATACTTTCCCTTGATATTCAGACATTTTCTGTCTATCTGGTATATTTTTCACAGCCCCTGTTGCTTTGACCAATATCTTCTTCTCTTTCCATTCTGCTTGCTAAGCCCTGAACTGCTTAGATCCTTCTGTTCTATGTTCTTACAGTTCCTTGGACTTGTTTTATTATAACACTTGAAATTGCTTATTGAATTGTTTTGTTTCAAAATTACTTCAAACTCCATGGGAAGACAAGATATGTCAATTTCATCACCTCAGGTATTCAGAAACATTTGTACATAAATATAACTTCTTTTCATAAAATAGGATCAAAGTTTGAATTTATCACTTCTTGACTTATAAGTTTCTATTAAATAAAAGAAATTCTAATACACATCAAGGAAGGATTTATCGGTATTGGAGTAATTTGCCTTTATTGTGTTATTGACACCAAGTAATGGTAATAGAGCCTCACCAATTCATACTCTATTATTTCAAAGCAAGGCATAATTAGAGAGAGAGAGAAGGAGGAAGTCAGCTTTTGAACTATCTTTAAAAAGGTCATTGCTAGATAAAATAATTGTGTACATAATATAGCAGGAAGTTACTTTGAGACAAAATAACTCAAAATAATAGTGTTTCAAAGCAGCCCCTTGTCTTGGTATTGAGTCTTCCTTTCCGCATTTATATATTGACTCCATTTAGAATGTCCTCCACGTGGAATGTTGTCTGCCTGTCCCCATCCTATTAGCATCAAGGCCCAGGGTAAGTACCACTCCCTTTGTAAAGCCTTCCCCTACTGCTCATGTTCACAACACTCTTCCTGACTTCTGAATGGCTCTATATGTGTCTGTATTCAAACTGGACATGAACCACACTGTAATCAGAAGTTTTTTGTTGTTTTTTTACAAAGAAGTTGTAAATATTTGAGGGAAGAATCTGCATATTTATACTTGCTGAACCCAGTGCCCAGCATGTTGCATTCTGTGAGTGTTCAATAAATATTTTTTAATAAGTACACTAACATACAAAATAAGCATTCTAAGTATTTAAGAAAATTATTTTAAAATATCTTTGTTGTCAATGCCTTATTAAACTCTCATAGCAATCAAGGTTTTGTCTGTCTGCTCAGACACACTCACACATATACTTTCTTTAGGCTAATGAGCCTATGATTCTAAGTGGTTTAAATGAGAGCTTCCTTATTATATTAGATTCTTCCTTTCTTAAGCTTCAATGGGAAAATCATCCAAAACAGTACCCAATTCCCTGTCCACAGTTGGTGGGTCCAGGTTTGTGCAACTGACCCAAGCTTAAACAATCACCCTTTCCATGTATTTTTGTCCTTATGACCTAAGAAATCATATCTCAATTCCCTTCTGGAGGGAGATGCTGATAAACAGGAGCTGTGAGTTATCAGATGCCACATTCTCAGTCTCCATTGAAGAAGATGCTCTGGTAAAGGAAAGATGACTGACGAAGAATGAGAGACACAGAACCCTAGAGGTTCTCAGAGTCCCTGGTTCAGATCTTGCCTGAGGCTTGACTCCCTTTCCATTTACTTCAGATCTAGAAGACAGCTCTGCTTTTGACCAATGTAATTCAAAATGATCTCTGTGATGTCTACTGAAAAGAGCTTTAATAAAACTAATGACTATGGTATTACATTAACTAAAACTGTACTTCTTCACATGTTAAAACTGGTCTCTCCACCACAAATGTCTAAATTAATAAGGATGTTATTAGGTTCACCTGTTACTTTTCTTAAATAACTAGACTATTATAAAAAATTTAGATAAGTTATGAAGACTTTTCATTCTCAGATATATGGTAAAATTTATTATCATATTTTAATGAATCAAGAAGACAAGAGTGATAGTGACAAGGCCCCAGGTAATAATGAATAATTGCATATTTTCCTACTGGAAATATTGCAATTATGCATTATAAAAAATAATATATTGCTCATTTGTACTTTATCTGTTTCACTCTATAAATGATGACAAAATAGGTTAGAGAATTTAAGAGATTTGTCCAAGGTTGCCCAACTTTTTGTTGGGAAAAACAATCTTCTAGGCTTGACTTCAAGTGCTTACCACAATGTCTAGCACCCCACAGATACACATAGCCACTAGTTTGCCTTCATCTCTTTTTCTCCAAATTCTGGAATTTTTCCATCTCATCACTCCTGAATGATATAGGGATTCCCGAATCTGAATTCTACAACTTTTCTTTCTGGCTTAGGGTAGCCCCTATTCCTTTCTGCTTCTGTTTCCCATCAGAAAGAATGACAGAAATAGTTATTATATTCATCCAGCAAAAAGGAAATTAATGGTTGTTTAGATGCCTGTTCAACACACTGAGGATGAAAACCAGTCTTCATGGTGAATTATTGAATTAGGGGGCCAACTTACAGTGAGGCTATGTCTACACAAAGCCAAACATCCAGTCTACTCAGCCAAAAAAAAAAAAAGAAAAAGAAGTACAATTTAGCGACCAAGGAAATGAAATTAGTTGATCAGGACTGTGCAGACAAAGTAAAATAAAAACATGAACAAAATACATGGTCAAAGTCCTGGCAGAATTAAAAAACTTAAAGGAGAGAATAAGTTAACAGTCAGAAAAATACAAAAATAGATTCATTGATTTTCTGTGAGGTTATACATGCCTTTCTTTCCTCTGTTATTTCTATTTCATTTTAAGAATTTCAATAGAAGATGAGAATCAAGAAAAAACAAAGTGACTATACAAAGATCTGAGTTACGCCCCTGCCCAGGATATTAAAAAGAGCTCTCACTGTTTGTAAATCTAGCATATGACATATTATGAGGCAATCATGCAACACAACTCGGTTTCATATTTGGTGGGTTAAATATCTTAATTTTCTATATAATATGCATCTACATTGAGATGCATATTATCTATGGAGAATTCTAAATAACAAAATTCATTTGATGTTCACACTAGTTTTCCTAAGTCTTTTTTTTAAATATAGATATATATACTAAGACAAAAATTGGAAAATCCTCTGTAAAATATGTGTTTATTTTTCCCTTTAGATAGTAGTTGTTGGCTAACATTAATGGTATATGTGAACTGTGCTTTTAAGGGTATCATTTTAATATCATGTATCATTTTTTAGATTGATGTTTCAGTTATGAGCACTGCAATATTACTATGCTGTAATAGTAAAGACCCACATACTCTGAATAAGCTCTCAAACTTCATTAAGTTATATAATGATTGACTCATAACTATTTCATAACTATTGACTCTTCAGTAAGGTAGGAGGAGAGATGATGATAACCTAAGAGTAATTTATCACTTCATTAAGAACAAAACACAACTAATTAAAATTGCAGATCTTAGTTAATAATATATTAATTTAACTCTCCCCTTCACCCTAAAAGAATTAGTCCTAAGAGTTAGACAAAGGACGCATTCTCCAAGACAAATTGGAAAGTCCAGTTTTGTGAACTGAGTCCTGAACCCCAGGAATGAACACTTGCAGCTGCAACATAGGCTGTTTTCTATTACCTTAAACACTGCTGGGCCATATGGAGCATTTCTGAGGACCTTCTATTTTAAAACCTTCTGTTCGCATTTGATGCTTTTTCTATGTCCCATCCTTACTTCAGAGTTCCTATTCATTTCCTTAAAAATAAGATCTTTGTTTTACAAGAGTTCATTTTGCTCTCTTCCCTTACCCCTATTACGGCCACAAACCTCTACTTGGGATATGACAGCCACTTCTAGGACCAGCTGATTGTGGCCAGATGAATAGAGAATTATGTGGAAGAAAAACAGCAGCAGCAGCAGATGATCCATGAGGCTGTAAGCCTTGTGTTTTCTTTGCTCATTCCAGCCACCCCAGTACAGAGGATAATCAACCTGGCATTGGTGTTGAACTGCTTCAAAATGAATCAACTGTTTACAGAAATCATCGTTGAAACCCTGAAGGAAGTGCTGAAGGAAGATATAATTTGGTTAACCGAAAATTAACCAAAATGTGCTTTCTGAAAAAGGCAGCTCCCTGTAGTTTGGGGTTGACTTCAAGCAATTATCTAAACAAAACAGTTGGCGCCTGTGTTGGCGAAAAAATAGTATTTGCATAAAAGTACAGGGAGAAGACAAATATGCATGAAAATTAAATTTAGGTCTCTGGGACTCCCCTTTTGGGGCCATAGAAGAGCTGATTACATGTTCACAGCTGGAATTGGTGTTGGCAGGCAGGCCTTATTCATGGGCAAAGGGAGGGTCTCCCTTTTTGAGCAACACTCTTGTGCAAAGCAAGAATAGCAGCATTAGAAGCATCTGATGTTTACAGATCTCAAGCCCCATGGTCCCAAGCTGCTTAGATCTGCCAACCAACTGGACTTGTCTCCAATGAAAATTCATAACGCAGTTCAACGGATGTGTGTCTGTTCAGGTACTTGTTCTCTTTCACATCCCTCACCACATGCTCACCGACCCAGAATGCTTTTTTTAACTTCTCCTTCTACAAGTCAGTAAATACAGCCAAGAGAACAACCAGCATTCTGGAGGATTGGAGAGCTGGGTTTTGCAATATCAAGATTGAAGTTCACAAGGTGATGCTGAACCTGTCTTGGAATTTAATGACCCAAAGTTTGTGTGTTTAGCAGCACTAGCAATAGTTTCCTTGGTATCTGTGTTGGCAGATTGCAAACATGGCCTCACTTCTGCACCCTTCCTTTGCAGTATGACTTTGCCCCATCTCTTGACAGAGTGTGTTTCCCTACCCCTTAATCTGGGCTGGCCTTGTAACTTACTCTGCCTAATAGAATGTGGTGAAAGGGATTAGGGAGGACTTCCTATGATGACAGAAAGGATGAGAAGAAATTAACCTGATGAGTAAGGAAAAACGAAAAATAATAATAGGATCTAATATTTATAGGGCACTTTCAAAAGCATTTTACTTGTATTAACTAATTTAATTCCCCATAATAACCTAATGAGTGAAGGTAAAATTATTACCTTCACTTTTCTTTCAAATTAAGAAAACATGACTCAGGGTAGTTAAGAATCTTGGCCAACATCTCACAGATAGTAACTGGCAGAGGTGGTATTCAAATCCTGGGCTAGTTGACCTCAGAGCCCATATTCTTTCTCCACTATGCTATGGTGCTCTTGAAAGAAATAGATTAAGAGCAACAATACAAGAAGAGGATGTCACAGGCAGGAAAGAAGACTGTAGCAACCTGCATTCACGTTCACCTCAGTCTATTCTCTATACAGAGCCACCAGAGAAAGACTAAACAAAATGCCACTGCTCTTTACAAAACACAGAGGATTTTAGTTTGTTAATAATTTGATTATACATATTCATTGTATAAAATTTGACAAAGAAAAGATGTGGGATAAGGAAAAAATGCATAACCACTGTTAATATTCTCATCTGTCTTTCTCCTTCCTCTCTCCAGAAATAGACAAATAGATAACTGTAATATATATGTATGAACATAATATATGTAAATGTATCATACATATGTGTACCCATGGAGGTCTCTATATATTACACCTATATTAATGCAGATGACTTTATATTCTATTTTTACTTCACTTTCTACCGCTAGACATTTTTCATGCCAACAAATATTTTTGAAGACTTTTTTAGGACTCTGTGATATTGCTGTACAATAATATCACTGTTCCATTTGGACAGTCTTTCTGACAGGCAACAAAAAGAAATTGTCAAGGGAAATGGCCCACGTTGGCAGGTGAAGCTGTCAAACTTCAAAACTGATTGAGATACACAACTCCAAAAATTTAAGAAAGTTCAAGTGACATAAACTTTGAGGAAAGTAGAAATATTATTGGATTTCCTTTGTTCATTTACCTTTCTAATTATAGAAGTGGTTAGGAAATACAATTAACAAATAACTATCATGTTATTTTACAATATCTTCCTTCACATTCAGATCAATATCAAAGCATTTTATTATATTTATAGTGTTGGGTTGGGATGAATATCAGCTACTTTTAATACTATGTTTAAAAGAATTTAATGAGCCAATTCTATTCTGCATGGACCTTTATAATACAGAAGATGTGGTTTTTAGTTTAACAGACCTGCATCTCTGTTAAATACCACTAATGATTTTCAGATTGACTTATTTTACTTTGTAAATTCAAGAGTGAGGAGGTAGTTCCATTGAAGGTAAAGAAATTGCTCCCAGGAGTGCAAAGGGAGTTCTAATAGGATTAGACCCATTAGTCTCAATAAATCCCCTGTGTCTAAGGATAATCTGTAACCATTAACTTTAAACTGAAGTGGTTAGAGGTTCAGGCTCCCAATGTAAATGCACTATATGGGTATGAATTTATTTCAGATAGCCAGCAAGGACAAGCATGATTCCATGGGGGAAAATGAAAGCTATTTGTCCACTATCACTACTGCTCCAAAATTCTTACCTTTTGTTATCCTATTGTATTATTTTTCATGCTCTTCCTCTCCATAGGGCTTTATTCCTCACCACCTGTATCTTTTTAAATTAGAGTCATGCGTGTCTTTATCTAACTCCTTTATTTGCAAAGATTGTCTGTCTTCCTCATCTGCTTTGTTTCCATGTGTCAAAACTTAAGGGTAAGAGGTACTCAATGTCGAGGTCTCACCAGTTCTCTCTCCTACCCCAGGTTTACTCCTCTCCCCAATACAGGACTGGCCAGATTATCAACTACAGGGATCACTGTACCCTAAGGCAGGAAAACGGAGTTTATGCATTCCATCAGTCTGCTGTTTTCTTGCTCTCATACAAGGCAGGCTCGCCGGTGCTTCCACGTCCATGCTGTAAGCACATTAGGCACAACTGCCACATTCTCCCACCCAGCTTTACCATTAGATGGTAAAACTGAGACTTCAATCCTCTTCTGGCTCCTTTTGTCTAGTTTCAATTGGATGGGACAGAATTAATGACTGCCCCCCTCCAAACCCCTAGTGCTCCCATTCTGATGGCATGCACAAAGGCATATGTGTTTGGGTATGCTTCAGCGAGAAGCAGAAATACCCCCAACCTCCTGGAAAGGCCTTATAATTATTACTCAGTTCATGCATCATTCACTCTCAAGAAGGACTTACAAAGTTCACCTAACAAGTCATCTGTTACTATTTACTATGTGCAAGGCATTGTGTTAAACATTGGGCTTAGATAGAGTAAGAATAAATAAGCCTAATCTCTACCTTCTAGACATTCCAGCTTAGAGGAAGCAAGATAAGTAAGCAGACAACCACCACACAGTGTGACAAAAGCTGTCACAGAAGTCTGTTCTGATGGGACGGAAGCATGGGAGCATCTCACAGTAGTCCCTTGATGTAGTCAGCAGACATTAATATACCCATTTTACAGTTATGAGGTAACTGAGACGCAGAAGCACTAAGTTCCCCAAGGTCAAATGGCACAAGATAGTTAGAACCAAATGCTGGTACATTGCATTTCTACTACAGTATGGCACCTGTGCAGAATCATAAGACTTCATTTATCCTAGAAGGGGGGTGGGTAGCTAAGATGATTAAAGAAGTCATCCATTATTGCCTTAGGTTTATTCCAGTTTGCTACAGCTCATATAGCCATTATGATTCCCTAAGCCACTCTTCTAGATCTCATGGCTGATTGGAAATCATCTAGCTTCTGATTTCAAGCTATAGTCATCAGTCAATTTCAGGCAGTAACAAATAATCCCAAAATCGCAATGGTTAACAGAAATAAAGACTTATTCTTATTCACAATTCATGCTCATCAGCAATGAGGCTGCAGCTCTACTTCACATCATATTTACTCTGGGCATATGATATCAATGAGTCAGAGAAGTATAATCCTCCCACAATTTAGGGCAGCACATGTTTTAAACAACAGCCTACTATCTCTATTCATGAGTGTAGAGGTGAAACTAAATGTAGAGGCAGAAGACCTGGAGATGAAAACTAACTCGTTTATGACAGGTAAACTGAAATAAAACTCTCTAAACTTTAGTACTATCACCTGTAAAACAAGGATGACTACCTCCGTCTACCTCAGGAGCTTAGCATGGAGATTCAAGTGACAATATGCAAGAAAGTTCCTTGTAAACCACAGAATGTATTGCTCTTGTTCTACATGCTGTTTTGTGTTAAAATACCTTGTTTCTACCTGTGAATCAGGAGTTGCAAATTCAAATATCTGCAGAACCAAGCAGATAACACAAATATAAACATGTAAGTTGTTTGTTCTTAAAACAAAATAAAAAACCATGATACCCATCTAGTTACATCTTCTTTCTGGTGCCTTTTTCTTTCTCTTTAAGCTGCTTTTGCAGGAAAACCATGCATATCTGAGGGCTAAGTTTGGCCTTCAGAACCATTGCTATAAACTGCATTCCTTAGGGGAAGAGAATAGAACAAATATATCCAACCTACAGCTTCAAACACAGTTCTAACCCTCAGAAAATCCCTGACGAAGTTCATGAAATTCAAGTCTAATATCAAATAAATAATGTATTTATCTTAGGAAAAAAGTATGGACAACAGCCAAACATAAAGACCCTAGAATGATATTTAAGACTCACATCTTATAACCAGTAGTTCTTTCCTAATAAAACAAGATAAAAGACACACTTTATGATTAACCCTGATAAAGTTATCAACTATATCAACTGCAAGAAAGTATTCTCTGATTTCTTCATCAAATGTTTGAGTGACTGTTATGTGTCAGGGACTGTGTAAGGCTATGTTCCCACGTACAGTAGTGTGGAAAGACAGCAACTGTCATATAATGTGGAAAACATAAAAAAGATAAGTCCAGGGTGTTAAAAGGGAATATAAGAGGAGCATGTAGCCCAGTTCGCTGATTTAAAATGGTGAAAATGGTCACATTGCAGAGGGCACTGCATCAGGAAAGACTGGAAGCAAAAGGATGGTGAAGTTTTTTTTTTTTTAAAGGACTGGGAGAAGAATACAGTATCAGAATGCAACATGAAGAATGAGGTTTCTGGGGAGATGAGCAAAGCCAACTCAGGCTGGGCATTCGCGAATGTATCGGCCACTTAGACACATGGAATTAAATGAATTGGATGTAAAGACAGTGCTTGCCCACAAGGGGAAGCAGCTTGGGACACAGCATGGCATTATAGGTGAAATCCTATGCAACATTACAGAGAAGAGTTCTAACCTCCCTAACCTATGCAGGGTGGAATACTGGAAAAGATACACAGCATTTCCTATAGAAAGTGGGGAAGATTTCAATTAACAAAAGTGGGAAGGGGAGTCTAAGAAATATAAAGATGCACAAATTAAGAGAATGACAGTGAAAATTTATGCAGAAAAGTATAAAGAACGGAGAGGTATAAGAAGGGAATGAAAAATTCTAGACTGTGAAGCGATTGTTTATCAAGGACCTGTGTGCTGGTCTCTGGGCTTAGCACCTTACACAAACTAGCTCATTTAATCCTCACCATAGTCCCACTTCACTGACAACAACATTAAAGTTTTCTTTGAAAGTAACTTTCTTTAAGGTCATAAATTAGGTGGTGGCTTCTCTGGCTCATTCACCATAGCAATTTACTATAGTTGCAATAAGTCAGAGTCATGAAATCAATGTTTGGGGGAAATTCCTTAGGCAATGAAGTGCAGGGTGAATTTGAAATAAGAGATTAAGAACAGTCCAGGAAGGTCACTGCTGTAGCTATTTAAGAGTCATTAATTAGCAAAAAAAAAAAAAAAATTTATATATATATAGTCTCCCAACAAAGAAAAGCCCAGGCCATAGATGGCTTCACTGGTAAATTTTACCAAACATTTTTTAAAACTTAATACCGGCGCACATTCTCCTGGCTGAGGGTGCGCCTGACTCTGCAGACTCATGAATGGATGCCTCGCTTTGCTGCTCAAAAAAAAAACAAACTTAATACCAATCCTCAAACTCTTCCAAAAAAATCGAAGAGGAGAGAACATTCCAAAACTCATTTCATAAAACCAGCATCACCATGATTCTTAAACCAGAAAATTATAGGCCAATGGCCAATATCCCTGAAGAACATAGATGTAATAATTCTCAATAAAATACCAGCAAACTGAATTAAACAGCACCTTAAAAGAATCATATACCATGATCAAATGAGATTTATCCCACGGATGGTTCAACATACACTAATCAATAAACATGCTGCTCCACATTAACATAATGAGGGAAAAACCCATATAATTTTCTCAAAAGATTCAGAAAAGCATTTGACAAATTTCAACATTATTTTATGATTAAAAAGTACTCAAAAAATTAGGTTAGGAAGGAATGTACTTCACCATAATAAAAGCCATATATGATAATTCCATAGCAAATATTATATACAATGGCTTTCAGCTTTTCCTCTAAGATCAGGAACAAAACAAGGGAACCCACTCTTGACATTGTAATTTAACATAGTACTTGAAATTCTAGCCATAGAAATTAAGAAAAAAACAAATACTAAAAGAAATTCCAATCAGAAAAGAAAAAGTAAAATTATCTCTGTTTGTAGATAACAAGATCTTAGAAAATCCTAAAGACCCCATAAGAAAAACTTTAGAAAAGTTACAGGATACAAAATCAACATACAAAATTCAGTTGCATATCTATACATTAACAATGGACTATCCAAAAAATTTAAAAAGCATATAAATACATATAAATACATTTAACCAAGAAGGTGTAAGATCTGTATGTTAAAAACTATAAACCATTGATGAAAGAAATTGAAGAAGACAAATGGGAAGATATATGTTCATGGGTTAGAATCAATATTGTTAAAATGCCCTTACTACCCAAATATTATTTAGATTCAATGCAATCCCTATTAAAATTTCAATTGCATTATTTATGGAAATAGAAAGAACAATACTAAAATTTGCATGGAACCACTAAAGACATCACATAGCTAAAGCAGCCTTGAGCAAGAACAACAAAGCTGGGGGTATCACATTTGCTGATTTCAAATTATATTACCATGCTGTAGTATTCAAAACAGCATGATATTGGCATAAAAACAGACACGCAGACCAATGGAACAGAATATATAGCCCAGAAATAAACCCCCACACATTCAGTCAACTGGTTTTTGACAAAGGTGCTAGAAATGAGCAATGGGGAAAGAAAGTCTCTTCAATAAATAATGTTGAGAAAACTGGATTCTCACTTGCGAAAGAATGGAATTCTATACCAGATTTTTACACCATACACAAAAATCAATTCAGAATGAATTAAAAACTTAAATACTAAATCTGAAGCAATAAAACTCCTAGAATGAAATGGAGGAAAGCTCCTTGACATTGGCCTCGGCAATTATTTTTTGGATATGACATCACAAACACAGGCAACAAAAGCAAAAATAAATAAGTGGGACTACATCAAACTGAAAAGGTTCTGCATAGCAAAGGTTCTGCATCAACAAATTAAAAAGGTAACCTATGGAATGGTAGAAAATATTTTTTAAAAATATATCTGATAAGAGGTTAATACCTTAAAAATATAAGAAACTCATGTAACTCAATAACAAAACACAAACCTGATTAAAAACTGAGGACAGTTTGTAAAATAGACATTTTTCCAAAGAAGGCAAATGGCCAGCAGGTATATAAATAGGTGCTCAACATCACTAATCATCAAAGAAATGCAAATCAAAACCACAATGAGATATTATCACATGCCTATTAGGATGGCCATTATCAAAAAGTCAAAAGATAACAAGTGTTGGCAAGAATGTAGAGAAAAGGCAATCTTTGTTCACTGTTGGTAGAAATGTTTTGGTACAGCCATTGTGGAAAACAATACAGAGGTTCTTCAAAACCTTAAAAATAGAACTACCGTATGATCCAACAATCCTACTTCTGGTTATATATTCAAAGAAGATGAAACCACTATCTCAAAGAGATATCTGCATTCTCATGTTCATTGCAGCATTAGTCACAAGACTCCAAATATGGGAGCAACCTAAGTGTTCATCAATGAATGAATAAATAATAAAAATATGGTATCAAGGTCTGTCTGGAAGGAGTCCAGCCATTATTAATATAACTAGAACAGTTTGTATGACATCGATGTAACCTGGCAGCCAAGGAGAGTGGACTGGAATGTGCATGTATGAACAATGATGACTTTACTGTACTGGTTAGTGGGGATGGTAGACCCTGTTGAGAGAGCATGTGTATACTGTGCAGTCATCACATTAAAAGTGACTGAGCAAGTAGAGCAATGAATTTGCATCAAATTCTGTGTTAAGCTTGACCATTCCTCCGTGGGAACTATTCAGATGATTCAGAAGGCAGCAGCTATGGCAACTAGTGATTGGCAGCTTCATCACAACAATGCGCCTGCTCATGCATCACGTCTCGTGCAGAGATTTTTTGCAAAATACCAAATCTTCCAGGTCACTCAGCTCCCTACAGCCTAGATTTGGGATTTGGCACCTGCAACTTCTGGCTTTTCCCAAAACTAAAATCACCTTTGAAAGGGAATAGATTTCAGACTATCAAGAAGATTCAGGATAATACAATGGGGCAGCTGATGGTGACTGGGAGAACTGAGGTGTCATTGTTCTATGTCAATGTTTCTTGTATCTTGTATCTTCAATAAGTGTCTCTATTTTTCATATTACATGGCTGGATACGTTCGGGACAGACCTCATGTGTACAATGAAATATTAATTAGCCCTAAAAATAAGAAAATCTACCATTTGCAATAACATAGATAAATTTAGGGTCCTGGAGAATATCATGCTGAGGGAAAGAAGCCAGACACAGAAAGATAAATACACATGATCTCACTTATATCTAAAAATCTAAAAATTGAACTTATAAAAACAAAGGGTGGGGGGTAAAATGGGGAGAGGTTCATTCAAGGGTACAAACTTTCAGTTATAATATAAATAAGTTCTGAAAACCTAATATATAGCATGGTGACTATAGTTGATAATATTGTGTTGTATACTTGAAACTTACTGTGAGAATTCTTAAGTATCCTCACCTCTCTCTCTCTCTATATATATATATATATGTGTGTGTGTGTGTGTGTGTGTGTTTAATAGCTTCATTTTGGTAATCATATCACAAAGTATATATATATATATATGTGTGTGTGTGTGTGTGTGTGTGTGTGTGTGTGTGTGTGTATAAAGACATCTTAAACAACTTAAATATATACAATTTTTGTCAATCATACCTCAATAAATTTGGAGGGAAAAGGAATCTTTAACTGATCATCCCACCTAAAAAAGCCACTTGTGTTTGATTTTCTAACTAGCACTCATACTTATCCAAAATATTATGGGTTTGTTTTCCTATCTATTCCACAGAGGGTCCTTAAAGGTGGCACTGTGTCTAGTTTGTTTGCCACTGTATCTTCATTAATGCTTGTTCCATTTCAGTCACTTATTGTGAGTTGAATTACATCCCCAAAAAAGATAGGCAGGAGTCCTGACTGCTGGTACCTGTGAATATGATCTTATTTGAAAAGAGTCTTTAGAGATATAATTAAGATTTAAGTTAAGATGAGGTCAACCTGAAGTAGGGTGGGCCCTTAATTTCCTAAGCCAGTGTCCTTATAAGAAAGGGAGAAGAGAGCCAGAAACACACAGGGAGGTCATTTGATGACCCAAGCAGAGATGAGAATGACACAGCTGCAAATCAAGGACCACTAAGGGACCACTGTCAAATAGCAGGAGCTAGGGAAGGGGAAGTCGAACTTTTTCTTAGAGTCTGCTGAGAGAGCGTGACTCTCGTGACCCCTTGATTTCACACGTCCAGCCTCCAGAACTGTCAGAGAACACACTTCTGCTTTTTAAGCCACCTGGTTTGAGGTTCTTCTTTATGGCAGCCCCTGGAAACTAATGCAGCACTCAACAAATACCCTTTAAACAAATGCACTTAAGGTGATACTGGCTTAAACCAGTGAGAGTTGAAAGTGGGAATAGATGGAAAGAACAGGAATGAAATACATTGGAAGCCTCACTGGGATTGTTGCTAGGAATGATGTGTCTGAGTTTCCATTTGGTCAGTTTGAAAAAGTCATTCTTGAAAGGATTCGCTCTGACTTGAGAAGATTCTAGTTGTGGATCCTCAAATTCTAGACTTCTAGAAATATAGGCAGTAAACTGGAATAGTTAAGAGTAAGGCATTGAATGAGATAGGCCTGAGGGGAAATCTGGGCTTGGTTTCTAAGTGGCTGCGTGTCCTTGGGGTAGTTATTTGGCATCTCTGAGCAAGCTCTGTGATCCAGCCAAGTGCTTTCTCTTTCAAATGCAGATTCCATTTCAAGAGGTCTCCATTACAGCCTGAGAGTCTGCATTTCTAACAAGCTCCCAGGTGGTGCCCACGAGGCAGGTCCTCAGACCACAGATTGAGTAGCGAAGGGCTAGGCATTGTCTTTAAAGAGAAGCTGAAGGATGGATTCGACATAACCGAAAGAGGCTAACAAGAAAAATGACCTGGCCAGAAATATGTTAATACTTGTTTTGAGGGAAATAGAATACTCACTCCACAATGTGCTATAAGTCACCCACATACAGTTGACAGATCAAATCCAGCCCACCTATGTCCTGCAAAGCCTAAAATATTTACTATCTTGACCTTTACAGGAAAAGTTTGCTGACGTAGGATTTACAGATCTGACTCTGTTTTGAGAATAAAATAAATATTTAGGAAGCCTCTCCAAGCTGTTTTACACAGAAGCTGAAGACTTACTACACAACAAGGGGAATTTCAGATAGTCAGGAAAGAAAATATAAAATGCTAACTATGCCTGTCTCATAGGCCACACAGGAAAACTACACAAATTTGAGAACAGAGGGATGGACTTTTGCCTAATAACTTACCAAAAGTTAAAACTAAATTTCAGAAACAAGTAAGAAATATAAATAAAATGAAAACCTTTTCTTTTCTTTTCTTCTTTTTTAGCTCTGACCTGTAATTTGTGCTCTGGCTTTAAAAATTCAGAACATAACACCCAGATAAGATAAAAAAAAAAAAAAAAAAACTCCCAGGATCCTCCTTCCATTATTATCTTGTTGTACTAGGACTAAACACCCAATGATAGACTTTTCAGATGTAAAAAGAAAACAAACAAACAAATAAACGAAAGTTCTTGAGTTTCAAATCAAACCACCAAGCGATTTTGCTGTTAAAAGCTCTCAAAATGTGATCCATTGTAGTTGGCATTCAGGACAGGTCTCTCTGTGAGGATTCAGCTCTGGGGGTCAATCTCCAGAATTCAGACCAAGAATAATGCCTCATATTTAGTACGAGGATCAGGGTTATAATGGAAAAGCAAGAACGACAGCCTCAGTCCTTTCCCAGGGCTATACGTTTGGTGCCCTAACTGCAAAGCGCTTCTTGAATAAACTTTTAGTTGCTGAGGGAACAGTTTTAACTTAGTCTGTTTTTATGCATGTAAATGCCCAGCTAATCTTGAATGGGTGACTTTCCCCTCTTTCTATTTTGTTTCTTTTGAACAGTGTAAAACCCAGAAAGCCCCCAAGTTGTGTCTATGGGACTCAGCTTTGTGGCATGGGGTCCTCTGGAGAGGAAAAAAATATAACCCACGCTATCTGGTTGCAGAAAGGTTGACTCTAAATCAGCTCTTATCTTAACTTTCTTATGTGAGATTTACAAGCGAGAAGAGAACAAATAAGGAGTAATTTAAATTTTAATTTAAAAAACCCTCTATTTTCTTATCCCTTATCAAACTGCCAGCATTTTTCCTGCTGACAATGAGCAAGTGTCATTGGCAATAGACCCTACCCACAACCAAGGAATCTCTTTTATCTAAAACCCTGATCCCTTTAATAAACAAAATACGAAAAGGCAGTCAAAATTACGCTGTGGCTTTATAAAAGGAGGCAGGGAAATCCTCCGAGTACAATCCCCTACTTGTTATTTTCACATGCCATGTGACTCCAAGTCATTCTGAAGGATAAAGAGACAGGGGTTGCCACCAGATCCCAGCCACGATTTCCCCTCCATTCCCAGCCCTGGCCCATCTGTTCTCCAAAGGCCACATGAATGGCATATGTCAAGAGAGTCAGAGCTGTGCAAACCGCCCAAAGAAATTGCGCAGCCAACTTCCCTTTGCTTCCACGGCTTCGGTAATTGTTGCTGAGCCAACAACCATATGGTGAATAATTAGTTTTTCGACCCCACTCAAGAAAAATGTCCGCTTCATTGCCAACCCTTAGCAATATGTGTGTTAATGAACAGTGGGAGCTGAATGCCTATACATTAACAAAAGTAGGGATTTTTTTTTTCTCTCTTCTAGCTTCAAGTTCTGTCCCTTTCGCTTTACCTCCTTTTAAGGATGTGACGGTCTGGAGTCCATAGCATTTAAAGGCAAACTGTATCTTTTTTTCTTTTTTTTTTTTTTTTTTTTAATGAGAAGCTGTAACCCAATAAAAGTGCCCAGCCTTCACAAATGTCTTTCTTTTAATAAAATGACTTTAATCTTCTTTTTCTCAAAATGATTATGGTAATGCAGTTCATATGAAGATTAAGATGTCAAAGCTGAGTACCCAAAGCCTTCCTGCGCTTGATGCAACAGGTGAGCATAAATTTATAGTCAGTATCATCATTCTAGCTGTCTTAAGCAGGGTGCACATTTTGGCCCTTTTAAATAAACACTTACCTCTTCCTCACTCCAACATAAAATACACTTGATATCTCAACCTGAAGATTTAAGAACCCAGTTAAGATTTCAAGTTCATTATTCCAAGAGTAGAAGCCTTAATAAGTAGATCATTTATCTCAAGAGGAAAAGATCTTTATGCAGGCATAAAATAAACATCTATTTAACATATATAGTACAAGATAAAAATACCTAAGTTCGCATCCATTTTTTGCACTTTCTAAGACAAGGCAACACTGATTTGTTCCTGAGAAGTTTTGAATCTAACTGCTTTCTGTTGGCCTTCACATTCTCTGCATGCAAACATACAAACCCTAAGAATCAGGGAATCGAAATGTTCTCTAACACAATTCTCATTGTCTTGCTGAAGTCAGTGGTTCTCAAGTATCCTCAGTTTGCAGACCATCCCACCATGGCAGAAGTCCCTAAAGATCCTTCCATTGTTCGCAACTAAAAAAAGAAATGCCTCGCAGGAACGAATCATGAGAGCAGTGCTGAACTAATGAGACAGTCTAGATATCTCAGAAGCAAAATGTGAATTAGTGTTAGACACAGTGATGACCGTCATTTTCTTTTTATATTGATGACAAATTAGAATAATACCTGCATCATCGCCTATGTTATAAATTCACTGAAGATGTGAATTGCTCATACTTGTTCACCACTCTGCCTTACTACCTAAAAGCTCAGTACCAGCTAGGCGGTCAGAGCTTCAATGTATACATTTTCAACAAGCAATTGTTGAGTAATACTTTAAATAATTTTGAACATTACATAAGACCAGTCAAGGGCACATGAGCATTTTGGAGATCATAGTTTGAAAAGCTTGGCAAGTGGGCACCGTAAGTTGATACTGAACATAGCACCTAGTGGCATCTTCAATTTCATCTAATTAGCGCTGTCCTTCTGACTCCCACTGACCAATAATTATAGTCTGTGTGTGTTTCTGCTCTAAAATTCTAACTGTGGAAAAAAACATGGTATATGTGTTCCATATACCTTTGGCCAGAAAATTTAATGATAATAGCATAATTTCAAAGTCATACATCCTGGCCTAACTACACATCTCCCCATTGACCAGCTCCCTCTTATTTCCTCTACACTTCCACTTCCTCATCTGTTTATAAAAGGTAGTAAGAAAGAGAGAAAATAATACCCTTTTTGCAGCATTTTGTATATTAAAAAGTTGTGCAAAATGCCTCATATAATGCTGAACATATAGTAATGCAGCTATTTTTGAGTTACAATCAATTAATATATCCTCAAAGCATCAAATCTACTTAATCCTGGAACCTCAGATTTAAAAGAACCATTAATAAACACTAACCTGGAACGTGAGAGAAGTTGATTGTGGGTCTACCCTCTTATTTTAAGCAAAGACTTTTTTACCCTCATAAATAGCTCATAAAACACTAAAAATGCATCACTGGGAAAAATAAAAAGCTTGAAGTGACTCTTGTTATGATTCAAACAATGCATCTGAAAGAAGTTTTCTTTTGCTTCCCATCCTGAGGGAGATAACAATAACTTGGTCAAACAATGGGGTTCTCAGGTCTCTGTCAATTGACCTTCATCTGGCTGGTGGGCATTAAACCTGATTCTAGGTATGCCCTTGAGAGGAGGAGTTGGCAGGGCGTTAGGGAGCTTCACCTATGAGTGAAATTTCTCTTAAGGGAAATATTGATCTCTTCTTTTATACCTATTAATGATTTCAATGATTCCAAACTTTTAGCTCTAATATTACTATCTTACCTTTTTTCCCCTTTACAACTAAACTTAAAAAGAGGGAGCTTAGTCTACTCTAATTGCTCCATGTTCTCACCCCAACTTATTCCATAATCCTCCTACTTGAATCCCACCTCCATCTAGTGAAGTTGCTCTCCGGATGGTAGTCACCGAACCTTACTCAGCGAATCCAGGGACCATATTTCTAAGTCCTCAAGGCAGCGTTTCCCAGTTTTGTTTTGCTCTGTACTTTCACAACTCTCTTCGTCTCCTTAGATATTGGCCTCTTTAATTCTCCACTCGGTTTCTGATTTCCTCATTTGTGCCCAATGTTTTTCTTCTCACCTCTGTCCAACCATCCACCTCTCTGAAATGTAAGCATTCCCCAAAGCAGCACTACACAAGCTCTTTCTGCAAAGATGAAAACGTTCTATATCTGTGCTGTTGAATACTGTAACCACCAGCCAGATGTAACTAATAAAATATTTGAAATGTGGTTAGTGTACCTAAAGAATTAAATTTTATTTTATTTTAATTAATTTACATTTTAATTGCTACATGTGGCCAGCGGCCAATATATTAAGTGAAGCCATAAGTTCTGTTTCTTCTTTTGTGTATCCTCTCCCAGGGACTGCAGTCTCTCTCAGGGACCCGCAGCCTGTCCCAGGACCACAGCCTCTCCCATTGCTAGCCTTTCTCTTCTATGCAGAGAATGACCAAAGCTCTTCACTAGGACAAAGAAACCCAGGTTCTCTTTGAAAATCTACACCAGCTCTCTAGCCAGCACCTGGAATCCACCATTTCAGATTCCATGTTTTACTGCTGTGCTTATACACTTGAACCTGACGTCATCCTGAAAAGGCTCAGAACAGCACCTGGCTGAGAAGTCCTGAACAAGAGTTTCCTGGTCACTTGCAATTTTTCTGTTGCATTTAATCTTTACAATTCTTCCCTCCCAGAATATATTTCTTCATAAAGCTGCTCCTCAAGGGAACCACTTCCTAAAGTGTTCACATATTTCCCTAACATTTTCACCTCTTCAGTTTTCAGACCGTAGCTTCATCCCATAGACGACAATCCCTGGGTCCTTAGCACTTGTCAAGTAAGAGAAATGATCTGTGGATTCTCTGGCCTGTTCTCAGGCCACAGAGACTGGTGATGTGAGTGGGAAGCAGTTCAGCAAGAGTGGGAGCACAAGAGGAGGAAGGCAGGAGCCCCTTTGGCAGATTTCAGCACTTGTACCAAATCATTAGCTGTATTCAATTCTTATAAGAAATAGCCACCTAGCCTCAAAGGCACAAACCTATTTCTCTCATTAAGAAGATACATAGAAAAGCATATATTATTTTAAAAATAACCTGGAAAATTGATTCACATTAAAAAATATTTGCTTGTGTTTTATCATTTTATTTATTTTTAAACATCAAATAGATTAGATTAATAAAAGATCTCTTTATTTAACCTTCAAAATAAAAACAATTCAAGACATAAATATTATTTGCATTGTAGATCTCTAAGGTGAGGTGACATATTAAGATACACATATTACTGAGTAAATTCAAATGCATATTTAAATTTATATTTCAGTTATATGCTAATGGTATTCTAGCAAAGTCAAGATATTTCAGAAGTTCAAGTAATATTCAGAAGATCATCTGCACTCAAAGAATTCACTCAGATTTTTAATAAAATAAACTATTGCTGCATCATAAAATCCATTTAACAATGTTTCTTGAAAAGTGGAAAAGACAAAGCTGCTAGAAAAATAATTAATGCATAAGTTAGAAAAGACAGTAAATCTAGACAAGAAGAGGAATTACGAAGGGAAATGAGGAAACTTTGAGGAGTGATGGATATGTTCACTACAGTGGGCATGGTGAAAGTTTCATAGGTGTATACATATGTCAAAACATTACATATGTGCACCTTAAATATGTACAGTTTATTTTATGACAATTATGCCTCAATACAAAACTTGCCTAGTTTAAGTCTGCTTTACATTAAAAAAGAAGAAATAAAGAAAAAATACCTTAGAGTGGAAGGGAAATACTTTGGTGCTATATGTACATCATCTCTCAGTTTCTTCTTATCCTGTAATATTCTCTACCTGTCATGCATCCATTTGGAATGTATAGTCAATATTTCAGGGAAATAAGAATAATTATGATTATGATTATGATGAGATAGATATATGTATAGATATGGATGGATGAATGGATAGATGGGTAGGTGGATGCATGGATGAATAAAAAACCCACACCAAGCTGATCAAATTTCAGGCATGTCAGCAGTTGTATGGATCTCCCAGGTAGAGAGGTACTGGGTTTGATATCTCTAGCACATGAGGAATCTCAAAGACTCAGCATATACTCAAAATACCTGATGACCACCCTCAATCTTTTACTTTTAACAAAAGAGCCAATTTTTTAAGACTACAAAGATTGTAAAGATAGCAAGTGACAGTGTCAGACTTCATCTCTCATTCTGTTTAGTCTGGGGTATGTTATTCTACCCTTAAAGAGATCCAGACAAGGACTGGTACCTTATTGGACCCCTTAATAACAGGTGCTCAAATGAAGAGAAGTGATGGAGAAAAATGCATATGCATTGAGCACCTACTGAGTGCTGTACACTGTGCTAGGTGTTCTATATTCATAATCTCTACTACTCAAATATGCCCAAGTGCAATATTATTATCCCATAATACAGACTCCTTAAGAGGCTTAAGCAAAATTAATCAGAAAGCTTATAAGTAGAAAACATCCTAATTCTTCTCAAGTGTAAATAACATGGAAATCCAAATTCAAAGGTTACATAGGCATTTTCCTATATTTCTATAAAAACAAGCCTACTCTTAAGACTCCATGATAGAAGTTACAAAATGCAGAGACAGCTGGACTGCAGTTAGAGAAATGACGTCAGTTTCCAAGGGTCAGCATTGATAGGAAAACCTCATTGTCTTGTCACTAGGTCTCTGCTGCCCTTCCAGATGTCAGAAAGAAAATAACCAGGCCAGTGCTAGGGGCAGATTCAGGGGTGCTATTTGAGAACTCTTTGCTCTCTCCCCCTGTTTTTAACCTAAACTCTACATCCAGTATATAGTTTTAAGAACCTGTTAGAGATGGCTTAACATTGAAAAAAATAAAAGAAACTATGCAAGTATCAGAATTTTAGTAAAAACCAAAATGGAATAATTCATTTTCAAAATATCAGTGTTTGCTGTCAATGTGACTTAACAAAATAAAAATTTCTGATGTTTGCAAATGAAAATAAAACTCTTTTATACCCAAGTACACAGGAAGTAATTCTCCCAAATGTCATCCTTTCAAATGGAGATTTTTAATACCTTAAATTTTTTTCTATATAGGCATTTGAGCCACACACTCAATTCATTTTGACATTTTTTTCTACCCTGATAAAAATAATACAGAGCAGTGAAATTAAAACATTGGTTTAAAAGGTGAAACATACAGAAATCAAAGGGTTTTTTTTTTCTTAAGTTAGACTGTAGACAAAGTTCTCCATTTCAAAAAGAAATTTTGTAAGTTATTATGTAGTTAAATGATCTTAAAAGAAGCAATATAGCCAGCCAAGAAATACTTACTGACACACATTTTAATGGCATTTCAGAAGCCAGAATTTTCAGTAATGCTTGAATTGAAGCACCAGGAGAAAACCCAACATTTTTCTCCAGGGCTGCTAGTTTTTTTTAAAATATATTTTATTGATTATGCTATTACAATGATTACAATTGACCCAGTTTCCCCCCTTTGCCTTCCTCCTCCCGGTACCCCCATTCCTTTCAGCAACCCTCCCCCTTAGTTCATGTCCATGACCTGTTACTTTTAAAGGTACAAATTAATTAAGTTAGCACCATAATAAGCACTACCAATTAGTGTATCCATGTGCCCTGAATGTACCTGTACAACAGGGAAGATTTTAATCTTTGTCGTCTTTGAATCCAGCCAAGAAGGAGTAGCCAAGCTCAGGCATGTCACCAGATGTCAACTGATGTGACCAAAACAGGGAGAAGCCAAGCATCTGAAGGCCCTCCCTGTATATGTGTAAAATTAAGTCCTTTTAGGACATTTTTGCTTTTGTTATGCAATAAAAAGGTCCTGAGGAAAGGCCAGCTGGATCTTGGATCAAGATAAAGAAGTCCTTTTTACTTCATCCGCAAAGATGAAAATTAATCCAATTTCAGCTTCCCAAAGTTGTTCTCATGGACAAAGATGGCAGCTGCTGAAATGGTTATGATGACGCTGGAGGGTTAGCCAACAGACATCAAATCAACCATGCAGAATTACACCTGAGGACTCTGTGCAAAGGCTCATCAGCACAGGCACCAGTAGATAGCAAGAACCGCACAGCCCCTTTCCTCTACTTGAAAAGCTCTGGTTTTTGCCTGATTCCAATCAATAATAAATATGTCAATCCCTGTTTGGTTGTCCATAAATCTTTCTTAAAGAAACAGATCCACCCACAGCCTTGTACCGTCTCACACACATACAGACACATGGACACACACCACAGGTGACTGGATAAACCTTGGGCCAAATTGGACCAGACTCTCCATCCTCAGAAATCTGAAATGCAGACCCAGGAACTAAATTGACTGACTGGGAAGACTACTGGACATAGAGAATAAGGGCATATTTGGGGGCTATCTATGATAGTTCAAGTGCAAGGGAAGTAAAGGAAACTGGTTTACAAAAAGAGAAGAGTAAAACAGATGTGTATAGAGTAAGAAAGACACCAGAGTCCAGAAAGAGAGAGGCCAAGAGGCCTTGAGAAAAAGTGACAAAAAAAGGTAACAGAAGTCACAACAGTGTATTGGAAAGGACACTGGACTAGGAGAAAGGACATGGGTCCCAGTCTAGAATTTGCTACTGCTCATGAGGCAGCTCTGGGTAAATCATTGAACTTCATTTGGTTTTGGTTTCATGATGACAGTACAGCTTATAGCTGAGACTTTAGCAACTTTGGAGCTAGGCAGAGCAGAGTTTGAGTCCATACTCTGATCTTTACAAGACTTGTGACCTCAGTCACCGAACTTGTCCTCTTTGACTTCAAATACTTCACATGTAAAATTGGAGTAATAATTATATCCCTTATAAGGATGTTGGCAATATTAAATAACAGAATACATTAAAAGCGATTAGAACAGTCATTGATATAAGGCCTCCAAGAAATATTGGCTCTACAATAATAAAGAATTATTAAGCTATCTGTGCATGTTTCCTCTTCTATTAAAAAGAGATAATAATAGCATCTTACTCATAGGGTTGCTGTGAGGGTCAAATGAGTTGATACATATAAAGCATGTGGAAGAGTGCCTGGCACATAGTAAGGGTTCAATAAATTTCAATTGCCAGTTTCATCACTATTGTTATTATCAATGATGTCATCATCATCATCATCATCATCATCATCACCATTATTATTATTATTTCAGTGCCTTGCAGGACCTGGCAGCACTTTTAACACCACCACCCTTGCAGATTAAGCTAGTTAATCAGAAAATATGGAATTATGTTTGCCTCTGTGCAGAACTTTGTTAACCCTGGATGTTTCACTGGGGCTATGCTTACTGGCATTCCTGAAAAATATGCAGCAAGAGCAGTAGTTTATATTAATATGGTTCTTGAAATCTCTAGAGCCATGCATACCAAAGTTATTCATGAAAGGGGAAGAAAAGTAATAAAAGCATTCTAAATATCTTAACAAAGGGAAAATGCTTATTCTAATGATAGTAAATCAACTGGGATAATATTGTTCCACCATTAAAATAATAGGTAAAAACGTTTGTTGTACTGAACTGTGAAGCAATATAGAAACATGATGTAATGGTAAGTTAAAGCATAATATAAGATTATGTACACATATCCTATAATTGAAATTCTGTGATAATAGCTACACATATGGGAGAGTCTAGATAAGTCTTCAAAGCAACAAGTCTGTCAAGTTATGGAAATCTGAGGACTCTTACTTCACTCGCCACACTTTTTGTAATAAATTTTCCAATGATGAGTGAAAAAAAGAACAGAGAAAATAGGTCCTGTTGTTTTTAAACATAGAGGAAGTAGATGACAGTGTACAGTTTTGACTGTGGTCACTTTCCTTAATTACATACTGTTAAGTATTAAATTAGAATTGGTCAAAAGTTAAATCTTTAAATTAACAATACATTATTGCTGCTATACCTATGGGCTCACCCAAATTTATAGCTGCATATAACTCTCATGTGTGAACGAGTAAACACTAGCACTTAACTATATATAACAGAGCATTTTTTTTCTAAATCATCTCTGTGCCATGCAGAGAATGTTGAAATAAAGTAAGTCTCCAGCACATGTAATTAGCAAAGAAGAGTTTCTATTCCCTTCTGGAAGCCAGACTGTGACTTTATGAGGCACCCCTGCACAAGAGCATCTGCCTCCAAAAGCTTGGCCATCCTATGCAGAACCCCTGAGCCATATGGTTTCACTATAGTACACCAACTGTAGCCAGATTCTTGGGTGACATTGATTGGTCCTGTGAATTTTGTTATAAAGTCAGATATCATCTTGATAGAACTGCAGGTTGAAGTAAATACTGTTTCAGGAGGTATTTACCAATAAAGACAAGTTTCAAACTACATAACATTGAAAAATGCATTCTTGATCATCTCTTTAGTCTTACTCTAAATATTTATGGTAAAGAAAGGGGGTGATAAGATCAATATTTTAAAAAGAAGTGATTTACCAAGTGGTGAGACATATGAAACAGCTTGTTGCTCAGTTTCTCCCAGAGTTAACATCACGGCATCACTGAGAGTCTGCACCATCTTTTGTAATTACCACTTATGGATGCTGTGAACTATAAATAAGGTTGCATAACAAATATTCCATAATCTTCATAATCCCAAGTGAAAATCCATTATTAGAAGAATAGTGTAACTTCTAGCCATCATTCCCAACCAGGTGTGGCCACTCCCCACTTCTTACTAAAATCTAATCTTGAGATACACCCTAAGCTGAATTCTAAGATGCATTTACAAGAAGAATCAGGTAGAATGAGAACTGTCATTACTATATGCATACTTTTGATGATTAACAGAGGAACACCAGAAAATGGAAAAAAGAGGAAGACATTTTGTCACACAGAGTTGTCCACCCCTACCCAGAAAACAAAGGTCTGTGGCCAAAAATAAAAGTTTAAAAAGTGTAGCTACCTCTATGTATTGTGCCTTTTGGTTTTCAAGTCTTGTCAGGTACTTCTCTAATCCCTGCTCTAGAGCCCTACCTGGATGTACAAGGGAGAGAGGAGAGTGGCAGTTGTACAGTCTGTCCCTGAAGATATAGATCCTGAATGCAAAGTGTTAGGTCACAGAAAAGTAACAATGCTTACTAGAGTGGTAACTCCTCTTACAATCCCGAGAATCCCATCTTACCATGGGAGAGCAGCACTAAATGAACGTAGGGTTGAAGCAGAGGTAGGATGTAGACTAAGCCCTAGGATCAGACCCGGTCCTGTACTCATCAACCAACTTTTATTGTGGGCGACATCATGTCCTTTTTTTACATGAAAACAGAAAATTTGGGGGGTCGAGGGAGAGGGAAGGAAAATGAGAGGAACTACCCAGCTGCTTAGATTCTCCTGAAGTTGAAATAGGACCACAGCAGCCATGAAAAGAATTCAGTTAACTTCCAAGTGAATAATGAACAGAGGCAAAAGACATATGCACAACATGTCTTCTAGGAAGTACCAAGGAGAGAGACCATTGCTTAATCAAAGATGAAAACTATGACGTTATATAATGCTGTATATTAACGAATATGTGGTTATAAATTATAACATGAAAACTCAGGAAAACCTCCTACAGCTAGTCGCTTCAGGAATTTAGAGAACAGAGTCTGGCATCCTTAATAGATACCAAAAGACAGAGCCTTACTGAACAGAAACAGGGCTTTCCAACTTATCAGTGATAACAACTATGAGCTGCGGGCCAAAATAGGAAATTGTTTCCCAATTTTATTTTTTATCATTTTGAAGAAAGCACAACTCATTAACTTCAAACTTCAAACACAGGCTAGAAAATATATACCTAATTGCTAAAGGCACAATTAAAGCTTAAATGAACCAGTTTAGGCCAGGAAGAACAGCAGCAAAGGTCAGGAGCACAGACTTTGGATGGAGCTGGATCTGGTTTGTGTCCACTCTATCACATAGCAGTGAAGTGAACCAGTCAGATACTGAGCGTCTCTGATCTCAGTTACTCAGTCAGAAAATAGAGTTTTTGTGAGGATTAAATAGGTATTGCAGTTAAAGTGTTAAATCCATGCCTGGCACATAGTCAAGTTCAAAGAACTTCAGCTGTTGTTGTTGGTATTGTTGTTGAAACAGACATAGACCAATTGGTCTTATCCTAGAAAATAGGGAGGGATGGGATTATGAAAGTTAAACAGGCAAAAAAGAGTTGAGATCAACATACATGTATCTAACAAAGACCTTTTTCTAATATCTTTCAACAAGTACTGTCTGCCTTTAATTTAATCTTTGCAGTTGTTTACACATGAAAAACTCTAATGAACTACTTTCCATTCATAGCAAACTATGCAGAATGTAGAGTCCAAAAGTTACCCTGAGTCTTCCCCAAGGCACAGAGGTTCCCATATAGGCCAAGACAAGAGTTTTGCACACCGAGAAATTCAGGGAGCCTACCTTCCAGAGGGGTTGGACCAGTATGGCACTCATAGGAAATGCCACTCCTTTTGTTCCCTCAGAGATCCATAGAATTTAAAAAGGGGGAAGAAGTGAGGCAAACACAAAAACCAGGAGGCACCAGTGAGTGGAGGCAACTATGTTTTATTAATCCATGTGATTAATCCAGCACGCTAGGGAAGATTCTTTATGGAATCAAAACGTGTGGTTTGGATGCAGTGCACATGGATTAGAAAACACTGTTGCATTCACTTGTCAGTGCGTCCTTGGCTTTGCTAGAGTTGTATTCTTTTGAGTCCGGTAGGAATAAAAGGGAAAGAGCATTTATATGAGGACTAGCAACACAGGCACTTTGACAAATGTCCTTCTCCCCCACCCCTCAGCAAAATGCTTCCGAATTTCCCAAGAACTAAGCCCCGGGTTTGTATTTGCATCATCCCCCACTCCAAAACACCAAACGACTGGAAATTGCCCACCCCCAAATACAGATTTATGTCAATTCATGAAAAGTGGTTTTTACCAAGGGATGGGTGGATAGCAAATCCCACCCCAAGCTCTTTGCAAGAAAATGGTGACAATGGTACAGAAGCTTTCAAGGTTCCAGTGGGAACCGCCATTTCTTCATGAGGATAAGTAACCTGAAAGAGTCCTGTCAAAATTTGAGAGTTTTCTCACAAGTTTCAGTGCGAGAGGAACGGGAGCCTTTCGATGTGGCAAATAAAAAGCAAGAAAGCTTCAGGGAAACTGAGAAGGAGTGATCCAGGCAAGGCCCCAGTCAGCCGGACCGTGATTCTAAAAACTGACATGAAGCACATCTAAACAAACTAAGACACATTGAAGCCATTTTGCCTCTTCTTATTATATTTGGGAGGAGCAAAAGTGATCTTCTCCAGGAAGCTTCTGTGGTCCATAATGTGGGGGTCTCCAAAGTTGTTGAGACTTTTACATACATCGGGTTATGCTGAGGCTGCTCAATGCCAACAGAATGGTGGTGTGGGGTAACAATCCCAGAGACCTTCCCAAAGCACATTTAGGGACATGGGGAGTACTTGACTCAGTTCTAGAAAGAATTGTGGCTTGCAAGTGAAATTGGGTGAGTGCAAGAGAACAAGGTCCCAGCTCCCTCTCCTTGTTACCTTCCTGTTTCACCCTTATCTCTCCATAATTCTCCAAGAGATGATTTTTTTAATTGTTTCTTTGTTTTAGATATTAGTTATTTATTTTTAGAGAGAGGGGAAGGGAGGGAGAGAAACATCAATGTATGGTTGCCTCTCACACGCCCCCAACTGGGGACCTGGCCTGCAACTCAAGCATGTGACCTGACTGGGAATCGAACCAGCGACACTTTGGTTTGCAGGCCGGCACCCAATCTACTGAGTCACACCAGCCAGGGCTCCAAGCGATGATTCTTAACGCTACTCCAAAGATGGAGGGCAAGCAGCAAGAGACTTCCCAGCTGACATGCTGGGATCACCCGGTTGTTATCAATAAATGTAGTTCATTTTAAAAACTGAAAGTTTATGAGGCCTCCCTGTTAGAAATAATTTTTTTAAGGCTCTCTCCAGTACCTAGCACACTGCTTGGTACAGAGTCAGCATTTAATGAATATTTATTAAACTCTATCATAGAACTCATTACCAGCCAGCGACTTTGTCCTAAGAATAGGTAAATTCTTAATTTCCCTATGAAATTATGAGATCTCTAAGGACAATCACCCTGATGGATTTATCTGTGTGTTCCCCAGCACCTAGCAGAGCACCCAGAACATGGTAGGTTGTTAGAAAGTGATGGTGGAGTCTCTGGTCTGGGACATAATCTGCTCAGGTACAGTCTCATCATACAGATCTCTAGAGAGCATGGTTTGTATTTGTGTATGTGTGCACACACTTACATGTATGCAGTCTTGAATGCATTTACATCCTTTTTGATGTACATGTCTGGCTCTGAAACTTTGGCTAGTCATCAACACTCCCACCTGAAAAAAAAATTATTTCTATAACATTCTGGTCACTCACTCATCAGTTGATTGAAAAAATATTTTAAAATGGAAAATAGATGATCTAGGTTCCTCCTCTTCTTGCTTTATAGCAGAGGAGACTGATCAGAGAGTTTAAGCAGCTTGTGCAAGGTCACACAGCTGATGACTGAGCCAGGGTCTCACTTCCTCTTCTAACCTCAAGGCTCAGCAGACTAGTCTGAGCTCTATGACTCTAGAAAATATTACTAATTCCAATGTTACCAAAACATCCTAGTTGTTAAATCAAATGAACATTTTTGTACATTTCTTATTTGTCTAACCTTAGCGTTTGCTGTCAACTAGCCTTTCCCTTCTTTTGAAAACCATGACCTCCTTTGAATGTTGTAATAGTAATGCTAATGATTACTGGGCATTTACTAACAGCCAGGCACTGTTCCAAGAACTTTATATTGTGACATTAATCCCTCAAAATAAACCCTAGGAGTTATATGTATTATTATTCCTGTTTTAACTTAGGGAAACTAAAGAGAGGTTAAGTAACTTGTCCAAGGTCAGACCACTAGTCAATGGTTGCCTTGGAATTCAGTCTCAAAAATCTAACAGCAGACTGGGTACTTCTTCATGTTTCTTCAGATTAAAAAAAAAGTTTTTTATTGTTCACACTATTACAGATGCCCCCTATTTCAGACTGGGCACTTCTATCTACAATGTCTCTTGTTAGCTCCTGCCTTTCTCACATTTCTAGGCCACATGCCTCCTCAGCTTCTCTCCTTTTCATCCTCCTTAAATATTAATCCTTTGAGTTCCAGTTCCAGCCCTCATATCTTCACCCCTCTCTTGATCATCTCATTTACTCCCAAGACTCCCTTATGACTTCGTTATAACTCCACAACTTTTTCTCCAGCTCATCCCTTTATTTTAAATTACACACCTGCATGCGCGCACACACACACGCACATGCACATATGAGGCCTGTCCAGAAAAAGTCCAGCAGTTGTTAACATAACGAGAACAGTTTGGATAACATTGATGTTACCTGGCAGCCAAGGAAAGTGGACTGAAATGTGCGTGTGTGAACAATGACGACTTCACTGTACTAGTCAGTGGGGGCGCTAGATGCCCTTGAGTGAGCATGTGTGCTCTGTGGCTCTCATATTCAAAATGACTGAGCAAGTAGAACAATGAATCTCCATCAGATTTTGCATTAAACTTGAACATTTCTCCTTGCAAACAATTCATGTTATTCAGAAGTCAGCAGCTATGGGCACCTGGTGATTGGCAGCTTCATCACAACAATGCACCTGCTCATGCATCACGTCTCATGCAGTTTTTTGGCAAAACATCAAGTCACCCAGGCGACTCAGCCCCTTTAAAGCCCAGATTTGGCGCCAGCAACTTCTGGCTTTTCCCAAAATTAAAATCACCTTTGAAAGGGAAGAGATTTCAGACCGTTGATGAGATTCCAGAAAATATGATGGGACAGCTGATGGGCAACTGGGAGAGCTGTGTGAGGTCCCAAGGTGCCTACTTTGAAGGGGACTGAGGCATCATTGTCCTGTGTACAATGTTTCTTGTATGTTGTATCTTCTTCAATCAACGTCTCTATTTTTCATATTACATGGCTGGATATCTTCTGAACAGACTTCTTTAATACACCCATTTTAATGTCTGCTTGTATTCAGGTCCATTAGACAGAATGGTCTCCTTTGCTAACTTCTGCTCAGCTGATAAAAAATTAAGTTGAACTTCATAATATTCCATTTTCTCTTGTCTTCATGCCACTTGGGTTTCATTTATTTAAGCAAAAATAGCAATCTAATTCCATCTCTATTTTTTTTCTTTTTTCCTTTTTTTTTTTTTTTTTTTTTTGAGCAAATGTATGTTTGTTTCTTTTAATCAAGTGGGATTAGGCATGTTACAAGAGGAATGTGCCACCCATCTGCTGAAGGCAAGATCCCAGCTGCTCAGGAAGCCAGCCGGGACTTTAAAACCTTCACTGACCATTGTCATCACAGTGAGCCTGACATCTCACCTCACGATCATAGCCAAGAGAGGACTATCAAGGACTGACTTTCAACTGGTAATGGAATACCAGAGTCAGCCTTGACTAAAACTCCAACAAGTTTCAAAAATGGATCAGTTTTAACCCCTTTCATTGGCCAGTTTGGCAGGGTGCCCCACCATTCATTTGCAGATAACATCAGATGGTAAAAGTATCGACGTGCTAAATATGAGGCAGATTGGAACAGGAGTGGGAATAAGACTTTCCACTATATTTTTCTTTGTATTTCTGGATCTTGAACCATGTGAATGTATTATCCCTCTCAATTTCCAAATTTTTGTGAAGAAAGAAGAGCTTGAGCGGTACCACAATGTGATTCTAAAAAGAGCCCATTAAAGTGCCATTATTCCAGATCTTTTAAATTAGCATAAAAATCCACAAAATCTTTCAATGGCTCTCATCTCTGCACACATGCAACAAACTTCATTAACATAAAAATACATTGTAAAATAATACATCATCCAAGCAAAAGTGTAGCACTTATCTGCTTTATCAATTGTCCTAAAAACTTAATTTTCTCATAGATAAGAAATTAGACATGTAAATTCAGCCACTCTTTCAGGTCAGCGAAATGGTCTAAGTTTGTCATAATTGCCTATGGTGCCAACATTTTGTAGAATATAACTAATGTTACCAAATATTATTTTGGCTTGACACAAAAAAATGATATGTTTTGCTTGCTCCATATTAATTTATTTTTGGAAATATCCTTCACATTTCCCCTCCCTCCCATTTTACACACACACACACACACACACACACACACACATTTTGTGTAATTTAAATGCAGCTGTCAAAGTTAAATGCAAGGGTAGGAAAAATGGACTGGTGTGCTTCATTCCCGCAAGCTGCCTGATTGTTCCAGGAATGAACATCAGACTCAAGTTTGGGCAATCTAGAGTCATTGGCTAGGAAGTGGGGACTGTTATAAATGAGAAGCAAAAGAGGGTTACTTTACTTTCAAAAATCACAAGCCTTAAGAATCATATAAGCCTGTACCTACTAGGACCCATTTTTGCTATTTATTCTGAAAATAAACCCCCAGCCAGAATTTTAAAAGTCAACAAGGAGATATTTTAAAAGAAAAAAGGAGAATATCATAATAATATCAGTGGATCCTGGATCCAGCCATGCTTTGAGCCAGTCCACTCCTTTGATTTACGAACTTCATAAACCCATGAATTCTCTCTTTTATCGCTATTTTGAAACACAATTTAAGTGTTCTTCAATAAAGTCTTTATGCTTTTTACCTTCACATATTCCAAAGTTCCTTTAGAAACCCTGGTCTTTATTGGGATTATTTTTTAATTTACCTGGAGAATGAGGGAAATGCAGATTTTTAAGCTTGAGTGATTCAGAGAAATTCTTCATGTGAGCAGCAAATCTGGAGCAGGGCAAGGCAGTTCTCTCATGGTGAGGCCGGGGCTCTGAGGTAGGAGAAAATGCACAAGAGAAAATTATATCTGCAGCTCCAGAAAAACTCCATGCCCCCTACCATTCTTAGTCACCTCAATGAGTGACATTTCAAAAATATTTTGCTCCTTCATTTTTAGAATAAAACAATCCTGAAACAACTGCAACTGATTCCAGTTATCTATACATGCACATCCTCCCCAAATATTTCATTAAAGTAGCTAATTAAATTTTGTATATGTTCATCCACCAAATTTTTTATTATATTACACTATGTGCCAAACATTGTTCCAGAAACAGGATATAGTAGATGAAGTCTCAACCATCATGAAACTGACATTCTAGTGGAGGGGACAGAAAAATAAATACTTCTATAATCTATCAAATGATTATTTTTCTATTGCTAAGGGGTAAACATGAGAAAAGGTAAAGGGAATTGAAAAACGTTGAGGGTAGTATACAAATTTATATACAGAAATGAGATGGTTTTATGGACAGGGTGACATTAAAGCAAAGACTGGAAAACCGAGAGAGTAATAGCCATGTGATATTCTGGGCGAGGGGCATTCCAAGCACAGCCAGTGTCAGAGGAAGCAGAGACAGGGTACAGGGAAGGAGGTCAGAAGATTGTGGGGCCATGGGGGACTCAAGTCGGACTTTGTCACCTTGAAATAACCAAACCCCAAAATAATGAGAGATACAAAGGTATTGGATAATTAATATGAAGTAAAGTCATAAATAAGGACAATCTGATTAGATTTTAATTAAAAACAATTCAGCAAACATGAAGTCAGTACCAAATGCCCATTAGTGTATATGGTGTAACTTCTATTGTTTAGATATGATGGGATATTATTATTTGGATATTGGATATCATTTTACGTATAATATTATTTTCATATTTTGTGCTTAAGGTGGTGTTAACCTGCTGGGTTTACAAGAGATCAAACCAGCCCTGCATGAGGGATACAATCATACCTAAATGGTGAGGTGTTCATCCTGTCATTCCCCATAGCCATCCCACCCATTCCTGAGGAAAGGCTTATATCTCCAGCCAGGAATTTTAAACTGAGTGGAAGAGACCTAGATGGAAATCAGAGTAAGAACTCTCCCTTTGCCATGCCTACTGACTACAGTGGCAGGAGAGGTGACCTAAGGGGACACACACCTCTTCAAGGTCATAAAGAGAGCTGAAATCAGTGACTCAGGCCAGCTGTACCAGTGACAGTGTAGGACATTAACTGAGGAGAGGTCAGAGGTGTATTTTATAAGTCTAATCTGCCACACCATATTCTTTATTTCAGTATATGGTTGACCTCAAGTGAAGCCTTTTTGAAAATTATCTCAGATGAGCTAAGAGAAATGAAAGGTAGTGACTTTCTACAACTGTAAAGGGAGATAACCAGTGGTGATAACAAAAACCTGGAAGGTCACTCTGACCTCCTCCTGTCCCCATCATCCCCAGATCCACTTATAACCGAATCCGATAAACCCACCCTCTCAGTGTCCTCCAGTCCCATTCCCTCCTGCTTAGTTCTCCTGCCTGCTTAGCTAGTCCACCCATTCCCTGCTTGCCCATCATCTCAATGAAGTTCTCTTTTCACATTCACTTTTCAAAACTCAGTCTAATAATATAATAATAAATATGGCCCTCACCTTCTTAATTGTGTTCAACAGCATCCCATAGTTAAAACAATGGTTCTCAAATGTTACCGTGCATAAAAATCACCTGGAGGACATGCTACAATGCAGGTTTTGATTCAAAAAGTTGAGGGCGGGGCTTAGGAATGTGCATGGTTAACAAGTATCACAGGTGATTGATACAAGTAGTAAGTAAATTCTTGTCACTCAAGGTGTGTCCATGGACCAGTATTGCAAACATCACATGGGAGCTTGTTAGACATGGAGATCCTCAGTCCCACCTTAGACCTATTGAATCAGGATCTGAATTTTAACAAGGTTCCAGATCATTTGCATGCAAGTTAAAGATGTAGACCACACTTCAATCTAAAGAATAAAATAAAGAATCTCCGTGGTGTAGGAGGCTGCTCATGACCCATCATCTATTTATTTCTTTCCCCTACTCACAGGACTCTGTGATCTATGCATGACAAACTGTGGAAGCCGAGGCACCAAAACACTAAAACAGTGACCCCATCTTCTCCATTTTGGTCATCCCAGTGCTACTACTTAAGACATGTTGCTTTATTGACATGTGCTGAGTCATTTAAACCAGATTAATTGATATTTTAAAACACATTTTGAAAAGCAGTATTCCACCCAAATTTTATCTTTCATCATTTAACTGAAAGGGAAAAGAATGAATGAAGAATGAACTGTCAATGTTATGAAGCCCAGATACATTTTACACCTAAAAGTACTGAACATGTTGTCACTGGACAGATGAAGGGGGTACTTAGTTCTGTCTGTGAAGTTCTTGATGTTCTCAGTGGATTTACTGCCTGAAGTCAAACCCATGCCCTATATATTGAAGCACAACCCCCACTTTTTTTTAGTTAAGGAGAGCAAACTTTCACCACAAAGATACAGGAACAGTAAATATTGATCTTCTTGATGGATGGCGCGCCTCACGCCACAGGCCACTCAAGCATCTGCTCATGGCCACACAGCCTTCCCGTTCATGGGGAAATAATGCCAAGTGTCCTCCTGTGCTATCGGCGGCAGATTGTAAATATTTAAAAGAAATAAATTTCTCTGAATGAAAAGCACCTTTCTTTGTTCTCTCACCCCCTCTCCTCCCCGAGTCATGTTGATTCTGGGGCTTTGCATAGTGCCAGCACCTGTACGTTTTAATTGTTTGCTTGCCAAGATCACTGTGGTTTTCTTGCTTGGTTTTAGGAACCATTGTAAGTACAGTAGCCAATGAAGGTATATATTCTTTCTCTCTTGGCAATCTGTAGGGGAAGCATTAGCTTCAGGACACCTACCAACAATGGTAATTAGAAGACATGGAAAGAGAGAAACAGAAATTGGAACTCCTCTATTTGACTACTGTCCCCATATGACAATGAAAATGGACCACCACTGCAGACCAAAAAGGAAGACTGGGATTTCTTCAACAGCCTTATTGTTTGGCAGAAAGTTTTAATCTTGGTTTTACTGAAATCCAGAACCATTCTTTAACTGAATATGAAGACCTGCAATAAGAAATAAGAATGGAGTTTCAGCAATGGAAATTCAAATTGTAATTGAGAATAGCCACTGAGACTATTACTCCTAAATTCTAAATATAAAAAGTGAATAACTCTATCATTTCTCCTACATGAAGCAATAATCATGATTTGATGGAGTAGGATCATGCCCTGTGTGCTCTTCCTCACTACTCTTCCTCTCTTCCTCTGAGCCATGTGACAGTACAGCATTAGAGTGAAATAAACTGAAGCCAGTCATTGTGACCTGATCAGTGTAGATGGCAAACTGGTGTAGGGACAAATGATCTGTGTGTAGAGCTTAAATTCTTCTACTACCTGAAGCTGACTTCTCTGTTCAGAGTTACAGCCTTTATTGCCACCACTGGGGAGGATATTTGTTACCTTTCAATCCCTATATACTTTTATTCTAATTTCAGAAACAAGTATTTGGGTGTCCACAAGATTCCATATCTTGATCTATATGGTTTAAGTGAGTCCCTCACCTCACACTTCAGAGGTAAAGCAAAATGCCCAGACCTGAGCACACCAACACATTATGAATCTGTTAGCTACAGGGAATGAAGTTCAGAAAAATTGGGATATAGTGAGATTTTGTTAGGCTTCTGGAATCAAGGTTTGACTGTGAGAGATGGCAGAGTCTGAGGCCACCACAGCCATCTGACCAGCAAGAGGTAAGCACCTGTTGGCTTTGAATTAGTTTTCTGCTAAGAGAGTTTGAGTTAGGGGAGCTACACTCTCTTGCCTGTTCTTTCTGGTATCCAGAGACCTGCATTTGTGATATGAGGGTTCAAAATGCAGTGTGTGGTCATGGAACCGTTTATTTCACTCTGGGTAAAACTGATTGGTTCTGATAAAGATGGTGTTGATAAGGATGAGGCCCACCCTAACTCAGTCTGTATCATTCTAACCACCTTAGCCAAAAATATCCTAGGAGTTACCTAGAAATGAAAGGGATGATACTTGCTACAAACACAACTAAAAAAAAGAGGTATTTTGGTTTCATCAATGTTTGTAGTGAACCATGCAGTACATACAGGGCTGAAACCAGCCTCCCTGTTAGCACCAGATTAGGCAGGTCTCCATGGAATTGCATAACAAGTGCTTTGAATTACATAAAAACATTAAGTCAGCTTCAGTTCTTGTAAGACCTCCCCAAATTACAGGAAATGAAATAGAAAACATGAAAATACCATTATATAAATTTAAAATTAAATTTAGATTTACACACAATGGACTCATATGAAGAGTTCAATCTTTTTACAAGAATTGTTCTGCAAGAATCAAGTCTAGAAACACTAAAATTTGTATTTCAAAATAATGTGTCATAAATTCATTCCCAATGTTGTCACAGCCTATAAACTACTTTTAGCAGCTTTAGTAACATTGCATTAGCAGGAAGATACTTCTCAAAATGAAAAATTAACACAACTTATTTGCAATTTGACTAATCATTCCTATTTAATAGGAAGCCACTAAAGGACTAACTGCAAACTCTGGATTTGCTTGAACAGGACTTGTTGACTACTGGCCTTTCCTGTAGCAGGAGGCAGTGAGTCTGCCTTTCCCAAGACAAATACTTCCTTTGGTGTCAGAAATGTGAAGGCTTTTCTCTGGTTTCTCCAGAGCAGAATCCTCCAAACACCAACTCAGTAAGTATTTACCTGGCTGATAGCATTCTGGAAACAGAAAAAAAGGGACTGGAAGTCCCACAAGTCACTGTCTATAATTTCATAAAACCCTAATGTGGAGGTCCCACCTCATTTCTGAGCCCATTGTCTCTGGGTTGGGAGCCTCTCTGACTTCATTTTAACAGAGAATAAACCCTTGACCTGACTCAATAGAGTGAACCAAGGGAAAATGGAGCTCTGTATCCAGACTTTCACCAGCCTACTATTTTGAGGTATATATACATGGAACCCAGTAAAGTGAATTTATTTGTAAAAAAATGTGCATTCATCCTTACATGCTTAAACTTCAGTCACCTTTAAAGTACTCTCCATTTGATGCAATACACCTATCAAGACATTTTTTCCACTGCTCAAAACAATGTTTGAACTCATCTATTTTGATGCCTTTTAGTGCTTAGACTGTTTTTTGTTTCACCTCTTCAACATCAGCAACATGTTTTCTTTTGAGGACTTTTTGCATTGGGGAAACAAACAAAAAAGTCATTCTGCATGAAATAGGTGAAATGGGAGGGTGGGGCACAGGGGTCACACCATTTTTTATCAAAAACTGCTGAACTCTCAGTGCAGTGTGGGTAGGTACACTTGTAAATCACCTAGCATGAAATGGTTAAATGCATTGAAAGAATCTTCAAAAAAATTCACAAAAGCCAAATGCAGCCTCTCACAATAATACCAGATGGTACACGATACATATGGGTTCCCAGAACAATAACCTAGTGGAGGAAGCCTGTATTGCAAGGGGCCCACCCTCTAGAAGGTAATTCTTGTTTTCTTGGGTCCCCCCTCATGTATGTATGTGTGTGTGTATATATATATATATATACACACACACACAATTACCAGCAGCATCTGAGGTCTTTATATGTGATAGTGGTTCTAGGAATTAGCTTTCTAAAGCTTTCCAAAGTTACTATCTACACTTAGTTATTAATTAGGCTTTCAAGTGGGGTCAAGCATCCTCACCGATTGTTAACACTCTTTTTATAAGACTATAAAATAAAATGCAACTGATCTCTCAGTTGTGTTTTCATTTATGGCAAAAAGAAACCAATGTATTCACTGAGACTAAGACATTGAAGGATGTATAACTGTGCAGGGCCAGACCATCACACACTTATAACTATGTGCCCCAACATGTCAAAGGAAAAAAAAAAACTACTAAAGTAGGATAAAAATAAATAACAGTTCAATGCCCTTTTGAGAGCTGTAGGTACACATATTTTTAAATCTAAAGATGTATCTTCTCAAGGAAACATAAACTCAAGTGCCTTCCAGGTTCTTCTTAGTGATGGTGTTTAGGTTGTACTTGGACAAAAGAATCATAATTCAATTATCCAATGATTTATTACAAAACACTTTGTCCACACTGGATATTTTGATGTGTAAACATCAGAGTATTATACTCCTTCTATCCCAGGCTTCGCATTTCAGATTTCATTAGCCAATAAAGCCAGGTTTATTTATAATAAAGTTAAGCCCTTCAAACCACTGACCATGGAAACCAGATTTTGAAATAATTCAGATTTGTGTTTCTGTTCTTTCTAATTAAGGGTAATATCGGGAAGCACAGACAGTGGGTAGCATTGTTCGAGCACCATGGATTCAAGGAAGAAAATCTGATTATCAGCTCATGTCAGAAGCCAAGCGATAATGCAGCTTAGCATTCGTTTGGGCTTTTTCTTTGGCCAAAAGATAATTACCGTTCGTGAGGCCTTACGTAAGTGTATCTAATATCTAAGGCCCTAAAATTTATGAATAGCAAAGGCACACAATAGGCAAAGAAGAATTACTGTATTTATTATTTCTATGGCTTGTTCCACCATGATAATTTCATTATCTAGCAAAGTCAAATCTCTAAAATCAAAGTATAATTTCTTAAAGGACAGAAGTTAAATATGCTGGCAAGGGTTTATGCCCAATTTCCTCTGGTAAAAGTTATTTCTAACAAATAAAAAGAAGACCAGCCAGAATTTTTAATAGGAAATTTACCAAAAGGTATTCAGAGTTACATAGTGAGGTCATTGCACAAACAGATGTTAAGCTTCTATAGTGAGTTTTTTTTTTCTTTCATAAAGTGTTATTTCTTAATCCTGGACTGTTGATAATAAATGCAATGCTTCCTACCAAACAACACCAAAAGATATATAAAAAATGGAAAGGACTTCTTAGCAGAGACAATGGTATCAGAGTAAGCTTGCTGTAATACATGCAACCTGAGTATATATCACACAGAATAAATTCTGAGAATCCAAAAAGGAAAAAAATTATTTAAATTAGAGGTTAGAAGTGTATTGTATAAAACCAGCTCAAATCACAAGATAAAAAAGAATTCAAGTTGAAATATCGAAAGTAAGTATACTGAGATCCTCTAAAACATAAAGAAGCAACTTTTTTGGAAGAAAAAGATAGCATAATTTTCCTTAATTATAAACCTTTTTAGCAATAAACTTTATTATTTACTACTCATTATATACCAGCAGCAGTTAACACTTTATTGAGTACATATCACAGACCATGTATTGTTCTAAACACCTTAGACATGTTAATTCATTAAATCCTAATAGTAACCCTATGAAATCAGTACTTTATTCCCTCTTTTTTACAGAGTTGGAAAGTGAGTCACAGAGAGGTTAAATAAGTTGCTCACTGACTCCCTCTATTCCAAAATTTACAGGGTACTTGATTTTATCCATTTTCATAACTAGATGTGGAGATATATATATATATATATATTAACCTCTTGTTCAAGTACTTTTCCCCTGCTGGATTCCCAGAACTTATTACAGCCACGTTCACTCTGACACCATCCTGAAATAAATGAAATGCATAGGAAATACATATTAAGACTCATCAGAATAGTTCCACTGTGGCTTAGGCATTACCAGTAAGCTCACCAGCCTTGGGCTATCACTAAACTCTCTGTTGAAGAGAAGTAGAATGGGAACAATGTTCCCTTCCCCTTCCATTTCCAAAGTTCCCTGAGACAGGCTGGGGAGTCTAAATGAACTTTGAGAAGTGTGAATTGCTGTACAGAGGTGAGCACATTGACAGAACAATGCCATTGGCCAAGGTTGGAAGCATAGTGTGAAAGTGTCAAAGGCTCTTCGTCTTCATCTATCACACTTGCCTCCACCCTCCTGAGCTCTTACTTGCAACATAGGTTCATTTGAAGGAAGGGGAAGAAACAAAGAAGAATATTCAGGATAACAACAATGATGATGACAATAATAATAATAATAATTAGATGTGCTCATCAGCACAGAGAGCAATATGAGCAATGGGTCACGGCACAGACCCAGGGTGCCTAAGTTGGATCTTGGGGTAGCACTCACACAAATAGCTTTAGCTTCCTTTGGTTGGGTTTCCTCACCTGTAACATAAGGATAACAATAGTGTTTTATTTAATAAGATATTTATGACATTTCAATGACAGTATTCATAAAAAATTTAGAAGAGACTGGTAGAGAGTCTCATATATTACCTGAAAGTTATGAATAATAATATAACTAATTGTTCAATGACAGGTGCCACTGACCTATTGATTGTTACACCAGGTTAAGGGATGGAATAATTGCTTTTCTTTATTTCCATGTTTTAGTTTCATGAAAAGTAGGTGATTTTTTTTTCCACTTTGGCCAAACAACTACAACAGGAACTTAGGTTTCACTATCTATGTGGCTTGTTTCACCTACTTCTGCCTGTTTTTACACTTTAGTAACAAAAAGTTTCCTGGAACATTTTAGAACCATCTTTGATTATTGGGACTTTGGGTTTTCATGGGATTTTAGGGTTTCATGGGAGCTGTGTTTATGGAGATCCTAAGGCAGCAGTTGCAGAAGACAAAACAGTGAAGTCAGTAGCAGGCTTAAGCAACAGGAGCCGAGGAGCAGACAAGCAGTGGGTGTCCTGCCCCCAAATTTCTGTTTATAGCCCCTCTGCTCTAGCTTCAATCCTAAAAAGATACACTAAGGAAGAAGAACAAATACACTCACTACCCTACTATGATATGAAGTAAACTGTGACCATTTTGCAAGTATAACTGTGAGAGAGACGGGGTGACTAAACTTGCCAGAGGTCAGCCAACAATGAAGGAGTGGGAAGAAACCACATGGAGAAACCACCTACAGTTGAAGGGGGAGCCCAGAGTCCTATGCTGCTGGTGCTTCAGCATTGCACATCATGACTGAGTAGCAAGCGTCTTGGAAACCTTTAACACTTTTTATAATGCTGTCCCATATTTCTAAAACTGGATATTGAGCAACTGAAGACCCAGACCAAATATTTTCTGCTAATAGAGCGTCAACTTTGATTAAAACAAGTTAGCCATCAGCATTATCCTACAATAAAAAATTCAATAAAAAAACAATATTCTTGATGAATATTGATGCAAATAAAAACTAAAAAATATTAGCAAACTAAATTCAACAGTACATTAAAAGGATTATACAGCATGAACAGTAAGATTTATTCCTGGAATTCAAGGATGATTCAACATATAAAAATTAATCAATGCAATATACCATATTAACATAAAGAAAGGCAAATATCAACATAATTACCTCAATTAATGTATAAAAAGCATTTGACATAATTCAACAGCTTTTTTTGTGATTAAAAAACACTCAACAAACTAGAAATAGAAAGAAACTACCTTAACAAAATAAAGGTCATATGTGAAAAGCCCACAGCTAATATTACACTCAATGATGAAAGACTGAAAGCTTTTTCTGCAAGATGAGAAACAAAACAAGGATGCTCACTCTCACCACATCCATTCAACACAGAATTGGAAGTCCTAACCAAAGCAATCAGGCAAGAATAAGAAACAAAAGGCATCTAAATTGGAAAGAAAGAAATCACATTATCTTTCTTCATAGGTGACACACTCTTATCTGTAGAAAATCCAAAATATTCCACTAATCAGTGAATTCAGAAAAGTTGCAAATATAAAATCAAATACAGAAATCAGATGCATTCTACATATTGCACTTACAATATACCATCCCAAAAGAAAATTAAGGGGAAAAAAATCTCATTTAAAATAGCATTGAAAAGAGTAGAATACTTAGGAATAAACTTAACCAAAGAGGTGAAAAATTTGTTTGCTGGAAACCACAAAACATTGCTAAAAAAAATCAATGAAGATACAAATAAATGGAAATATATCCCATGTTCATGGACTGGAAGACTCAACATTGTTAAAATGTCGATACTGCCCAAAGCATCTAAATCTTCAGCACAATTCCTACCAAAATCCCAATGACTTTTTTTCGAGAAATTTAAAAATCCATCCTAAAATTCATATAGATTGTCAAGAGACCTGAACTAGTCAAAGCAATCTTGAAAAAAAAAAAAAGGACAAAGTTAAAGTTCTCACACTTCCTGATTTTAAAACATCTTACAAAGTTATAGTAATCAAAACAGCATGGAACTGACATAAAGACAGACAAATTGACCAATGGAATAGAACAGAGATCCCAGAAATAAACCCTTGATATATAATCAACAAATGGTGTTGAGAAACTGGATATGTACATGCAAAAGAATGGAGTTGGATTCTTATCTTATACTTTTTGTCTTTGAGGTCAAGAGAAAGCAAGCGGCTTCGGTCTACATTTATTCATAATATGAACTTATCAGGAAAAGACTTTGTCATCCTCACCTATAGGTGAGTTCTGCCATTTTTAAGAGCTGCCTTGATGATTTAAGCAAGTCTGCCATTCTGGAGGTCAAAGTAGAAAACCCATTTTTGCCACACACCCAGGTGACATTCCTACCCTATCTGGTATTTTCACCTCTATTGGCGAACTTCTTTGTCTCTCTCACTGGTTTGAAATTCATGCAAATAAAAAGAAGTGTTGGGTATTGATTCCTTAGACCTCATTATGAGCAGTTGTTTGGGTTTTTGTTTTTATTGTTTTCTTTTCTTTTTTTTTTTTTCTGGTCTACTCACTATCAAGCCAATTCTTTGCTATATGGGAAGAAAATTCCCCATTGGGTGGGAGGTAGTACCCAGGAGAAACTGAAGGGGAGACCTTCCATCATCTCCCCAATCCTTGGCATCAAGCACGTGTCTTTGTTTCTTAACCTAGAGAGATTCCTTAGATGTTGTTTTTCAAACGCATCCTTCTGGACTCACATGAAGTTTCAAACCTCTGATGTCCTTTTTGCAGTTTCAAAATGGAAAGGTCCTCCCTCCCTAATACACTCCCTAGATCTACAGTGAGGTTCTAGCTAGAGATGGACTTTATCAATATAGCTGTTTTTGTTTTTCACTCAAAAGTATAATGTAGAGACTAGTAAGTTAAGAAGCACTGCAAAAAAAATCCCATTTTAAAATCTTAGGACTAAAAATTAACTAGTCACTTCATGTTTTTAGCAAACATACTTACCATTGTGTGGAATTTTATTGTCCCCCTGGTGAATAGAAGCCTTTAAAAATGTATATACCTAGAACTAAATACTATGTCAAATCTATTGGCACCACATGTTTAAACACCTGCATCTCATCATAAGCCCTTCATAATATTATTGTTAAACAATATTACACTTATGATGAGTAATGAACCCAAATATATTCTTCCTTGAGATGTACTCATTCTTAAATGATAAGTAACCCATTAATAGAATATGAAAGCTATTCAGGTAAAACAGGATTCATAAATATATCCACAGAATACTCAATAAAGTTTTTAAATGATTATAATTAACTGCAATGATCTCCTTTTATTTATTGGAGAATTCTTGCCTTGTTTTTTATGGAATGATTGATTTTCATTTTTACCAGTTCTAACTTTTGCATACCTAATCATATTTAAACTAAAAAAATTGATTTTACTTTGAAATTTGACCAAGTTTATTCTAATTTTTTCATATTTAAAATGAAAATGAAAACTTGAAGTAAAGGCTAAGCTTGACTTTGTATAAAACCAACAACATTTGCTGATGAACGAAGAAAGAACCTCAGAGGAAGTAATTGGCTTATTTCCCCAAACAGAAAGACAACAGCATGCCAGTCACTGTGATCAAAAAAGACCAGACTCCAAAAACCAGCCTGCAATGTATTAGTCTATAAGATTCAATATTAGTTTATATTTGTGGGTTAAAAGGAACATTTTTCTTAAAGTGCTAGCCCTGTGAAAAAGAGAAACACAAATATATAGGGCGTTAGTCAAAAGAAATGACTAACGTGCACACAGGCTTTCCGCGTGGGCCAGGAGCCGTTCTAGGCATTTTACATTGAACTCAGTTCCCTCAATGACTGAAGCGGTTGGTGCTCTCATTATCCCACCTTGCAGATAAGAAAGCTGGGAGGCGTCGAAAGGTGAGACATATCTCCCAATGTCACAGGGCAGCAAACAGGAAAGTCAGCATTTGAATGGAGTCTGTCTGACCCCAGGGTTTGGTATAATCACTATCCTTAACCACTTGTTCCACTTGCCATCCACTCAAGCAATAACCTTCTAAAAGCAGGTATCAGCCACCTGAGTATCACATTTCTAAGTAAACTGCAAGACAGTGAAAAACTCAGTAATAATTCCAAATGCTTCTCTGGAACTGAGTTGGCCATTGGAAAATTCATCTTGTCCTGACCTCAGGTTATCTCTGGCTTGTTAATATGGCCTTATTCCTCCTTTCTCAATGCGCTAAGCCCTGAAACTTATCTGATCAATGTCGCATCCACTGTGAGTAAAGGAGGCCACTGGGACCCTGGGCTCAAAGTCTCCTGCCATTCAATCTTCCTGAAAGTGTTGTTACTGTGAGCCTTTGATCTGCAGGCATAGAGTTTATCGCATAATCCAAAATACAGCAAACTCTCCAGCAGTGTGGGATTGCTTAAAAGAAGAAGAGCAGACTGAAGTCTCACCCCCTCTCTCCAGCTATTGTGCTGCAGCCATCATGAAGTGGGTTGAACACCTACCTGCATCTTGGAGTGTTGACCGAGGCTCCAGTTGTCAGACCTGGGAGGGTGTCCTGAGGACCAGGCCAGATGCCCAGACACCCTCCTTGCAGAAGCCTGATCTCCTGGGGGGAAATCCAGACCTGCTAGCTCTCCTTCCACCTCCAAGAAGTCAACCCGACTGGTCCTGTTAAACCTAAATCATATCCTGCCATTCACAGTCCTCCAGTGGCTCATCTCAATCAGAATACAATCCCCCATGGCCTCCTATTAGACTGAACAGGAGCTGGGGCCCCATAACTGCTTTGACAAATTTGGAACATTTTTGAGTGTCAAAGGGGATTCTATTAATAATTATTATGTAACAAGAATGGGTGTAAACCTGGACTGTCCCAAGAAAACAAGGATGTCCCTATTACTCTCTTACTTTATCTACTGTTCCCCGTCACTCGTTCTATTCCAGCCCTTTTGTTATCCCTTCAATATCCCATACCTATTACTGCCTCAGGACCTTCACGCTTGCTGTTCTCTCTGCTTGGAACATGCTTCCTCTAACATCTTTACGGGTCAGCCTTTCATCTCTTTCACCTCTTTCCTAAATGTTATTATTAACCTCCCATGACCACCGTATTTTAAAAGTGAGCCCAGCACACACATACACGCATCCCCCTTTCGTTCTTTATCATATATTCTGTGTTATTTATTTTCAGGATTGTGCAGGTTGGCCTCAAGCTCGCAATCCACCAGCCAAGCCTCACACAAGGGCTTGGGGTTGCATCAGCCTGAAGAAAATATTCCCTCCCACCCACAGAGGGCACCATTTTTCAATTTGTACAAAGGCTCCGTATATCCTAGTCTAGGACTCCAAACTTATCTTTCTACTTGCTCACTATCCACATTGCCTTAGGGGGAAAAAAGTAGTGATGGAAAACATTTGTCAAATAAACAAATGAATGAGAACAAGACTGAGCTCTGTCATCACATCTCCAGGTGCTGAGATAGATGTTCTTCCCACTTTTCTGATCTAAGTTCCCTTCTCCTACTGCTCTGTTTCTTTTTATTTTTAAAAAACACATTCAATGTTGCTTTCTTAATGAAATTCAACTTGTAGTAACTACTTAACCTTAAAACTTTATTTAGTGAGACTTGTAGGACTTTAAATAGCCTCTTTTAGATAAATTGCTCAGCCAATCCCAGACTTAAGTCATTTTCAGAACGGTCTCTACTCTGAGAAGTGCTCCCTACTCTTGCCCTCCAGCATGGAGGTTGGTAGGAAGAAGCATCTTGCCTTGGCCCAGAGAAGAGGTGATGACCCCGAGGGCCATCGGCCGGGTTCTCTCTGACCTCTGCTGGAGAGTCTTATCCATCTGGCTTTTCTGTTTTGGTCTCTGTCCCAGGTGCCACCACGGCTGCTGTAAGTAGTTTCAGCTAACCTTTGCGATGGGAACGGTCAGTGCCAGCCTCTGCTGCTGAAGTCCTGCTCTCATCCTGGGTCTAGTGGTCTGTGCAGCCTGCAGCTTCCTCCTCTAAATGCCAGGCCAGTCCTGGGCCTGGCTTCTCTCATCATTCCCACACCCACTCTGGATCAAACAGAGAATTCTGGGTCCTACCCCCCCATGCCACTGACAGGCTGTGAGCAAACTGGGGCCTCTCGCTCACTCGCTCTCTCACTCTTACTCCCCCTTCCTTTTAAAATACTATGCTACTACATTATTATTTGTAAAATAGTTCTTCTTAAGATGAATCATGGGAACATAAGTATTTGTTACAGTTTTCTCTACATTTTTAAATGCCTGGAATATTTCACACAAGCAGAGAAAAGAGACATGTTCTCTTTCCACTCTATTGCTGTTCTCTTATCATATTGACGAGGGTCTCCCAGAACTCCAACAGAAATGAAGGGACAAGGTCCCCTGGGAATGAGTATTCTGTTACCTCTGCAGAACATCGAGTAGATTTTAATAAAATACACTCATGGTTTTCTAGCCGTGGTGAAACTCTGCGGCACTGTCCTACTCTCTGTCCCCCTCCTTTTCTCAGCCAGAGGGAACAGGTTCATGTGGGCAGCTGGCAGACAGCTTTGCTTGAGACCCAGGAGGATTCTGGGAGGAATGGTGACAGGCTCCACATAAGCAGGCTCGGGTATGGGCTGTAATTGCTAAATCTGGGTTTTCCAGCCCCATGGGGTGAGTCTAGCACCTTGCTCCAAAGGGGAAAAGAGGATCTCAGGTGAGTTGCCAAAAAGTTGACAGAGATATTTGAAATTTAGGGAGAAGATTTACTAAAGATTTTATATTTACAAAGACTATAAAGATTTTATATCCACTCTTATTAACAATAACCCTTGTGTATAATATTCTTGACATATTAATTAAACTGGTATAAAATTCATGACTAGCCATGAAAAAATAATATTTACTTCTACTTTGTCTCATTCATTTTTTAAAATTTGATGGGATATGTATTTTATAATATACTTCTAATTTATAAATATATTATAATATAGTTTATAACATTCTAGTAAGTGGAGTAATATATATATATATAAATCTGGAAAAAAGCACTCAATTTTTTTTTCATTGCTGGGAGTTTACAATAAGAATTTGGACACACTTGCTTTAGAACCTTGGGCACAGACTAGCTGGTGAGTATTTCGAAATTGGTTTCCTTAGGAGACCTCCAAGCCAGGTTCACGTTGTTCTGAGGCAAGTGGGGCTGAGATCTGAGAGAAGGAAGGGAGCAAGACTCATTCCAGGTAGAACACAAGTGCCAAGGGCCTAGGAGGAAAGTGTGCTGGGAGCATTGGGGCAACGCAAGGCTGGAGGGAAAGGGGTGAGTGGTGAGATGGATAGACAGCGAGATCCAGATCACGTAAGGTCTTGAAACCATGATAAAGAATAGTATTTTATTGGGAATGAAACTGAAGCCCACTGGAGGTTTGTGAATAGAAGAATGATACAATCTGTTTATATTTTTGGAAACATTATTAAATCCTTTGATCCATCTTTGACCTGAGATATATTTTTACCACCATCTGTTTGATTTATGTGTCTGTTTCAAATGACGCTAAACTAGGAAGGGAAAGTAAAGACATATGAATTTATCTCTTAAATGACAATAAACACATAATTAATTCTATAATTTGATTTTTCCACTTAGCATCAGGTTACTGAGATTTATCCTTGATGGTATATGTAGCTTCACTTCATTCCTTTAAACTACTTGCAATAGCCCACTGTATCAATATATCATAATGTAGTTATCCACTCTCTTGTTAATGGACATGTATGTCTTTTCAATTTTCTGTTATCAAAAATGAATGCAACAGAAACCTTCTATATGTCTCCTAGAGTACACATAGTCTCTAAAATATACCTGGTGGGAACTGTTGGGTCAAACATTCATTAGAATGTTGCATTCTATAATAGTATTAGATCATGAAAATGCTCTCCAAGGTGCCTCTGCAGCAGTGTCTGATGAGACTGCTCATTTCTCTATACCGTTGCCAATACGTTATCATCAAACTTTTTAATCTGTGTCAACTGATAGGGCCTAAACATCTATTTACACATTTATTGGATATTCAGGTTTCCTCTTAACAAATTGTCAATTCATATTCTTTGCTTATTTTTCTAATCTATTATCTGTCTTTCTCTTACTGGCCGGTAGGAATTCCCTATAATTTCCTGATACCAATCCCTTGATAGTATTTGCTTTCCAAACATTTCGCTTTTTTTATAAATCTTGGTGAATAAAACATTTTACAAATTCGATAAAACTTATCAACATACTTCTAAAGTTTGTGATTTTTATACCTTGTTTAAGAAACCCTCCCTAAGGGTTTAAGGTTATAAAAATATTTTTTTATTTTTTCCTAAAAGTTATTTCTTTCACAATGAGATTTTAAATTCACCCCCAATTTATTTTTCAATATGGTAGGAAGTAGGCATGTAATTTCACCCTTTTTTATGTAGAGATAGCCAGTATTCCCAGCCATTGTTCACTAAATGGTTCTTCCTTTCCCCATCAGTACCTAATGTCCCTCTTTTTATATATTAGATTTATGTATTCTATCCTGTTCCATTGGTCTATTCTTGACCCAATAGCTCATTTTTTTATTCTTATAGATTTATAAAAGTCTTCATATCTGATAGGACAAATTCCTACATTTTGTTCTTCATCACTATTTTATCTACACTTAGTCTTTGGTCTTTCATATAATTTGTAGGAACAGCTCTTTATTCATCAACAACATTACAATTGTCTCCTCTTTCATTAGCATAGTATCTCTTCCTTTACTCAGGCCCTCCTTTATATCCTTAGGTAATGTGCTGTATTTTTCCCCATATATGTTTTTTATATATTTTGTTAAACTTTTTGCAAACCAATTGATATTTTTGGTTTTAATAATTTACACGTTGCAATAATTTGGAGATGATTTTCCAAGTATCTAATACACCTGGGTGAGCAAAAGTAGGTTTAGAGTTGTGAGTACATGAAACACAGAGTTTATTAAACACAGTGTCACGAGCAGCATAAACCACTCTACCTCGCCTTTATTGACCTCACGAAGGCGTTTGATCTGGTCAGTCGAAGCGGACTCTTCAGCTTGCTACGGAAGATTGGCTGTCCACCACATCTGCTTGCTGTGGTCATGTCCTTTCACGACAACATGCACAGCACAGTGTCCTACAGCGGCGCAACCTCTGAGGCCTTCCCAGTCAGCAGCGGAGTAAAGCAGGGCTGCGTCCTCGCGCCTACGCTGTTCGGAATCTTCTTCTCCATGCTCCTCCAATACGCCTTTAAGGACTGCAGCGAGGGTGTCTTCATTCACACCAGATCCGATGGCAAGCTCTACAACCTGGCCCGTCTACGAGCCAAGACCAAAGTCAAAGAGGTGCTCATCCGTGAGATGCTCTTCGCCGACGATGCAGCTTTGACATCACACTCCGAAGAGGGACTCCAGCAGCTAGTCACTTGCCTTTCCCACGCATGCAAGGAGTTCGGACTAGCCATCAGCCTGACGAAGACGAATGTTATGGCTCAAGGCACGGGGACTCCCCCATGCATCACCATCGACGGGTACACCCTGGAGGTTGTCAACGACTTCACTTACCTCGGGTCCACCATCTCGAGCTCTCTGTCAGTCGACTTGGAGGTCAACCGGAGAATCGCCAGGGCAGCCACAGTTATGGCCAGACTGAACCGGCGAGCGTGGAACAATTCCAGCCTCACTGAGTAAACCAGACTGCACATCTACCAAGCCTGCGTACTCAGCACTCTCCTCTATGGCAGCGAGACGTGGACCACCTACGCAAGGCACGAAAGGAAACTCAACAGCTTCCACATGAGGTGCCTGCGACGCGTCCTGCATGTCGCCTGGCAGGATAAGGTCCCCAACACCGAGGTGCTGAAGCGAGCCAATATGAGCAGTTTGCATGCAGTTCTTAGAGAGAGACGCCTCAGGTGGCTCGGCCATGTCAAAAGAATGGATGCAGGCCGTATCCCCAAAGACCTCCTCTACGGCGAGCTAGCAGAAGGCAAGAGGATGACAGGGCGCCCAAAACTGCGGTTCAAAGACATCTGCAAAAAGGACATGACACAATGCTCCATCAATCTCAACACATGGGAAGTTCAAGCAGACGACCGCCTAGCCTGGAGGCTCGCGGTCAGGCAAGGTACGTCACGCGCGGAGGCTGCGCGCAACGAGGAGGCGGCCCAGAAAAGATCGAGGCGGAAGCAGCGTCAGCAGCAGCAACAACAGCCATCTGCCTTCACCTGTACCAAGTGCGGCAGGGATTGTCACTCCCGAATCGGACTGCACAGCCATTCTCGGCGGTGCAGATAGACTCTCAAGAAGCTACGCCATCGTCTCTCGAGACGGACGGCTGCCGACGACGACGATTTGTATCACTGTAAACCTACTTTTGCTAATCCTTAATACATCATCCTTTTCCCCCAATTCTTTTTTAAAATTTATTTATTGTTTTTCTATTACAGTTGCCCTACTTTTTCCTCCATTGCTCTCCCCCACCTCTCCCATCCTTTCTCCTTCAGTCAATCCCTACCTCATTGTCCATGCCCATGGGTCATTTATACTAGTTCCTTGACTAGACCCTTTCCCTTCTTTCCCCCCTTCTCCTCTTCCCCTTCTCCCCTGGTCACTGTCAGTCTTCTCTGTGTTTACTAGCCTCTGGTTCTATTTTGCTCATTTGTGTTGTTCATTAGTTTCCTGTAATAGGCGATATCCTATGTTATTTGTGTTTTGCTACCTGGTTTATTTCACTAAGCTTAATATTCTCAAGCTCCATCCATGTTTTCACAAACGGTAGGAGTTCCTTCTTTCTTTCTGCTGCATAGTATTCCATTGTGTAAATGTACCACAGGTTTTTGATCCCCTCATCTACAGATGGGCACTTAGGCTGTTTCCAGAACTTGGTTATTGTGAATAGTGCTGCTATGAACATAGGGGTGCATAAGTTTTTTTAAATTGGTGTTTCAGAATTCTTTGGGTATAACCCTAGCAATGGAATTGCTGGTTCAAAAGGCAGTTCCATTTTTAGTTTTTTGAGGAAATTCCATACTGTTTTCCCTAGTGGCTGCACCAGTCTGCATTCCCAACAACAGTACATTAAGGTTCCCTTTTCTCCACATCCTCGCCAGCACTTGTTGTTTGTTGATTTGTTGATGATGGCCATTCTGACCAGTGTGAGGTGGTATCTCATTGTGGTTTTTATTTGCATCTCTCTGATGGCTAGTGATGTTGAGCATTCTTTCATATGCCTATGGACCCTCTGTATGTCTTCTTTGGAGAGGTGTTTCTTCAGGTTCTTTAACCATTTTTAATAGGATTGTCTGTCTTCTTTGTGTTGAGTCATATAAGTTCTTTATATATTTACCCCAGTTCTTATACTCCTTTTTTTTATATTTTATTGCTTTGGAACCCCAGGACATTGTTGAATAGAAGCAATAATAGTAGACATTCTTGTTTTTTCCTTAGTTTAATAGAAATGCTTCCAAAGGCTCACTATTAAGTTTGATTTTTTTTCCTGCAGGCTTTTTATATATCTTTTCCTTTTAGATTAAGGAAGCTGTGGAAATCAGGACCAATAAAATGACATTGGTCTGATCAAGATAGCATAAAGTAAATAAAATGAAGTAGAGTCACCTATGTCAACTAAAATGGCTTTCAGTCAGCCATGACACTTTGGTTCAAGAGGAAAACTACCTAAATCACTCTAGACACACCTGGCAAGGAGACACATTTAAGATATCTATCGACATGGTCAGAACAGACACATCTGGCAGGGATAAACAGCTAATATATCTACATATGTGATCAGAATGGCCATGTCTGCAGAGCAGGACCACCCATTGATAGGGTCCTGGGGAAATTCCATTCTTTCCAGCAGGGGTGTCAAGCAGAATAGCAGTGTACCACCATATGTTCCTGGACAAATTCCAAACTTGGCATCATGGGTGCCAAGACATTTATGGAGAAGACCCAGAAGGGTGGAGTACACCACTTTCCAGGTATAAGCGAGTCAGGTTCCAGACCACTGTTAAGACAGCTGAGCTCCACACACCAGGTGCTGCTCCATGCCACGCTGACCTCCATTGGCATCAGCCGCTGGAGGCTCTGCCCTGCTGGACTGAGGACTTCACCTGCCCTGCTACCCACCTGGCTCCAGAGGTCCTTCCTTTCAAGATGCTGACAACTCCTCTGCCCACTGTGCTGCCTCCTGGACCTGAAGACTGAGACTGGGACTTGGATTCGTTATCCCCCATTGATTGCTGCATGTTTGTGTGTTATAACCCTCTTAGACTGTTAGAGTGTGAGTAGGATATTAATGTATGTTGATGTTTTACTTTGAGTGAACCTGCATTCAATAAAAGCTGAGTTAATAGCATAGTTCCTGTGTGTTATTCTTGTCTATTCCTTGGTGTTGGGCTGCTGAGAAGGCAGTTAGCCAAGCAGTTGCCCAAATGACTTATAGGAAAGACTATCTCATAAAAATGCGATCATGACAGAAGCCCCTTTCTATCCCCAGTTTCTATAAGTTTTCCCCCCTCCTATCAATTAATGCTGAAGTGTCCATTGGGATGGTTATATGATTTTACTCCCTTAATCTATTAATGCACATTTCATGTATTTATATTTTATATTAAACTATTCTTAAATCCCTAGAATAAATTTTACTTAATTATGATGTATTTTTATATAGATTGCTGAATTTGATTTTGCTAGTCCTAAATTTAATGCTATTTTTAAATAAATGAGACTGATCCATAGGAGTCCCCTTTCATGAAACTTTGCCTTCTCAGGGCCTTAATGTAATAATGGTGGAATAGCAGCAATAAGGGGAACTTCTTTGGGTCCATTTCCTCCTTAAATAGTCCATGGTGGGAATCATGGAATCCCTTAGTTGTAAGGATTCTTAAGAGGTCAATTGCTTGAAGTCTAAATGAGAAAATAACTAATAAGGCAGCATATGGCAGATGCCTAATTTATACATATTCCTGTGGTTTAGAGGTAAGAGAACAGTTAGAAAACCAGGTCAGGTTTTTCAAGTAGGTCATGTTTTTCTTCTTCCCACAGTGGCCTGTTTTTTTCATCTTAAAAATGTAATTTTCCACATCTCTTGATTTCTACTCTTGAATTCTATTTTTAGTCATTACGTGCTACCTTTCAGCAGGCATTAATTTGGAGCAATTTTGCTCACAGATTTTGGAGAAGTGAAGAATATAGCAGATAAAACTAGAATCACCCCTCCCCATGTGCTAGGGACTTTCTGATTCCATCTTGTCACTGAGTGCTATGATCCTTTCTAAAGGGCACTGCCACTCCCTTCAGGGTAAATAGGAAGGAAATTAAGGCAATTGGAGTCCTTAGGATGTAAATTGCAGTGTTGGATGAAAGGTTCCTTTTTTTTTTTCCAAATCCTGCCCTGTAAACAAAGCTCTGGTGAGACTAAACCTAGGACGCTATCACAGCTCCATGACAACTGGACGGGCCAGCCATGGTGACCATCTCCATGTGCACATCACAGTCATTTACAGACATGTATACGCACACTGTGGTGACAGACATTCACACTGGCTCCCACCAAGAGGAGATCATTAGCAACCAGTGAGTAGAAGATGGAATGGGGGTGGGGGGGAGAACATTGCTAACAGGTCAGCCTTTCACTTGATGAATTCAGTTGTTTATTTTTATTGACTGTACTAAGATGGAATTATTGTCCTAGTTTCAGTATGCTGTCCCACATACAAGCACTGCAAGGACACCTAATGCCCTATGATTTCTACTACTGTTCATCAAATGAAAGATACATCTTCTTCCCAGTGTACGTATCTCCATGTAAAGAATAAAAATGTAGAGCGAATTTCAAATGGAGATCCAAAGGTCTAGGGGAAATATCTTTTAACATTCTTTTTACTTTGAAATTTAAAAAATAAATCTTACATCACTTCTAAATTTAAAAAAAGAAAAGAAAATACAAAGGAACAGACCTTAGGTATCAAGCAACTGAACCCAAAAACGTAAAATTGGAAACAGGGTCCTACACAACAGCATTGTGCTTACTTACAGGTGCATGTGAAATGCTTCTTTCCCACAAGGTTGCACTTCCCACAATGGGAATATAGAAAGGGGATTTCTGAAAGATTTGAAACAAAGCATTTGGTATCACTTCATTAACTTTCACAGATGATTCTTGAGGCAGATTAGGACCTACTTTATTCAAACAATAGCTGTTCTTTCACTGAATACCTGATATTGTCCAGAACACTGTCCTAGGTACTAGAGGATCAATAGGGAGGCCAGACAGACACAATCCCTACCTTCAAGAATCCAGGAGAAGATACAAATTGTAACTAAAAGATCACATAGGTAAATATAAAATTTCAATGGCAACAAATGTAATGAATGAGAAGAAATTTATTTTTATTGTTTTTCTATTACAGTTGTCCCACTTTTTCCCCCATTGCTCCTCCACCACCATTCCTTCTCCCACAGTCAATTCCCACCTTGTTGCACATGTCGATGGGTTATTTATACTAGTTTCTTTACTAAACCTTTCCCCTACTTACCCCCCTTCTCCCTCGCTCCATCTCCCCCAGTAACTGTTATTCTGTTCCTTGTTTACATGCCTCTGGTTCAATTTTGTTCATTTGTTTGTATTCTTCATTAGTCTCCTGTATTAGGTGATATCATATGATATTTTTCTTTCATTGCCTGGCTTATTTCACTAAGCATAATTCTCTCTAGTTCCATCTATGTTATCACAAATGGGAGGAGTTTCTTCTTTCTCTCTGCTGCATAGTACTCCACTGTATAAATGTACCACAGTTTTTTAATCCACTCATCTACAGATGGGCACTCGGGCTGTTTCCAGTACTTGGCTGTTGTAAAGTGCTGCTATGAACATAGGGGTGCGTAAGTTCTTTTGAATTAGGGTTTCAGGATTCTTTGGGTATAACCCTAGTAATGGAATTATTGGATCAAAAGGCAGTTCAATTTTTAGTTTTTTGAGGAAATTCCATACTGTTTTCCACAGTGGCTGCACCAGTCTGCATTCCCACCAACAGTGCAGTAGGGTTCCCGTTTCTCCACACCCTCACCAGCACTTGTTGTTTGTTGATTTGTTGATGATGGCCATTCTGACTGGTGTAAAGTGGTATCTCATTGTGGTTTTTATTTGCATCTCTCGATGGCTAATGATGTTGAGCATTCTTTCATGTGTCTATGGACCTTCTGTATGTCCTCTTCGGAGAAGTGTTTGTTCAGGTCCTTTGCCCATTTTTTAATCAGGTTATCTGTCTTCTTGGTGTTGAGATATGTAAGTTCTTTATATATTTTGGAGATCAATCTCTTGTCTAAGGTATCATTGACAAGTATGTTTTCCCACATGGTTGGTTCCCTTTTCATCTTGCTGATGTTTTCTTTTGCTGAGCAGAAACTCTTCAGTTTGATGTAGTCCCATTTGTTTATTCTTTCCTTTATTTCCCTTGCCTAAGGAGATGCATTGGTGAAATTATTGCTATGTGGGATATATTAAATTTTCCTGCCTATGTTTTCCTATAGGACTTTTATGGTGTCACAGCTTACATTTAAGTCTTTGATCTATCTTGAGTTTATTCTGGCATGTGGCGTAAGTTGGTGGTCTAGTTTTATTTTTTTGCAAGTCCCTGTCAGTTCTCCCAGCACCATTTGTTGAAGAGGCTCTTCTCACTCCATTTTATGTTCCTTCTTACTTTTTTGAATATTAGTTGACCATTTAGACCAGGTTTTATTTCTGGGCTCTCTTTTCTATTCCATTGATCTATATGTCTGTTCTTATGCCAGAACCAGGCTGTTCTGATTACAGTGGCTTTGTAGTACAGTTTGATGTCAGGTACTGTGATTCCTCCTACTGTGTTCTTCTGTCTCAAGATTGCTGTGGCTATGTGGGGTCTTTTTTGGTTCCATGTAAATTTTTGAAGTATTTGTTCTAGGTCTATGAAATATGTCACTGGTATTTTAATAAGAATTACATTGAATCTATACATTGCTTTGGGTAGTATGGACATTTTAATGATGTTGATTCTTCCCATCCATGAATATGGTATATGCCTCCATTTATTTGTGTCTTTCTTAATTTCTTTTTTCAGTGTTATGTAGTTTCTGAGTACAGGTCTTTTATCTATTTGGTTAAGTTTATTCCTAAGTACTTTATTTTCCTTGTTGCTATAGTAAATGGGATTTTTTTTCTAGTTTCTATCTCTGATTTTTTATTGCTTATGTACAGAAATGCCTTAGATTTCTGAATATTGACTTGTACCCTGCTATATTGCCAAATTCACTTATTAGGTCAAGTAGTTTTATAGTGGAGTCTATAGGGTTTTCTATGTATACTATCATGTTGTCTGCAAATAATGACAGTTTTACTTCCTCTTTTCCAATTTGGATGCCATTTATTCCTTTTTTTTTTTTTTTTTTATCTGATTTCTGTGACTAGAACTTCCAACACTATGTTTAATAGGAATGGAGAGAGTGGACATCCTTGTCTTGTTCCTGATCTCAGGGGGAATGCTTTCAGTTTTTGTCCAGAGAGGCAATGTATTTTCAGGGTATTTACACTCTTTGTCATGAAGCTTTGATGTACTTCTTGCTTGAGTAAATGAAGTATGCTTCATTGTCACATTGATTTTGAAGTAGGCCTCATCATTTACTTTGGCCAATGACATATTCACACACATGACATGAGCAGAGGCTTTAAATGTACATGCCAGGTTTGTCTCAGCCACTTGCAAGGAAAAGAGCAGGCCACCACTGGTCCCAGAACAAAGACCAAAGTAATAGACTTGAACCTAACCCACAGCCTTGAGTCAGTGCCAGCTGAGCCTAGAAGAGCCATAGCTAATGCATAGAACAGCAAACATGAATAAAAAAATAAATGCTGATGGTTGAAAGCCACTAACTTTGGAGTTTCTTATGTAAAATTCACCAAAGGAGAAGCCTAACTAACACAAATATGCCATACATATAATAGGTCCATTCAGAGAAGTCACACAAAACACCCCTGAGCATCTCACATTTATTGGGAACCTTGTCATGTCACTTAAAATATCACACCTCAGTAACATAGTAAAAGGATTTATTTATATACTTCTGCATTTCTATTTGAAACTTATTTGTTTGGTTAGCCACAATGCTTGGAGGTCCTTGACTTTTCTTTATTCACTACTTGCTAAAATCATGTCTCCGTCTTTTATTGGCCTAGGAAACCTGGTGTCATGGAGACACCCCCATCAGCCCTGTGACCAGGATAGGAGCAGATGTCTAGATATGAGAAAAAAGTGCTGAGTCCACCAGTTCCTTTCTCAAGATGATTAGTCTAAAGAAAGAGATGGTAACCAAAAATTACACAAACAAAGGCAAAATTTCAATGATATTAAATGTTATGAGGGACACATGAGGAAGTATAGATTATTGGCTGACAGACAAGAGAACCCCAGAAAGAGACAAAACTTGAAGAGACAGCATCTCTTAGATCAAAGTACCAGGACAGAAGGAATCTGACAAGACACATAGAAGGAGGTTGGTTCCAGGCGGATTCTGGAGAAAACAATTGGGGAGACTAAAAGGAGTTCAGACACTGAAATTGCATGATACTGTAAGTGTGCCACATTGTATCATCTCCCCATGTATTAAGAACTGTGTCATTTACACACTATCCCTGGCATCAACTCCATACAAGGTACATAATAAGCTTATGTAGGCAATGGATTTAAAGAATGCAAGTGGACACTTCCATGATCCCAAAAGGAGTCACAGAGCATAAAAACTAGAAGGAATCCTAAATCGTCAACGTTCTCATTTGATAGGTGAGAAAACTTCCCAAGATCACACAAGAATATGGTGACAAGCCAGTGATCAAATTTCAGAGTCCTGACTCTGTGTTCTAACCATAATCCTCTATTCAGTTATCAGCACATACATAATCTTCAAAATCCAGCTGTCCGGTTTAATTGGAAAAGCAAGCCTTTGTCTGCAGAAAAGGGAAGGGATCTCACTGACACAGCAAGAATCACCAGGTGGAGAGTCAGGCCCGTCACCATAATGCACATCTCAGTCCTCCTCCTCTGTGGACTTTCTGCCACTCCCTACAGCTAAGTACCTTCAAACATCTGCTGTCTTCTGAGTGAACAACCTTTGCCCACGGTGATCAAAACCAAGCACAAATTGCCATCCTCCAACCACACTGTCATAACACGTTTCTTATTTCAGTGGAGATTTCTAAGTGCCCTACTCAAAGCTATGCAGGTCATGGATGGCACAACTGGCTGGCGTCATTCACAGAATGGAATACAAACAATGCCGCCTAAGGCTGTCCAGTGCACCACCTGAACAGCTGCACACAGCAGCCCTGGGACTTCTGTCCTCCAAAGAGTACGACTCTGTGAGAGCCAATAGTCCATGGAAATCACATACATCCTGAGCTTCATTTTAATAGGTGACTCTTTCTAAAGGGTAAAGGCACCTGCAAAAGGAAAGAAGAATCAAGGACTGGGATTATCTGATTCCTTGGAAAAAGCTTTATTTCAAACTATCAAATAAGCCTAGGATGCAGGTAGAATTTCTTTGTAAACAAAAAAAAGCTATTGTAATCAACAAGTAAAACAAAAAGGCTTGAAAGAATAAAGCTGGGATCTTCATTGCCAGTCATTAACCTGATTTTCTAATGAATATGGCATTAGGCATTCATTAACAATCATTTGTGTTTATGTTGAACAGTGGATGTATAATGAAGGTTGGTAAATGAAAGCAAAATTACAACAGGGAATTTTGGACACTTATAAAGCAATTAACTTGTTTGGCAGTAATTACACATTGAAAGCTAAATCAAGTGCATTTATAAAGCCACAAGAGTCGCCACATAAACCAGAGGTGCTTTGCTCTAAAATAATAGAAAAACCTCTTTCTTTCCAAATGAAAGAGAAAAGGCAAAAGTACAGTATAAATGATTTTTTTTTAAAAAAGACCTAGGTCTAATGAAAAGAAAGATGGTTATAGCTCCTGTATTAGAGAAGAGGCAAGATTCTGAAAAGTGAGACAGATTAGCTAATTAAAATTAAAAAGAAGAAAAAAACCCTTTGTCACCACAATGATGTGAAAACAGGTGGAATGTCTTGAAGAGTTTGAGGTGTTCTGTTGATCACACAGGTATGCATACACATGTGCACATGGACACACATGTGCACATGCACACAAATCTACAAACTTGAACTAACAGGTAACTGTGTGAAGAGTAAAAACTGAATCCACAATCAGGTCCTTGGACAGCCACTCCATCTCAGTGGTCACCAAGTCTCTATTGCTGACAATTTTGTAATCTGATTTTCCAAACGAATGCTTGACTCCTCTCCCCGCACCCCCGCATCCCCTCATTTAGCACCTGGTATTAAAGATCAGTCATCAATCGCATTCAGGTACTCCTTTTTATAGAGGAAAGAGCGAGGTGTGTGGTAAATAAAAGGAAGACTCCCAGGGAAAAACCATCACTGAACTGATGAGAAAGCAAAGGCAATAAACACAGAATGTCATGTGGCTGCACACTCATAAACAAACTTTGCTGCAGAAAATACATTCAAAATCTTATGAAACTTTCAAGAGGATAGACGAATTTTCTCAGACTTTCCAATCCTGTCATAGACAGCTAAGAAATATTGCAGAGCTGCTGTTTGGCTTTGTTCTTTTTTTTTTTTTTTTTTTTTTTTTTTTTTTTTTTTTTTCTTTTCTGGGGCTACAACAGGATGATTAGGCAGGAGGAGCTAGCCTTAAGATGAGCCCAGAGGTCTGAGGAAAAAAGCAAAGTTTCCCAAATTGGAGCCTTGAGTATCCTCCTCCAAATGGTAGGAACACTCACAAGCCCTTCCCATATGACAAATATCTTTGCAAATACGGGTTGTAGGCACTTGAGGGTTAGTAACCAACAGACAGTTTCCCAGGGGAACCTACAAAGGGCAGCTGGCTGTGTGGAATATTTGCGAAGTGCTTGGGTAGCAACTATGCTAAAAGCAAATACTTGCTTTGCCTCAGAATTGGAATGGAAAACGGAAACCAGGAGATAGCTTTTGAAATCCTCGCTTAGGTCATTGAACTGTTACCAAATAAAAAATGTGTTCGTCATGATGGGATGTGTGCATTTCTTTCGAGAGATATGGTCTCTCTTCAAAAAGATAAACATTTTACTTCCAAGCAGAAGACCAAGACATTAAGTTGAAAAACTGACTTCTCACTTATTTGAAACCATTTTAAATATTTAGATCCTCTACCTAGTCCTAATCTAATATAAAGTGTTTCATTGGAGACTTTTTTGGTCAGAAAATTACTTTTTGATATTGACCAAACCTCATCAATATTTCATTCTCTTTGCTACAGTCTCAATACCTTTTCCTGAGTCTTCATAGACAGATACATTTATATATCAGGAAAGTCAGGGAATACACATTTCTTTTTTTAATTACTGATTTTTAGAGAGAGAGGAAAAGAGGGAGAGAAATGTCAATTTGTTGTTACACTTATTTATGTATTCATCAATTGATTCTTATATGTGCCCTTACTGAGGATCAGCTCACAGCCTTGATGTATTGGGATCATGTTCTAACCCACTGAGCTATCCAGCCAGGGCCTACACTATTCATGAAAACACCTGCTTCTTATCCAATGCTTGCATCTTATAGTAAATAAACTAGTTAAAATGTAGGTCCTGATTCAGGAGGTCTAGAGTGGGGCCTGAGATTCTGCTTTTACAACAAGCTCCCGGGTAATGTGGATTTCCCTATAGCATGATACTGATCTACTGATCTTGTAGTTAAGTAGCTGGTTTTAAAAGGTGGTAAGATTAGGAGCAGATCAGTTCCTCTTCGAGAAGAAATGTGGAAAGTGTAACAGACCAGAAATTAAGCAATAGAGGAATAAATTACCCATCAGAAATGAAACATACGAGGAAAGTGGTTTAGTCAACATGACTCCTTAATATTGGCTTCCCAGCTGCCATAGCCTTTTGTCCACCTCTCCAGTTGTTGAAATCCAGAGAGTTGATTTACCAAATAGTTATTGATATGTCATGCTCTATGTTAAGCACTGAGAATGTAAAAATAAATGAGGCCTAATCCCCATAACACTCTCCAAGCACAGTTACAACATAGCAGGATGAAAATTGTGATAAAAAGATGCATCAGGTACCAAGGGCATTCCTAACCCAGAGCTAAGGAGGAGAATGTTTAGATAAGTTAGAAGTACCAGGAAACACACCTTGGAAGAGATGTCAGCTGAGCCAAATATTGAATCAGAAGTAAAAATAATCTAAGTAAAGAAAAGGAAGTAAGAGTGTCATTAGCAGAGGATCAGCATGGGAAAATGTCAAGACTGGAAGAACATTCTGACCCCAAGTAAACTAGTAGGTGTGTCCCTGCCAAAACTCCCTTAATGTTCCACCAAAGGACTATTGACAGGCAACTATTGTTTTTCATTATTTTGTAGTTGAGAAATCTGAAGCCCAGAGAATTTAATGATAACTCAATGCAAAACCACTAGTGGTAAAGTTGAGACTCCAACATGAATCTGCCTGTTTGTTCAGTTTGTTCTGGGGTCTCTGTTAAGCATTTCAGTATGACTGGGTTATGGGATAGGAAGCAGTGAGTGATCAGATAAGAGATTGGCATTGCTTTTTCCATAAGGATTCCAGCCTTGAATCTTTTCTTTCCTCAACTACTATTTCACTAAATAAGCAGAAAAATAATTCATTCCAATCCCATGGTAATTTAAGATTTTAACAGCCTTTTTCAGACTCTGGTTGACAAATAATTTGGGACCCTTAAAAAACTAATGATTTCACTCTTGATCACATGCTTATTTGTTATCTTTCAAAAGGTCTAGATTTTAAAAAGTAAGATCAGACAGTAAATGCTAAGATTGGACCGAGGGAATTATTGATAAAGCCACAGCTAGGACTATGAAACCTTCAGGCAAAGCACGAAAACAAAAAAACTAGCCCATCTGGAGAGATTCAGCCCCAAGACAAGGCTTGGTCTGGCCAGCAAATACACCTGAATTTCAGCTTCCTCTTATCTTAGCCCAGAGCCCTCATTTAAGGTACACTGTCCCAGCCATACATGGTGGCCCTGATGTTGGTGACTTCAGCTGGGGTACATAGTACATGGCACAGGAGTGAACATAAAGACTAGATTCTGGAAAGATAGTGATGGGGAAATAAAGGCTATGTGTCTAGTACACATTATTTTTAGGAGTTTAACCAATGAATAGAAAACAAGAGATGAAACAGAAGCCAGACAGGGCAATGGGGTCAAGTGTTGACTTTTTTCCCCCCTGAATAATTAGAGACCCGGGAAAGCCTAGAAACAAAGGAAAGGGGTGTGGAGGGGAGGAAGCAGTCTAACCACACACAGCAGTCAACTTTAAATTTAAAAGCATCAATTTCTTAATCTTCTTTTTAAGAACAACAAAATCATCTAGGATTAAAAGATTCCTCGAATCTGAGAAGATAAAATCCTGATTCTTCCTAAAATAAGCATTAAGACTCAACCTTGAATAAAATAACTTATTCTTTCTGTATTTATGTTTATAAAATTGATTCCTCAATTTCTAGTGGTCAGCCACTGATTTCAGAAGCCCAAGCATAATGATGGGAAAATAGATTTCTAAGCCTCATATTCATGTAATTATTGCTTTGTATTGAAGTCAGAACTTACAGATGAGCTTATCAACAATTAATATTCATAATACATTATTTATTACCAGAAGTTGTATATTCTTTGTCAACACTTGTAACAATATCCTAACATGTACTAATAATATATCTGCTAGAAGTTCTTCTCTTCCTCTGGTACCTAGAGTATCCAGGAGGTAGACCAGTTATATATTGTGTAGCAAAATATTAATAACTTCATTATAAAGCTATGATCATAACTCTTTATTTTAAATAAAAATAGTGAAATCCTAAAAACATTAGCTTTAACAGTAGTAATTAGGAATAAGAAGGGTTAGAGTTCTAGTTAGTCATATATTTCATCTTTAATGTGGTTATTATTCCAAAAGGCTCATTGAATTTTTAGGAACCCACCAGTCTAGTCAAAAGAAATCACAAATCCTTAACTAACATATGCTAACTTTTCTTTGAGGAACAAAAGAAGCATCTTTGTTTGTTCCTCACCAGCAAACACCAAGCCATCTAAAAGGAGGCCTTTCAGCAGCAATGTTAGCAGGGAAATTCAATTGTATTTAATTAAGTTCTTCCCCCCAAAACTGCACACAGAAGCACCAAAGAGGTTATCAGAGGTCAGATGCCTGTCATGACTTTCTGACCCTCCAAAAATGCCAAATAAAAGATAGTGGTATCCCTGCTGGTAAGATGGGCTTCCACATTTGTGTCTCGCCCTTTATGCTTTAATTTAATAGCAATCAGGACAATATGGTTGCTTTTTTTTAACAATAGGACAGGCAGAAGTTAGATTTACAGCGTTGCAAGGGGAAGATAGGAGACAAGAGAGGCCCACTGTGGCTTTTAAGGTTCAATAAGAACATCACTTTGATACCCATAAAAAAAAAACTTGGAGATCAACTTAGCATTCATTGTTGTCAGAAATGGACAGATGTGCATGTCTGAAATTTTGTGTCTGAAGCTATCTTAAATTTTTAATTTTCTAATAGATTTTTTTAAAGGCTATTCAGATGAATAGGATTTCTTCCTTACCAAAAGAAAAAAAAGATATAATATCTAGTTATACATTTGGGAGCTTCTTGACTTTAAAAAATTTAAGTATTTATTTAGGAATCCTTATTTTCCAAATCTCATAATTTTCACAAGCCCACTAACAACCTCCTAATGAGCAAATATAGTGTAACATGGTCAGAAGGACTAAATGTGTTTCATGAAACCAGATGAAAGTTAATTAATCCAAATGTTATTTAGAGTCTTGAATGTTTAATTACAAATGAGCCCCAGATGTGGAACTGACTTCCTGAGACATTTCATGTTTAGGAAATTGCGGTCTTAAGTGACACTGTAAAGAGTATCTTAGAATCTGAGACCCAGAAGACATCTTAGAGATCATTTATCTAACATCCCAGCCAACAGTTGAATACCCCACTCCTTACCCCTCTCCCCCCAGCCATCCAGCCTGTCCTCGAATAATTCCACAAAGACTTCAAACTCAGGGCTTCCTGCAGCCACCCATCTCCAGGGAGACGCTTCTTTCATAATCAAAAATTGAAAACTCAGAGGAAAAGGAGCCTTAATTTTGAGACTCCTGAGTTAAGAACTCTTTTAATCACAATATAAAGTATTAGATACTAGAGGATTCAAGTGGCAAGTAAAGCTTACAATATGTATATACATAAATATGAGCAAGTTAAAGTTGCATTTTTAAAATAAACATTTTTCACAATCTGAGGAAAAGCCAGCCTTCACCAAACATTAAAACCGAATATAAGAGGACAGTGGAAACCTCTGAATGTCAGGTTAACACTAAATAGGCCTATAAGATATAATGGAATTGAGCAAATGACTATTGCATGATATCAACCACAGAAGTAAAATAGAGTCATATGCACTGGTTCCAGGCAAGGGAGGACTGCATGGCCAGCAGTGAAGGTGGCCGAGGGTACCTCGGTGGCATGGTTACCAAGGTGGTGCTGAATACGCCTCCTTTGGGCAAAGAGTTAGGCAGCCCTGGGAGACTCCCCAAGAGGGTGGGGGTTACCTCATGGAAATCGAAAGGAACAACAAAGAAAATAAATATAGAGAGGAAAATAACTTGTTTAAATTATAAATTGAAGCATGCATATCTGAATATACCCGAGTATCAGAGACCCCTTTCTTTTCTTATGGATTCTGATTGAGTCGATGAAATTAATACATTATGTATAACTACACATGCACATCGTCTCGCATGTTCCCCAAACCACTCAACTCTGCTACTGGGAGAAAGCCTCAGACTGAGATTCCAGCATTAAGCAGTCTGTGCTTGAGGGTCTCCCCTTCTCCCAGCACTGCTCAGGAACCTAGTCCCGCCCCTCCCCAAGGGACTCAACCAAAGAAGCTATTGCCTGCATTCTCCTGACATTGAAACAGGTCTCCCACCAGGTCGGTTCAGCTCTTATATCTCCTAAGAGGTGATGCCTTACCTTCTGATCCCACCCCCTGCCTGAGTGCCGAGCTCATGCCTCTCCCACCACACCCTCTAACACTGGCCCAGAAATCAGTTCATAAAGCCTCTGACACATAAGAAACATTGAGTAGATGTAGCTCTTTGCTGTTTTATTTTTAAGACAGCTGCTGAACAATCTGCCAAATATCATGACTGTCTGTGACTCATGCTTTACAGTAACATACGCTTTCAGAAATTAATTTGGTTTTGAACAGAATTTAACGTGTTCCAAACCAGACCACACAATATTCATAACGAGGGATAGAATACAATAGTCAGTCACCTTGCATGAAGAGCAATTATTTAACATGAATTCACGAATTGCTTGACGGTGTTTTCTTGTGGAGACAAGCGCAGCTGCTACACTGAGGACGTGCCAAGTTTTATTCATTTCCCCCCCGTTTCCAGGAAGAAAAAACCCTCTGCCTTCTTCCATAGCTCTCCTTATTCTTCTCAGATGGGTCCCCATGATTTAGCTGTAATGACCATCCTCTTTGTTTCAAACTGTTACTTACCGGCCTTTTGCAACTGAGTATGTGCACATGTGGATGGTGAGGTGTCATTGGGTTGCTGGTTTTTTAATATAATTAAACTGTATGTTATTCAATAGGGCATGCACATTTATATAAAATAATACAGAGTTGATATAAAAAAATTTGTAGAAAAAAATGTTGACTCCCAGAGTTTTTTAGTTGACCTGAATAGCTGGTAAATACCCTCAAAATCTGAGAGGCCATTCTAGGTACCAAAAGGTTTAGGGCATGACAGGGGTTGGGGGTGGAGTGGAGGGGATGGCATGCATCACTGGGCAGAGCTCAAACTACTGGGAAAATAGTCACATATTCTTGGGAGGCTGGAAATCCTGTAATAGCTAGAAAACATTTATGAGGTGGAGATTTGGGTTGTTTTTTCAGCAAGGTTGTGCAGGAATGATAAATTTCTAGGGCTAAGACTTTTTCTTGAGACTGAAAAAAGCATTAAAGCAGCTCCCCCCAAAAAAGGATTTTATTCATATATGCGCTGTTTACTATTATATGTAGGGAGTTAAAAGAGTTTGCTTCAAAGAGAACAAAGGTTTTTTTTTTTTTCTGAAGTAACAACTTTACAAACACTCTGTCTACTCAGTAAAAAGAATCCACTGTTCCATACTTTGCATGATTCTGATTTTGCTATCTTTCAAATCAGTGACCTTGAGAATTGAATTAGAATTCTACACCTCTGTTAGCCTTCCATACCCTGAGAATAGTGTTTCAAAGCACCACTAATGAGTCAAATATTTGTTTTTACCATAGTTACACAAAAGATAGTACAATTGGTACATGCAAAGATGAGAAACTGGTTGCTAATGTTGATGTTATTTTACTAAGAGAAAAGGGCCTCTCCTTCCCCCACACTCAGACTCGGATTTTAATAATTTTGTCTTCCCCCTAAGCCTTCATATGTCACTACAATAAAAATTACCTGGATATCCCAGCTCAGGAAGAGTTCTTTTGAATACACAAATCACCCTCCTCAATCATTAGGAGAAAGTCAATATTGAACATAAATCTAAAAGTGTAACATAAACATAACTTCTTTCTTCTACCCCTGAAATATGACCAGTTCCCAGGTAGTTTTAATGGGAAAGTCCCCTAACTTAATGGTGGTTCAGTTCACGGTTGGTCAGTCATCCAAATCAAGATAAATGTAATTATCTTGAGGCACTAACCAGTCTCTCTGCCTCTTATCTCTCTCTGCCTCTTATCTCTCTCTCTCTCTCTCTCTCTCTCTCTCTCTCTCTCTCTCTCTCTCTCTCTCTCTCTCTCTCTCTCTCTCTTTCTCTCTCTCTCACCATGCTTCACACCTCTCCAGCTGCCTGGTAGTATTCATACTCTGTCATCTGCCTTGAAACACCTTATCTGTGTGCAGGTCCCAATTTTAATCATTTGAGAGACCATCAGTAACCTTTAAGCACTTTAAGAAGAGAGACTGTGTTGCTTCTTTTTGAATCTTCTCAGTAGCTAAGAATGCCTTATACTGTGTAGATGCTTGTACAATATTTACCAGATAGATAAATGGACAAATGCAGAGATGAATAGGAGAAGAAATGGTTGAATTAATGTGGGTGAGCGGGAGGATGATGAATGAATAGGTAAGTAGACAAATAGACAGATGATTCAATGGTTTGATGAATGAACTAATGAAATATATCTTATTACATGAGATCCAAGTTAAGAGAAATAACATCTAATAGTCAGTTGACACTAAAAACCTTCTGGTAAAGAATGTTAGTTGAACTCTAGTCTAATCTTTGTTCACAAAGACATTTTTAGAAGATAACTTTGCTACTACTCTGTCCTATAACCAAGCGCCATGTAGAATAGTTGTTTATTTCTATAGCTAGCATTGGAATGGTATTTAAATGAATCTCAACCCAGATCCATTTCTAAAATAGTACCTAAACAAATCTTCCTTTCACTGACTCAAATATATTGTTTTCTCAATACAATAAGGTGGTGGTAAAAGCCAGATACCAGCAGGCTTGTGTTCTTTTTGCACAGGAATATGTAGCCTTCACTTAAAGCCTGGAGACTCTTACATAATACCAAATGCTACCAAGATCATCTGATCTCCAGCATGCAGCTGATTACAAGTTACTTGGATACAGAAAGAGTTTCTGATATAGACCAGTGTATTTACTGCAGCAAAAACTAACAATTAGCCAACTGCTAAGGAGGGTGATGAAAAATGGTTTTAAGACAATTTTTAGATGTCATTTTCTGTGTGCAACATTCCATTAAGTTTTTTGTTACTGTCGTTGTCATTTTATTTTTGTTGTTGTTGTTTTTTTTGTAACCATATTATATAGCTTACTTATATTAGCCCTGCTGCTGATAAAAAATCAGGAGATCTTTCCACATGTGCTCTGGTTCTCCAAGCCCATCAGTGAGACAGAGAATTGAACAGGTGAGCTAGAGGAGAGCCAACGAACCCAGTCCTGGGATATCATGAACAACTTCTGAAAGAAAATGCCACCCACCCTTAGACCTGAATGAAGGATGAGCAGGAAGGCAGCATATACAACCAAGAGAAAGATGATGGCACATTCAGGGGACCATAGGTAGGGCAGAGCAATGGCAGCAAAGAGAAGAAAGGAAGGTGAGTGGCAGATTCAATATGGAGAGGAAGCAGGGTTTCAATAGCAAAGCAGCAAAGGACTTTGTAAACTTATATGGGAGCTTTGGAATTTATTATGGAGACAATCGGGGTGGCATTAGAAGGTTTTAAGCCAAGGCGTGACTTTTTAAGCAAAGATACATTTTCAATAAGGCCACCTTGGCCCCGCTGTGGAAGGTGTATGGGATAAAATAGACAAGAGGCATAGTGACAACATAGGGGACAGTGCCACTGACAACTGTAAGGATCCCAGTGACCCTGACTCACTGGAAGTCCCCTGCCCAGAGTCTGCCAGGCTGCACTCCCACATTCCCCAATGCTGCTTAGTGCACACGCCAGTCCTTCAGACATGTTTGTGTCTCTCCTCCAACCGAACTTGGCTTCTTCAGCTTGACCTTTGCATTTTGGGGAAACTTAACTGAAAATCACCCTTGATTATTTCCATTCCAGGCCTCTGTGGGGATATATTGCCATAGCTCTGCCTCCTAGAGCCCAAACCTGGTATTAGGTTCCTCCAAGTTCCCCTGAGCACGGGTTTCCTACAGAAGGTTTTCTGCCACCAAACTGAACTTCTGGAGAAAGTTTTCTGCAACTAACATTTCCATAATTATTATTAATTTTATAAAATTATATCAGTATATATATCGTCGGCAGCCGTCCGTCTCGAGAGACAATGGTGTAGCTTCTTAAGAGTCTATCTGCACCGCCGAGAATGGCTGTGCAGTCCGACTCGGGAGTGACACGGTATCTGTCTCCTCCCGTGTTGAATCGACATCTTGCGATGACGCTGGAGTGTCCTCTCCAGTGAAGCTGAAGCTACAGAGCCTGGGCAGGGTGATATGGAGGGTCTGCTGTTGCCCATGCAGCAGACCCCCCCCTCTTTTCGCAGCTGAAGGGTCCAAGGGAAAGACGGAGTCAATACGGCTTGGCTTCAGGTGCGCCGCAGGAGTTGCCGGTGCTGACTACAACGTCAAACCGCCTTAGGGACTCCGGCTCCGGATTTTCTGTCGGGGTTTACTCCCTTAGCCTTTCCCGTGAAGAGGTATGCCGCAAGGCAGCGGAGGTTTTTTGGAATCAGAGTTTTCCTTCTCTGATGTGCCCTGACTGGAAGATCGAACCAGCGACACTTAGCTCGCAGGTCGACGCTCAATCCACTGAGCCAAACCAGCCAGGGTTCAGTATATATATATATTTCACGCAAAATTGCATAGTTAAAAAACCAAAGGGAAAGTGAGAAAGGGGGAAAGTTGCACTGTCCTTTACATCCACACATTTTACATGGTCATTGTCACCATGAACATAAACACGAGGTCATGTGGTGGGGAAGATCCACAGACTAATGAGAAATGAGAAACAGGGACGAGGAAGAGAATGCAGAAAAAAGGTAAAGAAGCAAACAAGAAGAGTAATAAATGTAAACTTAAAAATACTTCAGGAAACAAGATGTACTGATATCAATATGATATATAAATCAGACGTAGTGAAATAACTAAAACTTGATAAAACTAATATTCCAGTACAGCAGCATCATCTCAATACTGTTTCAAAACAACGAGTCAGTGCATACCGTTGCACTCCTATTCCCTCATTCCTGAAGGATCCAGTACTGTCTGGAATTTGCACCAATGTTTCTGTGGAAGGTACAAATTAATTGCTAAAATTGTCAAGATAACAGCTTTCCAGAAGAAATGACTAATCATAAATGCCTCAGTCCTCGTCTCTGATCCTATACACCTGGTACATTCATCTTCCAGAAAGGAAGTAAGATGCTCAGACATTAGGCTATTTGTATCTGAAATATATTCACTGAAGCCAGAGGAATAAATTTATGTATAATGAAGTACTGAACTTGGTTAAATTTGATATTGAATATTTAATTATTTCTTAACTAAAGAAAAAAAGAGGTGTGGCTCTGAAGGGCAAGCATGGAATAAATCTGGGCAGAAGCTCTATTTTTGAACAACCTCTTATTCTAGTCAAACCTCTTTAAATTTGCTGAAATGAATTTGAATCCTGTAAAGGCCGACTCAAAAAAGAAAAACCCGAAATTGATTTAAAGGGGCTAATCAAGGAGGACATTTGCAGTACTTTCAAGAAACAGCGTTCTGAAATGGAAGAGAATTGGCCAACAATTCCATTTTACATGTTAATATAATAGCCAATTATCGTTCCACAAAAGCAATATCCCAATTCATTCTTTTTCATAAGGTAATGACTCTGGTTTGTGAGCTGAGATAATAAAATGATGGACTAGACACACGCCACAGAGGCAAAGTGTGGGTAGGATTTGGGGCTTTTTACTGGACACGGTACATTTCATTAGAGGTTCTGAGTCTCCTGCTGGGCTCTTATTTCTAAGCCTTTTGTGAGGGATTTTCCTTTTAAAATGATACCTCAATGCCAACGTCCACATTAGTGTACGAAAGCCCTTAGCACACGCCTAAGAAACCTGTAGAATGGTCATGGGAAGCACAGAAATTTTTTAAAGCAAAAATAAAGGGAATAAAATGGAATATTTGAGGCTGCCCCAGCAGGTGGGTATTTTGGTGGTTGAAAACTTGCTCCGAAACAAGCAGGACTGTAACGAGAACAAGAGAAAAGACACTTGTGTTCCAATAATCCTGACAAAACCGAATTGCAGACCTGGGAACATTAAACACACACACACACACACACACACACACACACACACACAATAACCTTCAAAAGAGAAATAAAACAATGCTCCCAAAATAGGCCCGATTATGTGGGTCACCGCATACTGTGTGTTTCCCCTGTAGCATTTTATCGTGGTTACTGTTGCCAGGGGACACTTGATGCTCCCATTATATATGTTTGTCTTTCACATCAGAGCCAGTCTTTTCTCTTGGTTGCTCCCAGAACTGTAACAGAAATAAAAATAAGGAATGGACCCCATTATTACACAAATACCTACAAAGCAGAGGGAGTGACCCCAGTGGGTCACCGTGTTGTCCCTGGAACCATCGATGCCTTGCCCCGGGGGCCCCCAGCCTTTTGTCACAGGGTCAAAGCCAGGACCTCGGCTGAGTATCCTCTGTGAAGAATTAACAAGTGTGACAATTTGTGGGCCCTCCCCCCTCAGCCCCTGGGCCGGCCGGCCTGAATGCTGTAAATAGAGACATCTGGATGGAGCCCTTTCACTGCAGTAATTGAAAATGAACACGGATCAAGTTCTGGCCTGTTGTATTCATAAATCTTGAGGCTTAATTACATTAAAGGGAAATCTAGGGCCCAGTGCTATGGAAACTGCAGATTCTATCAGGCGCTTGAATCATGAATCTTTAAGATAAGTGGGTTTTCTCTCCCCACCCCACCCTCAATTCTTTGCTGAGGTTAAATGGGAAATTTCCAAATCAAGCCTTCCAGGATGAATGCCTCAGGAAACTTCTGGGAAGACTTCAGCGCTCCACTAAGTGTCCCTGTGCTCCCACTGCATGTCCCAGGGTGATGTGCGGGGTCCCTCCCTGCAGATCCGCATTTTGAGGCCTCCAATGATCAACCTGACAGACACTGAAAATATGTTTTCCCCTAAGTCGGGCAGAAAGAATGTGCATCTTGTTACATTTTAATGAGTTTCAAAACAAAAAAGAATTATGGGAAATGAACATTCCAGATGATGTCAAAACACTCAGCATCCTTTTTAAAGATAACAGGTTGAAATTATACTCTTAGGTAGTTCTACTAAAATATATATATGGATATATATGGGCATATATACACACAGGCTGGAGCAAAAGTAGGTTTACAGTTGTTTGTATGGAAAATAACACAATAATTAATAAATAATACAAGAATAAACTCTGTATTTCATGTACTCATAACTGTAAGCCTGCTTTGCCCCACCCTGTATGTGTATATATACATTCAAAATAGAATTTTTTATTTGCCTAATATAAAAATTCACTGAGCTCTATTAACTAAAGTTGAATTTAAAAGTATGTGCATGACACAGGTGGTTTGTTTGATTTGTGTTTTTGTTATAATTCCATGTATTGTATGATAGACTCCCTTTGGCAAATGGATGGGTGGAAAGCAGTGCTGCTTGACTAGACACAGCATCTATACCAATCACCATGCAGAAGCCCTTTAAGGACAGGCTCCTCCTGTGGATACAGGTTCTCCCCCAGCTTCCTTGCATACGGGGTCTCACACCCTGTGGACACACAGTAAGTGTTGTGGGAATGGCTGGTAAGTGAGTCTCCACACTGGATCTGTGTCTCTGGGGTCAGGCATAATGATGTAATTTGTTACTACTACCCCTTTGTCTTCATGACTTTGTGGTTACTTCCTAGCCTCCAATGAGAAAAATCACTAGGTATTAAAACACGTCAAGGAACTGTAAGGAGACTGTAATAGTTATCATTGATCTAGAATATGACCTTTCAGACATTGTGCTATAGTCCCCCTGAACAGTCTCTCAAATGCTCACAACAATCCATCGAGTCCAATATCATTATTTCCATTTTCTAGACTGAGAAACTGTAGCTCAGAGAAATGAACTAGGAGTGACAATATTGAAAATTAAAGAGAGATCGTTTTGTCTCTATAGTCCATGCTAGTTCTACCAGACTATACTAATATCTAACCTTTTATGGAGAGCTATCATTTGTAAAACACTGTCCTAAATATCATGGGCAACATAATATTGTGGTATGACCATGAGCTCTGGGTTCAAATCCTGCATCATGCACTTATTTGTGATGGCACCAAATAAGTTCACCTTTCTTAGGTTCTTACCTTGCAAGCTCCTCACCCTCAAAGGGAGAACCATAATAATAGTAATATCAACAGCCAAATATGAGGGTCATTTTGAAGATGAAATAAGAATATGTGTGTGTGTGTGTGTGTGTGTGTGTGTGTATACACACACACACACACAATTAGCCTGGTCCATAAACAAGTGCTCAAGAAACAATAACTGCATTATTCTCTCCTTCACATAGGCATTCAATAAATGTTTCCTATTAGGATTTAACTTTCTAGAAATCTCTTACTAGAAACTTAGAACCATGTTAGGAATTCATGAAATATAATAGAAGGCCCCTGGTCCCTAAAGAGGCTTGTAGCTATAAGGAAGAAAACATGTAAATATGCAGCTTTCTCCTATTTTATGGGCTGAACTGTGTCCCCCAAATTCATATGTTGAAGTCCTAACCCCCAGTAACTCCAAATGTAACTGTATTTGGAGATGGGTCCTTTAAAGAGGTAAATAAGGTTAAATGAGGTCATATGGATGAGTCCTAATCCAATCTGAGTAGTGTCCTTATAAAGAGGAGATTAGGACTCAGACACACACAGAGGGAGGACCATATGAGGACACAGGGAGAAGACGGCCATCTACAAGCCAAGGAGAGAGATCTCAGAAGAAACAAACCCTGCTGACACTTTGATCTTGGACTTCTATCATCCAGGACTCTGAGAAAATTGATTTCTGTTGTTTAAGCCCCCCAGTCTATGATATTTTGTTATGGCAGCCCTGGCAAATTACTACATTATACAAAATGAATTAAAAACAATAATTTAGGAACAAAAACTGATAGAGAAGAAAAGTACTTGCTTATTTGTGTAACTGTAACACCCAGAAGGAGAAACTGACAAATACAGAATATAGATTAATCTTTAGGACAGAAATAAATGGGTCAAGTAGACAAAAATTAGTATGACCATGGAGGATATAAGTAATGTAATTGACAAGTATACACCTACATATATGTGTTTGTGTGCACAGATAAATACAAAGTAAACACCATTTTAAAATACATTTGGAAAATTTATAAATATCAGTTATGCACTTATGTATTAAGTACACAGGAACGTTTGACAAATTTCACAATTTAATATCATAAGAGGTCACATTGATAACAAAGAATAATGCAATAAAAATTTAGAAAATGCTTCTAATTTTATTCTAAGTTTTTAATTTGGAAATTACTTTCTAAGTAATAATGAATGAGAGTCCTTCATGTCAAAACCTATTAAAGACAACCCATGTGAAGCCCAGGGGAAAATAAGTAGCTCTAAATGGCATTTTATTTTAAAAATAAACACTAAAAAAAAGAATCAAACTTTGAACTTTAAAAGCTAGCAGATGAATAACGAAGTCAACCCTAATGGTTACAGTTCATGAAGATTGAAGTACAAACTACTGAAATGAGAAACAAATGAAAAACGAGTAAGGTTGAACCATAAAACCGAAAGTAGAGTCTTTGTAAAGAACAGTAAAATGAACCGTTGTCATGTGTAATCAAGGAAAAAGAGACAGCAGACGGGTAAAGAATTTTTATTTGACATTGATTATAAGATACATACAGATTTTAAAGAAGGGTGGTATAGGTAGAAATAACTCTCTTTATAACTCCCTCCCAGTTTTAAGAGGGTTCAAAACTGTGGCCCAAAGCAATGTTTATTAAAATTTCCCTGTCCTTGCCAATCTCTAGGCGTCTTTTACTCTTCTCCCTTAAATAAATCCTCACCTGCACCACCCTGGTCCCATGCAACCACCGTGGTCTGCCATTTCCTCTCTGCTCCTCTCAACACTGAAAATCTTGACCACAAGTCTTCTTAAGGTGTGATGTTCCTCTCCTACTTTCATTGCTTTCCTCTTAATAGTAAACTCCAGCGTATTTTCTGTCTTTTCATGTCCTTAGAGTGAAGGAAAAGAAAGATGTGACCCTCCATGTTCATTTTTACCCTATCCAGCTTAGAATAAGTATTTATAAGCTGGAGGCATTTAAAACAGCAACTTGTTTTCCATGGAAAATACCTCCTCATACAATATGCCTTTTTACTTTATCCAGAATAAACTTTACGAAGAATCCCAAATCCACATGTGCTCCTTTGTCTGCTTGATGCTGATGTCACTGGTGTCTCTAGAACAGAATATGAAGGCTTTTGACATTGATAAGACATTTTCTGGAAACAAAAGGAGTTTCCCAAACTTTCCCAGTAAAAGTGTCTGTGCTCCAATCTCCACAGTTTTAGAACTGTTTATTGTAACAGGAAAAGGAGACTTTTAATTCGGTGTCCACCATTCTTATTATGCAAATAACAGAAACAGAGCTCACGTGAGAAAAGAACCAATAGCAGAACACTGAAGTAGGCGTGTGAAAATTAGCACTGGGTATTCCCTCCTACATCTGCTTGGGGACATGGCACAGCACACATTTTCATAAAAATCAAATTAAAATCCTTAAAGGTTGAGGTTTATCAGTAGACCTTTGTAACTGAGCTGTGGTTTCCCTCTTCAATCTGATCCTATCTGCATTCTTTCATTTAGAAATTTCTCACAGACTCAAAGATGTTCCTTTTTTATTACATTGTCAAATAAATTAACACTCTAGAAAAATCCTTTATGCAGTTATGTGTTTCTTATTTCTTCTTTGATTTCTTTTTTATGTAGAAAAGCAATTTTGATTTTTTTAAAGTGATATAATCTGCTTTGAAAAATTCATCAGGGTGATGAAAAGACTTCACAAAGAAACAGACTGTCTGGCCCAACTACAGTCCTGAAAATTCAGTTTCTAAGAAGTATAAAATAGTCCTCACACAACATGGAGGGAATGACCGCCTGAGCCTGATGGTTCCTCTCCCTTTTGTGTCCTTTTCTTAACTCATTCACAAATCTGTACTGAAGAACTATGTCCATAGAACTTCAACATTGTTGCTTTTACGTCACAGAAAACTTTTGGTTACTTATTTTCTACTTTGAACCCAATGCATATGATGATAAGGGGATATTTCGGGGAATCTGCAATTCCAAATGAACACGTATATAAGACTGAATTTCTATACCAGCACCCCGACCCCCCCACCCAAAAAAGTCACTTTGGATATAGTTAGTGAAAGAAGCCCCTGGCCGGGTGGATACCATGGTTCCCTTAGGAAATTCACTTTTCTCCAAAGGGGCAGAGAAGACGGAGTCCACGGTGCCCTCATGCCTGGAGAGCAGAGGTGCTATAAGGTCCATTCAGCTGACTGTCTCCTGGCTGAGACTGTTTTTTTCCTAACTATATTCCTTTGTACAACCTGTCCAATTGTCACAGAGATGTCTTAGTGCTGCGTCAGCCAGGTCAGCTGAATGGGGTCTACATGTGTCTGTTTTTAAAATATGTTTAGTTCCCATACTTTCAAAAACATCTAGTTAAGTTGCTTAAATAGCTTGGTCTTTTAAGCTTTTAAATCAGTTGTCATGGTAACAGATGTTCAAAGACAGGAGCCCACAATTCTATATTAAACCATGTTTTCCTCAACTTCCCACAAGCTTCACATTTATAGGCTTTGTTTTGGGGGAAGAGTGGTAAAGGTTCTCTCCAGGCAAATTTCAATCATCATTCTTCCTTTGTAAAGACTCCATATTGCACTCAAAAATTTAGCCATAACATCAGGAGATTTCAAACACTCTTGGCATTTAATAAAATCTGAAAATATTGAAATAACCATCCCAGTAACTGAGAAGAAGGAAGAAAGCATTAAGCTCTGTTGCCTGTTCTCCAGCTACACTTCAGATAAAATTAAAACTACACAAGTCCTTTTACTGGTCATCTTGAAACAAAGAACAAAAGCTTAATCACATATCTAGACAGGGCAATTAAAGTCAAAACCACAGAAATCTAATTCTCCAAGCACATCCATGCATAATAACCACTATTGGAAGTGTGGTCTATGCTGAAAAGCCTCTGTGTCTGTATAGAATCTGTACTTTTTAATTATGAGACATTTCACATAAAGAAGATCTGGGGTGTGGGGGGGGCACGGGGGGGTTGCCTAACAAACCATGAGAGGAAGTCTTTCGTCCTCCATAGACTGAAACTGGTAGATTTCTAGCACCAGCTTGTGAAAAGAAAACAGACAGTACTTTTCCACGAACTCACTGAAAGACTGTTCTCTGAAAGGGCCTCTGGTGCAAAGTAGAAAGTATGGTGGGTTATAGAACAGGGAAGATCTGGGTTCAAATACCAGCTCTGCCTCTTATAAGATATGTCACATTGCACACAATACTTCCCCTCTCTGAACCCTCTTTGGGATAAAAATATCTACCTGAAATGGATTTTAATTTAACCATCCAATGAGATTTTTCTATTTAAAAAAATATCATCCCACTTAGCAAAGTTTTAATAAGTGTTCACCTTTTTCATTTTTTCTATCACCATTGGGAAACCCTGAATTTCAAAGCAAGAAATCCTCTTTCCTAGTGGCTCTTACAATATGATTGCCCTGTTTCTTGGGTGAACCACAGGTGTCTCTAAGCACACCTTACCCAGAAAGCCAAAAGAGCTCAAGAGCAAACACTCATGGTTACTTATGGAATCACACCAAGTCCAAGAACTAGGCAAGATAAACACAGGATCTCTCATATTTTAAAAAAATTGGTGCCAATAGAGCAACAATTTTTAAAAATAGAAAATGAGAGAATCGGTCCCTTTTTCCACTTCCATGCATTAATTAGAATGATTTCTGTGCTAGTTCCAGTCCTCTGAGAAGTAGACATCAACAGATTAAACTTGGAGGAAATTTATTGAAGGAAATTCATTAGGAGGTAATGAGCAGGGAGGGACACCTCTGAACCCAAGGGAAGAGAAAGATGAGAGAAAAGGAAAGCAGGAAGGTTGGGTGCAATGTAAGGAAAGTGTACCTGGAACTTCAGAGGCTTCTCAAGCCAAGATTAGCCATTAAAGGAGTCCCTTGTCTCCCAGGATGGGTCTCAGAATGCCAACCACACTTGGCCTCCTGACAGATATGAGAGGTAAATCTCAAGGCTGCCACAGCTTACCAATTAGGTGTCACATTTTTTCCAGTTGTAAATACAACCTTAAGTTAAAACTTAGATGTTTCAAAAAGGAGCACTTAGATATCTAAAGCCAATTCTTAATTAATAAGGTCTTTCTGTGAAGCAAGCTATGGACTAAAGGAGCTTCTATGACATTGCACTTGCTCTGCCTGTAGCTCTTGCCACAGTCAGAGGACATTCTTTCATGGCTGAACCAATGCCCACAACTGAGGATCTTTATACCCCTGCCTTTCTCTAGATCTCTGATGTCAGGAGCATTCTTCCTCAGTTAGCTTGAGAACTCCCTATACCCTGAGCAGCCTCCTCCCAGGTTTCATGCCCTTGCTGCCACCCCATCTCCCCGAAAAAGTCAGAACACTGTGACTTAACTCCAAGGGCACAAGACTCAAAAGGAGTATTAGTTAACACTTAGTGTTGGGATTAATAAGTCCTCAAAGCTCAGTAGCTTCACACAATTGAAATTTATATTTTGTATATCTAATAATTTATGCAGGTATGTAGCAGGCAGCCTTCAACACAAAGAGTCAGGAACCTCTGCTTGTCAACCCCTAGGGACTTGGGGACTTTCTCTTCCAACCAGTGGACAGAAGAGTTTTGGAATTCCTGGGGGAGGTTGTCATGGGCTAAGACCACACATAGAACCCATCACTGTCACACATATTTGTGGACAGGAACAAATATCACAGCCACATCCAACTGCAAGGAAGGCTGGGAAATGTAGTCTAGCTATGAGCTCCAGAGCAAAAAGATTTGATGAGCATTTATCCATCTCTGCTAGGAAGGGTCCTGTGCTGGGTCCTGAGGGCTGGAGACTCAGGCCAACAGAGTTACTGTCTATCTGTGCAGTCTGAGGTTGATTTCAGAACCTAATCACAAGACTACATGCTGCTTGTAGGCTCAGCTTCAGACACGTAATAAGTTTTCAGGTGGAAATTTTGTATGAGAAAATGTATTTTTCGTTATAAACAAACTATTTAGAAACAGATTTTAGTAAGAGAAATCCATCTGTAAACTGGGAGTTAAACATACCCATGTGAGTATAAGTACATATGTTAAATGTGATTTGGATATAAGGCAATTAGCAATGGGGTATACAGTGATTTGTGGTTGGCTCTCATCTCCAACAAGCTTATATTCTTATTATTGGGTTAAGTGTATTAGAGGCATATTCAGATGTGACTATCTGTGATATGCAGTCTGTTGTAAACATCATTAAGATGATCTTCTGTGGTTTTGGAGACAGTACAGACTAAAAATATTGTCTTTCATTAACTTGCAATGAAGCAACATGCTTTATAAGAATAAAATTTTGAGCTCCATTTATTGCATTATTGTGATATTTAACTTTATATTATTATACATATATAAATATACCATTTCAAACACATGTTTGGAGAGAATGCAAAGACTACTGTCAGTCTAGCCACTTGGCTCAAACAATGAATAATAGTATCTTTTTTTATGCTATATAAGAGCTTCCTCTTACTTTGAAGATGATAAATAGCTCTTCATAATCTCCTAACAGCATAATCTTGCATTGCATTATCTATTTTAGAGGACATACAATACCGTAGGCTTACAAATTAAAGTCAGAAAATTTTAGGTCTCCTAAAAAGTTGAACAATAGATTCCTGATTAGAGAAAATATGCATAGATTGCCTTCCAGATGCACTTACCATTTGTGAAATATTTCCATAACACAGACAGTGGACATAAATGAAATCATATTTGTCATGCCTGCATTTCTGTTCATAAAATTGGACTAAAGATACCAGAGTAAAAGGAGCTGTGATATAGGAATCCAGAGACTTGAATTCTTGACTCAGACCTCCACTTACTAGCTGTGTGACCTTTAACAAGTCACCTAACTTCACTGGGTTTTGGTTTGTAAAAATGAGATTTGGATTAAATGACTTTGTCCATCTCCAGGATTCTATATGATATCTGTAAACTTTCTGAGTCTCCATTTCCAAAAATAGAGAAATGTTTATAAAACTAGCTATCTCTTTTTATCCCAGAATTGTTTTAAGGATTAAAAAAACAGTATATGGAAATGAGCTTTAGAAATTACAAAGTGCTATGCAAATATGAATTTTTTTCAAGAAAAATAATCACATTCAGACTTCGGGTGAAGATGGAGACATAGATAGACATGTTTTGCCTTCTCGCACAACCATAAAAACATTTACAATCAGATCTCAAAACAAATAGCACCCAGAACAATTATAAAATTGAGCTGCATGGAAGCCCAACAACCAAGGATTTAAAGAAGCCATATTCATTCAGATGGGTAGGAGGGGCAGAGTCTCAGAGATGGGCAGAAACAGTGTGGCACAGAGAGGCTGCGGTGACAAATGATCCTGCATTCATGCATGGTGGATTAAAATTGATGAGGGATACCTTGGGAGCAAGCAATTCCAGCCCCAGGCCAGACTGCACAGATGAGGGTTCCAACACCAGGAAGATAAATACTCATTACCTCTGTCTGTAAAAAGCAGAAGGGCTTGAGGTGGAGAAATAAACTCTCATATTTTCACATTTAAAAGGCCTACACAGACTTAGAATGTATACAAGCCCACCCACTCTGGGCTTCACCACCAGGGCAGTGGCTGGAAGGGTGCCAGTCACATACAATAAGTAGGTTAAGTGACTGGAAGAAGAACAAGTACCAGGCAAACCTCCAGAAGCCAGACTGAGGCATTATCCCCTCTCTGAGCCCTCCCCACACACAGAGCCACAAAACAGTGAGGCAGGTTGCCACACCACAGCAAATACTTAAGGCTCTAGCCCACACAACTTAATAGATATGCTAAGACAGGGAGGCAAAACAGCTCTACCTAATACACAGAAACAAACATAGGGAGGCTGCCAAATTGAGGAGACAAAGAAATATGGCCCAAATGAAAGAACAGAACAAAACCCCAGAAAAAGAACTAAATGAAACAGAGATAGCCAACCTATTAGATGCAGAGTACAAAACACTGGCTATAAGGAGGCTCAAGGAACTCACTGAATATGACAACAACATAAAGGAAGAAATGAACTTTACACTATGTGAAATAAAGAAAATCCGCTGGGAAGCAACAGTGAAGGGAAGAGATCTGGGATTCAAATCAATGATTTGAAACATAAGGAAGGAATAAACATTTAACCAGAACAGAAAGAAGAAGCAAGAATTCAAAAAAACAAGGATAGGTTTAGGAACCTCTGGGATAACTTTAAATATACAACATCTGAATCATAGGGATGCCAGAAGGAGAAGAGGAAGAACAAGAAATTGAAAACTTATTTGAAAAAATAATGAAAGAAAAATTTCCTAATTTGGTGACAGAAATAGACATACAAGTCTAGGAAGCACAGAGAGTCCCATACAAGAGGGACCCGAAGAGGAGCACACCAAGACACATCATAATTAAAATGCCAAAGGTTAAGATAAAGAGAGAATCTAAAAGCAGCAAGAAAAAGTAGATAGTTACCTACAAAGAGTTTCCATAAGACTATTAGCTGATTTCTCAAAAGAAACTTTGCAGGTCAGCAGGGACTGGCAACAAGTATTCAAAGTGTTGAAAAAGCAAGGACCTATGAACTAGATTATTCTATCCAACAACGCCATCATTCAGAATGCAAAGGCAGATAAAGTGCAACCCAGACAAGGCAAAGCTAAAGGGTTCATCATCACCAAGCCATTACTATATGAAATGTTAAAGGAATTTATTTAACAAAAAGAAGATCAAAACATGAACAGTAAAATGACAACAAACTCACAACTATCAACAACTGAATCTAAAACAAAAACAAAAACAAAACAAAACAAACAAACAAAAAAAAAAAAACAACTAGGCAAACAACCAGAACAGGAATAGAATCATGGGTATGGAGATCAATTAGAGGATTATCAGCTGGGAGGGGAAAGGGGGAGAAATGGGAAAATGGTGTAAGGATTGAAAGGCATAATTGGGGGATAAAATCGACAGGGGGACATTAAGAATGGTATAGGAAATAGAGAAACCAAAGGACTTACACACATGACCCATGGACATGAACTAAGGGGGCTGTTGCTGGAGGGAAAGGGGGGTACCAGGTGGGGGGGGTAAAAGAGAAAAAATTGGGACAACTATAAAAACATAATCAATAAAATATACTTCAAAAAATAATCACATTCATAACGTCCATCTTTTGCATATTTACTTAGTCTGGACTCCAGGTTAGATACAGTGGAGTTTAAGAGACAGCTATGCTGATCCATCTAAACATCACTTAGAAAACTGAGGGTCATTCCCATTTTTCATCAGCTGTGGAAGATACCTAACATTCAAATAAACATTATTTACAGCCAGAAAGTGAAGAATCCTCATAATATCACAATACACAGTAGGTTGCTGTGTAGGCTGCCTGCTTTAGCAATTCAAACCAGAATATCCCCTAAAAGCTGCACACAAAACATGTATATACAAAGACTAAAACTATAAGAAAGGACATTTTTTAGATAAAAAGTAAGAAGTGCATTATTTACTCTGAGACAGCCAGGCCTATAAAATCCAAAAAGTAGAACAAGAAAGGCATAGAAAGTCTAGGGGATCAACTTGGTCTGAAGAACACTTAGGGTGTCTGCACATCAGTGAAAGCACTGTCAGTGGATATTAGGGAAGAAATCACAGGGCCATTGCTCTGGTTACTCACTAATGCCCAGCAACGGAGAATGTCCTACAAGCAAATGTGTTCACACTTTCTGTTTCTTGCTTTACCGTGGTCCAGGCAGTGTCCTGGGCAAAAATGGGGTTATGACTAAGACCTGGGCTTTTGGAGCTGCTCCAGCAGGTTTGAATCCCGGGTGTGTCGCCTGCCAGCTCTGTGAAATTAGGCAAAGCACTTAAGTTCTTTGAGCCCCAGGTTCCTCCTGAATTAAGAAAACTGCTCCTCAATTTGCAACTGTGAAAGGGGAATGATATACAATGAGGTCTGTTAACAATAATATACAGATATATACAGAAAGGATTTAGCACTGTGCCTTACATGTAGTAAGTGCTTAGTAATTAGCAGCTATTGTATTGTTACCATCAGCCAGAATAAGTAAGATCATTGATAAATTAAGCTTTCTATCTTGTGCTCTGAGACCATCTTCTAAATTTCCCTAACTCCCTAAGTAGGTATTTTATAACTGCTAGTTGTAACCTATTAGTACATCATAAGGTCAATTAAGCGGGACACGATCACCCATTATTTAAGCAGAGAAGAATGGAATGCAATGCAATGCAATCCAAAAGAACAAAATAGACTAAAGTAGAATAGAAAACATAATTTTCAAGTATATCACATGTAATGAGATTAATATTGTTATGTGCAATTTTCTAGGGCACGGGTGTGCATGTGTGTTACTGAGATGGGCTGAAAAATATATTTCCTAGTATGGGATGCTATCTAAAAATGTTTCAAGCCACATCCCTAAACCCTTCCACTGTGCCTCTGAATCCATAGTCCACAGTGAACAAATTCTCTACATCCTCAAACTCTTTCTTACATGGTCCTCTTGACCTCTTTCTAGACCTCAATGGTTCTCAAACTTTAAGGGCATCATCAGAATCTCCTGGAGAACTTTGTAGCAGGAAGCCACCCAAATATCCCCTAGTGACCCAACCTTCACTCCTAGTGTTCACTCCCAGTGTAATGTTTGCTCACATGAGCAACTCACTTCTATGAATTGAATGCAGAATTAATTTGTTATAACTTCCAAGATTAGGTTACAAAAAGAAAGGCTGAGGCTTCCATCTTGGTTTGTTCAGTGTGTGTGCGTGTCTCTCTCTCCTCTCTCTGTCTCTCCCTCTCTCTCTCTCTCTCTCTCTCTCTCTCTCCCCCATGCTCACTTATTGGTCATTCCCATCCATATCTCATCAAGACACCCACTCTACTTAGCTCAGAAAGAGACTCTATCTCCTCTATATACAGAAGGAAGATGTAGGACTGTCTTTTCCAGAATTTAGTCTATTCTCCAATGACAAAGTTATGATCAATTTGCCAAACTCACTTCTAGGAAAGCCTTTGGAATTCAAAAAATTCTTTTCCTTTCTCAGGTACCTGACTCCTACAATTACGTGACAGCTGACTTCCAAGGCCATTGTTTCTGAAGTATTACTTTAAAATTCTAACTCAGTCTCAATGGGTAGAAGATATAGAAAAGTAAGGATTCTCAAAAATATAAAATAAATCATACAGCATTTCAAAATGTTATCCCATATAGTAGATTGCATTAATGGCCACAATTGTCCACCTCTCCCTGTATCTGTGCCCCTGTGCCATGTGACTTTGTAGCACTGCCCATTCAGAATCTGGGCTCAGCCCATGTGGTTTGCTTTGACCAATGGGATGTAGAAGATGCAAAAACAAGCATAGGCTTTAAGGGGTTGCACTGTTGGACCTGCTCACACTTACCTTCTGACATCACCATGAGAATATGTCCACACTAGCCTTCTGGAAACTAAAAGACACATGGGGCAGAGTCAAGTAATCCCAAGCTTCCCAGTCAAGGCCAGGCTACATCAGCCAACAACCAACCAATGCCTCCCAGCCAAAATCAGCAGAGCTGCCTCGCAGACTTGCTTTCGACCACAGACAAGTGAGGGATCCATGCTGAGATCAGCCAAGCAGAGACCACATTAGCTGACTCCTCAAACATCTAAGTAAAGTAAATATTCACTACTGTCAATGGTCTGTTACAGATGGCATGAAATGATGGTAGAAAGCATTTCCCCCCTACGTGTATCATTGATAAGATTCAAAAAGGGACAAGATGATTGATAATTCAATCTAGATATCTTGATTCAGGTTCTTCCAATTGTCTTTATGTAGATTTTAATTACTCCATGCAACTTTATTGTGCATGAATACTTTTTAAAAATGATTCTGGTAGTGACATAATGTCATTGTGTGCACTGTGAGTTATAGAGTGTCTCTGTTATTGGACAACAGAAGTGGCTGCTATTGCTGCATGAATATAAATTACATAGTAGTGACCATCTTTGTACAGAAATCTTGGTCTCACACTTTTGATATCAGAACAGATGAGTGGTATCAATAGATATGAACATTTCAACATCCTTGATACCTAAAATCAAGTAAACTTGCTTTCCATAGAAGCTGCAGAAATTAGACAGTATGTTCAGTAGCAGAACAGGAGAGTCTCATACTCAGGCACTTTCATCAGCACTGTGTTTTTATTTTTATTTTTATTTTTTGGTTTGGTTTGTTTTCTTTTTAATTTATCTCTATAGTTTTTCTCTTACAGTTGTCCCATTTTTCCCCCATTGCTCCCAACCCACCCAGCCCACCCCTTCTGCTACATCATTCCCCACCCTGTTGTACATGTCCATGGGTCATTTACACTAGTTTCTCTACTAAACCTTTCCCCTACTTACCCCCCTTTCTCCCTCCCCCTCTTCCTCCTGATAACTGTTATTCTGTTCCTTGTTCAATTTTGTTCATTTGTTTGTGTTGTTCATTAGTCTCCTGTATCAGGTGATATCATGTGGTATTTTTCTTTTATTGCCTGGCTTATTTCGCTAAGCATAATTCTCTCTAGTTCTATCCATGTTATCGCAAATGGCAGGAGTTCCTTCTTTCTTTCTGCTACATAGTATTCCATTGTGTAAATGTACCACCGTTTTTTGATCCACTCATCTACAGATGGGCACTTAGGTTGTTTCCAGCACTTGGCTGTTGTAAACAGTGCTGCTATGACCATAGGGGTGCATAAGTTCTTTTGAATTGGGGTTTCAGGATTCTTTGGGTACAATCCTAGCAGTGAAATTGCTGGTTCAAAAGACAGTTCCATTTTAGTTTTTTGAGGAAATTCCATACTGTTTTCCACAGTGGCTGCACCAGTCTGCATTCCCACCAACAGTGCAGTAGGGTTCCCTTTTCTCCACATCCTCACCAGCACCTTTTATTTGTTGATTGTTGATGATGGTCATTTTCACTGGTGGGAAGTGATATCTCATTGTGGTTTTTATTTGCATCTCTCTGATGGTTAGTAAGGTAGAGCATTCTTTCATGTGCCTATGGAACCCTCTGTATATAGTCCTTGGAGAAGTGTTTGTTCAGGTCCTTTGCCCATTTTTTAATTGGATTGTCTGTCTTCTTGGTGCTGAGAGGTATAAGTTCTTTATATATTTTGGAGACCAATCCCTTGTCTGAGGTATCATTGGCAAATATGATTTCCCATATGGTTGGTTCCTTTTTTGTCTTGCTAATGTTTTCTTTTGCTGAGCAGAAACTCTTTAGTTTGATGTAGTCCCATTTGTTTGTTCTTTCCTTTATTTCCCTTGTCTTAGGAGATGTATTAGTGAAAATATTGCTATGTGGAAAATCTGAAATTTTTTTGCATATGTTTTCCTCTAGGACTTTTATGGTGTCACATCTTACATTTAAACATTTGATCCATAGCACTGCATTTTGAATCGGTGCCAACCTGACTGGCAAAATTACAGGCTGAAGTTCACATTTTTTAGTTTATAGATACAAAATGCATTATAGTTTGATCTGCTTATAATATTAACAAGTTTGGTCCATTTGTTAATCCATAAAACCAGTCATTGGACACTAGAAGTGATTTCAAAGAGTACACACTATACCCAAGGTGGAGTGGTGTCCCCAGGATTATGTGACACTTAAGTGATGAATTGGGGACTAAAACCTGAGAATTTTTCTAAGTCCTGTCCCAGTACACCTAAGTAGAGATTTTTAGTAAACGAAGCCTACTTTAAAATCTGGAAAGAATGAAGAAATGGAAGAGACTTCTAACTGCCTTTTAGTAAAGAAGCTCTTTCTCTACTAATTTTCATACCTTTGTAGCACTGTGGTACCAGGCTGGCATTCCTGCTGCCCAGAAGTTTATCTCTTGTCACCTTCTGCCTCTGGAAAGGGTCCTTTTGGAGGACAGGAGTCCCAAAACGTGAATTTGTTTCAGGATCAATCAGAGCAAAGTGTCACAAGAAAGTTATTCCGTTCTGATAACTCAAATGACAATCTAAAGTCATGTGTAAATGACTCCTCCCTGCTTTTGGTCTGTGGCTCATTTATGGCAAGAACATGAAGGTGAACCCTTTGGAATCTTTTATTAGAAGTAAAGAATTCTAAAGAACTCCAATAACTTTGCAAATGTAAAATCAGCCATGTTCAAAGAAATCTATCAACTAGAAACATAGTTCTTGCTTTTAAATAAAGCCATCACTTTTGATTAAACCTTGCCCAAAGTGGACTTTTCTTCATTATTAATATATATTACTTATATAAATTCAGAGTAGAGCACTTTTGAGATCAAAACAGCTTTCCACCAAAGCCAGAGTTTGCAGTCAGTTGTGCTAAATGTTAATGGATTTCACCCTTGTGAAGCTTGCAGGTATTGGGGGGTGGCTGAGTCATTTTGAAACTTCATAAAAACTTTATAAACATCAAATACTGGGAGTTAGACATGAATAGGTGAAGATTCAGCAACCCTCAAAATAAACTTTCCAGAGTTAGGCTTCTCTCCTGGTTAATCTAATTTCAAAGATTCTCTGGGCAATACAGTAAGTTTGAACTTTTGTGTGGCCTTTTTATTGGTATGTGTGTGTTTTAGCAAGCATCCTGGAATGGCAAATGCTTTTTTTGTCAGTAGAACCATGTAGATTCAGAAAAAGCCATCTTCCATTGAGAAGACAATTGTTTTCTATAGAGACAAGAAACAAATGCCCATGACCCAGGTCACCTCATCCCAGCAGGCTTTTGCTGCGGCTTCCTCTGAGCAAACACAACACAGTCTGGAGCAGTCAATCCTGCCGCCCCACATGGGGCCCCTGCAGTTGTGCTCTGCTGTTTACCCTTCCTATTAATCTGTCAATGTTCTAGTCAAACATGCAAAACAATATGGTGGGTGCATAGTTTGATTGGCCATTGCTAAGTAACTTGGGCCAAAGATGAAGAAATGGAACGTCCAACCAACAAAACGTGAGGCCCAATCTGATTGTTAGAAAATGTTCAACAATACCCATGCATTTCAGGGTGGCTGTGATTTAGCATCCCTCTCAGCAGAAAAGAGTGGTCCCAATAAATGACGTTTAGTTCTAGAATCTAAATTCAGGTCAAGTTGCTGTTTCCACTCTTGTGGGGTAGGGCAGTCTGGGAGTTCTGTAGAGGAAGGGGTTTGATATAAGATGCCATCATCAGGTTAAAGAAGGGACTATTGGATTTGGTTGGGCACACAGGTGAGCCCCCTGGCTAACAACTAAAACATTCTTTGAGCTGAAAAGATTCAGTGCTTCCTGAATGCTAAAATGTAAAGCTTCCTAGTTCCGAAATGTAATCTGAATTATCAAACATTCTGAACAAATTTAGTGGCCCATTTCCTCACTACACTTTTCTCCTTTTCTGCTAATGCAGATGAAGCCTCAGAATCCTTCTCAACACAAAGCTCTAGGAAGCCATTTCCAATCCACTGGAATTAGCACAAAAGATGGAGTTTATTTGTCAATCCAGTCCTTGAGCCCTTGTCAAATGAACAAATTCATCAGAATATATAAGATATGTAGATGATTGACAACTGTTCAAAACACTCCCTGCTAGTAACACAGAACATGTATTTCCCTGAATGTGTTTTCAGAAACCAGGAAGAGTGGGAAAGGTAGGTGGCTGTGTATGAATCTAGGAGGCCAGGACATATAGTACAGCAATGTGAAAGAAAATATGGATATTAAAGTCAGGCTGACTTGGGGTCAAATCCCCCCACTGGACTCCCACTATGGGAACTCCGATTGGTCCAGACTGGATCACAGGCCCATTCACAGCCAAGGAACTATGGTTGGGCTATTTCCAGAACTACTTTAGTGAGGGCGAGTAGGAGCAGTTTCCCAAAGGAAGTGTTGAGTGGGAAGAATACTTTTCTAGGGTAAACAAAAGAGTAAAGTCATGCTCTATGACCTCATGGAGTGATAAATTATATAAAAAATGTAAAAAACTTAGTAAGTGGCAGATAATAAATATTCCACAGATGGTATCAAAGATAATAATAACTGCTATTGTTATTATTATCAGTCTCTAGTTTCCAAAGATACAACCAATTGCAGAAAGATATTTAATGTTTCACCTTGAGTTCATCACCCACTGATTGTTTTAAAGTTGGCTACTAAGATTATACACTCAAGAAGTACTCTTGGTGAAATAACTAAGTGCGACAATCATACTTTCTGTACTTTAATTTGAATTCGGCTTATAATTCAAATTATAAAGATTTTAGTTTGGTCTGGCTCGCTGAAGAAAATATTTTGCTAAAGAATGAAATTAAGATCGACTCATGTATTTACTTGAGCTTCTATGTGCCAGGCACTGAGCTAGACACTGGTGACACAGGGAAGCAAAAGTGGCCAAGTCTCTACCTTCAGGCAGCTTAGTTTCCAGATGGGGAGCTAGAAGGTAGTGAGAAGAACGGAGAAAAAAAAGCAGCATGAAAGGTTAGAAAGCATAGAAGGGATTTTAGATACAGGCAGGCCCTGTCTGAAGGGACGCCTGGCAGAGATAAGAACAAAATTAAGGAGACAGCAATGACAATCCATGGGGAACAGCATTCCACACAAGGGGATAGTGGGTACTGAGTCTGGAGTGTGGCAATACGACCACAGCAGAGCGAGCAGAGTGATAGAGATGAAAAGTGATGTTAGCCTGCCCACCCCTACGCCAAGAGGCTCATGTCTTCATCCCTGGAACCTGTGACTATGTTACCTTATATTGCAAAAGAGGCTTTGGAGATGTAATTAAGTCAAGGACTTTGAAATGGGGGCATTATCCTACATTATCCAAGTGGGCCCAATGTAATGACCAGGGTCCTTAAAGGCTGAAGAGGGAAGCAAAGGAGGAGGTCAGAGTGATGTGATATGAGAAAGACTCAACCTGGTATTTCAGGCTTTGAAGGTGGCATAAAGATAAGATGAGCCAAGGAGTGTGGACAGCCTCCAGAAGTTGGAGAAGGCAAGGAAATAGAATCTCCCTGAAGTCTCCAGAAAAGAATGCAACCCAGTCAACACCTTGATTTTAACCCACTGAGATCCATGTCAGACTTACGACCTACAGAACTGTAAAATAACAACTTTGTGTTGTTTCCAGCCACTAAGTTTGTTGTAATTTGTTACAGCAGCAATAGAAAATGAACACGGTATCACTCTTAACATTACCAAATGATTCTTACTTGCCTTACATGCGAGTGAAAAGTTTCTTTCTGTCTTCTGTTGAAAGCCTTAATTTAAGCACCTCTCAGGACAACAGCACTAATTACTTTCAAGGGAGTACACATGCCCCACCCTAATGGTCTGGAGTCACCTTACAAATATACAAAAGAAAGAACAGCGAAGGAAACATGGGCTGTGTCTCCAGATTTTTCTATCAGAGATGTAATGTGTCCCCTGAGGTGGTAAAAACATTATTTTCTGAAGACATATAAAGTTATACTGTGATTTACAATTATGTGGATAATTATGAAACTAAGAGGATGTTCCAACTAAAAGACAAACAGCACTGAATAAAGAATCAAAATTATTAGCTGAAATAGAGCACACCTATTGGCCTAAAAAATGTGAGAAGATATACTATTTCCTATATTACCTGTATGCTGATTGCAGAGTCTGGTTTCTGGTCAGTGGCAATGCTTCTTATCCATTGCTCCTACTACGTAACTTTAGACATATGTGGTGAATTCAACTCCCTAAGAACATGGGATAGAGAAGAAAGGTTTATAATAATGCAATAATGGGAATAATTGACATTTTCAAGATACTGAATCTTCCTAACTCAGAACATATTTCTTCCCCCAGATTGTCAGTAAAATTTTATACTTTCTACATAAAATTCTTGACCATCTTTTTTAAAGATGTAATCCTAAAATACTGTTGGGTATGTTTGTTTCATTGGTTGGTTGGTTCCTTGCTTGGTTTTCATTATAAATGGTATCTTTTAAATAACATTTCTTCTAATCACTTTTAAAGTATAGAAATGTGATTCAGTTTTATACATTGTTTTAAAACAGCAAGCTAGCTTAACTCTAATATTAATTCTGAAATATATGTCTGTAGATCATTTGGGGTTTGGGTATCAACAATGATATAACTTGCTAATGGTGACAGCTTAGTTTCTTTCCATTTTTTATGCTTTAAATTTGTTGTCTTGCTGCACTAGCTTACAGCTCTATAAGAGTGTTGAACAGTTGTGGTGGTAGTAGGCATCCGTGTTTTTCCCCAAAACTGACTTACTGCTTATTTACTGGAGCAAATAAAGCTGTACAGGCCCCTCTGAGTTCTGGAGATTATTAGGATTTTCAGAGTATTCTAGGTGGAGAGGGGAAGCCGAGTGAAACTGGGAAGCACTTACAATAAATTGTTTTAAAAGGCCTCTAAATGACAAAACTAAGCATTCTCTTACTATGTGATCCAAAAATTGCTCTCCTTGGTATTTATCTAAAAGCATTGAAAAGTTACATCCCTACAAAAACCTGCACATGGAAGGATGTTCGTAGCAATTTTGTTCATAATTACCAAAACTTAGAAGCGACCAAGATGTCCTTCTTTATGTAAATGGACAAACTATGGTACATTCAGACTATAAAATGTTACTCAGCAATAAGCTATGAAGCCATGAAAAGACATGAAGGAACCTTAAGTGCGTCTTACTAAGTGAAAGAAGCCAACCTGAAAAAGATACATACTGTATGATTATAACTATATGTACTATATATGTACATTCTGAAAAAAGCAAAACTATGAAGACAGTAAAAAGATTAATGATTCCCAGGAGTTGGTGGGGGTAAAGAAGTAGGGGTGAATAGGCAGAGCACAGAGAATTGGGGGCTGTGAAAATACTCTATATGGTACCATAATAATAAACACATGACTTTATATGTTTGTCCAAACCCACAGAATGTACAACACTGCAGTGAGTTCTAATGTGAACTATGGACTTCGTGTGATAATGATGTGACAGTGTAGATTCATCGTTCAAACCAAGGTACAGCACCACCCTGATCGGGGATATTGATAATGTGGGAGGTTATGCCTGTGTCGGGGCTGGGGTATATGGGATATCTCTGTATCTACTCTCAGTTTTTCTATAGATCTAAATTTACTTTTAACAATGGTCTCTTCTTTTTAAAAAGTCTCAGACTAAAATGACCTAAATGTCTACGGCTCCGTTTGTGAGGTGTGCGTGTGTGTTTTCTTTTTGTGCTCACTTGGATAAATAATTTTTAATTATAGAACTGAGACTTGAGTTATATTTCAAATCAAAGAGAAGGTAAAACAAGAAATAGCTTACAAAGATGTTGGAAAAAAAAGAAGAGGTTTAGAGTTCAACAAAATAAGAGAAAGTGATAACAAATCACAAGAGATGCTAACCCTCGTGTAATAAAGAACCTCAAATAACATGTTTTCAGCCTTCACAAAAATTTCTCCCATCAAGTACAATGTTTGCTGAATTTTTAATTATTTATTCATTCATTTATTAATTCTTTGTAGACTGCTTTGTCTGGGTAAACAAGTTCCTTTCTATTACTAGTTTGCAAAGCTTTTTGGTATGGGAGTGAGGGAGGTTGTTTTATTTAGAAAGAGATAGTGAATTCTATTGAATGTCTTCTCTGCATCTATTAAGATGATCATATTTTTCCTGTTAACCTAATAAAGTGATGTTACATTAATCACATTTCCAATATTAAACCAGCTGGGCATTTACGGCATGAAAACAACTTGGTCATAATATATTCTCTTTTTAGTATATTGCTCAGTTTTGATTGTTAATGTTATGTTTAGTTTTATTTTATTTTTTCAATAATCACGAGCGAAAATGAGTTTTTCCCCCTTATAAGGTCCTTGCCTTGCTTTGGTACCAAGTTTTGAAACCTCATAAAATGACTTGGAGAATATTCTCTTTTTCTTCTTGCTGACAGAGTTTGAATAAGATTGAAATTGCCTATCCCATAAATATCTGAATGACTGGATTGGTAAAAACATCTTATTCTGATGTTTTCTTAATGGGAAAAATCTTAAACTACTGATTCAATTTATTTAATACTTATAGCATTATATATGCTTTCTACTTCTTTTGAGAGTTTTGGTAAATTGTGTTTTTCTAGGGAATTATTCTTTTATTTCCCAGGTTTCCAAGTTTGACATTAAAGTCTATATAATATCTACTTATATTTTTAATCTATTTAGTATGAGTATGTACAGTAGTCCTAATCTATATCGCGGTTCACTTATCACAGCCTCACTGTATCATGGGATTTTTAAAAATATTATGTTTAATTAGTTATCACAGATTTTTTGCTATATCGTGGGATTTTGCAGTACTGTGTATGTATGTTGTTAAAGTTATGTAGGTTTAAGAGTGTAGAATATGTTTAAGAATGTAAGTAGTGTTTATAAAAGTGTGGAAAAGGTTAATAATTGAGTGGGAAAGGTTAATAAAGGACTGGGAATGGTTTATAAGTGTGTGGGAAGGGTTTATAAATCCTTAAAATATATATAAATACTAAAATAAATGTAAGGCTCCTACTTTGCAGATTTTCACCTATCGCAGGGGGGTCTAGAATGTAATACTTACGATAAGTGAGGGAATACTGTATTCCTGTTCTAATTATTAATATTATTTATATTATTGCATTTCTCCCTACTTTCTTGATAAGTCTTGCCAGAGGCTTATCTATTTTATTAGTCTTTTCAAAGAACCAACTTTTACTTTCGTTGAACATTTTATATGCTTATTATATGATTTATTAGTTTTTATTGTTTTTTAAATATTGGTTTTATAATACATTTGGGGAGTTTATTCTGCTGTTCTTAATTCATTGATACTCAGTTTTTTAAAAAACTTTTTATCCAGCATTTGTTTTGTCAATTTAGAGAGTCACGTGGGATAATTAGTCTGCAATCCCTTTAGAACTAGAAGAAGCCTGTTGTATTTTATATCTTATCTTCACTAATATTTTTAAATTATTAAATCTTGCATCTAGTCAGCTTAATTAATATGATCATTTTCCTATTGATTTCTTTTCAGATTTTAATGGTGAGCAATATGTTATTAGGAATTAGTGATCTTTGTCTTCTTTTTTTTCACTTGGCTATACTATTTATCTCTTTATCATGTCTTATTTAATTTCTCAGAATTTTCACAATAATCTAAGTAAAAGTGACACTGTAGGTATCCTTGTCTTATTTGTAATTTAACAGTCATCCAGTGCTTTTCATTAATATGATAATAGCTCTTACATTAAGAGAGATTCTTGATTGTATTAAATAGGTATCTACCTATTTCTAATTTATAAAAAGTTTTATAAGGAATAGTTGTACATTATCAAAATGTTTTCTATTTAATAGCATTCTCATATGATTTTTCTGTTCATCCAACTATTGTGATGTATTTGTTTCCTGTAAGTCCTAATTTTAAACTGTCTTGAAATAATATTTACTGAGAACATAAAATATAATATATGTATATTATTTGCATGTTTATAAAAGATAATATATTTTATGTACACTGAGGACCTCAATGTGTTCGTAGGGTTTTTAGCACATTGGCATTTATCTCATGAGTGAAATAGTTTATTGACGTTTTAAATTATATTACCTTTGTCCAGTTTAGTTATCAAATGTGTTAGAAAAATTTCACCAATTTTTACATTCTATAATAATTTCTATAATGTGGAACTTGTGTTTCCTTAAAACATAAAAGAACTCAGTTGTAGAACTGTCTCAGCTCAGAGCCTTGTTTGGAGTTCATTCGAAAGCATTTTTCATCATTGCCATGACTACTATTCTAATTAGGTCTTCCATTTCTCTTTGAGTTAATTTTAATTTTTCTTGCCCATTAACATTATAATTTGTTAAGGCTTTTAAATGTATCACCATAAAATTCTACATAGTGGGTTCTTATATTTTAAATCCCTATATGTACTATGGAGAGAGGAAACTGGTTCATCCGTTCCATTTTCTTGAAAATGTAGGTATAGTCACTTCTATTCTACTCCTTAAGAGAAAATGTAGTCAAATACCCCTCCCCTGAAGAAATCATTGGTGAGGTTGGAGAAATGTTTATCATGATTGGGCCAAATTTACCAGGAGTTATGCTATTAAAAATCTAATGAGGGTGTATCTCTCACTCTCTTTTAATCCTGCTTTCTCTTCTGCCTTCTTGTGCCAAGACACAGCAGACCTGGTTTCTATTTTAAAAAAAAAAAAAAGCTCCTGGTTTCTACGCGGTGGCAGACCTCACAGACTTTGGCAGATAGACCTGTGAGTCACTGTTTATCAACTCCACTTCTCCACTGTGACTTGTGAGTTATCTTCAGTCAATTCACACTGGAAAGTGAGAAACCCATTCTGGCTTAAAGGTCAAACCTCAATTCCAATTCGCTTTACCAGGGAGCCCTTCACTTGGCGAGGCATTAGGCCTACATTAGTATAGCTGAGAAATTAATGAAAAGCAGGCCTCTATGAAGCAGGATTCTGACGAGGAAGAAGGAACCAGTCCCTTCCCAAACATAACCCTTAACTTATTAGAGACCTTTTCTCATTCTCAATGTTTTGTATTTGTGGTTTATCTTTTTCCTCAAATTGACGGTCCAGCAATTCTTATGTCATTGTTGTCATCTCACAGTCTAAAATAAGAGATTCAGTCGGGGCCAAAAACAGCTAAAAAGACTTCAACTGTGCAGCTTTACAGAGCTTCACTCCAGTGGTACTCTGGTCACATAGAGGTTTCTTTACATGAACTCGTTTCTCTCTACCACCTTCTCTTTCCTCTAACAAATAACTTCCTCCCCATCGGCTGTTTCATAGTTTCTGCTTATTCATGTCATTCATTGACCGTGATCCTTAATAGTTCTTTCTCCAGCTTATAACTTTTCAGCCCCTCCTCTGACACTGACTGCTGGGTTGTCTTAGTATTTCCAGTTCAGATCCAGGAGGTAGATAACCTTACTACCCCAGCTCATGCCTTCATACTAAGCCTTATTACAGATCCCAAAAAGCCTAGGGAGGCGTCAGCCCAGGGTAGGTCAAGTGTCTGTCTGCCCCTAAGCCCACCCTCTTAGTTTGGCTCCTCCATAACAGTTCAAAATTAACATGTTAAAACAGAATGAAAGCCTTTCCTCCCATCTCTCTTATCTTTCCCTTCTCCACAATGTGCACAGCCATCTGACCAGTGGTTTGGACCTATGTGCTCATCTTGGTTCCTCCCTTTCTCTCATCACCTCACTCCCACACTATCACTCATCAAGTCTCATCCATTCTTCCTCTAAAATACATCCCCAGTTCACCCATTCTCTTCATTTCCATTAACATCACCTTAATCCAGGCCATTGTTTCTTGACTAGATTATTACAACTGCCTCTTAACACTCCCTAACTACTCACTGCAATTCCAGTTCTCTTCATCATTCAATCCATATTCCACACAGCAGCAGTAATCTTCTTAAAATATAACTCAGTCCTGTAGCTCCCTCATTTAAAATCCTTCAAGTAGGTTCCTATTTTTCCTAGAATAATATCTAGTCTTTTCCCCTGCCCGACTTGACTTTCCATGATCTGGTCCCAGCTAATCTCTCCACCTCATCTCACAACATACTCCCCCACTTACAATATTCTAGCCATACTGGCTTCTTTCAGTGACTCGGAACCCTTGGAGCTCTACTCTGCCTTAGGGTCTCTGCACACACCTCTGTCACTTCTTCTTTCCTCTCTGCTTCTTCACTTGCTTTAGATATCTGATCTTCTCTGAAAGCCTTCCCTTAACCACCCTACCCAAAGATAATTCCCCGCAACTTATAATTCTTTATCTCATTGCCTCATGTTTTCATATTTTTGTCTGTCTCCCTAAATTATTAGGGGAAAAAAAAAAAAAAAACGACAAAGGCCAGAGAAAAACTCAAAAGCCAAAAAAAGAAGAAAGAAAAAGTTCAAAAGATAAGAAAAAGGAGGAAAAGGCAAGAAATTCAAATAAATAGTCATAAAAGTATTAACCTTACTGGAAAAAAAAAGTTTATAAAAATTTTAATAAATGGCGTATACCCCTCAAGTGAATATTCTAATCATTTACTTCTAAGTTATACGTAATGATTTGTACCTCTCCTGCATTCAGAATTTAGGCATGTTGATTTTCCTTGAATTCTGGTGACTACAGTAATCCTCTAGTTTGAGAACTTATCAAAATAAGAGCTCAGAATGAGTTGGAGGCATTTGAAAAAGTCATTATGAGCTACTAGAAGAGTCTACTGCTTTTTTTTCTCATTGTAACTTTGCATAGCAAGCATCCAAGACAAGTTTAAAAATAAAAATTTAGAAAACTCTCTTATGGTCATGGGTACATGAGACATCATTTCCCCACAATAGCCTGGCCCTCCGGCCTGTCTTTGTCCTCTGCAATGCCTCTTTGTAAATCACAGGTGTTTGTGGTCATAAAGCCCATCAGAAAGGAGTTTATTGTGAAGAGTTCTTTCTTTGCCACTTGTTCTAAACCTGTTCAGAGAGTGCTCCATGCCTTAGACCAAATCTCCATAAAAATAAAATAAAATAACAAGAAGTTTTCTGTACTCCTGCCCAACAGCCGCGCTATGACATCGGTTTCGACAGCTCTGTGACCCTGTATTGTCTCAACCTTATTCACTAGTTTCTTTTTCTCTTTCTCTCTCCACTCTTTTTATAAGCCTTTATTGGCATTTTTTATCTACTGTAAAATAAAAAGCAAGAGGATGGGTTTTTTTTTAAAGCACTTTATGTGGCAGCTAAAAAAAAAAAAAAAGCTATCTGCTGTTACTGTAGTAATGGTTTCAAAAAACACCTGCAAAGCAAAGAAAGACACCATAGCATGCTTTAGATTTTTTTTTTTCTTCTTTCCTTAAAGTTCCTTCTTGGTCATTATAGAGTAGGCTCAGGAATGAATTTATGTGACAGCTATGAAGTTAGTATTAAAATTGTGAATAGTGCCTAGCAGTTTTCATGGCCTTACTATAAGATCACCTCAATTTGCCACACAGCGGTGAATAGGGTTAAGGGAGGGGGTGTGTCAAATGAATGGGAGGAGGAGGGTGTATGAATGGGAGGGTTCCCCTGGAGGGAGCAGCATGGTAGTCAGGGGAGAAGAGTGATTTATTTTTGAAATTTCCGAAAGAAAGGCCAAGAGAAGCTGCCTAAAGGATCCTGGAGCATGTGGTGGAGGGATGTGAGATAAATGTGTCCGGACACGTTTAGCCAGTGTCAATGCCAACTCTAGAAACCGGGACATGGCTGCAGGGATTGGGGAGCCAGGTGGGGAAGCAGTGGTAAACCCATTCTTCTGGTTTTCCAAGATGGAATATTAAATGCCAGCAGGGAGCAGATGTGGGTAAAGGCTGCAGAACGGGGGTGGAGGGGGGCAGCACAGACATAGACAGAGGGGGTTAAGCTTTTAACTCAAAGGAAATTAACCACTTGGGGAGAATTAAGGGAGAACTGCAGCAGGTTGGACGGGTGGGGGGAGGTGTGGAGAGTGTCTCCGTGTGTTTAAAGAGAGGAATTCTTCTGGCGCGAGGATTTGTGGAGGGCATTCAGAAAACTGAGATGGGCCCGCTGCAAAGAGCAAGGAGGGGCGTGCCCTCCACCGCCGCCCGTGGCCCCGCCCCCGCGGCACTATCCCTCCCCCCCCCACCCCCCCCACCCCGGGCCCCCAGCCCCCGGTATTAGTAAGTGGGCGCAGAGGGCCTGCCGGGTGCCGGACGGGGGAGGGAGGCAGTGGCATCGAAGCGCCAGGCGCATTGTGGGCCGTGCTCGCCTCCGCAGGGGACCATCTGCTCGCTGTCAATGCATCACCTGCTCGTCTGGGCCGTCACCGGGGCAACGCGGGGGAGGGGTGCAGTGGGGGGAGGATTAAGGAGCGAGAGTCTCCACCAGGGTCGGGCTGGCCGCAGCGGTGGGGGCGGGCGCAGCCGGGAGCCTGAAGACTGGCCTGCTGGACTGAAGGAGCCGACGACCACCTTAGTGGGCTACGCCACTCACTGCTGCCCTCTGCCCTTCGGGCTTTGCAAAGGCCCCCGAGCTCCCTCCACTCCAGGAGGTAGCTGGCGTCCAGAGGAGGAGCAGGTCTGGCTCTGCCAACACACCCCGAGGGGGAGAACCGCCACCTCCGTGTCTACCTGTAGCTGCAGCGGCCACGTCCCAGTGGCACCGCGCGCAGCCTCCTCCAGAGGAACCGGCCAGCCCAGCCTGGTCCCTGGGGCCCTGGAGCAGCGTGGTTCTGAGCGTTCTGGAGTCGCTGGGCAATCACAGTGGGGTAGCACCTGGGGCAGAACTTGCCCGGCTCCAGCCACCCAAGTCACAGATGACTTCTACACCTCTCATCTGACATTCTGGTCTGCCGCCTGAAGTCCAGACTGGGGGAAGCCTCCAACACCGGAATATGAATGACACCTGTCCTTCTGCGGGAAGGAGCGTCCTGCGGTTTATCAAAACGGGTTGATTTTCTCCAGAAGTTCTGAAATCCTCCTTCCTCTTCCTCATACGAGAGAAGTGCAATGAGTGATGTGCCAATAGGGGGCAGAGCTAGGCTGTAGATGGGAACAGTGTCTACTTTGTGATGACATTTGCTCCAAAGTCATGCTCTCTGGTTTAGAAACTTCCAGGAAAATCTGCCCTCTGCCTTTCCCCATCTCCACCCTCAACTAGTCAAGAACACTAGTTGCAGCAATAAAGGTTAGTCATATATGCTAGAGGATTCCATGCACCTAAACAAAGAGGAACCAGTTCATTGCCTCCCATGTAAGCTTTCCATAGATTACACAGAAACAAGTTGTTAAGCTTTAATCAGAACTCATAGTTTATCTTTTTTTTTTTCTTTCTAAGCTGGCTAATTACTTTATTCCTCTATAGACTAACAAAAGCAGCAGAAAGTTGAGATTCACAGAGTCCCAAGCTGGAGCTCCTCTCCCTTACCCCCTCACCACCTCCAACCCCAGACCCACATCTAAAACATTTCCAACCAGGTAAAACACCAGCTTGTTTTAAAAACTTTCTTAAGTCAGGAAAGTTCCAAATCTTTGGTGTTAGGTCTCATTCCAGCATCTGGTAACTCTTTCTTTGACTAGCTTAGTAACTCATACTCATTTCCTACAGTACCGTTTTCTGAAGAAACAGAGAAACTGGCCTCTTTTCAAATCAACCCCTTGCGTTGAAGATATTATTAAATCGTCCATTTACCTTCTCAAAATTTCTCCTGTCTTTTCAGTCATTTTTCTTTTCTTTAACAAAACCCTTATTTAAAGTTACACCAAATACTAATTTGTGATGTTGATCCTATGTATCTTCTCCAGCTAAAATCTCATTGTTAAATACAATTTCTCTCATACTTTTCTGATTTCTAGATATAAACACCCTGAATTAGGTTAATTTTATGATTAAACTGAACTTTTAAAAATTTACTTTTACATCATTTGTTTGCTGTTTCTATCATTTATATGCAATAAGAAATCAACTATATCTATATGCTTTGAGATAATAGATGAAGGAAAAAGAACAAGTGCATAATGTATAAACTTGCTCAAAGGATAAAGAAAATTCTACCCCATCCAAAACTGTTTTCAGTTGTGACTTACATAAGTTAAAGTTGAGAATTATGAAAAGGTATGTTGTTTGATTCACAATGGTACTTTCTAATAGAATCATGGTATCATTCCATTTAAAGAAGGATGAGTTTGAGTCCAACCATCATATCTATAGTTGAAACTAAAGATAAGTGACCAGCGCAAGACTGCTACAGACATTTTCTGGGGGTGCCCAGGGCACTTTCAACCCCACTAACTTCCCAAGGGAGCAACTTTCAACATCAAGAACACCTCAAAATTCTGCTTATCCACTTTATTCCCACTCCTACAGCTGCTAGCCTCACAGCAGAGATGAGAACTCTTCATCAATTCAACAAATCATCTTCAAACACCTGCCACATATCAGACAAACTAGACAAAGATCCCTGCCTCTATGGAGCTCAGTGTTTAACAGAGATACAGATTTTTTTAAACTATGCAACAAATATTTCTTGAGCACCTAATCAACTAGTATAATAAGAAGGAAACATATATCTAAATAAGATATGACTATTTCCCTCAAAAAGAGAGAACACACACACACACAAAAAAAACAGCATATTGTAATTAATTAGAAAATAATATCAGAATGGAAAGGTATCATGGAAGTCTAGAAGAGGCATCAGATAATTTTGCCTAGATAGTGCTATAGAGATGTCATAAACTGGGCTCTAAAGTAGGAGTCCCAGTGCCTAAAAATGGGCACGCAACAGATGCTCGATAAATAGTCGCTAAATGAATGAATGATGTATTTTCCAAGTAGACAAAGGGAAAACATTTCAGGTAAAGATATCACAGTATAAAACAAGGCTCCAGGACATATTGTTTAAAGAATGATGAGTGAGAAATTCATTGTGAGCAAAATAATACAAGGTGGAAAAGGAAGATGGAATGCTGGCGTGCAGGTAAGTGGAGAAGAGATTTGAAAATTATGTCAAGAATGTGGACTTTGTTTTAAGGACCAGTAATTTTTTTTAACAGTAGAATACTTGTTTTAAACAGAACCTTGCAAAAAACGTCAAGTAAAATTGATCAAAGTAGAGCTGCCCTAGCTGAAACAAGGATAGGACCTGTTACCCTGCCTGCCCCCCTGGCTACAGCCTTGCAATCTAAGCACTGCTGGCGAACCCTGGTATGACCCCTGAACACTGTTTGAAAACCAGTGCCATGGACAATGGGTCATCATCAAATATTAGATATGAGAATGTTGAGTTTGGACAGGAAGAAGCCAAGGAGAACAGTTGGAATGCTATCAAAATTGCCCAGGCACAAAACAAGGAGGACTTAAGTTAGACTGGTGACTTAAATCAGGGAGTGAGATGGAAGATAGAGAGACTTTGAAGATGAAATCCTTAATATGTGTGGTCTTTCGGCTTACGGGAAAATAGTTTCCCCTCTGGTACATCTGAATTTGGATATTTTAAAATGATAATATATAACAAATTGTGCACTATAACTGTTACTCTGGCCAACACATTCCCACACTTGCCAAAGTTTGTAGAAAAAATACAAATTCTTTTGTAGTAACAGCTTAAAATATGGCTGATACGTCAAAATATAGGTTTGGGGGTCCTAAGATGAGCAAATCAAAGATTTAGAATGATAAGTAAAAGGTGGGCACACATCACAGATAATCTAATACTTCTTTAACCCACTAACCAGGTGAACCAATCTGGGGACAATGATCAGAGTTATGGTGAATAGTGACCCTTCTTCTCCTTACCCGGTCAAATGTAAGCATGCAAATATTTTACTTAAAAGTCACATAAAATTCATCATTGCTCACTTACACGTAGATACAATTGCCCGTGAAAAGCCTCTCATGAGTAGAAAGCTTGTGATTTAAGGGTTCCATGACACTTCTGGACTGGGTGAAACAATGATATATGCTCACACAAAATAAGCTAATGGAAGAGAGGCAGCAAAGCGAAGCCAGGAAGCCGAGGAAATTCACATGATGAAGATAGCTGGCATTTAGCCAGAAGTGAAAACTATAAATATTAATCAGATGAGAATCAGTGTCACTTTACTGCAAGAGTGTTTCGTAATTAAAAGGGGGGGCTATTGTGTTGTGCATGTTAGCACAATTGCCGCCAATAATACTGGATGTCAGTGCCTCCCGAGTGCTGGGGGGATTCTTAAGAATGTCACCAGCAGAAAGTTTACTACATAAGCATCATCCATTTTTGTCAAATTCAAATGATACTTTGACATGAGGGGGGAATATAATACCAGGGTTCAAAATTGTGTTTCTGTCTTGAAAAGAGAAGACAAAATATTGGTTGGTTGGACACCTATTATATGCCAGGCATTTACTAGACACTTTCCATACATTACGTCACTTACTCCTTACGTCAGACGTTCAGAAAAGGTGCCATCATAACCACATCTCAAAGATGCAGCAGCTCTCAAGTTGGCTTTGCAGCCCAGGATGTCGCTGTGGCTGTGTTGGAAGTGGAGCAGAGGTGACAGGTGCCTGATATTGGTGAAGTTAAAAACTCATGAGATTACGATGCTTAACGGATCACCCATGGGAACACTAAGTCTCCCAGGAAGCTGATGACCCTTGGAGTGCATAGGAAGTCTGGGAGGGAGGCGCCGAAGTTCTAATTTGGGGAATTCAGCACTAACTCCATTCAATGGTCAGGCAAAGGGTGTTTAAGCAACATACCGAGAACGTCAAAGGGGAGGGGCTTACTAGAGGTCAGAGAAGCAATGGTGAAGAGGCAAAGGAGAACGAAAATATGCTGTCCCCTTTCTTCCTCTGTGCGTGGAATGGATGAGAGAGAATGAACATCTAGATCCACTCCAGGAGGGTGCAGAAGAAGTTATCTCTTCAAAGGGAAACAATGTTTTATGTCAGAAGTGGAGGGACCTTTGAATGAAGAGGCCAGGAATGTAGAGGAATTCTGACTAAGTTACTCTCTCATCCCTCTCTCTCACCTACAGTCTAAAATCCAGGTCTTTAAACACTATTCAAGGCCTCCGTGATATGATGTTGTGCAGTGGTGCCCTGGTAAATGTTTAACAACCAGCTCTCTGGGAGAATAAGGCCCATATTTGTAGCAGTTGCCAATTTCCCTGGTGTAACCGCTCCACTGTGATTGATTTTAAGCTTCCAACATGACATCAGTAGTGCAGAGTCGGGAAAAAGATGGGCAAAATCAATTCTAATGAGCCAGTACAAGTTGGCTTCAGCACACTACTAGCTTTGTCTATTTCATATTTTCCTGTCACTGCTTCCCACCCTGTATTCTTGTCCAAAGAAAGGTGTGCTAACCTGTGCAAACTCTACATGGCACAATTCTAGTCATGCCATTTTCATCACAGTTGTCATGGAAATGTGCATATGAGTGTTCCTTCAGATGGCTGTGAAGTATACAGAGAAGACCTTCTTTAAATTGGCACAAAAGCATCATTTGGCTGTCATGCTCCTCCAAGGCCACATACTGGAAGTCACAAGCCAAATTCAGCTGACAGACATCTTTTATTCAGCTCATACTGGGTTAAAAAATATTTGCTGTTTTATAGCTACCTTGTCAGCATTTAAAAGTAAGGCAACCAAAATCCAAATTTCTAAATTCTCTCACAAAAAAAATCATAGCAGGCTGCATTATTAACATATGGAAAGTGCCTACGCCTACAACAAGGCAGTCATTCAAAAGATGTTAGTACCATCAGCCAACCCTGACTGATATTTTATACTTGCCATTTTTATCCTGGAATCCATACCATCTGGACTTTGTCTTCCCTGGGAGCTCCTCACTCAGCTTCTCAGTTTCTGGAGCTGTCTTTCCACCTCAGTAATTTTCATGGGCCATTCTTATTTCTGAAACACTCCACTCTCGATCCCCTTCATTTGGCAAACTCCTTTTCATCTTTCTATTCCCATTTAGACACAATCTCTACCATCAACTCTCAATAGGCCTCCCAAATAGCCTTCAGCCTGCTCCTACCTGTGCCATACACCGTAGAGCACTCGGGGTGTGAAGCCCAGTGCAATTGTAAGGATGCGCAAACTCCTTAAAGCGGCCTTCAGGCCACTCCTTAAAGGGCTATGAGATTTGGTCACTCTCTTCATTCTTCAGTCATTTTCTCTTTCTCCTTCACAAACACACCATGCTTGTGCTTTTGCTGACCCTTCTTACTGGAATGTTCTTCCCAGGTCTTCTTCATAGGGCCCACACCTTTATATCAGTCAGGTCTCATCACAAATCAACTGCACTTCTTCAAAGAAGCCTTACCCTGGCCATCCACATGAAATAGCAGCCCTGCTCCCTGCAAGCCTCCTTTCTACTACTCTCTGTAACAGCCCTGTGACTCTCTCACAGATTCCAGATAACCAGACCTCCAACCCAGAATTCCTGGTGGGGGTACCTGTCATTCTGTCCTTTTGTTGAGCTACTCCTGATGATTCTGATGTGTACTAATTTGGGAGTGTCTAGTCTGTGATATAATGGACAGAAATAGAATAGTATGCATGTTAAGGAATGTTGTGGTCCATGGTTACTGTCTCGTGCCTTCTGAGTTTTTGTAGTTAAGAATTGCCGTAATAGTATGATATCACAAATTCAGTATAATTTTGTAGTAATAAATTCCCAGCATAATTTTACTATCATTCTCTGGCCTGTTTACTAATGATAACTAAACACTCAATCCACAAAATTCCAGAAAATCTGTTAGAAACAAAACCAAAAACTCCCCCAATCACTTTGAAAAACAGTTATAATCATACCTGTGAAAGGATAAAGTGAAGGATGGACTCCCAGAGATGAACTCAACAAGTAATAGGATGAAAAAAATACAGACATGTGTTAAAAAGAAAGATGGAGAATCTGTAGGTATTTAGAAATCATTGGGGAAATGTTTAACGTCATAAGGAACTGTAATGTTAAAATATTAATGCTGCCTGCAAGCCAAGTGTCGCTGGTTCGATTCCCAGTCAGGGCACATGACTAGGTTACACTTCAGGTCCCCAGTCAGGGGCACAAGTGAGAGGCAACCACACAGTGATGTTTCTCTCCCTCTCTTTCTCTTTTCATCTCTCTCTAAAAATAAAATAAATAAACAAACAAACAAATAATTTTTTTAAGATATTAGTGTTTATGTGAAACAAAGACAAAAGAAAAAGTTGCCATAGATCAGCAAAGTTTAATAAATCTTGAGTAGAAGGACTGTTTTCCTGCCAGGGTAGACAAGGGTATCATGGAGAAATTATTTCCCAGCAGCTTTGTAAGCTTTTGAGTTTGCCTTAGCAAAATTGAAGCCATTAGCGATGTCATTTCCATGGTATGTTTCTAAATTTCATACTTAAATAGGAAACAAATGTCTCAAGTCAAATTTGAAAGCCCACATCCAACAACTAGAAATATAATTTAGTTGATACAAGACTGACAATATTGCAATAATCCATAGCACCGCTAAGAAGAAATGCCACTCTTATCTGAAATAGTCTTCATGTCTCAGTCTGAAAAGAATCTCTCCTAGGACCTTTCTTTCTTCCTTTTTACTGGAAATTATGGTTACTTATAAAAATATGTATCTTCCATTCCACACTATAAGTTTTTTTAGGGCAACACAATTCAGAAGGGTCAATAACCTAAGCATTGGAGGCAGAAACAGCTGGTTTCAGGTCTCGGCTTGGCCACTTGTCAACTGCTTGACCTTCTGTGAATTATTTGTCCTCTCTAAGGGTCAATTTCCTCATGTGTAAAAAGGTAATCATTTAAGAAATTATAACAGCTAATAATTATAAGTGCTTATATGCCAGGTAGGTACTAAGTGTTCTAAATGTTTTACCTGCAATATTTCAGTCAACCTTCACAGGAACCCTTTGAGGTGGCTACTATTATTTTTCCTAGATAGGCAAACTGAGGCATAAGGCTGTTAAGTAACTCGCTCAAGAGATGGCACTCAAACCAAGCCCATCTCATCTCAGAATGAGATGATGCATGTAAAGCACTCAGCATAGCAGCTACACACCTACAGTGATCTTTTCACACCAGGGAGTCCTCATGCCATCTTACCATCTGTGCCACTTGGCAGTCTTCAACCCTAAACTACTTTATGCTCCAATCATGTGATTTTTTTTTTTTTTTTTTTTTTTTTGCTTGTTTGTTTGTCTTTTTGCTGAAAAACTGGGAAGCGGGAAACAAGCATAATCTGAAAAGCACCTTAGTTCTTCTGTAGCTAATTACCACCCAACTGATAGCCTCAAGGAAGATCCATTTTCCTGAAACATTTCCAAACCTGCCATCTTCAAAAGAAATAAAACTCCATCTCAGCCCTGGACCCAAGTTTGAACCCCTATGGACAGCCTTGAGAATGTAATTTAAACAACAACCAAAAATGCATCCATGTGTTAAATACTGAGGATACTGCTAAAGAAAAGAAAACGGTGCATCAAAGTGAGTTTCCAAACCTGAACAAATTTTGCATCAATTCTGCGCAGAGCAGGCACTGGATATGATGCGGATAGCTACATTGACCCTAACCAAGTCCCATTTTTATTCTGAATCCCTTTTTTGAGCAGAGCAGCTCAGCTAGCTTTCAGAGGTCACACACATATATGGAATATAATAAATCCCAACAGAGAGATTTTCTCTTTTCTCCCCTAAATACATAATAACAATGTCCACATCCCATTTTATCTTAGACCCTTAGGCTTTCTGAACCCAGAGGGTTCTGACGTGAAGATATAATTTTCTTAAATCCCCCTAAAGCAATCATTTTATTTGTGATAAAATTATAGTATCACACTCCCACCCTGGGTTTCTTTATTTTGTGCTATAGGTTCAAGAGAAGCCAGATCACAGACATTCGAGAACAGAAAACTTGGACGTGAAATGGAAACAACAAACAGACTGCCAGTGACCAGAGGGGTAGGGGGAGGGGAGTAGGGGGGAAAGAAGGGAAAGGGTCTAATTAAGCAACATGTATAAATGACCCACAGACATGGACAACAGGGTGAGCATTGACTTGAGGAGGGGGGTGGGCAGTGGAGAGCAACAGGTGAAAAATTGGGACAATTGTAATAGAATAATTAAAAAAATGAAATCAATACTATTTTATTTGCCCCTTCTTTAATAGTTGCAGTTTGGCTCTTGGCCCATCCTTAATCCCAGTTGCACACACTGTGATTCTTTCTTGTATCCTATTTACACAATCAGGCCCAGTCTCTGATGCATAAGCAGTCACGTTGTTGTGATGAAGCTGCCAATCACTGGTTGCCCATAGTTGTGGCTTTTTGAATCATCCAAATAATTTCTCTGGAATGTTCAAGCTTAATGCAAAATTTGATGCAGCCTAACACAAAATTTGATGCAGATTCATTGCTCTACTTGCTCAGTCATTTTGAATGCAACAGCCACACAGTACACATGCTCACTCAATGGCATCTACTGCCCCCACTGCCTAGTATGGTGAAGTCGTCATTGTCCACGCATGCGCATTCCAATCCACTCTCCTTTGCTGCCAGGTTGCATCAGTGTTGCACAAAACATTCTCGTTATATTACCAATGGCTGGATGTTTCTGAACAGACCTCATATGCATTTACATATATATGTGTATATATACATATAATTGAGATGTAACAAAGATTGCCACACTATAAAAACACTCTAATGGTCAATTGGGGGAGGGAGGGTGTAAGGTGTTCCAAGCTGGATCACTCCATTGCTAAACTCCCAGTTCCTTCTTTCTCCTAACCTCATTGTCACTCTCTCTAGAGGCATAGATAGATGCATTCTGTTTCTCAGAAGAGCCACTGGCATGTTAGTGCATCTACAAAAAGTTAGTACAACAAGAAGCAGGAACAGGCAGAGATGTTCCTTGGGCCCCAAGTTGGCCAATAATGTGACATTCCTGGTACAGTAATGTGTTGATGCCTTTTCCAACTGTTATTCTCTAAGTATTTAAAATTCTTACGCTCTTATTTACTGTAAGTGTTAAACACATAAATATACTTTTTAAAGGTACAAGGTTTTTTCTTCTGGGGGTAGGGGTGCAGAATGACAGCCCTGACTTCACTGTATATGCGGGACCTTCCTTAGTAGATTAGCCATATTTCTATTCCTGTCACTTCTGTACTTTCGTTTTATTTTCAGGGATGTTTTGGCTCCTTTTATGGAATTTATAGCAAAGAGCCCAGCTGGTCTGGGCTCTTCCAATAAGACTTTGGGACTCTGTAAGGATTGTTGCAGGAGGTGAAGGTGAAGCTGCTCTGAACAGTGGAGTAGATACCTGTTGCTCTGTCTGCCCATCATTCATTCCTGCTTCTTCAGGGAAGAGTTTGCTGATATTCCATTGGGGAAATGTTCATCCTCTACTCTCAGTTCATGTGTCCAACGGGGCATGTGTCCCAGAACTGACACAGTAACTGGTTCAGAGAAGGACGCATGACGCCAGCTAGGCCAAAAGGCAAGATATTTGCATGAACCCAAAGGAAAAAGGAACTCTCTTTCCATACGGTTTGTTAAGTTGGTAGAAGAGAAACTATAGCACCAATTCTTGCCATCACATGAGAAGAGAATGAAGCCACAGGAAGGGAGACAGAGCCAAGAAAGAAAAAGATTCCTAAGGACAAGTCTTCATAACTAATCTAGCCATGCCTAAAGGCAGATATGCCCTTGGATTTCAGTTATATGAACATATACCTTCCCCTCTTTGCTGAAGCCCACCTGAGGTGGGTTTTCTACTTCTTGCAACTGAAAAAGTCCAGATTTATGAAAGCAGGTTCTATGATCAGCCTTCTCCTCATAACAATAACAAATTTTATTTTTTACCCTGAGATTAGGAAATGAGATCTTTCTCTAAGGATGGATTAAGGTCCGTCTCTGGATCTGGAACATTCAATTGGAAAGGAAATTAAGACCCATTTGAATTAAATTTATTAACAGAGAGGTATTCAATCTTGCAACGAGTATTTATTGAGCACCAAATGCACGCTGGATGAATCAATGCGCCAGGCACCAGGATACAACTCTGAACAAGAGGCAGTGTCTGCCTCCTGATGTTCATGTTCCAGTGGAGGGAAGCTAAAAATAAACAAGTACTATGCCACATGGTGACATGTTTTGGAGAAAAATAAAATAGAGTGAGGGCCATGATAGGAGAGGCCTCTCATGTGAGCAAGAATCAGGAGAGGAGGTGAGAGCCAGGGCATGAGCAGCTCTGAGGGAAAGGTGTTCCTGGCAGAACACAGGGCGAATGCGTGAGCTCCTGGGTGGGAGCGTGCAGGCAGGGACAGGGAGCAGCCAGGAGGCTAGGGTGGCTGGGATGAAGTGAGGTAAAGGCTGGGTGAAGAAGGAAGCCAGATCCTCCAGGGCCTGCTAAGAATTTTAAGAACTTCACATTGATGCTGAGTGAGGTGGCAGCCACTGAAGGATTTTGAAAAGAGGAGAGATGTGATCTGATGTCACTTAAAGCTTTGCTCTCATTGCTGTATAGGAAATAGATAGGAATTGGGGAAACAGAAGCTGAGAGATACTGTCCCTACGCAACAGTACAGATGCTTTTAGATGCAAATAATATAAAATCTCTGAACCCAGATAGTCTGTTAGAAGCCTGCTATATATGCTCTAAAGTGAAAAACAGTATTGAAAAACAATTCCAAAATATACCTGGAAAGAAAGTGTTCAACACCATAGCACATAAATAATTATCATTTTCATCCTTCATAGTTCTAGATAAGTGGTTCTTAATCAGGGGCTACTTTGCCCCCAGGAGACATCTGGCAATGTCTGGAGACCTTTTTGATTGTCACCATTGGCAGGGGCGGAGAAAGGGAAGAAAGTGCTACAGACATCTGTGGATGCAGGCCAGGGAGGCTACTCAACATCTATAATGCACAAGACAGCCCCACAACAAAGAACTATCCAGCCTCAAATATCAACAGTGCTGAGGCTGAAAAACCCTAGTCTAGAGAATGTAAACATTCATTGTTCTTAGTTTCTTGTTAGAGGCTCTCAAACCTGCAATAAATATGAAATCTCAGAAGCACAATCTGAGTTTGATTATTTTCCTCTTTGATTAATTATTTGAAAGGCAAAGACTAGAGTTGCTGTTTTACATTTAAAAACAACTTCTTGGGGGAAAAAAAGTGGCCTATGTTCTCAAATAGATCATTAGAGGGAAAACTGACATAAGAAAATTCCTAAATTTGCAGCAGGAAGAAGGCTTCTTTTTTTTTAACATGAAAATGTCATTCCAGGGAAGCCCAAGTACCTGGCACAGATCTTGCTTTGGGGAGGAAAATGTCTTTGAAAACCCAACTAGTTGTATAATTAAGTGATAATGGATGCAGAGCTGTACTTTGTATTCCATTCCAGCACATTGGAGTTGAATCTGAGCTTGAAAAGCTAAATCCCTCAATGCTTTGGCCTCTCATCAGTGAAGTGCAAATCAAGGCCTTCAACTGTTACAGAAGGGGTAGTCCCCCCCACAAAAAAAATAAGTGTGAACTACAAATACTATGTTTTCAAACTGCCTGCTTTCTAATGATATGCTAAGTTGTATATGCAAACTGTATTTAATAAAAAGAAATGTTTCCTTGGAAGAAGAAAATAAATTATCATGTGCTATTTTGTGCACCATGAAATAATATTCTTTTCTTTTCTTTTTTTTTTTTTTTAAGAAAAAGGAGCTATTTTTATTTGACCTGGAAAACAAAAATGCTTTCTGGATTTTAGCTCACTGATGATTTCACTTCAAGAAAGACTAAATAATATTTTATATTTGTGCTCCAGTAAACATGGTGTATATTAAAGATATGTGGCAGTATATATGTGCATTGGACTGAGCTTTTTGCTTGGTTATAGAGATACTATATGGTATAATTAGTTCTTGAAAAGTTGTTTTAACAAAAGGTGGAAAAATTCTTTAAAAATATGCATCAAAACCTTAATAGAAGGCCTGAAAACATAAGAATTCAGAACTTGATGGGCAATTTAAAATGTTATCATTATAATTAAAAGACAATATAACCAACCTGGGAATAGGCACACATTCAAAGAAGCCACTATCATTTGATGGTTTTCTCTTGATGTTTAAGAACAAACAAAGTTAGAAGAGATGGACAAATGTTTGTTTCTATGAAAACTGGCATTTTCTCAGAGGCACTAAACCAAAAATCCACATACAAAGAATTTAGGAGATAAGCCTGATGGGGAGCAAAATTGACCATCCAAGATATGTTCAAGTTCTCGTCGCATTTTTATAAATAGGTTTTAAAATTCTGAATAGGAGGGTAAACAAATGACAAAAGCAGTGAAAAAACATACTTGCCAGTTTAACATCAACTGATACCTGCCAGATTTGAAAGAGAGGACAGGTTCTCACTTAGCCTTGACTACAAGCGCAATCCGTGGAGCAATAAAGCCTTGGAAGAGAAGCAGCCAGCCGTGGGTCTATCAGAAGGACCACCGAGGAAGACTAGTACAGCAGTCAGACAAGGCTGCCCAGACCAGGCTGTCCAGTCAGTCCATTTCCTACATAGTGATGACACAATAAGAGGAGGAAAATGTTTGGACAAACCAGTTGGTGACAGAGTAACACAGACCCAACATATATTTCTCTTTTGCATTGTAAATATACATGAATCCAAGTTTATCTGCCTGAGAACTTTCTGGGAGAAATAAGCAAAAAGCTTTTTCTGCTGGCTCTGGTCTAACCATTGTAATTAATCATGGAGTTGCACATCCACATCACCCTACCTTTCCTGCAAGTCAACACCCTGACACCAACAAAACTATTGTAACAGAACTCATGGGCTGCCCCGATTGAAACAGAACCCATGGGCTGTTCAGTTATTAGGGACTCAATTGCCTGCCACCAGAAACATAACTCAATACCAGAGTTTGGTGAAAAGAAAAAGAATTGATTATTTAATAGTTATATAGATTTAGATTATTTGCGGATTTCTGCCGTTAAGTCTTATTTTCTTTAAAACACCCACAAACACATAGTTCTGCCCCCCCCCCCCCACCAAACCAGGCTAGATTTTGAAAAATCAGAGATAGAGTCTTCCTACTTCCCAGACACAGTTCAGTTTTACCAGCAGCTCCCAATCATTCGAGCCTGATTGGGGGGGGTTTTCCTGTGTTGCAATGCCCTCCAGCTCTTAATGTAGAACCACGTGGAGTTCCCAGCCTCCTTGTAAACTGCATGGAGTCTCCCTTTCCTTTCAAAGCCACATGGTGTTCTCTGTGTCAAAACATCTGCCACTATTTTTAAATCCTTGACTGTGTCCTGTGATGCAGTGGGTGTGGTACCCAGTTCTGACCATTCACAGAACCTTGTGCAGGCTCTGCGTGCTCTTTCTGCACCATTCCATGGTCAAAACCCCTCCCATCTTCTTGGGGCCTTGAAAGAACCAAAACCATTTTCATAACTGAGACACTAGCTACTAGCCATAGTCATGCAAAGGCACCTTAAAGCTGTTCCCTTTTCCCCATCCCCCAACCCACAGGCTCTGGGTTTTTTAGAGACCCCTACTCTGTAACACTATGGATTGGGAAACGTGCAGCCTGTAACCAAGATGGTTTACCCAAGAGGTTTTGGTAGAAGTAGCCCAGGCCATAGCACCAAGAGCAGGTGTGAAGGAGGACGCTGGGGTGTCTTTGCAGGTGCCAAACATGAAATGTACTCTGCTCACTTAAAGTTCAAGAGTGGCATGATGCAGCTGATGGATGACCCACAAATTAAATAATTTCAAGTGAGTGACTGGAGAGTTATATGAACTAAAACTTCTTTCCTGACATTTTCTGATTAAAAGATACCCACAAAACAACATAGTGGGTACAAGAGAGGCTGGTCTTTGGGCATATCTTGAGCTATACTTTGAATTATTACTTTTTAATGGGAATGTCTTTTTCTCAAACTGGTTATATTATTTTATGTTTCTCTTATACAAGGCATTTCACTTTTAAAGACAGCCTTTAGCAAGGCCCTGCTTAGAGGAAAGAAAAAAGAGTCATAGAGGACATTTTTAAGATTTGAAAAAAATCTCATCGAAAATAACTTTAAACAGTTTCTTCTGAAAGATGATGTAAATTTTTGGCATACTTGTGGATTACACCTCTATATTTTTCCCTTTGTTTTTTTTATCATGAGTCAGAAAGCAAAAAAAAAATTTTTTTGACCAATATTCAAAAAGCAGTAGGAATATTTTAATGCCATTGAAGGCCCAGCAGAAATGGAAACACTTCTGTCAGGATACAAGAGTTAAATAAATTGTGAATCATGAGAAAGATGCACAGATGTTACTTTGAACTCTGAGGCATAAATTTGTTACAGAATGGGGGTCTCCAAAAATCCCCAGCGCCTATGGGTTGGGGGATGTGGAAAGGAAACAGCTTTTAAGATGCCTTCACATACCTGTGGCTAGTGGCTAGTGTCTTTGTTATGCAGATGGCTTTGGTTCTTCCAAGGCCCCAAGAAGATGGGAGGGGTTTTGACCATAGAATGGTGTGGGAAGAGCACACAGAGCCTGCGCAAGGTTCTGTGTATGATCAGAACTGGGTACCATGCCCACTGAGTCACAGGACGTAGTCAGGGATTTAAAAATAAGCAGCACACATTTTTAGGGAAGAACACCATGTGGCTTTGAGAAGAGAACACCACGCAGCTTTGAAAGGAAAGGGAGAACTCCATGCGGTTTACAAGGAGGCTGGGAACTCCATGCAGTTCTGCATTAAAAGCTGGAGGGCACCGCAACACAGGCAAAACCTCCCCAACCTGGATCGAATGATTGGCAGCTGCTAGTAAAGCTGAACTGTATCTGGGAAGTAGGAAAACTGCATCTCTGACTTTTCTAAAACTAGCCTGGTTTGGTAGGGGGAGGCAGAACTATGTGTTTGTGGGTGTTTTAAAAAAAAAATGAGACTTAACAGCAGAAATCCGCAAATAATCTAAATCTATGTAACCATTAAATAAACAGTTCTTTTTCTTTTCACCAAACTCTGGTATTGAGAGTTATACTTCTGGCGACCGGCAATCGGGCCCCTAATAACTGAACAGCCCGTGGGTTCTGTTTCAATCGGAGCAGCCCATGGGTTTTGTTACAAATTAGCTCATAGGCCTTCCACAGCTAACATTGTATCAGTTAGAGTCCTTGGTGGCAAATAACTGAATCTATTTAAGCCAGTTCAAGCCAAATAGACATTTATTAAAACTAAATAAGCTAGCTCACAGAATCTTAGAAAGGGAGGAGAAACTAGACTTAAAGGAATTCTAGACATCCCGTGAGATTCTCAAGTAAAGCATCACAGGCACCTCTACTCAGCAGCCTCAGCTTGGGACCAGACACCAGGAACCTCCACTGCTGCCCCAGTGAAGCAGACACCATGGCCCCACCCCATCCAGAAGACTAACTCTCCCCTAGGTGGGGCAAACACCTCCCAGTGCTCTTTTCTAAATTAAGTCTCATGTGAGTGGGTCCAGTTGGCAAAAACTGTCACACCCAGACATCGCCATGCGCCAGAGTCCAGGGACATGAGGCATTTATCTTCCACCTTGAAAAGAACTTATAATGTGAAAAACCATCAACCTGTAGAGGATGTTCAAAGATGATATGTAGCTACCAAAGACAAAAGGCCAATATGAACTCCAATCTCCCTTCTTCATCCACACTTCTTTTCTCCAAACTATTCTAGGCAGCCATCGATCTCTATTTTTTCCTGTGTATCCTACAACCCAGCTTTACAATATGAGGCTTAGTGTAGTAGACTACTCAAGATCACACAACTATTAAGAAGTAAAAAAGTTGAATCTGAACCCAAGATTGCTTTGAGATCCAGAATCTGCATCTCAGTCATGTATGTGTTGAGAGTAGATTTAAAGTCTATCCTTCACCCTGTCCCCAAGCACCAAGTTCTCTGTACTAAGTACTTAGTACCATGAACTAAGATAGTAATTTAATTCAACAGTTATGCTTTTGTAATTTTTTTTATTTTTGAGAGAGAGAGAAAAAATACATTGATGTGTTGTTTTGCTTATTTATGAATTCATTGGTTGTTTCTTGTATGTGCCCTGGCCTGAGTTAGAATCTGCAACCTTGGCATATCGGGATGATACTCTAACCAACTGAGCTACCTGACCAGGACTCAACAGTTACGTTTTTAATGATTGGAATGGAGTCTTAGTCCAGCCAGTTATAAATTATGTAATGTTGGGCAAATTGCTTAACCTTCTGAGTCTGTTTCTTCATCCAAAAAGTGGGAATGATGAGTATTTCACAGAGTTGATGTGGTGACATTTTTGGAAATGAGATATAAGCCTAGACTGGAGAGACACAATAAATATCATATCCACACATAAAGGAAGGAGCACAGGATCAGTCCTTATGTATTAATAGAGTAAGTTGCTTGCTAGCTACATGATTTCCAAGGTCTCAGGAAGCCCTCCCAGCCCTCAGCTAGTCTGCCCCCCATCCCCAGACACACACACACACTTGCTCACTGATGACTGAAGTCAGGAGATGACAGGACCCATCTAAAATAAATGAAGCTGACAAGATTAGGGATTTGAACAACCCACATTGAGATGAAAGTGAAGATTATGAGGTCTCGTTCTGAGAGCAGATTTACAGGAAGAGGACGGAAGAAGGCAAAGGGCACTGGACCGTCTGGTGGTAGCAGGAGATGGACATCACAAAAGACTGACTGAAGGTAAAAAGGGATGGAGTGGCTGCTGAAGTGGCCAGACGTTGCTCAGAGTGAGAAGCAACAAGTCCCATCTGATCAATGTGGAGAGTGAGCCGCGAATATAAAAGACCTGCAAGAGCCAGAAAAGGGGACAAAGGAGGCTGGAGAACCCTGATGTCTCATGTGGCTGTATCACCTTAGAAGGGGGAAAATACTACCCATAACTCCTGGGCACAGGCTCTGCCAGGTAGGGGATGTGGGATCACAGGGGAGATTTCACTCTCTTCGGACCTCAGGGGCAGAAGGGTGAGTTCATCACCTTTGGCCTATGAAAAGATCTCTCCTATGTGTAACCCTCCATTTCTTACCTATTACCATACAATGACCCCTCCCCCAGGAATAACTCTCTATTTCTTATGATTAAAAGCAAAACAAACCAAAACACCTAACTAAAATAGTACCCTGAGCCAGGTATCCTTGAGACAAAGAATGGAAATATGAAGACTTCATGGGGACGCCCAAACACGCATGCTTTTTCACCTTCCTCTGTCTTGTGTCAATGCCCTTCATCCCTGTCACTAGCTGGTGCCTTCCTAGCCACCCTTCAAGGCCCAGCTTAACTATTCATTGCCTTGTCTGTGAAGCCGTCCCCCCAGGACTACAAAGAGAATAACTTAGTCCCTTCCAAGTGAAAAGCTTTTACGCTTCCATCTACTACAGTGCTCACCTGTCTTCCCTACCGGGCAGTAAACTCCTTCTGTATTTGCCATGTCATACTTCTCTACATGCTATAGGTTGTAGGCTATGGCATGCACAGCGCTTCATTAAACCTTCTAGCTCCAGCAGCAAACACAATGCCTGGGACAGAGACCTGCTCAAAAACGTCGAAGAAGTGACCAACCATGACTTTGGTTCTATTTCCCCCTTGGTTGTGCTGCATCTCACTAGTTGGGCACCTCTTGCATTCCACTTCCAACTTTCTTGGCTCACCTGTTTGACCCAACCCTTGCTGTGGCATCCGCTGTACCCAGGAATGACCTAGCAATCTTGTACCTCAACCATGCTCACATCCCTTGCATTTCTCCATCACAGCCCCATCCAGCCATCTTGACACATGTGCAAACCGAGAAAGAAAAAGGAGTAAACACCTCATAGGACAACCTTTGACTATCAGAAGATGGGAGCTGGTGAAAAACTATGCCCACCTTTTCATGTCTCGGAGGACAATTTTAAAAGGTCCCCAAGGGGATTGTGTTCTAGTTGCCCTCAGCAGTAACCAACTAATAATGCACCCTTCAACTGGCTTTCACTCCTTTCCAGTTCCATGGTGTTTAGCCACTACACCATACACACCTTGAAATTACTTCCCAACACACACAAGCCCTCATCTCAGGCTCTGATAAGATACAAGTTCACAATGGTTTTGATTGGAAAGCTCACAAGGGGACAAAACTTCCACAGAGTACTCTTGCAGCCTTATTGGAAATAAGTCCCATTGTTAAGAGGATTATGAAAGGAGGAAGAATCTAGCAGACTCTTGTGGTTATAAAAGCACAAACTTATCAGCCCCAGAGGGGACAGCAGTACCGGTTTTGTAAGATATTAGCCTGAGACCTTCTTTGTCTAGGGAGGCCATCTCCTACACCTAACTTGGCATAGTATCCATAGCAAGAGAAAAATTAATCCTCTCTTCTAAAGATAGTCCACCTATAGTTAGAGTTCAATCCTTTCAGAGGGTAACTTCCAGTCACCTGGAGGTCTGTGAGGCTTTTGCAAGAGCCCATAATAATTTATATAAGCACTATGCCTTGTCTGCAGAGAGAATAAATGTTTCATCATTTTCATATGGTTAGCTAGATATGCAGATGTGTTGTGATTAATGTAATAGAAATTCATTCAAAAATGTTACTGATTTCAGCCAGTATATAATTTCTCTGCTAATATAATATATATCCTACCATGAGAAGTACCCTGGCTGGTTTGGCTCAGTGGATTGAGCGTCGGCCTGCGAGCTAAGTGTCGCTGGTTCGATCTTCCAGTCAGGGCACATCAGAGAAGGAAAACTCTGACTCCAAAAAACCTCCGCTGCCTTGCGGCATACCTCTTCAGGGGAAAGGCTAAGGGAGTAAACCCCGACAGAAAATCCGGAGCCGGAGTCCCTAAGGCGGTTTGACGTTGTAGTCAACACCGGCAACTCCTGCGGCGCACCTGAAGCCAAGCTGTATTGACTCCGTCTTTCCCTTGGACCCTTCAGCTGCGAAGAGAGGGGGGGTCTGCTGCATGGGCAACAGCAGACCCTCCATATCACCCTGCCCAGGCTCTGTAGCTTCATCGCAAGATGTCGATTCAACACGGGAGGAGACAGATACCGTGTCACTCCCGAGTCGGACTGCACAACCATTCTCAGCAGTGCAGATAGACTCTTAAGAAGCTACACCATCATCTCTCGAGACGGACGGCTGCCGACGACGACGACCATGAGAAGAATCTGCAAATAACTTTAACATTATAAAGAATTGCCCATATTCCCAGAGTTTGACAACTCCCTGTATTAAGTGATATTAATATAAAATAATAATAGCTTCTGTACATTGAGTCCCTACATGTATTATCCTAAACCTCTCAATAATCCTGCAAGAAAGGATTATTTATTTCATTTTAAAGGTAAGAAAAGAGATTCAGAATGTGTAAGGGATTTTTCTAAGGCCACAGAGATAGTAAGTGACAAAGCTAAGATCAAAACTCAAGCCTATGAGACCTTATTGTCACCATCATTCATTCATTCATCCACTCATTGAACAGGCATGTTTGGGGACATGGCATGTGCTGTACACTTCAGGTGAACATAGTCATTACCTAATCCCTGCTCCTCCAAACATTTACCCTCTGCCAATTTAATTCAATTATTTTCTCTTTCTGTTCAGTTTAAGCAGGCTTAAAGTGCAACAGAATCTGACCTTCTTTCTTAACTTATTTTCACAGCCCCTAAGACCCATCCTTCCTATCCTTTTCCAAGGATTTCTTGCTCTTTTATCATCTGATGGTTTTCTGGCCTTTTGCTCAGCTACAAAGAAAGATGAAAGAAGAAACAAGGCCAGTGACTTGAGTCTCTCTGGCCAGCCCAATTTTTTCCTTTTGCCTGGGAGGAGAGCTTAGTTCTATAGAGAGGAATCAAATGTAGGGTTCCATCATGCTTCCTTGAGGGACAAAGTGGGGAAGAGGGAGAAGTGGATGGCTGCATTTTCCAGATGTGCCTTTTTAGTTCCAAATCCAAGGAGGCATGCTTCCATTGCCCATTCACACTAAGACAGCTAAGCCCGGGCAAGTCCTCCCTTAAAATGGCACTGTTGAACAAGCCCAGAAAACCCAGGCAGCCATCAGCCCTGCCACTTATCAGAATGACTGTCAGCCCAATAACACAGTAAGACTGGACCTCATCAATTTTGATTTATTTGAAATGTATGATTTGCTAAGTACCTTTATCTACCACAATGGCCCAGGCTGCTCCCTGAGTGGGTGTCTTGTGATGAATGGCTGCTCTGGGACAGAAAGAACAGTAGTGTTTCCAGATCCATCGACAGACAGGATGTGGGTGAATACAGTGCTAAGACAGTCAACAGGACATCTCCCGGAAATATTTCCAGGGACACCTGGGATGTCACAGTTTCAAGGGAAGCTCAGCGTTGCAGTATCTGGATCTGGTCTTGACCAGGATTGCCTTCTCCTGAGTCCGAGGGATGCTAATCACAAAATACACCTGGCCCAGCTGCAAAATTAACTATTAGGTCTATTAGATGAAATTTTCGAGTCTTAAGCAGTGTGACAAATGCTCTTTAACCCAGCAATTCAGCTCCTCTAGGAGTTCATCTTAATGCATGCAAAGATTTGGCACCAAAGCTGTTCATCATAGCGTGATGATGGTGGTGGTGATGATGATGATGATGATGGCCATCATGACAAATTAAGCTTAGCACACTGGCCTATGGACTTGGTGTATATTAAGTCAGTTTATATTCATAGCAGCCCTATAAGGTAAGTGCTATTATTGTTACCACTTTACAAATGAGAAGAACTCACATCAAGTAATTAAGTAATTTCTCAAAATTACACAGCCAGTAAGAGGCAGAACTGGAGTTGCCGCCCTGGCAGTCTGGTGTCAGAGACTGCTTTCTTAACCAACTATGCTAGCTGCAAGAAATCAGCTATCCTCGTGTGTTTCATCTCTCAGCTAAGCAGAACTTTCAATCGTATATCTTTTAGTCCTCAACAAAGTTACCAAGCTACCTTTGAGAAGAAATACAGTCCTCAGGCAGAATAGTTTGCTTTAAAAAAAAATTAAGTTACTCTGGCTTCCTGGCTTGCAACAGGAATCTTCTTGCTGTATCCTCACAAGGTGGAAGGAGAGATTATCTCTCTCATGTCTCTCCTTATAAAAGCACTAATCCCATTCATAAGGGCTCCACCCTCATGACTTAATTACTATCTAAAGGCCCCATCTCCTAATACCATCACATTGGGAGTTAGGTCTTTAATATGTGAATTTTATGGGTATACAACATTCAGTGCATAGCACCAAGACTCAAAGAAGCTAAGAAACATATTCTAAGCTATACAGACAATGAGTGGTAAAGCCAACGTTCAAATTTTTAGGACTCAAATTTTTTTTTACCATTTAATATTTTCAAAAGATTATGAGAGTAAATAGCTTTAAAAGAGCACCAATGCAAACTGAATTTAATATTTTGCCCCATGATCTTATAAAAACTAATAAATGCCTCTAGCCTAAGCAGCTAAGAGTTTCCATGAAGGACCCATATAAAGAGATGATGTCTATCCCTTACATACATCTTGTTAAATCCAATAATCCCAATGAAAAGTAGCTTAAGATGTCAACGTTTGTATTCACTATTTCATTCTCTTTCCCACTATCAATAGCCACGAATATTAAGTTCTAGTGGATGCCCTATGATTCCTTTTGATAAGCAGGGGTATAACCCCAAGGTAGATTTTTTTGAGAAATTAAGAGCTGAAATGTTAGATTTTGTTGATCTATTCATCAAACGCTGTGGTGGCCAAGTCTTGGAGCCCCTCATTGCTAACTGCTTTCATGATCCATGAACTATTTCCACTGTGCCTCAGCTCCTTCTCCATTCTCATGGTCTTGGTTGCCAGGCAAACAACCCAATTGTGAATAATGCTACCTTATAAACAGACTTTGCTGAGTTAGCACAAACCCCACAGGTCTGCGGTGGCAGAGGGAGATAGGGGTGGGAGGATTTGAGAATCTGAGCTCCAACAGATGTCGGGTTTCTCTAGTGTGAACTAGAGGGTATGAGTTCTGGTCTGCAGAACCCTGGCAGATGTAATAAATGCATTTTCACTGATCTTTTCAGTCTGCAATTGGCAGAAATCTAATTCCTTCTATGCTGTGTGGCTATTTCAATGGCGAGGCAAAACCAACACGTCACTTGGGCATTGAACTCCCATCTCTTTTAAATTTCTGGTTTTTCCCCCTCTGAAAAGTTATTTTCAAAGTTCCCTTCATGGGCACCCTTCTTCATCATACTTCCTTAGCTAGCATTGCCCCTCTGACACTGTCAAAACTGTCCCCAGAGAACCATAGAATGGGTTTTAGGAATGTACATCTTGCAATTGGCCTTAGTTTTGCTTCCATCAATAGGCTTAGGGCAGAAGTTATTAAAATGTGTCTTACTGACTTGATTTTAGGCTTTAAAAATACAAACACGTCTTCCCTTTATACTAGTGGAGCTAGTGGAGATACTGAAAATAATAAAACCCAAAATGGAAAATTTTCCACTAACTCCTTGTTCAGAGATGCCTCTGAAAAGAGCAAGTGAACCACACCAGGAAATCCGAGTCATCAGGATGTGTTTGCAGAGTTTTCCTGGAGGCCAAGGCCCTTCTCTTCTGGAATCTGAACTGTCACCAGCACATGGAGCCTGGCTGACTTTTGAAGAGCAGGATACCGGGTCGTTTGGTATTCTGCAAAGGCAGTGCCTTGCGTTGGGGGGCCGCGGAGGGCTGGCAACTCTGGGGTCTGCCGGGCTTTTCACTCCCTTCAGATTGCCCTGCCTCCCAGCAGGAGCTGACCCAGGCTTGGAAAAGGTTAACTAGCACAAACAGCCGTCATTTGTGACGAGTGGGAAAGCCCCATGTGTTGCCCCAGCTTCTCTTTATGAGGCGTGAGGGGTGGTTTTTCTCTGTTGTTCAGACAGTTGGCACAAGGTAAGTACCCAGCATGCTTCTCCTTTAGGAACTGGAAAGGCCTGTCTCCAGGCAAGTGTTCAGCAGGCCAGAAAAGGAAGCCATCGGAAACCTTCCTGTTTCTGCACCGGGGAGGTGAGGGGTGAAGGGAGCAGGGAGAGAAGTTGGGGTGGGGTGAGGGTAGGAGCAGAATAGCTCTTCAGTGTGCGCTGAATAAATGCGTTCACCTCGACCTAATCAGTTCAAATGCTCTGTTTTCAGACCCCATCTGCTTATCTCAAGGGAAGTTTGGGGAACAGCTCCCGTCCTATTGTGAGTCCATCATTTTGCAAATCTATTCCCGTCAGAGCTCTCATTATAACAGATGTCAGCGGAGGAATCTGAGCTGTCGGGAAACCGCCAACCATGAAAAGGAGGGGCAGAGGCAACTAGCTATGCAAACAAAACCGGGGCCCCCGCCGCAAACGTAAACAGGCATGTTTGTCACAATATTTTCCCACATTGCCAAACAATTCCAGGGGTCTTATTTCGAAAAGAAAATGGGAAAAAATCATTGTCACAATGAAGAGGCAGAACCCTTCAGGTTCCTCTCCTCCAAGTTGAAAGATTTGTAACTTATTCCTAAAATCGTCTTTCTCTTCAACAAAGATGAACACATGTTTATTCCTTTCAAGCGAGTCTCTTGCTATCATTAAAAATGGGGTATTGGCTAACTTTTAGTCTGGACAGCAATGTAGAGTTTAAGTTCTTTCTTTTTTTAAAAATAAGCCCTGCCTCATCTCCCTTGTGAGCAACAGGGGACCTGAAATTTTACATCTTATTGGAAGGACAGTATGATTTCTTACCAGCCCTGTTTGTCAGAATATGAGGCTAACCCATGAGGGCCGTCTGGAGCAATAGGACACGGTCAAGGTCTGCTCACCATGGGTGCCGTTGGTCTAAACTGGGTTTTCTCTTGTCATAAGAAAGCATAGAATTAGGTTTTAGAACTGGCAATAGTGAAAACAGTGGATTTTTCCCCCAGCTCATGATTTTAGTGGTTTGAGTGGCATTTACCATATTTCAGGTAAAAGAATATTAACCTGAGAACTGTTAACAATCAGCATTCGTCAAAACATTAATTCCTGTAACCTGAGAGACTTCCTTGAATTCTCGCCTGATATCAAAGCCCATCAGTAATTTTGTTTGAAGATTGAAGACCTAGACATAGCTGCAAATGGGACCTTCCCTTTTTTATTGAAGAGAAGACAAATCTCTAAAAGAGCAGGCTGGTTCTTTCAAAGTTTTGTTGTAACCTCAACTTTAAGAGCTGCATTATGAGGCATTGTGGGATTAAAGTTTTGCCATAACTTGGGTTGTGATGTTCGGTTGGTTTGTTTTCCTACTTTTAAGATCAGACAATGAGGGCAGGCTCCAGTGTCATGGCCTGTGAAGTGTTAGCCACATGTCTCATAACCACATCCTAAACAAGTGTCAGATAGGTGCTAGACTCACAGGGTGATCACTCGTAAGTTACATAATCACCAATCACTATGTTGTACACTTAAAGCTAATAAAATATTGTATATCAACTTCAATTGAAAAATTTTTAAATTCATAATTTTAAGTGAAAAGAACCCCTTTCTGGCATATCCTGCTCTACATATCACAGAAACTCACTTAATCACAACAACATGGCAACCAGACAAATGTTAGTTATTCCCATTTTATAGTTGAGGAAACTGAGACTCTCAGTGACCTAAGGTTTAAAGCTGCATCTTCTAACCCTGATATCCAGAGTCTTTCCACCCTATGAATAAAGAGCCCCAGTGATTTTGACATCCATCTGCATCATGGAATTCCATACAATCACAAAAAGGAAGAAGGAAGAGCAGAATATTTATCAAGATGAGAAAACATTTGCAATATCTGAAGTGGGAAAATGCCAGATAACAAGTGTGTACCATATGACAATAATTTGTGTAATAAGTGAATTTATTTATATGCCTAGATCAAAAATAATTACAAAAATTATCAATGTGACTGTCAATGAATGTTGAGAACTTCACTTTTTCTATGCTTACTTTGTATTTAAAACATATTATACAACACATTTATAAAATAGTATTTTATCCATCAGAAAAATAAAATATTTGATTGGCAGTACTTATTAAAAATAATGTTCTAAATGAAAGAAAATTTAATAAGGAAGGAAAAATATCTCTATTTTATTTTGTTTAATTCTCTACAAACTCCTGAGATAGTGACATGGAATGTTCTTGACTTTCAGATCTCTGACCTCCATGGCAAAATCAAATATTGTCATCTTCCATTTAAATGATATGCTTATTAAATTATCATTAGGCTGAGTGACCTACTAACTGTGGCAGACCCAGAAAAATGCAGACAACCGCCGTGACCATTACTGTAGCATCTAGGCTTGCCAGCCTCCTCTAACAACGGGGTGAGACACAGCATTGAGTCTTCAAAGAGGTCACATCAAACCACTCTTGCCCCACAGGCAAGGTGAAGCACAGATCACAGGGACAACGGGGAATTGTGTGTCTGCTGGCATGACTGGAACCACTGCCAATCAAACAAAAGCTCAGCCTTCAGTTCAGCCCTTGACAGGATGTGATTCCTTTCAGACTGACTCGGTCAACACAGTGAGCTCCTGGATCTTTTCTGGCTGCATTTCATAACATAATAATGTGAATGAATATTTAGCCTCGAAGATTAACTTGGAGCAACAATGCTGGTTATGTCTTCTAACTCAGTAATTACTGGCCTGATTGAATAGTATGGTGATTTGTCATTGCTGAAAACAGCAAATTCATTTTGGAGAACTGGATTTTTTTTTTAATTGTCCCTTCAGATTTCTAGTCAGGAATTTATTCTGACAGTATAAAGTTTAATATTTATAATGTCCCAGAAGGCCCTCGGCTAATCTGATGTTCACCAGTTCAGTGTCTTCTGCAGCTGCTGGAGTCTGTGCTGTTGTTCTTCTCCACCATGCTTTTGGTCCTCGTGCATTTAGTTAAGAAGCCTCCTCTCCCTGGTCCCCATTTTTCATGAAAAAATCCTCTGGGTGACCTCAGGGCCTAGTAAAGAGTAAAACTGTGGTGCTGGGCATAATTTGGGGAACCAAAGCACACCCTTTGAAGCCATTGTTTTGGAAACAGCTTTGCTGAGATGACGTTCGGGGCACATAGTTGAGGTTGAAAATATGAAACTGACATTTTATCAGGCCAAAAGTTTCAAAGATCAGCCATTTGATTTTGTTCAAGCACAGAGTCCTCGTCAAGCTACAGATTTTCAAATCATAGGATCAGATAATGATTCACTGAAAATGCAGGGCATGGGTTAATATTCTACCACCCTTCTTCTCATTGAATGGTAACCCTCAACACTGGCACCTTATGGGCAGAGAGATGCTGTGTGGAGTCACTGTCTAGGTCTGACCACCAGCCCAGCGCTCACTAACAGCGCAGTCACAGACAAGCCTTGATTTCTCTAAACCTCAGTTCCTTTGTCAGCAAAAGTGGGGTTAATATAGTGCCTATTTCACAGGGTCACTGTACAAACTAAATGAAATATATAAGTGCTTAGCCCCATACCTGGGCATATAGTGAGGACTCAGTGAATTTAATTCTTTAATTCAATCCACAAAAAAGTATTAAGGACCCACCCTCAGTCTTCCAATAGTTCCATGAGTTTCCAGTTCCCTGTAATATATCCCTCTCTGCTTGAAATACCTGAAGTGGTTTCTGTTTTCCTGACCCAAACCTGATGATACAGAGATGGGAGAAGCAAGACAGAGCAAGACAGTTTGTGGAATGAGGACACGGAAGGAATGGAGATGAGGATGGGATTCAGAGTTTGAGTGAAGAATGACCCTGAAAGGGTGAAGGAATCCTTCCTTAATTACATCAGAACAGAAGAAAGCAAGGGCAAGTCAAGCCAGTGATCTAAAGACTTCAAATGTAATGGCCACCATGATGCGATAAGATGAGCAAAATTATTATTACGTCCGTATTGCAAAGGAGGGAACTGCAGTACAGAGAGTTTGAGTGCAGCGCCAGAATTTTAATGCAGGCAGTCCATCTCCAAGTAGATATATATATACATATACTTATAGGTATAGGTACCCATGGATTGAGCGTCGGCCTGCGAGCTAAGTGTCGCTGGTTCGATCTTCCAGTCAGGGCACATCAGAGAAGGAAAACTCTGACTCCAAAAAACCTCCGCTGCCTTGCGGCATACCTCTTCGGGGGAAAGGCTAAGGGAGTAAACCCCGACAGAAAATCCGGAGCCGGAGTCCCTAAGGCGGTTTGACGTTGTAGTCAACACCGGCAACTCCTGCGGCGCACCTGAAGCCAAGCTGTATTGACTCCGTCTTTCCCTTGGACCCTTCAGCTGCGAAGAGAGGGGGGGTCTGCTGCATGGGCAACAGCAGACCCTCCATATCACCCTGCCCAGGCTCTGTAGCTTCAGCTTCACTGGAGAGGACACTCCAGCGTCATCGCAAGATGTCGATTTAACACGGGAGGAGACAGATACCGTGTCACTCCCGAGTCGGACTGCACAGCCATTCTCGGCGGTGCAGATAGACTCTTAAGAAGCTACACCATCGTCTCTCGAGACGGACGGCTGCCGAATAATAATAGGTACCCAACTGCACAGAATTGAATTAATATTATCCTTGGTTCTTATTTATTTTTTATTTTAATAAGGAAAAATCACCCCTGTACCCACCATCCAAAATATGAGCAAGAACATTGACAAGTTACATTTACTTCTGTGCTTCCCCAATTCTGTTCCCATGACTCTCCCCATCTGGAATGACCATTATACTGACTCTTGTCTTCGTCACATCTTTACTTTATAAAACACACTCTTAAGATATATTTGTGTACATACGTATTAAAGTTAATTTTTATTAGTACTTGCACCTTTTAATTTTTTCATATTATTATTTACACTTTTGTCTACTTGCTCTATCAAGTACAGAGAAAGGTGTATTAAAATTTCCATGGTATGATGTTACATTTGTCACTTTCTCCATGTAGTTCATTTTGGCTTTCTGCATTTTGACGGTATGTTTCCAGACAAGTACATAGTTAGAATTTTTATATCTGTCTCATGAATTGAACCTTTTCTCATTAGGTACAATAGTAACTTTCATTATTTTTCATTCTTTGCCTTATAGTCTAAAGTTATTAATATTACTACACAGGCTTTCTTAAGATTAGCATTTGCCAGCTATCAAATTTTCTATACTTGTTCATTGTTTTGTATGCTGATATTTTTAAAGAGTCTCTTTTAAATAGCATGTGGCATATAGTTTAAAATCCAGTCTGACAATCTTTGTCTTCAACTGGAATATTTACCATTTAATTTCTTGTGATGACAAGTTCATTTGGCTTTACTTCCATCACCTTATTTTGTACTTTATGTTTGTATCACATTTTGTGTTTAATTTTCTTTCTTGCCTTCTTTTGGATTGAATATTTTTTCATTTCATTGTCTTTTCTATCAATTTGGAATTTATAATCACATTTCTATTATTCTCTAGATGCCTATAAAAGTTATAGCATGCATATTTAAGTTATTAAAGTCTAAAATTAATTATATATGTATCTCTTCCCATGCAATACAAAGGCCTTAGAACACTTTAATTTAGTCAGCCATTTGTCAATTTGTATGCTGTTATTGTCTTGGCTTATCACCATAAATTTTTTATAAAATTGGTGCTTGTTTTAGACCTATGCATATATTCTCAAATCTTCACTAGTCATTCCTTGCATTTAAGAACATTCCATCTGGAAACACTTTTATTATTCCTCGAGTACATCCTCTTCAAATTCTCTGTAGTAAGATTCTGTTGGTAGCAAACTTTCTCAGGTTTTCATTTTCCTTATAATACCTTTATTGTACTTTGATCATTAGATTTTTTTGCTGAGTAATTCAAGGTTGACAATCACAAAATCTACTTCATTCTGGCTTTCATTGTTGATATTCGGAAGTCAGTTTTATTCAATTGCCATTCTTTGATAGGTAGTCTATTTTCCTCAGGCTCTTTTTAAGATAATATCTTTCTTTGAGGATTATAAACTTTGTGAAATTTCAAGTAATTTTTTTTTAATCAATACTTGATTGGGGTGGATTAGATTCTGAAACATGAGGATTGGTGCTTTTCATTGGTCCTGGAAAATACTTAGCCATTAAGTCTTCAAACATTCCTTTTACCTAATATATGTCTTCTCTTCTTCTGAAATTCCAAATATTAGAACATCTCACTCAATCCTTATGTTTCTTAACTTTTCTTAAATATTTTTTATTTCTTTGTTTATTTGTGTTTCATTCTGGATATTTTCTTCAGACTACTCTCAATTCATCAATTCTGTCTTTTACTATGTCTGATTTACAATTTAAATCCACTAATTGATTGTTTTTCTCTCTTTATCTAGTATCCAGGTTCAAAGCAGACAATTTTCATTGCTGTTCCCTGCTTAGGGGGATTGGCAGCTTTACTTTCAATTTACCTTTACGTACTCAGCCTGTATGGATTTGTGGGGCCCCAGCTATATTTGGGGTCTCCCTTATGTTTCCCACTTTGGGTGGAATCTAGTTTTACTCCTTTTTCCATAGGTAAGAGGCCATTACAATAAAAATTCAGCTTCTTTGGGGTTTCAGCAAATGTCATCAGAATGAAAGTATCTTTAGTAATCTGTTTATCTCTTTGATTCTCTTTCCTTCTAATAGCCCATTAATGCATTTTAGGATTTTTAAAAATTTCATCCTACATTTAATTATTTCACTGAGAGGGTAAGTCAGAGCATCTTACCTACCAATCTTTCAGAAATAGAAAACTGGTTTGTTTTAAATCTAGAATAAAAACTGATGCCAAATCTAGCACCCCTATCAAGTTTTTTGTGAGCAATTCAAGCAGATGCTGGATACAGATGATATATGAAAAGCAAGTTGCAAATAAATATATGTAATATAACACAGTTTTTAAAAAAATAAACATTTGAAAAACTTTATATATTTGTATATGTATATAAGCATAGAGAAAATGTAAAGGACTACATCCAAAACTTGGTTATTTCAGAGTGTCTAGGACAGATTATGAGAAAATAAGGGGGGGGGAATACTATATGGACTGAAAATATACAAGTTAATAAAATGTACAGCAAAATGTTCTCCCAAATATGTAAAACATTTATTAAGTCTATGGATAAGGACTAAAAGGTAACATGGACGAATGTATTGATGGTTTAGGTGTTACCTTGCCCAATTATAAAATGATTGACAGGTGATCTTGCACATATCCTTTAAATAACCACTGAAGTGGTCTTGGGTTACAACAGACTCACAGTCATCTCTTCTCTTTCCTAGACTCAGACCCGAACAACTTCTGCCTCATTCCATACGTATATTTCAGACAATCCACAGTACCCATCATGGCCTGCTTGTGACTGTGCTGGAGCTTGAACTAGAGTAGAAAATTTTTGCAAACCCCCATGGTGACAGGTGCCCCACCCCACCCCAAGCAGGTACAGAATGTCAGTTGCAAGCCCCACAGTAACAGTTGCCTCCAAACAAGTCATATATCAGCCAAGCCAGGTAGCAACTACCCCACCCCTGCTTCATAATGAATATTATATTCTATAGTTTTGTTATTTAAGTTGCCCATGGTTATAACGGTTGTGTTGCGCTGCTTCCCCAGCTAGCAACCTAGCATATAGGTTTACACTATATAAGCAGCTTTGTACTGAGGGTCGGGGCTACTCACTTGAATCCCTGCATGGAGTGAGAGTGGGTAGTCACTGGCCAGCTAATAAAGGCTCTTTAAATTCTGATTTGGTTGTCTCCGACCGTTTGGTTCTCGCACTTGGTCCATAAAAGTGACCTTGGAATTCTTTCATCTATTTCCAATATTTCCTTGATTCTTAGATCCAAAGCTCAATACCGATGAAACTTCACTATTGCTCATATTCTTTACCTGGGTAGAAGAGTACCTCTACTACAGGAATAAGACCAACTAGTATTGGCTGAGCATTGACTTTGTGTCCAGCACTAAATGGGTACTTGCTGTGCATTGCTTTAATTGTTTTTACAACAACTCTGTGAGAAGAGGCTCAAAGGCTGAAAGCATCCTAGTGAAATGTAATTAGTGAGGAAGGTCAGAGAAGGCATCCCAAGTCTGATGATGAAGCCAAGTCCTGAAGAATGAATAGGAGTTAAACTGATGACTGCATACCCAAGGGGTTAAATCCGGGAAACTCGCGTGCAATAACTCAACACTAACTTTTTACTTAGAAAATTAATCTATATAAATATTTTTAGAGACCAGAATACAAATTTGCCTTTCAAGAGGAGCCAATATTTTGAGTCCCAATGAGCTTAAGGCTCTGGCCAAATGGTCCTGTTACTGCTCCCTCTGGGAGGACCCATGACACATCTTCCCTAAGGGCATAAGATCAATTCTATTTTTAAATTATCGTAATTTTCCTGGTTGCTTTTAGTTTTGATTTTTGTTTTGTTTTTTTCTTTCGTAATTCTGTTGTTTAGACAAAGGGTTAAACAAAATTAACACGTAGGAGAAAGGATATTTCTTGGGTTCTTAACAGATATGAGAGAATAGGAGAAAGCAGAACAGCCAGCTAATGGTGAAGTGGGACAAAATGATGAGGTGTTTTGAAAGAGATCATTGTAGCATAAATGAAAAACGTTGAGGTTTGAAGCTACTACAACTTTATAATTTATCATATAGATTTTCTGTGCTGTCAATGTATAGCTAGTAGCCACATATGGTTATTTAAATGTAAACTAAATAAAATTAAAGATTAAATTCCTCCTTCTTACTAGTCATATGTCACATGCTCAATAGATATTGGTAGCTACCAGCTAGTGCATCAGAGAGCTCAGATACAGAAATTTTCTGTTATTGTAGAAAGTTCTATCGGACTGAACTGAGAACTATAACTCGGGAGAGGAGACCCTCTCTGGGGTCAGATACAATTTTTTTTATTTCTTTTTTATTGTTGTTCTATTACAGTTGTCCTAATTTTTCCCCCATTGCTCTCCTTACCCACCCACCCCCATAGTCAATCCCTGCCTTGTTACACTTTTCAATGTAGGTCGTGCCCATCTAAAGTTAAATGTCTCATGTGAAAATTCTGTCCACTCCAACAAATATTTATTAACCATCTTCTAGATGCAACCCCCCCCAACCACTGGGGGTTGGGAGGAACAAACAAACAAAAAAATTAGACATGGCTACTGCCTTCAAGTTTATAACCTAGAGAGGAAGAAAGATCTGTGACCTGCTTCAGGGGCTGGAAAACCTCAGGAAATTTTTCCTTACACAAAATTTCTTCCAAGGCTGGAACTGTAAGGGGTTCCACATTCCAAATTCTCTAATTTTAGTGCTGAAGTGAAGGGTTCTGGACCGTTGGGGACAATGGAACAACATGTGTGCGTGTAACCACATAGGTCTCCAATAGAGAAGCCAAAACTGGGGTTCTTTTAAAATTTCCCCTCCTGTGCCATTTTCCGGATAAAATGGAGCATGTTAGGTTGGCCTCCTATGGTTAATGGGGTTTGAAGTTGTGTGAAACTGTATCTGCACATTCCTCCAAAGAAGGAATGTAAATAGGCTTGTCTTGGCTATTTCCTCATTTGTAAAGTGAGCAAGTGGGACCACGAGATAATCCTTTGCAGTCTCAAAAAGATCATGTTCGAACAGCTTATTTTTTAATCTGAAAATATGAGAAAGAAGTAAGGTTTTACTAATGTGGATTGACAACAGGCCCCCACCTGGGCGCTGCGTCAGAGGGTCTGTGGTCACATAAGGTGCACTAGGAACCTTGAGGGAAGAGCAAGAGCTCCACAGTGTGGAGGGACCACGGCACTTTGCCTTGAACATGTGACGACATATTATAGTTGGGGGCCTTGTCAGTAGATGTGTACGTTATATAAAATAGATAATCAATTCTTCCAAAATGGACAAGCAGTTTGTAAAAATTCTGTCAAATAAAAAGAAGACTGCAAAGAAGGTATCTAGAGATAAACCACGTGGAATTGCCAATATTTGCTCAGTTCTTACGTAAGGAAAACAGCAATTTAATATGGTTCAAACTAATGCTTGCAAACAGCAAGGAAATGGCGCTGTTCCTGGTACCAGCCAATCAACCACATTATAAGGCAAAAACAATGACCATCTAGTGAGACTTGACAGAAGTGAGCGCAAAGAAGGTGAAAATATCAATATCACTCACAATATGGATATGTATAGCCATTACCCTTAACTGTGAACCTCGCTGTAAATACATACCCTGCCTTAAGATATTAGCTAATGATAGAATGAAAACATCAAAGTGATTTATTTACTTTGTATTTACGATCTTGTCATTCTGTGTGTTGGTGTGTTTTATAATGTACATATGTTAATACAGCAGGGCCGAACGTGGGTACACAGTCAAAACCATGTGTAGGTGATGATTCCATAACCAACAGCCACAGCGTCTTAGTAGTAACTCGGATTGGATGGCTTGTGTTCTACTGCCACCTCGTGGCGAGAATACTAAGAGCACGCCCTTCGGAACGGGGGTGGGGGGAGGGGTGACTTGGACCAGTAAACTCCAAACTTCTGGGGATCCTACTGCTCAGAAAATAGAATCTGAGTCTTCATGCGTGTCACTGCCACAGCGTCTCTGAAAAATTTGGTGACCAAAAAAAGTGTGACATCAAGGTTCTACAACCTTAACAGGTTACCTCATTTCTTTGGATTCCTCTTTCCTTATCTGCAGAATATTGATGATTGTCAAACTCTAGGTGAACTTCAAAAATGCCTATGATATTAATCAAGTGTCACTTTGCTTTTTACTAGCTTCCAAACTTTTTATTTGCAACTCCCTACGGAGTTGTAAGATCTCAGAGTAGCCCCTCCTTCTCTATCCCGTTGTGCACATGTGTGTTGAAATCTATTTCTAGGCCCAAGATAGGGCTGCTCTTGCCCAGGTGCCACATCAGCAAACGCCAAGTCAGACAGCTGTCCTATCCTGTAAATGTTACACTGGACCGCATATGAAGTATTGTCGGTCCAGTCAGCCAGTCCCCGACACCAAGTCAACTCTGTGTTCTCTACTTATTTCTTTGTTCCTATTCATTTTCTATTTTTCTCTTCCTTGTTCTTTATTTTGGGGCCTATAAAAACTTCTTGCCTTCTGCCCCTGATTGCAGCTGCCTGGACCCTCAGGATCAAAGACTGCCTGCTTTATGAACAGTTAAATAAAGTCTGCTTGTGTCCTCACCTAAATTGTCCTCGTGAGTCATTTTTTTAACATGTGTCTGTCTTACCGCTCGTTTTAAGTTGTTTTCTTTTTCTTTTTGCTTGTTTGTTTTGCTTTGTTTTACCTTTTATTTTGAAATGATTGTAGATTCACAGGAAGCTGGGGGAGGGGCATGTACAAGAAGGGCCCATGCACACTTCTCAGCCTCTCCGGCGGTGGCATCTTGTATAGAGTGCACGAGCTAAGCCAGGAAATTGCCTCTAGAGCAATCCAGCTTTCATACATTTTACATGCTTTTGTTCAAGTGCCTACGTTGTTTTTATGTATTCTGTCGTTTTAGAGTTCCTGGTTCCTAGTACGGTGCCTGACAAATAAGTGATTTTCCCTGCATGTTGGTGAAGGGAGGGAGAGAGGAAGAAAGGAAGGAAGAATGAAGGGAGGAAAGGAAAGAAGGGACTCCTGTCAATTATCAAAACAAATCAATCAATAAATTAAAAATAGTGTTTAAGTAGTACTTTTCACTCAGAATTAGTCTTTTATTTTTTTTCAACTATTCCTGAATAGATTATTCAATATGTCAGTCTTCAAGACACCTATACAAATGACATCCATACAAATTACAGAATCTCTTGGAGTTTTCAGCTGCTGTTCAAGTGGCTGATGAGGCCCTAACTGACACCTTTTCTCTCTCTTTTTTTTTAAACAACTATTTCTAAAAGTGTGCTGAAGGCCAGATTTACCCTTTACAATGACTTCACTCTCTGAACTCAAGTTATCTGAAAAAATGGCAAATGTTCCTCTCAGAAATTATATTCTGATAATTCTACAGTACTATGATAACAGAACGTTCTTTTTAAAATTCTTTTTATTAAATATAAGATAATAAATATTTTCCTGTTACCAAAATGCCAAAAAAAAATGTACTGAAAATGAAATTCAAATCACCTATAATCTCATCCACTGATGATACAATATTACTGTTTTGAGGCATTTCTATTCATTTCGGTCCTCTCTACACTTTGTTCATCTAGTTTTATATATCCATATAAAGACAGCTACAGAAAGAGATGCTATATTTACCTAACTAGGAATCAAAATGTTCTTGAAGTTCTGGGCTTCTAGGATCCCCAGAGCTTTTGCACTCTGTGTCTTTTTCAATTAAAATTATCTTGAAGATATTGCCTCAGATCACAAAATAGTCTCCCAACGTGAGTAAGGTATTCCAGTATTCCAATATACTGTTAATATATTTTAATTATTTTAATATTATTAGACATTTACTTCACCTTTATTCTATTATAAGTAAACCTGCTATAAACATGTTTGTATGCTTACTGGGTCAAAGTTTATTCACTTAAGATTCTTGATACAAGCCTATATTGATGAATCATATTCCAAAAACATAGTTACAATTTACATTTCTGCTTAGTGCAGATGTATACATTTATTACATCTTTGCTAAAATTATTATTATTTTTAAAACTGCCTAAAATTATATAGTTGGAAATTTATATCTCCTTGTTTTTATTTATATTTAGTTAATAGATAATAAAGTTAAATTTTTGTGCCATTATAAAATAATCTATTTATCGAATAGCATCGAATTATATTTACAAATTGTTCTTTGCCTGTTACTTCTATTAGTGTTTGTATTTTCTTTTTAATATCATATTAACTTATGTATTATGGATATAAACCTTGGTTCTAGTTGTTCAGTTTTTCTCATAATATTATTTACAACTACCTACAGTTTTCTTAATATTTTATCTTTTTTTATTCTTAGAAATCCATTCTCTATAATTACTTAAATATTTATCTACATTTCTTTCTTTCACTTGTGATATTTTTTATATTCAAATTTTAATACCTAAGAATTTATTATGGTAGACCCAAAGAGGATCACACCAAGGACACATCATAATTAAAATGCCAAAGATTCAAGATAAAGAGAGAACCTTAAAAGCAGCAAGAGAAAAGCAGAGAGTTACTTACAAAAGGGTGCCCATTAAGAATGTCAGCTGATTTCTCAAAAGAAACTTTGCAGACAAGAAGGAACTGGCAAGAAGTATTCAATGTGATGAAAAGCAAGGACCTACAACCAAGATTACCCTATCCAGCAAAGCTATCATTGAGAATGGAAGGGCAGATAAAGTGCTTCCCAGACAAGGTAAAGCTAAAGGTGTTCATCATCACCAAACCTTTATTATATGAAATGTTAAAGGGACTTATTTAAGAAAAAGATCAAAACTATAAACATTAAAATGACAACAAACTCACAACTATCCACAACTGAATCTAAAAAATAAAAACAAAATCCAACTAAGCAAACTACAATAGGAACAGAATCATAGGTATGAGGATCATTTGGAGGGTTATCCACTGGAAGGAGGGAAGGGGGAGAAATGGGGAAATGGTGCAGGGATTAAGAAGCATAATTTGTTGGTACAAAATAGACAGGGGGTAGTTAAGAATAATATAGGAAAGGGTGAAGCCAAAGAACTTACATGCACTACCCATGGACATGAACTAAGGGGAGTGGAATTGCTGGAGGGAAGGGGGATACTGGGCAGAGGGGAGCAAAGGGGGAAAATATTGGGACTACCGTAACAACATAATCAATAAAATATACTTTAAGAAAGAATTTATCATGGTATAAGGTGAGCTGTTATAGCTAATTTTTTTTTTTTCTGAATAGCTCCCCTTCTCAAGAATTTAAGAATCCGTCTCTTGATTGTCTCTACTGTTTTTGGATTGAAGCTACACCACTGGTCTCCTCAGTTTCCAGCTTGCAGACAGCAGACCAAGGGAACTTCAGCCTCCATAACCATGAGCCAATTCCTCATAATGTCTTTTTTATGTATCTATATAAACCCTATTAGTTTTGTGTCTCTGGAAAGCCCTGACTAATAGAGCAGAGAAGAAAGACAAATAAATAATCGCCGTAGAGCGTGATGGGTGTTGCAAAGGAAGTAAGTCCTCATTACAAGAGAAGGGTGAAAGCCAGGCCTGTGTGGCTCGGTGGAAGGAGTGGCTGCTTGCAAACCAAAAGATAAGACAAGGTTGAGGCCATGCCTCTGTGGACATCAAGGGAGACCTGGGAAGGCTTCATGGAAGAGACAATGCTCGAGGTAGAAATACTGGGCATTCAGTACAAATACTGGGTCCACTTACACCCCCCCCAAAATGTGGCAGGTGACCACATGGATCTAATTCAGTATTTCTCCACCTCAGCATATGGACACTTAGGTCTGGATAATTATCTTTTGTAGGCACTGTGGGGTGTTTTGCAGTATTCTTGGTCTCCGCCCACTAGATGTTAGTAGTACCTGCTCCCCCCAACACATTGTTGTAACAACCCAGACTTAGCCAAATGTCCCCTAGGAAGGTATAAATTACCCCTGATTGAGAACCACTGGTCTAATCTTATCTCTTCTCTTCCTGACAACAAAACTGAAAGTTTGAGTGATTTAAGAAAACAGAGGACTCTAGGGTTCATTATTCATCCTCCCCTGGAAATGGTACAAGTAGTACTGCAGTCCTTCGAACAAAGAAAAAGCTTCTTAAAGCAGCACAGTCTACACAGAATTGTATTGTCTCTAAGTTTCAGTCTTCATCTGCAAATGCAGATATTTAAACCTTCCTGGACTCCTTCCTGTCAAGAACATTTACAAGCACTCAAAAATAACACCTATCATTATTGCTTTGTTATTTCTGCCAAGCTATGAACCTATCAACACTGAAACCGCTCAACGTTACTCAACACTGAAATCTCATAAGCCTTAGTCATAATGAATATCAGGGTAAGAACCCAGAAATATTATGTGTATTTGTCAAGATTCTCCAGAAAAACAGAACAAATAGGATACATAGAGATACAGAGAAAGAGATTAATTTTAGAGGCTGAGAAGTCCCACAGTCTGCAAGCTGGAGGCCCAGAGAAGCCCATGATATGAGTCCCAGTCGAAGTGAGGCCCAGAACCAGCAGCGCCAATATGCAAGGGCAAGAAAAGATGGATGTCCCCTCATAAATGGGGACCAAGTTAGCCCTGCCTCCACCTTTTTATTCTATTCAGGCCCTCAACTGGATGAGGCCCAGTCATATTGGTGAGGGTGATATTCTTTACTCAGTCTATGGATCTAATCTCTTCCAGACACATCATCATAGACACACAGAGAAATAATGTTTTACCAGCCATCCAGACATCCCTTAGCCCAGTCAAACTGATGCATAAAATTAACCATCACACCACCCTCCAAGAGGTTAGGCTGTGTCTCTTTGAGGCCTATATGTTGGAGCAATAGGTCTGAAGAAGAGTCGAGAAGCAGCTTGAGTTAACCTGGTCATGGAGAGGTCATGCAAGTCAATCCTGAAAATATACATTGGCTACTTTTTAGATGAGAATTTTGGGCCCTAGTGAGTGTCAGTGGGTTTAAGCTAATTAGGGTCTGTAGTGAGTCGAATGGTAACCCCCCAAAAGATATGTCCATGCCTTAACCTCTGGAACCTGTGAATGGGACTTTATTTGTACAAAGAGTTTTTATAGATGTAATTAAGTTGAACATCTCCAGATAAAATCATCCTAGATTACCCAGAGGGGCCCTCAATCCAATGACAAGCGTCCTTTTATGAGGCACCCGGAGGAGAGACAGAGGGAGAAAAGGAGAAGGCGTTGAAGATGGGGCAGAGGTTGGAGTTATGCCACCACAAGCAGAGGAACGCCTGGGAAAAGAAAGAAGAAGTTTCCCCTTGAGCCGTCGGAAGGAGCATGGCCTTGCCAACACCTTGATTTCAGACGCCAGGCCTCCAGGAGTGTGAGAGGATAAATCTGTGTTGTTTTAAGTCCCCCAGTATGTGGTAATCTGTTATGACAATCCTAGGAAATGAATACAGTGTCCAAGAGCAAAATAAACAATATTCAGTTCCAAGGACCCATTTGAGTTATCCAGATCCATGCAAGGAGGAAGATAAAATGAAAGGAAGAAACTTGGAGCGTAGTGAAGGACATGAAGTTTAGAAATCACAGAAAACACAACAAACTTTTTTTCAACTTAAAAAGTGTTTTGACCAAAAAAAAAAAAAAAAACCCCTCAAAACTAAAACCAATTCCTTTTGCTGGGACATGCAATCAGCTACTCCTTTGAAAGAAAGCCACAGCGTGTTTTGTTTATAGAACATTTCAGTAACTGCTGGTGTTGTTTCCACTGTGTGGCAAAAGTTGTCCAGGCTCCACCTTGTGGGTCTTACCTCTGCGGTGCAATCTGGCCCTACTGCCAACATCTGCACCTCTTTGCCTGAGGGTTTCCTTTGGCCACCAGACCCCACTCTGCCCCACATGGCAGGTGAAGTGCTGGGAAATAAAAGCCCCCAGGAGTATCCCTCAAGCAGCATTTGACTGGAGTCAAGCTATACACACCCTGGCAGTGGCTGGGAGTCTCTGACCATTGAGTCCCCAGCAAGACTAAGCCCCAGATACCCAGAGCAATAATCTGCTCCCTGGGATGCTTCCTCTCCTGCTTCCCCTCCCTACTCTCTTAGCAACATTTCCTGGGACCACCTCCCAAAGCAACCACTTTCCTTTGAATCCCTCTCCGAGAGTGTACTTCTTGAGAAGCCCAAACTAAGACAAATTGCAAATGTGCTGAGCTGGAAGCGATTCAACACCAAAGAGTGTAATGTGAGCTTATGCTTCTTTGTTCTTTAAGAATTCATTCTGAACTGTCTGCCAATTTCACATTAATATTAGAAAATAATCTAAACTATTAGACTGGCATTTCTTGAAATTCACCTCTGCTCCATTCAAAATGAGTGAGCAAGGAGAGCAACAAATCTGTGTCAATTTTGCGTTAAGTTTGAACATTCCTCTGCGGAAACTATTGAAATGATCCAGAAGGCCGCAGCTATGGGCAACTGGTGATTGGCAGTCTCATCGCGACAATGCGCCGCTTATGCATCATGTTTCATGCAGATTTTTAGTGAAACATCAAATCACCCAGGTCACTCAGCGCCCCTAAAGCCCAGATTTGGCGCCCTGCAAATTCTGGCTTTTCCCAAAACTAAAATCACCTTTGAAAGGGAAGAGATTTCAGACCACTGATGAAATTCAAGAAGATATGACAGGGCAGCTGATGGCAACTGAGAGAACTGTGTGAGGTCCCAAGGTGAAGGGGACTGAGGTGTCACTGTCCTATGTACAATGTCTCTTGTATCTTGTATCTTCATCAATCAATGTCTCTATTTTCCATATTACGTGGCTGGATACCTCCTGGACAAACCATCTATTCAGCCCCATTACATAATTATGTGTCAGCTTCCGTCCCCCAGCAGGTGTGGGAGGTATACAGTGAGCAAAAACCAATGGCTCCACCATTATGAGTAAAGAGTCTAGTGAGAGAGATCATTGTTAAGTAAATAATAATATGCAAATTTAAAGGTGGAAGTTATTAAGAAGTGTTATGTACAGGGTGCCATGAGGCCCCAAACTAGAAAAATTTGACCCAGTTACGACAGCATCCCAAGGAAGTAAAAAAATGAGTTGAGGGTCTGTGCAGCAAACAGTTAACTCAACAGAACTGGGTTGTTCAAACCCTGCATATTCCCTAGAAAGGCCTGTTCTCAGGACAGTCCCTGGAAGATGAGCCCTCAGCCCTTGGAATACTCTGCCTGACAGGAGTGTTTTTAAATGCCTGAGACCTTGGGCCACGTGGTACCAGTTTGATCAAATGGTTTATACTAGCTGTGAGATTGTGGGAGGTTGGAGTCTGAGGAGGTGAGGTCAGTCACACGGGGCTACAGGCCTACATACCAAACCTCCACTAAACCCCCTGAATATGCTCTGGGGTCAACTCCCCTCTGCCCAGCACCACTTCCCCCATGGGGTCACACATGGTTGCTGGGAGGATGAAATGCACCTGTATGACTCTACTGGGGGAAGACACCTGGAAACTTGTGCCTGGTTGCTCCTGGACTCTCCTCCATGAGTCTTTTTCTTTTTCTGGTTTGATATATTCTTTTTTACTGTCATAAACTATAACCGTAAGGATAGACGCTTTTCTGAGTCCTGTGAGTTCTTCTAGCAAATCATCAAGCCTGAGGGTTTATTGGGGCCCCCAGACACAGGGCCAAAAGGCAGAGGTCCAAAGCACTGTGACAATCCTGAACATATCATGAGAGGTTTAACCAAAGCAAACAGGAATGTGATACAAAGTGCCTATACTCTCCCTCACCAATGAATGGCAGCTCCGGAAGGGTGGACATTGGCCATTCTTATTCTCTGTGGCATCGCTGGCACTTATCATGATGCTTGATGCACCAGGGATGCACAAAGAATATTTGTTAAGTACACGAATAGCCAATAAACAAATAAGTAAATGAGTGATTAAATGGATGGATGAATCCGGGGTTTATGTTACATCCTCATAGCACAGGTAATTATTATTGACAGTTTTATGTTACCCATAATCACCTCTCAGTACCTCGAGCTTGCTTCATCAAGTCTAATTACTGGGATAGGACAATGGCAGCAACACCATTTTGTGCAGCTATAAGCACTTAATTTTAATTTTCACCTTTCCAGCTCATCCAGGTGTCTCACACCATTAGCCCTCTATTGCTGATCCCAGAGCATCTATTCCATGTAGATCTGCTGAATCTTCTTCCTTTTCTCACTTTGGCAGTTGGATTGACCAAAATCTTACACCTCAGAACTACTAGTAAAGTCATCTGATGCTCTGGTTGGAATTTAGAAATGGCTCCCATTTATGGAGCATTGTCTGTATACCTGGATTGTGTTAATATCCCATGCTTTATCTCCTGTAGTCTTCTCAACAATATTTTGCCAAAGGAAATACAGTAGTAGTCCCTCTCTATATCGCAGTTCACTTATCGCAACCTCACTGTATGGTGGGATTTTTTAAAATATTGTATTTAGTTATTTCTTGCAGATTTTTTGCTATATAGAGGGATTTTGCGGTACTGTATATGTATGTTGTTAAAGTTATATAGATTTAAGAGTGTAGAATATGTCTAAGAACATAAGTAGTGTTTATAAAAGCATGGAAAAGGTACCTGGCTGCTGTGGCTCAGTGGATTGAGCATCGGCCTGTGATCCAAGTGCCGCTGGTTCAGTTCCCAGTCAGGGCACGTGACTCGGTTGCACGTCAGGTCCCCAGTTGGGGGCATGTGAGAGGCAACCACACAATTTTGTTTCTCTCCCTCTCTTTCTCCTATCTATTCCCTCTCTCTAAAAAATAAATAAATAAATAAATAAATAAAATTGTAAAAAAAAAAAGAAACTTTTTTAAAAAAGTGTGGAAAAGGTTAATAAGGGACTGGGAATGGTTTATAAGTGTGTGGGAAGGGTTTATAAAGCCTTAAAATATATATAAAAACTAAAATAAATGTAAGGTTCCTACTTCTCAGATTTTCACCTATCGCGGGGGGGGTCTAGAACGTAATACCTGCGATAAGTGAGGGAATACTGTATCATTATCATCATTGGATGAATGAAAAAGGACAGAGAAGTTGGGTAATATCCCAGTTCACACAGTAATAACCCAGATTTTACTGACTCCAGAGAACAGACCTCAGCCACCACAACATACCTTCCTGTCCCCATGATCAGGAATCAACCCCCGATCCACAGCAACAGTGTGACTTTACTATTTCAGAAATGTCTTGCCCAGGAAGACGAAGATCCAAATAACTGTGCTGTTTGTTCCAGGATCTTTCTGAAAATCCATTTATCTGAACAATAGATTACTTAGTGAGCCCACATCTGGGTGAACAGGCCCTTCCTTGGACCTCTCAGCTAAGGCCATCGAAGCACTGCTTACTCAGGGTTCACTCCCAAACCCCACCTCATCATCGCATCAACCTTGCACTGTTATGTTTCAGAGTGAGTCCATTCTCAGTCAGGATCCTGCTTGGAAAGATCCAAATTGACCAAAATCCTAAAACACTATAAAATCCTGTCTCTGACACATCAGTTCCCCCTTCTGTTGTTACTAAAACTGTCAATGTAGTGGTGTCTCCCTGACTGCAATAAGGAATGAATTTGAACTTGCTTGGTCAACAGATCATTCTGACAGTCTCTTCTAAGAGCCAGCAGTCAGTCCCCGGCTCTCATAATCAAGTGTGTACTATGAACGTGCTTCCATATTCTCGCTTGAACAAGTAAACCTTCATAGGTAGCTGTGTCCAGCAAGCAATGAACCGCCAGTAAGTACATCTCTGGGGTCCCTGCCTCACGGCCGATCTGATTCTGGTTCAGCTCCAGGAGTATAAATACTGGGCCAACCCCAGACATTCTCTGGTCCCTTTGTCCATTACCATAGTATACTACAGACGATTACAGTCTATTCTAGAAAAGATCTAGAATTGCCTTAGAGGTCCCATTTGCACTAAGAACATGCCTAGAATTTAAGGGCTGGAACAGAAAGGAAGTTCCCTGGATCTATGTATGGAAGTTTTCACTGTATAACAAATACCCATAAAACCCCATTGTCATATAATAGGCATTTCCTGCTCATACATTGGAGTTCCACTGGGGTTTGGCCTGGGAATTATTCCATCTCCTCTTAACTCAAACCCATACCTGAAAGTCTCCTTCCAGTCAACTGATCTAGAATGGCTTCTGCTGAGGCTACTAGGGGGACTCGGTTCTGCCCCACTTGTCTCTCATCCTCCAATGGACTAGCCCTTGTATGTTCTCATGGCTAAGGCACAGAGTCAAGAGTTCAAGTCCCAGTGCTCAAGGCAGTTTCAGGCTTCTGCTTGCATTGCATCTGCTAACATCCCATTGGCCAAAGCAAATCACATGCCAGAGCCAGCATTAAGCAGAGAGGTTCACTACAAAGCCACATGGAAAAGGGCACAAATGTAAGGAGAGGTAAAGAGGGACCAGACTTCTACCTCATAACACGTGCTTCTGTACAGCAACCGCCCCCCACCCAATCCATCCCATGAGGTTCAATCTCTGGGTTCTGATGTCATAAACAATTTGCTTAACACAAGAAAACAGACCCTCTCACATTTTTCAAGATTTCTTACTCCTGTCACATGGGTGCCACATTCTGCTTGTTCCAGACACTTTTGTTTGTCCTTTCTCTGAGAACCGCAAGCTAGGAAGTCACAAAGTGAGGCATTGCAGAAGGAAGCCATGTCAGCGGCGGAAGTCTTCTTTGGTGCATTCGATGACCTTTTCCCCTTCTAAGCCATCACCTTGGATAGCACCTCTTCCTGACTCGCCCCCAAGCCTCTTTCACATTTTACCAATGCTGTGTGTTAGGAAAAGTACAGGTTTTGAGTCAAGCTGTCCTAGGTTAGCTTCTCAGCTGATACGCTTAAAAGCCACGCTTCCTTGGGACGAGTTGCTACGCATCTCTGAGCTTCAGCTTCCTTACGTGCAAAGCCAGATGTCCTATTTGGAGGACTGTTGTGGATGTCAAATGCGACAGATGTGCAGCAAGTGCCCAGCATGTACTGCAAACATTGGATCCTTTCTTCCCATACCCTCTGCTCGCCACAAGGAGGGGCTGGGAAAGAAGATTTTAAAATAAGAGGAGTGGATCTATAAGAACAATTTCACTTGCAAGCGATAGAGAACAGGAATCAAAGCAGCTTAAGCAAAAAACTGATTCTGAGCTCAACTAAAAAACTAGGGGTAGAGCTTGTTAAAGACCTTCTTGGTAAGGTACAGTATGATTACAGCCCATTCTTTCCTCTTAACTCTGCTTCTTCCCACATTGGCTTCTCTCAGGCATGGGTTCTCTTCAAAGCGGTCTCTGGGACCTGCTCCATAGTCACCCCTCACAGCTCCAAGTCTAGTGGAAATCCTGTCACCCAAAACACCCAGACTCAGAACAATGGAAAAGACCTGGTTCTCCAGAGGTAAGGTTACCAAATAACATAGAATACAGGACACCCAGTTAAATTTTAACTTCAGGTAAAGAACAGTTTTTTAAAATATAAGTGTGTCCAAAACTATTACATGGGACATAGTTATACTAATGACTTATTTGTTCTTTACCTGAAATTTAAATTTAAATTTAACTAGATGTCCTGTATTTTTATTGGCTACCCTATCTAGAGGAAAATTATAATAGTCTTAATGAAAGGAATAAGAATGCATACTGGGCCACCAAAAAGAGAAAGAAAGAAGAAAAAAAGAATGAAAAACAGGCCCATTATAAAGCAAAATGGGTTTTCATTCTGTTTTATATCACACATGAATCCCAAAATTTATGGTCATTTTCAATCCACAGATCTTGCTCGGTACAGAAAGAGATGCTTTCTTTGCTCTCTCATTCTGGTATCTCTGTAGCAATACTTAAAACCAATGTTTTTTCTAAGTCATTTACATGTAACTGTAACATTTCAGAACCCGAAAGGAAATTGAAAGTCATCTCTGTCAACCCCATCACTTAACAAAGGTTCAGGGACTCAGCTGAAAAGACCAATTCATGCTGACCCAATTCTTTGGGACAGACCTGAGTCTGAGGTTTAGATTTTCTAAAACCTAATCATTGTAATTTCCACTATTTCACTGATAATCTTTGTCATAGCATCTAAGGGCTAAGTCATTTGGGGCTCACTTTGTTTGTAGCTCTTTAAATCGAGTTAAGAGAGACATTGCTCTCATTTCACATAACACTAAATGCAAGCTTCACCATAAACAGTGAATACATCCACAAAGCAATTTGCTTAAGCAGAGGCTAGGGATTTCCTCAAAACATGCGCCTGACCCAGTGCAACCCCAATTTGCGAAGAGCGGGAGAATTTGAGCTCTCAAATTCATATTCAGCTTCCATGTTGCCCGTAGCCCACAAGTTCAGTGGCCTCCCCAGGCAGGCCTACCCTGCCCCTGTTCAAACAGAGCTTCCTTTTGTGGACCACAACTGCGCCAGCTGAGCGACTCTTTTGAGCCACACAACAAAAAGACACAAAAAGAGGCAGCTTTCAAGATTAGTCTATGGGTAAGACCACCCCGTCCCAGGCAAGCGGGGTGGCTGCCAGCTGTCGACGGCAGGGCCACATTGTAGGCTGGAGCAGCAGCCTGTGCCCTCTGCCCAGCGCCACCCCTGCTCACCGACAAAGGCCTGGCTCCATCCCACAAGCAACATTCCTCTGCAGAGCAGCTGCACTTAGGTTTTAACACAGCCCATTGTCCTGTTGGTTTAATGAGGTCTCTTGGGCACCGTGTTTGTAAATGACAGTCATCAAGATACCCAAGCACCGGAGACACAACCGTCTTGTGTTCTGCCTTCTGAGAAGCTTGCACCATTAAAGAAAATGTTTTTAATTTAAAAATATAATACAATCATAGTAAAACCCCTCCAACCTGTCTGTATTTATACTTATTAATTCTCCTCAAGCATGAAAAAGTTATTGTGGCAGAGTGATGAGAGCATAAGATTTGGAGACATGAACGAGTCCCATGGCCACACTTGCTAGCTGCGACAAGTTCTTGAATTACTTGGAGCTTCAGTTTCCTCAACTGTAAAATGGACATAAAAATCATACCTCCTTCAAAGGGCTACTAAGAGGCTGAGTGAGATAATATGCAATGATACTTAGCCTGACATCTGGTATCTTGTAGGAGCTCAACAAATATTAGGTATTATTTATTTTACCAAAACATACTTGATAGTAGAAAACAATAGCCAAAAATAATTATGTGTGTTTGTGTGTGTGTATATATATGTGTGTATGTGTATTATATATGAAAATGAGTTACTTTTTGCAAAGTGATTATAAGCAGTGATTGGCACATGATAAGTGCCATGTAATTATCAGCTATTATTATTGTCGTTGATGTTCACATTACGTTATTATGTTATTATTATTGTTGAACAAGAAAGCAACTACAGAACCTTTGGAACCAGGACTTAATTGACTTGACTGATCAATTAACTTCTGGTTTTCTCTGCTCTGCAATTTGGGAAGAAAAAAGAAGGTGAAATATTATAAGGGATGGAGATGGACTCTGATTAGAACTAAGTTGGAGTGAGAGGATCAAAAAACCAGGGCCCACAGGCAAATCCAGCTTTTTATTTTGTAAATAAAGTTTTATTGAAACCCAACCCCACTCATTAGTTTATATATTATCTATAGCTGCCCCTACATTACAGTTGCAGGTCTGAGTAGTTGCCAAAGAGATCATATGACCTACAAGGCCTAAAATATTTACACTCTAGCCCTTTCCAAGAAAGTTTGCTGACCTCTAATCTAGAAAGGGGATGGGCCTAGAACAGTATTTCGTACATAGTAGGTCATCAGTAAATATGTGCTGAAAAAAAATGAGTGAACTGAATAAATGAATAGGCAGGAAGCAGCTGATTTATTGTTGGTCCTGACCTATCAAGGTCTTCATGAAGTCAGGACCACTTCATATTGATGTGTCAGCTTTATTATTGTCCCAGGGAACTGCTTGAGCCATTGTTGGAAATGAATAGGGCATAAATATCACTTTGTAAATCAGACACAACAGTACTGGGTTCCTGCCAGTCAGCTCCAAGTGTTCCAACCTCTGTCCTATTCAAGGAGAGGGGAAGCTAGTGATAGCAGAAAATACATGGAACTTTACATTGAGATACTATAGAGAATAGAGAGCAAAGGGGCAGAGTCTAAAATGGCACATTTGTCTCTAGTTGGAGCAAAGGAAGAGGATGCATCTGAGTCTTAATCCTGCTAAACTCTACGGAATGAAGTACGAAAAGTAAACCTCCATATTCAGAGATAACAATGAGCACAGTCATTTTGAAAACAAACAAAAAAAAATTAACAGCTTGGGTGTACACATGGCTAGAGTTTGGGTTGGACTAGATTATGTGAACACAATTGTCTGCTAAAACTTCTATCAAAATTCCTAATTTACCTGAAGATGCTTCATCTTCCCCATCAGAATATGGGATCTGCACAGGCCCAGGCTGATCTCTGCACAGAGCTTAGCACATTGCTCTGCATGTCTTCTTTTGGCTCAAGCCAATTTGACTTGGGGTTTCCTTGTTTGCTACTAAAATTGTCTGAGTTACACATTTAGTGTTGGCTATCAATGAACTCTGCCCTCCTCCCCTCCTAAATCTGTTGATGGCAAAGAGGCAGAAAAAAAGAGAGGTTAAGAGTTCATAATTTGCAGCCAAACTATCTGGATCTGAACCCCAAACTCTGTCACTTGCCCTTGGGCACATTATATCTTTGTGCTTCCATTTCCTCACAGAAAAATGAGGAATCAGAAGAGTATCTACCTCATAGGATTGTTGAAAATGTGTGAGATAATGTAAGTAAATGCTGAGAGTAGCACATAATGATTAATAAGACATAAAAATATATGCTTGTCATTATCATCGCGGTTGAAACAGACCTATGTTTCTCTCTCTGCCCTCATCTCAAGGAAGCCTCCACCTTTCAGGCACCTGGTGCCTCTTCTCTCTCTCTCTCTCTCTCTCTCTCTCTCTCTCTCTCTCTCTGTGTGTGTGTGTGTGTGTATGTGTGTGTGTGTGTGTTTCACTCCGCAGCCACCTCTCTCCTAACTTAATTGGCATGGACTGTGGGAACAAAATTAATTGCTTTACTACACAAAATAGATCCGCAAGCTCACCCTGGATGGAATGGATTTTCTGGGCACTACACGCATCTAATATTAGCAACCAGAGATGCACACACAAGCCAAAACTATCAAAGGCCCAAAGCTGCATTTTCCATGTATCGTGACAGAAACCCAAGTACAAAGTTCAAAATGCCACTTGCACTCTAATAAAATATAAGCTCCATGAACTGTTCCCCATGAACATTATTTGTCATGAAATCTAGTATCTCTTTCTAGAGATTCTACCCCACTTTAACTCCCGATGGCCCACAAACCCCAGGGAATTGTATAATCCGAAAGGGGGGTCCATTTGGCTCCCACACTCAAGCTGGGAGAAAGCTGGAGCCTCAGGTAACTGTCATTGCCTCTTGTGGCCACACAGAGGAACTGTTAAAGGCTACTGCAGGTCCTCGCTGGCCCCCGTTCCCCGCGCAGGCTATCGCCTCCTGGTCTCAGGAAAGCCCACACTCCTGCTGAGTGTAGCAGGGGGAATCTGCTGCGCACCCAGGGGTGCCACTTTCAGAGACTGACTCTTTCAGCTCACATGTCCAGCGCTGCCTTCCTGGACCTCAGCCAACCCCAGGCTCACAGAATCGGGTATTCTTCCTAGCATCTGCCCTCTTTTGGACAGATCGCCTCCCGCCTGCCTTTTCCTCGGCAGCGTTACCATTTTTCAAAGTGGTTGCATTAGGCTCCCCAGTCCACCACCGTTCCCTGAGGGGACCCTCCTAAGTGGATCCCAGGGTTGTGCCTTTAGAAGGGAAATGGCACTCTGTGATTCCAGAAGGCACCTCTCTCACGACATAAAAGGACAAACACCACATTTAAAATCAGGCAGCATCGCATCCTGAGACAAGATAAAGTCTGGCCCTTGCTGTCTCCTCCCAGGCAAGAAGGGGGGTGAGAGAAGGAAGGGAACTTGAAGTTTGTACGCTTCAACCTCTGCCCCCCCCCCCCCAGACTTCTGTGAGTTCTCAGTTCAAGAAATCGCTGGCCTTGTGCTGCTGATCCAACACCTTTGCTTAATTTTGTTAGAGCTACGGTTTTGTGTTTATTTTTGGTTTGCTACCTCATTCCCATTCACTCCCCTTTGTGGACCGCTTTCGGTCGTTTTCGGACTATCGAGGGTGTGGCTCCTGTGCCTTTAAAGCAGCCACAAAAGACCACAAAATGAGCCATGACTGACAGACATGAGATTTTTTAACTTCTGTTTTCTACTTAAACTGCTTCCCTGAACATATAATGATTTTTTTCCATTATTATTATTTTCAACAACCTTTAGGCACAAAATATTTCTGTAACAATTAAAATATACACTGTATGATAACCAATGTTGGCAGTGGATATATTTTTAAAAGTAGGTTTCCTAAATCAGATCTTTGCTTTTTCAACTACAAGGGGTTTCTTCGTGTTTTTCCTTCTCCACCTTCTCCTGTTCTTCCTTCTTCCATTGTCTCATGCTTTCTCACCCTCTTGATCTTTGGGTTTTTTGCTCCCTTGATGTTTGGCCATATTCAACTGAAAGGCTCTAATGAATGCATTTATTGAATATTACATAATGCTCTCTGTTCTCTAAGAAACAGCTCCAGTGGAACTTTTTTCTACATCAAGTACACAAACACGCACAATTATGAAAGTATAAGAGCTAAAATTAAAAGACCCTTTTTAAAAAAACTTAGGGGAACTATTTCATGACACTCATTTGGCAATGATTTGTTAGATATAATACCAAAATTAGAGACCCCCCAAAAGAAAATAATAAATTTGATTTCATTAAAATTTAAAAACATTTGGGCATCAAGAGATGCTCTAAAAAGGTAACCCAGGGGGATGAGAGAAAATATTTGTAAATCGTGTATCTGATAAGAAATTAATACCCAGACTATATAACAAACATCTACAACTCAACAACAAAAAACAAGCAACACTATTTTAAAATGGGCAAAGGATTTGAATAGATGTTTCTCTAATGAAGATGTGCAAATGTTCAATAAGCATATAAAAGGATGCTCTATATCATTAAGTATCAGGAAAATGCAAATCAAAATCACAGTGAAGTACCACTTCACTCCCGTTAGGTTGGTTACTATCAAAAAAAATTTTTAATAACAACTGTTGGCAAGGATGTGGAGACATTGGAATCCTTGTGCGCTGCTGGTAGGAATATAAAATAGTGCAGCTACCATGGAAGACGTAGGAGCTCCTCAAAAACATTAAGCAGAATTATCAGATGATTCAGCTGTTGGAGGAGATCATGCAGAGGACATGACTGGAGAGCTGGGCCCAGGCTATCAGAGGCTCCTCACCCCCTCCCTGTCCTTGGACTACACATTCTATGCACCATTCCCACAGTGGGAGCTGTTCTGAGGACAGAGGCATGAGAGAGTGAGGTATTACTGAGACCATCTGGACCAAATACATGGCTGAACCCAGGTAAGGTCTCTATGTGAATGTCAAGATTCTGGCAGGCACATGGAAAGATATACTGGTCTTGTGGTTGATCAGGGTGCCTAATAAGTTCCCCCTGATTAATAAATCTGCCACCTATCACTCTCGAGCCATCTGCCTCTCCTTGCATTCAGAGTATGGGCCAGTTTCAGATTTCACTCAGGAAACTCCCACATTATGAACCAACACCACCAATTCCACTTATGAGTACATGGAAGGATTTCAATCTAAAAGGGAACCAGAGAAGGTGAAACACTAAATCTCATGCATGCACCCTCAGAATCCCAGAATTACAGAAGACTGAGACTTATCTCCTGACCAATAAACTTCTGCCAAGAATCCCTCCCTATCCTTTAAGCCAATGAACTCACTGCTTGACTCTGAGAGGACATCGCTCTTTTTGCACTCCTTACACATGAACATAGCCAATCCCAAGCCCTCAGTGGATTCGCTAATAGCTTGTTACAGCATGTGCTTCTTGAATCACAGTTCTTCTTCTATTCTTAGATAAACTTAATTTCTTATCATTTGAGCCTGCCTCAGTTTACCTCTTTATTTAGGTGGACATGTATGTACTCAGAAGAATTGAAAGCAAGGATTCAGACATGTATTTGTATACCCATGTTTGTGGTGCCATTATTCACTATCGCCAAAGGTAGAAGCAACCCAAGTGTTCACCGAAGAATGAATGGGTAACTAAAATGTGGTATAGACATACGATGGAATTTGACACATTCTTCAATGTGTCAAACATATTGACACAGAATAAGCAAGACACAAAAGGAGAAATATTGCAATTTCACTTATATGCAGTACCTAGAATAGTCAAATTCATAGAGACAGAGAGTAGAATGGTGGTTCCAGAGGCTGGGAGGAGGAAGGAAATGGGGAATTAAGTGTTGAATGGGTATGGACTTCCAGTTTGAGATGGTGAAAAAGTTTGGAGATGAATAATAGTGATGGCTACACAACAATGTGAAGATACTTAATGCCATTAGACTGTACATTTAAAATGAACTAACATGGTAAATTTTATGTTACATATGTTTTACCATAATAAAAATAAAAAATGAATTGTCTTTTAATTTATGTACACTTGAATTGTATTTTTCTTAGGCTAGTGGTCCTCAACTAAAGAAAGAGAAGCAAAAGGAAAATGAAAAAATGAACATTTTTGCTACAGGTTTCCAAAAAGACTCAGAAAAGCCACAGTGATAACAAGTCAAACCAAAGTGGAATTAAGTTGAGGAACCCAAGGACACTAACAGCTTTGTGGCTTGTCCAAGATTACACAGCTTGGTAATGGGAGAGCTAAACCTAATGTGTGGCGGAGAATGTGTGATGGTTTAGTGATTTTCACATCTTGGTTTTTGGGTCTTGTCTGGGAGACCTTGACAACTCCCCATCTCTCTCCGTCTCCAACAAAGGTATTCACTCCAGCAAAATGCCACAGGGCAAGAAGTCCTGGAGACTGGCATAAGCCACCTAAGCCACTGAAGACTCTGTGCCTTGAGGACCAACTCTGGGGCTGGGACTCCAGTGGGGAATGTGGAGAGTAGGAGTGCGCAAGGGAGAGGTGGGTGGATTTGGGCACTGCCTTTGCTGTGTCCCATAGATTTGGGGCTGCCGTGTGTTCATTTTCATTTGTTTCCAGAAACTTTCTGATTTCTTCTTTGATCTCATTGTTAACCCATTCATTGTTTAATAGCATGTTATTTAGTCTCCATGAATTTGAATGTTTTTGAGTTTTTTCCTTGTGGTTGGTTTCTAGTTTCAAGCTATTGTGATCTGAGAAGATGCTTGATATGATTTTAATTTTCTTGAATTTGTTGAGGCTTGTTTTATGTCCTACCATGTGGTCTATCTTTTCAAATATGCATTTGAAAAGAATGTATATTTTGCTTCTTTGGGGTGAAATGTTCTGTGTGTATCAATTAAGTCTATTTGATCTAGAGTGTTGTTCAGTTCCACAATATCCTTGTTGATTCTTTGTTTGGAAGATCTATCCATTGTTGACAGTGGGGTGTTAAAACTCCCTATGATGACTGTTTTGTTGTCAATATTTTTCTTGAAGTCCTCCAAGATTTTCTTTATATATTTAGGTGCTCCTATGTTGGGTGCATATATGTTTACAAGGGTTATATATCCTCCTGTTAGGCTATCCCCTTAAGTATTATGTAGTGACCTTCTTTGTCCCTTATTATGGCTTTTGTTTTGAAGTCTATTTTTCTGATGTAAGCATTGCTACCCCAACTTTTTTGTGTGTCTGTTTGCTTGGAATATTTTTTTCATCCCTTCTCTTTCAACCTGTGGTGGTTCTCTTGTAGACAGCATATATGTAGGTTATGCTTTCTTATCCATTAAGCTACCCTATATATTTTGATTGGAGCATTTAATCCATTTATGTTTAAAGTTATTATTGATAGGTACTTATTCATTGACATTTTTCTGTACCTGTATTTCTCTCTTTCTCCTTCTTCTCCTTTTCATAGCAGTCCCTTTAGCATATCTTGTAGTTCTGGTTTGGTGGAGATGTACCCTTTTAGCCTTAATTGTCTGGGAAGGTCTTTATTTTGTCTTCCATTTTAAATGAGAGCCTTGTTGGATAGAGTAATTTTGGCTGTACACCCTTGCTTTTCATTACTTGGAATATTTCATGCCAGTTCCTTCTGGCTTGTAGTGTTTCTGTTGAGAAATCAGCTGATAGCCTTATCAGAGCTTCCTTTTATGTTACTAGCTGTTTCTCCCTTGATGCCTTTAAGATTCTCTCTTTGTCTTTAAATTTTGCCATTTTAATTATGATGTATCTTGGAGTGGGCCTCCTTGGATTCATCTTTATTGGAACCCTCTGTGCTTCCTAAACTTGCACGACTTTTTTTCTCACCAAGTTAGGGAAGTTTTCTGTCATTATTTTTTCAAACAGGTTTTCTATCCCTTGTTCCTTTCCTTTTCCTTCTGATATTCCTATGATGTGAATGTTGTTACATCTCATGTTGTCCTGAAGTTCCCTTAAACTATCCTCATTCTTTCTTAGTGTTTTTCATTTTGTTGCTCTGACTGGGTATTTCATTCTACCTTGTCTTCAAGTTTACTGATTCGGTCCTCTGCTTCATCTAGCCTGCTTGTAATTCCTTCTCATGTATTTTTCATTTCAGATATTATATTCATCATTTCTTCCTTATTCTTAATCATAGTTTCTATGTTCTTTTTCATGCTGGTGTAGTTCCCACTAAGTTCCTTGTAGCTTCCATAAAGTTCCTTGTAGCTTCCATAAAGTTCCTTGTAGTTTCCATAAAGTTCCTTATAGTTTCCATAGAGTTCTTTGTAGTTCTCATTGAGTTCCTTGAGCATTCTTATGATCATTATTTTAAATTCTGTGTCTTATAAATTGTTTGCATCAATTTCATTTAGCTCTTTTTCTGGAGATTCCTCCTTTCCTTTCAATTGGGGGTTATTTCTTTGTCTCCCCATATTGGGTGACTTTTTGTATGTTTTCTGCATCTTAGGTTGCTCTGCTTTAACTGCTGCTTTTTGGGTGGACTTTTATGGTAGGACTTCTGTGGCACTCAGTGGTGTAGTCCATTTGTTCTCCTGATCCGGATGCTCCTGGGTTTCCCTTTATTCAGTTTATGCGGGCTCTCTTTTTTGTACCTGGGCTTTGATTATTGCTTGGTGACCCATTCATTGGTGGGTTCTCACCACTAGCTGGTTGACTGGGTTTCACTACCCCTGCCACATCTTGTATGCACCCATTGTGAAGTGTCTTCTGTACTCCTTGGCTTCCAAACTTCATATCAGCTAAGATTCCACTAAATGTTCAGTTTATTTTTTGGAATATCAGCCAAGTATCCATGTTGGGGGGAAAAGCAAGTGGACTTAGCTTCCACATACTTGGCTGCCATCTTCTCAGTCCACTCCCATCCTTTCTTAAACCTACTCCATTCAGGCATTCTTCATGACCTTTCCACTGAAATTGATCTTGTCATGTTCACCACAAACTTCCATATTGCTCAGATCAAAGGCATAATATCACTCCTCACTTTATTCCACACTTCATCTTCATTCAGCACAGGTGAGCATTCCTTCTTCCTCAAACCAGTTCTCCTGAACCTCTTATATAGATAGTATCAGTGTTTCCTGAGCTCAGTGGTCTGCTTTCTACCTATTCTCACTCTCTGAGTGAAATATCCTGAGGCTTTAAATACAACCTATGGTGCTGATGATTCTCAAACATATATATGTCTTGCCCAGGCCTCTCTCTGGAACTCCAGACTCATTTATTCAACTGTTCCTTGAATCTCCATTTGGATATGTAATAATCATCTCCAACTTATTATATCCAAAACTGAATTCCTAAATATCCCCTACAAAACTCTATTTTACTTACACCTTCTTGTCTCATTAGATTTATTCTTTGAGTTACTCAGGCCAAAAACATTGGACTCAACTTTGATTCCTCTCTTTCTTACTCCCCCCGCCCCATTCAAACTATCAGCCAATTTTGTTGGCCATCCTTGTGAAACAGATTAAGAATCTGACCCCTTCTCACCACATCACTGCTCCCAACATGGTCAAGCCACCATCATTTCTCCCTTGGTTTGTTGCAATAGCCTGATGAAAGGTTTTCTCAATTGCTCCCCCATGGTCTATTTGAAACACAGCAGCTGGGATGCTGGTTTCCTAATAATATACAGAATATGTCTTTCCTCTACTTAAAGCCCTCCCAGAACCCTCACCAAGGCCCTTGACTTTCTATCTCCCATTACTACTTCCAATAAAGGGCACTTGCTCTTTCTCCTCACTCTACCTAGAACACTCTTAAATACCCACTTAGAAAATTCCCTCACCTCCTTTAAGTCTTTCTCACATTTCACCTTTTCAGTGAGTATTACCCTGAATGTCCTATTTAATATACCTTTACTTGCTCTCTAAAACCCCTTTATTCAGCTGTGTTGAATCTGTCTTGAAATTTTTAATATTTTTTTAATAAAGGGCCCTGTGTTTTCATTTTGCATTAGGCCCCAAAAGTTATATAGCCAGCCTTAAAGATCTCTACTTTCCTCTGTTTTCTGATTTGTAAAACAAAGATAACAATAGCACTTTTCCCATAGAAATTGTGAAAGGATTAAATAATGTATAAGTACCAGGCACATAAAATTTATAAATTCATTCAACAAGAATGTATTGTATATTATGTATCAGGCACTGCTCTAGGCACTAGGGAAGTGCCAATGCAAAGTTTCTCTCATGGAGCTTACACTGCAGTAGGGGAAAGAGAGACAGTAACAAACAAGATACCATCACAAGGAGTAAGTATCATGTGGAGAACGAAAATGCCATCATGTGACAGAATGGTTAGATGACCACGGTTGCCTGGGTGACCAGGGGAGGCTTCTCTGTAAGGTGACATTTAAGTGAGAACTGATGACAAGAAAATAATCAACCATGCCAAAATCAGAGGCAAGAGAATTCCAAGCAGAGGGAAAGTAGTGAACGTGCCAAAATGGGGACTACTTGGGGTGTGAGAGACATAGGATAAAGGCAGGATGGGTATGGCAACGTGCATTAGAGAGTGAGGCCAGAGAGAAGATTGGGGCCTGGATCAGGTAGGCCACAGCAATGGGTGCCACTTGGTTAAAAGTATGATGGCAAGTCATTCAAGTTTTCAGCTGGAAACACTTGGTTTCACTCATGTGTTTAAAAGTTAACTCTGGGCCTGGCTGCTGTGGATCAATGGATTGAGTGTCGGCCTGCGAGCCAAGTGTTGCTGGTTTGATTCCCAGTTGGGGCACATGACTAGATTGCACGTCAGGTCCCCAGTTGGGGGCGCGTGAGAGGCAACCACACAGTGATATTTCTCTCCCTCTCTTTCTCCTTTTCCCTCTCTCTAAAAATAAATAAACAAACAAATAAATAAACAAATTATTTTTTTTAACAAAAGTTAACTCTGGCCCTGGCCAGGTGGCTCAGTTGGTTGGATCATCATCCCATACACCAAAAGGTTTCAGATTAGATACCCAGTTAGGGCACATACCTTGGTTGTGGGTTCAATCTCCAGTCCCTGATCGGAGTGCATACAGAAGGCAACTCATTGATGTTTTTTCTCACATCAATGTATTTCTCTCTCACTCTTTCTCTCCCTTCCTCGCTCTCTAAAATCAATAAACATATCCTCAGGCGAGGATTTTAAAAAAGAGTTGATTAGAGAGATGCAAATAAAAACCACAATGAGATACCACTTTACACCAGTCAGAATGGCCATCATCAACAAATCAACAAACAACAAGTGCTGGCGAGGATGTGGAGAAACGGGAACCCTACTGCACTGTTGGTGGGAATGCAGACTGGTGCAGCCACTATGGAGAACAGTATGGAATTACCTCAAAAAACTAAAAATGGAACTGCCTTTTGAACCAGTGATTCCACTGCTAGGATTATACCCGAAAAATCCTAAAACCCCAATTCAAAAGAACTTATGCACCCCTATGTTCATAGCAGCACTGTTTACAATAGCCAAGTGTTGGCAACAGCCTAATTGCCCATCTGTAGATGAGTGGATCAAAAAACTGTGGTACATTTACACAGTGGAGTTCTATGTAGCAGAAAGAAAGAAGGAACTCCTGCCATTTGCAACAACATGGATGGAACTAGAGAGAATTATGCTTAGTGAAATAAGCCAGGCAAAGAAAGAAAAATACCATATGATATCACCTAATACAGGAAACTAAAGAACAACACAAATGAACTAAATAGGACAAAGAGCAGAATAGCAGTCAATAGGGGGGAGGGGGGAGGGAGAGAAGGGGGATAAGTAAGGGAAGGGTTTAGTCAAAGAACGTGTATAAAAGACTCATGGACATGGACAACGGGGAGGGATATGATTGTGGGAGAGGGGATGGGCTGGGTGGGGGGAGCAATGGGGGAAAATGGGACAACTGTAATTGAAAAACCAAAAAATAAATAAATAAATAAATAATATTGTAGTATGTAAAAAAAAAAAAATTCTTTTTAAATAAATAAATAAATAAATAAATAAATAAAAGAGAGTTGACCCTGACCACTGTTTGAAAAAATGGATTTGGGTGGAGGGGCAAAGGAGGAAAGAGAAGTGAAGTAGGATTTTGCTACAGTAATATAAGCAAGAGATAATGGCAGCTGGAACCAAAGGGATAGTGGTGGGGATGAAGAGAAGGGGTCAGACTGATAATGGGATTCTAGCTGTTGAGGTAGAATCAATAGGAATTGCTGCTGATGGTGGTGAGGAAAAGAGAAGCATCAAAAATGATTCTTGAGCAATTGGGTGGATAAATGTTCATGATGATCACATGAATACCAAAGATTATTAAGTAAATACCAAATGATTAATAACAAGTACTGGTTAATAATTAATTAATTATTAATCCTAATTAAGTATTGAGATGTTTTCATAAAATCACATCCTAAGCAAGAAGGTCCCCTGGGTGTGCTGAGCACCCAGTAGATGTTGCTTGAGTGAAGGAGTGGGGGGAGGGAGGATACTGAGGCGGAAGTGGAAGGGGAAGCTAAAGAGAAACGTTGTCAGCTTTAGAGTTTTGCCTAAAGCAAGACCTGCTGACTTGTCTCCACAAAAAGGAAAAACAAAATCCCACACAAAAAGAAAGTTTGCTGCATAGGAAGATTTGAACTAACAAAGGAACAGGAAAGGGCCAGGACAGGGACACATGTGTTTGGACACATCCCCCACTTGGGAAAGCTGACTCTGGAGAGGCCAAGCCCTGATGGGTGTGCAGGAAACTCTTTTGCCCTGTCAGTTCCTAAGAACAAGCGGACGTGTTTATCTACCCTCTCAAAGCATGACGAGAGGAACCGGGAGAGGCTTGGGGGGGCCAGGTGAAGGCACAGACATTTCTCCATCTGTTCATCTGTCCCTTTCTGTAGGAGGGGAAGCATTCACAGAGAGGAAAGCCATGATCCTAATGTACATGCTACCTAAATACATCACATTTCAACCAAAACCAATAATCTCTTGAGTCCTGATATCTTATACTCACACTAATAACCTTCTTAGAAAATTCATTTCCTGAGAAATGTACTTAAAGGGCACCTCTCCATGAAGAACGAACGCTTAGACTCTTTTCTAATCGTGGATAGTGCTACACAGGTCCATGTTAAGGTGCACCGTAAGTAGTTGCCACTATTGGTCCATTTTTTACCTAAAAGAGTGGCTATTTCATGTGGTGCAACATCATACCTGCCTTTGCAGCCTGATGAAATAGTTTAAGCAAAATACTACCATGACAATGAATCTTAGCTTTATTAAATACATCCCCGACCCTCCCCTCAAAATCATAGAATGTTCTCTCTGTACCCTCTGAGAAAGTCATATTCAGGAATTAAAGCAATGTCAGGTTACTTGAGAGAGAAAATGGTTACCTATATCCCCCCAGGATGCACCAAAATTCAAGCACAGCACCAAAATGTTCAAGACTTAAAAAAATTTGGAGGGGGAGAAATCTCCTCAGGGTGAGAAATGTGAAAAGAAATATTTTACAATCTTGCAAATGTGGAGAAGCAGAGTGAATATCAATGCCATACAACCCCCTTGTTTTATCATAGAGCTCAAGGACTTGCCCAAGGTCAGGGTCAGCAGGTTTGGGAAGAACTGGAGTCAGACCCTTGTATGTATTAAAACAACTCTCTTTTCCAAATCAATATTCATTGTATACGGAAAGAGTCTGGGACTGTGCGGATGAAAACCACTTCGTTTGTAAGAAATAGAAAAATATTTAACACAAGTTACAAGAATTTTATTTTGCAGTTATCAAACTAATAATCCAACAATAAGATGTGGAAAAACTCCCCAAGAAACAAGATTTTAGAGTGATCCATTACAGGAGGGTGCTGTGACAGAGCTGAGTGGTAAAAAGAGCAGAATAAGCTGATTCTGTAAATGGCTCAGAGAATTTAAAGAAAAAAGAAGAATATGTTTTAATAAATGTATTTTTTTAAGGATGGTGGTATTTTACTTAAATTATCTAACCTACTCATTTATATAGCTGAGAAATTTTCATGTCGGTGAGTTATTGTCTCAATCAATCGTATTGAGCACTTACTATAGACCAAGCACTCTTCCATATATTTAAGCTAAATCAGTTAACTAAACAAACAAAAGACCCCATCCTTAATGAGCACATATTCTAATTGGGGAAACAGACAATAAACAATAAATAAAATAAGCAAGTGAATTGTATGGTGATTTAGAAAGTGACATGTGCCAAGGAAACGGAAAAAGGAGATCAGGGTAAGAGGAAGTAGGGGCTGGGCAGGCATGGGGGAGGGGGCAGGGTGCATGCAGCTGTTTTCAACAGAGTAGTCTGCATAGGTCTCTTGGAGAAGGCGGACTTGAGCAAGGGCTTAAAGGAAATGAGTTAGTCAAGTGGCTTTTGGGGGAAAGATTGATTGTTCCAGGCCTAAATAAACCACTAAGCAGAGGCATGCCTAGCAGGTATACGCTTCATCGTGTGCTCTGAAAAGCTGGCATGGTACCTGTTTCTTCCTTTTACATAGAAAAGAAAGCCTCAATCCATCCAGTTTGCCCATGTTATACTGTGCTGTGGATGGTAAGACTAGTAGTCCACGAAGTGGACCATTGGGAATCAGTGAGCCAACACTCAGCTCTGGCCCAGGTATGCCTGAGGTTATAGGAATCTCAACCATGCTCTTTATTTTATATCCATTTTTCAGGGCTCTGTGTCCATGGCCTTGTCTCCGTGTGACAACAAATAGACAGCTCCCAGTGCAGTTCAGCATTTCACTGACCAAATTAGATGAACCATGGATAAAGCATTTAGTAGCTTAGGCATCAGCTATCAGCATGTGGTCTACCATCATAGGCAGAGCATATGATCATAGAGTAAGATTACCAGTTCGTCTATTGCTGGTTCATACTAACCTATTGACCCTGTATGAGTCACTCAATTCTTTTACGCCTCAATTTTGACATCTACCAAATCAATATACATTCTTTTGTCCAGTCTATTTCATAAGGTTGTAATAAAGTAAAATTAGTTAAGTATTTAGAGTGCCTGGCACATGTAAGATTAATTAAATTAGTTAAAGATTAGGAGCAGCCTGAGTTTGTGACAAAGAAGAAGACAATGAAGATGAAGAAAGAGGAAGGGGAGGAGGAGGAGGGAGGCAGGAGAAGGAGGAATGGTAATGATGGTGGTGGTGAATGTTACTCATAGCCCACATGAAACACTTCATTATTCAAAGTGACTAAAATCTTGGTAACTGGCATAATAGAGAGAAAGGAGCCATTAAACACTAACAATTCAGAATCCTGTAGCTCAACAGTTACCCAGCAAGTGTCCTAGCCCTTCCTTTTCTTTTTCCAATATGCAGAAAGTCTCTGCAGAGTCCAATTATTAAACGAATCCTCTCGCATTGCCACCGCTGAGGACAGATCTCAGGGCAAAGGAGGTGACTGGCAGTGGAGGAGGATCAAGAAAGCCATGAGAATGCAGAAGGGTGACCTGAGCAAAAGAAAGCCAGTCCCAGGTCTTAAGGAACTGACCGCAACACAATAGGGGATACTGGGAAAAACAAATGGCCTGAGAAATACCATTGATTAAAAACTGTTGTGTCAAAACGACTTTGAATGGCAGAGACAGACATAAACAATCTGCAAAAAGGAACATGAATCACAGTAAAGAAAGTGACATTCCACCCTGTAAGGGACACACATATCAGCAGGAGAGAGGAAATCCAGACCCACCTCACAACTACACTGGACTAGGGTAGAGATGTGTGTAGCTGCTGTCTATGAAGCTGGCATCTTTTAATTGATAAGTGTACAAAGAAGTCCTATGGAGTCCCCGTGGCCATTGTCAGGCTAACTTCTACTTCATAGCAACTTAAAAATAGAATATTCAACCTTCTGAGTGTAGGCCAGTATTTCCCTAAGACAGATCAATAGAGCACTAAATCTGGAGATTGCTAGGCTAGTTTGCAAACGGGAAAAGGGTCTCTTGGTCTTAAAAAAATGGAAAATACTGCTTTAATCAAAGTGGAAGTGTCTTTCTTTGCTTTTGTTACATTAGGTTTTACTGCAAGACTTCTCAGAACCTTTAATAGGCGAATGAGCATGGCCAGTCAATAAGAAAGGGGCATCAGAGGCAGACTTTCCCAAATCATCTGATGAGGGAATTCTTCCTTCCCCAGCATCCCCTGCAGCATCTCCCAGAATTATTTTTAAAATGCAAATATGAGTTCATTTTATTACTTTCCTAGGGATCTAGAACATTCCAAGCCTCAAATATTTATCCAGGTCCTTCAAAGAGAAAACAATCAGAAAGAAACTTCTAAATACTCTTCCTGGTGTATCAGATAAGGTGACACAGCTGTGTAACAGATAAGCCTCAAACCCTCATTGGCTTCCCAGAATCATGGCTAATTTTTTTTCTCTAGCAACAGTCCCATGCAAGTAGAATCATCCACGAAGCTCGGGAAAAATACTCTGTCTATTCTCCACACCCAGAAGTTCTGACTGGATTGTTTAGAGTAGTGCTGGATGGACATCAAGGAATTTTTTTCTAAGCTCCTCCAGGATTGCAAATCATGGCTGAAACCCACTGAACCAATGGAATGTAAGAGCGTCCTCATTGGGCATCTTCCCTTTCAGACCTCTGGGTGAGCTTCTGAAGGCTGTCTGTACTGGAAATTTATGAGATTATTAATCAATATAATGTAATGTTTCAAAAATTCAAAAAGAGAAAGACTTGGCAGAGAAAGAAGTTGTTTTACCAAAACCAGTCTCTATAACTGCGTGAGGCCCCCAGTTAACTGTCATGAGATTTACCCTCATAAGCCCACCTTGTTGATAAGCCCCAACTTGATCCTTTCTGACACTTTTCCATCATGTTGGTGGGACCAGAGCACCATCTGGTATTTGTTTATGTGTAAAAAGTTGTTAAGTTGTTATCTTAGGCAGTAGAGGGCACATCAGAGAAGGAAAACTCTGACTCCAAAAAACCTCCACTGCCTTGCGGCATACCTCTTCAGGGGAAAGGCTAAGGGAGTAAACCCCGACAGAAAATCCAGAGCCAGAGTCCCTAAGGCGGTTTGACGTTGTAGTCAACACCGGCAACTCCTGCGGCGCACCTGAAGCCAAGCTGTATTGACTCCGTCTTTCCCTTGGACCCTTCAGCTGTGAAGAGAGAGGGGGTCTGCTGCATGGGCAACAGCAGACCCTCCATATCACCCTGCCCAGGCTCTGTAGCTTCAGCTTCACTGGAGAGGACACTCCAGCATCATCACAAGATGTCGATTCAACACGGGAGGAGACAGATACCGTGTCACTCCCGAGTTGGACTGCACAGCCATTCTCGGCGGTGCAGATAGACTCTTAAGAAGCTACACCATCGTCTCTCGAGACGGACGGCTGCCGACGACGAGAGGGTAATGGCTAAAAGTCACACAATTTGAAAACTGGATTCCCACCCACTAGCTGTACAACCTGGAAAAGTTGCCTCACCTCTCTGCCTCAGTTTCCTCATCTGTAAAATGGAGAGAATAATTATAAATATGTTACAAAGTGTAATGAGGATTCTACCAGTTAATCCATGAAGAGGTCTAGAATAATGACTAACACATACTAAGTTTTCAACAAATGTTGGCTATTATTATTTGTTTTATTATTGTAAAGTGCAAGTCTCTGCTCTAGGTGGCCAGGAGGCACAGAGACAATGAAGACCATGCTCCTGTCCCCAAGGAATTCACAACTGGGCAGGGGGGGCAGACACACAGACAGATGAACTGTGATAGATGTGACTAGGCTTTCATACCATTGTGTGCATAATGCTAAGAGGGTCCCCAAGATGCTATTAGAGGGGCAGGGCAAGAAGGATTCCCAGAAGAGGTGGCATTAGATCTTTGAAGAGGGGTCCTTGCAAGTTGAGACCTGTAGGCTTAGTCATTGGCTCCTGAAGTGACATGGAAGATGAGAAAGGACAAGTTGAAAACCCACTGTCGGCATCTGCAAAGACACATTTCTTTGCAGTAGTTTGCTAACCACACTAAGTGAGGCAACCATTAGTCTTCAAAGTCAAGGCCAAGGACTGGGACTTCTGCAACATTCCCTCCAGGGGATTGTACCCATTTATGGACACGCCCACAAATACTGCCAGACAACAAGCTTGGATTCATACAGAGAGGGCTGCAGTTTTCCACGGTGCGGTTGTGGGAATGTTGGCGGGTCTCTGGGTCCAGGAGCAGACAGGACCAGAGGCAGAATGGGCAGAGCGGTGGGAGGCAGGACCTTGTTCTCAGGAGTTTCACAAGGCACAAAAACTCAGGATCGTGTTCCTGCCCCAGCCCCTTCAGGATATCCTGTCATTTAGCCAGGGCATATATACAGTTGAGAGTGGCCAAAACCACTACAACTCCTGGATTTTCCATTTTTCCGGTGTAAAGGAGGCTTCCACATATCATCTGGCTCAGGGAAAGGAGAGGGAAGTATTTAAAAACAGACACTGAAATGAGAAAGAATTCACTGGGACTTCATCAGTCCAAGTTAAAATAGGGTTCTGACAGGTGCTTGGCACAGAGAAGGAGCAAATATTTTCTCACTATGCTACAAAATTTAATACTTTTTTTTCTTGGATTGGTTGTACAAAATTTCTGCTCCCCACCGGAAACAACACAGCAGGTAAGATGAGACTTCAGCTTTTTTTAATTTGTTAATTTTCAGGATGTGTTCAAAAGCTTTTGCTCCCTTATGTTGTCACAGATAGAGAGTATAATCTGGGCTCCATAAAGTAAAGAGAAAGCCTGTGGAGATGCACCATCTTTCTGAAGGTGTGCTAAACCAGTTGGTATTTTCTGTGCTAAAATGCTATTGTTGGGATCTCTGATTTTAGCGCTCACATTCCTCATTCCATGGTGGATTTGGGTATCCTGGGTTTTGTATGTTTGTTTGTTTTAATAGTCTCATCACTTCCTATTGCACCATTCTGAGTGTAGAACATAACAACGGCTGTGGAGAGATGTTCTGGGGAATTCCAGGTTGGGGGATAGCTGGCTGAGAAATACAGCATTACAAAATGCATTAGGTATTCCCCCTTCTACCTTCCCGAATTGTAGTAAAAGCACCCAGGGCACTTTACACTGGCACACCAGCTTCTCAAGCTAGCTCTCATGAGTTGTCGTCATAGAGCACGTTCAGTGTCAGATCTGCAACAAGGCCAGCCTAAAGAATGGGGTGGGGGGGGTAGGGAGTCAATCCAAGTGATTTTTTTAAAAATTCATTTCCCAAGATATGATTTCTGCTCTATGAACAATAAACATGATTCTGAGTCTGTACCAGGCAAATTTTTATCAACACCAATTTCACTTTAGTTGGCTATAGTCTAATGATATTTTTCACAGACACATTAAAAAATGGCATAATGGTTACTCACTCCGGCTCTGAGGTTAGCTAGAGATGAGTTTGAACTGTGGTTTCATTTGTGTGACAGATATTTCTGAGGATCAGTGACTGCTCCACAGCTTACTAGTTGTTCAACCCTGAGCAAGTTACTTAGTCTCTCTAAGCTTCAGTTTCCCCCCTGACAGTGCTCCACAAATAGCAGTAACTATCATCCTCACCGTCACCATCGCCATCACCATCACCATGAGTGCCTGCTTTAGTGCAGAAATCAGGTGTGGACTGGTGCTTAAAGCTGAGTATGCTCTTACAGAATGGATCAGATGGGAAGTACAACCAGCCATTCCATTTGAAAAGATTTGTTTGATGATGGTCAAGGGATTTTTGAAGAGAATACTAACTTATTAACTTATTAACTCTGGCCTACTGAGAAAGAAAAAGCAAAGTAATGTCACCCCTTGTATTTACCCACATGGGAAACCCTAATGTAAAGAAAATTCTGCTTTAAAAATAGAGAGGTTCATGACCAGTGAAGGAAATCAATTGAAACTGTATTTAATAGTGGTTTTGCTATTATGCCATAAAGATCATTCCAGTGTTCTTTTGGTGCATAGTGACCAAATGAAAGCTGCCAGGAAAAAAAAAAAGAAACAGAGATTTTGTTTCTCTATCCACCACTATACAGTGTGCAGGGAAGAGAAATGGCTAATCGAGGAATCAGCAGACCACTAACTGACAGTGTGGTCTTGGGTGGGTCACTGAACCTCCCCTCACCTCAGTTTGCTCCTCTCTAAAATGAAGGCTGCCTTACTGTCTTTCGGATGGTCAAAATCAAATATGTTTCTTTGGAAGTATGCATAACCATGCACTGCTCTGTAAACGTAAAGTTTCTTCTTGTGCAGCCTTTACCAATTTCAATGAACACAGAAGTAGATACAATGTTCCCATGACCCCTAACCTAGTGCTGGTCCCATGGGATGACAAAAAAAATAAAAATTAAGAGTAGTGGATTTTAGGTGGAGAGGGAGGACAGCAAATGTGCTCTACTGGCCAACGTTTGAGAAAAGAGAGAGAGATGAGTGTGGTTTTGTGTATGTGGTGGTGTTTTATGAGGTTTGGGGAAAGAACGTTTCTATCAGGAGGGGCAACAAGCAAAACAGAGATGGGAATAGAGAAGTGGTAGAGGAATTAGCATTTACTGCCTATGATATTCCAGTCCTGGGCCAGGCAGTCCTGGGCAGTGGTTATCAATATATTCCATCACAGAGGAGGGCAAAAAGTAAGGAATTCATTCCAGATTGTGCATTCAGCAATATACTGAGCTTGACTCCAAGCTTAGCCCTTCTGACTCCCAAGTTCAGTCTCTCTTTGTTGTACAAAGCTGCTCCTTCTTAAGTTTGATGGGGAAGTGAAGGGAACTTGAAAAAGGTGAGGAAATTCATTTGGGAGGATCAGCATCAGCTTGGACAATGAGGGATCCTGAAACAGGGCCAAAGTGTGGCTACTTCATTCATTGTAACAGTTCTCCACAGCCTTTGGTGACTAGTCATTTCTGATTTCCTACAATGCATTTATTTAATTGACAAATAATTACCGAGCATTACTATGTGCCAGACATTATTCTAGGTGCTTCAGACGAAGCAGCAGAGAACAAAATAGAAAAAGATTGTTGCCCACATGGAGCCCACATTCTAGCTGGACTGTAATCAAGGGACTACAAACATCTTTGGAGCAGGAACTGTATTCTCCGTGGCATTGGCACCCAGTCTAGCCAATTCCTGTGGAATTAATGCTGAAAGGACATCCTTGAGACATGTCAGCTACGACCAATTGACCTTGAATGATCTGCCTTAACAATTTCATTTGAGAAGAGTACTCTACAGTTTATTTCTCCATTTAGAGAAGCGTATGTAATGAGGTTATGTTACCTTGCTGGACTCCAGGCTCTCCATCAGGGTGGTACAAGCAGCCTCTTGCACAGCCATGGCAGACATTGCTTGTTGATCCCAACTCTCTCTCCAGATAAGATTGAAAGCATCCTGCCAGTCATGGCTAATCAACCTCATTGCCATCCTTGTCATTCCATTGATGTAAAGTCGATGGAGAAGATTGGCCAAGCCAGGCTCTGCTAATGGAACTTGATTTTTTTTTTTTTTTTTTTTATGTTTTTACAGACAAACAGATGCGATAAGAAGTCTGTGCTCATCATTAGGACTGAGTGCCAATCCTGCTCACTCAACTTGGAAATTAACTGCCCAGATGGTTACACCAAGGTTATCAATGGCTCCGTAGGAGTTCGCGATTGCAGGTACTCATTATGAGAAAATAGGTGTGCTCGAATTTTGAAACTCAAGGGATTGCGAATCCAAATAGAAACCTCCTGTCTCAAAAACTGCAAAACATTTCCATGATTTTCTCTTTCTCTAAGACTGTATTGAGCCCAAAGTTAGGTAATTCACAACTATGACCTCGAGTGTAAAAAATATATTATTATTGATTTACAATGTAATATAAAATTGACTACATTACCTTGCACATAAACATTCTTCCTTCATTTTGCCCTTCTTTAGTTTGAGAATCTGGGTTTTGTGTTACTGGAAAAGGGTTCTAGGCAGAACCCATTAAAAAGCCTTGTTGGGTCTGATAGTCACCTCACTAGCTATAGACCCTGATGCTAATCAGAACCCAAACAAGGGAGACAAATAACTTCCAGCTCTGTTGCATTTTATATGAGCACTGACTTCCTGAAATCCTCTTAAGATTCGAAACTTTCAGGATTCCAGGCTAATCTTGGCAAAATATGACAAGCTGTTCCACTTACCACCTAATGGATGCAGCCACGTAGCTCAACTGCAAGTACAATTTTTTTATTTACTCAGTCTCCTAATTTAAAAATTAAGCAGTACTCAATGAGTTTCATTTTTTTTTATTTTATTTTTATTTTATTTTATTTATCTGTTTTTAGAGAGAAGGAAAAGGAGAAATAGAAGGAGAGAAATATCACTGTGTGGTTGCCTCTCACATGCCCCCAACTGGGGACCTGGCGTGCAACCTAGTCATGTGCCCTGACTGGGAATCAAACCGGCGACACTTGGTTCACAGGCCAACACTCAGTCCACTGAGCCACAGCAGCCAGGGCTCTCAATGAGTTTCATTTTTAAGTCAGAGATGAAGAATTAGTATGATTTCTTACTTTGTGCAAAATAAAACTTTAACACTATTATACTACACTATTTAAAATTTGTGCTTGCTTAATGTGACTGCACTATATCCTAAACCCAAATCATCATTTTTAATAAAAGTTTCCCAACACTAATTGGCCTAAAGTTAGTAAACATATATGACAGTTGACCACTCAATTACCAAAGTGGGTGCACATTTGCCACTAGATTCTTTTAGAAAGTGCATCAAAAAGACTTAAGGTTCAAGGTTAAAATTACATGGTGACTTTAGTGAGAACATTTTGTACTGGTTACTTTTTTTCATGGCCAAAGTTGGTATTTGGTTATGTCCCACCCCACCACTCTACCCTAAGCACACACACACACACACACACACACACACACACACACTCACACACACAGAATAAGATTAGTTCTCTGTTTTAGAATTGAAGATTTTGATTTGTCACTTATTTGTACTGGAACAAACCCAAGGTTGGTTCTTGAGGGGACATTTGTTTCTAATCTTGAATCTCCTTTTTCCAATCATTATAGAGAGGAGTCCCTGTCAGTATTCTCAACCTTCCAGAGAAATTGTCAACTCTGTCTTTAATCTGACTTCCCATAGAGCCAGTAGCTCTGTGGTTTATCAGCTACATTACAGGCACTGGTTTAGGAGTACCACCTTGAACTCACCAGCACACTATTAGTAACAGGCCAGCTGAAAGAAACAATATTCATGGAGAATAATCTCTAGAAACACTAGAGTCAAATCCTGCAATAAGTCACCCATGCAGAGATCTCTGTAAATAGACAATAGCCATAAAATGACTATTACAGAATTGTACCTCAGATGGTACAAAAACCGTTCTAAGGAACTCATCATTGTATTTCCCCCAAGAAAACTGTGGCAGACATTGCTCACTACATTACACCACCTCTCACAGAAATTTCTACATCTACGGTATCCTGAGCAGTTGGTTAAATTCACAGATTCTGTGTACCACATAATGCACGACTTTTTTCTTCTTGCGTTGGCTGCTAGAACACCCAGTGACAAGTTTGAAGTCCTCTTGTAGCATGTGCCTAGAACCTAACATCATTTTTTTCATCTAACTTCACTTCTGACGTCATTTTAGATATTTCACCCCTATTTTAATTGTGCCCTGATTTTTTCATATATTTCTTACAATTAAAGACAAATCATGATTATTATTTCTTTTTCTATCTATTGTGTTCAATGTGTGTGTGTGTGTGTGTGTGTGTGTGTGTTTAATATAGGCAAGTGTAAAGACCTTTAAAAAAACCTAGGGCAATTCCACTGCCCAGAGTTAGCGCATTGCTCTGATTATGGGTTATGTTTCTCTTTACCATTCAAGGTATATCTTTGAGATCAAATCACTCTCTCACCGGATATCTCTCCCTGGATGCCGCCACCTCTGTAGGAAAGACTACCTCCAGCCTGAGTGCTGTCCAGGCCACTGGGGCCCACACTGCATGGGTAAGCAGAAAATGCTTTTCTTGGATTTGGTTACTTCCTTCTCGATGTCCCATTTGATGGAAAATTAAGAGGAAGGAAACTTGATAAAAGGAGGAATGTCAGCATCTATATAGAAATTCACATTTCTGTCTGTATGTAGAAAATCTTTCTTGCCTCTCAGCTTTTCTAAAGAAATCTGCTTTCCTCCAGTTAGAGATTTGTCTTTAAGAGAATTCCCTTACAATTCAGCAAAAGTGACAATTGAAAGGCTATCCATTTTTACAACAAAAAGTAAGTAAACCTAGAGAGGAAGTAAGAATGCTGAGTTCTTATGATCCCAAACAATGTTCTGTAAGAAGTTTTATGACAATATCTCAAAGGCTGTAGTTATTATTTGGTAACCAAAAGAATCACTGTAAGAAAAACTAGCCAAGTCTGAGTCAATAGTATAGTTAGATTCCTGTGGTAAAGCATAGCATTTGTTACCTGAAATTGAACTTCTTTCCTAATTATAGATGTTTACACTCAAGTAGTGACTGTATCTTTGCTATGACGTGCAAATTAGGTGAGACCCCCTTTTTTTCTTGGATAGTAAAAAATCAGGCATTTTAATTCATGAACTTACCCTTTGTCTTCCATCTTCTAAAACATAAAGAAAGTATCACAGTTATGCACTTAGGGGAAGAGATTAGTTCTCTTTATCTTTTTTTCTGATTAAAATAATATAAGCAAATTGTACACAGCTTGTAAAGAAAAATACAAAGAAAGAAAAATAGCAACTTGTATTTTGGCACACATAGGAAACCCTAAATATTTTGGTCTATTTCCCTGATCTTTCATCCCATATGGCTTCTTGATAGTTGAGCCCATAGTGTCTGCATAATGTTGTCTCTGGCTTCTTTTTGTAACTGATGAATAATATCTTCCATTTATTCAACATCATTGACATTGGTTACTAAAGAGGGCTTTGATCTATATTATCTAATGTCATTCTTAAAACAAATCTTTGAGTTAGACATTTTTATCTCCATTTTGCATATGAGAAAGCAGATATTCGAAGATTGTTTCTTGCGCTTCCTTTGAGCTTTTAAGTGATCACGCAAATTCAAGTTCAGGGCTGCTGGCACCAAACTTGACAGAGAGAGAAGGTGGGGAGTTAGTATCTTCTAAGTGTTTTTTCTTTTTTTTTTTTTTTATTTCTCTTTTGATTGATAGTCCCTTCAGTGCTCCCCTCCTTAATGCCTGGATTATGCTCCTTACCCGGAAAGGTCAAGGTTTGGGGTTTAGGATATCCTGGCTCTTCTCTCTGTTGACTGTTCTGCTCTCAGTTTTGCCCCAGCTTTGTTGGCATGGTGTGTTTTTAAGAGTTTATTAGATCAGAATCAAATGATTAACCCAGACATCCAGATTTTGACGACTTTTTGAATATCAAATGTGATCACATCACATCCCATTCTCACAGAGATCCTGATGTAATAGAAAGAACTCTTAGATTTACTTTTCTCTTTCTAACCCACAAAAACTTATCTGATGCTAAGTTATTAACCATACACAAAGTAGACAAGAAAGGCTTTGTCCAAGATACAGTAACAAAAGTCAGCATGTTCAACAGAATGAATGACAGGCGGATCACAGCCAGGAGAGCAAAAGAACTAGGGGCCTGCTACCAAGGTTTAGGTTTCAATCTAATTCCATCATTACTGGTTTGGTCAAGTCATGTCTGCTTATGCCTGATCTCCTTAGCTGTCAATTGGGGTAAAAGTCCTACTTCACAAAATATATTAGAGATTTTAATACATTGATATAAGTGAAAATACTAGACAACGTGTATGACAGTAAGAGATACTTCATAAAAGTTTTATCAATAAATGAATGAGTGAATCACAGTAAAAATAGACCTCTGATAATTAAAGGCAAATAAAATGACACCCTGTCTCCAAAGCTTTTTTAAACAGTGGGTAACTAAGAAAACATGAGCAAGCAAGCAGGATTCAAAATCTTTCATGCCGTCATTCTGTGCTAGGCACAAATATGACAAGGGTCACATCTAAGATCAAAGGCATCTCAGAGGATTTTTTTAATATTCAGGCATTTTCTTCTGATAGGTCTCAAGGCCATTGCAGCAAAACATGTGAAAACCAAGGCTTGGACATTCTGCTGTCCTCTCGTTGGGGCAGAACTGTGCTCTCCTTTATCTTCGTCTTCCAAACATACTAAATGTTTCAGAAGACTTCCTTCCTTTGGTTCAGGAAAGAGATAAGTCTTCTACTGGACTGTGTGTTTCACCTCTTACTCACATTCTGTGGTGATGACAAGAGAGATCTTGCCTATCACTTTACATTTCCGCAAGGATAAGGCCATTCGGAGCTGCTGACATGCATCCATCCTTCTTTTTAAGGTGGAAGCACAAGCTCTGGAATGGCCTTCTTTCCAAGGCAAGAGCAACACCCACTTCCTTTTTAATGCACTGAAATATACATTCATACTCAACACCGCTGGGTTACTTTTAAAATTATTTTAATAGTACCTTATTCAAATTAGAAAGTAACTCTATGATCCATTCTGAAAACATGGAAAACACAATGAAAAAAAATTACTCATCATCTTCTAAAATTACAGTCTAGGAAATATAGTGAATAATATTGTAATAACAATGTATGGGGTCAGATACTAGACTTATGGGGGTGATCACTTTATAAGTTATATAAATGTCTAATCACTGGGGTGTACACCTGAAACTAATATTGTACATCAACCATAATTGTTGAAAAATGAAAATTATTAAAATGTTTATTCTTCAGAAGTAAGACATATCTGCTAAAGAAAATTATGTAATACTAATAAGTAAAATAAGAAAATAGATATCAATAAGCTTCTGAAGATATCCACTACTGAAGTGTTGCTCAATTTGTAGAGTAATATACAGTTGGGGTTTGGAGGCATAGAAATCTGGATTTAACAAACCTGCTCAAGAGTTTATGAGCTCCATTATTGTTGATCAATTTACTTTACCAAACTAAGGCTCACTTTTACCATCTGCATAATGGAAGTGATAATCAGCCTGGTTTTTTTGTAAAGACAAAAAAGAAAATGTAGCTATTACTATTAACTGTTGTTATTAATACTATTGTTGTTACCTTTCACTACTTTTTGTTTGAGCTGTAACAATTTTTATACCCACACACTGCCTTTATTTAAAATACCATACTTATCATATACTTTTAGGTAGTTTGTCATTTTCATTTAACTGTGAATTTTGAAAAATTTCTGTGCCAATAGAAATGGCTTTGTGGCATTTTTTAAAGTTCTATCATTTAGTTAGCAAATGCATTATTTTGAACATTTAACTTATTTCCAATATTCCCTTTGTTAAATGAAATTCCGATAAACATCTTCATTGCCAAAAAAAAAAAAAAGAAGGCATGAATTCTCACTTGAGGGGAAAAAAAAATATCATCCTGACATAACAAAGGTGTTTCTACCCATATTTAATATGCTTATCCCTCACAAAACTTGTACTGCTTTGTCAGATGTGCATATGGAAGTCTTTTCTCATTAGCACAAAAACATATTTTTAACCATAAAAATTAACACATTTAAACAACCAATTTCTATTTAAGATAAAACAGATTTTTTTTTATTTTAACATGCCAGTTCTTTTCATTCCAACATTAACATTAACAGATTTGTGCTACAACTCAAAGTAATAGGAAAAGAATGTGGAAAAACGATCTGACTCTTCCAAAGGGAAATGGCCTTGATTCTTCTCTTTGAGGTCAATGCCATCGAATTGAGCACATTCATTTTTTGTATTGTGTTATTTTTATTTTCAGACCACTTTTTCTTTCCTGTTGTATGATCCTTGCTATTCACTGCACAAGTTGCAAATAACAGACTATATGGATTTGAAACTCTTCTTTTAGGCATGTCATTTTTGGCTTTGAGTGACAAATAATGCTGAGTCCATGTGAGGAACCTATTTCACCAGTTTCCCAGACAGTTTCAACCAGACCTATATTTAAATTTATAAAAATATTGTGTATTTATTCTTACATATTTAAACTTCAGTCACCTTCAAAGTACTCTCCATTAGATGCAATACACCTATTGAGACTTTTTTCCACAGATCAAAAACTTTTTAAATTATTTATCTAGTTGTTTTTTTTTTTAATGGACTACCAAGACATACTTTCTGCCTAGCTGTGCACCGAGCTTTTAAACAATGGTGGTAACATGAAGTAGGCACTTCTAGAAGTCCTTGGGAGATAAAGTTACACAGAGGTCCTTTGCCTCTTGCTGGCCAGGAAGTTTATTATCTTCCTTTAAAGAAATGGGCAGTTGATGATTTGCTGACAGATTATAATGGGTAAGCCTCCTGCATGAGGAAAGTCACAAGCAAGGGACCAGCAGAGTAGCGGTGACCAAAAGGAAATGTGATAACAACTTAAAATAGCCTTATCAGCTCCTTGAGCCTCACAATGCCTCCAAAATGAGACGTGCCCTTAGAGCAAAGTCTGTAATCTCTCTTTCCAGCGTGGTTGCTGAGCATGTCCATTTTACCATCTTTTTTCTTAATGGGAGCCCAAAGTGATAGTAAGTAATTTGAGAAACAGGAAAGAAGCTTACCCTTTTCCATAGAAACCTTCACCTCCCCCCTGTCTGGGACAATCTACATTAATTTTTCCACATACTCAGTGGCTTTCAAACATTAATGTACAGTAAAATTACTGTCAAGCCTGTGAAGATGCATATTCTTGGGGCTTACACCCAGAAATCTCCATTCAAGAGGTGTGAAAGTCCAAACCCAGCATAACATTGTAACAGGTTATTATTGACTGATAGGGTGAATATGGACTGAAATCCAGCCCATCCTTGGCTCACCAAGCCCTACACTCTGGTCCACCCCAGGGAAGGGCCATCTCTCAATTTAATTTCATCTTCCTGCCAAGCCTAGCGCCTGCGGGTATATGTGGACAAGAGCAGTAGGGTGGGGGAGCTCTTTCTGATTTGCACAAAGGCTGTCGATGCCCTGGGGGATTAGCCCAGGTCCTGTGAAAAGCAGATGCCAAGACAGGGCTAGAGCTGGAAAAGATTAATGAAAAGAAGCACCTGTGAGGGAAAAGGAGAAGGAAGCCGGGAGATACAGGGGAGCCGTCAAACAGGTACAGGTCTGACCCTTGTGAATAGGGAGGGAGCCAAAGATGGTTGGAATGGAAAAGTCTTAGACTACATGTAGTTCTTTAAAAATTGGTGAAGTTGATGGGGTTTCCTCCAGCCAAAGTCACCCAACAGAGGAGTCCCCCTTCTTGCAAGATCAGGCCTGCCTTGGTAACCCTGCCGTCTCAGCCACTGCTAGAGGCAGACTTGGAAATTATGGCTTAATGAACAGAATGGTGTATCTCAGGAAAAGTATTCTCCCCCCATAATGATCCAAGAGGTGCATTTCCATGGCTGCTATTCTTGGAGAGGAGAGCCTTCAGAATCTGCCTTTGTGACAGTCCCCACTCCCAGGTGATTAGAAACAGATGGTCCAGTGAACTCCCTTAGAGGAACACCTGCCTATATTTTTAAGAAGGAAGGCTTGCTAACTGTCCCCTAAGGAAAAGGGACACAATGTCACAATCTTGGGAGTTGGGATGCGGGAAGCTCCCCAGTTCTTCAGTGATCAGCCTAGAACATGGTTATATTCTCAATAGATGACTCTGACCTATTTTCTTCTCTATATGTTAGCCCAAGGCATGGGCTGAGTGGAAGGGACACCCAGGTGATGGCATCAGAGGAGGAGTCCAGGAGAACATCTTTGTGGGTGGGAAGAGCATGTCTGGGGTAGTCTTCTGGGGTAGACAGAAGGGACGTGACATAGGAGAGGAGTTAGCTCAATGCACAAAGGAGACTGGCATTGCCTGCAAAGCTAAAAATGCCTGGAAGGGCATTTCTGCAAGGTGGCACTGATTTCTGTGGGTCAGGGTGGAGGAGGCTCTGTGTCCCTCTGAGCCAGCCCAGAAGGGAAGCTGGGGGGTCTCTCAGAGAGCCCCTCACATGCCTAGCCCTCAGGAGAAGCACTGGGGCCGAGAGAAGTAAACAGTGGCAGAACTGTCACCTGTCTGTCTTTCTGGTCCTGCCCAGAGTTAGGCCTGGTTTCCAAAATACCATCTCAGCCCAAGAGGAGCATAATATCAAAAGGAAATGGGATAAGAGCCATCTGATAATCAGTGGTTTCTGGAAACGCTCTCCCAGCACTCTGTGTACTCCACTGAGAACTCAATGCTTCCGCTGGTTTTTAGATGAAACTTAAAGTGCACACCTGGCACCTGCTGGGTGAGCCCCTCTTCCTTTCTCTTCATCTTCACCTCCTGCTGCTCTTTTTAAGATAAAGACCATGATCTTTAACAAAGCCCTTCCTTAATGATCTGCCTATTGCCCTCTGTGGAGACCAGCTCTACCTAGGTCAATTGGGCCATTCAGAATTAGGTTGTTTTCGGTCAATGCTGATAATGTCCAGGCGATGGAGTGATGAGAGCTCTAGGTCTCTTCCCCCAACCCAGTTTTGTAAACCTGTATTTTTTTTTTTTTTTTTTTTTTTTTTTTTTTATTGTCTGTGAGCCCATGACTCTCTCCCCACTGAACTGGCAGGATCATGGAAATAGAGACTGGTCTGTGTGCTCACCCTGTCTATTGAGGACCTTATTTGGTCCTGACTCAAACAGGTGCCCAATAATTTATTTCCTGAGTGCTGTTCCCTGTTATACTGCCAATCTGAAAACAAAAAACAAAAAACAGAAACTGGAGAAGATGAATAATATCCACTCTAAAAACAGCTCCCTTTTCTTGAGTGCCTAATATTTCCAGTCCCTACCACAACCTGACAGGGTAACCAACACCAGAACTCAGTCTCAGAGCCAGGCACTGACTTCTCCCAAAGGGATACAGCTAGTGAAAAGTTGGCCTGGGCTTCGAACCAGAACATTCTGATGGCAAAGTCCCCGTTCTCTCATGAAACCCTTGCATCTCTTGTGACCACTGCCCTAGCTGGTGAGAATAGCCCAAACCAACGCATTGGTCTTCGAAGCGATTTGTAAATATTAGCTACATGTCAGTGTGTCTTCTCCTTCACTCACCCCACACACACCTCTATTGCCTGTGCTGTGGTTCTGGTGCACAGTCATGCCTGGTTGGTAGCTAGCATGGGGGTGGAGAACAGTGGGGGAGACTCTGGAGCACCTGCCTGGGTCTGAAACCTGGCCCTGCCACAGTTGTGGAAAGGAAGGCCACGGACTCAAAAGTATACAACTTAGACCCCAGAGTTTACTAATATTCATCGCACAGGATAGAACCAGAAGAGACAGACAGAACCCGGTCTACAGATGCCAGCTCAATTGTCTCACTTGTCTGTACCTGAGAGTTCCACATGTTCTTTGAAAGAACTAACCTAGTAAAAAATAAATTTTTTTTAATGAAAGAACTAACCTAGTCGCTCAGGTGAGCCAGTAAAGTGACTTGGAGAGCATGGCTTCCATCTCGGGTCTGTTTTTCAGAAGTCTCTTTTTCCAAGACCTGTTTTTTCAGTTTTTATGGCTGCTGACTTCTCAGAAGATAAATGGCCTAGAAAGCTTGTGGCACAGGAAAGAGCCAAACAAAAGTCTTTGTTGGTGAGGTAAGTGGGAAGGGCAGGCAGGAAGGTGGACTCTTCCAGTGGAGAAGGGGCCCCTGGCCAGCTCGATGACTTTGGGCAAGCCACTGTACTACTCCATGCCTCAGTTTCCTCATCTAGAAAACGGCACATAGTAGGTGCTGAATGCATGCTTGCAGAATATGTGTATGCCATCATGAGCAAATGAATCTGAGCTCTTTGGTTCCCTAGAATGCCCAGGAGGCGCAAAGACCCCCTGCAGCGGCCGGGGCAGCTGTGCAGATGGCATGGAAGGAAGCGGAAGCTGCTCATGCCAAGTAAGTTGAGAAGTGTGTTCTTCTCCCTGACTCTGCTCCCTCTACTTACCTTTTGCCCCTCCTTCAACACACACACTTGCGTGCACACACGCACACTAGATGGAGTCTCTAAGAAGCAACAATACTAGTAAAACAGGTAGGCAATCTGCAGCAAAATGACATCTAAGAGGCTGCAGGCCTTCGAGTCAGTAGGCCTTTGAGTCAGTTAACAGCTCGGTCTTGAGTGTATCCATCTGTAAAATGGGTTTGGTAATAATCCTATGCAATTACATTTGCTGAAAAGTGAAATGAGATCACATACATGAAAATATTTGTGCAACTGTGCAAGGCTATAGAAATTGTTGTTGTTGCTGATAATAATCCCTATTAGCCGACGGCTCTCGGTGCTATCCACAGCACCCATTGTCAGGCACTGGGTCTGCCAATGGGGGAATTTCTTTGTTTTCCCATGAAAGTGACTTTTCGCAAGTTTCAAGCCTTTGGGTGCAACACAAAGAAATCCTTCTGAAAATGAGCTCAGCTCTCTTCAGAAACACAACACTGAGTTTTCATTTCATCCTTGGCTGAAATTATGTTATGGCTGTTGCAGTTTTCTTACAAAGAGTTCTGGACTCACAGTAAAAAAAAAAAAAATGATGCAGATATTAAGGCACACATTATAACAGAAAAACAGCAAAGAATACAAGAAATAACAGAAAGAAGGAGCTTCAGGATTGGCACAGAGGAAAGGTATAGTTGAGAAACAAACACCGACCAGACCGCCAGTGAGAAATCCACGGGCCTCCTGGGGGATGTAAGCCACTTCGGGTCTAATAGCGCCTACCGGGGTGTTTTGCAGGATGGGTTTGGTGGAACAGCCTGTGAAAAGTGTGCTGACGACAACTCCTTTGGACCCACCTGTGCAGGAGGTATGTCTGATTTTTGTATAATCCAATGCATTTGGAAAGATTGGAAGTCAAACATGGCTTATATAGCTGAAGACCCCAGAGAGACTGTTCCTTGGGGGGGGGGGGTGCTGAACAGTTATGTATAACCACGTCTACAAAGGCAAAACAAAGACTTGACAACAAATCTGATAAAATGCAGTTCTTGGAAAAAGAAACCGTTTTCTGTGGTTTTCAGCACTTCCAGTCAGCTACTCACCAGCAATGCTTTCTGGCAAACTTGGGGGCATACAATTCCATCTCTCAGACTCAAGGATTCAATATCCCACCTTCTTTGCCTGCCTTGAGAACTTCCCAGATACTGGTCTCAGGAGTGATCTCTCCCCAGGGGCCTTTACTTCCACACAGGTCCCACCACATCCTAACCCATCTCTTCCTTTGGGGAGTAAATACCTGAGGTGATCAGAGATTGTTGGCTCCATTTTGCAGGTTAAACAAGCAAAAAACAAACAAACAAACCTGACACTGGTTTGTCTATTCTTTTATTTTTGGCCCCCTGTCTCTAGAAGTAGACACTAAAAAGGACTCCAGTACAAGTAGCATATCTGGGAGGTGACCCCAGACACACTAAAAAAGTGACATAGAGGAAATAAGACAATAAATTTGTGTTATTTTAAGACACCGGGTTTGGGATTATTTGTTACAGCAGCAGTAGGAAACTAGTACTTGCAGTCATGGGGAGGGGAGTTGTCCATTCCCTGGCACTTCCAGCCCCCAGTGAGCATTCAGGGGGACCAGCCTTCCTTGAAAGCATTTGCAGGTTACTGGGAGTCAGCTGTAATGTGAAGAATTGGTGGGGCCTGAAGGATGTGGGCATGGTAGGGACAGTGTCAGCCAGAATCATTGTCCTCCGAAAAGGATATATCAGTTGGTCTTTCTCTAACACCACCTTGGTTCTGGATTTTATGGAAAAAATCAAATTCAGTAGATACTGCATTGATTCTAATTTTCTTGAAGAAAGCCTGCGCACATACATGTAGACATCCCACCCTCATAAGTGCACACGCTCTGCAATAAGATTTATCTGCAGTAGCAGAGGCATTGTCTCGTTCTAATAACCCATGGGATTTTTGAAGGCAGACACCATTATACGTCTTTATCCCCAATATCTTCCACAGGACTACCTGCACAGTAGACACTCATTCCACTTTTGTCAGCTAAATGAGTGAGTGAGCGAGCGAGTGAATGAATGAATGAATGAATGATCTAATTAGCTCCAGCCGTGTTGACCTGACTCAAAACCATGCTTTTGAAAGGCAGCATATAGAGCCCCAGCTTTAGACTCAGAGTAGATTTCAGCCCCAAGTCTGCCAATTGCAGGAACTTTAAGTCTATAAGCATAGCCGGCGTCTGTGTCTTCATCTGTAAAAACAGAAATAATGTTGTCTTCTTTAGGATTATTGTGAGGATTTAATGAGATTACCAGTGCATGATAAACATTAGCAATTATTAATATTACCTGTTATTCCCTAGTGGCCTCCAATCTTAGAACTTTCTTCATCCAGCACTCCATAAATGATTATTATTTCATAAAGTGTTAGCAAAAGCAAATTTAAAAGAGATGTCGGAAGTCTGTATAGCTTTAAGATTGTACATTATATAAAAGGATATTAAAATATCAACTGTTTAGAAAAAAACATGTTTCCTAAATAGGCCCTTTCCTACCATAATACCAGAATTTAAATCCTGTATTTTAAATAAATATTGAAATGGGAAGGAAGAAAGACAGCATCTAGCATTGCTTACTTCCCAAGAAAGCTGAGTCATTAGTTTGGGGTGAAAATTTAGAAAGAAGGAGAGTCCATGTTGCCCCAAGAAACTGGTGTTGGTTGCCAATGAGCACAGATATACATGGAGGTTCCAAACATTTCTAAACAAAGTGGCATTTATTCACATGTATTTTTGCCATGAAGAAAGGACAAGCGAAAGGGAGAAAGATGATATAGAAACGTAAATTGTTAAGAAAATTGGAAACCTAAACTGAGAGTCGGGAGAAAAAAAATTCTAAATTCTAGGTTCCGGTAGAAGCTCATGTGGTGATGGAAATGTTATGTATCAGGCTGTCCCGCAATGCTCCAGGTCACATGTGGCCATTGAGGACTTGAAAGGTGGCTGGTACATCTGAGGAACTGAATTTTAAATTTCAGTTCATGATACTTCATGAAGTTTAAATAGCCACACATGGCTGGCAGCTACCACATGGGATTGCTTCGCTCTACAACAGGCTTTGATATCAGACTGGCCCAAGTTTGAAATCGGCTGCTGTTGCACCCTCTCAAAGCCTTCCTCGTCTGTAAAATGGGGACCGCAATACCTGCCTCAGGGCTGATGATGTAGGAAAGCTGTTCGCACCATGGCGCAAGCACTCAATCAAAGAAAACAAGTATTAAGTGAGGACAGAAGCAATCCAACAGTGAGGTGAACATTTATTCGCCTGTGAATGAATGAATGAATGAATGAATGAATGGCTCAGTAATGGCTGGTCATTGCCTATTGGCCAGGACTAGGAGAACTTGCAAACCCTTTCAACCAGGCATCCACTGGGTGCCGGTGTCGTTTCACCCAATGGGGGGTTGGTACCTCAGAAGTGTCTGTTCTGCCTGTAAGTAGGACAGCTCTATTAGCTGCAATTTATTTTTAACACTGGCTTGAACCTGCTGCTGGAGCATGCTCCTACCCGACCAGCGATTAATTTAGACATGAGTTAGAGCTGCATCTGCCAAGGGTTTTTATCTTCGCTGCCAAGGCCCTAGCCCACTCAGTGCCTCACTCCCAGCTGGGGCAGAATGCAAAGCCCACTTTCTCTGATGTGACCCCCAACTCAGTCCCACAACTGTGCCTGGTTAATAACAGTAGCTGGCATTTGCTGAGTGCCTGCTGTGTGCCCGGTGGTGTGGGAAGAGGCTTGACATACATGACCTCTTTGGATCCTCACAGCAACTCTTCAAGCTGGGTTTCTCGTTTTATGGATGAAGACGCAGAGAGGTTTTTCAAGGTCATGCCAATTTTATTGGGACAGAGGCAGGATTTGACCCCAAGTGTCGGGCTCCTGAGCCTGGGTGCCCAAGCACTGTGCCATTTTTCCCTGGTGAGCACCCACCATTGGACCCCTGACAGGCAATGGGGATCCAAAGAGGGGAGAGATTAGGTCCCCAGCCTCGGGGAGCTAGAAACACGGGTGGCAATTTCGTTCCAGTGTAGCGCCATGGAATGCTACAAAAACACGGGGGAGAGAGCAGCTCACTCTGCCAAGGGGCCCAGCACAGCGGCCTTTGTGCACTATTGCTCTAACCCAAAGTCATGGCTTTGACCGCTTCAAAGTCACACACCCCAAGTTCCAAGTGTCTGCAGAGATCTGCAACAAATACCAAGGGCTCTTTAAGTGACATCTGGGAATCCCTCTGCCACTCATTTCTCCTCCTCAAGGACCCTCTTGAAAGAGGCTGGCAGCCCCACAATGCGTGTCAGAAGCTCCCAAAAGCTGTACCGAGTCCGCTGATCAGTCAGAGGCTGCGCTAGGAGACAGGACCCAGGGCTCATGCCGGATGCTTGGGTTCACACTGTGCAGCCTGAGGGGAAGCTTAGCCACAAGGATGCCTGTTGCAGTGAGCTGGGAATTGGGAGTAGGGGCTGAGTCACATTCAACGCGCCCCTTCTGCCCCCTCGCCTCTTCCATGGACCCCATGACAACACTCAGATCACACAATGTCATTGTAGCTCTCAGAGCCTGGCTTCCAGCCTGCACTGTGAGCTCCTTAAATTTAGATATTGTGAATTACTCACATCTGTGTGCCCCATGCCTAATACAGTGCCTGCCACTAGGTAGGAGCTGAGTAGATATTTTAAACTGAATTGAATTGAGTCTTCTTTGCTGAATTCGTAGTACACGGCCTTCTCACCCCAGTTATTTCTACGACCAATTCCACTTCTCTCCAGAACTCATCTGTTCCAAAAGCTACAGCCATGGATGGATGTCAAAGTGCTTTGCTAAAATAGAAGCAGTGGCAAATTGATTTTTGAAGAAAAAATGACGGTTGCAAATCTGACTTAATTCTTCTCTCTTTTGCATGAATTCTTGAGCTAGCCATCTCCCATTTTTCATATGTATTTTTCATACTCGTCGTCGGCAGCCGTCCGTCTCGAGAGATGATGGTGTAGCTTCTTAAGAGTCTATCTGCACCGCCGAGAATGGGCATGCAGTCCGACTCAGGAGTGACACGGTATCTGTCTCCTCCCGTGTTGAATCGACATCTTGCGATGATGCTGGAGTGTCCTCTCCAGTGAAGCTGAAGCTACAGAGCCTGGGCAGGGTGATATGGAGGGTCTGCTGTTGCCCATGCAGCAGACCCCCCCTCTCTTCACAGCTGAAGGGTCCAAGGGAAAGACGGAGTCAATACAGCTTGGCTTCAGGTGCGCCGCAGGAGTTGCCGGTGTTGACTGCAACGTCAAACCGCCTTAGGGACTGCGGCTCCGGATTTTCTGTCGGGGTTTACTCCCTTAGCCTTTCCCCTGAAGAGGTATGCCGCAAGGCAGCGGAGGTTTTTTGGAGTCAGAGTTTTCCTTCTCTGATGTGCCCTGACTGGAAGATCAAACCAGCGACACTTAGCTCGCAGGCCGACACTCAATCCACTGAGCCAAACCAGCCAGGAATATTTTTCATACTAATAAATGAATAAATGAATGGTCCCTACCTCACAGGGTGCTGTCATCATTAAATGAGATAATACATGTAAAGCCTGTGGCAGAATGCTTGGAAGATAGTAAGTGCTCAATGAAAAGAAGTGCAGGGCCAGTTCTAGGGTGAGGTGAGTGAGGGAAATGCCTCAGGTGCAGAACTTAAGGAGACATCAAAACCTCAATAATCAAGATAAATCATTTTATTAGTTATCTAGGGCCACTGTAACAACGTACAATACCACAAACTGGGCGGCTTAAAAAACAGGAATTTATTGTCTCAATGCTGGAAGCTAGAAATCCAGAATCAACATGTTAGTGGGCCAGTCTCCTTTCAAAGTCTCCAGGAGAAGATCCTTCCTGGCTACTTTCAGCTACTGGTAGCCACAGGTATTCCTTGGCTTGTGGCAGCATCACTTTGGTCATTGTTTCTGTCTTCACTTGGCCTTCTCATTCCTGAAATGATCAGTCCCTGGGCTGAAAAGTCACCTATTTCGAGTTATAAAACATAGTATAGTTATTCTCTGCTCTTCTGAATCTTTTTTTTTTTTTTTTTTTTTTACTTGCAGTGCCTTATCATTCAGGAAGTGGAACTTATTTTCATAGATTCCTGTTACCAACAGTGATAGTGTCAGTGGTAGCATTTCTCTCTTAAACATGATAGGTGTGTATAAGACACCCCATTAAATCTTTTGTTTGATGTAACCAGTTTGAAAATAGAGAAAGGAACTGCAATGCATGTGATGTGCTAAATATGCCTTATATACATTATCTCATTTGATTCTATAGAACTCTCATGATGTAGATATCATTATCCACCTGTTATACATAAATAAACTGAAGCTGTTAAAAGAAAATGAAGTCAAGGTTCGAGCCTGGGTCTCTAGGACTTCAAACCCATGGTTCCCCCTGCCTCATCTAGCAGAGTCTCCGTAAACACTATCTGAAAACATTATCCACCCAGGTACTGAAAAATCCCCATTTTCTGTCTGCAGTCTGCAAATGTGTGCATGGGGCCTGCGACAGTGGGATAGACGGCAGTGGAACCTGTGACTGCTACTCCGCATACACCGGCCCCCGCTGTGACAAGCGTAAGTACTACCCATTGTCTCAATGTCACACCAGGCCAGACGGGCACAGATGTGTGCATTTCAGACAGTGCAGGCCTGTGCGCAGGCCCAAGGCATGCTGTTCTGTACACCCTCTCCTCAGCCCTGTACATACCGAGGGCTCTACAGGACTGGCCACCTGGAGAGCTGGCCACCCCACCTTCAGCCCACACAGGGTCCCTGAAGCCACCCCGGCCCCAGCCACACACAGAAGTCCACTCTACTTCTGAGAGAGTCTCTTAGCTCCTGGTCTCAGTAGCTTCCTCGAACACCGAGTGAGACCTGACTCTGAACACCTCCCTGTGGATGACCTTCCCTAGAGGGAAGAATTCCATCACATCTTGCCATTAAGGCATCTTAGCACCTTCTCCAACAATCCAGGGACCAAGGCCACGCCCTTTGCAGTGACATCTGGATATCAGCCCTGGACGGAGAAGTGCTTGCTTACCTTGGGTAGTTACCTCAACCCGAGGGGAGTGGCTGCTCTTCATATTTCTGCTATTCCTTTATTCTGTAGAGTTCTTTACACTACAACTTTCCCTGCTCAAATTATTGTGTGTTTTCTGTCTTCTGCCTGTGCCCTAATACATTGCCTATTATTAAGAGGGAATATTGCCTTTGTTGAGTTTTTTAGAACTGGTTATTCTACTGATGCAGTTACCTCAACAACTTTCCTCTGCAGCCGTCCCTGAATGCGCAGCCTTGCTCTGCCCAGAAAATTCCAGATGCTCACTTTCCAGCAAAGGCAAAAAGAAAATAGAATGCAAATGCCTTCCCAATTACGAAGGCGATGGCAAACACTGCGAGCGTGAGTAGAATTTAGATCCTGCTTTATTAGTTGGGATGTTTAGGTTACTCAACTGAAAAAAATAAAGATGAAAACCTCACCACCTCCCTCTCTCGGCAGCCGTCCGTCTCGAGAGACGATGGTGTAGCTTCTTAAGAGTCTATCTGCACCGCCGAGAATGGCTGTGCAGTCCGACTCGGGAGTGACACGGTATCTGTCTCCTCCCGTGTTGAATCGACATCTTGCGATGATGCTGGAGTGTCCTCTCCAGTGAAGCTGAAGCTACAGAGCCTGGGCAGGGTGATATGGAGGGTCTGCTGTTGCCCATGCAGCAGACCCCCCCTCTCTTCACAGCTGAAGGGTCCAAGGGAAAGACGGAGTCAATACAGCTTGGCTTCAGGTGCGCCGCAGGAGTTGCCGGTGTTGACTACAACGTCAAACCGCCTTAGGGACTCCGGCTCCGGATTTTCTGTCGGGGTTTACTCCCCTAGCCTTTCCCCTGAAGAGGTATGCCGCAAGGCAGCGGAGGTTTTTTGGAATCAGAGTTTTCCTTCTCTGATGTGCCCTGACTGGAAGATCGAACCAGCGACACTTAGCTCGCAGGCCGACGCTCAATCCACTGAGCCAAACCAGCCAGGTTAACCACCTCCCTAATTTTAACAAAACGACCACTTCTGTTGCTCTCTGTGTCAGTAAATGAAATATATAGACAGTTCGAAGCAAAATGCTCATCATGAAACGAGCTCAACCACCTGGGTTCAAATCCCAGACGTGCCTATGACTGACTGCATGACCTCGGATGAATTCTTTAACCTGCCTGGGCCTCCATTTTCCTATCTAACAAATGGGGATAAAAATGGTACTTACTTTGGAGGGCTGTAAGGATTCATTGCGTTAATGTACGACAAATGCTTAGAACGGAACCCAGTGCGTATTATAAATTCTGTAAGCTTCAGTGCTTTCTTTCATGATCTTTTACATTTAAATTTGCATATCATATGGCAGAATAATATATCAATACAATACCTATAGTTATGATCTCTGATGGGCATATGCCAACCTGTTTGGTAGGTGAAAGTGATCAGGTAGGATAAGGTGAAGTGTGTCTTACACCTTCCTTTAAAATTGTTGGATTGCCTGTGCAGCTTTGATGAGCTGTGACTGGCGGTCCCTTCACGGTTCAGTGTTCCTTCTCCATCCCGGGTGTGGTAACTGCCTCTTATTTTGTCATTGCCTCTGAAGCCATCAATCCATGTTTACAAAATGTCTGCCATCCTCACGCTCATTGCACGTACCTGGGACCAAATCAGCACCGTTGTACATGCCAAGAAGGCTACCATGGGGACGGCCAAGTATGCTTACCAGTTGACCCCTGCCAAATTAACTTTGGAAACTGCCCTATAAGGTCTACGGTGTGCAAATACGATGGGCCTGGACAGGTGAGCTACTGCTGCATGGGACTGATGTGAATAGAAGCAGGACAACCTACCAAAGGTAAAACAAGCCATAGGTATAAATTGTCTCCCGGGGCTTCCCAATGCTCCCTTTCACTGTCCAGTTGGGCTTCCTCTGCAGACAGACTTGCGCGTGCTCAGGGGTGGCTGCAACGCATCCCCTTCCCTCCCCAGTGCACTCTCTACACTCACACTTCCCAAGCTCCCCAATCAACATTTAACTGTCCTCCATTCTCTTCTATCCTAGTCCTATATGGTGGCCAACAAACATATACACACCCCAAATTAGATTAACAAATTAACTATGTCAGTGACTTTCACTGGCAATCCTCCAGTCACTCAAATATTTTTTTCAAATATGCTCTCTCCCAAAGTGGTGAACACTGATAAAATGCCAGGCAGCACTGACAGAGTGTAAGGGGCAGTGAAGATATTCTGGGGTGTGCGACGCTGACCCTCAAAACTCACAGCATGACCTTGGCTGGTAAAATACCGCCTGGTCAGAGAACTCTGCTGAAGAGTCCAGTTGAAAGAACACTTTTCCTAATACCTCATTCATCTATCAAATATTTAGGGGTGCCTACTGCACTCAGAACTTCACACTGAGTTTTCAGTGGAGGAACTCCATCCAAACCTGCTGCCTGGGTAGGAGGAAAGGCTTCAGTGCCTGACCCAAACACAGTGATGGGTCCCCAGCTGTCTAATCAACACCCCACAGGAATACTCCTGGCATTCCCTGCATAGAATCTACCTAATCTTATCTCCTAGGAAAGGAATATATCACACAATGTTTCTGCTATCAATTTCTGAGCCAGATTTGCAAGACATTTCACTCTTCTCTAAATGAGATCCCCAGTGGGCAAAGTCATGTTAGAACCTGAACCAAGGTCCCAGAACCTTAAGAGTGAGGTTTAAAATATATTTTATCTCTTAAGATATGTGTCCTAAGGCATATTTTCTTAGAGACCCTCCATTGCTCACATAGAGGCAGTGCATTCATTATTTTCATTATTCCAGAGCAGGGTTCCTCAACCTTGGTATTAATGTTTGGGACCAGATATATTATTGCAGGATATTTGGGAGCATCCCTGACCTCTAGTAATACTATCCCCTATCCCATTGTGAAAATCAAAAATCTCCACACATGGCCCAATGTCATGAGTTCAGTGGCTGAAAACCAGTATTCTAGAGCAATACTTCCCATCTGAACCTCATTCTCTAGTCAGCTGTAGACCATCTAAAATCCAGAACCACAGCACCAGCAAAGCCCAGGGTTAGCAAACAAGAAAACCAAAGCGTTAAACTACCAAGAAGGTGTATAAGTTTCCGAACAGACAAGATATAGAGACAGGGGTTCTAAATCTAGACACTTTGACAAAGGTCTAGCTTAAGCCCACACTTTGGACTCACCCTGAGTTAATTTTTATGGCAGTATAAAGGCATGAACTTAAAAACATCAGCTTTAGTGACTAACTAGAACCCTCTCTGTTTTTTCTCCTGTCCACCAAAGTCTCACTGTGAGTGTAAGGAGCATTACCACGGCTTTGTACCCGGCGTGGGGTGCAGTATGACTGACGTCTGTGCATCTGACTCCTGTCACAGGAATGCAAACTGCTCCACCATCGCACCAGGCCGAATCAAGTAAGTTTTGGCAGTTTCACCACCTTCTTCTCTCCAAGTGGTGAGAGCAGTGGCCAGTCAACACTGTTTCTCGAAGAGAGGAAATGTGTCTCATCCTGCATCTATCCATCCACCCACCCCCACAGAGCACAATGCAAGGAGCACAGTAGGTACCCAATGAATCTTGTTTAATTGATGCATCATTCAAAAGTGGTTTCCTTTCTAATGACCATTAGAAAGTTCTGAAATACTGACGCGGCTGCTACCCCGGTATGAAGTGGTCAGAGGTTGGGGGAAGGAAGCCACTGCCGCTGGGAAAATGAATGCTGTGATCACAGGGGTTTGACCTTTAATGTATACGTCTGTTTCATCATCCGTGAAACATTGCTTGTTAGTGGTGCAAAACAAGAGCAGGGAAAGCGAGTAAACACTAGTGGGGGTTCCTGGACTCCAGGTTTTAAAAGGAGGGGTTTACTGTGAGTAAAAAGTATTTGTGTGAAAATTTCTGAGGCAGAGGCAGCTGGCGCAGTGGGATGGAGGTGGTGTTTGGAGTTTAAAGACCTGGGTTTGAGTCTTCCGCATGACCTTGGGGAAGGGACACCATTGCTCTGGCCTCAGTTTCTCTAGGTATAAAAGGAGCACAGTGATGTCTCTCTGCTTCATAAGGTTATTGTGAAGATTATATGAGGGAATGTTCTGGAAACTGCTCTACAGCTCTGTATCATGGTGTTATTAGTGGGTGAACTGAGGCTAGACCCCAAGTTTTTCCCAGACCAAGGCTTCTGTTCTGGAGCCACCTTCAGTTCTTTCTGTCATCAGCACCGAGAAGGATCAGACTGCCACCGTAGGCTCAAAGCCATAAAAGACATTGAACCATGGAATTATAAGAGCATCTGTGATTCCTGACCACCTTGTAGCTTCCTTTCACAGTTGGGTTTTGAATGTGTGGGTGTCCCCTGATAGGTCAGCATGTCCTATCTGGGCAAATAAGTAAATCAACACTCACTGAGCATAACGTGGAAAGAGCTTGGGTGTCAGAACCTCTGGGTTCAGATCACAGCTCTGCCACATACCTTAACCTTGCTGAAGGAGGGATATCGTGAGGATATCATGAGGTTACATCATCAATCTCTGAGCAGAGCCTGGCACATGGAAATCACTCCACAGATGTGCGCGCGCACACAGACACACCCCTGCTGTGGGGATAGTCACATATGCACCCAGCACACACAGAACACAAGCACGCCCTCTTTCAACATAGATTCTGGTAACACTGACGACCAAAGAAGCCAGCTTGCACACTTCCAACCTTCCTCTGAGAAACTTGAGTAGAATACGCCGAACACTTTCCTTTGCGTTTGAGGAGATAAAATTGAAAACATAAAACTAATGAACATTAGAGTAATATAAACTGTATTAAAACTTTTGTTTAGAATGTCAGCGGAACTGGCCATGGCTTTAGGGGTATGTGTGTCACTTACAAACCTCCCTGATCCTCCCTGCCCGTCACCCCCTGCCAAATAATGGCCTGTCTTCAGCAGGAAAGAGGCTTAGGGTAAAGGCTGGCTAAGTTACTTTGATAAAATATGGGGCCCTCAGCAAGTCAGGTAATTTAGTTCACCTCAGACAAAGATTTATTTTGTTTATGCTTCCTCAAGATGGCAATCTGTTTATGTAAAATATTCAAAATCACACTGCATTAGCAATTAGCATCAAAGAACACCCAATAAAGAAGAATGGGCTCAAATTCGAACTCCCCTATTCACCAGTGGGGTGACCTCAGATAAGTCACGTGCATTCTGACTCACAGTTACAGCTGTTTTATTTATTTATTTATTTATTTATTATTTATTTATTTATTTATTATTTATTTATTTATTTATTTATTTTTATTGGGGGGGTAAAACTCTCACAACTTTGTTTTTTTTTAATTTTTAACTACCATTTATATTCAATATTATTTTGTATTGTTTTCAGGTGTGCAGCATAGGGGTTCGACAATCATATGCTTTACAAAGTGATCCCCCCCATATTTCCAGTACCCACCTGGCACCATACACAGTTATTACAGTGTTATTCGCTATGTTTGCTAGGCTATACTTTACATCCCCATGAATATTGTGTGACTACCAGTTTGTGCTCTCAACCCCTTCACCTTTTTCACTCAACCCCACAATCCCCTCCCCCTCTGGCATCCATCAGTCTGTTCTCTGTTTCTATGAATCTGTTCCTGTTTTATTTGTTTGTTTATATTGTTCTTTAGATTTCACATATAAGTAAAATTATATGGTATTTGTCTTTCTCTGACTGACTTGTTTTACTTAGTATAATACCCTCTAGGTCCATCCATGCTGTTGCAAATAGCAAGATTTCATTCTTTTTATGGCCAAAATGATATTCCACTGCATATATGTACCACGGCTTTTTTATCCTCTTGTCTGTTGATAGGCACTCAGGTTGCTTCCATTTGTTGGCTATTGTAAATAACATTGCAATGAACATAGAGGTGTATATGTTCTTTCAAATTAGTGTTTTGTGTTCCTTTGGCTATATACCCAGAAGTGGAATCGGTGAATCATAAGACAGTTCCATTTTTAATTTTTTGAGGACCCTTCACACTGTTTTCCATAGTGGCTGCACCAATCTGCATTACCACCAACGGTGCACGAGGGTTTGGCTTAGGAGTGTTTGTAAAGCTTTAAGACAGCCTAAAAGCTTTATACCTAATAAAGAACCAATTTATTAAAAAGGCAATGTTGTGAATGTGCCATAGCCCAACTGAGAATATTTAAGTCAGAAAATGATCTCATGAAGTCTCAGACTTCAGACAGATACTTTAAATAAAAATTTAAAAAGATTTATGTCTCATACATTCCATTCAGCACTGAGGTCATTAAAATACCATTCTTAGAAAAAACAAGTCAAGTCACTTTACACAAAACAGATCATTGGCCTCATAACAACTTAGGGAACTTTTAGAGAGAAACATACTTAATGGTTTGTAAAGGTTACTTGTCTAGCTATTAACAATTGTCTTCAAATGAAATTTATGTAATTTAGAGCAGGATTAATGTCCAACAATGACTACCGTAGCACTTCCAATCCCCCGCTTGGCCTAAAATTCACCGTCTTGTGGCACAGTACTTGCAAAAAAAGTTGATGTTTAAGTAGGAAATTATTATTTGATGATATTAAGCAGACTATCATTCCATGTGGTTGGAATGATAATGATAGTGATTTCCTGTAATGAGATTTCTCAGCCTCAGCACTGTTGACATTTGGGGCCAGGTAACTCTTTGTAGTAGGTGCATTGTAGGATGTCTAGCAGCATCCCTGACCTCTACTTACTATTGAGAGATGCCAGTAGCCCTTTCGCCCTAGCTGTGACAACTAAAAACATCTCCAGATGTTGCCAAATGTCCCCTTTGGGGGGAGGGTGGCGCAAAATTGCCCGTAGTTGAGAGTGACTGCTCTATAAAAACTCTGAAAATTCAGAAAATTTGTCTGGCTGGGAAACTCATATGTATCCTTCTAGAATTATCTTAAATGTTACTTTCTCCTGGAACCTGCTCCATATTTCTCCAGGCAGAATTAGTCTTTTCCTCTTCCATACCCCATAGCGTCATAGTCAAGCTTCTCTCATGACTTATCTATAGAACTTAAGTTATGTTTACAGACTTGTCCTTCTATAGCCCAGTCTCTCCACATGACTGCTGTGATCACCATTGTCTAAATCATCAACGCCATCATTGTTTCCCAAGTGTTGAGCTTTTTCTATGTGTCTGCTACTGTTCTAGCTTTTTTCATGCATTATCTCTTCTTTTGACAGCCCACAAGGCATTATTAAACTTATTTCATGGGTAAGGTAACTGGGACTTGGAATGTTAAGTGGCTGTATCATGTTGCTATAAATTACTTGTTTTCAGGTCCATCTCCAGCATGTGAGACACTAAAAGGGCAAGGTATCTGTGATTATTGCTTTTCGTCATCGTCAGCAGCCGTCCGTCTCGAGAGACGATGGTGTAGCTTCTTAAGAGTCTATCTGCACCGCCGAGAATGGTTGTGCAGTCCGACTCGGGAGTGACACGGTATCTGTCTCCTCCCGTGTTGAATCGACATCTTGCGATGACGCTGGAGTGTCCTCTCCAGTGAAGCTGAAGCTACAAAGCCTGGGCAGGGTGATATGGAGGGTCTGCTGTTGCCCATGCAGCAGACCCCCCCTCTCTTCGCAGCTGAAGGGTCCAAGGGAAAGACGGAGTCAATACAGCTTGGCTTCAGGTGCGCCGCAGGAGTTGCCGGTGTTGACTACAACGTCAAACCGCCTTAGGGACTCCGGCTCCGGATTTTCTGTCGGGGTTTACTCCCTTAGCCTTTCCCCTGAAGAGGTATGCCGCAAGGCAGCGGAGGTTTTTTGGAGTCAGAGTTTTCCTTCTCTGATGTGCCCTGACTGGAAGATCGAACCAGCGACACTTAGCTCGCAGGCCGACGCTCAATCCACTGAGCCAAACCAGCCAGGGTTAACCTTCTTAATTCAAGGTTCCTAGAATTAAGGAGGTTCTTAGAAAATAGTTCAATAGCTGGGCACTGTCCTAGGTGCTAAGATACAGTAAGACAACAGGTGGGATCCAGGTCCTAGGAGAGCTGCCCATCTAGCTGAGGAGACAACACCTGCAGAGGCAATGTTGGTGGAAAGCGTTGTGACAGAGGTATGGCCAGGATGCTCCTGTCAGGGGAGAGTCAGGAGGTCAGATAGAGCTACCTAGAGCAGGTCACACCTGAGCTGTAAGGTGGGGCTGGGAGCACATTCCTGGCAGGGTACATGGTCTGGGAAGGGCATCATTTTTTAAAAGAAGTTTGGTGGAGCTGGAATTTGAAGTGAATGGCAGGATCCCCTTGGGCAGCCTGACACGCCATGATAAGCATTTATATCTTACCTGTAGGTGATGAGAGTCCTGAGAATTTTAAGCACAGAGATGCCAGAGTTCTCTCTTGCAGAGACCACACAGGGGGTTGTGTGAGGATTGATTTGAGGGGAGGAAAACTAAGGGTAGAAAGACCAGTCAAGAAGTCATTGCAGCAATCCAAGCAAAGGGTGCTGAGACTCTGAAATATTTGTTCAGCAAACTTGTTGAAAATACATCTATTTACCATGAGACCATATTGAAAAACACAACTGGGTTAATGGGTGTATAACTGTTCTGTGGAATACTCTTCTAGGCATCAGTTATATCTGTGGTGTGGTTATGACCATAGCACCCCTGCACAAATCTTCTCTGTGATCTTTCCTACTTCATCTTTGGTTCCTCACTTACCTCTAGGGTCCTTCCTAAGCACCTTGCCAATTTCAGCCTGCTGTCAACTAACCTTTGCCGAGTGGTGTGCTAGAGTCAGGGCTTCCTGATTCCCCAGAGCTGATTGTTCAATTCTCAGGAGTTTTGCAGGCTGGTTGGCATCATGTTAGTAGTTTGAGATTAACCAAGAGTGGGGTATGAAGCATGGAAATTGGCAAATAGTGTGCTGGTCATTCAACATTTACCAGCTCACCACAGCTAGTGCATCATTAAATGCGTCTTCAATTCCCTTTCTCTTTTAGGATACCTAACTAATGTCCAAAATTACTTCGACTTTCATTGTTTATATATTTATTTTAAATCAATGACTACTTATTGCACAATGATTAAATAAGTACCTCCTATGGACCACATCCTGTGCTAGATCCTGGGGTTACAACGGTGCATTAATACATACATAGCCCTTGCCCTCACTGTTCTCAAACTAGATGGGAGTCAAATAGCCACACAGTTAGGATAGAATTGCAACTGTCCCTTGTGGTACATAAAGGAGCTATATGGTACCATGAGAGGACACACTAAGGCGGACCTGATCTACAATGGGGGGTTGGGAGGGGACGGGCAATCGAGGAATACTTCCCTAAGAAAGGTAAAGTTGAGCAAAGATCTCAGCTAGGAGGGACACAGAGGGGAAGAGTTTTCTAAGAAGATCAATAGCTCTGAATCTTTCCTGGAGGCTGACATCAGTAGCTTGTTCTTCTGATTCACTGGTCCTATGGTGGGCCCTAGACTCTGTATTTATAGTAAGTACTCCAAGCGAGTCTGAGGTACATGGACTCTTGATCACACTTTGAAAAATACTGAGACAGAGTATACAAAGGCATCTAGTGTTTATACATATGCATAATTTATTAAATATGCATTCCTGTGGGCCTACCCTATGTCAGGCACTGCTGTAGGAGTGCTCACTTGTGCTGTGCCTCTCCTCTCCTGGCCTTGTCGCTGGCCAACCCTGGGCATCACTTTCCCCATCGTTGCAGAAAAGGATGCAGCTAAGGGAGCTGGACTGCAGGATCTCACCACCCAATGACTCTGTGACCCTGAGAATGTGTTTTTACCCTCTGTGTAGATGCACTTGCCGGAAAGGTTACGTGGGCAATGGCTTAACGTGTTATGGAAACATCATGGAGAGACTCAGAGAATTAGACACCGAACCCGGAGGAAAATGGCAAGGAAGACTGACCTCTTTCATCTTGCTCCTGGGTATGCAGCTATGGGGGCAGATTCCACATAAAAGGCAGACCTCTTCCAGGCAAGGGCAACTGCAAGACACAATCATTCAAAAGGAGGTGGGCAGGCTAGGCAAGGCTGTGACTTGGAATCAGCCATTGTAGGAAGGGCCATGCAGGCAGGAAGGAAAGAACAGGCAGCTGGTCCCAAAGAGAGAGGGGTTAGTGCCCGGAGGCCCAGCAATGTAACAATTAAGAGACAGAGGGCTGGGTCACCACAGATGAACAAGTCTGCAACAACACTGAGACAGGGTAACTACTAGTATGAATATGGAGGCCATCCTTTTTCCCTTGACCTTATGAGCCCTTCGGGTATGAAACAAGGTTGGCAGGTAATACTGGCCAGAGAGTGACTGAGCCCCTGAGTCAGTATCTGTGTTCCTCAGTGGAGGTGCTGTTTGAATTTTGAGAATAACTTTGATTGTGTGCGACCATCTCACATCTTGCTGGATATTTAGCATCATTGCCCCCCACCCACCTGCCGTCTGTACTGACACGTTCTCCACGAGCCGCCCCCGGAAGGGTGATAGCGCAAAATACTCTCCTTCATTTCCAAATGCCCTCTAGGTCATTAAGAATCAAATATGATAGCTGATTGCCACCTTAGACAAGACTTTCAATAAAACACAACTATAGCCAATAAACAGAAAATAAAACATATTTGACCAATCAACAGAAGCCTTCAAGTCACACAAAATGATTTCCAAGAAAGAGCACAGAGAGAGAAATGTCCTACGTGGGTCAGTGCCATGTTCCTGGCATAAATCTTTACATACATTCTGCATAAAAGTCCTGTTCCTTCCAAGGCATTGTAAGGGGATTCAGGCATTACTGGCATGTCTCAGGGCTCTGGGGCAGTCTGCCAGGCTCCTCACAGTCTTCCACAAAAGTCTCCTAAAATGTCAAACAAGGGCAGGCTGGAGTGACAGTGTCCTTTTCAGACTAGGCCCTCCAACGTTTCCCTGGACAGAATTCAGGTGCCCTCTCATCTGTCCCATTTGTAAAGTGCTAGCCCACATATTGCCTCCTGTGTGAGGGCGCAGCTTCCCCAGCGGCATGGAGACACCACCAGCCATGGAACTTGCTGGATGAAAAGGCAGAGCCCTTTGATTAAAAAAATATTAACCTTTTTAAGATGACAAGATCAGAGCAGTAACCAAGCATGAGGCTCTTCTGAGCTGGTTCCGATGGAACCAGGGCTTTCTTTGTTCACTGACATGGTGACAGCCCAGGGAGTCAGGCCCAGGGTCAGGGACCTGCTGGGTGTGCTTGTCTGATGATTTGGTCACATGACCCTCACAGAACGTCTCATCTCATCCCATGGTGTCCTTACAGCCAAGACTGTGGCTGCAGAGAAAACCACACCATTATGAGGGACCTTTGGGGGCCTTATATTCTTAGACAGCTTCCCCGTTTACAAAGGGCCCACGCATGACACTGAGGACAGAGAAGCTTTGAGTCAAGGGTCTACATGGACCACAGGCGCCGTCACCTGATTGTACTCCGCATGTGCTACTGACCCACTTGTGTTTTCTTTGTGTGTTTCGACTTCTTAGACAAAGTCTACGCCTGGCCGCTCAGTAACCTGGGACCCTTCACTGTGCTGGTGCCAACAGACAAGGGACTGAGAGGATTCAATGTAAGTATTTAAGAGAAACCTACACCAAGAGACTGATGCAAAAAAAATAATAATAATAACAAAAAAATATCTTAGTAAGTAGCACCTTCTTTTACTTAAAGCAGGAAACCCCCATTAAAATCAAACCTGCTGGTGATAAGGATGGTGATGTTTTGGTAAACTTCTTTTAGTGAACTATCATATCTTGACAGAAACTACACAAATGGTGAGGACAAAACTCAATGAATTGTCCCAAAGTGAATGCACTTGTATGTCCAACAAGACCCTTACCAGCTGCCTTCGAGACCCCTGAGGCCCCTTCCAGTCATTATTCCTTCAAGGGTAATCACTGGGGGTTCTTAACTATTGTCATGTGATAAATAAGATTTGCATAGTGCAAACCTGCTCACTTCCTACAGGAAGAACTAAATCAGTGCATTAGCTAGGTATTTATTTCTTAAAAATTATAAGTAGTAACAGTGACAGGGGAACGTAGAAATTTTTAGTCATCCATATGAGCAGCTGTTGTCTGTGACAATGTCATCCACTGGGAATGACACTCATAGTGCCTGGTGGAGGTGTCCCATCGCAATGGTAACAAATAGTTAGATTTGGTTTAATGTAGATAATGGGCATATTGATTTGTATAAAATTGGTTTATCTTACTCTAAGATGTTTTGTGATCATTTTTGCTGCATTGAATAAAAACCCAGTAAATTCCAGTCTCTTTGATCCTAATATGCCACCAACATTAATCTGTGTGAGATGAATCTGTCATTAAGCTTCAGAGATGCCCTCTCTTCTCTCCTGTTGGGGAGAACTGGTAAAGATTGCATGCCTCTGGCCTGGGCCCTTCACATGTGGTCTCTTGTTTAATACACGGGTTCAGTTTACACAAAGTTAATTTTTAAAAAATCTCTGTTGGTTAATTGTTGATGATATCCTGAAAAATGTAGATTTGGTCCAATGGACTTCAAAAATCTTAATTTTACTGTTCAAAAGCTCCTTCCAACAATGGAGACTAAAGCAACAGGCTCTCTTTTCTTAGGTAAAGGAACTTCTGATGAATACTAAGGCTACTCAGTACTTTGTAAAACTCCACGTAATTGCTGGGCAGATGAACACCGAGCGTATGAATAACACAGACACATTCTATACCTTGACGGGAAGGTCGGGGGAAATCTTCAGTGGTGATAAGGTAAGGGTTTCTCTAATGTTCACTCCCAGAACAAAACTGTCACTGAGTCAGTGCCCGCAGCTGGCTCTCTCTGTTTGTCAAAGAACTTCCCTACATAGGAAGAAGTGAAGAGCCGCACCAGAAAGGGTCATGTAGGAGGGGGCAGACTGTTACAAAGAGGGGATTATGAAGTGTTTGATTTCCAAGGTAACCATCATTGAACTGCCAGCAGGAAGGAGAAACTTTGCAGTCAACCAGTTCCCTGGAAATATCAGACCAAAGCCAGATCAGCCTTCTTCTTAAAAGGAAAAAGATTATGTCTGTTTTAGATTGCTGGAGTTTATCCATTCTCTCCAGCATAACATTCCATCCTTCCTAGTGCCATTAGTTCTGTTTTGTTTTTCAAAGAAAACTATCTCCACCCTTTTATAAATAGCTCGACTTGTGACTTTGCTGAGGTACATGTGATTAATTGACAGAATAGGTGCATGCGTTATGAACCATACAGTTACATTTCACTAAATATCAATAGTTGATAGATGATTGAACACTTACTCTATGCAAAGTACTAGGGTAAATCTTTATTTATGCTAGGTAAGATTCACAGCAACCCTGCGAAGGACATTTTGCCAGAACCAGGATTCAAATCAGGTCTGCCAGACAGCAAAACCTGATCCCTTAGCCAGTATGTAGTATTGTGTGTGTGAGGATGGATGGGGGGGGGGGGGGGAGTTGGGGGGTGGTGGAAGGAGGGAAAGAAGGAAAGAGAGATGAAGATGTGGCTTTCTTTCTCCCAAGGACATACATGCATTCATTCATCCATTCATTCATCAAATATTTACCAAGTCTGTAACTTATAGGAGCTACTTGGGAGGAAGAAGGAATTAGCTTTTGTTATTCACTCAACAAATATTTTTTTATTGCGTGTCTTCTCTACACAAGGCACTAAAATACAATAGGTGATGTGCTCTGGCTGGGTGGCTCAGCTGGTTGGAGCATTGTCCCATACACCAAAATGTTGTGGGTTTGGTTCCTGGTCAGGGCACGTGCCTAGATTGCATGTTCGATCCCCGTTTGGGGTGTGTATGGGAAGCAGCCTATTGTTTGATATCTCTTTCTCTAAAAGCAGTAAATATATCCTTGGGTGAGGAGGAAGGAACGAACGAACGAATGAACAAATGAATGAATGAAGGAATGAAGGAAGGAAAAATAGATGAAGTGTTTATACTAAATTGAATAGTTTTGCCCTTTTAGAGATTGTAGACTACTGAGAGAGAATTTTAATGCCTTATTCACGTTTAATGTGATAGTCATCAGTGATTTCACAAGCTATCTTATTTGATCTTAATGAAACCCCCATGAAGTCAGTCCAGCAGATACCATCATCCCCATTTTAAGTGACTTACCCAAGAACACAAAGCCAATAAATGGCCAAACCTAAGAAATAGGGACTTCTGATTTTAGTCCAGTGCTCACTCCTTCAAGGCCACCACACTAATTTTACTTTATTTTCCTTTGGTATTATAGGACAATCAACTAAAGCTTAAATTGTATGGAGGCAAAAGGAAGGTAGAAATTATAGAGGGGAACATAATTGCTTACAATGGGCTCCTGCACATTCTTGACAGAGTCATGGACAAGTTGGCGCCCACATTTGAGAGCAACACAGAGGTGAGATATTTCAGCTAATGGTGACATCAACCCAAGTTCATCCTCCTTTGTCCCATACAGAGTCACACCCAAAAAGAAAATGCATGCCAGCATATACACTTGTCCTTCATTTGTGCTAGGACCCCAACCACAGGAAAGATGGGATCATTTGTCTGTTTTGAACATAATTCTGGATACTTCTGCAGAGAGAAAGACATACTGTCGGTGTAGAAAAGACCTTGATTTTGTGTCCTCTTTTAGGGCCACATCTGAGAATTCAGTCCAGTGACCAGTGAAAATTAATCTCTCATGCTTTATGGAGGAGGGCAATCTCACTTCAATAACATTTGTCCCCCCTGATCTATTTGATGATGACTGAAAGCTATTTCAGAATGTGCAAGTCTAAACTACTGTTTCAAAAACAGCAGAAAACATTTGTACAATGTTGACAAGTTCTTTCTCTTTTCATCTATCCACATTTACACATAAACTTTGTCAACAGTCTTTTAACGTTAGGGTGTCTACTAAACCACCCTTTTTTTTTTTACTAATTTTTTTTAAATGCCTCTCTTTAGAAAACCATAATGACGATGCTACAACCAAGATACAACAAGTTTAGATCTTTGTTAGAGGTATGTGCTTTTCATGAATTTATGGGAAACTATTTATGCCCAGCCTTTGTAAAATTAGTAGATGTGTCGCTTATAAATATTTTTGAGGACTTAACTATTTGTCTGAGATAGTTACAGATATAAAATTTTACTTCTTAAATGCAGAAAACCAACATGGGACATGCCTTAGATGGGGATGGAGCTGGTGGGCCATACACCGTTTTTGTTCCAAGCAACGCAGCCCTGAATAACATGAAGGACGGCACTCTCGAGTACCTCCTCTCTCCAGAGGTATTGTGTCCTACTTACTCTGATGGTATCATGTCAACGTCACTGCCTCAGTCTGTGTCCATACAGGCTTTTTCTAAACTAGGCATGGCAAAAAAAAGCGGCACACATATCACTACCTATCCTCCCACAACCAAGGCAGGCATCATTAATCAATCACAATTCTCTGGAACTAAGCCTGGTGTTTCAATGGCTTAATTCTCCTCAACGGAATTCCAAGCAGTTGTGACCAATCAGATGAGGCATAGGAAATAACATCTATTTGCATCCACAGATACAAATGGTTGGTTTGATTAGTCCCTGTCTCTTCTAATATTTCTCAGTAGCTAAATCAATACTTTAAGTTCTCTATAACTCTAAAACCATCTAGAAAATGAAGTCTATAAACTAGGTCATTCTGGGCTAGGTCTAAGCTAAATTTAAAAGGCATAAATGTCTTTTATTTTAGATGATCCAGCCTTACCTTTTTATTGCTTTCATCTATCTCCACTATAACCTTCTCTTTGTAAACCATAAATCTTCAATTCCCTCACAATCTTCTCTAGAAAAAGTGTTGTGTTTTTTGGTTTTTTTTTTTTTTCATCCTTCACACTAAGGTGTAAATGACTGAGGCATTTAAAGTGTTTCCTCTCCTGGGAATAACAGCCTTAAAGTGAAGAGAATAGCTAACTATGGAATTTGGTTCATTAGAATGTCAAATGGTGAAAGGGCCACAGCCATTTCGTCAATGGGCAAGACTACCTATGACCTCCTATAGATTATACAGAAGGGAGGATCCAGATATTTTAGGTTAATTATTCCCAAACTTTAATATGCTTAGGAATCACCTATGGGCTTGTTTACTAGGCATATTCCAGAACCTTTCCCCAAGCATTCTGACTTAATGGTACTAGAATAAGGCCCCAAAAATAGACATTTTAGTACACACCAGCTTTAACTCAGGTAGCCCAAGCCACACTCCTTCTGGAACCCTGAAACTTGTTGTGTATATGGTTTAGAGGTTCACATGGATGCATCCCTTTTTGGACTATTTCCAGTACTGAACAGATATCTTAGTTTCAGAAAACTTTGGACTAAAAAGATATGCATCGAGGAGATAAATTCAAAGGTAATCTCCCTCCCATTGCAAACAGATGTTCAACATATTAAAGGATTTGCTACAGGTTTTCATTTAAAATGCTATATTTCCCAATGTCTTAAAAATAGGATCTTATTTTAAACGTATGATTCATGCTCAAATTTTCTAAAACACAGCTATTGGGGGGGAGGGGGGGACTGTTATACCGCTCTTTAGAACTCATACTTATACCTACCTAATTTTAAAGCTAAAAAAAAAAAAAAAGAACATTGCTCCCCTGGGAGATTATTAAAATTCTGAGATTATATGTCTTCTCTGAGTGCATGAGCTTCTGATACAGATTTTTTTTTATAATAAAGGACTTCTCAGACACCTAATCAGAATCTAGAATAGAAAGGAAAAAAAAATCAACCTCCCTGATTTTGCATCAAGCACCTTTGCTCAGAAAGCTCTTCTCTTCCTCCTCCCTCCTAACCTCTTCCAGCAGTGTCTGGAGCTGTCTCCCTCGGGCTCTCCAGAGTAGACAGTATGTATCTCTCCCCAGCTTCATTCACTGAGATCACATTGGTAGCTTGAAATCAGCCTGTGGTGATTTACACCATAGAAATTGTCCAGCCCTATAAATCATGGCTTATTTTTCCCCATAGAAATGATTTACTAACACACCACTGCTCCTGCCTCTCCATCTTGTTTCTCTCAAAGGCAGTATTTTTCTTCCTGCAAAGAACATAAAACTTCAAGTCTGTTTGTCCTCAGTCGTAGCCTGTTTTTCCACTTTAATCTCTAGGCGAGAAATAGAACAACCACTTTTGCTTCTTTCTCGAGCGCAGAGCCTGTGTGGGTTAAAATTTCTCAGCCTATTGGAAGCTCATGCTGTCTCAAGTCATCTTAATAGCATCCTTTAGTTGTTTCTTCTGAGAAGAACCTCAGCTGGAGACAGTGAAATTTCCATCAACTATACCAATAAAATGGAAAACAAACTGATCTCATTAGAACAGCGGTTTATAATTCTCATTTGGGGTACCATGTTTCCTTTCCAGTATATCTTTCTACTCCCTGAAAAAAAAATTTTTTCAGTCTCAAAACCATCCCACCCCCACAAAGACCACAGCTACGGATTATAAGCCCCAGTTTATGACTTCATCACTGAACCGGACAGAAATAAAAGCAAAAGGTGCAGAGACTGACCCTTGCCAATTCTCAAATACCTTGAAAGCTAAATGGGACAAAGGGAAGTGGATTTACAGAATTCAAGGTCATGCAATTGGGTAGAAAACTCTCTGTCTCTGGCGCCAAAAGGTTTGGTTTTGGGCTGTTATTGTTGCTGCTGTTGTTACCTGAAACAGCTGGGAGGAAGTGTATGGTCTCAGAAGGGAAAGAATACACTTCACCAAAAGACTCTTCTGCAGCAACAGCTCCTGGAAGCACAACCTGTCAATAGGAGTCGTACTGGATTGAATTCTAATGGGACGGTGAGCCCCAGCCGAGTAAGGCAGCAGGCACACATAGTGGCGGGGGTGATGCTGATTCATGCGTTTGTCCCTTTAATTCTCCTTTTCTTGTAAAAAGGATCCAACACCGATTAATTCTTGAGGCTTTAGAAGTGGATTACCCAATTGATAAAGTCCTCCGTATAGAATTAGAGGGCTGGAAGGAGTCCATACAAGTCCCTTTGTTTTTCAGGTAAAGCTGAGACTCAAGGAGTTCATTAGCTTGCTCAAGGTCACACAGAAGCAGAAGCAGGATTAAAACTCAGGATCGTGAGATCCAGCTCAGTGCTGCATAAATGTTTATGCAGGGCCTGCCATGTGCTCCATGCTGTGCTGGATGGGGACATAGTGATTAATAAGCTAGACGGACCCAGTTCCTGCCTTCTGGGAGTTTGCAGTCCAGTTTGGTCTGACATTTTCCCCAGTGGTCCCCACTTTTTTTCACCCCTTCTGCCACTGAGCATCCAAACTTTTAATAGCATTGCTTCTGCCTTCAAGTCTCACTTCTGGGTACCATAAGTAGCATAAAGGGGAAGTTCAAACCCAGTGGCTAAGTGAGCCGCCAAGGCCACATAGTAGCAGAACTGGTACTGCCGATGGTAGTCAATTTCAACACTCTTTTTGGTAACCGTGCCCTGCACATAACGCTATTTACTTACAGATACGGTAGCCATATAACTTGTCATTTACACCAGGACAATTTTGAAAGTGATTGGGGGTGCCGGGACAATGAGCATTGTACCAGACAAACCACGATAAGTGGTCACTCTATTTACAGGTAACTCCCTTGGCATAAGGACCAAGGCCAAGTGCAGAGAGGAGTCTGAGTAAATGGAACTCAGACTCAGTAGGGCTTTCTTTTGATCTGGGCCCTCACAGTGTTGAAACATGTCCCTAGAATGGTCAGCCTCTTGGGCATTACTACGATCTTGATTTGTAACCGTTCACCTAGTAACCATGGCTGTACCACTTAAGAAGCAGATGGAAGGGTTGTGAAGCCTCTAACTCCCAGCTTCAGCTTAGCTGGGAGAATATGCAACATCCTACAACAGACCACCACCACCCCCACAGCCTTCTTCCCCCAAAGAGAGTGACCCCTGGGCTCCTTCTCCAGGACTCCCTTACGGGCACTGCTCATTCTGTTTATAGTCCCAAGGCCCTCTTTTTTCTCCGCCATTGCTTCCATTTTCTGAAGCATGACAAATCTTTAGTAAGGGCTTTGCGGGAGAAATGCCCATGTACCACGGGAGCTCAGAAGGGCAAGTGTCCCGACCAGGTGATCCAAACAAGGACTGTCTACTTCTCAGTAAGTGGTGATGGTGTGAGTGAAACAGAATCATAAACTAAGGCTGTAGTAGAAAATCCAGAAGGTAGCCTTTGACATTCAAAGAGGTCATGGGGCAGAGTGACTGAGAGCTTGGGCTAATTCTTAGGCTTATGTCCTAAGTTAGCTTTGTGACCTTGGACATGTCTTTAAAATTCAGTGTTATCAGACATGGAATTAGTTGATAGTAGTCCCTACCTCACAGGTCTGTTGGGGGGATTGAAGGAAATGTGCACCTAATATTTTCAGAACAGCTCTTGCCAGAGCATAAATTTGGTAAATGTTAGCTATTTGGCAGATGGGATTTTTCTCAACATGGACTTCCCAATAGAGATTGTGGGCAACTTATTCTTCTTGACTAAGTGTCCAAAGTCATTTGAGGTGGTTCCCACAAGAGGGGAGAGGGTGCTCTGTTTTCTTCATTGACTAAAGAAGTATTTTAATTCCTTTGCAGGGATCTTGGAAGCTCCAGGAACTCATCAGATACCACATTGTCCCCTCTACCGAGGTTGGCCCCATTTTTTCTGGCTCTTTTCCCCACTGCTTTCAAAATACCTAACCTAGTCTTAAGTTGCAATATTTGACGCTAGGAAATAGGTGACCTTTTTCTGTAGTTCCAAGCGTACCCTTAGCTATGAATGATGAGCCTTCTATCAAAGATATCTCCAAAGCCACAAAAATGCGTGACATCAAAGCTCTCATTATTTATTTCATAAATTCGCAAGCTGTTTTTTCCAATGAGGACTTGATGGAAGCAGGACTCTGTGTGCTGCTATAAATGTCTCTGTCTGCTGTTCTCGTTGCAGCTTGAAGTGGCCACCCTCACTTCGACCCTTCGCATTAGGAGCATGGCCAACCAGATCATACAATTTAACACGACCGACAACGTAGGTGAAAATTCTACCACTGGTTTTGTGATTTGTGTGCATTTTTGCTTTTCTTATGATTATTCTGCCGGTTATCCTACCTCTCCACTAATTCAGAGGCTTAAAATCCTTATGATTATTTCATTCATTTGTTGCCTTTTTTCAGCAAAATCCTGCTGAGCAGCTACATTTGTGAGAGTCTGAACTAGATGCCAAGGATAAAGCAGAGAAAAAGACAGGCTTCCATCCCAACAAAGAAAAGAGACTTGAAACAACTAATTAGCAACCAGTGAATCCTTTAATTACACTTGTAGTCAGTGCCACCAAGTAGAAGTTAAGAGGACTGAGAAAACATGCAACAGAAGGAGTCTGAGCAAGCCTAGGACTCCAAAGGTCCTTAGTGAGAAGGCGATGCTTTGGCCAAGGTTCAAAGGATGAGTAGAATGAACTTGGGTAGAGATGAGTAGAAGAGAGTTCTAGCCAGAAGGAAGAGTATGTACAAAGGCCCTGAGGTAGGAGGCACTACTAATTTAAGAAACTCAAAGAAGGCAGCATTATTCAATGAACTCCTTGGGGTTGTAATATCAGCAAAACTCTGGCAGCGTAGTGATTATGTCTCCTGTTGACTCATTGTTGATGATGATGATGAACGACCACTCATCCTTTCAACAAATATTTATTGAGTGCTTACTTTGTGCCAGATACCATTTTAGGTCCTGAAAGTAAACCAATGAGCGTACAACAGCCTTGGTTGTGTGGAATTTTCATTCTAGTAAATAGGAGGACAGACAATAAGCAAATAAATAAAATATGCCACATATTATAGAATAAGAAGTGCTAAATGAAAAGCAGCAAAGCAAGGAAGGGGACTAGAAAGCAGGAAAGGGGCTGACATTTTAGATACACTGCCCAAGAAATCCTCAAGGAGAGGAAAACATATGAGCAAAGACCTGAATGAAATTAAGGGAGAAGCAGTGTGACTTTTTGGAAAACAACACCCCAGAGAGAGGGAACAGTAAGCGTGAAGGCACGAAGCAGGGAGTGTGCCTAGTCTGCTTGAGCAACAGCAAGGTCAGAGGGAGTGGAAGGGAGAGAGGATAGAGAGGAGGCCAAGACAGTAACAAGGAGAAGAAGAGGTGGGGTCAGGGCATGCAGGACCTAAGAATTCAAGGTAAGAACATAGGCTCTTCCTACGAATGAGATGAAGAGCCTTCAGAGGATTTTGAGCAGTGGAATGATGTGATCAAACATACATTCTGAGAGACGGGCTAGGAGGCAATTGAAAAGAACGATGGTGACTCCGACAAGGGTGATAGCAGGAAGGTAATAAGAAGTGGTTGAATCCTGAAGGTATTCTGAAGGTAGACTTACCAAAATGTGCTGACGGGTTGGCTGGGGAATAAAGAAAGAGGAAGTCAAGGATGAGCCCCACACTTTTGACTGGAGCAGCCATTAGTAATGCAGTTAGAGCAGATTTGGGGATAAATGTGAAGACCAGAATTTTTCACTCATTTGTCCATTCTCTGCTACCTTCTCTACAACATCAGCAGGAATTGGTCTGGGTTTGTTCACTGACATATATCACAGGGCCAATAAATGCATCTGAATGAATGGATCACCACAGAGAGGTCAACTAATTTGCCCAAGGTGTCATAGCAACTATACTGTAGAGCTGGAATAGTTATACCTCTTCTCCAGTGTGGCACCTGTAAAGACCATTTCTGCAAGGACATCCTTGCCTGGCATCAGTCAAGAGTTCATTTAACAGATTCATCTCTCCCTGACAGCCAAGCCCTTCCAGTAGCCATCTTCCACTCACTGAAAAGTCAAGTGAAGTTGAAGGTCTCCAGTGAGGTCGCCACCATTCAGACCTGCCAGGGGACCACTGGTGTCCCTGCAGTACAGAAGAAAAGATGTCATTGCTTCTCTCCAGGGGCAGATTCTGGCAAATGATGTGGCAATGGAAGAACTTGAGGTCGCTGCCAAAAATGGCCAGATTTATACGCTGAGTGGAGTTCTAATTCCTCCCTCCATCATCCCAATTTTGCCCCACCGATGTGATGGAACAAAGAGAGAGCTGCAACAGGTAAGAAAACTGGAAAAGTAAATTCGGTCCCTAAACAGCCCCACCAAGCCAACAACATTCCTAGTTCTCCCAGTTCTGAGGAGCCTCATCTCAGGGGAATTTCTGTCTTCACGAAGAGGCAGGCATGAACAAAGTTTCCTTTGAGGGGATTTCCACACTGATAGATGCTGCCCGGGTATATTAAGTTTTATAAAGCTGTTATAACAAATTACTACAAACTGAATGGCTTAAAGCAACAGAGGTTTATCTTCTCACACCTCTGGAGGCCAGAGTCTGAAATCAAAGTATTTGCAGAACCATGCTCCATCTGAAGGTTTGGATATGTGGGGGAAGGAGGTTCTTTCTTGCTTCTTCCAGCTTTTGGTGCCTCCCAGAGATCCTTGGCATTCCTTGGCTTGTAACTACATTGCTTCAATCTCTTCCTCTCTCTTTACATGGCTTTCTTCTCTGTACATGCCACTGTGTGTCCCCTTCTCTTCTTGTAAGGACACAAGTCATTAGATTTAGAGCCCGCCTTAATCTAGTATGACCTCATCCTAACTAATTAATATCTTTGAAGACTCAGTTTCCAAATAAGATCACATTCTGAGATTTGGAGGAACATAAATATGGGGGGGAACACTATTCAACCCACTTTACTTCAAGGGACTTTAAGAGGTGTTTAAAATAGAATTTCTTCTCAGGCAGATGCTCTGGCCTAGCCAATCAACCATCTCTCTGTACTTCTTTTCAAATACCAAATTTCCTGTTTGCCTATGAGTCTGTGTATCTACCATCTAATGGACTTTTCTGTTTCCATAGCAATTTTTTGGCTCAGCTCGTTTTAATCAGAGCACCCCAAATTTTAACATTGCTATTACATGTGATCTTTTTGTTCCCATGACAACTACAACCCCAAAGTCATAGCAATAATAGGTCTGGGTATTCCTTTTCAGGACACTTGCATAATGTAGCAATAACTGTCCTCACACTATCCTTGGAACATGGGCATTGAACAAAGAATAATGGTCTCTTTTGATAGATACTGTTTTATTGATCCCTTTTCTTGTCATGAAGGCTGGAAATACATAGTTGAATACTTGGCACAGGCTTGTGGCTGATTCCTTTGATTTCAGGTATCTTCATTAATGTCATTACTCTATTTGTTTTTAGGCTACTGTGAAAGTACTAGTCTCCTGTGCCAGTGTCATACTGTCTGAGGGATTGGATTTAACTCTGAGAGCCACTTTTTAAGAGAGGCAGAAACTTGGTCACTTTCCCAGCCAGTCCCTGACAGTGATTTATGTTTGGTTCAATCCTTTAAATAAGTGTTGGCAGGTGTATTGCTTGGCTTAGGCAGGGATAAATATCAGAACAGGCCAGATGAAAATAGTCTCATCTCCTGACCCAAAGATAAAAAATATTAGGAAAACAGGACCTGTGTGGAGAAGAGTCAGAAAAAATCAATAATTAGACTCCTTCAGAGCTCCTCCAACTCGAGCAGCTGCCATTCAGGTTCAGGGGAAAATGTCTGTGGAGTCACAAGGGCAGCCCTCGGTTCAAGGTTTCCTAATTCCAGGATGTTCAAAAGCTTGCTCTCCATCTCCTGAAAAAGCTGATTCAAGATGTGGGTTTGAACCACAACCCAAAGGATTTTAGTTAGATAGGAGAAAGGCCTTTGCAATAGCTGCCTTAGAATAGAGTCTTCTACTATTTGCTCTGTGTTTAAAGTCAAATCTACCTTTGCCACGTGGTTGAGGGTGGTTTTGCTTGCCTAGTGAAAGCATAAATGCATTCTCCGGAAAGTATTTAGGGCTAGGAAAAAAAAAAAATAGAAGGTGCTGGAACCTTCTAGAAGTCTGTTTACACCAGGCTGAACCATAGCTGCCTTTGACCATGTATGTTTGGATTTAGGGACATGTATTTTTTATTTTAGAAGTTTAATAAATAGCACTCTGCATTTGTTAGGGGCTATGGTTTCTGCCAGAAGCAGAATTTATCCTAGAGGTTCAAATGGAAAGATTTTAATGAAGAAGTTACTGTAGAGAAATGGGCAAGGCCAAGGAAACAAACAATTTATGTTAGGGCATCCAGGGAGAGGCAATGGCAGGAAATCATTACCATCCCAGAGCCAAAGAGTTATAGTGAGAGGTCAAGAAGGGAAACAGATTTACCTGCACCCAGTAAGAGTGGGAAGAGTAGAAGAAGGGACACCGTCAGGAGCTGTAGGGATGGTGCCTAAGCACACAGAGTGTAGGGGAGAAATACCTTGACCTCGTTCTCCTCCTACCCGTCAATATCCTGCTGGTGCCTCCCATTGGCCAAAACCAGTCAGCCGTGGGCAGAGAAACCCAACACACCATCCTTCAAGGTGTGCCTGCTGGAGAACAGAGCCCAGTAGAGAAGGTCAGAGGACGGATCAGGAGATATTTGGAGGCACATAGCCCTTTCCTCGCTCCCGAATTGAGAACCACTGGAACAAGAAGCCCAGGAGACTGAAAGGCAGGCTTTTAATGTTCACCCTCATTACTGCTGAGCTCCTTGGAGAATGAGGACTTCATCCTAATACTTTATCCTTGGCACAGGTGGGCAACCACAGTCTCCCCTGAGTGTCAGGCACCTCTCTACATGGCAGAGAGTTGATCCGTCTGACTCTAAAAGAGGGAGCTGGCTCCATCCCTTCTGCCAACACCCTCCTGCATTGTCTTTACTCCTTTTTTCTGAGTCAGTAGGGGATGGGGAGAGAGGTCAGGAGTTACTCTAGTAGAACCCCTTTCACAGAGAGGAAGTGTGAGACCAGACAGAATCCCTCCTACAGGGGCACCTGCGCTAATCCGCTGTCCTTCCTTCCAGGGCACTTGCGTTAGCTGTTACCTGATACATTGGAGCAAATGTCCGGCCAACTCCGAGCCCACAGTGAGTGTGACAGCTTCATGAAAGCACACAGTACCCAAGCAAGCCCCCTGGTGTGGTTTCTGATCCTTTCTACCTTCCTCTTTAAAAATGTGAACCCCACCTGGGGTAGTGTAAGAGTAGCTCTTCGCCTACTAGCTGGGAGATGGTAGAAAGACAACCCACAGATCCGTGTTTGAATCCTTGCTCATTAACCCTAAGTAAGTTGCTTAACCTTTTACTCTGATTTTTCTCATCTTGAAGTTATAATAATAATAACCACAACAACAGGATTAGCATAGATTAAAAACCCAAGCACAATGCCGAGGTCCAATAGCCATTCAGTAAAAGTTGAGTCCTTTTCTACTTTCCCCTCTTAAATAAAATACAGTGTTTGTGTTGGGAAGGCAGCACCTCACCTCCACCTTCTCAGGGCCTCTGGCTGAGCCTCAGAATTAAGCTGACATAGAACAGATAAACAGGAGAAAAGTACTCAGATTTTTACACCTATATGGGAGCCTTCATAGGAGAAGGAAGACCCAGACAAGTGGCAGAACCCAGATGCTTATTTAGTAGGTTGAACGAAGAATGGCAATTTTGGGAAAGCAACTAAAATGTTTGGAGAGGCTCATGGAAGATCAGTTGTTTTAACAATATCTGTGTGTACGGGTTTTTCCTGGCTTCAATCCCTGTTTGTGGTGACAAGTTATTTATTCTCTCCTGGTGCAAAGAGAACATCTTTAACATAGGAGTCTTATCTCCTGTTTTCAGAAAAAAAGTAAGAAATCAGAGGGTCCCTTTCGTAACTCCTATTTTTTAGGTACCTTTAGCTCAAAATAATCCTTATGTCAAGTGGCATACTTTGGCATTGTTCTGCCACCCTTTATTTGTATTTGCTCTTCCTAAACATTATTCTAGAGAGAAATATCAAAAAAGTAACACTAGAACCATAAGACCTTTTCAGGTTTGATTGAATTCTGTACATATCTGTTGAGGAGTATAGTGCTGGTTCTGGGGGCAAAGGATGAATAAGATAGTTTATTTTGGCTTTGTCTTGAGAGCTCTAATCTAAAAGAAAAACAGGCAGCTGTACAATTCATAATCCATGTGCCATGTACTCTATTGGTGGCAAAAGCAAGGTGTCCTAAGGCTAAGTTGATAATAAAAAGTTCTGCCTATACGTTCATCTTAAGAAAGAACTTCCCCCAATCAGAAGCTTCATTCAACACTAGAATAAATCATTGAGGAAGGTGATGAGTTCTTTAATGAAAACCTATTGTGAAGCATTTAAAAAGTAAAACATTACAATTAAATCGGCACAGGTGTTCAGATACGTATTTTTCTAAATGAAGTCGTCACCCCTGAGTCCTTCGGCATGCTGTCAACCTGGGAATATGGAGAGGGAAGGGGAAAGAGGAGATTGTGTTGGCTGGTATCACAGTGACTCCTGTGTGCCAGACATTGTTCTAAAAGCTTTATGCAGCAAATCTCTGAGGTAGGTAGATGATTATCATAACCATTGTATCATCAAGAAACTAAGATAAAGAAATATAAAACACCTCACACCAGGTCACTCAGCTGACACGTGACAGAACCATGATCCCACATTGCCTCAGCCCAAAGGAGGAGGAAAAGAAGAAAGAGAGATGAGACACTCGGGTTGGAGCCAAAAGAGCCTTGACACTGCCCCCCTCAGGCTTCCATGGTTGACACTTGGTTGATGATCCTGAGGTCCAACTAGAGGACTGAAGATTCCTTCCTCAGTAAATACATCTAAGATTTTAGGATCTTATAGTCTGCAACGTTCTCAAAGCTTTCTTCTTGAGCAAAAGCCTAAGATGAAGGAGTAAGTTCAATATCGACATTTATTTAACATAAAATCTGAGCCAGGGACTAATGCTTCTGTTGTCCCACTTCATGGATTAGGCAGCTGAGGCCCATAGAGATGCCATGATGTGCCTGTCATTTCCTAAAGTTAGTATAATATGTGACAAGGCGGGTCCCATTCTCTGAAGCTGCCACCTACTAGCAATGTTGCTTAGAAAAAGAACAACCTATCTGGGCTTCAACTTCCTCATCTATAAAAAAGGGATGAAAAATATCCACATGGAGTTGAAAATTGATAACCTTATAAGTGCAATGTGTCCAACCCTAGTAAGTTCTCAATAACTTGTAGTTCTAGATAATTATGAATAGGCATTGGGGTTAGAGAATGGAAGGATGCATTTACACCTGCCCCTACCCCCAAGAGAAAAATCAGATTATCACTATTTTAGTGGAGGGGTATCTTTCTAAAATTAGAGATAGACTCTTGGGCCCTGGCTGCTGTGGCTCAGTGGATTAAGCATCGACCTGCGAACCAAGTGTCACTGGTTCGATTCCCAGTCAGGGCACATGACTAGGTTACATGTCAGGTCCCCAGTCAGGGGCACGTGAGAGGCAACCACACAGTGATGTTTCTCTCCCTCTCTTTCTCCTTTCCCTCTCTCTATAAATAAACAAACAAACAAACAAACAAACAAATAAATAAATAAAATTGGAAAAAATAAAAATAAAATAAATGTTAGAGATAGATAGATGCTCTACTGACTCCAAAATTTCTATCTAAGAGGAGCTTAGGGATGGCAATTGATTGAAAGCAGAGGCTAAACCATATCCAAGATGAACAGCAAAGTATTCCCTGATGTCTGCCGTGGGATGAGAGTGGGCATAAAGGTACATGTGTCCTGGCACAAACCCTGGCCTGTAGTCTACCAAGCTCTGACGGGGACCCACATGGGCCAGTGTGCCCTAGAGAAGCTCCTTGATGTCGCTGGTAAAATGGAAGTAGAATGTCTGGTGTTCGTAGACACTGTGCAATGCCCAGAGGACCTGGAAAGGCAGACAGCAATGTTTTTTCTCATTGGCTTTCCTCCAGGCCCTCTTCATAAAAGGATGTCTCTACACGGGCAGAACCAGGACCCCCAAGACTGGCTGTGCCGTGCTCTGTAATGCCACTGTGACGGTGAGGAGCGGGTGCGGCTGGGCCCTCATCCAGGCCACCAGGGCTCACACAGAAGCCATTAGGCTGGGCAGTGCCAAGGCCACACTCATGAGCCCCAGGTTCTGGGCAGTCACAAGTTGCTTGGGTAGCATTGGCAATGTCTTCCTGAAAAGGGATCAAAGGGTGGATTCTCTACCTAGCAGCCAGGTCACCCTCTTCCCTGCATTCACCTCGCCTGTGGTACCTTCTCACTTTTAATTTAGAGCCCACGCTCTCATTGCCTCCCACACGCAGCCCACCCACTGTCTCCGACCTGCCTCTTACCCTCAGCCCCACTGTGGGGTGCGCGTCCTGGCCATTCCCAACCTCAGAATGCTCTTCTAGATTTTCTCGGGGCTGAGGTGTGTTTCAAGCCTCCTTTTAAGTCTCACCCCCTCCATCACCACCCAGTCCGCTGTGGCCGCCCCCGTCCCCCCCACCCCTACCTTCACCTGCTGCCACTTTATTGTTGTACTTCGTTTTCCCAGTTCTGAAATCCCCTCTTTTTCTCCTCCTCCCCTCCCTCCCCTCTCTTCCTCCTCTTTCTTCTTTCTTATGTATTGTCCCTTCCTGATCAGATAGAACATAGACCCATGAGCATAAGCCTTTATCTGTCTTATTCACATGGTACCAGAGCCAAGCAGACCCCCATGGCCAGCCCTCCGTGGACTTGTGGAGAACAGGTGCCTGAGCACCAGCCATAACATCACCTGCAAAAGAAAAGCTGAGCCCTGGCTGCTGTGGCTCAGTGGATTGAGCGTTGGCCTGCGAGCCAAGTGTCGCTGGTTCGATTCCCAGTCAGGGCACATTACTAGGTTGCACGTCAGGTCCCCAGTTGGGGGCACAAGTGAGAGGCAACCACACAGAAAAAAAAAAAAAGAAAGAAAAAGAAAAGCTGAGCTCCTAATGGGAGACGGGGGTTATGCTGTTGTGATAATAATAGACATTAAGGAATCAGCACTCTGCTTTGGATTTTCAAAGACAACAGTGCATTTTGTTTCTCAGGTGCCGAAGTGCTGCAAAGGTTTCTATGGTCGCAGCTGCAGCCAGTGTCCGGGAGGCTTCTCAAACCCATGCTCAGGAAACGGACAGGTGATAAGGACAGTCCCTGTTGCGTATGTTTTGATAAATGCTGAGGTTGACCTTTCTTAAGTTGACAAATGATTTTTCAAACCCCTGAACCAAGAAATGATACAATGCTGGCCACTATTCCCAGGAAGTACAAATAAAACAGATCAGTTACTAAAAGAACAGGTATCTACATGTGAAGGAATCTTGCCTGGGAAGAAAGGGTGAGGGTAGGGTAGAGAGATGTCACTTCTACTGGTTGCTGTTCTACTGCTGACTGCATGACCTTGGGCCATTTGACAAGGCTCATGGGAGATAGTAGGGTTGGCTGACTCTTTAAGATTCCTTCTAGGACTAAGATTTTATGATACTTAAAAAAAAGTCACTACCCAACGATTGCTTTTTTTTTTTTTAACCTTATCTCCAAAACCTAGTGAACCATAAAGGCCAACATTTAATTCACTTAGCTTAGAGGCCAGAGCTAAATAAATGAAGGTTAAAAAGAAAAGAAGCCATGGTTCATATGGAAAAAGCATAGATCTGTGCCTTTAAGACATTCACATTTAAAATATGGCTCTTTCAAGGGGAAGGAAAAACCATGCAACCACATGTGGAGACACCACATAGGCAAGGAGATGAGGACAGAGCTGGTATTAATTAATTACCACAGCTGGGTGGTCCGGAAGGCACCCACGCCCAACCCTGATGAGTGTTGATCATTGGAAATCTAACCTTGAAATGGCTGGGGAGGTAGGAGGCAAAAATATTTACGACCGAAGGAAGAAACACTGCATTGTGAAGTCATAGATCTGAGCACGTGAGAATCTGGGAAGAAAAGCCAGTCGCGATTCCGGAGGTCAGTGCCTTGTCATGCCATCCCGTAGGCATTGTTTGGAGGTTCCCAGATCCCACTGTGACTCTCCTCTCTGCCTTGAATGACTTCCCTTAAAGTTCTAAATCCTAGCTTGGGACCCCAGACTTGTCACTGAAGCTTCCTACCTGATACCAACATGACTCCACTGTCCACAAAGGGGCCCAAAGAGTCATTTCAAGCAGGATTTAATCTGAGTTCCAAGAAGTCAGGTCATGCAACAGAAGTGTCTGGGACCCCTTTTAGGGGTGGGCATGTGTTGTCCTGGCAGCCCACGGGACTGTCTTTGCTCTCAGTGCATAGATGGCATCGGTGGCAATGGAAGTTGCATCTGCCAGGGTGGCTTCAAGGGCTCCCAGTGCCAGTTCTGCTCGGATCCCAACAAATACGGACCTCGGTGTGACAAAGGTAAGTGGCACTTCCAGAGCTTCCCTCTGCTCCTCAGGCAGGCTCCCCGCTGTACCGCAGCAGGCAGACAGTGCAGGTCGGCATCCTGCGCCCATTTGCTTGGCAAATGCCCTCATCACAGGGCATCTCCTAACGCTGAGTTCTGAAACTGTGGCAGGGGCCAGAGTGCTGGGCCCCTCCACAGAGCGTCTGGGAAGAGGACCCGGGGTGGTATTTGAGAATTTGCATTTCCAACAAGCTCCCTGGGAAGGCTGACCACTGCTGGTCCAAGGACCACACTTTCAAAACCAGGCTCTTAAAGTTTCTCCACATACCTGAAGTGACCGTGGGCTCCACACCAAGGAACAGACTTGCTCCCTGCCTTCCAAGCAGTCTGCTCCCATCAGTTCCTCTCTGTGCAAAATGTGGGACCTTGGGCACGTAAGTACATTCCTCTAGGGCTCAGTTTTCTCATCTATATAAAATGGGGATAATAATATTAACTACCTCACACGATTGGTACAAGTTTTACATGGAAAGCACTTGCCTTAGAACAATGTCTAGCACATAGTACGCACTACGAATACGCTAGCTTTTATTATTATCTATTATTGTTGCTGCTGTTGCTATTATTCTCAGTTCAGTGACATAAAATGTCAAGAAGCCTATAGGAGATGTAGAAAGTTCCACTACAACAGACAATGAAAAAATGCAGTTATATAATCCTAGAAAATATTCATTAAAATGACATTATGTGTTCATTTATGTATATAAATATATTTAGATACGTACTTCTAAGCTAAGATTAGAACTTAAAAAGAATAAAGGGAATGGATCAGAGCTGGCTGTGAAGTCAAACCCAACTGAAGTTAAATCTCCACCGAGCTACTTACTGGCCATACTCCTTTAGAAAAAGTCTCTCATTAAGCCTCAATTTTCCCACCTATAAAATGAAGATAACACTGGTATCCACTTCATGCACCATTGATTAAGTTAGACCATAATTTAGGGATTTAGCACAGAACTTGCCCCCAGCAAATAATGAATAAATTAAGCCACTGTTACCACTGCTGCTACTAACTTCACTCATTTATTACAAAGCACACAAGCCTTCCCCTCTCTTACCTTGCTTTGATCTTCACAGCTACCTCTTACAAGGGACAGGAAGCCAGAGCACCACACTCAGGGCTGCTGGTCCTAGTTCAATGTTCTTTTGCCAAATAAGGTTTCGGAGAAAAGAAAAACAGGGTTTCTTCCAAAGCCTGCGAACATTGCCGTTCTTAGGAGACCAGTGGGGCAGGCTGCTGAGGCTGGGGGGCAGCGGCACTGGGCTTCCTGCTCGGACGCCACTCGGTCCAGGTCTGGGGCTGCCTGCCGTCTCAGGCAGGGGAGCCTCCTTTCTGGGGTCTTCTTCCTTGCTCATTAAGCCCTGACTTGCTTAAAAGTTTATGAAAAAGTCTTTTTTGTTTTAAATCTAGCCATGCTTTTCCAGCCCCTTCCCTGTGTTTCTCTTCTCTTTCCTGGATGTTGGCTCCAAGCACACAAACTAATTCCTACCCCGTCAGTCCCTTCAGGGGCAAAATCACAGGTTCCTTTATTTCTGACCAGTTTCGAGCCCCCAAGTCTCTGCTTCCTCCCTTTCAGAATCATTCACTTCTGCAGATCTAAGAGCTTGAGTCCGATAAGCTGTCTCACACTGCAGTTTTTAAATACCTATCACCAAAAGCAAAGTAAGCTGCTAAAGTTTAAAATGACAATGGGCATGTGGAAATGCCAGTGAATATACTGATCTGTTATGTTTATACATGGTCACTAACAGAAATGGACTTTGAAGACCCAAGTTCAAGTCCATGCTTGGAAACCAAGCAGCCAGTTAGGCAATTTGCGTCACCTCTCTGGGCCTCGGTTTTCTCATCAGAAAAACGGGATGATAGAAGCGCATACCTTGTGAAGCTGCTGACTGTTAACGAGATGGTACAGGTTAAATGCTGGCCCAATGCCTAGAACAAGGCCAGTGTGCAAATACTGACCACCATTACAATTGGTTTGCTGTGAGGGAGAGTGGAGAAGAAATATGTAAGCTAGCACCAGTGGCCACGCCGGCATGACAAATCACTTCCATTTATTCCAAAATGTCTTCACGCAAAGGTGCGATGTTTCCAGGCTAAACTCTCCAACCACGAAGTAGGTGAAAGTTGAGTTCCTTGGCTGCTGTCACGCCATTGCAACCCTCCCTGGGCACCCCCCCCAGGTTCCCCCACGTACATGGAAAGCACCCCTGAGTCCAGGTTTTTCTCTTCCTTGATGGGACAGTCAACCTCACCAAGAGACCCTAAGAAATAGCATCCCGAGCATTTCCCTGATCAGCCTCGGGTTCTGCTCTGACAGGAGTGAGTGGGAGTAAGGGGAGCAGGTCCTTGTCTTCCATGACCCATGTGCCCCAAGACTAAGCTTGTCCCCCAAGCCCTGAAGGTTGCTCTTCCTTCCCTTTCAGAATGTCTCTGCATGAATGGAAAATGTGATAACCGGATTGACAGCGACGGGGACTGCCTCTCCGGCACGTGCAGACAGGGCTCTGCAGGCAGATTCTGTCACAAGCAGACCTCAGCCTGTGGGCCCTACCTGCAGCTCTGTCACCTCCATGCCACCTGCCAATACAGCAATGGGAGAGGAAGGTAGGTCCAGGGAGGGGGTTACCACCCTTAATGGCCAGTGACCATTGTGTTACCTATGGACAGACCCAACCCATACACTGAAGCATGTTGTCTTCAGCTGGCAGTGTGGCGTTTGTGGAGAAAACCTCAAAGTAAGCTGGGTTTGAATTGCTGCACTCCCTCCTTTGAAACGTATCAGCTGTGTGACTTTGGGCAAGTTACTTAACCTCTCTGAGCCTCACTTTCCTCAACAGTACATAAGGGTGATGCTACCTACCTAGCAGGGCAGTTTTGGAGATTGTAAATGCACCCAGTACCAGAGCTAGCATATCACAGATATTTAGTCATGGAAACTATAATTATTATCATCACTCATGTGAAGGAAATGAAGATTTGTCCACCAACTTTCCAAGCCTTTAAAAAACATCTTTACTTCCTAACGTCATTAATAATAATTCCCCTGTTAAAGGCATCTTACAGGAAATTGTGTCTTTGGTCATTGAATCATTATTTGTTTCCTTAATGATAACATACTCAGTGGGCTTGGAGAGAACATTTTCTCCCCAGTCATATTTGGTTCAAAGTCAGTAACCAACCCCCACATTTTCTGGGAAATGCAGACAATGTTTGGATTCTTGGCCTTATTTTGACAGCACATTTCTTAATTTGAAATTACATAGCTATATGCTTACCTGCTATGGTCCGTCTCTCCCACTAGGACCGTGGGCAGCATGGGACCCGTGACTGTCCTTTTTCTTCCACAGTTTATGATGGAAATGCATCTTCCTAGGGGTTAAAATCTATATCAGTGCATAAGGCAAAAACTCAAGTTATCAAAATTACCCATAAAACCTCTTAAATCACCCACAAAGGACTGTGGCTGTAGGTCTGTATACACTATATAAACTTAAGTAAGTCAGTGTTGGAAGAGGTCAAACGATGTCTTCATTTGGGTGCCAGATAAAGTATTTAGTTCCTCTAAGGGACTTGATACATGAAATATATTATTTTATTTTTGTGAGGCACACAATTTGCAGTAAGAACATGGGGGTATAACGGACCCACAGGGAGTCCCAGTACCTATCGTAAGGCCACCAATAAATATTGGTTGAATAAGTGGCCCTGCATTTAATAGTGAGGTTATCATGGTGGAACATTTTGAGAGGAGTATCTGAAAGGGTAAGAGGTCAGTCAACTATTTCAATTCACAGAATGAGGCACCTGAGAATGTTGTATGTGGTAGGGGGGTTACTTAAGGGACTAGAAAAGGGAGAGAAGGGAGGTCTCGTGTGACTCATTTCACATAGTTTAAGGCCTGTTGCATAGGGAAGAGGGTGGAGCTATTTTCTGCCAAATCAGAGATAATAACTAGAATTATAAAGAGGCAGATTCCAGTCCACTATGAGCAGAAAAGCTGGCAGATGTTGAGCCTTAAAAAGTTCCCATGCCCTGCTAAATGCTCCCCATGTATTAGCTCATTTAGTCTTCACCATGGCCTTAGGAAGGAAGCGGTGTGATTAGACCCACTTTCCAGATGAGAAAACAGAATCTTCCAGAGGTTAAGGGACTCACCCAGGGTCCCACGACTGCTGAGAGGTGGGGCCTGGATTCCCACCGAGGTCTGCCTGACTGCAGACCCCAGAAATTCCTGTAACCACCTTGGTACCTAAGCCATGCCCTGAACCCCTGGCTGGCTGGCTTGTTCCGGTGGTTGGTGCGTATATTTCTGGGGCTGATTCTGTGCATCCCTCTTGTTGCAGCTGTGTTTGCAACCCAGGATATAAAGGGGATGGAATCCTCTGTGTAGAGGACAGCCCTTGTGTGAGGTGCGACAAAAACGTGAGTGTTGTTTTTTATTTCTAAACGTCTTGGATATTTTTGGAAATTCTGAAGGAAGAAGGCCTTTCCAAAAGGCAGGGTCTGATGGCTTTTCACTGCATGAGGCACTTTTGTTTAAACCTTGCATTTTAAAGATGGTGCCAGGTACCTTCTGTGAGGCTCCACTTCCTAAATGCACATGTGCAGGGGGTTTGGGGCTCTTAAAATCACAGACTGAAAATCAGCAATTGAGGTCCTTAGTATTAAGCTCTTGATTCCGATTCCAGTTTCCAAGCCACTTTACTGTATGCAATCTCACTTATTCTCCCACCAAACCCAATGAAGCAAATTGTGTTATCCCCATCTTACCAATTAGGAAACTGTAGCGTGGAGACATGAAGTGACTCACCCTAAGTTCTGTGTAGCCGAACCCCCCCTCCCGTTGTTTTCACTAATACCTTTACCCCTTGCCTGCCATTGCTTTCATTAATATATTTTGAATATCAACACCACCACCTGGCCATCGTCACCTTCATCCTTTACCCACAGACTAATAACTGGTCTCCCTGCTGCCTCTCTTGACTATCCATAGTCCAGTCATTGTCCACCCCCAGCCAAAGTGGCCTGAAGTCAATCATACCCCTGTTTCTCCCATGCTGAAAGCCCCTCAGGAACTCCCCCTGGCTCTAAGGATGAAATCAGATGCAAATGCCTCAGCCCAGCCCATGAGACTCCCCTTGGGCTACTCACATCCACCTAGACAACCTCATCACAACAACTTACCTTGTACATCTCTTCCTCTCACCCTGTCTTTTGACCTTCTGGTGTGGTCATCCTAAGAAAAGGTACAGTGATTAGAAGCTTGGGGTTCAGCATCACATAGAACTGGGTTTAATAACTCTTTGTAGCCGTATGACCTTGGGCAAGTTACTTAGCTCCTGTGAGCCTCAGTTTGCTTATCCACAATAACAATACCTTCCTCAAAATAATGGCGTGCACATACAAAATACTAAGAAGAGTCCCTGGCTCAATAAAATGACAGTGATGTTAGTGGTGACCAGCTCCAAACAATTTTGCTCTTGAAACCATCTCATCTCTCCCATTGAACTCAATGTAAATGTGTGCTTTAATTATTTCCGTTGAACTGCATGCAAATATGTGTTTCTAGAATGTACCTCAGAAAATCCTTTTTTGCTTTTGGAATCATGCAGCTGGACTAAGGTTTCCAAAGTTTTGCTTCTTTATTTCCTCCTGCAGGCAGAATGCCTCGAAACTAGGGATGGGTCCGCCATCTGCCTGTGCTTTGAGGGATGGATGGGGGACGGAATACACTGCTCAGAGGTCAACTATTGCCTGCTGCCCGGAGCTGGTGACTGCGATGACCATGCAACCTGCGTGTACCTGGGCCCTGGGGTGGTAGGCGTGCCATGGCAGAGAGCAAAGGAAGCTTTTTCTCCTCTAGACATAAAAGTGCCTCTGGAAACTGCCAATCTGTTCTTTGTTTCTATGATCTTGGTTTTGAGTGCTTTGTTTTGTTATTTTCCACATATAAGTAAGATCATACAGTATTTGTCTTTCTTTATCTAACTTACTTCACTTAGCGTAATGCCTTCAAGGTCCATCCATATTGTTGCAAATGGCAAGATTTTATTCCTTTTTATGGTTGAATAATATTCCCGTGTGTGTATGTCTCCCATTTTATTTATCTGTTTGTCTGTCAATGGACACATAAGCTCATTTCTTCATCTTGCCTATTGTAAATAATGCTGCAGTGCACATACCTTCTTAGGTTGGTGTTTTGATTTCTTCAGATAAATGCCCAGAAGTAGAATTGCTGAATCATATGGTAGTTCTACTTTTAATTTTTTAGTAACTTCCATCTTTTTTTCACAGTGGCTGCACCAGTTTACTTTCCCATCAACAGAGCACAAGGTTTCCCTTTTCTGCATATTATCACCAACCTAGTTGTTTCTTGTCTTTTTGTATGACAGCTGTTCTTACAAGTGTGAATGATCTCTCATTGTTGTTTTGATTTGTATTACCCTGATGATCAGTGATGTGAACATCTTTTGATATATCTGTTGGCCATCTCTAGATCTTCTCTGAAAAAAAAAAGTCTATTCAGAGCTTCTATACATGTTTTATTTAGATTGTTTGGGGTTGGTTTTTTTTAATATTGAGTTGTTAAGAGTTTTTATACTTTTTTATATTAATCCCTTATCAGATACGATTTGCAAATATTTTCTCCTACTCAGGTTGCCTTTTCATTTTGTTGATGGTTTCCTCTGCTGTATAGAAGCTTTTTAGTTTGACGTTGTCACACATTTATTTTTGCTTTTGGTGCCACATAGGTACAATTATTAGTATTTCTTATACTAAATGCTTTGCTCACATGACACAGAAAATAAATCATGGTTTGAGATTCATACCCAGACCGTCTGACTCCAGAGCTTCCCTCTTAATCACACCCTTGCTTTATATTTCTGTAGCACTGCAGTTTATAGGTCACTTTCACTTAGCCTCATCTAAGAGAGACTGAGGCAGGAAAAGCTACTGCTTAGGAATTTATCCAATCCAGGAGAGGTGGTAACAACTGTACTAGGATTGCAGCCATGGAGAAGTACTAATCGTGCCTTGGCCAGGTGGCCCAGTTGGTTGTAACATCATCCCATGCACCAGAAGGTTGCAAGCTCAATTTCTAGTCAGGGCACATACCTAGGCTGTGGGTTCGATCCCTGGCCCAGCACATACAGGAGGCAATCAATTGATGTTTCGCTCTCTCACTCTCTCTCTTTCTCTCTTCTTTCCTCTCTCTCTGAAAAATCAGTAAACATATCCTCAGGTGAGGATTTAAAAAAAAACAACAACAAAGTACTAATCATGAAAGAGCTCACTGCAGTCTTATAGCTCACCAAGGATTTAGCAAACAAATTGCATTTATTTTTGACTCACGTGAGTTGCCAAATGGTATTTGAGAAAGAAAAAAGATTTCTCAGTATCTGTATTAGTTTGCTAAAGCTGCCATAACAAAGTGTCACTAACTGGGTGGCATCGAACAACAAAACCATACTGTGTCTTAGCTCTGGGGGCTAGAGGTCCAAGATCAAGGTGTTGGCAAGTTAGACTCCTTCTAGGGGCTCTGAAGAAGAATCTGTTCCATGCCTATCTTCTAGCTCTGGGTGGTTCACTGGCCATCTTCAGTGTTGCTTGGCTTACGCATGCATCACAGTGATGTCTGTCTCCATGTTCATGTGGCATTCTCCCTTCATGTGTGTCTGTCCAAATCTCCCCTTTTTTATAAGGACACCAGTCACGTTGGATTAGGGATCAAACCTACTCCAGTATGATTTCATCTTTTTTTATGTTTTTTTTTTTAATTCAACCTTTATTGGATTTGTTCCCATTATCATTTAGCCCCTTGTGCCCCCCGCCCCCAAACAACCACACTGTTGTCCATGTTCATGAGTCCTTTTTTCCTTTTTGCTCAATTCCTCCTCTCCCCGCAAGCTCCTCTCCCACTAGTAAACTAATTACGTAATAACAATCTTCTTTCCAAATAAGGTCACATTCACATTTGGAGGTACTGGTTGTCCGTGTAGAGGCAACGCCTTACTCAGATTCGCCTACTCAAAGGGGGTGCCTCTCTTAAATTACACAAAGTGCCTTTTAGTCTAGCAATGGCCCTGTGCATGGAGCTCCACCAAGTGGATACCTGGTGGCTCACTTAATCTTTCCCTCTTAGATGGAGGAGCCAATTTTTCCAATGGGATGCTCCTTAGAGTCTAAGTTCTCTGAGGCTCTCCATATGGCCCTTCTGGAGCAGTAAATTCAATATGAGGCCTGGTCAGTGTGTTGTCCCATAAACTGAAAGGTCACAGGTTTGATTCCCAGCCAGGGCACATGTCTGGGGTATGGGTTCAGTCCTCAATCGGGGCTCATGCGAAAGGCAAGTGATCACTGTCTCTCTGTCACATCAGCGTTTCTCTCCCTTCCTTCCTCTCTCTAAAGTCAATAACTATGTCCTCCAGTGAGGATTTTTTTTAAAATTAAAGCACCAAGAAACGATCAGGTTGAGAAATTTAATGTGGAATGTGGGTGACCGACAGCTCTAGAAGCTGAAGTCTAAGAAAAAGCCAGGGTTTCCGTAGCTCACGTCTCAGCACCACAGGAGGCCAAGGCATGGAAGGCCGCAGTTTTCTGTAACCCCTTTGCCTCTGCTCTTGGAATTGCAGCACAAGTGTGAGTGCAATGAAGGATATCGAGGCAGCGGAACTCATTGTGAACCAATACCGTCATGCTTGGGACGAACTAAGGAATGTCATTACCTGGTGAGTTCCTTGACTTCTTTTAGCCTTGCTCAAAAAAATTACTTGAGAAAGAAATAAAGTTAGCTTATTTCTTATCCGAGCCTAGAAATGGGTTCCAGATCTCTCTTACTGCCAAAGGGGGTCGGTCCCTAAGCAGAATGGGAGCAGTTATTGTAACTTTCACTCCATGCCAAAGTTTGGAAGCACCACCATATAGATGATTGCCAGATAATATACAGGACCCCCAGCCAAATCTGAATTTTAGATACATGACGAATCTTTTGGCAGTCACAAGCATGCCCCCAAGTATTCCATAGGACGTACTGATACTAAAACACATACCTTTTTCTGAAGTTCTAATTAGCTGTGTGTCCTGTGGTTTTCCTTGCTACATCTGGCAGGGAAGAAAAGAAAAAAAAGAAAGGAAAGAAATTAACCGTGATTAAGTAAGAGCTGCACCGAACGTGCAGACCAGAGTCTTTTGTGGTGACTTGGAAGGGCCTGCAGCCTACTTGCACTATCTTTCAACCCCGAATTTGCAGTTCTCACCTTAGGTGGAGCCTGATGTCTTGTGGATGTAACACATATCGAAGTCATTAGTTAGGAAACCAAGCTATTTTTTTCATCTCCGTTTTATCAGGCAACCTGTGAGTTTACTTCTGGCACCTGGAGCTGTGTTTGTCAAGAAGGCTATGAAGGGGATGGCTATGTGTGCTATGGGAACGCAGGAGGGGTAAGGCCTCCGAGAGGAACTCCAGCACAGAATGAGGAAGACAGGTTGCGTCTTTACAATGCTGTTGGCTAGGATGCCTTTCAAGTGCTATACAAACCAGGTGCTCCAGGAGGTTTTATACGAAGCAAGCTGCTTCTCCCAGATGGTGTTGGTACCCCCTGGGTCACATGTGTTCTGTGGGCTGAAGGGAGCTAACTTTTATTTGGCACCTGCTGTGTACCCAGTAGTCCTGGCTTCCTTTTCTAGCATTCTCCCTTTCTCCAGTTCCAAACTTCCCAAATGGAGAACTCACTGGCCTCTGCTGAACTTTCTGTGTGTTCCTGTCTGGGTTGTATGCTTCCTACTGGTGCTCAGAACATCCTGAACTCATCAGAGAGAGAGAGAGAGAGAGAGAGAGAGAGAGAGAGAGAGCGTGTGTGTGTGTGAACACCTTCTGTATACCAGGCATCTTACTAAGTCCTTAACCATGTAGGTAACCCATTTAAACTTCATAGCAACCTCTGAGGTTAATGCTACTATTATGCTCATTTTATAAAAGAGGAAACCGAGAGGCTGAGAAAACTTGCCTAAGGCCCCTCAGCTGCTAAGTGCAGGGCCCAAGCACTTCACCACCATGGAGGGTGTGCTATCAGTGTCGTACATGTCACACCGAATTGTCATTGTGCATACATCTACCTGTCTCCCCTGCAGTGGGCTCTAAATTCTTGAGGGCCGGTCTTCACCTTGTTTCCTATTTCACTCACATGGTTTGTAAAGATTTGTTGAAAAGAGAAATAAACTGATGAATTTTTTTCATCACTTACTTTCTGATCAATTCATTGCAATATGGGGTCTGTCCCTCCTGTCAGCTGAAACTGTTGTCTAGCCAACTCCAGGACCTGCACCCCGCCCAAACTAAGAGCCTCGCTTGGGCTCGGGTCCTTGTTCCCTGAGGCTGGTTGTGCCATCAGACCCTTGGCCTATCTGCCTCTTCATGGTCCTTTCCACCCTTCACTTCACACTGTTCCTTCTATTCAACCTACTGGGCCCAAGAACTATCTCCTGATTCCCAGACTATGGAGCATAGACCCAACATTTTCTCTGCACTGTCCATGGGCCACATTTCCTAAAACCTTGAAACCCTAACACTGCATTCACAATGTCCCTCTCCTCCCCCAGAATACAAGGTGAAGTCCAAATCCTCAGCTTGGTGCTCTGGGCATCTTCCTGCAGGCTCAACTCACTTTTCCTGCAAGGAGCTGAGCTGAGCTGTGACTTTCCCAGCTGCTTACTGGCTCTGTTCCCCGCTCCCAGGGGCCAGCCTCTGGTCTTCCTGCCATCAGTTTAGATCCAGCTTGTCTCCTCCTCTTCCTTAAAGCAGCCCCTTTCAGGAATGACATGAGCATCTCAACTCTTGTACTTATCTGTTTACTCATTTACTTTTTAACTGGAATTTACTGACATACTAAATAGCCTCAACTATTTTCAAAAAGAACTTGAGACAGCACTGGGATTTATTCTTTATGAAATTTGCAGCTTATAATTGTTACCCCATTTTCATGGTGTTAAATGGTTTAAAATGCTTTTTCGTACATTAATGCACATAATACTTACAATCCTGGGGGCAAAGCATCATCATAGTCATTGCTCAGATTAGACATGGGAGCTTTCAGAAGTTCAGTGACTTGCCCAAGATCACACAGCTAGTAAATGGCAGACTTGGGAAAAGAACCCGGTTTCCTGTAACTCAAAGTGCAGAGCTCTCTTTACTCTATCATCCTGAGATGTCACTGATCTGCTAGTCTGTTGATGACCTTTTCAAGTCTTCACTCCCCCAGAACAACTTCACGTTATGTATCAGCAGAAGCCATCTTTTCCCTTTCATCTCTCAAATCCTCCCTTCAGTCCAACCTGGTACCAATTGTGCTGGTTCAGTATCTGTGTTCATAAATAAATTTCATGGGATAAGTTAAAAATAAGCCTGTCCTGCTTGTCAGTGTCTATCTAAGCACTTTAAAAGCATTAATTCCTCCACGTCCCGCATCAGCCCTATGAGTTGGAGCTTTTACTATCCCCATTGTACAGATGAGAACATTGAGGCCCAGAGAAATTAAGTTGCTTGCCTAAGGAACTTTGGCTCCATGTTCCAAGCCACTCCTCAACATTGGCTCTGAAATGGGGTCTTTACTAAGCTCTGCGACCCTCCTTAGGGTTGGGTGGCCATGTTCTTACCACCTGAATTCTGATTTGGAAGAACTTCAGCTTGTTGTTCCATTTGACATTCCTGGAATTTACTGCTCTCCCTCAAATACAGAGGACCATAAAGCCACTGAGCCTGAAAGAAAGGAGCAGCTCTGGCAACAAGGAAATTTCACTGGCTGGAGCACCCGTTCATGTCAGATCAAGGAGGCTGGCAAGGAAGATGAGCCTAGGCCTGGCAGGCTAAGTGCAGGCTACCCAGAAATGTGCTGCAATTGTGTTGCTCATTGTTCCTGCTCTCACGCTCTTTCTTCTCTCTCCCTCTCTCCCCTGCACAACATGAATAAGGAACTGTCATTTCTCCCTGAGGCAGCTCAATTTAACGACTGGGTAAAAGTGAGTACCTTTGTTGGAATTTAACATTGAGAATGTATATAATTTTAGAAATTTGGAATGCATATAATGAAAAACTGAAAATGCAGCTGGTATGAGGAGGGAGAGCCATTGTCTAGAGCAGAGGTTCTCAACCCTGACTGTACTTCAGAATTACATGGGACACGTTTTTTAAAGAGCCATGCCTAGGCACCCACCCCAGGCACCCTGATTTGATTGGTAAGAGGCTTGCCCTGGGTGTCAGTGTATTCCCAGGTGATTCTAACATGAATCTAACATGAACCCAGGGCTAAGAACTTCTGGTCTATGCTAAGCGGGGTGGTCAACTTTTCAACCAATTCAAATACATATATATACATATATATAATATATACATACATATATATATAGCTTCATTCATCACAGGGGTATTTTTTTTTAAGTCAACATAATTCATCACGGTAACTCACCAAGTTAGAGTTGGGATTTATAGCTGGAATCTGAAAACTTTGTGTGTGCTTAGCTCTCAGCCCAACATGCCCAAGAAGTTCTATAACAACGAATCTAGTCCCCAGCTTACCCAGTTGTCTGAATCTCTGTCATCTTTGCCTGTGGGACCAAGGTGGCCAGCTCGGCCAGCCATCCCACAAGTGGCTTATCTCCTTTAACTAGACATGTGCAAAAACAGGAACCTGTCCTGTCAGCACCAGGACAGCTTCCTATTACTTCTTTATGGGGCCTCTCTGACCTCATCACAAGGAAAAGCAGGCACTGAGACTCCTCTTGTGCCTGCTGATTCCACATAGACCAGCCTCGCATGCATACACTTGCCCAGTGGTGTACTGGACCCAGATCATCCCTGTGGGGAATATTGACTCCCCAGAAATCAGCAAACAGTATAAACCGGGGCTTTTTGTTTGCTTGTTTATCCCAGAGAGCCAATTGTTAAACATAAGCATCCCATTGCTTTTATCCACAACTAGCTCTAGGTAAGAATGGAAAGAAGGTAAAGTTGGATCTCAGTCCTCCAGTCTCTCCCATGTTGAAACTGATCCTGTAACCTTCCCACCATACTATGCCAAAAGTTCCGAGGATTGCGCACGCGCACACGTGCACACACATACACAATCCTGTCAAGACTATTCTCTGACTCTTCATTTAGACTAAAGGGCAAAGGACTGATAATACTCAAAGTGTGACTTGATCAGGAAAATTTGCTTTTTGACAAGGCTCACACAATTAAATAAAAGCAAGGATTTGGGAAAGCGGTCCCTCAGACCTTTCCAGTGTCCCTGAAATTACATCAAAGGGAAATGGGTCATCTCTACAAAGCATGAAGGGGGAGTCAGGCCACTGTGTTTTTCTTCTGTGATTCAGATGAGTTCTCTACTTTTCATGCTGTCAGCTGCCTCCGAACTCACTCTCCTTGTGCCTTCCGACGACGCTATTTATGACATGGACCGAAAGGCGAGAGCCTTTTGGTTGTCCGACAAGAATATTCCAACCCTGATAAAGTAGGTATTATGCATTTTATTTCTCATGATATTTTACTGGTGCCACTGTGAACAAGTTCCATGGAGGGAAGCCACATGATCCTTCAGAGTCATGACACTGAGCACGTCCTAGGATTCCCCTCCCCACCCCCCAGGGTGGCAAAATTAACATCATTGACCGCCCACTCTGTGCTAACTGCTTTACATATAGCTCAGTTAATCTTCCTAATAACCTTATGAGGTAGGCATTATAATTATTCCCATTTTACAGATGTGGAAACTGAGGCACAGGATGACTGCATAACTAACTCAAGGGTGCCATGGCTGATAATTGCAGGGGGATATTTTGAATCTGGCAGTCTGGCTCCAGAACCTTTTTTTTTTTTTTTAATTACTCAGTGATACTGCCCCATGCACTAATACTCTTTATCGCCCGGATGGACTGTCATTTTAGATACCATACGCTGTTACGCAAATACAGAGTGGCAGATCTGCAGGCTCTGTCTTCGGATAAGCTGGAAACGTATTTGCAGGGCTCCTTCCTTCACCTGGCGAAGGCAAATGGGGTAAGAGAGCTGTAATTTGTCTGGTTCGGGGAAACATGTCAATTACATTCATATCATACGTTCCAAGTTTTTGTCTCATGGAGATTTCCAAACATGAGCAAAAACAGACTAATAAAACCTCTGATGTCCATGTAGGCACGGCCCCGCTTCAAAAATCATCAACCTATATTGATACACACACAAACACACACACAGTGACGCTGTAGCAGTGATCCTATAAAATGTAGCCCTCTGCCCACTGCTTAGCCACAAGGCCCCTCCTGACAGACCACAGACTGACCCAGAAAGTCCAATATTTAGGTGTTTCTAGGTGAAGGTTATACAGTTTCGCCACTTTGATTTTTATGTATGGGTAACCAAGAGCTTGTTAACTGTAACCTGCTGATTCAGTCATTTCAGGTTACTAAAATTTTATGTGAGTTAGGGCAGTCAGTCAACAAATATTTATTGAGCACCTGCTATGCTCCAGGAAGTGTTTCAGAGTTAGGGTGGTGCCCAGGGAAGAACCAAGCCCTATAGATGCTCACCTTCTGGCACCTACTATAGTGTATCCAGGATTTGGATTTAGTCTTTCCTGAGGAAGTCTGGCTACCCGGCTGCACGTGGCGGTGTCTTAAAACTCTTGCTATGAATCTCACAAGATGAGACTGAAGATTCTACTGCAGAATGAGAACTGCAATATCAGTGGACCATGGGTCACAGTCAAAATGTTTCAGAATTACTGCTTTAAAGCATTTCTACCTTCCTACTCACCTATGTGAGCACTATGAAAAGGATCTATCACTAGTATTACCTAAATGTATGTGCTTCATCAGACAATTCCTTTCAGAAAGCATAAAAGGGTTACATGTGGCCCCATGGATTCTTTACATATTATCATAATTCTTGTGTATTACATATATATATATATATATACATATATATATATATATATACACACACACACCAGATAATTGGGGTTATTTTCTCTCAGTGTTTTAAATCACTGATTCTCTTAGCAAGCATTAAGTGAACACCCAGCCTGGTCATGCTTATCCCAGATTCTGTAGAATAAAAGATAAATCAATCAAGACCTCTGATCAGGAGGGCTAACCATCAAAGGCACGTTTCAATGAGTTTATTCCTATGTGTGATGTAAATGTCTTCCTTTAACCAAAAGAGATGTGCAAGTTGGCCAGGAATGCTTTCCTCAGGGCTTCTGCAGATGTGACTTTGGAGCTGCTCAGGGTGAGACAAGTTCCCTCTGCACCCAAAGTGCCCAGGAGGAACTTAAAATAAAGGGTCATGGTGGGAAGATGAGGAGAAGAAACCAGAGAAACCAGAGATGGTGGAGCCCAGTTGTCATGGTTGGTTGGTGGCTGAGTGGGTAGGTAGGCTGGGTTTTACTGAGCTCCATTCCTCTTGTAATTATTATTCTTGAAAAATAGTTGGATTATGACCAGTAAAGTCAGTTACTGTCTGTATGAGTTTGCTAGGGCTGCAATAACATAGTACCACAGACAGGGTGGCTTAACCAACAGAAATTTTTTCTCTCGCATTTCTGGAGGCTGGAAGTCCAAGATCAAGGTGTGGGGAGAATTTACTCCTTCTGAGGACTGTGGAAAGAGCTGTTCCAGGATGTCTTGTAGATGACTGTCCTCATGTTCGCATGGCATTCTTCCTCTATGGCTATGTCTAGATTTCCTCTTCTTATAAGGACACCAGCCTTACCACATTAAGACCCATTCTAATGATTTCATTTTTACCTGATTACCTCTGTAAAGATCCTACCTCCAAATCAGGTCACATTCTGATATACAAAGGGGTTAGGACTTCAATGTATAAATTTTGGAGAGGAAGCCAAGACAGTCCAAACCACAACATTGTCTACAGTGTTCTTCAAATGCCAAGGTCACTTTAATGACCTCAGCCAGCATTTTTTAATGAAATAGAATGGAGTGGAATAAAATTAATGATCAGCTGCTTCCTACATAGTAGCGGAAAGTACTGCTTCATTTTGATTGTGTGTACATATGTGTGTTTGTGATGTCTACTGGGTCCCAGTTTAAGATATTTCTAACTGTGGATCATGGTCCAAAAGGAGGGAGGTCATTGTTTCTCAGGAAGTGGAAAACCCAGAAATAATGTCAAGCCCTAGGTGTACTCTATGGAGACTCACCTTCCCACTATGGTTTGCATTTACAGACCATCAAAATTGAAGGAGCGTCTATCACCAACGCTGACATTCAAACCTCAAATGGTGTGTTACACATCATCAACAAGGTACAATATTCCATCCTCTCACATAGGTAGCTTCTCTTCCCCTTTTATTTATCCTCTTGGACAGTATCTTTGGCCGGGGCATGGAAGGAAGGTAAGGGTTAATACTTAGCCTTAACATAAAAATAACCTGTAGTGTGTTTCATTACTTTCATTTTAAAACCATTTTGAGGTTCTACTCATTCAATCAGACTCAGTTACTATCTACTCAGCCCATATTTGGCAACAGACCCTATGTAAAGTGTGCCCGCATAGAGTATATTTCTTATGTATGAGAACATCTTACACGGTACACAGAGCCTTGGTACTGGGAAGTCCATATGTCCAGATGGGATATAGTCAAGAACCAGAAAGGCAAGTGCATTATTGCACCCTAAAATAATGGGGTGGATAAAGCTCTAGAAAAATGGAAAAGGGTAGCCCTGGCCAGTGTGGCTCACCTAGTTGGAATATCATCCAATAAACCGAAAGGTCTCAGGTTCAATTCCTGGTCATGACACATGCCTACGTTGTGGGTTCAGTCCCCAGTTAGGCCACTTACAAGAGGTCCCTGGTCAGGACACGTGTGAAAGGCAACCCACCTCCTCTGTGAAGCCTTCCCTGATGATCCCTGCAGTTCATATCACCAAGGCTGACACAATGTCAAGAGGGTAAGTTCTAGAATCATACAGAATTTGGGTTCAGACATTCAGCTAGCTATGTGACCTTGGACAGGTTACATAACCTCTCTGAGCCTCAATTTTCTTCCGCTATGAGGATTAAACAATACCATCTATTGATGTGTGCTGCCTAGCGGATCCTCAGTAAATGTTGTTTTATTCCTTTCTCCTTCCTCTGAGATTCCATGGGATTTCTCATTTTGGTAGTTGTTCCTTATGGACTAGATCCTGAACTCCTATATGATGGCGTATCCTGGAGGAGTGGAGCTGCATCTTTTTTGTGACTCTCATTAGCATAAGCATCTCACCTTGTACACAATCACAACTGGAACCATTGACAGCCCACTAGGGGCTAGGCATTGTGACAAGTATCACGCATCACATTATCTCATTTGATTTTGACGGCACCTGAGAAAGTAGGTGCTATTGTCCTCACTTCCAAAATGAGGAAGCTGAGGGTCCTCGTCGTTAAGTAGCTAGATTGAGGAAGAAGTTACGTGAACAAAATGTTTTGGAGATGCATGTCTACTGATTCAATTTCTCTGACTAGCCTCTGGGTTGCACTGGCTCCCTAAGGATCTCCTTCTACACCTGTCCATTGGCCATTGTGGTCACCTTTGTCAAGGCCACCATGAACAGCTGTGCAGGTTGTGCTTTGCATAAGGGTTCCTGGCCTAAAGGCACCATGAGGCTGAAATCCAGCCCACTTCATTCCCCGAGCCATACGTCCTATTAGCATTACAAACTCTCAGAGGAAAGAGTGCCTTATTTTACATTTGCAGAGGCATTCTAGGGTCTGGCAGTAGCCCTGAAAATTGCATAATGTTCTGTGCAATACCACTAACAAGAAGCAGATGGAAATCACAAGTTTCCAGTGTGATATTGGGTCTGCAATGCCAAATATGAATATAACCACGAAAAAACATCAGATAAACCTGAAATGAAGAACATGTTAGAAAAAAAAAGTTGGGGTGGTGAATGATATTATTCCAAAATGTCAATGTCATAAAAGACAAAGCAAGGCTCAGGAGCCTTCCTGTGTCAAAGGAGACTAAAGACACGTGATAACTAAAACCAATACCCAACCGTAGATTGGATCCTGCACTAGAGAAAACACGGTCAGAAAATACATTATTGGGTCAACTGACAAAATTGCGTCCTATTGGCATTGCAAACTCTCAGAGGAAAGAGTGCCTTATTTTACATTTGCAGAGGCATTCTAGGGTCTGGCAGTAGCCCTGAAAATTGCATAGTGTTCTGTGACATGAACCCATGTATTGGAGAGTTGCAAGTCCTACCAACACCTGCTAACAGAATTTGGGGGCTCCCCTTCCCAGGTTCTGATTCCCGAAAGAAGTCGAAGTGACTCCTTACCAGACCTGCTCACCCGGCTGGAACAGATGCCTGACTATTCCACCTTCCTGGGCTACATCAATGCAAGTACCACATTCTTTGCCTGACCCCCTTTGCTCAGGTTCCTGGGAACAGAAATATGTCATGCACTCTTGCCTCTTTCCATCACAGCAATATCACCTGATGAATATGATAGAAGCTTCTGATGCTTACACAGTCTTTGCACCAAACAACGAGGCCATTGAGAATTACATCCGGGAAAAGAAGATCAAAAATCTAGTAGGTATCAAGAACGATAAGGTGGGAAATTGTTTTCTGGAAGTTCAGACATTCAACATTTTACAATTCATCAATCATGTATCATTTTAATCCTACCAAACCTTCCTTTTCCTATCCAGATATTTAACATAAAGTCGTGAGGACACGCTGTGATACACACACCACCCCCATATACATGCAAGAGGTGCCCATTTACTGTATTTAGGTTCTACTCATGGAAGTAAACATTTGGGTCCATATACACAAGGTGGCAAGAGTCCCAGGAATGTGGATGTGTGTCCACAGGGCACAAGTGTTCACTTGTCCCAAGCCAACACTGTGAGCGCAGGGGTCCCAGTGCAGGGACAACCTGCAGTGACAACACTCCTCAACCTGCTGTGGATCAGCCAGCCAGCCAGCAGTTCCTGGTCTGAGATTGCTCAGGCCTGAGTGAGACCCCAGTCCCATAGGCCGCCCTCTCTGCAGGGGGAACACATCAAGCTCTTTAACACACCCCATCAAACCACCTCTCATGACTCAGAATGTGAAAGGCAGGCTGGGTAGGGGAACTCTCTGTCTTCACAGCAGTTTTTTCCAAAGAAATCACCTTCAGAACCCTCCCCAACCTTTCATGCTGTCAGTCTGAGTTTCCAGATCACCTAGTAAGTTCTTGACAATCCCTCGTGAAAAATGTGCACATTCCTCAAGACGATCTGCCTGAGACTTCATATTTAATGTCTATTGTGCCCTGATGTCTCAGTCAAAACCTCTGGTTCAACAAGCTGTTGCCCCTGTAGTGGCCCACAGTGGCCAACACACCAGAGCAGCCTGGTAAGTGACCAGGGACTGGCTGGCCTATGGGTTGATTTTCAATTCTGTGTGTTGACCAGGAGAAGGACATAGTCAAGCATCATGTGGTCTTGAAGGAGAAACTCCTGAAGAATGACCTGCACAATGGCATGCACCGAGAGAGCATGCTGGGCTTCTCCTACGTCCTGGGCTTCTATGTCCACAACAACCAGGTGCAGTCCTTTCACTTCCAACCCAGGAATGTGTATCTTAGCTCCTGTCATCTGACATCACTTCCATACTAGAATAATCTCACCAGGGCTTCCTAACCCTTATCAACAAAAGGCAGTCATTTGCGTTTCACCCTCAGCCAGACTGCCTGTCACCAGCCTTCAGATAACCAGTGTGGTTCTACTAATCATGGTATTTGAATCCCAGCAGTAACAGATGCCCCTCAGCGCTGATTTCTATCAAACGCAGCAGATAGTCCCCAAGCAACCTCCAAGAGGGAAGGGAACCGCCAGCAAAGCCTTACTCCCAGGAAGTGGCCCAGGCTCCAGGCCATAAGGAGCCTAATGACAAGCAGGACAGCAGCCAGATGAATCAACATTATCATTGCTTGATTGTAGAGACTGCAGTCCTAAGACCAGCTGACCTCCACGCTGATATGCCAGTATTCATCTCACACCACCCCTAAATATTTAAGTGTTTAGAATTCATTTAAAAAAAGAATTAGTGAGACTAAATATTTAATATATTTCAAACGTGAAATTTTATTCACATAGTTCAAACATCAAGAGAGAAGATGAATCTATGAAAATGCAACAAGAAACTCACAGTGTTAAGTACAGATTCTCATAAGAAAAGATACTAAAAATAAATTATTAAGACAAACTAAACTCTGTATTAAAATGAAAAATTTTAATCATAGAAACCTTTAATCAATAATATTATTTGGTTCTTACAAACAGTTTTCTCAGTGGTATCATCACTGAGTTACAAGTGAATTTTGTGTGCATATTTTTTAAACCGCTGGGGTAAAAGGAAGTCTTTCTGACTCTTCATTATTTAGGGAATAATCAAGCCCCAATATTTTTCTCTGATTCCTACGAATACCTCACCTATTTTATAATAACTTTGAGGAGATTCTTTTAAGTATATTTTCTTATTTTTTTCAGGAAAGGCCATTTTTATTGGTAAAAAACTTACATTTTTATTTTTAACCTATGTCATCTTTGACTTCATCATGTAAAAATGAATATTCCAACACAGTTAATTGAATCAATTTCAATTCTGTCATGTTTATTTTCCATTTACTCAGAAATTCTTTGATCTAGAATGATCTTAAAACAGAGGCTGCATCTCACAATAAACAAATGGTTCTATCTTACAATCAAGGTTTTAGTTTTATCACTAACTCACTTACTTTCTCTTAGGGCAGTGGAGATGTAGAGAAATGTTCTCTACATGAGCAGACTTGTGTCCAAATCAAAATTTTAATGCACCACAAAATTCTCTGGATATGTTTCACAATGGAAAATTATTGACTTTTTAAATGTCAAATCAACAGTATTACAGCATCAGAAGTTCTGCCATTTTGATTTTTAAAAATAACTTAGCATCTTGGAATTCTGAAAATGTGTGTTGTAATCACCATTTGACACCACCAGCAAGATTTCCTGATAGTTTTCCCAAATTACGCAGACCCTGCACCACCTCTGTGGAGCTCAACCAATGGAAACTCACCTGACTCCAAGTAAATCATCACAAGAGACTCTAACACTCAGTGGAAGTTCAAATTTAAGCACTTGGTAGAGTTGTTTTAATACTGCTGCTGTGGGGACTTTGGAGGATGTTATTAATCATTTGCAAGCCTTTATTGGATATGAACTTGACATTTGCTTAGGACAATAAAGAATCCTCCCAACCTCAGCCCTACCACAGCTAAACACACCCAGACACACATACCACCCTAATTTTTCAAAGAACCTTTAGTTTCCAATTATATTACTTATATTAATGAATTAATTAATAGATTAACTTATTTTGTATTAATCAATCATTAAGGTCCTCTCCTGAAAAAAAATCAGAACAACACAAATTTCAACTTAAAGTTGAATTTTAGTTGACATTGTATAGATACTGACTTAGTGCCCATGTCTTAGATGCTTATGGACACGCTAGGCAAAGATGGATACAAATATACCATATGCCCCAAAGAAACCCCAAGGGAAACATGGGGTAATGCTGTCCTTGGAGCAGCCTCCACATACTGGGAAATTATGCTATCTGGTGGAACACTTTTTACAAACTCTAAAAATAGTTACTTTTGTTCTTGTATAACTGTCACTTAGCCTTTCTGAGGGGGTTAATTGCAAATTAACCATGAACTAGAGACATGTGGAAAGGACAGTGAACCTCATTGTCCACATCTTGGTTTGGGAAAGCATTCACCCCTCCAGGACCACTAGTCTGCAGCCCAGCCGAGCACATTCAGGGAGCCATTTTGCCAATGGTCACTAATGTAATGATCATGATTCAAGATTCTTCAAGCAATTATAAACCAGTTAGCTTGAGGAGTGGAGAGAAACCTCAGAGATTATCTAGGATAACCTGTTCTTTTTACAAAGGAGAACATTGAGATTCAGAGAGGAAAAGCAACTGGCCTAAGGTCACACAGCTGGATGGCGCCAGATGCAGGACTGCTACTCAGACTCGGCTCTCTGAGGCCACAGCTCTTTCCAGTGCAGTGTGCTACCCTCTGGGAGAATGTTGGACTATCTCATAGGCTGTTGTCATATTGATAGCTTCCAATCCTCTCCTTCCCTACTTCCCTTGAAATCACTACAATAAAAATTTACACTTAACCCTCTTGTTCACAGCTCTACGTAAATGAAGCTCCAATAAACTACACCAATGTAGCCACTGACATGGGAGTGATCCATGGCTTGGGGAAAGTTCTGGAAATTCAGAGGAATAGATGTGATATTATTGACACTATTATTTCACAAGTAAGTTATATCCAAGACCAAAGAGGTTTCTAAAGGGTGTTGGTTTACTTTTTAATGTTTTAAGCATAAGATTCGCCTATTAGGATATGTCAGTTTAGTTCAAAAACACTGGGTGAGCATCTCTGACATGCAGAGGAGCATACCTAGCCTCGGCTCTCCAAACATAAATAAGACGTGACCTCTGCCCTCAATGGGCTCACAATCTAGTGCAGTAAGTTGTACCTTGGACCCCTGGGAAAATCTGCCTGGCAGGTTGTGTTGAGCAGGATTTTGAAGCTGTAGTCTTTCTCAAAGGAAAAGTGTGCCATGCCTACCATAGGCATAGGAAGAGGACTATGGTACTTGGCAGGTATTAGACAAGCCTGGTCCACTAGGAGAGAAAATATGAAAATGCATTATTTCAGTATTGGAGACTTTTCACTCCAGTTCATTGGATGGTAGGGGATCTTTCAGTAATAGTAACAGTTGTGACATTTATTGGGTGCTTACTAGGTGCCAAACACTTACTAGGTGCCATTACTATCCACATTTCATCAATGCAGGAAATGAGCCACAGAGACGTGAACTAATGCACCCAGGTTAACAGAGCTAACAATCAGTAGAGGAGGAGTTTCAATCCAGGCAGTGTGGCCCCAGAGCCAGGACTCTGAACAACCAACTGCACTATACTCTCCAGTAGATGCATTGACCTGTTCTTGTTTTAAGAACATGTCACACTTAAGCATTTCTGTCATTCTTAAATGGTGCTCTTTGTTTTGTGATAGTAGATATATTATCTCCACCCTGACCCTTCAGCTGGACCATGGGATCCCAGGCCTCGCACTGAATCTGGTCCAATCCACTAAATAATGGGTTACCAATAAGTGAGGACCGTACTTAAAGAAATCTGGATTTAACTGAGATAAGACTTCCATACATTAAAGGATTATCAGCCTCAGAAGAATATAGTGGAGGAAAGCGATGCTCAGATATCCAGGGCCCAAAGTATTGATAGTTAAAGTGTTTGTCTTGAAAAATATTAAAAAGATTGACCAGATGAGCTTCCCTAATATCTTTCTGATTTTCAATTCTATATCCTAAAACCTTCAGCTCTAAAGTCTGGAAAATATTTACAGCCTCATTTTTCACTAAAAGCAATAACCATAAACTGTTCTCTTTGCCTCTGTGTTTTGTCAAGAGAAAGTGTGGGAGTTGTCCCCAGAAACCAACCTGCCCATTGGGAAGTAGACCTCTAGTAAGTATTTTTTTTTCTGCTTTGATCAAATCGTTTCTGGATCTCAGGGAAGTCCAAGTTAGAAAGTGAATCTCAAGCACCTTTCCTTTTCACTTCCTTCACTCTTTATTGGTTTTAATTTAGTTTTGCCTTCATGTGTTTTATATGCATTTTCTAAAGTCTTGAATCCATTTCTTTTGGACTAAAGCAAATTTTTAATTAATAACTAAATAGAAATGGGGGTTCATCTCAACCAATGTCCAATGAAGAAAGATACTGTTCACTTTCTACATATTCTGGAGCCAGATGAGGCCACCAGCAAGACATCTTATCAGAGGAGGTGGCTTCCACATCCGAAACCATATCCAGCCTGGATGAGCTCCACATGCCTGACTTCCTTTTACAGTTGAAGATACAACTAATTTTCTCTAAGAAACAGATGGCAGGTTTGGGGGAGGTGGATTTGTCTTTGAATTGATTATCAATCTTTGTTTCTCATAGCTATTTATTATGTAATAAAGAACTAAATCAGGCAATACTTCAACCCTTAGGAAGAATAAACAGGCATGCACCTTCCAGAGTATGATAATAATAATAATTTACCCTGGCTGGTGTGGCTCAATGGATTGAACCAAGTGTCGCTGGTTTGATTCCCAGTCAGGGCACATGACTAGATTGCACGTCAGGTCCCCAGTTGGGGGCGCGAGGGAGAGGCAACCACACAGTGATGTTTCTCTCCCTCTCCTCCTTTCCCCTCTCTCTAAAAAAAAATAATAACTAAACAAATAAACAAATAATAATAATAATAACAATAATAATTTATAACAGGCCCTGACCAGGTGGTTCAGTTGGTTGGAGTATCATCCCATATAGCAAAAGGTAGTGGGTTGTGAGTTCAATTCCTGGTCAGGGTGTGTACAAGAGGCAACCAGTCAATGTCTCTCTCTCTCTCTCTCTCTCTCTCTCTCTCTCTCTCTCTCCTCTCACTCTTTCTCTCTCTCTAAAATCAATAAAAACATATCATCGGGTGAGGATTTAAAATCATGATAATAATTTACAACAGTCACAATGCTGATTCTCTCACTTGAGTTTTAATTTAATCCCATGTGTTATAGCTCTTTTTTTATTTTTATTTTTAGTGTTTTTCTATTACAACTGCCCCACTTTTCCCCTCATTGCTACTTTGTTATAGCTCTTTATAAGTTGCCTTAATCCTTTCTCCAGTCAAGGCAGAATAGAAATCAATAAGTAGATAGAAATCCAGGCTCAGACCAACCAGTTTATAATGCTGGAAAGGCATTTTTGTCTGGTTTACTCTGTGATTCTTCCTAACTTGAGTTAGTCTTCTAGAGTGAAGTTCTTTTTACAGGATACTACTTTACAGTAGAATTACTTGAATTTTCCCACCTGATGTTCCAGCTGCCAACACTCTATTTGCATGTTTTCTTCCTGTGAAGAGGCTCAAAGAAACCATCCCCATCTCTTTCCAGAGCATTTCAGTCAGAGACAGCCCTATGTCACCCACCTATTTGCTTTTAGAGAGTGGAAAACATTTTTCTAACTAAAAAGCTGATACAACCAATATTGTTTCATAGGGTAACACGACAAAGCACTGTATCTATACCATCTATTTCAAGGGCAGGCAAACCGTGTACATTGGGTGTAAATCAGCCTGTGTGAAAACTGTCGTTGTGAGTATCACAATTTAATCATTCCTCTAATGATAGTGGTGGCATTGGGAAACTTAATCATATGTCGTATTTTTCAACGTGCCTTGTATATGTATGCCTTCTGCTATCTTCTCTTCCTTCTTGTTATCTTCGTTATCGTTGTCATTCAAAGTAGTGGTGATAGCAAGAAAGTTCCAGACAGCCCTGTAAGGCAGCAAACAGGTAAACACTGTAATATCCAATCAGATGATGAGGAAATTGAGGGACTGAGAAGCTGAGAGGTGAACTGCCTCTGAGCATGCTTGTAAGCAAGAGAGCCAGAAGACATGGCCAGCTCCCTGTGGAACAAGAAGGTGCACCTGGGCATTTAGGAAACAGGAGCCCCGCGCTAAGTACCCTGGGGGTCCTGCTGTTTTGTAATCTGCAGGAAAACTCTTTATAACTTCCTGTCTCACTTCTTTGCGGGTTAGCCCTTAAGCCTCAGAGCTTGAGGCTGTAGGAGAGCTTGTGTTTTCATGAATAAAGTCAGCCAAGCCATGAAGACATCCTCCTACAGGGTTTCCCTGGACTGTAACAGATTTGTTTCTAGAGTGACGAAAGTCTCACCAGCATGGGCCTCCTGCCTTTGGTGCTGGGTGAGATAACATGCAACAGAAAGGGTCAGACTTGGGTTGGGGAGAGCCCCTCAGTGTCCCGCCCCTCTCGCATTATTTGCATTATTTTTTACTTAGTCCCGGCTGCCCCTTTCTCTCTCACTTTGCTTCATCCTCCTCTCTTCCTTGCTTGTTCGCTTTCCCTCTTTTCCTACCTCCTTGGCGGAGGCTTCCATCCACTCCTGGCACCCCTGGAAATTGCTTAGCCTCCCTAGTTCTCAGGGGTCCCTGCAACCCGTCCACAATGCGGTCACAGCCCAGGGCACACAGCCGGGCCCACCAGCGGGATTGCTGCCGCCCAGCGGGACAAAGCCAGGAAACGGGAGTGCGCGCCCAGCCTCGGCCTTTCGTTTCAGACAAGAGCATGCTGTGCCGGCTTCTTCGGCCCCCAGTGCCAGCCCTGCCCTGGGCAGGCTGACAACGCCTGCTTCGGAAACGGCATCTGCTTAGACGGCGTGAACGGCACGGGCGTGTGTGAGTGCGGGAAGGGCTTCAACGGGACGGCCTGCGAGACCTGCATGGAGGGCATGTACAGCAGCCACTGTGACCAAGGTGCGCGCCACCCCCCCCCCCAACCTGAGTGCCAGAGGAGAGGAGGGGCTTGGCCTGCGGCCCAGCGGACTGGGATCCTGCCTCTGCGATCCTGTGAATTACAACATCATTTGTGTTGTGTAATCTGCACACGGCAGAGTTTCCCAACATTTTCAGTCTCTGACCTAGACCTGCCAACCCCCCGCCCCCGATCTGTTTGTTGACACTCTGTATTTGCCTGGGTACACTGGTCCTCGTAGCCACACGCTCAGGTTTGGACAGTGCTTGATAGTTTGGAAAGCATATTAGTGCGCCTTGTTTCATTTAACCCACACAGGAACCTTACACACGTGGGTATAGAAAGTCATGCCCGTTTTACAGATGAGGCTATTAAGACAAAGAAGTTAAATGACTTCCCCCTAAGGTCACACCTGAAAGAGGGAGAACTGAGATTGGAATGCACACTTCGCTTGACTCCAAAGCTTTGCTCTTGAATGATGTTGTCTTCTATATGAAGATCACTCTGTTGATTCACCCTAGGAATCCGCATGTTTTAATTTGTTTTCACCAAAAAAGAAAAAAAAAGAAAAAAGAAGTGCTCTATTTGAGCCAAGTCATCTGCATTCTCTTACCCTGCACTTTCTTGTGCCCAGGGACACAACCTGGTCCAATTGGAAGAGGGGATTTCCTAATTCATGATGAGAAAACAACACATTTCTTTTACCATATACTAAAAACCATAAACCTGATCCGGCTATTGCTGTTTTATCATCAGCTGGTTCAAGCAAGGCAAAATCAATATATAGTTGACTCGTTATAATTGGGCTATATAATATATAGTTGGCATTATAATGCGGGTTCATTCTATGTTACATGGAAGATTATCTGCTTGTATTTGTGCAGGAGTTCCTAACCCGGGGCCCATAGATGACCCTCATGGGCTGAATGATTTTTCCTGGGAAATGCATGCTAAGCTTTCATCCGGTTCTCAAAGGGGCTTATGACACTACTGCGTAACAAAGGAACTGTCATTTCTATGTTGTTGAAGAGGGCAGTGCCACACCAGGTTTACAAAAACCCAGTAGCAAATGGGCTTCTATTAATAAGTCCACCCTTAGAGATCCCAAGGAGTCCCACGTAGCCTTGGATCCTCACACAACCCCAGTGGAGGACACTCTCACTGCTTGGGTCTGCCCCACAGTGACACATAGTCCCAAAACGATGGTCCTTGTAGATGCCTGACCTGATTCACCCATCAGCCTGCTCAATTCCACCTCCTAGGCCCCTGCCCTTCCTGTGAATCCAGCACTCCATTAAAGACAAGTATTCTCTGAAACCAGGGTGGAGAATGAAGGGCACTGAAGTGAACCTTTGTAGTAAATGACCAATGAGTTATTGAACACAACTCATGTCTGATGACGTGTGGGCATTTTATTTCACTTAGTGTGTTCTTGTCTCCATGGGAGATGCAGCCAAGGACCTTCAGGTGACGGCTCCTGTGAATGTGATGTTGGGTGGCGAGGAGTGAAATGTGACAGCGGTAAGAGTCAGCCCCTCAGAACTTACTATCCGTCCTCAGACTCCCTTCTCAGCAGCTACGTTCTTCTTTTTTCCTTCTAACATAGAAGGGACATCTTTATTTCTTCCTTGAGTAATTCTACTCACAGCAAAAATGTGTAAACTAAAGAAAAGCAAAAAGAAGAAAAGAAAAATTATTCTTATTCCCAGAGCAGAAGAAAGCTATCCTTAATATTTTGTATTAGCTTTCCAACATTTTTATAGGCATACAAACATATGTGTGTAGTGTTAGGTCCGGCGAGAATGAGAGGAGAAACAGCAGGAAAACAGGCCATGAGTCTGAAAGATTTATTTGGCCAGCTGCACACGCGGGCCAAGGCCAGGAAGTGTCAGCAGTGACCAAAGAAAGGCAGGGGTTTTTAAAGCAGTAACGGGGGAAGGAAATTGAAGGGACTCTGTTGATGGCTTTGGAGGAGTTGGCCCTGGGAACAGAGAGGCTTACTAAAACAGAAAAGTTACTAAGTTCTTACCAGCAGGCCAAGATATCTTTGAAGGACACAGGCAGTCACTGACATCAGCAGACTTATTGGGGACTAGGCAGTCCCTGACACGGGCAGTTACTGTGGGGGCTTGCTAAAAGCCAACTTGGATTTCCAGAACGCAGGTCTTATGCCTAAGACATAGAGCCATACTCTGCAGACTGTTCTGTCATCTGCCTTTCCACTTTATATAATGGATATCTTTCCATATGAATATAGGTCAACACCATTATTTTCTTAACTTTAATGTGATATTCTATTATATGACTATACCCAGCTTTTTGAACCCCGTTCTCTGCTATCATATACAACGCTGCAATGAGCATCTTATACAAATATCTTCTTGCATTTGTTTTATTCTTCGTTTCTGCTCCTTCCCTCACCAGTAGCCTTGTGATATGTCTTCTTGCTTCTTGTTATCTTTCCCTCCATGCCACTCTCCACATTGCTGCCAGGGAGAGCTTTCCAAAATGTAGATGTCTTAGTCTGTTCAGGCTGCTACAACAAAGCCTCATAGACTTAGTGGCTTATAAGCAACAGAAATTAATATCTCCCAGTTCTGGAGGCTGGAAGTCCAAGTTCACAGTCAGGTTCTGGTGAAAGCCCTCTTCTAGGTTGTAGATTGCTATCTTCTTGTGTTATGACAAGAGAGGCAAGGGAGCTCTCTGGGGTCACTTTTATACGGGACTAATCCCATTCATGAGGGCCCCACCCTTGTGACCTAATCACCTTCTGAAGACCCCACCTTCAAATACTATCACATTGGGGATTAGTTTCAACAGAGAGATTAGGACGGGGGAAAAACATTCAGTCTATAGCAATAGATAAAGATTGTGCTCCTTACCTCCTACCTGCTATGAGTCTTCATTATCTCCAGGAGAAAGTTCAGTGTCTCTAAGAGAAACACCTTAGCAGAGTGGAGTTCAAAGCTATGCACCAATTGGCACTTGCCGGGTAGCGCACACTCTGCACAGGAGCTTCCAGACTAGTAATGGAAATAAATGTCCAACAGTGTTCATAAAAAGGTGATATGAGAATGGGGACCAAAGAGCCTCAGATTTGGCTCTGAGCTTCCTGGTAGCCAATGGAAAAAAAAAAAATCTACATGGTGTATATGACATTACCAGATGGGAGGGGAGTTGAGGCATGGACGAAAAGGGAAAGGAATTAGGAAGTACAAATTGACAGTTACAAAATAGTCATGGGGATGTAAAGTATAGGATAAGGAATATAGTCAATAATATTATAATAACTACATATGGTGTCAGATGGGGACTAGATTTATTAGGGGGATCACTTCGTAAGTTCTGTAACATCTAATCACTTGCTGTACACCTGAAAATAATATATAATAATATATGTATATCAACAGTACTTGAAAAACAAAAAAATTCTTTTAAAAAAATACATGGTCCCGTAGTTTTACATAGTAAATTTGATGTGTATCCTTTTCAACAGGAAAGGTAAATCTTTTCCTAGCACCAAGTACTAAAAAAAAGGTCTTGAGTGAAATTTAATAAAAGAGGGCTGACAAAGCAATTTTTTTTTTTTTTCAGAGATCACAAAAGACAACTGCAATGGGACATGTCACACCAGCGCCAAGTAGGTACCTCTGGTCATCCTCAGGGAATAATACAAAGGGCCTTATCCTCAGAAGAGTATTTTTTTGAGACTTTCTGAGGGGTTAGGATAAATTTAATATAAAACTAGAAGTATTTCTGAAGAGGCTGCCATCAACTGCCAGATCCAGCCTTTTGAGCAAGCTTCCACCTGAGTTACCTGGCACTTTGGCAAAACGCCAGTCATTGTCCCCAGTTCAAGCCACAGAGGTAGTGGGAGCCCAGTGGGCCTCCAGCTTTCATCGCAGCTTCCTCCTGACTCACAGCCAAGCCTGCTTCACTCTTCAGCTTCACGCTCCTAACTCCCAGCAGTGCTTGAGAGGTTAGTCAATGATGACGCTCTTAGCTGGAGTTAGACTGGAATTCAAATCAGCCTCTGTCATTGTCACTGACTGCGTGACCTTGACTCAATGACTTAATGCCTCTAAGCCTTGGTTTCTTCATCTGCAAGTGGGAATAATAATAATACCCACTCGTCCGGGCTATTGGATATCATATACGTTACATGAAGTCATGACTGAAGCGCAGCCCCTAACACACAGGTAACTCTCTGAAGATGGTTAGCTACTCTCTTACCCCAGAGCTCACGCCCACATATACATACTCTAGTTTGCCCAATAATGACTGCAATTTGAGGTGCCTGTGGCCAAACTAGGAAGAGACTTTCCTGAGCCCCTAGGCGGGACCTCGGAGTGCTGCCTGGGGCAGGAGCTGGACCGCTGGCCATCCAGGGGGTGGGGATTACACGTTTATCTACAAACAGCATTTGCCCTTTCTGCTGGCAGCTGCCTTCTCAATCCGAATGGCACCGCCTCGTGCAAGTGTGCGGCAGGATTCCAAGGGAACGGGACAGTCTGCACAGGCAAGTGAAGGAAATAGCTCCGGGGAGAAAGGCTAGCAGGAGCCGTGGAGAGATCTATGCTCCTGCAGGTTGAACGGGCAGCCGCCGCCAGCCGTTGTGGGTGAACTGGGTGGGACAGGGCGGCTGACTGTCCCCGGGAAAAGGAAGCCACTCTTGAGGGATTGCACACGTTTTCTCCAAGCAGTGGTTCACAGCCTTGAGTGCAATTGAAGAGCTTTCAAAAACACTGGTTTGATTGACCTAGGGTATGGCCTGGGCGTGGGGACGCTGGAGTGGGGAAGAAAGGGACTTGAGCTCCACAACTCCGTTGCACTCGTTTCAATCAATGCTTTTGCTCCATCTATTGAGATGATCGTGTGGTTTTTGTCTTCAGTTCTATTGAAATGCTGTATTACAGTAATTGATTTTTTTTTTTTTTACATTAAAACCACATTGTGTTCCTGTGTACATCCCACTTGGTTATGGTGTAGAGTTAATCCCCCTTCCCATGGTTTCAGTCACCTGTAGTCAACCGACCTCTGAAAATATTAAATAGAAACTTTCAGGTATTCTGAGAGAGAGAGAGAGACCACACGCACATAACTTTTATTACAGTGCATTGTTATAGTTGTTCTGTGTTATTAATCTCTTAGTGTGCCTAATTTGTAAGTTAAACTTTATCATAGGTATATATGTAAAGGAAAAAACTGTAGACATAGGGTTTGATACTATCCACAGTTTCGGCCATCCACTGGAAGTCTTGGAATGTACCCCCATGGATAATGGGGGACTACGGTATAATCCTTTTTCTATATTGATGAATTTGACTTGCAAGTAGTTTTTTGAGGATTTTTTGTGTCTGTATACCTACAGGATATTGATTTATAGTTTTCTTGTGTTGGCTTTGTCTGGTTTTGATATCAGAGAAATACTGGCCTCATAAAATAAATTGGGAAGTCTTCCCTTCTCTTTCTGTTTTTGGAAGAATTTGTGAAAATTTAGTATTTATTCTTCTTTTACTGTTTGGTAGACATCTCCAGTGAAGAGATCTGATCCTTTGCATTCTTTTAAATTATCCATATATAATCCAATGTCTGCCATTTTGAAGTACTTCCATTTCTCAGTGACAAGTAAAATGCATCAATGTTTTTTCCCCTCTATCCCTCTTCTCTGCTCTGTGCCATCTCTGTCTCCTACAGCAATCAATGCCTGTGAGATCAACAATGGAGGGTGCTCTGCCAAGGCTAACTGTAGGAGAACCACCCCAGGAAACCGGGCGTGCATGTGCAAGGCAGGCTATACTGGCGACGGCATCGTGTGCATAGGTACGTACCATCCCTCATCAGTGCAGTGGCAATGGTTTAAAGGGTCAGGGCCCTTTTATATGATCCCAGTGTGTGGATGCTGTTGGACAGAAAGGTATGAAGGTGTGGAAATGCAACCACAGGGTATGAAGGTGTGTGATACCCAAAGATCACTTCGAAAGCAGAAAGGGGGAAACCTTTTTCCAGTTAAATATTATTGATGGTAACTGAATTTTAAATCATTTATTAGTTCTTTTTACATATAAGTAGCACATTCTCCATACAGAAAAATTAGAGGACGTATATAGGCTGGGGCGGGGGGAATCTGGATATAACCACTCTTGCTACTATTATATTATCCCATGTATCTTTTTAAGATTTTACTTGTTTATCTTTTAGAGAGAGAGAAAGGGAGGGAGAAAGAGAGGAAGAGAAACATCGATGTGAGAGAGAAACATTGATCGGTCACCTCTTGTAAAGTGAACCCACAACCCAGGCATGTGCCCTGAGTGGGAATCAAACCTACAACCTTTTACCTTGCAGGACAATGCCCGAACAACTGAGCCATGCTGGTCATGGCTGTATACATTTGTTTTTTAAAGACAAAAAATTGTATCTTACAATATATAATGTGTACTGTGCTTAGCAATGTGATGCAACAACCCTCCCTGAAATAAGTATACCTCCAAATCATTATTTCAATGGCTATGCATTGTTCTTCTATAAAGGTATGCCATTGTAAGTTGTCTAAATTGTAACTTTTTAGTTGTAAAAAAAAATCACAGAGGAGAGTTGCAAGAATAGTGCTAAAAGACCTATTTTCTGTTTACTTAGGCTCACTTATTACTAATATTTTACCCCATTTGCTTTATCTCTTGCTGCGCCCTCTCTCTATATATATACCACTTCAGAAAAGCTATATACGTCATATTTCCTTTATCCTTAAATACCTGAGCACATTTGAGAATAAGGATAGACTCTTACATAATCACAGCAGTTATCAACTTCAGTAAATTTATTATTGATGTAATACTTTTGTCTAATTTGCATTTGTATTCTAATTTTGTCAGTTGACCCAATAATGTATTTTCTGACCCTGTTTTCTCTAGTGCAGGATCCAATCTACGGTTGGGTATTGGTTTTAGTTATCACGTGTCTTTAGTCTCCTTTGACACAGGAAGGCTCCTGAGCCTTGCTTTGTCTTTTATGACATTGACATTTTGGAATAATATCATTCACCACCCCAACTTTTTTCTTCTAACATGTTCTTCATTTCAGGTTTATCTGATGTTTTTTCGTGGTTATATTCAGATTTGGCATTGCGGACCCAATATCACACTGGAAGCTTGTGATTTCCAGCTGCCTCTTGTTAGTGGTATTAATTTTGACCCCTTAGTCAAGGTGCTGTCTGATTTCTCCCCTGATATTAATAAGCAATCAGTGGGAGGACACTTTTACACCAAGTAAATATCCTGCTCCTCATCAAAATATCACCTAAAAATAGCATCTACTGATGATTCTTCCCTGAATCAATTATACTGTGATGGTTTCAACAAATGTTTAATTCCTAAATCTCATTGTTCATAGCATGTTGTATTGGGCTCTAAGATTCTATTATTTCAAGTCCTTGGCACAAATGCTTACATTCATTCAACAGAGGACAGATTCAAGCCTCTAGACGATGGCTCTGCTGTCATGTCCCATCCCAGAGAGCCAAACTTGAGAAACCATATCTGGTAGCCTCCCCATTGGGTTACTTCTGCCTCAGGGTTATCAGAAAACTGAATCACATTTTGACACCTGCTCTCCTCGGTCAGTTAGCCATCCTGGCTGGTCTCTCTCAAGATGCCTTTATTTGAAAACGAGGCATGATTCTCATGCCAGGTGTTGGCTTTTTGTTTTACAGAAATCAACCCGTGTTTGGAGAACAATGGTGGCTGTCACAAGCACGCAGAGTGCACACAGACAGGACCCAATCAGGTGAGCTCTGCCTCCCAGGGGGTATAAGGGTCCATAGACCCAGGCCTGAGAGAAGGGGGCTGAGGACAAACCTCAGCAGAAAATAAATACTTTAGGAGAAATTCTGAAAGCATTCCCAAAGAAGCCATTCTTTGGGAATGAGGAGAAATGGGAGGGGAGACAAAGGGTACTTAGGAGAAGGATCTTTCCTAAAATAGGAAGAAGTAGGCTTCTCTAAGCATCTAGAAAATCTTCAACAATATTCCCCTTTCTTTCAACTTCCTGAGCCCCAGAATCCCATAATTTTTCTTTTGCTCGAGGCTATAATGCATGTGCCACAACAGAGATAACATTTTTAGTCCCTCTGTCGGTCATCTATTCCCTAACACAATGAAATGACCTTGCAGGGCCTCCTTAGTGCACAGGTTTGGGCAGGTAGGAAAATCTGAGGGTTCCAAAGGAGGGGAAAGGTCATGAGTAAAAAGGCAGAGACTAAGAAGCTGGTGGCTCAGGGACCCGAGCTCTCCCTCCCTCAGTCTCCACCACGTTATGAACCGTGCAATGGTCAGACAGGAGATTACATACATCAGAAACTGGAGGATAAGGTGAAGTTCCCAGGGAATGTTTTATGGACCTTGTTGGGCCATTCAGAGACTCAGTGCCAGGTCTCTCAATGGGCAGATCAAGCAAGTGCTAAAGCACCCCAAAGTAAGAAAAAAATATTGATGTGAAAGAATTGTTTATGTGTTTGTTTACATATATAGTCATAGGGAAAACCAGAACAGTCAGTATTGGTCTACGTTATACATACTTTGCATTCAGTAGAGTTCTTATTTCTACATATGGGATGGGGAAAACCTATAAGCTTTTTGGTGCTCAGGGCCTCTAACAGTCCTCCTCCAGATCTAAAAGGCAATGAGGGGGATACAGGGTTGATGTCTAAGATAGGGCCTTACCTAGCCCAGGAGGGGTCACTGATGGGCATCTTGGTAAAGGCTCGAGCCCAGATCAGGGCCTGTAGGGAAGTTTGAGGAGGATGAGCAGTGAAACCCCCACTTTGGCCCTCGCTGGCCCAGCCAATGAGTTCAAGTTCTAACAAGAAGACATCATACTAGAGCCACCTCTCCTGTGTAGGAAGCTTTCCTTTGAACTTGAAAAGCCACCCCTTGCGAGGGACACACTAGCAGCAGGTGTCCCTTCCTCTGGACACACAGCTTGGTGAACAAAAAGTATAGCTGGGCTTCAGGCCCACTCAGCCCCATGCCCATGTCCTCCTGTGCAGGGCACATGGGACACAGGATGACCTAGACAGTGTCCCCTCCCTCAACTTGAAGTGTCCAACTGACATCCTTGGTCAAACAGTGGGTTTGACTGATTATTTTCACATGTACAGCTCATTTGCCTGCAAGGCCATCACCTGGCATCTCCTAGTGCCCGGGGGCCGAGCCTGGGTACAGATGAGCAAGAACTGAGTATAAATGGGAGTGGGAGAGAGCTTAGCTTCCTTGCAAGTGAACCTTTACCAACCAAAGGGAGCAAAGAGCTAAGTGACCAGAAGGCAAGGGACCAAATAAGGCAATAAAGTTGTTTTTTTGTTTTTTTTTTTTAATAAAGTATCTTGGCAGCAACGGTAAGATAGGTAGGAGATCCTAGTGCTAGAGCTGTGCCCAAGGTGCTAAAATGTAAGATGACAGTTATCATTATAGAATAGATATCACCAGTGTAAACTCTGCCAATGTTACCGTTCCCATTATGGAATTCAAGTGTGAGAGCCAGCGGAATCTATCTGAGAAATGACCCATGTCCCTCTCCTCCTGGACAGGCCGTCTGTAACTGTCTGCCGAAATACACTGGGAATGGGCAGAACTGCTCGCTCATCAACATCTGCTTAACCGTGAGTACAGCTCTAGGACTGAGGGCCTCTGAGGGCCTCTGAGGTCAGGCGTAGGGTGCCTTGTACCCCCCTTGTAGGAGCTGGGGTGTTGGGGTGACATCCTCAGAGCTGCTTTGGGCTTGAGGTTCATGTCTCCCTCATGTGACAGTGTCAATGCTGGAAAAGCCGCGGTCTCTGCTTCTGTCTTCACGTGGCCCCCACCTCTGCGTCTCTGTCTTCTTTCCTCATAAGAACACTGGTGGACCTCAGGCCCACCTGGTTAATCTAAGATGATCTCATCTCAAGATCCTTAGTGACATCTGCAAAGACTTTCTGTAAACAAGGTCACATTCACAGGTACTAGGGCTTAGGAGGTGGACACACCCTTTGGAGGGCCCAAATTCAACCTACTGCACACTGGGAGTAGTGATGGTCCTCTCCCAACATCACAGAGCAAGCAAAGGCACAGCCTGATCTTGAACCCATATCTCTCTGACTCAAAGGCCAGTCTTAACCACTTCTCGGGGTATTTGTTTCTCCCACAAGGCAGTGACCCCAGTGGGGGCCCGCTGAAACACCTTTCTTTCCTTATTCATACCATTCCCCACCAGAGAGCCTCCAGCTGTAGGCATCGGAACAGTGCAGACAGCACATAATTAAAGCCTTCTTCTCCAAGCAAGGAACCTGCTATTGCCTTGTGTTGGAGTGGCAAGCTCCCCAGGAGAACAATGTCCCCACCAGAAATGACCACTTAGGGGAAAAGCAGCAGAGAGCAGAGAGCTGGGATGTGGGGCTATTACAACTAATACTACAGCCAGATATTTTTTTATCCTTACCCAAGGACATTCTTATTGACCTTAGGGAGAGGGTAAGGAAGGGAGAAAGGAAGAGAAAGAGGGAGAGAAACATCAATGTGAGAGAGAAACATTGATCGGACTCCTCTCCTGGGTGACCCAACCAGGGCCAAACTCGCAACCGGGGAATGTGCTCTGACCAGAAATTGAACCTGCAACCTTTCAGTTTATGGGATGATGCTCGAACCAACTCAGCCAACCCAGCCAGGGCTGGCCAGATTTATTTTAACAGCAGTTCTTCCAGTGGCTATTTTCATTTTTTGTTTGTTTGTTTCAAAAATGACCACCTTGTCTTGACAATTAATGCAATGAAGCCACTTATACCTGACACTGGTGCAAGAGTCATAGCTCATGGCCACTCTCCTTTCATCTGTGCCCATGACTGCCACCACCCACTGGATTCTTTTCATGAAGAAAGGAAGTTTGTTTTCTCTCAAGATAAGTAATATTAAGGCATGTGTTTATGCTGATGAGTATAATACTATAGAAAGAAGGAAATTGATACTGGAGGAGAGCAGGTGGATTGTTAGAGGAGAAAAGTACATGAGTGCATAAGCGAAATGGACCCAGAGCCCAGATGTGGAGAGGTGAGCCTCACACAGGAGCACGGGCAGTGGTAGGTAGGTTGGTAGGTAGGCATTCAGTCAGTCCGTTAGTTCATTAGTTGGTCAGTTAGGCAGTTAGTTGGTTAGTTGATCAGTTCGTTAGTCAGCCAATTAGTCAAGTCAATGAGTCGCTCATGGGCACCTACTTCATGGGGCCGTTTACTGTGAATTAACTTAAAAATGTCTATGTCTGGCGGCCATTCTAAATAAATGATTCCACAAAGACAGAGACCACCTGCATTCTGCATATCCCATGGAGAGCCTTGCACAGCAGGGCACACATGTGGTTGAACAGCACTCCACTGCCTATCAGGCACTGTTTTAGGCTCTGGGAGAGATGCCACTATGAGTTCAGGCTCACGCAGTATTATGTCTCTTTTCTCCATGAGATAAGAGTTGAGCTCATCAACTGGGAGTAAGGGGGCAGCAATTGAGATTTGAAAAGAGAGGTGACAGAATGAAATGTCTTCTTGGGTGTGAGGGGGCGCGCAAGGAAAACAGTGTTTGCAGGAGACAGACATCTCTTCAGTAAAAGGTAAAGAGCTTTTGGGGTACAGGTGGAGACTGTCGATAGTTTGCTAATGGCAGTGAGTTTCAGAGGGCACAGGGAGGGGTTTGTGAGAATGGAAAGGAGTGGGATACAGAGCCAGATTATAGGTATATAGAGCAACAGGGGGGCGTGTCCATGTAGTAGGAGGTGACCTTGGGCACCAAGACCTCTGCTGTTGATGGAGATAAGCAAAAAGGTGGGACAAGATGGGATTCATCTTTGTGATCTTAGAACACACTGGGTATTGGGACAAGTGAATCCGGGGTACTTAGCTGGAAGACTCAGGGCCCGCTAGGAGGTGGTTCATGATCTTTCAGGAGTTAGCTTTCTTGAACAGCTCACTGACCTGTGTCAGGTTGAGGCAGGAGTCTGAGGTGGTAAGTCCCTCCTGGGCCAAAATATCATGCTCCACAAATACTTTTTTTTTTAAAGATTTTATTTATATATATTTTTAGAGAGAAGGGAAGGGAGGGAGAGAGAAAGGGAGAGAAACATCGATGATGTGAGAGAGAAACATCAATCAGTTGCCTCTCATACACAGGGACTGGGGACGGATCCCGCAACCCAGGCATGTGCCCTGACATTTCATTTTGCTGGACAACACCCAACCCACTGAGCCACACTGGTCAGGTCCATGAATACTTTTTGAGTGGGTATTGGGAGTGGAGATTTTGCAGCTGGCCTTTTAGATTGTTGACCTCCTCCTCTGTTCAACCTCATCTCATTTGTTCTTCTTGAGCTTTCCATTCTTGCCCCTCTTAGGGCCTTTCTCTTGGTGCTCCCATGGGTGTCATCTCTGAACTGCACTTAGCTTTGTTTATATCTTAGGTCTCTGCCCCATCTTCCACAGCTTACAAGCTCTTAGCAGACAAGGACAATGTTTTGTATCATCTTATGCCTACTTCCTTCTAGCTGAATATTGTTACCTTTGCTACGATGGGATCAGAGTTTAGCCTACCGCTGTGAAGTGTCAAACAAGATTGGGACCTTTCTAGTTAAGCCGTAGGTGCCAAGAAAGTTCCCATTTGGCAATTCTGGGCTTATCAATGTACCTGCTACCTTGGGATATAAGGCTGGTAAAGAAGGTGGATTGGAAGGCCAGTTCTGGAAAGGGCAAATGATGTAAACCAGTCAGTTAGACAGGAGGCAAAAAAATACATTTCAATGCAGAACTGCTTTGTGAATATTGGTAGAGTGGGCAAGCTAACTGATCTAACACTTATCCCCCACACCTTGGAAATTTTACCAGAAAAACGGTGGCTGTAGTCAGTTTGCTGTTTGCAATCACACTGGGGAAGATCAAAGGACCTGTACTTGCAAGCCGAACTACGTCGGGGATGGGTTTACCTGCCGTGGCAACATCATTCAGGTAACGCGAGGCATGTTTCCAAAGAGTAATTCTACTCCCCTCGCTGTGCTAAAAATCCAGGTTGCTAAGGACTGTGCAAGAGTCTTCTCACATGGGAAGCTCTCTAACAATGTGAAAGTCTGTTTTTACATATATTGGAAGTGAAAAGAAATGTTATCTACCCCTGGGAATTCATGGGGCCTAGACTATACTGATTCAGATACACCGGGGTTTGAATTCAGCTCTGCCAATTAGTAATGTGACTTTGGACAGATTCCATCACCTCTCTAGTATGTTTTCTAACCTTTAAGAGAAAGTACTGGCACCCACCCGATCAGCTTGTTGTAAATATTGAATGAGATAATATGTTCAGCAGACACAGAGAACAGTTACTCAAAGGCGAGACATGATGTGGGCTGCTGTTCGAGAGGGTGTGTGCTTCTGCACTGGGCCTAGGAGATGAGGCCCCAGGATACTTGTAGACTTCTACCTATTACAAAGTGAGCACCCAGTTATTTGATTTAAAGAGAGGCGAGAACATTGCGGCTGATCCAAAATTTGTGTTAATAAAGAAACTAAATCTGCCATAAACCTATCACTCATTTTTTAAAAATATTTGAACACCAGAAGAGGCACTAGGGATGCACACACAGTGGGCGGGCCATGTGAGGGCACAGTATAAAGGCTACAGTGGCCGGAAGCCAAGAAGGGAGTCCTCAGAAGAATACTGCACCTTGAACTTGGACTTCCAGCCTCCAACATTGTGAACAAATAAATTTACGTTGTTAAGGGTCTGGTCAAGGAACTAGTAGAAATGACCCATGGACATGGACGACAGGGTGGGAATTGGTTGTGGGAGAAGGGGTGGGCAGGGTGGGGGGAGCAATGAGGGGCAAAAAGTGTAGCAACTGTAATAGAAAAACAATGCATAAATCAAAATTTAAAAAGTAATAATAATAGTAAAAATAGTTGAACTTTTAAAAATACTCTTAAAGCTCAGCTGCTGCTGGAAATGACTGGATCTTTCTTTGATAAATCAGAGGGTGACTCCAGAAAGGTTGTGGAACTTACAGTATGTCCGCACGGTCATTCTGCATATCAGTTATAGCCTAGTGGTTTGGCTTGAAAGAAGCCCATGGTGGCAGATTCCCAGTTGAAAGGATGGAAGATGCTCTTGATCTTAAAGAAATTGTCCTGTAATAACCCTGTGTTGTTCTCATATAATAATTCACAGATGTTAAATGAACCTGCCCTCTCTTTGCTTCTAGGAGCTTCCCAAGAACCCCAAAACTTCCCAGTATTTCTTCCAGCTGCTGGTAAGAATATGTGTGCATGTCTTGCTAGTAGAGCTGGCTCTCACGCCTCTGGGGTAGGTGAGGGTAGAAGGAAGTCTGGAGACCTGGATTTCTGGAGTGGGCTCTGCATTGGTCATTGGTGAACTTTTCAGAGCTCAGGTAGGCAGCATGAAAGAGTGAAAAATGTCACACTGGCCCATAAGAATGTGGCACATGAAAAACTACCTTCATGCCAGTGACCAAAAGAAGCATTATGGGGCAACAGGCTAACTCTTTGGGTGAAAAGATTATGTTGGATTTTTCTGCACGTTATACCTCTAAGTTCTAGATATATTAAGAATAAAAGATAAAAATCTAGAGGAATAAAATCATAAAAATTAGAAGAAAATTTTTCTAGGATATTAGTGTTGGCAACAAGACAATTAGAACAGTTAAGTAAATCATCTTATGACTTATACTTGTATTATTATCCCAATTGCATAAAATATTTACACGTGGAAGAGACCCTGGAAAGGAATACTTGAAAATAACAGGCGATGGGGTTCTGGGTATGTTATTTAGATAACTAGATCAAAATGAACTTTAGTTCAATGACAATGAACCAGAATGAATTTGAATTTGAGCCTAAATGAACCACAGATCTCCCTGCCTGGTTCTCACGCCCCTTGGCCACCCCCCTTTACGTATGTTAAGCATGTGACATGTGCCCCCACCCTCCTTCCCACAGGAGCATTCTGTCCGAGACCTGGCTGGTCCAGGCCCCTTCACCGTTTTTGCACCTTCATCTGCAGCCTTTGATGAGGAACTTCGGGTAAGTGTGAAGCTTAGGCTGGTGGAAGAGGTCTTTGGGTGTCACCCTGGAACCAATAGTGGAGACATTTCTGAGTGGGAGATTTAAGATCACCTGGAGCTGACCAGCAATGGAAGGGGCTGCCTCTCAGCATAGGGAACCCTATCTGGGGAAGTAATCAAGTGGATTTGGGGTAACCACTGGCCAGAGACCCTCTAAAAGCCATTCCTGAATACAGAGGTCGAAAAAGATCAGCAATTCTTAAATGATCCTAACTTCCCATAAACAAAAAAAGGAGGGGGGAGGAAAGGAGAATCCTGAATTAAAGGAATTTAAATAGGTTTTTTCCTTGCAGGACTTATCAGAACCTTTAACGTTCTGACATTCTCTGGGACTCTTCATGCTGGGTTTTCTATTAATATTTTATAATGTAGCAAACATCTATGGAATGTACCAGACACTATTTCTAGTACCCGATCATGACAACCCTGTGAGCTGAGTGCCGTTATTATCCCCATTTTACGGTCAAGGACACGGAGAGGAGTAACTTTCCCAAGGTGACCTGACTAGCCAATGATGGCACAAGGACTCAAACAGGCCCCTAGAGTCTGCGTTCTTAACCTCCACACACATGGCCTCTCTATGCATATATTGTGGACACCAGCCAAGCAGGGACGCAAAAATAATTTTTGAAAAAAAATTGACATTTGATAGTTTTTTTAACTATCAAAGGAGTTATCATAAAGCAGTGAGAACGATGTGGCTTTTTGTTACACCTGTTTTATGGTTTAATTCTTTTTTTTTTTTTTTCATTTTTGTAGGCTGAGAGATAAAAGAATAGAACAATGCTTTCTATCCAACCATCTCCCCTAGCCTGTGTTTCAATGTCCCAAAGTTTAATTAACAGAACAGGGAAGCTGGGTTTAATTCTTGTTTACATTTTGATTCACAAATGGAGAAGCATCATGGCCTCTCCCATTCTAAAGGTTTAAATCTGGCCCAGGTACCGCTCCAGGAGGGAAAATAAATACTGTGTTCCCAGTATTTTTCACAAGAAAACTCTTCTTTTAAGTAGCATCTCACAGGACTTGGGGCGCTTGCCACATGACTTGTGAGATGATGGACCGAAACAACTCCAAGGTCTGTTCCACTCTGAGATCCTACAATGAGAGCAGGACAGGAACTAGGGCCACTCTCTCCCTCTTGCCTGAACGGTCTCTAACCTCTCACCCTGACTGCAAGCCAGCCCTGACTCCTACCTCCCAGGCCCCAGGTGGGGAGAGAGCTGGGGGGGAAGTGGGAGGAACCCTCTGCCCTTCTCTTAACAGGTTAAGGACTGGGACAAGCAGGGCCTATTGCCCCAGGTTCTCCGGTATCATTTGATCGCCTGCCACCAGCTGCTCCTGGAGAACCTAAAATTGACCCCAATTGTTACTTCTCTCCAAGGGGAGTCCATTGTCATCTCCATCTCTCAGGTAAGGGAGACCACTTCAGGAAGGTGCCCGTTTTCCTTGGGCCTTCTTTCTTCTCCTCGTCCTTAGGGTAATACCAGGAAAAATAAAGCTAATAACACCCGGAATGAGTGATTGCTGTATGACAGGTACCAAGTGTTTCATAGGTACTAACTCATTCGATCCTCAGAAGAATCCAATCGATAAGATACTATTATTTTCCTCAGTTTATAAATTAGGACACTGAGCTCAGAGAAGTTACGCCAGTCACACAGTAAGTGAACAGCAGAACTGGAATTCGGACTCAGAGGCACGGCAGCGTCCGGTCGGCAGAGCTGCTTTTGACAGCATTGATGAGAAGCTGGAGAGGGATGAAAGCCCTTGATCAAAGCCACTGAACCATGCTGGTCCACTCCCTCCCCGCAGCACAGAAACAAACGGGGGTTTTCAAATTCATTGCAAAGGGGGGAACATGGATGGTGGGACAGAAGGGGGAGGTCAGTGATGTAGAGAGCCCATGTGAGCGAGAAGCCCATTTCAGTCTGCTTGTTATTTCAGTTACAAATCACAGTGGATGGACTGACTGTTTGGGTTGATTGTTTGCTATTAACTTCTCCGGGTAAAAAGTACATTCTTATCTCAGTTTCCTTTTTATAATCATAATAAGACATGTGCTAACCTTGGCTCTTCAGATTTTTCCCACAGATCTGCTTAAACGTTCACTTTTATGACAGTTTAACTTGTTGGTGAACATTTGCAAAGAAGCAATTTTGTGTCTGTTTCTATTTGTGCTCATTTTATTCCTCTGGTTGATTTCAGGACACGGTGCTCCTAAATAAGCAAGCTAAAATCATATCCAGTAATATCGTCTGTACCAATGGAGTCATCCACATCATAGACAAATTGCTGTCTCCCCAAAACTTGCTTATCACCCCTAGAGATGCTTCTGGGAAGATTCTGGTGGGTGAACTCAATGTCATACTCTCAGCAAAAGAGGAACTCATAATACTAATAATTTATTATCTCAATTCTGATTTTGAGCCATCGTTTTGAGACATTTTAATTTTGCTGCTTCAACTATTAAAAGCTTAGTAAAAATGATTTTTAGTAAGAAGCAAATAAGTTAGTCTATTTTAAATAGATAAATGAATTTTATCAGTTTTTTTTTTCTTTAAGTGTGCACAAGGGCAGGAGGTTTTGCACAGGTTTGGAAGATGGGGAAGTTATGTAAATGGATGATGAGAGATGGATTGCTTGGTTTATAGATATCAGTAAAACTAGACCTGGAGTAAAACTCCTTCTCTAGTGACAGAAAAGACAATTTTAGCTCTTTTTTTAAATTTACTCAGACTGGCCAGGGTTCTTCATTATAAACAACAGAATTCACTATACCTAAACAAAAAGGAGTTTCTTATAATGTTGGCCTCTCCTCATCTCTGGAAAGCCAGAGATCCTGATTCAGATGCTGCACAGCTGGGCACAAAACAGCCTAGGGACCCTGCAGAGGGAGCTCCCCTGAATTCCCCACTGTAAGCTCTGCCAGAGCCACCTGTCTCCAGCTTCATGACCTAGGACACAGGAGTCTGGACACCAGCTGCCTCGCTGTGTGTCAGTCAGAAGGTCTGATCCACTGCCACTTCCTGTTGTCTCTTTCCACCAATAAGTCCTGCACACGCGCTTCTCCTGGAAGGACACTTTATCATATGAGGCTCTAGCTGCAAGGCAGTCTGGGAAATGCGGTACTTAGCCTTCCTGCCTCTGTAATACAGAAAGTCAAGGGCAGGCCGGAGCTGAGGTGGGTGCTGATGGCCCAGTCCACAGCATCTGCCATGTTATCTTACCCTCATTGTATTCGATTGAGTTTTTGTTAAAGGGGTTTGTGAACTGCATGGGGAAAAAGGTATCATTCTTGCTCTTATTATCTTTGCAGCAAAATCTTACGACAGTGGCAATGAACCATGGCTACATCAAATTTATCAACTTAATACAGGTAAAAACTGGGAGGAAAGTTACCTCAGGGGCAAACCTGACTAAAGAAGTTTGCTTTTTGGAGGTTTTCTGTTTGTTTTTGTTTGTGCTGTTAGGCTGTGTGTCTGTGTGTGTGTTGATTTTGTTTGTTTGGGGCACTAGCCAGCTGTTCTGGGATCTGTGTTGGAAAGTCCTAATTTTCTAGAGAACAAAGTCATTCTCTGCCATTTCATCCCCAAAATGTGGTATTTGTTCAGCTATGTAGCACACACTGGCCAAGTTAGAAATTGAAGTATGTGAGGCTGGAGCAAGAGAAAGAAATTAGGATGTGCCCGCCCCTGAACTAGGTGTTCACATCTGGAATTGTCACCTCCATAAGAGTGATGGGGAAGCTGAGGTGGAGAGGCAGAGAACCTATGCCCATGAGACAGGTAGAGATTACATTTAAAACCATATCTTTCTGATTTCACAGACTGTTCCCACAAATTGAGTACAAAAACTTCTTGTTCAAACAAATATCACAGAGGACCACCAGGAAGGTTTGGGGTTCTCCAGGGACCCCCCTCCTCCTCCTGCTCCAAGGAATCCCGGGAGGGCTTTGAGAACCCTAGCTTCCCTTCCCCTGCCCCTCCCTCCCCATAGATAACACTGTCTAAGAATCTCTGTGTTGACCAATGATTTTCAAAATGATCTGGAGCTCAGACTCTCTGGGCAGCTTTTAAGAAATGGAGATTTCAAGGTGTCTAAAATGAGACTCTCCAGGGATGTTAGAGACCAGCCATCTCTGCCCACCCACCCCCTCCCAAAACCTTAGGGTTCCCCACATACACCTAGGCATCAGGTCTGGTTGAACACAGACTTTTATGGCAAGTTAGGAATCCTCTGTGGGGCTCAATGAATGGAAATAATAAAGACTACTTCACAGGGTTGGAAAAATTACAAGGAAAAAATGTGTATGATACACCCAGGTTACAGAAAGCTCTCGAATGATCCCTCCCCATTCACCTGACCATTTCTTTTTTTGGGTCTATGTGATCTAGAAATCTTATAAATATGCAGGAGTATCTCAGTATTAGATAGGTTTCGCTTTTCTAAATGAAATATAAGAAAAGTGCCAAATGAGTCTTCCAGAAATTAAAATATTTGGTCAAGGGTCATAAAAAATTTTTTTAAAAGATACTCACTAAAGTTTATTTTCCTATTAACAGAAGCTCAGAATTTGACTTCTGGTTTTGCTTCCTAAGAAAATGAAGGTCTAAATGGCTGGAGTGTGGTGGGCCTCTAGTTTCTGGTTGTGTCACGGGTGGGCACAGAGAGGCCCCCAGCTGCCTTTAGTCCTCAGCACTGACTGGGTTTTGCTGAGCACATGACGGGCCCTGTGTTTCAGGATGCCGATTTGCTGAGCGTCATCACGGACCCCGTCCACACTCCAATCACTGTCTTCTGGCCCACGGACCAGGCCCTGCAAGCCCTACCTGCTGAGCAGCAGGATTTCCTGTTCAGCCAATACAACAAGGACAAGCTGAAGGAGTATTTAAAGTTCCATGTGATCCGAGATGCCAAGGTATCTATGATTTGTTTTTAGGCAGATGTGTGCGCAGGGAAGCCCAGGGGTGATGCTGTCCCGGAATTGGGAGCAGCCCCCGTCCCACTGTGTCCTTGGACTGGCCATCGTTAACTGACCCCTGCAGTATACCATGCCTCATTCTCGTTCTCCAGCCTGCTTGTCTCTCTTAAACTTTCACCAATACCTAACAGCAGCATGTCTGCCTTGTAGAGCAGATCCGCTTCCTCGCCTCCATCATTCACGTGGCGAAATGGCTGCTGATAGCAGTCCCCAAGCTTCCTTTTCCAAACTTCCAAGGCAAAGGACTGGTTCATGCAGCTGCAATCAGTTGTGCCCCGCGAATTGAGATCTTATAGGAATATGGCAGATCTTGCTAAAACCCTGTCACTCTGGGCCCTCAAGCAGGACCCATGTTTCTTTCCGGGAGTGAATCTGTCCAACCCAAGAATGCCAAATGTCCAAACTTTGGTTAATTCATAGGGTCTGCATGAGTTTCCTAAGGCTGCCATAATCAATTACTGCAAACTGGTGGCTCAAAACAACAGAAATTTATTCTCACAGAGCTCTGGAGGCTGGAAGTCCGAAATCAAGGTGCTAAGAAGGTTGTCCCTCCTCAAGGCTCTAACGGATAATCTGCTCCATGCTTCCCTCCTAGCTGCTGGTGGTGGCTGGCAATCCTTGGCACTCCTGGGCTGGTAGCTGCGCCCCACCAGTCTCTGCCTCTGTTGTCACAAAGCTGCCTTCTCCTGAGTGTTTCTGTATCCTCATGGGGTGTTCTCTTCTCTTTTCTTCTTGTAAGGAGACAAGTCATATTGGATTGAAGGCCCACTCTACTCTAGTGTGACTTCATCTTAGCTAATTACATCTGCAATGACCTTCTAAGTAAGGTCACATCATACAGTAATGGGGGTCAGGACTCTGACTTTGTGGGTGCATAACTTGACCTCTAACAACACCATTTCCCTGACCCACGCATGCTACCATTGGCTTCACACACCAAGGGAGCATCCTCCACAGACTCCCACGAATAGATGGGAGACGGAAGGGTGACTGAACCCAGGCCAGCTGTCGGAGACTTTGCCTGCAGAAAAAATTTCCAAGCTTCTTGAGGGCCTGTAATTATTATTCCTTTGGATTATACCTGCTGTCATTTTCAAGCTGGACTTCTTAGAACTCTTGGAAAAACTTGTGTCTGAATCTGGTTTGTTGGCAAAGATCCTTTGGTCCCCTCCTCAAACCAAATTTGGGATATTCACATGGCATCTTCTCTTCCACAGGTTTTAGCAGTGGATCTCCCCAAATATGCTGTCTGGAAAACCCTGCAAGGTTCAGAGCTGCGTGTGCAGTGCGGTGCTGACAGTGACATCGTGAGTATTGTCATAGGGTTGGAGGTTGGGATACATTATCAACATTCCGCCACCACTCCCCTTTCAAGGCCGTGTTCTTTTTTTTTTTTTTTTTTTTTTTCCCCCATCGTTGACGGTAAACTCTGTCCCTCATTGGCTTGAGAGGTATTTTCTCTGAAAGCAAATAAATGAATGTGAAAGACCTGATAAATCCTGGCTCACCTATGCCCGGCAGCAGGTGTCAAGAAGCCCCTCTCCTCTTGCATGTGTGGAGGGCAGCTTTTAGAGTCAGTCGGTCAGTGGGCTGTTGTTGGAGCATTTGCTTTCCAGTGTGAGTCACTTCCCTGAAGCAGGAAAGGACACTGTCATTCCTTCCCCTGCCTTCGCAGCCTCCCTGTGACCTCATCTCCAGCCCTCTCTTGGTGGTCAGAACCAGTGCTGGGCTATAGCTTCTTAAATCAGCCAACAGAGTGAACGTTTGCGATTTTCACCTTCCCTGGCTAGTTTCTGAACAATTTTACCTTCCTGTAATTCCCCATGATGCATGGATATGATAGGATAATAGTAGCTACATCCTATATCCTACATATAAAGGAAAACCTCAAAAGACAGTGACTTAAGGGTTTATCTCTCTTATAAAAGAAAGCAGTGGGTGGTCCATCCGGAGCTAGTATGATGGCTGAGTGGGAGAGCTTCTTTTGTCTTCCTGCTCTTCACTACATGTTTCTGGCCTCAAAATCACCTCAAGATCCAACATAGCTGCTGGAGCTCCAGCCGCCACGTCCACTTTCCAGGAAGTAGAAAAGAGAAATGACGAAAGGGATGCAGCTCCCAGATGAGTTTATTCCCTTCGAGGAGCCTTCTGAGAAGTCCCATGCAACTTTCTGTTTACAGCTGATGACCAGCCAGAACCCCTTTGGTGTTTGGATTGGAATTACATTGAATTTATAATTGAATATGAGGAATGTTGGCATATTTACATTCCAACTTCTGGAAAGTTACACTGGGGATTGGCTATACTGTCTCCATAGACCAAACTGGATGCCTATCAAAGAAGTACATACATATAGCAAGAATGCCCAATGCGCATTCTTTGTGCTACTACAGCTTTCAGAGAATTTTGCAATGTATTATTTAGCTTGATCTTTATAACAACCCTATGCAATGGAATCATTAATCCTACTTACCCAGTGAGGAAAATTAAACCTCAGAGAAAGTCTGCTGACTCAGGCAGCCACACAGAGCATAAGTAGAAGTGGGGGAATTTAACCACAGTGTTCCAGGGTTCTTTCCACTGAATCACATTGTGTCCATCACATCATAGATACTGAGGTTTATCTTTTTTCTTTTCAAGGACACTTCTAAAAATATTTTGCTTCCTGGGAGTGGAGGGGAGGAGGAGTATATCTATCAACTTTGCTGGGTGGACCTTATGAAGAAAAAGTGCTAGGATTGTTTGCAGCCTAAAATGAAATAATGTATCTAAATCACAAGTTAGACAATGCCTAACACATCTGAAGAAGTTATTATTATCATTATAAAGGTAAAGCCCATCAGTTGTATACCCTGGAAAGAAAGTTGTGTCAGGCACCTTGCTGGGTGCTGGCACTAAATAAGAAACTGGATTACTGCGTGTGAAGTGGTCACGTCAACAAAGTTTATCCTGAACTCCAGCCAAGTCAGCCTTGCTCCATCCTGCTACCCCCACTGCCACTGTTTCTAATCTGGCAGAGCCCGTGTTGCTGAGTGGCCAACAGTGTGGGCTTGGAGGCTGCCTGCCTGGTATGAATGCCTGCACCGATACTTACTGCTGAGTGACCTTGGGCAAGTTACTTAACCTCTCACTGCCTCAGTTTCCTCACCTGTAAATGGGAATACTAGCCACAGTAGCTACATCCTAGCAAGGTAAGGCAGGTAGAACTATACTTGGCACATAATACATGCTGAGTTTTTGAGATATATAAATATATATCTCAGTTCTTTCCGAGTCTTGCGAATGCTGGCTACACTATATGACCTAGGAAGAAAAGAAGTCTAAGAAGGGTTGTTGATCTCTCCCTTTCTCTCTATTTCTCAGGGCGAACTCTTCCTGAATGGCCAAAGATGCAGAATTCTACAACGGGAGCTTTTATTTGACCTGGGTGTGGCCTATGGCATTGACTGTCTACTGATTGACCCCACCCTAGGGGGCCACTGTGACACTTTTTCTCCATTCAATATCTCGGTCAGTCCTAAAAACACTTAACTCTTACTGTGGTCAGAGAATCTGGAGCCAAGGAAAAGCCCTCATGATCCAGCATGGGCTCTGCTGTGAAATGACTGAGGGCTGGCCGCCCATGAGCCTGGGACCCAAGTGGTCAGAGGCCAAGTGACAGTGTCCTTCAGATGTTCAATAACAAGCATCTACCTAGCCCTGCACAGGCTTTGCAAATGTTCACTTATCTACCCATCCACCCCTCCATTCATTCCCTCGCCGTTAAGGAAACATTGTTGGGTACCAAACGTGTGCCCTGCTGGTCATTTTCAAATTCACCCATCCATTCTGTCGTTCCCTCATTTATTTAACAAACATGTTTTGAGCTTCTGCTATATTACACCACATGAAATTGCCACATTTGACAAGCTGTGACTACAAACATGGCCATTTGACATCATTCAATCTAATACTTTATGCCACCCACACCTCCATCCATTTGCTCAGTCATTAACAACAGTGGTTAAACTTCTCTTTTAGGCCCTGCACTGTGTGAGGCATTTTCATATTTCACACTTATGCATCCACCCAGGACCATTTGCTGAGTTTGGCTCGATGTTCATCTTGTCCCTACAATAATCCAATAACAGAAGTAGATATCATCAACTCTATTATATAGATTTGGAAATTGAGTCTCAAAGAGGTGAAGTGATTTTGGTATCTGGCATCTGGTATGCAATCATAAATATCCCTAATTATTAGGATACCAGGCAGCCCAAGTAGGAGATAAAAACCCAGTTGTCCTTTCTGCTATAGAGGTGGCGACATTCTTAACTTCCCAAGTATATTCACCCACATTTTTTCAGTTAACCATTTTTCCTCCCCAATACCCTGAAGATCAAATAGCATCAAGAATTATTATTCCTATTTTAAAGATCAGAGACCTAAGGATGAAAGAACATAATTGGCCAGAAGCATCCCCGCTGGTTTGTAAGGATACTGACTCCTGTATCCACATTTCCCATGGGTATACCGGATGCCTATGTGAGGCAACCCTGGTCTACCTCTGCAGACTAGGGGACCTTTCATCTCCAAGAATTAAACCAAGGAGCTGAGTTTCAAGACATGCCTTGAGAATTCTCCATAGCAATGTTGCAGTGTGTTTACTTTTATGTTCTTGATCATGGCCATAATCTTAATCAAGATTAAGTTCTTAGTCAATTCATCAAGACGTTCACCAGGGGCATTGTGTTTCTGAATATTCTTGATTTTTAAATGTTGTTTGTTTGTTTGTTTTTTCTTGACAACTAGGGGGATTGTGGAAGCTGTTACTATACTCCCAGCTGCCCAACATCGACAAAACCAACGGTAATTATGAATGCAGTGACAACATTGAGAGAACAATAGGTTTGTTCTATTGTCAGGCCCCAATCTTCTGGTAGGTGTGTGTGTGCATGTATGTGCATTGCATAACTGTAATTTATGCTACGTTTTCAACAACCAGCCCAGTGGGCTGAGAGAGAACATTATTTTTTAACATTTTTAAAAGATGCTATTTATTTATTTTTAGAGAGAAGGGAAAGGAGAGAGAAAGAGAAGGAGAGAAACATCCATGTGCAATTGGCTGCCTCTTGCATGCCCCCAACTGGGGACCTGGCCCACAATGCCAGGCATGTGTCCTGAAACATGTGCCCCAACTGGGTATTGAACCAGAGACCTTTGGGTTCACAGGCCAGCACTCAATCCACTGAGCCACCCCAGCCAGGGCAGGAGATGAACATTCTTAACCAAAGCAACCTGTCAACCCACTACCTGTCTTCTAGGAACTGTCTAGAAAAGTCATGCTAGTGTAGACCTAGAACGGACTTCAAAGATCATTATAATGATAATAACAACTGAATTTTGTTAGCTGCTGTTCGTGTTCCTGGAACTGTGCTGGCCTCTTTACTTAGACATTATCCTTATTCCTCATTATAACACTCATAAGAAACTATTATTACCCCCATTTATGAAAAATATGAGTGTCAGAGAGGGTAAGCAACCAGCCAAGGTCACACAGCTAGTAAAGAACAAAGCTAGCACTGGAGCCCAGAGAGTAATGAAATTTGGAGTTTATGGATACAAGGTCAAATTTAAGTCAGCAATCTTTGGAAAATCACATAATCTATACATTTTTGCTTCTGTAAAACAAAGCTAATAACTATTCAGTGTGTGGGTATTAGGAAAAGTAAGTTTTAAGATGTGGGTACAGAGCTTGCCACATAGCAAGTGTTCATTAAATACTGGTTTTATTACTTACTGCAAAACCAAGTTCTCTCTAGTCTACTAGGAAAACCTCCAACAAAAACACCCCTGCAAAGTGAAGTATAACTCATACCACCCCTTCCTATGACTTGGGGGTCTTGCAATGATAGAAAGACCCCTCCCATGATAGAAAACTACCTCTCCCCCAATCCCCACTCTCTTACCTGACAATCACACCATTTGCAAACACTCTAAGGGTCTTAAGACTGGAGAGAAATCTCTCTAGCTCTGCGCCCTCCCCATTCATTTGCCTGTCTACAGCTCCAAGGAAAGAATTCCCTGTAAAGACCATTGAGTCCCATTTTCCACTTGAGCACTACCTGGATCCCCTACTGGGAGCAGGCTAGAGCCCAAGTGCCCAAGTTCAGGTGGTGAAAGGCAGAGGGATAGCTCATTCTCTTCCTTTAGGGAGTAAAGGAGAAGTGTCTATACAACCTGCCCTACAAGAAGAACGTGGAAGGCTGCCAGCTGCAGTGTGTCATTGTGGTACAGATGTCCACATGCTGCAAGGGCTACTTTGGGAAAGACTGCCAGGGTGAGGATGCCTCTTCTCTCCATGAGATTCCAAATGAGTTGCACAATCACTATGCAGCATTTGGAGGTTTCGACAGTGCTGAAAGTATAAAGTGTGTGCTTGGGGGTGGGGGTGGGGTACATCCTCCTAATGATGCTGCCAAGAAAAGATTCAAAAGCAATCATTCTGAAAAGTTCTGTAGCTTTCCTTCGACTTTTTTTCGCTTATGATATTTTGTTTTTGACAGAATTGTGAGTCTACTGTGCATGGGTTGTGATTGTATAGCACGCTTTTTTGCTAACCACGATAGCATAAGACATCCCCATGGCACTAGAAACACCAGATTTCATTTTTTTACTCTAGTCCGTGATCTAATAAGCACATGAGATTAAATGCATCTAACAGAAGTCTACCCCGGCACAGTGCTGTACTAATGTGATATGTATGGGCCATTATTTACTAAACACTGCCCTGCTAGTGCATATATAACATCACCCCCCTTACTGCACCAGAAAATGGCTCCTTGTCAAAGGTCACTTAGGCTCATCCTGAAACCTCTGTGTCTGGGCACAGCTCCTAGCCAGTAACACGTCAGCAACAGCAGCATAACAAACGTCATGGCACTTCCCATTGGCCATGCATTGTTTTTAGTAAGCGCACAAATTGGCTGCTATTTCCCATATATATGATTATACTTAAACCTTGAAAAAAACCCCAAGAAGTAGATTGTGTTGTTATCCCCATTTTACAGATGAGAAAATGGAGGCACAGAGAGGATAAAAAGCAAGCCCAAGGTCCCACAGTGTGTTACTTTGCAGAAGCCAGGATTTTAACTACCAGGCATACTCCATTTATTTTAGTTCAGTTGAGAAAATTGCAGACTGAGAGTCCATGCAATCACTCAGCTTCCACTGGCCATCACTGAAGTGTGGACATTCATAAAAAGTGTCATCCCTTAAATGTGCTCAGTGCTTTATATTTTTTTAATGTTCTCAGTTATAGTACCTCATTTGACCCTCATGTCTCAATGCAGTATAGGAAATTATAACATCATCATCTAGAGCTAAGAGAACTGAAGTTCACAGCAAGTTCATTATTCATCCCAGATCTACTCAAGCCAGATCTTCTGATCCCCCAATATTAGTGCACAGTTCAGTGTATCAACCTGCTGAGCTAGAATCCCATCAGATACATTTAAGTTCATGTCCCATGAATATCGAAACACTATGTGGATATGTCCCCAGGGCCACTGTCCCTCTGGGGTAATAATGGAGGTCAAAACCCAAGGCTGAGGAAGGGTTAGTAGCACATTTACAAATGCTGGGGAGACTATTGAGCCCTTGCTATTTCATCTCTTTCAGCCTGCCCTGGAGGACCAGATACCCCATGTAATAACCGGGGCATCTGTGTTGATGAGTACTCGGTCACGGGCGAGTGTAAATGCGACACCGGCTTCAACGGGACGGCGTGTGAGCTGTGCTGGCCAGGGAGGTTCGGGCCTGACTGCGAGCGTATGTAACACCCGCTGCCCTGTGCTCAGCCTCTTCTTCAGCTGTGTGCTCCCAGTCCAAATCCACACTCTCCTGCGGACCTGGAAGCATCCTTCCTCCCCTCTCTCCCAGGCACCCACGCCTCATCTACCTCTCCTTACATGCTTTTTCCCTCCTTGGATGTATTCCCAGTTTCCATCTACTGAAAGAATTTCATCTCTACAACTGAAACTCACATTCCCTGCAGCTTCCAAGACAAGCTGTGGCTGAGCAATTCATTCATTCGGTTATTCAACCAACACGTATTACTCCGTCCTTAAAAATATCAATAGCTGATAGCCTACAGAGTGCCTACTATGTGCCAGGCAGTACGTTTTACCATTTAATTCTCAAAATAACCTTTTGAGGCAGGTACTGTTATCAGCTGAGGATCTGAGACACAGAGAGCCCCAGCGACTTGCTCCAACGCCAGGAATGGCTCTAAGGTGGAAGGATACAGTGATGTAGGAGAGAGCAAAACCCCAGCTCTCAGAGAGTGTACAGGCAAAAGGAGGAAAGAGATAAAAACTTAAGAAAGAAAAATAGTTATAAGGTGTACATAAAAAGCAGGTAAAGGGAGTGATGGAAGAGAGAGGAGCAGGTGCAAAGAGGAGCGGGCTGGGCATGAAACAAAGAGCAAAGGGGCCAGGGTGACTGAGCAGAGGAGGCAAAGAAGGGAAGAAGGAATGAAAGCTGAAGGTTGCCGGGGGCCACCTCACATGGAAGCTTCTCGGGCAGAGGAGGAACTACAGCATCTCTTCTGAGTGTGATGGATGGCCAGTGGCGGCTTATGAATGGAGAAGTGTCATGTGCAGAATAGGAAGGATCACTCAAGCTGCCCTGTGAGGAGCACACTGCAGGGAGCAGGTGCAGAGGCAGGGTCGCCTTTAGGGAAGCTCCTGCACAGTCTAGGTAAGAGCTGGTGCTGCCTTGGGCTACGGTGGTAGTTCTCAGGGTGGTGAGAAGTGGAAGAATTGGTACGTATCGTGCAGATTTTACTATTAAACAGATTTCTCGGTTAGGAGGCCCCAGATAAGGCTCTCTCCCCCTCCTATTCTGTTACATACTCCATCACATATGACACTCACCGTATTTATAGTGACATGTTCCATAGGCACCTATTCCTAGACTGTAAGCTCCATGAGAACCGGGACCTTATGTCTAATGGTTTACAGTGAAACCTCATTGCCTGGTGCTGTCTGCCCCATGATAGCCACTGAATACGTGATCGTTTGAATGTGCGGGCGGATGAGTGAATGAGTAAATGACCGTGGCACAAGCAGCGTGCCTCCCACGCTGACAACACCTCCAACAGCTGTGAGCTGGGGGGTTGGATTTCAAGCTCTGATCATGGATAACTGATTGCACTGCCATTTGCTTTACAGCCTGTAGCTGCTCGGACCACGGCCAGTGTGATGAGGGGATCACAGGCTCCGGGCAGTGCCTCTGCGAAGCAGGGTGGACCGGCCGCTTCTGTGACACAAAGGCAGGTCTGTCCTGGGAGTGGGCAGCTGCCAGCAGCACCACGCTGCAGTGGGCCCTGCCAAGAGTGTATAGCTGAGGTTGGGTCTGAGTAACACCTGGACAGAAAAAAAAAAAAAAAAACACAGCACAGCAGGTGTTCCCTTTTTCCACGTGGCAAAGATGACTTGACTGTGCTGGTCCAGGCCTCAGGAGGTGTGACAGCTTGAAGGAAAAGTAGATGAACATATTTAATTCAAACCCATGCAACCAGTGTGCAATCATGGAAGGACCCACCTCAGACAAAGGATGAGGATGGGGCAGGGACGGCCCCTCGGGATCGTGGTCCTGGGCCCGGAGGCCAAGTGGTTTCATAGAAAAGACAGTCTGGAATCCCCGATCTGCCCTGCGATTGAGCTACTAACCAGACAATTGGCCTTAGATAACCCACCTGCTCTGAGCCTTGATGTGCTCATCCTTAAAAACAAAAAGTGTGTGACACATTTTGCAGGGGCAAAATGGTTGTGGGGGTTGGAGATGGTGACTTGAAGTGCCCGGGGTATGTGAGCATTAGCATCACGGCCATTATCATGGCATCATTATCATTTCATCATTATCTTGATCTTTATTAAGCAGTCACTTTTCTGAGTCTTCCTTTGCGCCAAAGTCCTGTGGCTGGCAGAAGGCCTGAGACATAAAGGTTGAATTATCTAATATGAATCACTGTTATTTCACCCTCCCTGGAGTCCACAGGGCAGACTAAGCTCCTCTGCTGGGCTTTGGCAACCTGGAGTTCCACAAGTCCAACAATACCCTTAACTTCGGCTCCTCCTCCTCCCTCCTCCTATTCCCCTAACCCCTGACTGCCCCGTGGCTTCATGTGGCCTCTTGATGCTGCAGCCCCATCCAATTACCAAAGCTCCTGACCCCTCCCTCCAGACTTCCTCCTCCAAGTTAACCATCTCCATCTAGAACCCCATGCCCTTAGGACCAGAGAACCAATATGCCAAATTCATCTCTGTTAGCAAACTTTGAAGTATGAAGTTTTAATTGGTTGCCCCCAAAGATAACATATTTACATCTTAATCTGATTAACATTGCAAAGATAATGTCTTAATATAAAGGAGTGATTCCAGCATCTCCAAATCTCCAGGCTGGAAGGAACCTTAGCAAATCACCCCGTCTTCCTGCTATCAGGGGACACGTTTGAAACGCAGTGGCAGGTCAGAGAGAGAGTCTTGGGGAGATGCATTAGGTGGGTCTCAGCTCTTCTCACTATGACTCAAGATGAATGGTGACCTTTTCCTTTTAGTCTTTCCCCCAGTGTGCACACCTCCTTGCTCTGCTTCTGCCACCTGTAAAGAGAACAACACGTGTGAGTGTAACCTGAATTATGAAGGTGACGGAATAACATGCACAGGTGGGTGCCCTTTGTGCGTGTGTGAAGCGGTAGCATGAGGCAGAAGTGGAGCGGGACTCGGTCACAGTGCCTGGGCTCCATCCCAGCCCTTCTACCTCTTACCTGGGCCACTTGGCAATACCTACCCTCTCTGTGGCTCAGTTTCCTTGATGGGTTTGCTTATGCCTGAGGTCATGATTTGAAATTGCTTCGCAAACTGCGATGCACTTTATTGCATAGTGTTTGTCTAACTCTATGAGTAATCCAGTCTTACTTCAAAAACTGCAGAAGATACACTCCAGTGTTTAAAAAAAGAAAAGTTAAACCTACACACACTTTCACCACTCAGTGAGAACCGCTCTGAACATGGCAATGTCTGTCTTTAGTAGATAGGATATGGGTTCAGCCAAAGGAGCAGTGGCATTAACAAGGTTGATATTTACTATTTAGATGTTTATTTTTATCTCACATAACAGTTTGGATGGAGGCATCCAAGGCTAACAAGGGGTATCACTCTGAAAGGTCATCTGGGAGCCCAGACTCCTTCTATCTTGTCGCTCTGCCATCACGCAGCTGCCTGGCCCAAGATGGCCCCCAACATAAGCACCTCCCAGGCAGCAGGATGGAGATGGAGAGGAAGGAGATTTCAGGACACACCTAGCAGTTGTTAAAATCCTGTCTGCTCCTATCCCATTGGCGGGACCCTCATTATCTGTCACTCCTAGCAGCAAGGTAGCCTGGGAAATGTAGTCTGTCATTGGACAACCATGAGCCCAGCTAAAAATGTATTATTATAGATTAAGGAAACAACAGATACTAGGTAAACACTACCAGTCTTGGCCACAAGTACTCTTCTTTCTCATGAATAATTTCTTCACAGAGATATAGACTTTCTTTACAAAAATGAGATCTTGCTATACTTTCTGTTTTGTAATCTACCACAAGGCAGAGTCTAGAACTGGGTTGGCACTCCACAATGGCAGCAGAGTCCCGTCCTTAAGGTGAGGCCTTTTGCCCTAATGGCTCTTCTCTCAGAGTCTCAAGTGGCCACAACAACGCTAGGCAAAAAGGCAGGCAAGAGAAAGCAGGCAGCTTTCCAGCTACTCCTGAGGCGAAAGGTAATCAATTATGGGGTTGAAATTTGGAGGATTGTGAAAACAAAGGTCCTAAGCGGCAGCACGACACACTGGAGACAGCGTGGGCTTCGGAGTCAGACCAGTCTGGGTTTAATTCCCAACTCTGCCTCATTCTGGCTCCGTGAGTGTCAGTTTGTTCATCTGTAGAATGGGGTACAGTGTCTACCTCACAGGGGTTCCGTAACATGCTAACTCTACACACATGTATCATGCAGAACAGTCCTAACGCGAAAAACCCAAACTCTGACAGAAAAGTGCCACCAAAGTGGAGCCTAGAAGTATGTGACAAAAGGACAAAGATGGACAGATATCATCAGGCCTAGACTATGAGGGTATTAACTACAGGATATTAGTGTTTGCAAGGCTAACACAGAGGTCATGGCGCATGGGGAGAGAAGGTGCCAACATGTTGGGGCCCATTTACTACCCTCCAGTGCCGCTGGTCCTAAGGTGACCCATTCCCCAACCTGAAGCCCCACTTACACAGACAGTGGCTCATGGGGCCCTCTCTCCCCTGCCCTTACAGTTGTGGATTTCTGCAAACAGAACAACGGGGGATGCGCAAATGTCGCCAAGTGCTCCCAGAAGGGTACAAAGGTCTCTTGCAGCTGCCCGAAGGGCTACAAGGGGGATGGCTACAGCTGCTCAGAGATAGACCCCTGTGCGGACGGCCTCAATGGTGGATGTCATGAGCATGCCATCTGCAAGATGACCAGCCCGGTGAGTCTCTCTTCCCTGAGGAAATGTGAGATCAGCTTCTTATGCCTCACTCAGCCTGGTGTCTCCTCTGTGCTTCCCATTTGGTCTCTTCCTAAGCTTTCTTCCCACCTCAATCTATCGCTTGTTAAGTCAGCGAGCCAAGTGCAAGGTGGCATCCTAAGCCAGAAGAGGACATTAGTGGAAAACCTGGTGAAATCCACATGAAGTCTATTGTTTAGTTATTAGTCATGGACCAGCACTAATCTCTTAGCTTTGACAAATGTACTATGCTGATGTAAAATGTCAACATTAGGAGAAACTGGGTGGAAAGCGTGTGGAGGGACTCTCTCTGCTCTCTTTGCAGCTTTTCTCTAACTCGAAAGTTATTCAAACTAAGAAGCTCTTTAAAACAAAAAGAGTTGGTTGAAGTGGCAGGAGAAGTGTAGGTGTGGGCACCCTCAAGTCCTTTTAGAATGGAAACAGCGCCCTCATGACCTGTTCACCTGGCAGAAAGAGAAGATGGGGGGAGATGATGTCCATTGTGGTTATAAACGTGAACTTAGAGTCAGACAACCTTTGAGTCTTAGCTCCTGGACCCACGCGCCGTGTGGTCTAGGGCTGCCCACCTAATCCCCCTGAGACTCAGTGTCCTCATTGGCAAAGCAGGCCTAATAATAAGGCAGATCTCATAGGATAGTTGTGGGGATGAAGTGAGATCTTTCATTGATTCAACAGATGGTCATCGAGCACCTACTACGTGCAGTTGCAGGGGCCAGAGATGTCGCAATATAAAATCTGCATCCAAGCAGAGGGAGAGGCGGTGCTCGGTGCAGAAATGAACGCACGAGATACTTTCAAAGAGCATCAAGAGTCAGGAAGAGCATATACCGGCCAATGCGATAGAGGGGATTAGCAGAGCTACTTATTTGAGGGTTTAGGGAGGCTCTCCCTGAGCAAGTTGCACTCGAGCTGAGCGCTAAAGAATGGCATTTCCTCAAGATCCTCCACAGACACGTGACAAGGCAGTTACTTCACTGGACAGGAAAGACATATGTTCTTGATCCTTCTGAACATCTCCTACACTGAATGGGGGCCTGCCTAGCACTTGGGGGTCCTGGGGGTCCTCGACAAGGGGCTTTTTCACCTTTTCCATTCTCCACACAGGGCAAGAACAAGTGTGAATGTAAAAGTCATTACGTAGGAGACGGGGTGGACTGTGAGCCAGAGAAGCTGCCCATTGACCGCTGTCTGCAGGGCAACGGGCAGTGCCACGCCAATGCCAACTGTGCCGACCTCCACTTCCAAGGTCAGTGGGCCAGGGGCTCCGGGCCCGAAGCACCTGCTCTTCAGGCAAAAGAAAAATAAAATTTTAACTTTAAAAAAGTAAACATTTTAATTTCACTACATTTTACAATTTAATTAAAACTTTTCTACACAAAACATTGGAAGCCGAACAACCCATGCTGTTTGGTGTCCAGAAGAGAGTGGCTTCTGTAGCAGAGGGGCGAGTAAACTCAGAATTGCACCCTGAGCCATGAGAACCAGAAGGGAGCTCAAAGGGCCTCTATCATGAATTTTCCTGATACTTGCTTTCCCAAAATTCCTTAGTAATCCCTGCAACTCTTCCTTGGATTTGAACCTAAGGAGCATAGTTTAGGGTTTAAATAACAAAGAGGAAGCACTGGCCACATGCAGAAGCAATTTCTTAGTGGTTGTTTTGATAGGAGTACATTGATTGGCAAGGGCCCCACTCACTTCTGACGATGATTTGAGTGGCTTATAATAAACCAATGGGTATAAGAAAACTGAGAAGTACAGAAGTACAGCTGATAGGACATCTTGAAACCTGATGGGAGAAAGGCATCAAGGACCCCAAAACTAGTTCTGAGCCAGGGCAAGGAGGGCCTTCGGTGTGTCAGAAAGAAATTCGGGCCACAGCATGTTACAGCCAATGGGGTGTCTCTGACTGGCTCAGGTTTGCTTTAGTGGCGCAGTTTCTACACATCTCAATAAAGCTATTGACTTAATACCTGTTATGTACTGTCTTAGTTCAATCAAGCTGCTATAACAAAGTAAGAGACTGGGTGGGACTAAATAACAACAGAAATTTATTTCTCACCGTTCTGGAGGCTGGAAGTCCAAATTCAGGGTGCCAGTATGGAAGGTTCTTGTAAGGGCCCTCTTGCAAATTTCAGACTCCTGATTTCTCATTCTGTTCTCAGATGGCAGAAAGGACAATGGAGCTCTCTGGGGTCCTTTTTCAGAAAAGCTCCCTGCCCTTTCATGAGGGCTTTACCTCCATGACCTAATTACCTCTCAAAGGCTCTACCTCCTAATACCATCACATTAAGGGTTAGATTTCAACAAATGAATGGGGGGGGGGCACAAACATTTAGCCAATTACATATATTAAGGCCTACGACACCTCAGATTTCTTTTGGGGATGAGATAGAAGATGCATATAAGCAGGAGAAATACACAGGATAATGACATGGTCTACTTACAAAAAGAATCCCCATGTAATTGAGGAAATTTTTTAAATGTATAAAACCAGGAAAAGAAATTAATAAGACAGAAGACAGCAAATTATCTCACGCTGATGGTGCACCTGAACTGAGAGAGAAGAATAGAGAAAAATTGAAACTAGGGACTCAGAGAGATACCTGTACACCCATGGTCACAGCAGCATTATTCACCATAGCCCAGAGGTGGAAACAGCCCAAACGTCCATCAACAAATGAATGGATAAACAAAATGTAGTCTACCCAGACAGTAGAATATTATTCCGCTTTGAAAAGGAATGAAAGTCTGATACATGCTATAACACCAATGAACCTTGAAAGCATTATGCTACCTGAGATAAGCCAGACACAAAGGATCAATACATGATTCCACATTCAGAGACTTGGGAAGTGGCCTTCTGCTTCGAAAGTCCTGTAAAGTTCTTTGCGGAAAGTACTGACCTAGGCGATTCCTCTCCTTCCCTGTCTAGATACCACTGTCGGAGTGTTCCATCTGCGCTCCCCGCTGGGCCGGTATAAGCTGGCCTTTGACAAAGCCAGGGAGGCATGTGCCAACGAAGGTGCAACCATGGCAACCTACAACCAGCTCTCCTACGCTCAGAAGGTGGGTCCTCAGTTCGCGGGCACTGTGCAGGCAGGGTCTGCTGGAGAGGAGCTACAGGCTCTTCTTAACATGGGAACACGTAGGCTATTGCCTTCTCGGAGGGGAGTACAGGAAGATCCTGGAGCTATAATAACAATCTGTCACATCCATTGTGTGTCTACTATGTGTCAGGGACTGTGAGAGGTGGTTTGTTGACATTGCTGTCATCCTTACAATATCCCTGGAGGTACAGATAGGGCAACTAAGTCTCTAAAAGGTTAAGTAATGTGTCCAATGTCACCTAGCCAAGAAGTGGCAGGTCCGGTATTCAAAGGTAGCCCTAAGTCCAAAGGTCTGTTCTCAACCATGACGTTCAACTGCCAAAGCAGAAGCACAGATTGGGAGTGCATACGTAACAGCCGGAGACAAGAAAAAGATCAATGACCACAGGCCTAGCATTTCCCTGAACCCATAAAGCAGTTGAGTTTCTCTGGAAGAGCTGGGCTTCTCTGTGTCTAGAGGGGCTGAGAAATGGGTAAGTGGGGGTGGCCTCAGCTCTCAGCCATAGCCAGGTAAGACATAGAGCTCTGGCCAGAGCTACTCTCTTTGCCTCAAAAACCAGATGCCCTGCCCAATTGGAAAGGTCAACAACTTGGAGGTACCTAGTGGTCACTTCCTAGGAACAGAGCAAGTGACTGCCCACACAGTGTAATTTTAGGACTCTTCCTCCAACCTCCATCACTACTGAATCTCTCTACCTTTCCTCAGACCTGATGTTTTTTTTATCAAAGAACAAACCTTTGATGCCAGGACCCAGCATCTTGGAGGGTTTGAATTTCTGCTCTCCTTCTTTCTGGTTGTGTGGCCTTGATCAAGCCGTTGAAACTTCTGTGCTACTTGGCATGGTTGTATAAAAACTAAAGATAATATGGCACAGTGACCGGTATACAGTAGGACTTCAGTTTTTAAGATTAAGGGCTCTGGTGTAGACTGCCTGGGTTTGAACCTCAGCTCTGCCATTTGCTGGCTATATGACTTCGAGACAGTTACTTAATTCCTCTTTACCTGCATTTTCTCAATTATACGATAGGAATTTTTTTTTAAGTTCCTATCTCAAAGAGTTGATGTGAGGGTTAAAGGTGTTGACACAGAAAAGCCCTTGCGACAGAACCTGGCCCAAAATAAGTTCTCAATGGGATATGGTGATGATGAAGGTGATACTGATGTTGATGATAATGCTAATAATGGTGATAATGGTAAGAATGATGATGATAATGGCGATGATGAGATGATGATGGTAGTGATGATGAATCAGAGTTCTGCCAATCTATAAGCCAGAAGAATTTGCACCCAGGAGGAAACAAATGAGAGCAAATCTTCTCAAGAGCAGAAAGAAGAGAAGTAAGTGTGAAGGACTCAGGCACCTACAAGAAAGAGAGGGCACCATTTCATCTATCCAATGGCTCAATTAACAAAAACTTAATGAGCACCTACTATGTTATAGGCAGAGGGGCCCAATAGGCAAAATGAGCCTTAACCCCTGACCCCATGGAGTTCACAGTCTGATGGGGGAATCAGACATTAACCAAAGGACTTCACAACAGATATAAAGTTGCGGCTGACTGGTGGTCACATCTGTGTCCCTACAGGCCAAGTACCACCTCTGTTCGGCAGGCTGGCTGGAGAGTGGGCGGGTTGCCTACCCCGTAGCCTATGCCTCCCAGAACTGTGGCTCTGGTGTTGTTGGGATAGTGGACTATGGACCAAGAAACAACAAGAGTGAAATGTGGGATGTCTTCTGCTACCGGATGAAGGGTAATTATCCCAGTTACACTTCAGATTCCAGGTCACACCGCTGCTGAGCCACGCGCAGCCTGGCCAGCCAATCTCCAAGGGTGAGGTTGGCAGCCCAGGCCCCTGCGCCACTGGAGTGGAACCCCGTGTGCTCTTGCCTTCCAGATGTGAACTGCACCTGCAAGGAGGGCTACGTGGGAGATGGCTTCTCGTGCAGTGGGAATCTGTTGCAGGTCCTGATGTCCTTCCCCTCGCTCACAAACTTCTTGATGGTATGTACCATGTCTGCTCATTTTCACCTATGATAGTACCAAGTCATAGGATCATTGTGATAATTAAATGAGTTAATATTTGTAAAGCACTTAGACCTGAGGCCGGCATGTGGGGAATGCTATACTGGTGTTAGTATTACTATCTCTGTTTGCATCTAGAGCATCTTGAGAGTGATCTGCAGGAATGAGATGTTCTTTGTCTTCATGGACAGGGTGGGACACAGTGAGCTAAACCTGGGACAGGGTGGGACACAGTGAGCTAAGCCTGCCTGATGATCATCCAATGAGCCAAATTATCAGCATGGTGTCAACTTGTATTTTGCACTGCACTTAAAGTCACCTTATAGTCCACGAGTTATGTCCAATGAAGAGAAAGCCCCAGTTGGAGAAGGATTTGAAGTTGACCAATCAATGATCTGAGCTAATAATAATAACCATAACAAAAAAGCCAATATTTCCTGAGCATTTACTTTTCACTGAGCCCCTTCAGAGCACTTTTCACTCAATTCACAGAGTGTAAGCTGTAAGAGGAAGGATTTTCTCTGTGTCTTATATGTATTAGGTGCTCAATAAATCCTTGTTGGAAGGACTAAATCTTCATAAAACTTTATGAGGTCATTTCTGCTATTATTCCCATTTTGTAGATAAAGGAACTGAGGCTTGGAAAGGTCATGGACATAGCCAAGGAGAGTAGACTAGGCATAAATATATGGCTTGCAGGATCAGGACAGAGGTTAGACCAAGGACCCCAAAATGGTAAATCTTTGTCTGTAGACCAAAAGTTTCCATCTAACTGGTCTAAAAATCAAGGTTACCATAAATACTCTAATCACCCAAACCCATGTTTCTGCTGTGGGGAAACTTGGCTTGTGACAGGATTTCAGAGAAAAGACAGTGTCAGAATAAAACCCGCTGGCCATATGCCCTTTAGCAAATTAATTAACTTATCTGGGCATTAGCAGTCCCATTTTCACAACGACTAAGTCGAACTGGATAGTGTGATTTCTCATTTATCATAATTTGTTCAGTGAGTATTTATTGAGCACTTACTATGTGAAGGCAAGAGGATGACAGGGCGCCCAAAACTGCGGTTCAAAGACATCTGCAAAAAGGACATGACACAATGCTCCATCAATCTCAACACATGGGAAGTTCAAGCAGACGACCGCCTAGCCTGGAGGCTCGCGGTCAGGCAAGGTACGTCACGCGCGGAGGCTGCGCGCAACGAGGAGGCAGCCCAGAAAAGATCGAGGCGGAAGCAGCGTCAACAGCAGCAACAACGGCCATCTGCCTTCACCTGTAACAAGTGTGGCAGGGATTGTCACTCCCGAGTCGGACTGCACAGCCATTCTCGGCGGTGCAGATAGACTCTCAGGAAGCTACGCCATCGTCTCTCGAGACGGACGGCTGCCGACGACGACGACAACGACGACGACTATGTGCTTGAGCTATATTAGTGAACAAAATACGCCAGCAAAACAAACAAACAGAATAAATAAGTACATAGTGTTGAATGCTAGAAGGTGATGTGGAGGGAAATGTAGAGTGGGGGGAAGGGGCACCACAGGGTTTCCATTATTGCATAGAGTGATGAGGGGATGCCTTAGTGAGAAGGTGACAATTGAGACACGCAGATTTGAGGTGGAACATTCAGGGAAAAAGGAACAGCCAGGCAAAGGACAAAAGACAGGCATGTGCCAGACAAGTTGGAACAACAGCAAGGAAGCCAGTGTGGCTGGAGCAGAGTGAGCAAGAGAGAGGACAGCTGGGTATGGGGTCAGAGGAGCTACTGGGTCCAGCTTTGGGCCCCCTAAGCCATTGTAAGGACTTCGATGTTTCCTCTGAGGGAAGTGGAGGCCATCGCAGGGGTTGGACAACAGGAGACTCAAGGTTTGACTTAACGTTTCGAAGAACTGGGCAGGCTGCCGCGTTGAGAATGCCCTGGGACGTGGCTGTGATTTGGGACCATAGGATTCATTAAAAAACGGAAAAGTGCTCCTGACACTCTGCCAAGGTGCAGTTGGAAGAAACAGCATAATGTTTTCCAGGTCCACAAGAGAAAGACAAATGTCATATGATTTCACTCCTATGTGGAATCTAATGAACAAACTGAGCTAACAAGCAAAACAGAGACAGACTCATAGATGGAGAGCAGGCTGACGGCTCTGGGGGAAGGGATGGGAGGAAGTGGAAGAGGGGATAAGGGGGATAAATGGTGCTAGAAAATATATAATAATAATAATAATAATAAAAGAAACAGCAGATGCGTGGCAGCTGAGTCGGACTAACATCAGGAATGTTCCCTGCACACCGCTGGCCCACCTGACTGCTTCTGTCCCCCCCCTCCCCCCCAGGAAGTGTTGACCTACTCCAACAGCTCAGCCAGGGGCCGGGCGTTTCTGAACCTCCTGTCTGACCTGTCAGTCCGCGGCACACTCTTCGTGCCCCAGAACAGCGAGCTGGGGGGAAATGAGGTGAGTCGGCTCCCTGGTGTCCGTGCTGGAGGCTAATTCTTCTAGCCACCATCAGTTATCCATCACCATGACGATGCCGTGTCACAAGTCACCCCAACACTGAGTAGCTACGCATTTATTTAGCTCTGACATCGGCATGTCAGTGTGCAGGTCTTCCGGTCTGGGCCAGGCCCGCTGCTGCGTCTGAGACGGGCTGGCCATCAGCTGATCTAGGCTGGCCAGTCTGGGGCTCTGCTCGTCGGGGCTGTCACCATCCAGCAGGCATGTTGTCATAGTGACAGTGCGACGCGATGAGAGCAAACCCGGTCCTGCCAGCACTTTTCAAGCCCCTGTCTGGTAACATTTGCTAATGTGTTACTGGCCCGATTAAATCACACAGCTGAGTCCAAAGCCAGAGCGGAGACCCTCAGTTACATGGCAAAGGGCAAGGACATTGCAAGGGGTGAAGAACCAGGGCCATTGATGCAAGCGGTCTGCCACCCTGAACTTCAACACACATGGTACACAGAGGCATTGGCAATATGTATTCAGCCCTCCTACACATGGTTGTCCTACAGGCTCTGACAGCCCCAGGCTCTTCACACACCCCAGGGCCAAGTGGCGCAACACCTCTGCCCACTCGGTACCCACTCAAGACCCAGTCTTCCCAGGGCACCACTGGGAAGCTCTGCTTAGACCATAAGGCTGACTCTCAATGCCACGTCCTAGCTGGAGGGGAACCTCTGGCAGAGCCCAGACAACCAAACACCTGAGAAAAACTTGACCTTTACTGATCTCGACAGGAGGCAGAAAAGCCAAGGCCATGAGAAGTGACTTTTTTTCTATGTCATCCTTATCATTAAAAAGAAAAAAATATTGCTTGACCTTTGAAGACCGTTCTTGTGTTGCTTCTCTCCTCTCAGAAGCTGTCCGGGCGGGACATCGAGCACCACTTCGCCAACGTCAGCATCATTTTTTACGATGACCTTGTCAACGGTACCGTGCTGCAAACTAGGCTGGGAAGCCAGCTGCTCATCACCTCCAGCCAGAACCAGAGCCAACCGGTATGAAAAGTCTCCTGGGCTTATTAGAAGAGCGGGAGATAATCCATGCAAAGTTCCTAGCGTACAGTAGGTGCTTCACAGATGGCAGCTCTTCTAGTGTGAAAGTATACTCTAAACCTGCAGCGAGGGGTGGTGTTAGCTGCACACCACAGCACAGCACGCGGACTGTTAGGTCGCCCCCTCCCACTTGGGAAATAAGTCATTGGTGACCACAGCCTCAGAAGCTGATAATGAGGAACTGGAAATGCAACTACTTTAAAGTTGTCTGATTCACCGTCATTGTTCCTGTTGGATTGTCAGCCTATCCCGGGTATTAAATTGTGAGCCATGAAGTCAACCTTAGAATGAAAACTACTTCTGCCACTTGCTGGCTTTAGGCACATAGACAAGTCATCCAACTTCTCTGTGTCCCAATTTCCTCATCTGAAAAATGGGGATGATGGGATGTGTTGATGGTGTTGATGATGATGGTGGTGGTGATGTAAATGGTTATGATGGTGGTGGTGGTGGGGATTTTGATGATGATGGTGGTGAGGGTGATGGTTGTGATATTAGAAATGGAGGTGGTGGTGGTGGTGGTATTAGGAGTGGTGGTGATAACCATGACAACCATGATGTCAGATCAAAGGCTTTTGTGGGGATTCAGTGCTTCAAGGATTCTAATGTGTGAGAATAGCACCTGAAATGTAGCAAATGTTCAATAAGTATTATTTTTTAATTTTTACCTAATAAAAGATTTTTATTGTTGAAAATCAGTAGTTTAGACCAGTGCTTCTCACACTTTGACAGGCAGGTTTGTTAAAATGCACGTTGTAGTTCAGCAGGTGGAGTGTGGGGCCTCAGGTTCTGCATGTCCAGTGAGCTCTCGGGGGACTGCCCACACCACAAGCCAGCGGATCACACTTTGATCAGCTAGGAATTCGATCACTTAAAAATTTCTCTTCTCCAGTGTAGTGTGATGCTCAGAGCAATGATCTGGAGACCAGAGGCAAGGGGGTTGCCACTTACTACCTGGGTGATCTTGGACAGACCATTTTTCTCCTGAACCCTCACCTATCAGACAAGTGGGCCAGACAGATGGCCCCTTAGGTTTTCTGCACGTCTTAGATCAGGCTGGTTGCACAAGCGCAACGGATGTGTTCTGGGCTCAGTCGTGTTGCTGAGTGGAGGGCTGTGCTGCCTGTTGGGGAAGGTAGGCCTGAAACCCAGGCTCCGAGATCTCAGGCAAAATGAACAACTGCCCTCCAGGGAAGGGCCACCATGTGGGAAGAAAGAGCCAGGTGACCACTGATCTCCATCAGCCCTCTTCTCATTTCCCTAGGAGACCAGGTTTGTTGATGGAAGAACCATTCTGCAGTGGGACATCTTTGCCTCCAATGGGATCATTCATGTCATTTCCAGGCCTTTAAAAGCACCTCCTGCCCCAGTGGTAAGTAGCCAGGGTTCCTGGAAAGGGGCTGGGAAGAGCCCAATGTCCACTCTCCAAGACACAAACCATTGCTGGAAGCCCTGCACACCCATTCCCTGGAGACTGGAGGAGCCTCCCCTAATCATCATGACAGCTGGCTTCAGGGACACCTTGCCCTGGCTCATCTCACCCCCACTCCTGTGTATTAGCAACACCACACCTGTCACCATTAATATTTGTTGAATGAAAGGGACAGGGTGGGCTAATGAAGAAACCACTGGAAGGGAAGTGAGAAATCCTGAGCCCCTCCACTTCATAGCTGTGTGACCTTGGACAAGTCCCAGAACATCTATGAGCCCCCATTTTTCTTACCTGCAAAATGAGAGTCATAATGCCTTCCTCCCTGGGTTCTGGGACCACTGTGAGTTAATATAAAATATTACATTATATTATATGGTTGATGTTGTTAGTATCCTAACCTTGTTCTAGTGCGAGTGGGGATAAGCACAGCTGGACGCTAGGGATTTCCACAGCAGAGCAGTTAAGCTCAGAAGCTCCAAAGCCAAGCTGGCTTCAAAGCCCAGCTCTACCACTCACTGGTTGTGTGATACTGGGCAAATGCTTAACCTCTCTCTGCCTCAGTTTCCCCATGTAAAAATGAAAATAATGACTGTCCCTATTTTTCTGGGCTACTATATGTTTAAATGGATTATTTCATATAAGGGAGTGGTAGAACAGGCTCTGGCAGCAGTAAGGGAAGATATATGTTAACTATTTTATCATTAATTTTATTCCAACTTGCTCCAAGATGCCCAGGACAGCAAGAACGGGCAGGCTCTAGAAAGCACACCTCCTTGGGGAAGTCACCAGATTTAAGTAGCACCCCCTCCCCTTTCTGTGTTCAGACTGCAGCCCACACTGGCTTGGGGACAGGGATATTCTTTGCCATCTTCCTGGTCATTGGAGCCATCGCTTTGGTTGCATATTCTTACTTCCGACTGAACCGGAGAACAACTGGCTTCCAGCATTTTGAGGTAGGAATGAGAAAAATGGGAACATGGTGACAAGGGTCCTCTCTACAATGCAGACCCTGACTCTGGGCTACTTCGGCTGACTGGCTGCTTCCAGAGATCACCCAGCAGTTGGGTGCTTGGCACACACCTCCTGCTCCAGGGTGGGGTCTCTGCCTTTAAGAGCAGCAGCAATGGCAGCCTAGAGCCCCTCTGCCTGGCTGAGACACACGGTGAGGTCAGGACGATGATCATGCTCACCTTGGGGGATTCCTGAAACAGACGCCCACCATGATGGCCTTGGGCTTCAAGGCTGAGGGCGAGGTGGGGGACAGGGTCAGGGACCTTCACCGTGGGGCCTCCTGCTGCAGCCAGAGAAACATATTTTGCCCTCTTTGAACTGTTGAGCCCGCATCTAGGTCAGCAGGTCTTGGCTGACAGTGGAGTGACCCTGTGACTGGGATTGGCAGCAGTGCGGCCCCTCCCAGGCCTCTCCTCTCCTCCTCTGGCCGCCTCCTCCAGACTCGCCCAGCAAAGACTGAGCATAGCCCCCAAGCAGTTCACTTCCTTCCAGCAGATAACCTGCCTATGTGTAAACCCCAGGGGCAAAGCTCAAAAATGTGATTTTTAGCACAAGTGTACACACTGTATGAATTGTTCTAAATTAAGTTCAAGAGCAAGCAAAACCGCTCCGGGGTGATGGAAGTCAGAAGAGCAATGACGCGGGGTGGGATTGCATACTGGGGAGTGAGGGGCAGGGATGTGAACGGCATGAGGGCACTTCCTGGTGGGGATGGAAATGCCTGATATGCTGATTTGGGTGGTGGTCACACCCCGGCTGACATACTGAGATGTCATATTGAGCTGAACACTTGAGATTGGTGTATGTTATGTGTAAATCAGATCTCCATTAAAGTACTGGAACGGAGGTGGAGGTAGGGGCGGGGCTTGCTTTAGCGGCCAATTTGGAAGATGCTCCTGCCCTGGGGACATCCTGGCTCTCAGCCCTGGTGCGTCTTTCTGAACAGTCCCAAGAGGATATTGACGTCTCGGCTCTTGGCAAGCAGCTGCCCGAGAATATCTCGAACCCCCTGTATGAGAACACAACCTCAGCTCCCTCAGAACCTTCACATGACCCCTTCGTGGTGAGTTTGCATTATTTATTTAGGGACAGGTTCCACTGGGGGGCAGGGGATGATGTCTGTCAGCAAATCTCAGGGGAAGCTCCACACCAAGAAAAGCCTGGGGCAACAAGCCCAAAAGGCGGTGTTGCGAGCAGAGGTATTGTGGTTGTTCAGTGTTCCTGGGTTCCTTTGCGGGGGGGTGACAAAAGCCCCAACAATTGGAAGTAGGGGAGAACCAGAGGTTGCCCCACGCTAACTTCATGCTCAGGGGTCATGTCACAAGGAGAAAGAATGGGCTAAATTCTGCCACAAACATTGCTGAGGTTGCTGCTGTGAAATAAAGACACACAGCTTTTGAAAGTTATGTTTCCTTTGGTTATGCTTTAAACTTATATTTACATTTTGTCCAAGATTGTTCTACCTGTTGTCAGAGCAGCTCCTTGCTTTTGGAGCTTTGCTCCTTCGACGAGGTCTTTTGTAGCCAGGAGGGTGTGCTCTGCCCTGGTTTTCTAGAACAGGACCATTTTGTTTCTGGAGTTGGTGATCCATGAGCTTAGATGGGGCCTCCCAGGGGGACTCCGCGGCCGGTACCCCATTCACACTGAATATGGAAGGTATACCCTGCCTGTATTATTACCAAGTCCGGACTGAGAAGCTAAGGATAAAATTTAATTCTTCCTTTTATATAAAGAAAAAGTCACAGCTGGTATGCTGAATGCCCTTTCGTACCTCAGCAGACTGAGCTGATGGCCTTACTCAGACCTAAGGAAATACTTGGCTTGTGTGAGTCCGGAACCTTCCTGCAATAGTAACCCAAACCAGAGAGCTGTGGTAATTGTTTCTTGCATGGACATATGCTGTCCCTCTCCTCAAAGACTATATTATGGTTGTTGAATTTTTGTAAGTTGCACTGAAACATTACAAATATATCTTACTGCAAATATATTTTAAGCTCATGTAGTTCAATAGGTGTTATTTTTCTGCAGTGAGCCAAACGTGAACACCTGTGGTTCTGAGAGCCTGTGGTAGCAGATGTACTCTAGCTGCGATAGACTGAAAAATAACTCCATCATAAATCCTATTTTGTTTTTTAATCAAACCCATGTTAAGTATTTCTAGTCTAAATTGCAAGGGTAAGTTCAGTTAGATTGCAAGCATTAATATTTTATTTCTGCAAGCATGATGTTGAAATCAACCTCATTTAAAAAGCAGAGGAAAAAAAATGTGATCCATACTGTTCACGGTGCTCCATGCCGTCTCAGCTACGGGCTCCATCAGCACTGTGCAGGCGAGAGTCACCTGAGGCAGGTGACAGAGTACAGTATTCCCTCGCTTATCATGGGTATTATGTTCCAGACAGCAACCCCCCCCCATGAAGTAGGAACCTTACATTTATTCTACACTCTTAAACCTACGTCACTTTAACAACATACATATACAGTACCACAAAATCCTGTGATATAGAGAAAAATCCACGATAATTAATATTTTAAAAGATCCCGCAATACAGTGAGGCTGCAATAAGTGAACCGCGATATAGCGAGGGACTACTGTACCCTAAATGAAGAATTTAGCTAAACCTTCCCATCAGGCCAGGTAGCAAAAATGTTTCAATAACAGGAAATTTAAGCCGAAGGTGCCATCCCAAAAAATTATGTGCTAGACTCTCATGCCTTTAATGTATCTGTAGCCAACCCAGATATCTCTCAAACGCATGAATTGTGCTAATTAACAAAGTTTCAGTGCTCATCAGCAAGAAAAACAGTAGAAAGCTATGGGCAGCTGCCTCTGGTGGAGGGCTTCTGATGGATTCTCAGACACTCAAGGACCATCCCTGGTTCAAGATGAATTTTCAATGTAAAAGGAGTTTTATAGTAACCATAGGAATAGCCACCATTTTGTGGGGTGCTTATACTTTTCTTAATGTAGCATCTAAGTTAATCCTCACACTTATTGCGACTTTTTATAGGTGAGGGAAGGGCAGATGAGTTTAAATGATCTGTCCAGGGCACACAAGCTTCAAATAGCAGCAGCTGTCCCCAGAACAGGGCCCCTAACCATCACACCATCCTGCCTCCCAACACCAGGCCTGAGACAGCCACATGCAGGAATGTTCCCACCCCGTGTATGTGCCCAGGGCACTTGGGGAAGAACCGTATCTTAGGCTTGGGGGGGGGGGGGGGGAACGCGGTGAGGGACAGTTTTCCTCAATCCTCTTAGAGTCCATGGCTGGGACAGAAAAGTAAACAGAACAGACACAGACCAATTCACAAGAGAAAAGCATCTGTTTTATTGAAGGTTTACATGTAAATGAGAGGCTTCACAAGAAAATGAAGACCCAAAGAAATGACCGGAGCAGAAAGCCTTTTTATACCTTTTAGACAAAGAAGCGATATATTTGTGAAGAACTGATAAGACAAAGAGGTTTGGGCTGGGGTGAAGAAGTCACTAGGAAGATAAGGCCAGTCTAACAAGCTTGGTTTGTACAGGGTTCCTGGCCCGAAATTCCTCATCTCTGGTGATAAGGGTGAAGGGACAGGGAGGGGACTTTCACGTGAGAGTTTTATGACCTGTGTTGGGGAAGACGGGGAGAGGGGAGGAGGTCAGAATGACCTCCCTGCTTCTGCCATTTCTTTAAATTCCTTCAGCCAAGCTGTCCCATTTTGGGTAGTGTGTCCTGAACCCCATCTAGGCCTCAGACCAGTGCCCCAAGAAATGCTCAACCTAGAAAGCTTCAGCCAGCAGGAGGTCCCCAGAGCGCGTTTCACCAACCTCTCTTTCCCAGGACTCCTCCGAAGACCAGCAGCTGGAGGGCAGCGACCCCCTGGGGGCGCTGTGAGGGCCCAGCCCTGCTGCCACCAGCACCACTCTGGCCACCGGGGCGCCCGCAGCCTCCTCGCAGAGGCGGTCAACTGTGAATCCTCAGCCCCGGTCGCCTCTGGGGACCAGAAGGTCCTCGAGCAATTTGAAGCCTATGAAGCTCACAAGCTGTACCTCATCTCTTCAGTTCATCTGGGGGACTGCTTTGTTTCTGTGGGTGAGGGACATGTGAAGTCCACCCACCGATCCAGGGGACCTCTCCCTCCTCTGACCTTTCGCTGTCCTTCCTGGGTACCCCTAAATGGCTCTTACTACATTCTACCCAACTTGATAGTAACCATGCCCTTGTCTTTCTTACTTTCCTGTTAAGATTGTAAGCTCCTGAAGGCAGGCACTTGCCTCCTTCACCTTGTATCGCAGCACTTAGCACCGTGTCTGGCACATGAAAGGTGCTCAATAAATGTTTATGGAAGAGAAATAAAGTCCGTAGAACAATTCTAGTGCTTTGGGAAACAAAAATACTGTCTGCTGCAGAAGGAGTCAAGTTTTGAAGATAAAATCCACTTAGTAGAGCAAACTCGGGTGTTTCCAGCGGCTGACATCTGCCTCAAGGCTTCTTTCTTAAATCTGTTTTGTTTCTGTGTGTATTAAGAAGACACGATAAACCACCACAATACCACTTCCCAACCACTGGGATGGCTGCACTCAGACAAGAGCAAGTGCTGACAGGGATGTGGAGAAACTGCACCTTCCTACAGTGCTGAGGGACTGTAAAATGGCGCAGCACTGTGGAAAAGTTTGACAGTTCCTCAAGAAGTTAAACAGAGAGTTACCATATGATCCAGAAACTTTACTCCAAAGTGTGTGTGTGTGTGTGTGTGTGTGTGTGTGTGTGTATCTTATGTGGACGAAAACATGTCTACATAAAATCATACATTATGCATGTTCAGAGAAGCACTATTCTCAATAGCCAAAAATGGAAGCAACCCAATGTCCATCAGCTTATGAATGAATAGCCAAATGGTGGTATATCCATATAATGTCATTCCACCCTAAAAGGGGACTAAATGCTGAAACATGCAATAACATGGATGAACCTTGAACACACTAGACCACATACGATATAATTCCATGTAAATGAAATTTACGGAATAGGCAAACTCAGAACCAAGAAGTAGATTAATTCATGGTTGCCAGGGACTGGAGAAGGGCAGAATGGGATTAACCACTATAGAGTGTGGGATTTATTTTTTGGTGATGAAAATGTTCTGGAATCTTAGCAGTGATGTGCAGGACTCTCTGTGCTACACAGAATGTCCCTGACAACAGGTCCCTGCCCTCACAGGGCCCGAAGTGCCACTCCATAACTGTGACAACCAAACACCCTCCAACCCACCCACCACAATTTCTAAATTGTCCCTAGCGGGGCTAGTACCAGCTGAGCATGGGAATCTCTGTGGGGACAGAGAAATGAAAGGCTGGGTTGAGCAGATCCCAGACTCCTCTGTTCCCCTCACAGCCCACATAACTTTCTCCCGCATCATCGGGGTTTTTGCTGAGCCACGTCCAAAGTTCTGGAAGCCCCAGAGTGTCGTGTAAGCTGTTCACAACTCCAGGAAAGGGAAGACGTCCCAGTTCCAGGCAAAGGAACAGCCTACCATCTCCTCCAGGATGACATGCCATGGCAGTGGGGGAAGCCACGTTTTCAGGAAATGGCTCCCCAGAAAGAATGTGGCACAGGTTTGCTGGTGAATCCACCAATATCACCATCACAGGTACCCAAAGTCAAGTGACTGGAAGGAAGAACAGCTGGCTGTCCACGGGAAAAGAAATGAGATTAAGGTCCTGGCACAGTGAGAGGTCAAGGAGATCAAGGTGTTCAAATACAGACACACCACACATGCACACACATGCTTAAAACAGGTAAAAAATAAAGCTCTTCAAAATATTTAAATTTATCCAAAACCCAGTGGTGATCTGACTTCATAGCACTCACTCCTAATTCAGTATTATTCAGTATTTTCTACCCTTAAAACACTGCTTCAAATTTCCAGTTTTACCCATAATTTAATGGCAGACAAATAGGCGGGTCCCCATCTTCACCCTGTTCTCAAGGAGGGAACTGTCTGTGGAAGAAAATAAACTCCAGGTGGGGTGCCTGCTGCCCACCTAGAGCCAAGCTCACACCGATTTTCCATCTGTGGTTTAATGGCACAGTCCTCAAGCTCGGAGAACACCCAGGTGTGCTTTGCTGGGCGTGATGAGATGAGGGTGATTGGAAATGAACCCTAAATCTTCCACCCCTCCCATGGGATATTCCTTTTTGGTTTATTAGAATCTGTTATGGCTTTGCCAGTCACGTAAGCACACAAAAACCGATGACTTACAATAACCTAGATGATATAATTCTCTTTTATTTGGCAATAAGTTCAATATCATATAACAAAATCGACATTTAGAATAAATAGCAAATTCACGTTCAGAATAAATAGTAAGTCTACCTAGTTTGCACTTACTGTGCCTGCTATGATACAGGCACAATCTGTCGTTCTAGTTAATCATTACAAAACAGTTCCCTAAGTCAGAGTTCAGGCCCGCAGCTCTAGCAAAGCACAGAAGCGCTGTGGTGGGGCAGGTCCCCCAGAAAGCAAACGCTGCTGAGATGCAGATTCACGTGCAAGAAGGTCATGGGGTGTGTTCTTGGGATCCATGCCTGGAACGGGAAGGGAGGTGAAGGGAAAGGACGTGAAGGGAAGGGAGTCAGAGAAGGCGGTGTGACCTCAGCCGAGGCGGGGCTTTTCAGCAGGCGACACTCGGGACTAAGCCCTTAGGTCCTGAAGGGTTATCTGAGTAGCCAAGCCCAGCACCCATGATGAGCACAGTCACAAACAACTAAAATAAGAGGTACATGCAACCAGTGCCCGAGCCCAGAAGCTCAATCCCACATGACAATGCTGTGTGCCGGAAACACACACTGGCCGTATAAGTAAATGTGCCCAAAGTAGCTCCTAGGAGAATATGGTGCTCGTCCCTACAGAACTCCTTCCTACGATCTGCCCCCACTATTGGGTTGTTCATTGGGTTTTTTTGCCACTAGAGTAGGGGTTGCAAACTACAACCCAAGGGCCAAATGCAGCCTGATTTTATAAATCGAGCTGTAATAGAACAAAACTGTATCTATTCCTACAGCAGTGGCAACAGAAAATGGCCTGCAAAGCCGAAAATATTTACTGTCTGGCCCTGTACAGGCAAAGTTTGCTGACACCCCCACCCCTGCATTAAAGAAACTTCACTCTTTCCTTTCCTTAACCCACTAGGATTATAGGTTGACTGACCTTGGAGGCAAGTTCCCAAATGCTAAGGCAAGTAAGAGAGAGAGAGGGAGGAAAAAAAAGAAAAAGAAAATTGGCACAAAAGGAAATTGATAATAAGAGGGCAGAACACAGGCTCCCTCATAGTTGAATAGAGCAATCAAGGAACCCTGCCTCTGGCCAAATTTAGTCTTAGAGCATTCTAGACAAGGGCCCCCAAGTGGGTCTCTGGCAGCAAATGAGCATTCTGCACAGTGGAATTCAGTTCCAATATTGAGCACAGCTCTCTGCTGATTCAAAGGCCTTTGGGGAGGAAAAGATAGGAAAAGCCATTTAGTTCATCCGAAGCTAAATTAGCTAGGCGGAAAGATTACTTTCCATTTCTCCTCAGCAATAATGAAGAGGGCCAATGCATTCAAAGCAGCTAGTAATTTAGTCTGAGATGTACCCGAATCAGTAACAGGTGGTTTATGTCACATGGCATTAATGGCGACAGCAGCAAATGAAGCTGAAGAATATTTAGAGAGATAGATAGACAGACAGGCAGACTGTTAGGAGGAAAGTGGGAGCTCTAAGCCTAGCTCCTAAAATATTTTAAAAGCCAGGTTTCACCTATAGAAGCAAGTCTGGAAAATCAACTGTGCAGGTTCCTTCCAAGACGACCTACTACGGGTACCACGCATCTTGCATTCAGCTGGCATGAACTACCCTGGACTATGAATTTTCGTTCACATGATTCTTAGAAAACCCATCTAACCAATGCAAAAAAATGGAAAACATTTTAAATGTGTGAACTAATTTTATTCTGTTTGCATTCCTAATTGTTATTTTGAGGGGTGGAAAAGAGACTCACTTCCCTTGTACCAACAGGCCTTCACCCGTGTGTGCACCAGAGAACAAACTGGAAAGAATAAAATGCCCATGGCAGTGTGCCACATCCCAGAGGAGGCGTGACAATGCTGAGCACAGACAGACGAGGAGGACACCCCTGTCCTTCACTCGAGACAGCTGCCCAACCCGAGCTGCTGGCCTGGGCATGGGTCTGTCGTCTGCCAGGCACATGTTCCGGGGGTCCTGCCCAGGCAGACGCGTGTGGCAGATCTCCATAATACTGCTGTGTTCGATGGCCCAGAGACCAAAATCTTAATTGGTAATAAATTGTGAAATTCATTATTCACACCCAGAAAATGCGTTTTTCCCCTGAGGCTCACCTAACCTAGACCTCCATGGAAGATTTGTAAAAGTCTATTTCATTCTTGACTAAACAAAATAAACAAAACACCCTGTGACTGGCACCTAGGAGACATCCAATGAATATCTGATTAGATAAAAACTAAGAAATTTTTAAAAAAATAATTACTTCCTCACTCAGTGTCTCCATAGAAGAAGCCAAAAGCACCAGCGTATCCTGTGAGGATCCCAACACCGAGCATTTCTGGGCATCCACCTGCACCCCTTAAATGCCAGTCTCCAATGAACTCTGATGCTGAAAAGACCTAGGAGCTAATAAACGGTAAACAAAAGGCCTACCCCGTTCCAAAAAAGGAACGGACTACTGTTTATAATAAAATTTAGCAGGAAAAAGGGGGTCTAATTGATTGGGCCTACTGGGTCTAAAGGGTCACCTTCACTATTACAGTTAAATACAAGAAAATATCACAAGTAAAACTCCACTATACCAGGTGGCGTCACAAAGCATGCTATAGAACTCCTTTTATATCTGTCTTCTGCAGGCAGCCTATGGAATGCCAAGCTGGCATTCTGCCAATAGCTGGTTCTGATAGATACATTTATTACACTAAAAATGCTGAATCAGCAAGCACTCTCCACAAGCCCGCTTCCTATATCTGCCACATGTTAGGGTTAAGCATGTAGGTCACGTGTGCTGTCGTTGGAAAGACATGAGAAATACTCAGTTGGCTAAGCCATTTCTAACCCTTCTTTTCTTAGTTCCAGTGCCCTTTATCCTCTCCCAGCTTAAACACAGACACTTAAAGACTTAAAGAAAACCCCCCGGACGCCCCAAACAGCCACACTGACATGGCAGGAAAGCCAGCTCAGGGGGGCAGAGGGTGGGAGATGGCTCAGCAGTGAGGGGTGAGGGCCACTCCCTTCCTCCCCTGCTGAAGCAAGCCTGCGTCTCCCCTGAGAATTCGCTGGCGAGGCAGCCCTGCTTGCCCTCCAGGAAAGGATAGTTTCTGGAAATGCCTGTGTTTTAGCGAGGTACCAACACAACCCAGTGAGGGTCATGGCATGACCTTTCATTACAAGGACTTGTTTTATTCTGTTTCATTTTCTGTCCTTCCAGGAGCACATCAAACCAACACTGGGGTGGCGTTTTCAGGGGACCCACCACCAAGCGTCAGCTCTGACTCTCATTTTACCACATCTGTGCTGCTGTCTGGAAATGTAACCAGACGCTCTTCTCTCCTTCTCTGGGGAAAAGAGCGAACCCGCCCACCGCTTGGGGCACCATTGTCCTTCCCCGCGTGGGGCAGGACACAGGAAGTGGCTACTGAGGACAAGACGAGGCTAAAGACTTGCCCCTTCTCTTTCAGGTGGTGCACCAGGACGCCGAAGCCCTGGGGCCCAGAGGCTCCTGTTTGGGGATCGTCTCTGCCGCGCACCGCGGAGTCCTGCTCCTGTAGAGCTCACTAAACCACCAGCTCTCTGCAAGCAGCTTACCACTGCACGCCCCTGGGCCCGTCCGTTTCCAGCGCACTGCCTGTGAATGTTCCGGGCGTTTTCCAGGGCAGGAACAGGAACAGTTTCCAAACTTGTCCTGCTGGAGTACGGAGATGACATCAAGAAGTCTCCTGTCCCTGATCAACTGACAGCCGTCACAGCAGCTCGGCCAAGAAGACGGCTCACAGAGTTTCCGCGCGCGGCTCGCCATTCAGCTCACGTGTGCAGGAAGGCGGGACGGATGCGCTGCCAGCTCCTGCCCTAACAGTCTGGGCTGTATTCTCCAGGAGGTATGGAATAAACATCAAAAGGCGTATCTGTGTCTTTTCCGAAAGCAACACTCATACCCACACAAAGTCAACCCCGCGGTGTCTGCCCAGTCTGGGGCCAGGGCTGTTCCTGGCTGTGTCCCCAGGGGAGCACCGGGCTACTTGGCCTGGGCCTCCTGCAGGAGGGGCGGCCGGCAGGCGTGGGGCCCATCAGACCACGCGGGAAGCTCGTGTTGCAGCGGAGTCCTCCTGGGGTAGAACGTGTGACTGACGTCATAGTTCAATAGGCAGCTCAGCGACGCCATGTAGATGTCAGCGAATCGCGACAGCCGCCTCAGGAAGTAGGTCGGGTTCTGGTCTGTGCGGAACAAGCTTCCAAACTGGGTGTTGAAGAAACCTTTGGTCATTTCTCTGAAGAAGCAAGAAAAAAAGGGGCGTGGCAAAGAATGATTCAAAAAAGTCTGTTAGGTTAAAGTTACTGAACTCAAAATAACTTTTTCATTTTTATAGGACACATTTGGGAGAAAAATTAGCCTGGAAGCAGCGCCAACCTCTAGTCAGAAGAAAGTCTGTCCATCCATCCGACAAAATGATTGACCCCACCTCCCACTGAGGCCTCAGAAAGCATAGTTTAAAGCTCCAGCCCCAGTGTGCATGGCCCCCTAAGTCTGCACACCACGCTTCCAAACAAAACAGAGAAGTAGCAGCTGCTTCTGAAAGTACAGAGGGAGCCACACAGTGTGGCTCCTGGGACAGTATTGGAGGCGGGCCCCAAACCACAGTGACTTCCTGGGGCTCTTCCAGCCCTGGTACTTACGTGTAAGCACATCTGTGTCAGGAATGTGCCCACACTCAGTGTCATTATGGCTGTGGGTGAATGCCCACTCTCAGAAGAATTGGGTAGGTGTGCATCTTAAGGGAATGGTTGTTCAAGAGGCTCCTGGATAGTTGTGCTTCCCTGAGCGGACACTGTTCACACTATCATTTCTGCTCTTGGGCTTGTCCTCCCTGCCCAGCACAGCTGTCTCTAAGGTTTGGAAGGAGCAGTCACCTCCTGGTTTCTAGCAGCTGAGCAGAGCATGGAGAGGGGGCAGAGCCCCTCCCTCAGGGCTGCAGAAGCCATGGATGTATTGACTCAATCCTTCCTGCTCCCTCTCAGGGCCTTGGCTGTCGGGGGCTTATTCCAATACTGTCCCAGGAGCCACACTGTGCGGCTGGCATTACCCACAATTGAGCCACCCGCTGCCCGAATGGTAAAGTCAAACAGGCAGGGCTGGGAAGGAAAGACTCCTTCTCCCTTGTTTTCAGGAAATGTGGCACCAAGGTATGTTGTGCATGGATGTTTAGGTGAGAGAAATAAGAGCACATTTGTTTGACTTTCAAAACAGAAACAAATGCAAGGGCGCGAGGTGTGAGGAGGTCACTGCTGTCTCAAGGAAATGTCACATATCACTTGCTGACAGCAGATGGGTGTTTTCTGGACACTGGGGCAGTCACAGTCACACCTGGGAGCTAAAAAAGGACGTTTGAAAGTACGCCTGGGGCAGGTGCGGTGTGTGGGCTGAGCACACGCAGACAGGGTGGCGGACTCCCTACGTTCAAACGGGCTGCTCTTACCTCATCTCCTTCCTCTCCTTTTTCCACTCCTGCAACACCAGCTGGGACTCAGGATCTCTGTGAACCTGCAGGACACAACCAATCACCGAGAATGTTCTGGTTGCAAATAAACTCATTAGGTCATGAGACTTTTTTAACAGGCAGTTTTTCTTGGAAAAACTTAATTCAAGCCTAAGAGATGGGCACTTGCATAAAAATTATGTTTTCAGATTTCCCAGTTGCAACCCTCCCTTCTTTACCAAAATAGTTTAGAAATGTCCAACAACAGAAATACGGTTTAACAAATTAAATGGAATATTATGAAGGTACTAAGCAAGGCCATGATTAAACTACAAATATTAAAGTATTGTTAAAGGCTATGTATATACATAATGCGTATGTATCCACATAAAACATGAGGTCTGTCCATAAAGTATCCAGCCACATAACATGAAAAATAGAGGCATTTATTTAAGAAGACACAAGAAACATTGTACATAGGACAATGACACCTCAGTCCCCTTCAAAGTCGGCACCTTGGGACCTCATACAGTTCTCCCAGCATCTCTTCCCCTGTTCAAAGCACTCTGCAAAATCCGTTATTGGAATTGCCATCAGCTGCCCCATCGTACTTTCCTGAATCTCATCAATGATCTGAAATCTCTTCCCTTTCATAAGTGATTTTAGTTTTGGGAAAAGCCAGAAGTCACAGGGCGCCATATCTGAGCTGTAGCGGGGCTGAGTCACCTGGATGATTTGATGTTTTGCCAAAAAACTCTGCATGAGATGTGATGCATGAGCGGGTGTGTAGTGATGGAGCTGCCAATCACTAGATCCCCATACCTGCGGTCTTCTGAATCATCTAAATAGTTTCCGCGAAATGTTCAAGCTTAACGCAAAATCTGATGCAGATCTCGTTGCTCTACTTGCTCAGTCATTTTGAGTGTGACAGCCACACAGCACACATGCTCATCTACTGCCCCCAATGACTAGTACAATGTAGTCGCCATTGTTCACACATACGCATTCCAGTCCAGTCTCCTTGGCTGCCACATTACATCGATGTCGCACAAACCATTCTCATTATATTAACAACGGCTGGACTTTTTCTGGACAGACTTTGGTATATACCCATTACACATATGTATTACCTACATAAACATATAGTTAATACAAACTACCTACTATATACATTATATATATATGCATCAATATAAAAATGGCAGTTAAGTAAAAACAGTAGTTTTGGAAGCATGTGAAGATATGTGCATATATTAAGAAATTAACATGAAAATGTTCTTTAATTTGTGCAAGGGTAGTAGAATTATAAGTTTTAAACTTTCTTCCTTAATATTGTATTATCTTTTCACGTGTTTAAGGAAAAAAATGTTTTTGTAAAAGGCAAAAAGGTAGAGCACCTCCATCAGTTGAAAAACCAGAGGATTCTCTAGCTCAGCTGAAAAATGAGCAAAAGGCACCAAGAAAACAGCAACTGCCCCACAAGGCTCCTGTGGCTGAACAAACACTCAGCCAAAGTCAGAGGCGCACATGATCACAAGGGACAGGTGGCTCCCTGCAATTCCGGTCACGGGGCAGCCTTAGGACCCAGAGGAGAAGACCAAACAAGCAAACCATCCGCTTCTGACCTGGGAGCCAAGGCCCTTCTGTTTACCACGGCTGCCCAGCTCGCCGCCTCAGGGCCTCTGCCACTCAGACAAAACCCTGAGCTTGCAATTTGGGTTCTTGCCCAACACCACTGCCTGCACCAGCGGAAGCAGCTACACTGGTGCTCACCAGCTGTGTGTGAGTGGAGCGCCGAGACTGGCCCGGCACTTCTGGGGATGTTGATGGTTTCGTGAGTCTAGTTTTAATTAGCTTTGACATTTTAACCAACAAATTACTCATTATAGAATTTAAACTCTACAAAGTATGTGATGAGACCAAAAATCTGTAGGGTGTAACAAGTCATATACGCATACATGTATACATGTATGTACATATATGCATACACAAGGCACACCTATACATGCACTTGCATATACACATATGCATGTTTGTGTTGAGATGCATGTGTGCATACATGTGTACGTGTGTGTTTGTGTGTAGTGCCTCCTATATGTGGTAAGCACTGTGTCAGATGCTGGAAATATGAGAGGACAGGATGGAGGCCTTTGTGGGAGGTGCACCCAGGTAAGACCACAGAAGAATGTAAAATCACACAGAATGGGGTGTCACCTCTGCCAACACTCCCTTTTAAGCCCAAGAACTAGGTACCTGTGCCCAGTATGAGGGAGCAGCTTCTAGTCCCTTCCCCACCCTGTCCTTGGCAGGAGAGAATTCTCTGACTGGTGACCAGATTACCAAAGTTACTTGCTTACTTGCTGCTTTTTGAAACTAGTTGCCACAGGCCATGTGAATGGTCCCCTCCCCTCCTGCACCTTAGTGGACCCCCCAAACCAAGGCAGGCTCTCCAGACATGAAGAACCAACTGGAGTCTCCAAGTTCAAAGCAGGTTCTCTAGACTGGCTTTTCTAGAACGAAGGGCAGCCAAGGATGTCGGATCATCTCCAGCAGAGCCCCAAGGTTGCTGAAGAGGAGGTGCAAGGGGCCCCAGAAATCCAAGGCCAGGGGAGCACTCCCAGAGGAGAATCATCTGAGCTCTGTGTGCCCCCTCAACCCAGCCTGCCCTCGGGCCTTCCTATCCAAGGCCCACCCTGCACCATGGCTCCCTCTCCCCTGCCCCCGACCTCCAGGAACCTTTCTCCATCACTTCTCTCTCCCATACGACCAGCCTCCTCACCTGGGTCCATCCCACCAGCAGTGAAACATGCTAAAGTCTCTCCCACTAAAATAACTATTTTCCCTTCAGCCACCCCCTTTCTCTAGCTCTGTTCCCCATACCAGGCCAAACTTCAGAAAACAACATGTCTGACATCTTCTTTAAAATATGTCAAAGAGTTCTCTTTTAATTAGTTATAATTAACCTCCATCCTACAGGCACTCCAGCCATCTTTAGCACAGGTCATTAATTAGCATGCTCTGCTCCCCATGAGCAAAAACGTACATTGGCCTCCTGTACGGTACACCTGCCCTCCCTCCCCTGCATGAGCAAGACATGCCAGTCTAGCCAGCAGCCCCACAGTCTGTATCGGGGAGGCCACATCCAGCCCACCGCCCACTGTTCTAACAGCCTAGGAGCTCAAGAATGCGTCGTCCTTTTTAAGTGGTTGGGGAAAAAATGTCATGACACATGAACATGAAATGAAATTTAAATTTAGTGTCCACCAACAAAGTTACAGGGACACGGTACAAGCAGCCATTTACATACTGTCGAAGGCTGCCTTGTGCTGCCAGCACAGGGCTGACTGAGCAGTTGTGACGAGACTAGGCGGCCGCACAGCCTGGCGGGTGGACTGGCCCAGAAGTCTGCCCACCCCTGGGCAACATGAGGCTCTGCCATGGGTACCCAGGAAGGCTCTACCGCCATGAGCCACACCATTTTGGAGTGGACTCCCAGGCTATTTAACGAAGTTATCTTTATCTTTATAGCTGCTTTCTTAAAACCAAGGATTATATACTGTACTTGCATTTAATTCATCAGACTTGGCTCTAAATGACATTCTACTGGCTCCCCAAACCATCAAACCCTACCTGAGGGGACAGATTTTCCTCCTCAGAAAATAGTCTAAATAGCATGCTATGTGCTCTGAAAATAACCCCACGGAGCGTTCTAAAAACATGTGACACAGGATCACTGGAAAATTTTGTAGCTTTCTGGTAGGAAGTGAGCAATGACAGTTATTAGCTATCTTTTAAGAATCCTCTACATCCTAGTAAATGCGCCCAGACAGAACGCTGTGAACAATGTAAACCTGACCGGCACAGCACCCAGGCGAAGGCTCTCGGGTCCCAGCACCACCCTTCCCTGAGTGAGTCCCTTCCTCCTCTGGGCCTCAGGAAAATGGGAAGATGTCAGTACCTACATCAAAGAGCCGCTGTGAGAAGGAAACAGACACAAAGCCCTAAGTGTCTGAAACACAGGACGTTCTCATTCCTAAATGGCTTGATTCTGCCTCAGTTTCCTCTCCTGTAAAACAGATGGGCAACATAAACGGTAATTTCCTCTTCCTCCTTCCCTGACCTTATACCCTGCATAATTAACTATATAAAATCACAGAAATATTGTCCACACTCCCATTCTCTAAACACACAGCCCTTAATCATCAAAATTTTTATATAGGTCAGAGAGAGGAAAACAAAGAAGCTGTCCTCAAAGCTCAGTTGTAGTGACACCACCTACACGCAGGCTGTGTGAGTATCTGGCCAGATGCCAGTGTCATACAGAGACGGCACCCAGGCGAGGAGTCCTTGGCCACACCTGAGACCTCTGCACCACACAGCTGGGACGCACTAGCACGGTGCTCAAAAGCATGCACCTGGGTTCAAGTTCTCCCTTGGTCATCTGATGACCTCAGACCTGTCACCTAATCTCTCAAACACCCAAGTTCCTTATTCTACAATGGAAACACTGGACCTACCACACCGAACAGCTCGGACTATTAAATGAATGTGCGTAGGGCAAGCACGCAGCACAACATCTGGCGTATAAAGAGTAATTATTTACTGTATGACCTACGCACAGACTCGAGGCTGTATTAACCCAGAATCAATGCCTTTTATTTTTAGAAAATCACCTCACAGACAAGCACGGAGGAACAGAACGAGTCCTTGTCAGAGGAGAGCCAAGAACCCCTGGAGCCAGAGCGCATAGAAGGAAGACCGCGGGGTGTGTGCGGGCCCCGTGCTCTGCAGTGGGAGAGCCTGAAGTGGGGGCCTGGCCTGCCGCCCCTCGCAGCTCTGCCCAAGCTCACTGCCAGCCTCCCCCACGCAGGCTGCCAGCTGGGCCAGGCAAGGCAGTTCCCGGGTCATGCCCAAAGCGAGCTGGCAGGCTGCGGGCAGAGGCTACTTCAGGCAGGAGGACGGGCATCTGCGCCCCTTACCCTGGGAGAGCCGGCCTGCACACCGAGGCGGCCACAGGCCCGGCCAGCTGAGCCAAGCGTGAAAGCAAGGCGCCTCGTGAGACTGGAAAGGGGGGTCACGGCGGCCAGAGAGGGGCATCTTCACGGACTGGGAAACAGGCCACGTGGCTTATGAGAAGGAAAAACCGCCACTGCTCCCCAGTGAGCCAGCTAATTGTAGGTATTATCTTCAAAATCAAATGAAGACTGCATGCAGTCCCCTTGACTCTTACTCTGAGACTTCCCGGTATGCCGGGGTGCCTCACCTGAAGTGTTTATTCCACAGGACGCTTCACTTTGCAGAAGGGGAAACTGAGGCCCAGAACAGGGAAGACCGCTGCAGGCTGAAGGCAGAACCAGGACTAGACCCAAACGGTGGCAGAGGTTCCCAACTCCCACTACCCCACAGGACATCTCCCAAAGAGGCTTTAACGGGGAAGTGGGGACGTTGGGCCTGCCGCACAGAGGAACGTAAACAACCCTGCACCGACTCAGGCCCCACAAAGCTCTTTCTCCAATGGCTTTGGGGGCATTTTCAAAGGTCTTTTCAGGGAAACTGGCAAAACTCGTAGGGGCAAAATAATCCCTGTAGTTATTCCGCAGGGTGACTTATGTCTCCTACTTTATAACTACAATTAAATAAAAATATCTAAAGTAACTTTGACCAGTGGACGAATTTCAGGCTAAAGAAAAAGTAGGAGAGAAAAAAAATCCCAAACCTGCATTTGCTCCAGTAGCCCGGTCAGGGTCTGCAGCCAGGTCATGGTTTGGATGTACTGCTCCGTGTTCATGATTCTGAGCTCTGACCGTAACTCTGGGATAATGGCACCAGTTCGCCAGCCATGCTTCAGGGTCAGATCCTGACCGAAAAGATCACAGAAAGTCAACATTAATCTCAATAGCATTTAAACCATTTCATTACCTTTCCCAGACACAACAGGCACTCATTGAATTACTTTTTAATTGTAATGGTTAGTTATTATCCAACCCGAATTCAATGAAATACATTTAATTAAAACCAAGTTAGCCCAAGGCTTTGATCATTTCACCCCAAGGAAATTTCCGTTCTGGAAATAACCGCTATGAGTCACAGCCCTTGCAGAAACACAGGGTCTGGAATCATTAACCATGCCCTGTAAAACAACAATTGGGTCACGGGCAGAAAGAGGCTGGACCAAGAAGCTACTGAAGGTCTCCATTCAGTTCATCCACTAATGCCTGGGGAGCTCCCCCTGTGTGCCTGGTAGGTTATGGGGAACCAGAGGATATCAAACTTGGAATGATCAAACAACATAAACCCAAAATCACATTTTTCATGCAAATATTATAACCCTATGATTTGACAATAGGCCAGACTATCTTGTGTCCATTATGTCCTGGAAAATCTAAGATACATAATCACTGTACTAAAAGATCATTCATTTTCTCAGTTGGCAAATATTGATTGAGTACCATCTGCCAGGCCCTTGTTCTAGGTACAGAGGATAAAACAATGAACAAAAACTGACATATCCCTGCCCTCAGGCAAGTAAATACACAATGTCAAGTGGTCTTAATACATTTTAAAATATTGAAATCATACAAGGTATCTTTTCTTCTCACAAGAAATGAAACTAGAACCCAACAGTAGAAGAAAAAACTGTATAAGTCACAAACATGTGGATATTAAACAACATACTCTTAACCAAGGGTCAAAGACGAGATCACAAGGGAAATTAGAAAATACCCTGAGACAAATCAAAATACAAGCCCAACATACCCAAACTTATGGGATGCTGCAAAAGCAGTGCTGAGTGAGATTTACAGCTATAAACACTGATGTTAAAAATGAAAGGTCTCAAATCAACCTAACTTTATACCTTAAGGGATGAGAAAAACTAAACTGAAAGCTAGCAAAGAAAAAAATGAAAATTAGATCAGCGATAAATAGGGAATAGAAAAAAAAAAAATCAACAAAACCAAGACTTGGTTCTTCAAAAAGATCAACAAAATTGACAAATCTTGAACCTGATTAAGAAAAAGGAGAGGAAACTCCATTTCATAAAATCAGAAATGTAAGTAGTGCCATTACTACCAATTCTACAGATAAAAAGGGTTAAAAAGAGGTACTGTAGGTCACAGTTTTTGGATAACCTAGATGAACTGGACAAATTCCTAGAAACACACAACCTGCCAAGACTGGATCATGAAGAAATAAAAGGTCTGAGTAGACCTCTAACTAGTCAGGAGACTGAACTAGTAATCAAAAAACTTCCAGCCATGGAAAGCCCAGAACCAGGTGTCTTCACTGGTGAATTCTACCAAATATTAAAAGATGAATTAACAATCCCTCTCAACCTCTTCCAAAAAATTCCTAACTCCTTCTGAGGCCAGCGGTACCCTGATAGCACATTTTAGTGTGGAAAGCTGGTTAAAACACAGATGGCTGGGCCCCACCCCCAGAGTTGCTGACTCAGCAGGTCTGGGGCAAGGCCTGAGAATGTGCATTTCTAACAAAGTCCCAGGTGATACTGATGCCACAGGATCACACTAGAAGAACTACCGCTTTTTGAGTACCTCTCATAATGCTAAGACGTGTGTGTGCGTGACCTCACTGGGTCAGGTACCCACATGACTTAAGAGTAGTACAAAGGATCTCATCAGAGTCTGAAGACCCCACTTAGCAAGAGGCAAATGCCCATGATGCTATGTCACTTAGCTTGACATTCTGGGAATGCTGGCATCCTGTTAGTTGCATTTTATATTTCTACTTTACTAAGTACTTTTACATACATGATCTTATTTCAATCTGTTTACACATGAGAAAATCAGGGCTTAAGGGAAGGGTTCAAAGTCACGAAGCTAATAAAAAGTAGAGCTGGGATAAAAATCCTCAGTCTTCAAATTCTGAGCCATGATTCCTTCCAGTAGACTTCAACCCACTGGACAGAGGTGGTTATACAGGTGGGAGAAAGGAGGCGCCTGGGAAAAGCGTCACTACACATAGGAGCTGGAATCAACCCCTCTCTACCTGCAATTATACATTGTTCCAATCATAGGTTCATCACACAATTCAAGTCCTGTGATGCTCCTCTGGTTGTTCCAAGAGGCAAGAAAAGCCTCATTTTCACGTGACACCTATTTCCTAGAAAGGCCGGTTTCGAACTCTTTCGAAGCAACAGGCTGGCAACAGAAGCCCTGGCTGATGTCTCTGAGCTTTTATATTGTAGTTGTGTGTTTCCAATACATTAAAAAAGGAAAAGGAAAGAACACTGGCTTTACTTCTTACCATTACTTAAATGCAAAGATTTTTCTTATAAACTCTGAGTCAATTGCTAACTTCCATCATGTTCCCCAAATTTATCTTTTTCAGACAGACCCACCCTGTTCTGTAAAATATGAGACATAAAAAAAAAAAAAAAATGCAGCCTACTCCTCATTTTTATGAAAGCCTAAAGATGGTCTTAACCAAAAGAGAAATTCCTTAATAAGTGGGACTAACACGCTTGTCCCCCAACAAAGAACTAGGACAAAAGGCTGCCCCCTCACCGCCAGGTCACTGTATATGTGGTCACCGAAATACAGCACTCTGGATCCTCTCCATCCGGTAAGCTTCAAAAACTCATATAAATTGCCCTGCAATAGGAAAATATAGATAATTGTATCTGTGATAGGTACAGACCCGAGTATAACCCATGGCCCAAAATACTTATTTTTTTTAAAACGTTTAAAAAAATTATTTCGTCTTTAAAACTTATTTTAAATATCAAAATAGAAAGATAAAAGCATGTTAGTATGAAATCTTTCAGGCCTTTCTTATAAGTCAAATGTACTTTTCAAAAAATCATATTGTGTATACCTCTTTGTAATGATCTGTTTACACTTAACATGCTATGACCATCTTTCCAGGTCAAATATTAACCTGCCATGTAATTTCTGTTCCCGATAAGTATACCACGATTCATTTAACCAATCCCCTGATGTTGGACATGTTTCTCATTTACTTTGTTAGGTATTTTGTAAGTAACTTGATTCCTATAGCAGGGTTTTAGCTACATCTTAATCATTTCCTTAGGCTAACTTCCTAGAAGTGGAATGACTGTATCAAAGCTAATTTTTCAAGGCCTAAAAAAAAATGCCAAATCTATCAGGTCGTTAAAACCCACCAGGAATGTACCATGTAAAAACAAAAAAACAAAAAAACAAAGAACACTTTAGTTACGCAATAATAGCAATTCTATCATTTGCCCAAACATACATTTGCAAGCCTTATATAATACCAAAATACATTAAAACTGTATACACAACATAGTTTGTCAGGAAATAATAACTAATTTGGGTAAAATGCCATGTGAATGCTTCTTAAAGAGAAATTTCTAGGCTTTGCTACCAGTTATCTTAAATGTTATATATTAAATGTTACATACTATGAAAAGTAATGCTTTAAATTTTAAGGAACTGTTCAATCTAAGTTAATTGAGATACTGACTTAAGCTTAAATTTTGGCGCCAAGCCATAAACGGTCCATTGGAGCAGAGCTCTCGGAACTGCACCCGGCACAGGGTAAGCCTCAGGGAGCGCTGGATGGTATCATTACTGCTGACCACACAAAGCAAAGCAACAACGAGGACAGACTGCTCATGCGGTACCTGCTTGTAAATCTCGCCTTTCTGCAACTTGTGGATTCTATCCCAGAGTAAGACACCTTTCTCAGTCACCTTTCGGAAAGGCCTAAGAACAGAACAGGAAATGTTATGACACGAGGTGGCCGCGTGGGCTGTCTGCTGTATGAAACACTACGCGGTTACGCACAGGGAGCCCAAAGGAGCCGTATGAACCCGAGAAAGCCTGACACCAGCTTCAGCACAGTCCCTGGCCTTGGGCCACGTCTCCCGGACTGCGGGCCCAGTGTCCAAGGACGTGTAGTGGAAGAGAACTCCAGGGTCACGGACATTTGGAAAACACTATGCCCTATATATGTCCCCTTTTAAAAACTTACTGGTGGCTGTGAAAAGCCCTCCTATAAAGAAACTGTCTTCAACCCAGACTTGCCAGTTTATTTGGCTGTACAGAAAATTGGCTTTCTGCAAAAACAAACTCTCTTTTACACACATACTTATGGAAATACTGCCTTTGTATATTTATCCAGCTTTGTACTTGAAATTCAGGCACTCTAGCTATAAAGCCAATCAGAGGACAGGCGTACTATTTTAAGATGGAAAATGGGAAATAACAGTAAGGCCTCGTTCCTCACCCTGGGGATGCTAGTTCAAAGGACAAGGAGTTCGTTTGCCTTTAGTTTTTTAAGGTTAACACTTATATGAATTGTTTTTCTGATTAGAAAAAATATAAACTCACTGCAAAAAAAAAAAACTGGAAATGCAAAAAAATACAACGGAGAGAAGGAAAATCACCCATAATTCTGGCAACTAGGTATAAACACATTTCAGTAGATGTCTTTTTACATCTGTATCTTTCTCCTTTCTAATAAACATAAAATGGGAATCATTTGTATACACTGGTTATATCTTTTTTTTCTCCAAGGTCGTGAGAAATTTCCCATGTGATTACAGTCTTCATACATCATTTTTTTAGTCATAATCTATGCTCACTGCTTTTTTTTTCAAACACATCATTTTTATGGCTGCATAATATCCCCTCATATGGATGTTCCTTTAGGTTGTTGCTAACCATCATCATAAACTAGCACAGAGATGAATACAGAGGGAGGGGTATTCAGCTCTTACCCCAGGCACCCAGAACAAAGGCAAGATTAAATGGGTGCAGTGAGGGAGAGCACTGTGCCAGGAGCCCCCCAACTACCACCCCCCACACACAGCCACCCCCATAACCATCACCTACAGAGCCACCCCCATAACCACTTCAATAAGTGCGAGAAGTCTGCTATGCACTAATCTCATCTTTCTTTCAATTACTTGCTAGAAGAATTAAAAATCAAAAGCTTTAATGTCAGATGCTTGTGATTTCCAACTGGATTTTACCAAGACATGCTGTATCCCGAGTATTCACAGCAGCAGATGAGTACAATCTAGTGCCCTAGAAAGGCAGACACTCACCTCCGCTTATCATTAAAGAAGTTTGGCTTCTCGGCTTGAACAATGACCACATCAAATAGGTCCCTCCAGTCCTTTCCCACAATGTACCGCATCCCTTTGTCCCTAAACAATACATCAGCCAGGTGAGTCGAATGCTGAAGGGATTAACTGTTTTTGCAACTTCTTGCAAATTGCCAACCGTGAAAGGCAACACAAGCAGCGAGCCGGAAGCGAGCCGGGAAAGGGAACAACTTACACAAAGCTGCTGGGGCTGTTGGTGATGAGAAACATCTTCTTGCCATGACCAGCCAGCTTGGCCAACACTGCGCGGGTCTGCTCAGCGTAGCAGATGTACTTTTCTAAGAGCCAAAGAAAAATTCACACACAGGTTCAGCATGAGGTCGCTCAATCTGCACGTGCCTACTGAACGGGGCCTACGGGCACAGTGCTAGCGCTGTCCAGGGCACGTGGGGGCAGAGGAAGAAGGCTTAAGGAAGCCTGGTTCAGGGTGGGCTATCAGGGTCCGACGCATCAAGAGCCAAGACCCTGCCTCCTCCGTCTAACGGTAAAAACTAAGGGGCTGCAGCTGCGAGCGCCTGTCCTTCTGAGTCAGGATCATGTCAAGTTCTAAGGCAAAGGGGAGGAAGATGGCCTGAGACTCAAGGATGCAAAGTCCTTGCACAGCACTCAGAAAGGCGCTACAGCATCTGCGCAGCGGCTACAATGAACGTAAAACGCCTGCACGGCACCATGGCCGAGGGCAAGCCTGAAACAATCTTCGTGGTAAAGCTGAGTACCTACCAATATCTGCTTCAATGGCTCGGTACATGATTCCTTTGATGTGCACGTCTCGAATTGAATCCTGTCAAAAGACATGTTTTTAATCAGACACGTGTTAGCCTGAGTAACAATACATGATAGACGGCATTCATGATAACATTTGTCATTAGGATCCTGGCAATCCAAGCGCTAAATGAAATCTAAATTCTGGCCCATTGATCATAGGTGGCTATTTCAAACACCTAACCTACAAAGGAGCCTAAAAATGGTGTTCCTTCCACGGAAGAGCAACAGGGAGGCGAAACCACAATCCCCTACTGTTGGCACAACCTTGACGTCTTTGTACAGGTGCACAGGTTCATAGTCGATGTTGTTCTTGAGGAAGTACTCGTTCACACAGGACAGCAGCGTCATCTCCGGCAGCGAGAAGATGTCCATGAACTGCTTCATGGTGTTCCCATGGGAACTCTGTGGGCGGGGAGCACACTTTAGACATGAAGGCTGACACCCTAGCAAAGCCCGACGTGACCTTTACTGAGGGGGATTCTGGCCAAAATCGGGATCCCTCTCCGTGAGAAAAGGAAAATCCTAACAATAAAAAGTAAAAATGTCCGCCTTGTTCTTATTGTTCACAGCAGCGCTGACATCTCACTCTAGGTGTACCTGGCTCATCTAAGGCAATGCCCCAATTTCCCCTCAAAAGTCTAACCAGCCTCCCTTTCCACTCCATTAAAGCCCCAGCTCACACTCCCTATCATCGAACCCAGAGGAGAACCGGGAAAAGGTGGCTGCCCTTGGAATGGCAGAAAGAGCCACTGCACTCTCCTGAATTTGAGCGCCTCACAAGCCTATGTGTGAGCTTGGAAAAGAGCCTTCCTTTGAACGCCTGCACATTATAATAGTTCACCACTGACCAGGCATCTTCCGTTGCACTTTGGCAACATGAATAAGAAAATGCACCTAATAAGACAAGAAGCGAAAATGCAGACAGCAAAGAGAACCACACACATCAGAAAAGCAGAGGTTGCCCGTCAGGCTCAGGGTAACTTGCTGCCCTCAGTCTCAGGGGAGGTGACTTAATCCAGAAAATGGGACACCTCGGGGAGGTGGTGGTAAAAAAGGGTAGGTACAAGGAAGGTGTACAGAGCCTTTGTCAGGTGGGAAGGAAAGGGCTAGGGAAGGAGAACCAGGAGAGAACCCAGGGAGCCTGTAACATACTGAGCTCTCCCAAACCTTGGGTCTCTCAAAACACAATCCCAGATTTCCCCGTCAGTTCCCTATGGGCGGTCACTGGGTCTAGGAACTCAAGCCCTCAATCTCCCAGGCCATGCTTTGAGAAAGAAAAAGGCAGGCTGTTTTAAATAAACAAAGCATTTCTCATTACCTTTCCATAAAAGTCACTCATTTGTTCCAAAGGCACGTGGGACCCCTCGTACATTTCAATGACTTCTTCGTCAGGGACAACACTGAGGCCTCTGGAAAAAGGACAGGAGGTGCAGGTGAAGGGCCCAGCCAGCGAGAGCAACAGCAGTCACACCTCTAGCAACAGCTGGGGTTCTCCAAACTAGGTGCAAGACATGGTCACAAGGAGGCAATGTGTGCCACCAGTAATGGCTACGAACGACAGGCAAAATGCTGCTACTATTACAACTCCTGCTATCCTATTGGTTATAAGAGCAGAACAATAATAGTTACCTCTACATGGCACCTACTATACACCAGATATGAATTCCACGTAGCCCTTCACCTAATTTTCCGCAATGCTAGGAGAAAGGCTCTATTGTTCCTCCCTTTTTCCAGCAGAGGCAACTGAGGCACAAAAAGGTCATGGACCTTCCCCAAGGTCACCAAAGAAGAAAGTGGTAGATCCCAGGACTGGGTCCCAGGCTTTGTGGCTCTTCAACCCCTGCGTCACACTGCCTCCCTCAACAAGGTACAAGGTCTTCTGATGCCTAACTCTGGGGTGGGTTTTTTGAGTTTTTTTGGTGTTTTGTTTTTGGTTTTTTTTTTTTTTTAATGTTTTTAATACATTAGGGTGAGAAAGGCTTAGTTCTGTCTCCATCATCCTTGTGCCCTCTGATACTCTACCTGGAGATCAGTGCCAAGATGGAAAAAGTCATGCACGAGGTTCGGGTGGACAAAACCCCGCGACACGAGGCAGGAAGCCTGGGCACCAACTCCAAGAGGGGTGACCCAAATGCAATGTGACAGTGAAGGCCAGTTTCCTCATCTGTAAAAGCCAAGGTAACACCCACCATCTGCCTGCCTCTGGAGCTGCAGGAGAATCTGCAAATGAATCCAGCCACTCCACACACAGGAAAAAATAAATTCTGGAGTCAGAGGGGCTGGATTTCAGCCCTGCCTCTGCCACCAGCGCCATGAACAGACACTCTTACCCAGGGCTCAATGGTCTCCTGCTTCCTCACCTGGAATCACCCACCCTAGAGTGTGAAAGGGCGAAAGGTCTGCTCCTCTGCCCGCTTCTTTAGAAGAGAAGATGCCTGAGACGCAGACACCATGATAAGAGAGCACAGAACGAGCGGTGGAAACAGCACACTGCGCTACAACAGGAGTATAAATTATTCTCTAAGACTTTCAGTTACTAATACAAATAGGCTGCTTAAAAAGAAAACCACTTGGCCAATATTAAAATACAGACAAAAGTAATTTATGTTTGATATGTCACTTTAATGAAAATTTAATTTCAGCCTCTTTCCTGCTTTCTCCACCTTCCTATGACTTTTAAAAATATCCGAGTGGATTCATTAATATTTTGCCTCCGATCTCGAATAACTTGTTACAGCTACTAGCCTCTGACAACAAAAGAGGCACTGTGCGTCTGTTTACCTTTGCTCCAGATATCAGATAAGAGGCTGGCACTAAACCAGATCCTCCTAGACAGTGACCTTGGAAAACAGCTCTTGCTAAGGTAGCGGCAGTCAGCTGTGGACAGCCCGAAGGTTTTCACACTTGGAAAGAAAATACAAAAAGTAGAAGAATTCTCCCGGATGAGTTCCCTGTCTCCATGCTAGGCCCGACCCCAAGTGGCTTCAGAAGCCGCTGCTGTCTCTACACTCAGTCACAGGCACCTGGGCACACAGGCTGTACCCCTAGGGCCCAAGGGACCAAACATCAGCTCAAAAGAAGCCGAGAGATCAGTCTGCAATAATCAGCTGAATTCTGCGGGTGGCCCGCCATGCGGAATGGCTGTGACAGGCGCAGGGGGACTGTCACCACATTTCAATACAGCCTAAACAGGCGCTGAAAACTATTTTCCATGGCTCTGTGTGGTTATGAGAAATATAAGGGTTAGGAGCACAGATCTGAACGAGTCTGCCTGGGGTTCAAACCCCAGCTCCCTTAATTAATGACTAGGGATATTACCTGGACAAGGAATTTAACTCTGTGGGTCCCAGTGTCATTTTTAAACTGGGGACAACAATAACACCTACCTCCTAGTGGTACTGAGAAGACTAAGTGAGTTACTGTACACAAACAGTAATCGGTATAAGGTAAGTGCTGATGGGGCTGTGATGGGAACCCCAGCCTTTCACAAAGGTTCCAATTAATGAGTGAAACTGAGGATACAAAGTGGGACTGCAGTGGAGAGCAGTGTGCCCTCCCCTGCCCAGGGGCACTCACTCCCACAGCCCACAACATCAAATTCAACCGGATGCAGAAACGGCAGGTCCCAGCAGCAGAAACGAGTGAGGCTGAGGCAGAAGCCTTCTACCCAGCCATTCCCTCGTTCATGACGTCTTTTGAGGGGAAAGGCAAGAGACGTGGCGTTTATTTGTGCCTACAGTTCTCTGGGCACTCACTGTTTCAAGCATGCTGTGGTCTGCACAACAAGGCACCCCTAAGATCACTGGAATCGTGCCCATTTGACAGGGGAGCAAAACAAGGCTTTGTGACAGTCAAGAGCTTGCTCAAGGTCACACAAGTAAGTGGTGGGGTCCAAGTACCCACTCAGGAAGTGTGGCTCCAGAGCTCACACACCCACCCCTGCTGGGTCAGCCACACACCCTCACAGCGACCTTGCAGAACCTAAAGCTGGACACTCCTTCCAGGACAAAGGCCTCAGCTGGCCCCTCCTGCCTGGCCCTGTTCATATGCTTTAACACAATGGGCCATCCATCTATAGAAGAAACAAGACAATGAGGAGCACAGGATCATGTGACCCCATAAGAATAAAGGAAAAATACCATTTCTGGCTGAGGGGTGAGGAGGGGCCTCACCACAGTTCAGCCCTGAAGGAGGGTTGGGATTTCAAGAAGGAGAAAGGAAGGAAACTATCCTGGTGGAAGGGAAGTCAGCATGAACAGATGCCAAGCGGGGAGAAAGCAGAACTCAGAGGAAAGGAACACATGTGTTATTTGTACCTGCCTAGCATCCGCTCCCTCTGAGACTGGCTGAAACCGCAGGGAAAAGAAACCCCTCTTCTCTTGCCCTGCAAAGCCTGGTGATTCCACACGGAGGGGCCTGCCCAAGAGGAAGCTATCCCTGACAGCAAGAGAGCCGAGAGATGGAAAGGGTTCTGACAACATCAGCGTGGGCCCTGGAGCCAGCCACGCGTGCACCTGGCACTGTCCGCGGACTATACAATCAGCGAGCTAATGCTGTGTTTTCATTTAAGCCAGGCTGAGTTGGGTTTCAGTCACTTGCAACTAAGAGTCATAATCAATCCAGTGAGTGAAGGAGTTGTCCAGGCAAAAAGAGGAAGCAACAGGAAACCTGAGAGATGGACTCCAGTCTCTAGAAAGTGAGGAGTCATTCCTGGATTTCAAACAGAGGAGAGGGCGGCTGAGGAAAGTGCTTTAGTAAATCAGTGGAGCAACAATGCCTAGGACTCTGGAGAAAACTCGAGGAGCCCAGGAGAGAAGAGCTCAGTGTCTGAGCCAGGGAGCTCACTCTTACCTGTAGACAGTTCCCAGCTGGATGTAATGAAAAGCATCAATCTTCATCAATACTGCCTTGGAAAACAGAAATGCAGGCGCACGTAAATAATGGACAACAATTTGCATACTGAATGAGAATCCCAGGTGTCCCTGTAATCCCACTCACATTAAGTCGTCACAACAAGGAAACGCTGGTGCGTGTCTGAAATCATTGCTTGCTCACCAAAGCACCGTGCAACTCATTAAAGGAAGATATGACCATTGGTTCTTCCTCAAAACACCTAAAGGGACCCCTGGAAATAAAGAGTCTCTCCCAAACCGCTAACCACGTTCATGCTTTTCTAATCACAGCCTCTTGAAAAAGACTTTATGAAAAGATGTTTTGAAGAATTCAGTTCTGTGGCCCCCAAAAAACATGAACTTTAAGTCGATGTATATGTGGAGCAAAGAAAAGCACCAAGAGTCCATTTTATCCCCAAACACCATTAAAGTAGCAAAACATGAGGATTAAACCTACCCGCTGCACATCATAATGAAGTCCACGAATTGCAAAATTTGGGTCGTATTCATACTTTCTGATTTCCGCAGGGTACTAAGAAATAAAGAAAAGAGACCAGTTTTAGCTAACAAAGTACGTACTCGTTTAAGGTAGTGTCCAGTTTTGTTTCTTGTACAAAGGCCAAGGTGGCGGACGCACTCTGGTGGAAAGAGGGGGTCAGAAGGGATGAGCCACACTGTGTCCCTCTGCTTCTGGACAGAGGGCCTCCCGGCCCCAGAGCCCCCCACCCAGCCCCACTCCCTGTGCATCTGCCCAACCCAGGTGAGGCCTCATCCCCCCAACTTCTCTCATCTTCACTGCCCCCTCCCCTCCTGGCCTCGGCCCCTAGACTCCAGATCCCTGAGACCCCAGACACACATCTGCTCCCTCCTTCCTTAATCTGCGGTCAGCCACCCAGTCCGCGCGCACTGCAGCAGCTCCATGTCGCAGCCCCTGGAGGGACCCATTACCACGTCTCATGAAGAGGCCCGAGCTGAAAACTTTTCAAAGGGGCCCCTCCATGTAGCTTTCATTACATTTCTCATGTGGACAGCAGGCCACCGCTCACCCTCCACGGGCTGGAGGGACCCCATGGCTGTCCATACCGCGTACCCCCACTCTGGTACAGAGGGGCCCTTTCTTGGCACATGGCTCCCGGTGACTGCTCCAGCAAGTCTGGCTCAGTTTTACTGAGATCATATAGCAAATTTAAAGTATTCCGATATTTGATATGTACAGTTATTTTGTGGAGTGTCCCTCAATGTGCCTTTCTCTTGATTAGGTTCAGGTTATGTTTTTTGGCAGGAATGCTTAGAAGTGGTGTTGTGTCCTATGGGAAACGAGTGCTGCAGATTTGCCCATTACTGATGTTGTTAACCTTTATGACAGAGAGAGAGAAAGAGAGAGAGAGAGAGGAAACAAGAGAATGAGAATGAATAAAAGCTTGTAGAACCTACAAGCTTTTGGGGGGCGGCTCAGCTCCCCTGGTATTTCCTGGTTATTAAACCATATCTTAAACTATGCAAAAATCCTAGCTCCCTCTTTATCTACTGCAGCAGGCATCTGAGTCCTTCCCTCCTCTCCGAGGCTCAGCATTAGAACGCCAGCTACCTCACTGATAGCCGCTCCCATTTCACTGACGGGACATCAAAGGCACAGGGCAGAACAGCCTGGCCTGGGCCACACAGCTGGCGTGGCGTGGGAGGGGTCAGGCTCAGGCCTCTGCCCCCTTGTTCTCCGTCCTCCACCCTCAGAGCACGGACTAGCAGGACAGCACATTACTCCTCAGCCCAGAGAGGCTGTGTCACCAGAATCTTTCAATCACAATGTACCGTATTTTTCGCACTATAAGATGTACCTGACCATAAGACACACCTAGGTATAGAGGAGAAAAACAAGAAAAAAAATATTCTGAACCAAATAGTGTACTAAAATATTTAATAAAATATAACAGAATAATATTTCAACCATGTAAAGTGAACAGCAGTCAACAGCGGTATTAAGAACCATCATCACTGTCATTAACAAATGAGGAGAGACTTTAAGGTTCAAGTACTCTTCTAGTTTCTGGGAACCCCAAGAACTCATCATCACTAGTGTCAGAATTTATGAAGCTCAGTTGCTCACAATCACTGATAACTCTTTCTTCACTATCTTCATACTGACCAGATGCCCTGTGATTCAGCAGTAAAGTGGGACATTTAAGCGTCCCCAGGGGTTTCATGTGGGCCCAAGCTTCCTCTTCTAACAGCTGTGGCCACCGCTGACAGGTCAGGTAATACACATCACAGTCTGTGACGCACTTTTCCCCACTTTTGGGGGGAAAAAAAGTGCGTCTTATGGAGCGAAAAATATGGTAAATTGCTTAAGTAAAAACCTAGATACCTGCCATCCTGCAGCAAAAAATGCTTGCAGCCACAGGGACCACCTCCGGACTTCACTTCCTATAAAGCCCTAGGGCAACGGGGGGGGGGGGGGGGGGGGGGGGTTAGGGGGGGAATGTGAGGTTTACTGCCCTGAGTACCTGGATTAACATTCCCAGAATCCTGAAAGGGAAAATAATCCACGGACTTGTCATGCTGGAGCCTAAATGTCTCCCAAAAAGCAGAGCTCTGGCAGACAGAGCGCCAAGAACATGTATGCCTGGCACAGAAGTTTCTTCGACTACATGGAGCTTGTGAAAAATAACAGAAATGGAGCCATTTGAAAATGGAGTTGGGGCCACCATCCCAGGGGAACTGCCTTGCATATCTTGCTCCTTGACCCTATGGAATGTTTGACTTGGGCAAAATAACCTTTGGACTGGGCCAAACCAACACTATCTTCCAAACAACTGTCAGTCAAGGCAACGGGAAAGCAGGCCTGCTGACCACAGTGACATAATTATGGACATTCTTTAGAACCAGTTCTATGTGTATCTAGAGAAGAACAGTTTATTATCACCAGTAGGATTTTCTTGCTTCCATTCGTGGAATTATCTCGCTTCCCTTTCTCACAAAATCCCCTTGCCATCACCACATAATAGAAACACTATTTGGGTTTCTGCCTGAATCAGTGCTTACCAGCACTGCAATTCTTTGATCTCAAATAAATTCTTGTTGTCTCTCAAAAACAGCAAAAACAAAAACAAAAAACCTAGGCGACAATAATCAACACGCACAGGAAACCTCTTTGGAAAGGCTGCACCGCCAACTTTTCAAGGCCAAGGCCACATTGGCGTGAGAAAATTTCCCAGTACCACCAGGCTGAACCACATACAGCAAGTTTTCAATTCAAGCTGCACAAAGTGCTGACTCAAATGTCACATTTAGGCTCATTTATCTAACACCTGCCATGCATGCCAAGAAATCACTACGTGATATTTCCACTCATGGGCGTTCCCAAGAATTCAGAACACTGTGCACAGCTCCTACACTCCCCCCACCCCCAGAACCCAACACACACACCACAGTCCTGTTTCCCAGAGTGAAGCCATGGGACACCACTCACTGACGGATAAGGGAGAGGACAGGAGGAAGGTGTTTAACAGGTTATGGAGAGAGGGGCTTTTACGGAGCCATGTGCCACACTGTTCTAGACACCTTCTATGACTTTATTTACTCCCCCGGCATTAAAAGCACCTCATGTTCATTTTCCTATTGAATGGACTGAGGAGTAGAGCCAAGGAGCTTGCCCAGGCTCACAAAGATCATCAGAGGTCAGGCCAGTACTCGAACTCGGGTCCACCCCAACCACCCCTCAACCAAGTCTGAACCAACCATACTAGATGCCCATCACCTCTTGTGACAGCAGCACCTGCCATCAGAAGGCACAATGAGTTTGCTGAGCGGACTCAGGGTGAAAAGGGAGGTGCTGATATTTTAGCTGAGAGACATGCGTCAGTGAGAGAGAGCATCTACCCTCTGGCGTATACTCTCTGAACGTGGACTGCTCAGAAGTCTGGCAGCTCCTCCCTTGAACAAGGCTTATCTGGGAGCTCTGTCACTCACTTATCCGGGCTTATCTGTCACTCTTGCTACTTCTTGGGGAGCCACTCCTGATAGATACACGATGGTTTTCAAATGGTCCAAAGACCACAGCAGAACCTGGAGAACCGACAGAAGCAGCTGAAGGAGCATCACGGAACAACACCTGATAAAGAATACAGGCCCCAGGGCTGAGGGACCAGGTGTCAAATTCTAATGCTACCATGTGCTAGCTGGGTGACCTTGAGAAGGTCACCTGACTCTCTGAGCTTTGATTTTCTCGTTTCCAAGGTAAGAATAACAAGAGTCCTACCCTACAGGAAAGCAGAACGTGTTAGGTCAAACGATGCCCATGGGGGATCAGGACAGTCTCCTCCAGCACATACCGTGTTTCCCTGAAAATAAGGCAGTGTCTTATATTAATTTTTGCTCCTAAAGATGAGCTAGGCCTTATTTTCAGGGGAGGCCTTATATTTCTAAGCACTAGGTCTTATTTTCAGGGGATGTCTTATTTTGGGGGAAACACGGTAGCAAGTGCTCAAGAAAACTGAGTTGCTTTACCGGATGGGGAATTGGGAGGCCTGGGCTTTTAGGCCCGTTCCACTAGCCTCTGCTACCCTCCTGGAGGACTCTAGGTGAGTCACTTAACCTTTCCCAGCCTCTTCCTCCACATGGAAAATGAAATGCTGGAACTGGGTGATGTCTATGCTCCCCTCCCGCCCCCTAAACTGTGACTCTCCATGCAAGCAGCCAAGTCCCAAAGGTCCGCATGATGGGCCCCTTTCCCACACACACACACACACACACACACACACACGCAGCATGTTTAGGAATAACCGGTCACAGTAACAGCCGCTTGAGAAAGCCAGAGCTGCTCCCATGAGCCATGTGGTCACACGCCTCTCCAATGGCCTATGGCTAGATTTTCTGGACCCATCACAGTTCAGAAACTTCCCACCACCCTGAAAAGCATGACTCACCTCACATGTCATGAAGATGACTGGTATCTCTAAGAGCAGGAAGAAATATAATAGATGAAAGGCTTTCATTGGGGATTTTTTTTTTTTAATTTTATTTATGCCCAGGCTGGTTTCCTTCAGTACCTAGGTTTGTTCCAGCTCTGGGTGCAATCTGGGCAGGCTGGTGTGTGCAGACAAAGATCAAGGTGCCCCCCAGAAAATGCTACAGAAATGTCCCTGACAGATTCCAGGAAAGTTAAGACTAAAACACTGCGGAGAACTCCAGAGTCCCCATGCATGCCATTCCCACAGATCTGCAGCTTGGCCATGTACCCCTTCCTGGCTAATGACAGAGCTCAGGCCGCAGCTCTTGACCTCAATGCTACAACCCTGCCCACGAGTCTGAGGTCCAGATGCTATTTAAAGGAGCCTAAATTATGAGTCTAATTAGAAGCAGGGCAGAGGAAATAAAAGCAAAGATCTCAGAAATCCACACAAAACAGGCAGCGGGGGCAAATGACCTGCATCAGAATGGCAGTTGCACACCAAGCACCATACACTTACTTAGCTGTGGGATTCACCGAAGACATGAAGTATTTACTGAGCACATACTTTGTGCCAAGGCCTGGGAGTCTGGCTGTGAACACAGCTGACCCAGTCTCTGACCCTAAGTGGTTTCCATCCTACTATGGGAAAGCAGACCATAAATAAGTAAATAACCACATACAATTTTGTACCTGATGGTAACAAGGACTACAAAGAAAATGCAGTTCAAGGGCTCGGGCAGCCAGGACGGACATTCTGGGGCAGAGGAAACGGCAAATGCAAAGGCCCAAAGGCAGGCATGTACCTTCGAGGAACAATAAGCAGACTGATGTGGCTGGAGCAGAGAGGGCAGGTGGGAGGAGAGGCTGGCCAGGAAGCTGGGGGCCTGGGAACTCTGGAGGCCTTCTGTGTCATTACAAGGGTGACGGGAAGGCCAGGGGTGGCTGGGTGATTGATAGTTAAAGGTTCACTCTTGCTGCCAAATGGAGAGCAGACTAAGGAGCAAGAACAGAGGAGCAGGGAGGCGAGTCCGGAGGCCACTGCACCGCAGGGCGGGAGGTGAGGGTGGCAGCAGTGAGGGAAGTGAGAAGTGGATGCAGTCGGGATTCATGTTGAACGAATATCCTCTGCATGAGCGAGAAGAGAGCTCACAGCTGCACGGAGTGAATCCTCCCAAAGAGAACAGCATGGGAGGGGGAAAAGGTAAACTTGACAGTGAGAGACATGACAAACACGACCTCTGCCAGATTATCAAGGCCAACATCATAGGTAAGTCATGCTGCTGGGATGAGCCCTGGATAAGAGGTGATGACAATGGCCCTTGACCTCTGTGGTCTCCCTCCCCCAACCCATAACCCCAGTCTAACCATAAGAAAAACATCAGACAAATCCCAAGAGAAGGGCATCCCAACTGGTACTCTTCCAAATTGTCAGGGTTACCAAAAACAAGGAAAGTCAGAGAAACTGTCAAAGCCAAGAGGAGCACGTAAAGGACATTAGGTAAAAACTCAGGACATCTGAATCAAGTCCAGACTTCAGTTAATGATAATTTATTAATACTGGGTCTTTAGTTGTGATAAATGTAGCATGGTAATGTGGACTGAGTGCGGACCCCACCGCTTACCAGCTCTGTCACCTCAGAAACTCAACTGGTACGAACAAGTAAACTTGGCATTGAAAGAAATTCATTAATTCTGTTTCCTGACTACATGATAACATGAATCTACACGTGTGATAAAACAACACAGAACTACGCAGACCCAGCATACCAATGTCAATTTTCTGATTTTTTTAAATATTACACTTTCGTTAAGATGCAACCAAAGAGCAAACTGGGTGGAAGGGACAGAGGACCACTCTGTACTGTCTATTCAACTTTCTGTGACTCTATAATTATTTCAAAAGAAAAAGAAAAAAATGTTAACATATAGAGACAGGAGCTCTCTGTATTACCTTTGCTACTTTTCTTTAAACCTAAGACTCCTCTAAAATTAAAAGATTATTTTTTAAAAAATGAGAGGACCTACAGTTTTTGCTGAGAGAGAAGATGTGGAATAGAAGAAGTCTCACAGCTAATGTTAGGGTTTAGACTGAAAATGAGATGAACATCAGTGTCAATTAATGATTGGGAACACTGATGAGGGTGTAAATTTAGGACATGAAATCAAGAACTCTTCTAACGCTCTCTTTCTATCCCTTGGTAGACACCTGCAATGAAGGCACAGATATAGTAATTACCCAGTATTTTTTATTTATATTTTTTGTGAAAAATTGTCCTTGGAAAGGAAGGAAGGAAGGAAGGGAGGGAGGGAAGGAGGGAGGGAGGGAGGGAAAGAAGGAGGGAGGAAGAAAGAAAAAGAAAGAAAGAAAGAAAGAAAGAAAGAAAGAAAGAGAGAGAGAGAGAGAGAGAGAGAGAGAGAGAGAGAGAAAGAAAGAGAGAGAGAAAGAAAGAGAGAAAGAGAGAAAGAAAGAGAGAAAGAAAGAGAGAAAGAGAGAGAGAAAGAGAGAGAGAAGAAAGAGAGAAAGAAAGAGAAAGAAAGAAAGAAAGAAAGAAGTTGAAACTTACATTTGCTTTTTGGGAAGATGCTAAATTGCCCACTTGCTGTTCTATTACTGTGCATCTCAAAGGCAGATATCTTTCCAACTCTACAAGTACATGCAGTCTTTGGCAGAAAAAACAGCACCAAAGTCAATGTTTTCGACAGCATCTTAGAAGAATTATTTTCAAATCCAAAGCAAAATGTGCATAAGCATAATTGACTCTATTAATATGCCTGGTATAATTAGTATTATGACATATTTCTCTTATCCAAGCAACAAACATACATAATGGGAATGCAATTTCAATTATCCTAAATATAGAAGCTTCTAATCATAAGCTTCTAATCATAATCATTGTAACCTCTTTTCCCCCAAATTTCATATTTTTATCTTCCTAAATTTTTAATCATTAATCATGAAAAACATTTTCATATGAACAATAAGCCCATAGAGTAGAAATGACAGGTGTTACGAATCCCACAAGGAGCAACATGAATAAAGGAAAGAACGTCTGCACCTTGGGAATGAACAGACTTAAGCTCAAATCCTGGTGCTGCCTCCCACCGATTTCGTGGTCTGGAACTACTGGCTTAACTGCACAAGCCTCAGTTTCCGCCACAGTAAAACACAGACAATATCTATTTGCAAGGTTGTCATGCAGACTGGAAATGATAAAGTCAGAATCTGAACCCCAGCAGCAGTCAGGTTCTGGAACCTGTGCTTTTGGGACCCAGCAGACAAGCGACAGACGGTGCTGTTAGTAAGGGCCTTAGTTTTGTAAGTGATATCAAAGTGGTAGCGTATGTCCTGGGACTAGAATGCCAGCACCATGCCACCCCCCTTCGGCTTGATCTCCCAGTGGGGTACTGGAGCAGCGGTGTAGGTTGAGAGACGGGAGAACAAGGTTAGGACCACCTAGCTCTTATTCTGGTTCCATCCTCAGAGTCAAGGGAAAGGACCATGCATTAGACAGAAGAGTCTCTCGAACAAATGGAGAGATGTTGCTGGATGGCTAGTGGCTGGATGGGCTGATGTCTGCTGTGGTGGCCAGAACTAAGAAAGAAAGCTGATGGCTTACTGGCAGAGGTCAAGCTATTTCTGGCAAATACTATTTCTGCATTTTGGATGAGGACATAATGAGTTGCTTAATAAATCCACTGATAACCAAAAGCTGAAGGGAATATACTGCATCAAGTGGTGAGGATCCAAAACCAACAGGAACTTTGGCAGCACTGATAAAGGTATGGTATGCAGAACCAGGGAGGTGATGGTCTCCCCCTATTCTGCACTAGTCAGACACCACCTGCAGTAACATCTCCAGTTCAAGCCCTTATATCTGAGAGGAATAAACCAAAGCACACATAAAAGAGAGTGACCAAGATGATAAAAAGAGCCCTGGCTGGGGAGCTCAGTTGGGTACAGCATCATCCCAATATGCCAAGGTTGAGGGTTCAATCCCCAGTCGAGGCACATACAAGAAGCAACCAATGAATGCATAAATAAGTGGAACAACAAATCAACATTTCTCTCTCTCTCTCTCTCAAATCAATAAATAAAGTTTTTTTAAACAGATGATAAAAAAAAAGAGGCCAAATGGGAAGGGCTGAAAGAACTAAGACACTAGGAAAAGTGAAGTTTCAAAGGGCATAACAGCTGGTCTGTGCAACGCCCAATCTATTACTTAAACAGTCAAGTGTTAGGTTTTTAGGCTACTCACACCCATCCACTCCACCCAGCCCCAGACCTCCTTTGCTGACAAACTCCTTCAGGCCTCTGCTGAAATATCACTTTCTTCGACGTTCTCCCAATTCCCTCAGACAGAGCAAGTTGTTCCAAGCATCAGTTACACATCCCCCCTCTCTGATCAGATGTCTGCAGAGGCTCCACCAGGCGGCTTCATAACTTAGCTGCCTATAGGACTGCCTCCCTGGCTGGACTGCTGGGTCTCCAAGGGCAGAAGCTGGGTCCTTCCCATCTTCATCCTCCCTGCTTCTGTTGCAAGGCCGGGCAGAGAAGAAGCACTGAGTGAAGGTTTAAGAACTGTGCGAAGGGACGAAGGAAAAGAAGCGGTGGTGGGGAAAGCTCTGTGCAGGCAGAACTGTTCAAGCCACGGAAGACTCTCCCCCGAATCAGAACTGCCTCCCGGAGTGATGCGCACAGGCCTAAGACGAAGACTCCAGCATCACTTGTTGGGACGCTGCGCAGCACAAGTCCAGATGAGCTCTGAGGACGCTTCTCATCCTGGGTCCTGAAAAGTGTCCTCAAACCAGCCTACAGAAAAGCATGGTAGGCTTTGAGTCTTTCTTTTCTCCTTCCTTATTCTAAGATCTCAACAATACTATGCGCCAGAAGACATCCAAATATTCCTTATAAAAGAATTCCAATCACTGATTAGGATAAAACATGGTGTAGTATAAATCCTGACTTTTTTTTTCTTTTTTTGTAATCCAAGTGCCCGACTTGAGGTTTGATTTCCAAGGCATTTATTTCAAAGAGGCATCCCCTTCAAATGCTGAATAAAAACACTGCTAGCCACAGAACTAGGTAAAGGGACAGGCCACCTCCCCCTACAGTGGCTCCTTTGTTTCAGAGATTATGGTTGATGTCAATAAATGACTATTTAGGCTACTTGTTTGTTTTGTCTTACCATGCTTTAAAATCCGGGTCTGATGTTTTAAATTCACCAATAAAGAGTGAGCCCCGGACACGGTAGGCACCCCCACCCTCAACCCCAATGAAAGCAGAATCCCAGGCCCATGCGCACATGCTCTCTCTTTACCCTCCACCTTGCTGTATGGCCCCAGGTGTGCAGTGTAATTTCTAGGTCTTGTAAATAATAAAGCTGTATCTTTTTGAAGTTTCCTGAAGGTTATTGGTGAAGGGTGTCTTGTAATTGTAATAAGAACCCCAGGGGGTGGGCCAGCCACCACATTGGTTATTATAGACAGAACGACTATCATTTGCAGAATTCCTTCTAACCTAACTGAACAGCTGCCCCTTCCTCAGACCTTGGGAGAAGCTTCGTTGCTGCTCCGTGAGAAAGGAGAGCACAAATGTCTGCAGGTGAATCCCCACTAACACACACCTAAAGGTTTTTTTAAAAAAACAACTATCTGCTGGGTACAAAGTTTCAGTTATGCAATATAAATAAATTCCAAAAATCTATTATACAGCATGGTACCTAGAGCAAATAATATACGATATACTGAAAAATTGCTAAAAGGGTAGATCTTACGTGAAGTGTTCCTACCACACACATACACACAAATAACAATGATAATAATAAAGGAGGGAAGAGGAAACTATGGGAGGTTGATGGAGAGGTTATGGTCTTGATGGGGGCGATGGATTCTCAGGTGTATGCTTATCACCAAACTCATGTAAGTATATACACTAATATGTACAGTTTTTTACATGTCAATCATAACTTATAAAATGGTTAATTAAAAAAAAAACAAAACTATCTTCCAGGTAGAGTCATTTGGCATGGACAAGATCTCCTCACTCATTCAGCCACGATTTTTGAAATGACATCTTTATGCCAGGCATGAGGCAGGTCAGCTCACGGATGTTCTTCAATGTCTAAGGGATGGGGGAGGACAACTGACAGGTCCCTGTGCTCTTACCCGGTGTTCATTGATCAGAAGGTCCCGAGCAGCATTGAATATCAGTGTGTGGAGGTGCTTTGAATAAAACACCAAGGTGTAGTCATAATCAAAGCCATAGATCTCAATGTCTGACAGACTCATCTCGTTGTTTGAGAAAATGGCATCCGGATTCAGCAAGTTGTTCATAATTGAAGGAACCAATTCTATAAGTAAAGAAACAAAATTCATTACACCATGGGATAAATAAGGGTTAGCATGGTTTCCAATAAAATGAGCAAACAAAAGCAAGAGCAACCTGCTTTACCTTGAAAACATCATGCTGAGTGAAAAGCTAGTCACAAAGGACCACATGTGTATGATCCATTCATATGATATGTCTACAACAGGCAAATCCATACAGACAGAAAGAAGAGTCGTGGTCGCCTAGGACTGTGGAGTGGGGAGAAATAGAGTGACTGGGAATAGGTAAAGAACTTCTTTTCGGGGTGCCGAAAAGGTTCTAAAATTGATTATGGTGATGGTTGAAGAGTTGTTGTGAATACACAGAAAAGCTAAATGGGAGACAGTACGTGGATGAATTGTATGGTATGTAAATAATACCTGGATAAAACTGTTATTGAAAAAGAATATTAGCTTCGACACCATAAAAAATTTGTTTTGTTTATAAGATAATAAAGGTCAGTTACAGGTTTTAGAAAACAGATAATTAAATTTAAATATCACAAATCATTTCATCACACAGAACAAAAACTATTAATATTTCATGCATTTGTTGCCAAAATTGCTCTACGCTGACATAATTGACACTACACATGCAGTGTCACAGGTAGTCATTGAACAGGAAGAAGCTCATCATGAAATATTTTGGGACAGGAACACAAACGACCCTATTTTGTTCAAAGGATGTGTAACGGCATTCTTTCACCTTTTATGAGGTTTGCGTACCAGAATTTACCTGAAACAGCTCATAAGCAAAGGCTGAAGACAGGTGTCTTTCTGCAGACAGGTACAAAACAATCACACACGCACAAGAAACTGCACTGTCCATATCTTACCACTAAATAGAACTGTCTGTATTCTGGTATTCTTTACGTTACTAAGGACAACCTCCTGGTTCCATTATAATAGCTAATACTGATTAAGCACTTACCATGTACTTCATGCCGTCATAAGCACTTCATATTGCCTCATATAATTCTTACAAGGCAAATACTCTTATCCCATTCATATATGAGGACTCTATAGAGTCACACAGAAATTATATAATGTGCTGAAGGATACACACCCACTAAATGGCAAAGCTGGGCTTTGAACCCAGGAAGTCTAGCTCCCAAATCTATGCGCTTGGCTCCCTTCCCCAGGATTATGGAAATCAATAAGCTCTGGAGAACGGTGCTTTTTCAAAAATAAAATGGATTCACTCCTTCACAATTTTGGTGCTTTAGAGTCTACAGTGCTTCCCCTTTCCTTTCTGCTCACTTCTTCCTGACTAGGAATGACCCACATTATCCACTTGTGTTTTAAGGGCCACCTGAAATACTCAAAAGGTACTAATCTAGCAGGGTGACAGTTCCGATCAGGGGCCAGTCCCACTTGCAATTCTGAGCATTTCAGATGGCCCCTTACAGCTTTGGGGCTTGGAACCCTTTGAAAACCTAACATGCCCTGGCTGGTGTGGCTCAGTTGGTTTGAAGCGTCATCCTGTAACCAAAAGTTTGCGGGTTCATCTCCCAGTCAGGGCACATACCTGGGCTGCAGGTTTGACCCCGGTCCCAGTATGTACAGGAGGCAACCAATCAATGCTTCTCTCTCACATTTATGTTTTTCTATCTCCTTTCCTCTCTCTCTCAAAGCAATGAAAAAATGTCCTCAAGTGGGGATTAAAAACATAATTAAAAGAAAAAGACTAACAGAAGCTATAGCATCCTCTCCCAAGTTTGCAGAAAATTTCAGGGAGATTGACCCCTAAATCCTATTCATGGTCTCCAGTTAAGTTTCCTAATCATGGGTATCCAGTTAAGTGACACTAACTTCAAACCAAGCCTTTACATCCCCACACAGAATTTCCAGGCCAATGAAGACAAGTGCATGAATGAATGAAAGAATGAATGGGTGAAAGAATTTTCCATTAACAGCCTAGAAATGGCCGACTCGACTGAAAACCCCATTAGTCAAGATTCACTAATTCCGTTTCTTCTTTGGTTTTGACCAAGAAACTAGTTAGACAATAACCTTGGCTTTTTTTTTTTTTTTTCTCTCTTTTGCAAATAAACCCAAACTAAGGACAGGAAACAGCAACATTTTAAGAAACCTGAAGGCAGACAGTTGACAAGAACTAGTCCTGAGGGAGGGAGAAGCAGGTAGGCCCACGCTCTTGGGCACCTAACACCTAAGACCTTCTGGCCATCACAGATGATGCTATTTTCTGAATACGACCAGATGATGAAGTACGTGAGGCGAGATCACTTACAGAGTGCCTAAAAGCTCTTCCACAAATGAACTTTCCAAGGGAAGTTCTAACAGCCTGTTTAAATAAGACGTTTATACTTAGAAATGGCATTGGTAATGCAATCTCGCTCCCTTTCTGCTACCTGCGAAGAATATGTGAAGCTCTCAAAGAAAACTACCATGATGGAAAATCGCTAATAGCCAGCACATCTCCAAAAGCAGCCCAGGAATTTGCCCCTGCTAGACAGAAAGCCAGAGGTGCATTAATCACACGAACATCGTCACCGGAACACTTGGACGTTTGTCATCCCTCAAAATAAACAGAAGAACATCAGGAGCTTAAAAGGGATCTCAACATGCCCTGCAACCACTTCAAAAAAGTGCTAAGAATAAAACAAATACTTACAAGGCAAAAGAAAAGAATGGCAGCCACTCACAAAGCGAGGGTGTAGACTAAACTGTAGACTCTAAAATATAAACGGAAGGGCCCTTCACTAGGCAGCTGTGTACTTTCCCAAAGCGGAAAAAGAGTGGGTATGAATTTAGAAAGTGAATTCCTTTTGCACCTGACGGATGATGACAGCCAGACTATAAATTGTACAAAGACACAGAGAGACAGCTCTGTTCGCCAGAGCCCAGTCCCAACACAGCCACCCTGAGCTGGAAGCCGAGTGCCTTCTGGGGGACAGCGTGGCAGATGGGACACCCACTGGCACACTCGATAGTTTCTGGTCTTTCATCGGCTAATCCCATGGAACCCTGGGAAACGTGGTGAGCAACCTATAGCAAAACATGTAAGCTTTGGGGGGGGGGGTTCTGTTTTACTCATTTTTATTGCGGTGAAATATGTTATGCGTAACATAAACTTTATCATCTTAACCATTTTTAAGTATATGGTTCAGATACTAAGTTCATTCATACTGTGGTGTGACCATCAGCACATCTGTCTCTCCAGAACTCTTTTCACCTTGCAAAACTGAAACACCATGCCCATTATACTGTAACTCCCACTCCGCCCATCCCCAGCCCCTGGTAACCACCACCTACTTTCTGTCATAAAAGGGGAATCATCTTGTATCTTTTTATTTCTGGCTTATCTTATTTAGCATGTTTTCAAGGCTAATCCATATCATAGCATGTGTCAGAATTTCTTTCCTTTTGAAGGCTGAATACTACTCCATTGTATGTACAGACCACGTTTCGTTTCTCTACTCATCCATCGAGGGACACTGGGTCACTTCCACCTCTTGGCTGCTGTGAATGCTGCTGCTCTGCACATGGTGCGCAGGTATCTCTTTGAGCCCCTGCCTTCACGTCTTCAGAGTGTATACCCAGAAGTGGAATTGCTGGATTATGTAGCAAATTTATTTTTCATTTTTTGAGAAACCACCGTACTGTTTCATAGCCACTGTACCATTCTCTGTTTTGATTTTTTTTTTAAGATCCACCACAAAAGAATTCCTTCTTTGCCTAGATTTTATCTTTACTGCTGACAGAGAATATGAACGAAGTCAGAACTTAGGTAAAGAAATCAGATATTTCCCACCTGGTCAAGGAAACATTTTTAAACTGTATAAAAATCTAAGTTTGGAAAATACAATTTTTGCTGAGTACTTCGTGCCCTTCAATCTTCAGAAATGCTAAAGGACTCTCCCTTAACACAGGCCTCGTGCCTAACAGAGCAGTGTGTGGGGACAGTGCCGAGTACAAATCCATGGCCTGAGTTGTGTCAAGAAATATTCCTAATGTCCTCAGAAAAGCAGCACCAAATGACTATTCCCCAGCCCTTGGGGACTCAGCACTAGAAAGTTCTAAAAGTTTACCAGATACATTACTTGCTCTCGGCATTATCCCTCGCATGAGACAGGAGAGGTGAAAGGGACGCATCTGACAAGGCGAGGTCTTAAAGGCCGCCTTTGATAAGCAACGGTCATGGCACTGCTTGTCTGTGCTCACCCGGTGTGGCTGCATCAACTCACACTAACGTTCGTCTCTCGTCCAGGCACATGGGGAGGACTGCAATCCTCCCTCCACTCCTCACGCCGGCTCTGGCCAGCTCTGGTCAAGATTGTAGGCAGAAGTGACAAGTGTCACTTCCAGACCACAGCACAGTCCCTCACCCTACTGGGTGGATCACAGAAACATGTGCTATGGAGACACCACCAGGTAGAAGAAGCCCGGAAGGCTAATCCACCACCTGGAGGGCAAGTACCACAGAGAGCTGCCTGAGGCCCCAGCAGACTTTACAGGAGTGAGAAATAAATTTGGGTTATAGCTGTCTGCAGTAAACCACAGAGATTTTGGTGTTGCTTGTCGCCGCAGCAAAACCTAGTCTAACCTGACTGATATACCTTCTACTCCTCTCATATGCTGAATTTCTTCAGGAAACTGTCCCTCCCCAACATTCAGACTTGGCTGGTCTCAGTGAGGTGACTCCAGGAGAGCATGTGACCAGGCCTGGCCAAACAGAGCCCCTGAATTCCCTCACCAACACTGATCAGCTTGGGACAGGCACAGGACCCCGCCTGCCAATCATCATCACACCTTCCCTGCAGCCAAAGTGAACCAATGAGTCCAATCAGGAAAGTTTCTGGATTTGTAGGGAAATTTCAAGGAATAGGCACTGTTCTTCCAAACTTGGACCTAAGAGGGTATAAATCTGGAGATGTGAGGGGTCACTACTAGGAACCTAAGAAAGAGGCCAACAAGAAAGGAGCAAGGTCAAGAGAAAGAAGCAACCCAATGATATCATCTAACTTATCTAACTTGGATCAAGTCATGCTCCAAGCTAGTACTACCTCTGGATTTTTAATTACAGAAGCCAAAAAAATTTCTTCTTTTTTTTTTTTTTTTTTTTTTTTTTTTGGTGTAAATGCAGTTTGAGTTTTCTGTTGCTTTCAACTCAAGGAGTCCCAATTAAAAGTTTGTTTCAAGGATATTCAGCCACTCAAAATTCTTACTGCCTACAAATTTTAAGTTTTAAACCATGTATCAAAAGGCATTCCCATTTACACTTTAATCCATCTTTCCAATCTTAAATTCTCCTTCACGTGCCCTTTTTTCAACAAAATGGATAATCTCTTACTCTGTGCTCTCCAGAATATATTGTAGTTGAGTACTGAGTTGGATTAAACTAACCTGGAATATTCTGTCTCTTTGTCTAACTAAATAAATACTTCAGTATATGGAAACAATATCAAATAAGATTTTCCTTCACACTGTATCACAAAACAAACACAATGTGAATCAAAGAGTTAATTGTTTAAAACATTTAAAAGGTTAAAATATACCGATTACTATTTAGTTGATCTCTGAATAGAACATAACTTTCCAAATGTAAAAGCAATAGAATGAATCACCAGAGAAAAATATCAACAGATTTACAACATAAAATCTTAAACATCTGTGTATCCAAAAATATCAAAAACAATTTAGGGTGAAGGGGTCTATGAGACCAAAAAATTAAAAACAAACAGCAAGGGACTAATATCCTTAATATTAAAAAATCCATACCGATCTGTTAACAAGGAGACTCCAAAGAGTACAAAGATAACGGATACATCTCACAAGAAAGGAAATTAAATGACTAATACACACAACTGTTCAACCATTCTAATTATTAAAAATGCAAACTAAAACAGTTAACAGTTGCTCTCTCCAAGGCAGAATTATAAGTGGTATTAGTGTCCTTATTTCATTTACTTCATTTTTTTTTCAAATAACCATGTGTTGCTTGGCTAAGAGATAAAAGATGCCATTTTCCCCCTATCAGGCTACAGCGGTGTTTTGGTTGCTATTATCATTATTCATGTGTTGCTTTGTGGGTTTTTCTATTCTTGTTTTGTTTTGTTTTTAATAATTTATTTGTTTGTTTGTTTATTTTCAGAAAGAGGGGAAAGGAGAAAGAGAGGGAGAGAAACATCACTGTGTGGTTGCCTCTCACTCGTGCCTCCAGCTGGGGGCCTGACGTGCAACCTAGTCATGTGCCCTGACTGGGAATCAAACCTGCGACACTTGGCTCGCAGGCCAACGCTCAGTCCACTGAGCCACAGCAGCCAGGGCTCTCTTGCTTTGTTTTTAATGATAGAACACATAGTTGGTGCTGGGACTGGGCTGCTTAAGGGTATAAATCAGTTTTAGCTTTCTGGAAAGCAGGTTGGCAATACTACCAGGAGTCTTTTAAAATTATTCATACCCTTTGGCCTAGTAATTCTCCTTCTAGGAATCTATGCTAAAGAAATATTCAAAGATGTGAATAAAGATTTATATACAAAGATCTGGCTACAGTGATATCAATGAAGCAAAACCTGGGAGAAAAGAGGCTTTATTTGGAGGCCCAGGCATACATTTCAGATATCTGAACCCAGGAAGAAAACGTGCTTACAAGAATACGATCAAATAGAAAAGCTGAAATGCACTGAAAGATCCCTGAGGTTCAAGTTTTTAGTAAGGCAAACCACAATCCCAGAGACATTAAGGTGACATTTTTCTTCATTAATTAAATAGTACTAAGTAAAGATTAATTGATTAAATTAGGGTTTTCCTTTTTGCTATGAGCCCTAGACTTCAAACTGGTCTCCAGAAAAAAAGAATATACAGACCCAAAGAAAAAAAGAAAGGGAAGGGGGGAAAAAGTGAGAAAGAAACAACTTTTCTCCTAGAGTACAACGAATAGGAAAGACTCCATTTCCCCCATAAGGCACCCACAAGCTTTCTGTGAGTGTTCCCAGGGCTCAGGACGCCAACCATTACCCTAGTGCCTACTAACTCTGTGCGTTTGCTATGTGCCAGGAACCATATGAAGCATTGTGCATGGGCCTCACCTACCGTGAGACCCTGCTTAATATGCCCACTTTACAGAGGAGGAAAATAAAGATGAGATGAGATTAACAGCTCAAGGTCACATTTCTTTGTAATGTTTTCCTATGTTCCCACATCAGCAGAAGTTAGAGGAGACTTAAACTATTTGTTTTTCCCCTCATTTGACCAAGTCTCAATGTCTGACTGTACTTCATAATATCTATATATTATGTATATTCACAAATATTCAAAATATTTTATGAATAAAAATATTTTTAATATTTTAAAATATTACTAAAGATGGCTTCAAATTCTCTTTTAAAAGTCCACATGTAGATTGAAAACAAGTTTCAAAATTTCTCTTAAAAGTATATAGATTGAGAATATATGGAAAAAAGCACAGGAACTCTGGTCGTAAGGTGGAGCAGCAGCTACATTCCCCTGACTGTCTCTGTGGCAAGTAAACTCAAGGTTCTATATCCAAATGTTAAACCTTCAGACGTCTCATCTGTCATTGCCAAGAAAGAGACAACCCCACTGAGGTTATTTTCTTAGCCAGTGTCACACGTTACAACTTCCTTCTGTCAAGGAAGGCTTGGGCGAAGGCGACAGTTTTGCTACTGACGCTTGCCTGAAAGATGTGAATTTGTTCTGATGCAATTGATATGTTAGGGAATAGTCTGACTGTAACGACTACAATGCAAACTTCACATTTAAGTTTAGAATATTATGTTTCCTGCCAACCAATGTTATGTGGTATGGTTGTATCTATTCAATATCCTTTCTGCTACTAATTAGTTACAGTAAGGGAAATCAAGACTAATAGAAACTGTGACTTGAGATACAGATAATTTATAAGTGTGTGCTACTATGAGACCTTAAGAGATTTAAATACAACTATTCTTAGCCAGATTTTCTCCAATTATCTCCAATAACCATTCAGTTGTAAGTCACTTTTACTTCTGCAATAGTCCAGTCACGCATGTCAAGATGTCCCAGGAGTCCCTTTCGCTATGACAGTGAACATCTATGGGGCTATCTGCTCAGCGCTCCAACCCTAATTAAGAAATGACCCTTCCCCGCCTCTAAAAACAAATTCTGGGCTCTCCTGGGACCCTGCCCTGCCCCACCATCCCCAGTTGTTAGTCCAGAGTAGAACACATGACTCATGCTGGGCCACTTCCTGGGTACCGCCTTAAACCAGGCTAACCCAGAGTCCATCCCTTCCTTATTTCTGTGTCTGTCTCTCATTTATTACTTTATGAAGGTACCAATGATGTATAACAAATCGCACACAGGGTATAAAGTGTGATGAGGTTAGACATACATGTACACTGGTGAAGCCCTCATCCCCATAAAGATAAGGAGCATACAAACCTAGCATCCCCAAACATTTCCTTGCACTCCTTTGAACTCCACCCCCCTCTCTCTCCTACACCCCTGCCCATCCCCAGGCAACTGCTGTTCACTTGGTCAGATTCGTTTGCATTTTCCAGGATTTTATATCAACGGAATCATATAACATGTGGTATTTTGGTAAATTGGTTTCCCCATTTACTAAACTCTCAGGAATTTTTTCAATAAGCACTTAACTGCACACCTACTATGTATCAAGACACTGACTGTATGGGGCACTGTGAAGGAACTATATATAAAAATAAGAGTAAAGCGCAAAATACAGCAAGCAACATCACAGGCAGTGAAGGAGACCAAGAAACGGCACCCTGCCAGGGGGAGACAAGAGGAACCAAACACAGAGCAGTGTGTGCCCCTCAGAGGCGGCCGCAATTCACAAGCCATTTTTATTGCGCTTATTAACCTAAAAAGGAAGTTTCCTTTCCTTCACTAGTTTAGATATTTTGCATCATCTCCACAGGAAATCAATCCATGACAAATAGAATTACTCATCTGAATAATTAATAGTGCATATGATATTTATACTACTCCCACCAAAAGTTAAAATTATATCCCTTAGTACTCTGTAAGTAATATCTGTAATTCTGACAGCTCTGTAGAAATCCGTCACGCTTCCTAAAGTTCCAAAAATCAAACTACATGCAACTATATTTGAAATAAAGTTATATATAGTAATGAATGGTTTAATGACAACCTAAATTTAAGATTAGTCACTTACTAAAAAAAAAAACTTATCTGTTCAAAAGAAAGAAAAAGTACTTCTTAGAAAAAGAAAAGTTAGGCTTCTCATTTTGGCTTTGCCTGGGAATCTCCAAGCCCAGCACAAGTAGCAGCCATCTCAGATTGCTGCACAGCCCAGGCAGGGTGGCCCCAGGCAGAACACAGGTGGGAGTTGACCTTGGCCTGCACCACCCAGGAAACCTCAGGGCCAGCGCACCCAGTGGACAGCTACAGACCACCACCCTGCCCCTGCACAGCTGATTGTTCCACAGAGGGCAGAGGTTGGTGGTCAGTGGTCACAGCCAGTCCTTACAGCTGACTGGCCGGGGTAAATCCCTCCCATTTATCTGCCTACAGCGACCAAGTCTCAACTACAAGAGGAGGGAGTACCCAGCCCACATGAAGGGTGCACCTCGAGTACCCAGTCTCATTCATAAGGGGGGCTGTGCCACTGGACCCTACAGGACACCTGCTACATTAGACTACACTACCAATACAAGGAGTCATAGCAGCTCTACCTAATACATAGAAACAAACACAGGGAGGCTGCCAAAATGAGGAGACAAAGAAACATGGCCCAAATGGCAAAACAGATCAAAACTCCAGAAAAGGAACTAAACAAAACAGAGATAAGCAATCTATCAGATGCAGAGTTCAAAACACTGGCTATAAAGATGCTCAAGGAACTTAGTGAGGACCTCAACAGTATAAAAAAGATCCAGACAGAAACAAAGGATACACTAATTGAAATAAAGAACAAGTTACAGGGAAACAACAGTAGAGTGAATGAAGTTGAGAATCAAGTCAATGATTTGGAACATAAGGAAGCAAAAAACAACCACACACAATAAGAAAAGGAAAAGAGAATCCAAAAAAATGAGGATAGTAAAAGCAAACTATGGAACAACTTCAAGAGGTTCAACACTCGCATAATAGGGGTGCCAGAAGGAGAAGAGAAAGAGCAAGAAATGGGAAATCTATTTGAAAAATCAGTGAAAGAAAACTTCCCTAATTTGGTGAAGGAAACAGACATGCAAGTCCAGGAAGCACACAGAGTCCCAAACAAGATGGATGCAAAGAGGCCCACCCCAAGACACATCATAGTTAAAATGTCAAAGGTTAAAGATAAAGAGAGATTCTTAAAAGCAGCAAGAGAAAAGAAGCTAGTTATCTACAAGGGAGTTCCCATAAGACTGTTAGCTGGTTTCTCAAAAGAAACTCTGCAGGCTAGAAGGAATTGGCAAGAAGTATTCAAAGTCATGAAAAGCAGGGACCTACAGCCAAGATTGCTCTACCCAGCAAACTATCATTTAGAATCAAAGGGCACTGAAAGAGCTTTCTAGACAAGAAAAACTAAAGGAGTTCATCATCATCAAACCATTATTATATGAAATGTTAAAGGGACTTATTTAAGAAAAAGATCAAAACAATGAACAATAAAATGGCAATAAATACATATCTATCAAATATTCAATCTTTAAAACAATCTAAGCATACAAAAAGAACAGAGACACAATCATGTATACAGAGAGTGTTTTGATGGTTGCCAGATTTGGGGAGGGGTGTGGGGGAAAGGGTGAAGAGGTGAGAGGATTAAGAGGTACAAATAGGTAGTTATAGAATAGCCAGGGGGGTGTAAAGTACAGTATAGGAAATGGAGTAGCCAAAGAACTTATACACATGACCGTGGACATGAACAATGGTGGGGGGATTGCTGAGGGAATAGGGGGTGTTGAGTGGAGGGGGACAAATTGGGACAACTGTAATGGCATAATCAATCAAATATAAATTTAACAAAAGAAAAGTTAGCCATATCAAAAGATCAAACACTAGGCAAATTATGAAAAAAATTTTATCAAAGTATAGAGGACGTACAAAAGGAATGAATATCAGTGCTTTCCTTATGCCGTGCAGTGAACACTTCTCATTCCTTATCTCAAGTAATGTCCCCAAAATTCCATGACATAAATACTGTTATCCCCAATGTGCAGATAAGAAAATAAGGCTGAGAAGTTAAGTAACTGGTCCAAGGCTGCACAGTTATCAAACAAAATATAGCTTGAATACCTAGCATAGTACTTGGCACACAGTAGTTGCTTCATAAATGTCAGTCCCTTCTCCTTTTCTCTACTCATTCATTCAAGTAATATTTTTCCTACACCAGCATAATCCAGGACCCCGACCCCACCCCTTTCAAGGGATCTCTGAGGTCAAAACGGTTTTTATAATAATACCAAAGACATCCACATCCTAATCCCTGGAATCCGTGAACATGTTACCTACATGACAAAGGGGAAACTAATGTTGCAGATGGAATTAAGGCCGCTTATCAGCTGACTTTAAAATAGAGGGTATTCTGGATTATCCCGGTGGGTTCAAAGTAATCACAAGGGTCCTGAGGTGTGGAAAAGACCAACCGGCCATTACTGACTTTGAAAATGGAAAGGGCCGCTCTGGCTGGTGTGACTCAGTGGAATTAGCACCGGCCTGAGAACTAAAAGGTCGCTGGTTCAATTCCCAGTCAGGGCACATGTCTGAGTTGCTGTCCAGGTCCCTAGGTGGGGTCACGTGAGAGGCAACAGATCGACGTATCTCTCACACACATTGATGTTTCTCTTCTTTTCTTTCTCCCTCCCTACCCCTCTCTCTAAAAATATATAAATAAAATCTTTAAAAGAAAAAAGAGAAAATGGAAGGGGCCATAAGCCAAAGAATGTGGGAAGCCTCTAGAAACTGGAAAGACAAGGAAACATTCTCCATCAGACCATCCGGGAAGGACACAGCCCCACCAACACCTTGACTTTTGCCGAGTGAGGCCCATTTCAGATTGCTGACCTCCAGAACTATCAGGTGGCAAATTCGTGTTGTTTTTAAGTCACTACACTTGTGGTCATTTGTTATAGGAGTGATAAGAATTTAATACAGACATTATTTGCCTTTTACACTCTTGTTCTCACCAATGTACAGTGGAGTTTCCAGAGGCTACAAGATATACAATTCGGCAACAGAATGACACAGAATCAGATCTGAGAATCTAGCTGTCTTCCATTACTCTGCACATTACAGAAATCTGCAAAAATGCAGAAGTTGTTCTGAAGTTCTTACAAAAAGTTTAGAAGTGTAGGCAACCTTCTAAAGTTCTTTTATTTTGGAAAGTAGTCACTCTTCTTCTTGGTCTCTTAGAGTCTGAGATGAAGAGTGAAAAAGCCCACCAAGCTCTCCAAATACAGGGCTGGAGCAGCTCTTCCTGGAGGAATAGGAATGCTTCCATTCTGTATATAACAGTGCAGACTAATAACTGATCAGAGCACAGGGAAGGCCAGGATTAAGTTCAAGGATGCACACAACATGCAGCATAACAGGAAATATCAGACCACATACAAATACATCTATCCTCTTATATTATAGTTGCGCAATGATTTTTTAGAATTCATCATTTTAAAACAAGATTTCTCAGTCTTAGCACAACTGCCGTCTGGGGCTGGATAACCTTTGCTGTAGGTGGCTGTGCTGTGCATTACAGGATGTTCAGCAGCACCCTGGCCTCCGTCCAGTAGGGGCCACAGCCTGCCCTTTCTCCCAAAAAAGGTCTCCAAACATTGCCAAATGTCCCCTAGGAGGCAAAATGAATCCCCCTCCCCAACTCCAGTTGAGAATCACAGCTCTGCAGGAATTTTTTGCTAGAGGTTATAAACCAATATTTCTTTTCCTAAAAAGACAAAAAATGTTCTTCTTTGAGCTGAACTTGATACAGGGTGCATAAATATTACACTTCCAAACATTTTTTAAAAAGAAGAAGAAATTCAAATGAGGGGCATTCTACAATGTGACCAGTACTTCTCAAAATTGTCAAGGTCATCAAAAACATGGAAACTCAGAGAAACTTGTCATAGCCAAAGCACAAGGAGACACGACAAATAAACAGTGTGCTATTCTAGATGGGATCCTAAAGCAGTAAAGGACACTACTTAGGTTAAAAACCAGGAAAATCTGAATTAAGCATTGCTCTAGCTAATACTGACAAATATTGACAATGTATCAATATTAGTTCATTAATTGTGACAAATGTACCACACTCAGGTGAGAAGTTAACAGGGGTTATAGAAACATGCCATTTTTCTGTAAATCTAAAACTGATCTAAAACATAAAGCTTGTAAAGAAAAAAAAAAAACCTTGTTAAAAATTAAATTAAATAAATGAAAATAAAAGGATGGGAGAGAAAGGGTAAAACAGAGTAAAAAGCATCTCTTCCCTGAGCAGGCTTCACTCTGGGAGCCTCTTCAAAAGGAAAGTATCTGAACAGATTGCTGGATTACAAGAGATCAAATGGCCTGAAAGAAATAATCTGGAAGTGAGAAAACAAAATTCTTTTGTCTTCTTGTAAACTGAAACAAACGAACAAAACCTTTATATACTTTTGTATTTCTTCTGACCTCTCACCCCTACAGACCAGCTCTCAGCAAACATCTCCTGCAACCCTGAGCAGTTATTTGCTCTGGCGTCAGAGCCCTGGGGCCCCTTATTTATCTCCCCAAGCTGGACTGTCACTTCTCTGTTTACCAGTCTCCCCCTCAACACAACACAAGTCCCATGCTTGTGCAGGCAGGGGCTCCGCCACTGAGGGTCCCTTCTCCGGCTCAGAAGGGTCCCTCTGTGAATCCACAGCCTTTAAGCCCACTGCTAGGTGCTTCATAAATGCTTGGTGAATGAAAACAAGCTGGGCATGCACACTCGTACTGACTTCAGCTAAAGGGGCAGGGATGGTACAGGCCCATACAGGGCAAAGAAGGAAATGTCAAAACAAAGTCCCTGTTCTCAGGGGTGAGAGAGGGACTATGCGCTGGCATGTGAAGATGGGTTGGGGCACACGAGTTCCTGAATCACAGACCTGCAAAAAGGTTTACACATTATTTAGTGGCCTCATTCTACAAAGAAAGAAACCAAATATAGAGAGATCAGAAGGCCAAAACCCTGTGATGTTGGTACTACTGCCAACATCCCATTTTACAGATGAAGAAATGGAGGCTTCATTCCCGGGATGTCACAGCCTGCAAGCGGTAAACCTCATCCACAAAATAAGAATGAGAAAATTTTTGACTGAAGTTTCTTATAAAACTAAACATAAAATTACCATACAACCAAGCAATGGCATACTATTTAGAGAAAAGAACACATATGTTTGTTCACACAAAAACCTGACCCCAAATGTTTATGGCAGCTTTACTGGAATAAGTCAAAATAGGGAGCAACCCCGATGTCCTTCAACAAGTGAACGGTGGTTACACAGGGTAAGCTGTGTTCCATCCACACCACGGAATGCTACTCAGCAATAGAAAGATCATACACACAACAACTTGGATCAGTCTCCAAGGAATTATGCTCAGTGGAAAAAAAGCCAATTCCAAAAGTTTACATACTGTATGATTCCATCTGTACAACATTTTTTGAAATGACAGAATTTTAGAAATGGAGAATGGATAATGTCTGAGGGACTAGAAAGAAAGGAAGGAGTGGATGTGGTTATAAAGACAACATGAGGGATTCTGGCAGTAAACGGTTCTTTATCCTGACTGTGGTGCTGGATACAGAGACCTATTGTACCAGTGCTAAAACTGTATAGAACTAAATATAGACACAAGTACAACTAGAGGACTCTGAATAAGAGCTGTGAAATGTATCAATATCGATATACTGCTTATGATACTGTACTATTTACTGTTTTGCAAAATGTTACTAGTAGGAGAAACTGGGGTAAAGGGCATGCCATATCTCCCTGTATTAATTCTTACAACTGTATATTGTAAATACACAATTATCTCAATTAAGAGTTTTAATTTTTAAAAAGTCTTGCCTGCCCAAAAGCTGGGCTACGTGATCTATATTTCTTTCACTAAAACTCTTCAATTTCCAATGTCTACAAAGCCAGCCCTTTTTCCACCATACCACACAACCACTTCTAAAACCAATGCAAAATTAACTCTGAGCAAAGGAAAACCAAGAAAATAGCCCTATTACATAGCATTCTGCATTGCTGGCCATTCTGAGTTCCCTCAGAAAGTATTCCAATCGATTTCATTCATTAAATTGACTTATAGCCAAAATTAAAAAAGAAGGAAAATGTGATTCTACAAAATGTTCTCTCCCACTAAATAGTCTCTCCTTATCTCTATGTGCCAGTTCTAACCCCACCCTCAAAAAGTCTGTTTAAATTTTCAAACCTAAATCTTCCTTGAAAGAAGCAGCACCAATTATCACTGGCCCTTTACACGGGTTCCCAAATGGTCAACTGCTGTTGAAAGACAGAGCAAAGCAGTAGATTAAGTCAGTGGGTCAGTGGCCGAGACAGATCCATCAAATCAAGGTGTGACTAGGTCAGGTTCCTTAAACTTGAGTCTTGCCCTGGCCCGATGGCTTGGTTGGTTAAAGCATAGTCCCATAGGCCAAGGTCGCGGGTTCAATCAGGGGTCAGGTCCCTCTAGGTAAGAAGTCAGGGAGACAAATCTTGGTACCTAGCATTACTAATATTGACTCTGTCCTCTTTCTGTCTCTCCCCGTTTCCCTTAGTAACAACGGAATCAAGCTAATTTTAAATTCACCAGGCCACGAAGTAGTCACCCCCGGGAATCCCCTCCTCGCTGAGGTTAGTAGATAGCCCAGGGACACCGCCAACCTGCATTCTCTCCTATTTCAAACACAGCAAATCCTACCTATCCCCTAAAACAAAGAAGAAAAACACATAGATCAGCCTCCGGACACTGCCACCTGCCCAGCAGCCCCGCTGCAAAGTAATCCGCCGCTTGTCGGATTCCGGCTGTTCCTATTATTAGTGTTCGTTAATGACAGTATCTAACGGTGCGTGAGGGTGACCGCCTCCCCAGTAATGTCGGTGAATCTTTCGGGAGACCCCACAGAGCTTCCGATGCAGATTTCTAGTTTAAAATCCCAAGAATTTATAAAACAGCTTTCTCAGCAGTAGAAAGACAAGAGTTGTAAAGTTTCTGGAGGAGCATTTTTCCTCGTTTCCCCGAATCGCAATGCAGACGCGATGTGGCCCGCGGTTGGGGGAGACCAGGGCGACCGAGGGTCACGACTGGGGTCCTGCGGGGGTACGAGGATGCAAGCCTCCCGGCTGACCGCACTGGGAGGGACCTGGCGCCCCAGCCCCGCGGGGAGGGTCTCCGCAGGTGCAGGGCAGTCGGTGGCCCGCCGCACTCACCGTCCGTGCTCCTCTTCGCCTCCCGGTAACGCTCCCACAAGTAGCGCTTCATGTCCGGAGCGGTTCCAGGCGCTGTGCACAAGGGCCGTGCGGAACCCGCGCGCAGCCGCCCCCGGGCCGCAGCCCCGCATCCGCTCCGCCGGGCCGCCGCCGCCACTGCCCTCGCCCAGGCCCCATGGGCCATCACAGCCGCCGCCGCCGCCGCGGTGGCCATGCTTGCCGCCGCCCGGCTACGCCTGGCACCGCAGGGCCAGAGCTCCGCCCGCACTCAGTCCCGCAGGCAGACAGCTCCCTGCGTCTGAGCACGTGGCGGCGCGGCCCACCCCTTCGGCCGCGATGGGGCGGGGCCTTGCGGGGGCGGGGCTTGGTGGGCGGGGCCTGTGCTCTGGGTCGGGCGGGGCCTGGGCGTCAAGGGCCAAGTGCTGAGTTGGTTGTGGTCACTTTTTGGCCCTGCGGCTCGCTGGAGAGGTGGTGCCGTTGGGCAGACACCGGGCCAGGCCGAGGCCACAGGAAAGGGATGACTTGTTCCCGGCCTTGGGCCACTGAACGTGACCCCGGCGCCGCCCGCAGAGCTCCGCCGTATTTTCCTCCCGCGGTCGGTGCCTGTCCTCTCACTGGTTGCACTGGCAGTGCCTCCCCCTCACTTAGGGAGGTGACCTCTCTCCACATTAATGGCCTCTGAATTCTGGATCGCGGGGGTGGGTCTGGGACGTCCCTAGGTGGCCAGCTTGGATCGTTTCAGTGCTGCCCGTGAGGGAGCAGTTGGGCTGAGGCCCCACATCTGGGCTGATATGCTTGAAAGGCACCCCCACTGCATAATCTAGAAGGCCAGTGCCCCTCAGGAGATCTCTGTCTAGCCAGGGAGGCCCTGGGGACCCTGTCACCCAGCTTCTGTTCCTGCCCACGTTCAATGGCAGGGTGCACTTGTCTTCTTTCAGACCTGTTAGGCTGTACCTGTTCTGTGTATTGTGGTTCCACCAAAGTAAAATAAACAGTAACTCCCATCATGGGACATTTCTGTGTGTCTCGGCTCCTGCAGGAAAAGACTGATAAGACCCACACTTCATGGAAAAATGTGGCCTTAGTGCTAAATCATGACAAATATTAACTACTATTTATTGAAGGATATGCTGTGTGCATTATCTCATGCAATCTCAATAATCCTGAAAAGTGCACAATTTTTCCCATTTCATAAATAATGAAACTGGGGCTAAGCTTACATAGTTGAGCCGATTTTTCCATTTGGCTTCCTATTGTACTAGGTAGGATTTAGTGGGATGCTAAGGAAGAAGATAGCCAACAAGTAATCCTTAACAGTTCATGGGTAATATCATACAAATCACAGATAAAATGCGAGGCAACTAATTTTTAAAGCATATATGATTTCAGGTCCATGGACTCTGGTACCTTAAACTTTATGGCCTTACTTTATTTTAAGTTATACCTTTTCTTATTCATGTTTCATTTAAAAGTTTAGGTGATAGCAATTGTTTACATGAAAAGTTAATTCATAAATTCAAAATAGATAAACGATAGCAATGTAAAAGTAACACAAATTAGAACTTGATAATATTGCCTCACCATATTTTAAATATGGAACTCTATGAGGTCAACATTCACATACTACCATAGAAATGTGAATCACTTAAAAATTGTTCTTCTTAGCAAAAATCTGTTACAGTATTTTAAGCAGCAAAAAATATATATCTCATCAAAAAGTTCCAAATAAAAGCAAGTAGAAAAAAATGTACAGACACGGAAGAGCCCATGATCATTTTTATTCTTTTATTATTATTATCATTTGAGGTCCTCAACAAACAACTTCAAACTGAGATCTCTGCAAAAAAAAAAACACTTCTGAGGAATTGACCTGTAATCTGGGCTATGAAAGAGCCACTTCTCTGAGATGAGCTCAGTTACGGATTCACAGGGATTATGTGTGCTAAGAGGCCATAGCAGGCGATGCTGGTACATTTTGTTGATTTGTCTGGTTCCGCTCTCCACTTCAGCTGACAAAATCCTTTGTTGTGAAAGCTTTACTATATCATCCATTGTTCCCACAGATAAAATCTTAGAGAAATAATCTTTTTTTGTCTCTGATGCTTCTTTTTCTGGACCATTCCATATTTCAGCACTATTTTGTGTCTTCGGTTGGGTCTTTTCCTCAGCAGAAATAGAAATAATGGAAGCACTTTTGGATTCATCTGAAATTGGATCAGGTGCCAAGTCTGTGCTTTTAGCCCTTTGTAACTTATTTGCATCCATGCACATTGCAGAACTCACTGTATTAGAAGTCTGGATCCTGTAGTAGTTTAATTTCACCAAGCACTTCCATAATGAGGTGCCATTCCTAGAACCCTCAGAATATTGTGGCCTAATACCATGAGGCCAACATCTCCTACCCCGGATCCATTCACTTTCCCTCAGAAGGCTGCAAAAGATCAAAAATTGTGAAGAGGTTATACATATAGGACATGAATAACCAGAAGCATATTTATTTTTGAGAAACAGAACAGGAACTCACTACAGGATTCCATGGATGGATGAATGAGAAGATCCCAGGTAAGTCGCCCTTAAATCAAATGACCTGTACAAATACTCCAGGGCCCCAATCACGATGTGATGACAAGAGTCACTTATCAATAACTGATCTGCTGGATATTTGAAAATAAGAATATTAGAATTTTTTAAAATTACTCCTGACTTCACACATTAAAAGGGAAGGATAAAAACACATTTGTCAAAGGTGGCATTGGAACATCACCTATTGCAGTATTCCTGCCAAAAACATTTAACTTGAGTCTACTTAAAGGAAACAGACAGGTACAAATGGAAGGACATTGGAGCGGGAAGGGTAGGACAAAACCTGACCTTGCCTCTTCAAAAATGTCAGTATCATGAAGGACAAAACAAGCCCACTTAAATTCTCTAAAGGACACAACCAAATGCAACCAAAGATGTTATATAGGGAAACAGGACACTTGGGGACATTTGAATATGGACTATGTGTTAGATAATAGTCCTACCTAATGATATAATTTCTAGACTTTGATCATTATATTGTTTTGTAGGAGAATGTACTTGTACTCAGAAGACACATGTTGAAGTGTTTAGAGATAAAAGTATCTTATCTGCAACTTTCAAATGGTTTAGATAAAACTATGTTTGTATGTGTCTCTGTGTGTATGAAAGAGTACAAATGTGACAAAAATGTTCACAATTGATGTGAATATAGGTGAATGTTATGTAGGTGTTCATTATATATTGCCAGAGGCTACTGTCAATAATTTGATAATAATTCTCTAAATTGTGTTAAGAGTAAAAAATATACATTTTACAATCTAATTTGCAACTGGTGCTCATTTATTCAATTTACCTATTACCTATACCATTGATTTAAACATAATGTAAGGCTGATGGGGCATCAATCTGAACATGTGATAGACTGCTGGATATTTAAGGGCAAAAAACCCTTGACAGATGATCCAGCCAGCATCCCTGTATTTATAACAATAACAGCAAATTTATGTGAGTAACTACCGTCCTGTGCAAGCTTGGAAGGTATAAACTATCATTGCCTTTTCTTTTTTCATTCACTCTTTAATGGACACACATCCACATGGTTCAAAAATGTAAACATATAAAGAGATAAAGTGAAAAGTGTCTCTCCCATTTTGATCCTCAACTGTGCAATCTTCTCCTAAAATGGGTGTCCTTCCAGAGAATTTTCTGTGTGCATCCAATGTCTTTTAAAGATAAGAAAACAAAGGAGTTAAGTAACTTGCTCCAGTTCATGGGAAAGCTCTCCTGGGTCTGCCTCATCCCCAGGCCCCTGCCCTTGACTCCTGCATTAGGCTGCCTCCTCCCCATGATTGTCCTCCTGAGTATCAGTTGTGGCTTCTGTTTGCAGAAACGTTCTCTCTCTGTAGCTCTGCTTCTTGAGTCATAGCCCAGGGGAGATATTGCCCACAGCTTCTGCTGGAAATCTGATCATTTCAGCTGTTGTCCCTACTTTGCTCTCTGTGGACATTTTTCTTCATTTTGAATTATCGTAATGACTCCCTGTAATGTTCTCAGTTGCCCCAATCTAGCTCAGTAGAATGATGAGTTATCCTGGGCAGGATGGCCGCATTGCATTGGCCTTAATTGGCCCTAAAAGGAAACAGTGAAGAAGAACAGAACCAGAATGTCTCATGTGGTGGCTGAGCAAGAATTCATTCCCAGAAATCCCCTAGACAGCAATAACCAGATTCCACAGACCGTTGTTCTGTCCTGTAAGAGGCTCTCACTTGCTGGGGGATTGAGGTTGTCACACGGTCCAGCCACTGGGCACACCCCATTTCAGCCTCACGCTCCCTCAACTCTCTCTTGGTCACACACATTAGCTTCTCAGGATCTTTACCGTCATGACCCATTCTGGCCTAGTACTTAGAGCTTTGACTTCAGAATGTTCTAGAACACAATCTGATTATTCTTTCTGGCACATGCGTAGTAGCTGGCAGGAAAGGATATCCTTGTCTCAGGCCCAACTCCAGTCCACCCTGTCCTCCCTCAGAGTCGTTACCAGCTGGGCAGCACTATGCTGCCTGGTTAGTCCTCTCAGCCCAGGAGAAAGAAAGATCAGGATGGTTTCATTTAAATTAGAAGGGGGTCACTGACTCTCCTCCCACTTCAGATCTTCCCTGTGGATGCGTACGCTGTTGGTTGTGTGGCATACATCATCTCATTAAATCTTCGGGATAACCCTACAGGCAGACATCATCCCCTTTGGCTGGTAAGAAAACTGAGACTCAGAGAGGTTATGTTCACAAGCCCTGAAAATAGCAATACTGGGATTCAAATCTAGGTCTCTATGATCCAAGGACCATCATTTCTAGAAGTCACATTGGTTCCTTACATTTTCTCAAAAAAAAAAAATAACAGCTAGGAAGGAACTGTTACCTTTTCCACGGAGCCATGTCCACCTTATTTTCAACCTAGTATGAATGGAGGGTAGGAATGGGGGGAAGGGGTCCCACTAACTTCCTTGATAATATGGTCTCAATTTTTAAATGACAGTTTTCCTAGTTTCCCCATTTTATTCAGAACTTAATAAATAAAGTGGTATCTTCATTATTTCCTCTAGAAAAAGCAAGCACCCTGGTTCACCTTCCTTTGCCTTTCTTCATTCATGCTGATTCTTCTTGCTTGAAATGCTCCTCCTCGCCTTCTTCACCAGGCAAACACCTGTCAGGACTCACAGCCAAGTCTCTTTCTCGGGAAAGTCTTCCTGCGGCCTCTTGCATGTGCTTCCCCATAGCCTCTAGCAATGTTTGTCACAACACATATCTTATTGGACCTCTGTTATCCCTTATGTGTTTATCTTCCCAGCAAGAGCATGGGATTTTAGGTCAGAGGACACAGTTCCTCTGACTTTGAGGTTTCAGAAATCCACTTGGTCTTTCTGAGCCTCAATGACTCTAATGTCTAAGTCATAGCATTCTCTGATCATCTGCATGTGGGTGGGTCATATGACATATCTGTTATTTCTTCAGCTTTAAAATTCATTGAAGAATTATCTAGAGTCCCTTCCAGGTTCAAAAGTTTTCCCAGTGTACGAGAGCTATTTGATTTATTCCTGCAGCCAGGAACATTTAGAAGTTTATAACCCATTAAAAATGATTAAATCTATAAAACAAGTAAAAAGGAAGCTCTGTTAACAGACATTAGCAGGATCGCTGGACTAACCAGGGCCCCCTATTTCCTCTGCACGCTACCTGATGCCCAAGGCACACCAAATGCCTGCAAGTGGCAGGCTCATCTCTACTCTGCCCACATATTTCTGTTCCTAACTGTGGGGATCTAGCATGCCCTAGAGTCAGTTGGGTTTGTCATTCTAATTCTGGTCATTGAATTAAGTGTAGAACAAACTAATAACTTATGAGTGTAAAATGAGAGTTGTTTTCTATAAAAAACTGGCCGAATGCTTTGAAATTCTTTCAAATTATGGAAGGGCAAGACAACTGTAAAAGATTGTCCATTTAAATGGGGGGGAGGAGGCAGCAATCTAGAAGGATCTTGCACTCACTGCGTCACTGTTCAAGTTCTCACCCCACGGAAACCAAAATTAGAAACTGTGGATGATGCATTGGGAGAAAGGTGCCAGCTAATACTTATCAGAGGACCCATTAAAAAAAGACTTTGACCCTAAATTTAAAACTGGGAGGAAAGAATTATATTTAAGTTAAAATTAAAACGCAAATTTTGTCTGCATCACTTGCCTGACTTTTTGGATTAAGGGACCTCCTGCTGTAGAGAAGAGGCCTCTGGCTGAGCCAAGCCTTTTAAAATTAAATGTGGAGAAAAGGACTGACTCACCAGAGCTGTTGTTTAATTTCTTCCTTAGACAATGACTGAGATGGTTGGCATTTCTTTTTTAAAGCAACCCCAGGCAGAGGGAAGTCTCATAATGTTCATCTACCATACTTCATCCAAAAATAAACAACTCAATACAGAACATTCATCTTGAGCTAAGGGAATATGATAGAATATGAAATATAATATGAAAATATTGGAATATGAAAATCTGCATTTCTGGGTTTTTTTTCTCACTGGAATGGTTTCTCAATAGGCAGATTTAAACCAGTTACCAGAGAAGGAGAATAATAAGATTGCTTTGTGTCAGAGGTAGCTTGGAACATAAACCATAAAAACCCTCTTTCATAGTTAAGATTTGTTCTTGAAACTGAATTGAAGCTGAGATGAGATAAGCTATAAAGCATTTATTATACAGAAAGAGATTACATTTTTGAACGTGTGCCTCACAAAACTGATCAGAAGAAGAAATAAGATTTAGGATTGAATGCCCTCTCACAAATCCATCATTTTAATATGTGCTTACTGTAATCTCATGTTTAAAAATATGCGTATAATTAAAATCTGAGTTGCCATTGCTGGAAGCCCACTAATTCCATGCTCCTCGGAGGATCACACTGTTTTCTACATGTTTATCAAATGCAATAAGACAAGACTAAGGAAGGTGTCAAGACTTTCCAATCTAGCAATTATCATCATTAATCTATAACCCAAACTGAAATCTAAAAAATCAGTTAAAGATTATTGTTTTCAATAGGTTAAAATACAATTTAGACCATTTCTTTTGATGTTATTCGCCTGGAGCACAGCCAACACTGCTGTTGAGTAGCCAGGCACACTGTATAAATACCCAGCAAGAACTTGTTCCTCCACTCCCTCACCCTTCCTGAACCATTTCTGATGTTTTTGAAGATATAAAGAATAAATCACAAGGCCCTTGTTCAGTTTGTTTGAGAGGTCAAAATACTCACATTGCAGAGAAATAGAAAATTAATGTCATAAAAGGGTCCTTCGGGCTCCTTCATGACTCTGAAGTCACAATACTATTTTAGTATATTTATTAGAAATCTTTTGTGATGACTCAAGACGTGCCCCTGTGGGCTATGGATTACTTTCAGGTGAAGGCAATTGAGACCCTTCAGACTCAAGAGAAACTTCTGCAGGGGGCTCCCCCTTAATTACCTAGAAGAATTTAACTTAGGACCCATGCCCTCAATAAGAGATTATCAAAGATAGCCTTTCTGACCTATCTGTAAGGCAGGCCATCTGCTGTTATCATCCTACAATGACCTGCTGATGCCTTGATCTTGGACTTCCTGGCCTCTGAAACTGTGAGAAATAAGTTTCTGTTGTTTAAGCTGCCCAGTCTATAGAGTTCTGTTAGAGCACCCTGACCAGACTAAGACACTTTCCAAATGAGGGAAGGTAAATCAGTAGAAAAAACGTTGAAAGTATGTGGAACAATTGCTTACTTCACAAATGAAGACATTTTAAATAAGCAAAGTATGCAGGTGAAACAGTGGGAAATCACCTGCTTCTAATAGGAGCTAGATTAGAGCAATTACCTAATTTACAACAGGTATCGCTTAGGCTGATGCTCAGTTGCTTCCTGACAAGTGAAGAGTTGGCCAGAGTGATTGCATTTGCCCTTATTTTTATCACTTGTTTATAATATTCCATTGCATTCTTCATTTGGAGTCTATAGAAGAGAAATTTAATTAAAGTTTTGCATTACAGAAGCATTGTAGTCATTTATTCATTCAACAAACATTCACTAAATGCTGGTGCTAGCACTGGTGGCAAATATGTGTGAGACTAATTCTCATCCTCAATGAATTTCCTGGTGTCGGAGGAGAGATTGGAGAGTGAAGCAGAGGACTGACCGCTCAAGAAGAGCATTAAGTGCAAACCTAGGGTTTGGTACTTTAATATTGAAGAGTTTTCATTAAGAGAATGATGTGGTTTAATTTGCATTTTAGAAAAGTCATCTGGGTGGAAGTATGGAGAATAAACTGAAGCAGGCAAGTCTATAGGCAGGGAGACCAGTTAGTCCAGAGGAAGAATGAAGAGGGTCTGAGCCAATGCAGTAGCCACAGAGGTGAAAGGAGACCTGCTAAGGCTGGCATCACATTCAATGTCACAGTCCTGGTGCTGAGGCACTGGGGTTTCCACACGTGCAGTAGGATGACATGGTCAGGAGCTGGAACTCTCAGGAGGGCTTGGGAGTGATGTGATTTTAGGCACAGAGGCTCTGCAATCAGACTTCCCGGTGCTAATCCTGCCTCCACCACTTAAAAGCTGGACAAGCATCTTAATCTCTTAAACTCAGATTTCTTGTGTTCAAAACGAGGACAATCGAGTTGTTGTGATGATTAAATGAGAAAATGTATGGACTGTGTTTAGCATAGTAACTGATAATAAATATCCTTAAGACGGGCCCTTAAGAGGACATCGTGGTATCTGCACTGGGTGGGACAGGAGAAGCAGCATTTTGTCAGGAGGGGGAATGGATGCATTCAGTCTTCACAATGTTGACTCTAAAACGCCCAAATACTCTTGAATACCCAAACGGAGACGTTCAGCAACCGCGTGTGGGCAGCTGACGACAAAGGTCTGAGAAGACAGAAGAGACAAGCAGCCATCACCTGGATGGCGGAAGCCCTGGCGCAGCGGAGGTTGAGGCGTTAAGGCTGAGACAAGCATGGAGTCCATGAACGGAGCCCAAGAGAACACCGCCACCGGACATGAGTCAGGGAGAGAAAGAGGAGACCCACGGAAGAAACGGAGAAGGCACAATCAGAGAAGATATCTATGAGGGGTGTATCTCAGAAACCCAGAGGGAGCAATCAACCCTCAGATGCTTCAGCAGGAGAGGACCAACAAAATCGAAGGGCACAGGGACTCATTTAGGATGTTCCCGAGGACTTCCACGGGAGGAGGCAACATGGAGTCGGCGAGGTAGAAGTCAAGTGACAGCAAATGGGAAGTGAGGCAGTAAAGGGACTTGTCTGAGAGGAGGACCCTGAGGAGACAGAGCCACTGATGAATGGGTACAAAGTTAGAATGGATGGCATTTACTTCACTGACAGTTTGTTCATTCTTCTCCTGGTTTTTCTGTTTTGTTTTGTTTTGGATTTGTTGGGGTTTTTTGTTTGTTTGTTTGTTTTTTGTTTTACTTTTAATTTTTAAATTTGAACCATTTATCCATCTCTACCGATCCCATTCCACAAGGTCCTCAGGATCCCTTGGATCATTTCTGTAGCGCGTGAAAGCTGTCTCACGGAGCCCTCGCCACCAGGACATGTTTGACAGGTGAGTCCAGTTGCACAGCAAAATACCCCTCAATCTTGACTGATGTGGAGGATATATGGTCACCTGAGAATGACTTTCAACAAGAAAAAAGGGTTCTCAGTTGCGTCAGAAGGTGGACCATTGGCAATGAGGCCTGGGAAGGAGGCATCCAAGCTTGGTCCAGTCCCCTGACATAGAGGCCATCTTTGCGGAACAGCAGCATTGAACTGACTGTCTGTGATTTGCACCCTGCTGGCTCTGTGTTTGGGGCAGCCAGGCGAGGTAGAGATAACACAGTAAGCTACATGTTCAGATTTTTCTCTTATGAGACAAGGGTTCTACTGTTAAGTTTTTGTTTCTTTAAAGCAAGTCCTGTTCTCTGCTCACAGCTGGTCATAAGAGTAGCAAAAGGAGTTTGCCCTAACTAGCATGGCTCAGTGGATTGAGCACCAGCCTATGGCCTGAAACATTACCAGTTCAATTCCCAGGCAAGGCACATGCCTGGGTTGCAGGCCCGGTCCCCAGCTGAAGGTGTGTGAGAGGCAACCAATTGATGTTTCTCTCATGCATCTATGTTTCTCCCTCCCCCCTCTCTCTCTATAAATATTTTTTAAAGGAGACATATGTGGTATCAAGTGCCTAAAAAAATTACCTGCTGGGGAGCAAAATAATACTATGAGCCCAAGTAATCGATTCTTTTGGTATATGCCAGGTGTTCTGCTAAGCTCTTTCCCTCCAGGATCCCTAAGTCCTCACAATCAGCCTGTGGGGAAGATAGTACTACCACTCTCATTTTACCGCTGAGGAAATGGATGAGACACCAACATGGTAAGTATGTGCCCAAGTTCTCACTGTTACTAATCTGAACCCAGGCAATTGGACCCTGGAGCTCACCATCTCACTATCTACTCTAGAGCACCAGTAATTTTACCCTTAGATACTCCTTTATTTGGACTACTCTTTTAAAGGTAAATACTCTTAGAGAGAGTATTAAATGTTAGAGATTACCAACAGGGGTCAGGTTTCTGGTGAGAGGGGAGAGGGAAACTATCTTGAGAAAAGTGGAAAGCCCAAGTGAAAAGCGACAGAGAGAACAGGGAAGGGAGGGAGAGACGCTACCAGAGCAACCTTCCCGACTTCCCAGTTTAACTTTGACCATCCCCAGCCTTTGGTCAGCTGAATTGGCTATGAAAGGGTATAAGCCAGGCCAGAGGAAAGGTGTGGTGTGTATGTCTCTCTTGGGACTCACACAGGATCTCCTCCCACGCCAACCTGTCCAGAAACAGTCCGACCTGGCAGATGCTAACACTGCTTAGCTCCAGAGGGCGATACCTACAACCCTCTTTTAAACACAGATGCTGACATGAGTTTCTCCTCGGGCAAACTACGGAGGCTCTTCTGAGCTATTTCCTCAACGAGGCTTCTACTTTCGACATCCGTGTTCATCTCTGCATTGTCCAATTTGAGGAAGAACCCTGCTACGTCAGTTCGGCCACCCTCACTGTCTGATCCTCGTCAGATGTCTAGTCACGGTCCTCATCCTGCATCCCAGCTGATGTCTGATCGGCAAGAATCCGGTTAGTCCCTTTGGCCAGGATCCCCATTTACCCCTGATGTTTCCTCTCGGTAATTTTCTACCCCCTCACCCTCCCCACCCCACTTTTCCTTGTATTCAGAGCTGAGTCCACTTCCTCTCCCCTTCTGCAAAACCCCGTTACACTGGGCCCTACATGTACTTATCACGAAGGGACTGAATAATGGCTGCCTTACCTTTCTCTAACAAGTATCATGGATAATTTTGTCTCTAACAGCCTTGTGTAGGGAGCTGAGGAAGGCCCCACACATCCCAAGAGAGCAGGGCGACTTCCCAGGCCAGGAGAGGTAGCAGTAAAGCATGGCCTGAGATAGTGCAGGCTCTGGCCTAGGTCTTGCAGAAGACAGACCAGCAGGCTGTGGGTGCTGTGGACAATGGGCTGAGGCCTGCACAGAGGCCCGGAGTCAGTACATGGTCCAATGAATGGTGCTGGGAACCACTCACTGTGACATAGGGCCCCTTTGTACTTTTCCTGCTGCCGAAACCTCTGCACAGTTTGTGGGCGGAGAGCTCCTTACAAACACATTATGGTCAGTGTCCTGACGAATCAATCGGACAGAACTCTCAGGCACGGTGAGTCCCTCCAAGACTGGAGCCAAAAAATGAGACACCCTTGATGGGTGGCCCCAGACCTCCCTGCCATTGGTGGGGGTTTTTTTTGGGGGGGGGAGATACGCTTACTTAGAACATTTCATAAAAACTTACCTTTCACTATCTCTTAGTGGAAAAAATAGTAAATCTGCTAAAAATTCCATAATTTCTCCAACTAGGATGTTTTTCTCCCCAAACAAACTTCTCCTGATAGTTAAGCATTCTTGAAATTTTGTTTTTGCAAGAGAACTGTTTCCAGCAGCAAATCTGAAAATAAAGCACATGTGTGCTATTTTCCAGGCATGGTAAACATTGGCTACATTCATTATGCTACTAAAAATAATTCTCATAAACATCCTGCATTTTGTATAGGGAGACACAAAACAGCAGCGCAGTTCATAACAGGAGAGATTCAAGACCTTCAAAGTGACTTATAAGAAAATGTTTGTACATCTTTTTAAGAAACCAGAACATTCTCAGCCTCAGCACTACTGACATCTTGGGCTGGATAATTTGTTGTGATGGCTGTCCTGTGCAGTGTAGAATATTTAGCAACACCCTTGGCCTCTACCCACTAGATGCCAACAGCAACCCCCCAGTCATGACAGCCAAAAATGTCTCCAGACCATGGGGGGCAAGATTGCCCCCAGTTGAGAACCACTGAACTAGAGGATGGAAAAGCTAGTAGAGAAAACAAAAACATTTCAAGAAAAAAATACATGTTTACATCAGAACACCTTCGGCAAATTTCAAGGTAGCCTGGTCATAGGGGTGGCTGTCCAGTAAGCTGGAAATTTCAGCTACACATTCCAAAATGTGCTTTTCTTTTAAGTACTCCTCAGACGCTGATTTTGCCAGGTTGTTCAGGACTCTGCCTGCAGGGAAGAAATTTCAGCAAAGAAGATGACATTTAAGATTTTCTTTTCTACAAAAGAGCTAAGAAGACAATAGGCAGAACATTTAAAATGATTTCTTCATCATTGCCAATAGGTTTTTTTAATCTTAATAAATCAATTACACAGCACGGGACTTGGTTTTCATATAGCATGTGTGTGTGTGTACACAGCAGTTATTGGGCAAAGAGCTAAGAAAATAGATTGAAACCAAATTCTGAGCCTGATTTGCAAATGAACACATCAGAAACAGAGCGATAGATGTGCAACATGGGTCGTCTCTGTGGTAATAAGTTCTGCAGAGGGCGGCCAGTGCAATAAAAAGCAATAAAATGATACATACAGCCTCAGGACAACAGGCACATGACGCAGCCCCACAAACCCAGTTAGTAAATAACAGGCTCTGCCTAGATACACAGAACCTTGAGAAGCACCCTCTGAGAAGGCCCAGCATTTTGCTCCTTTACTGAGAGTTATATATTCTGACAATAATGCAGACTTCTGAAAAGTGGAAAGTATTTTCTTCTTTATTACTGTTTTTATTTTTAAACATGTTTTTTTATTATTTTTCTTTCTTTCTTTTTTTAATCCTCACTCGAGGATATGTTTAGAGATAGGGAGAGAGAGAGAGAAAGAGAAACATCGATGTGAGGGAGAAACATTATCAGTTGCCCCTCCGTATGTGCCCTGACTGGGAATCGAACCCACAACCTTATAAAGTGTTGATGATAGGGAAACATTTATTGGGAGACACTGCAAACTAAAAAAAAAAAAATTTGGAAAATGTTTTCACAGGTTGTTAGTGGTAAAAAAAATTTTGAAGATAGGAATAACTTGACAATGTCTTGCGGATGTTGAAGGTCCAAGAGACGACATTATCTAGAATTCAAATGAACACCTAAGAGCACTGCCTAGGTGGCCCTTGAATTCAAGTGGGACCAGAGAGAGATCTGCTAACTTTACACTTGACGGATTTTTACTTAGAGACTTGAATTTAACAGTGTCTTCATTTCTCACTCATGGAAAGGCTGAAAGGGGGTGGCCCGGAGTTACAGATGCACCACAATGTCAGAGACTCAGGTTCCTGTGTTCTCATTTCTTGGCCTTGCCTGTTCTCCAGTCCCAAGGACACCTCTTGGTCTCAAATGGCTGCTCCATATCCAGCCATCATATCCACAGTCCTACGAGCAAGAAGGAGGAGAGAGAAGAAGAATACACCCTTCACTTCATGGAAACTTCTCAGAAGTTACCCACATCATTTTCATTTATATCGCATCAACCAAAACTTAGGTGGGTGCCCCTATCTGGCTTCAAGAAAAGCTGAGAATGTAGTCTTCTTTTCAAATAGATATTTTCTGGGCTAAAAATTCAAGAGGAGAGCATATTACTTACAATGAATTCAATATAGAATAGATATTAGTAAATTAGAGCCTCTGGTACATCTCACTGGCTGGTTTGGCTCAGTGGATTGAGCGTCGGCCTGCGAGCTAAGTGTCGCTGGTTCGATCTTCCAGTCAGGGCACATCAGAGAAGGAAAACTCTGATTCCAAAAAACCTCCGCTTCCTTGCGGTATACCTCTTCAGGGGAAAGGCTAAGGGAGTAAACCCCGACAGAAAATCCGGAGCCGGAGTCCCTAAGGCGGTTTGACGTTGTAGTCAACACCGGCAACTCCTGCGGCGCACCTGAAGCCAAGCTGTATTGGCTCCGTCTTTCCCTTGGACCCTTCAGCTGCGAAGAGAGGGGGGGTCTGCTGCATGGGCAACAGCAGACCCTCCATATCACCCTGCCCAGGCTCTGTAGCTTCAGCTTCACCGGAGAGGACACTCCAGCGTCATCGCAAGATGTCGATTCAACACGGGAGGAGACAGATACCGTGTCACTCCCGAGTCGGACTGCACAGCCATTCTCGGCGGTGCAGATAGACTCTTAAGAAGCTACACCATCGTCTCTCGAGGCTCTGTAGCTTCAGCTTCACTGGAGAGGACACTCCAGCGTCATCGCAAGATGTCGATTCAACACGGGAGGAGACAGATACCGTGTCACTCCCGAGTCGGACTGCACAGCCATTCTCGACGGTGCAGATAGACTCTTAAGAAGCTACACCATCATCTCTCGAGACAGACGGCTGCCGACTGACCGACCGGTACATCTCATTTACCCTTTTCTTTTAAATTCAAAATTAGCGGTGTTTTCACCCATTCTCTTCTCCCCATCCCAGAGGAAGGGATACCCAACCTCCTTCCCAAGGACCCACCCTTTCCCCAAACTCTCAAAGTTCTGTCCTCCTCAGAGAGTCCCCACGAGCATCTCCAATGTGCCACTCTCCCTGGTTCATTTCCTGCTCCACACAGACACATATGCTGGATCAAACCTGACCTGAGCCTAATACTGTCCTGACTTTTCAGCTTTCTCCTTTTACTGACAAACTTCTCCAACAAGTATCAGTACGTGCTGCTTCTCAGTTTCATTATTACACACCTAACTTTTAAAGTCCTGTGGTTCGGCTCCTCCCACATACACCCCCTTCCCTCTCAGGGGTTACCTCTGACCCCCACTCACCAGACCTAGGGGCCTTCTTTCAGTCCTCATTGGCTCAGTCCTCACTGGTCCAGCCCTCTAAGTGGCAATTGATGCTGACCGCCACTCCCTCCTGGACTTGGGGGAAACTATGCTCTCCTGATTCTCTTCCAACCTCTCACTCCTCCACAAGGTCTTCTTTCCTCTTTCTCCATTTAATTAAGTGTAACTAGTTTCCTAATAGCCAGTTGCTGTCATCATTCAGAGACCTGTTTCGTCTTGTCGTTTCAGCATTCCCATGTAGGTTGGTGTCTCCCCAGGCTCTCTCCCGATTTCCCATCCCACATTCCCCTCGGGAGACTTGACTTAAATATTTTAAACTCAGCAGTTTAAATGTTTAAAATATATCCCCCTCCTCTCCAAACCCAGCTTCCCCTCTGGCTTTCCCTACTGCTGTCGACCAGATTCAAATCCTCAGGGTTTGCTTGATCCGTCCCATAGCCATTGTCATGGCCAGTCACTCTGAATGAGGCTGACGTCTCCCAACCCATCAACAGGCCACCACGGTCCTTCCAACCCTGAGCCTCACTGCCCTCATCATTGAAAGTACTCATTGGCGAGTCAAGTGCAGCTGGATCTGGTCAGCTTCCTCTTCATGAAGACATGCCTTGTATTCCCCTCTCTCTCCGGATCATCCAAGCACTGAGCTCCGGGTTCCACGGACACTCACTAAATATCTGTTGATATTCACAGTGATTGCAAAGCACAGATTCACTTTCCTTCTTAAGCTGCAGTGTGTAGTGGCCACCACCACCTACTACAGAGCACTGACTGAACTAAGCTCTTGCCATGCATGACCTCAGTGGGTACTTACAGAAACTCCAGGCAATGGGGATTATTACTCCTCTGGTACAATGTAGGGAAACTGAGGCTCGGTGAGGTTAAATAAATCACACAAGCTCGCATGGCTAACAAGTAGGAGAGCAAAGGTGTCCCACCCAGCCCTGCCTAACCCCAAAGCTCTGCTCTGTACATTTTCTTAACAAGAGACCCTTCGGCACAAAAACTGAGGCCCCTTCACAAATGTAGCCTTTGGTTTTCCTGCTGCCCGGGGCACCTACTGTGAAATAGTAGCGGGAGAGTAAGGAGACCTGCTTTTTTGACAAACATACCATTGAAATCAGAGTTTTTCAGCACTGACGTCTGGGGCAGGATAACTGTGTGCTGTGACGGCTGCCCATGCGTTGCAGGATGTTTAGTAGCATCCACCAAGCTGTGACAACCAAAAGGTCACCAGCATTGCCAAATATTCCTGGGGGGCAAAACTGCTGCCCAACTGAAAACCACTGCATTAAAATTGTTAAATATCCTAAGCTCAAGAAAGTTTAAAAGTGGTATAGTACAGAATGTACACATCACAAATAATAAGATCTATATCCTCAAGCCCATATATTTTTTAAAATTTTATTTATTTGTATTTTAGAAAGAGGGAAAGAGAGGGAGAAAAAGAGGAAAAGAAGCATCAATGTGTGAGAGAAGCATTGATTGGTTGCCTCTTGCATGCCCCCAACTGGGGACCTTGCAGTTCACAGGCCAGCGCTCAATCCGCTCAGCCACACCAGCCAGGGCCTCAAGCACATATTTCAAAGAAGCTGATATTGCCCAAAATAGTTTCAGAACTTCCCTTCAGGAAGTGCCTGCAGAGCCTAAGAAAATTCTTATAATAGTCTCCATGGTGGCTAGTCTCAAAGACCTGTTTCAAAACTATTTTGAGAATGGAATCATAAGACCGATGCCTCCAAAAGGAGTGCTCTGGGGTGGGAAATTCTCTTTGCATGTCTAAGCGTTGGCAGGCCTCCTGTGAAGCCAGCCTTATCCCTTCATGGCCAACGTCTTCACACGCCATGCTTCATCCCTGACGTCGCTGTCGGCAGGAACTTCCAGCTAGAACAGGAGCTCCACGGGGGCAGACGCTGTGCCTGCCAGGCGTGTGGCTCTCTCCCCAGCTCCCAGCACAGTGCTCGGGCGAGGCAAGGCCTCTGTGAATGTCAGCTGAGTGAATGACATGGCGATCAGACACTCACTGGTTACCTAACAAAATAACTGGTGCTTTCCAGATAGACACATGTCAGTGACGAGAATCTGGACCATGTAGAAAAAAATCACCTGGCATAGGGGGAAATCCCACAGTCATAATTACACAGCAGAGAATCACTGGACTCTACTCTCCAAAAGATGAAAGGGTGGTCAAAATAGTTTAAATCAAACTCTCTTGTTATTTATAATCTAAGCCTCAACTACTTTATAACCCATAGACGGTATTAACAAAATAGCTGCCCAGTTCTTAAAAGACCTCACTGTATGCAACACGCTGTGTGAAATGCTTCATGCATTGTCTCAGTTATACCTGGTAAGAACCTCTCAGAGACAGACAATAGAATCCTCCACAATGAGAACTCAGTGGGTCAGAGGTTAACATTCCTGCCAAGGTCACACAGCAGTAAGGGCTATAGAACTTTCACTCGGGGTCAGTCTGAAAACAGCCCATGCTCTGTTCACTACTCCATGCTTCCTTCTAAGGACACAAAGTATTTGCAGACTCAAATTGATTCATTGGTACATTTACCACATTTCTTAAGCACCCAAAGGTTGTAATATGCCATAGAGAATACCAAAATTGGTAAGTAAGAATGGTCTCTGCCATAAAGGGACCTGCGATGTTGAATCTTATAAATCTTTTTAGATAGAATTCCTTCTATAGAGACGTGTGTCAGTGGGGTTGGAGGCAGTCTGTTATGAAAATCTAAAGGCGTTTGCTTTAAAATTGGTCCATAACTAATACTGAAATCAGTGACAATTTATAATTTTCTTAAAGGACAGTTAAATGTCATCCTCAGCATGGCTAATAGTCATATGAGTGAAACTTTCATTGTGTTCCAAAGCCAAAAGTTCATATTTCAGAAAAAGTAAATCAATATAGGTAAGATAATCAATCGATGTTCCCCAAAGTCTTTATGAAAAGTGTGACCAAGTCTGTAACCAATCCTTTACTAATTCACTCCAACCCACTACACAGGTCCCCCTTTTGCTTTATGAATCCCCTGCTCCATGCACCACACTGCAAATAGCACCTATTACTAGCCATTCATACTATATTGACTCCCATTTATTTACTGCTTCTTGTCATTCATATACAGTTTGGGGCATGGATTAAAATCATTGCTTCCTCATTTGTGGGCTAAATTGAAAAGGAATACAGGTACGTGATATCTAAAAATAGCTAACAAAATAACAGAAGGAATAATGCTTGAAGGACTTAGTGAAATAAGCCAGTTGGTGAAAGACAAATACCATATGATCTCACTTATAAGTGGAATCTAATGAACGAATTAAACTAATGAGCAAAATAGAACCAGAGACATAGAAACATAAAGCAGACTGACAGCTGCAAGAGGGGAGGAGGAGGAGGGGACTGGTTGAAAGAAGGGGAAGGCACTGACAAAGAACATATATGCAGCACCCAGGGACACGGACACCAGGGTGGGGACTGACTATGGGAGAGGGGGCAGGCTGGGAGGAGGGGGGCAAAGGGGGGAAATTCAGACAACTGTAATAGCATAAATAATAAAATATTTAAATTCCTTTAAAAATCTACCTAAGGGGCTCCCTTTCAAAAAAAATAAAATAAAATAATTTCCCATATCATCGGCACTAACATGTTCTCAACACTCAAGAACAACTCTTTTGCTTCCTTGGTCTTGCCCATCACCTTCAAAAATCTTGCAATAAAGAACATTAATTGGCACTTGTCCATGGTAGTGAACTCCAGAGGCCTGCATCCCAGCACCGGAATGGAAAGAAAAACAAATAATCCTAAATCACGTTCTGAAAAGAACATAGAATCCCCATCACTGAACCTTGATACAGGAGTTAAATATATTATCCATATTTTAGTGTTTCTCTCTCCCAAGGGATCAGCACTTTGCCTTTATTAAGGCTTACATATATTGCCAAGTATTTTAAACAATGACATGAAAAATAACTCTCATGGTTTTAAGTCACCTTGGTATGTAAATTTTAAAAACCTAGAGGGTCAAAGTAGAGTATTTCTATAGCTCACTCTGTAAAGTGTTGTCATCTGTATTGGGGGGTGATTTTCAGGCAAGAAGAAAAGTGTTTCAATTTCTTACACAACTCTGCCCTCTGTTGCAACTATCCTGAATTACTGGCTTTAACAGAAAGAAGAGAATGTTAAAAGAACCAATAAGAAACACTCTGTGTGTGTGGTTATACACAAATGAAAATATATTGAATTTTTGAACTTGAAGACACAATTAAATACATGGTACTTCAAAGTCATCATTTTCAGAATTTATCCTTCCAAATGTTCCAGTAGCTAAACTTCTACATTTGCCCATCTGTTAAGTTCAAATTATTGTACCTAATGTGTCTGATACAAATATGTTCTTTGTTCCTCTGCATATGCTGTAGCGGCCCGAACCGGAGTGCCATCCTGCTTTCTTTCTGCCAACTCTTCTGTGGATCACCATCCATGCGCAGAGTAAATATTTATTGAGCATCTATGTGTGAGACAGCATTCTAGACTCATCAGCATAGCAGATGAGGTTACTGCCCTCAGCCTGCAGGGCGACTGGGAGGCTCTGAACCGCAGCTATGGGGCCTGAAGTTGGAGAGCAAAACAAAATCAGAGACGGGAGAGAGCGCTGAGGGTCCAAGACATTTGTCCACAGTGGCTGTCCGAGCAAAGGGGCCTGAAGTGGCTATGAGAACTTAGGAGTTAAGTCAAGTGACAGGGGACCTAAGAACTATAAGCAACTGCTCAGACCAGGCAGACAAGTATAGCCTAGATATACAACTGAGGAATGGCCTCCTGTCTGAGGCCGGGCTTTTGAACATTCCAGAAGGATTACTGAGTCCAGACTCCTGTCAAGGGCTCAGGTGGGACTGGATAATGTCTTCCACTATGTTTAATACTCAATTCAACAATCCATATGCTCTAAGAACTATTCATTCATTCATGAGTCCTGCCTCTCATTGACCACATTCCACCTCACTCACTTAGCACCGGCATAGAGTTGGAATAGACAAGACAGTAATTTTTCTCATTATAAAACTAACAGGTGTACATTATAGAAAATGAAAAAATATAGGAAAGTACAAAGAAAAATTAAAATCTCTCATAATTACATCATTCAAAGATAATCTCTGCTAACATGCTGCTGTATGGATTTCTGATTTTTGTCTGTGCCCACACTCATTTTTTTAAAATTAAAGTTGGAATGTGGTGATTGTGGTGGGGAGGGGCGTATAAGGGGACTAAAAGGTAATGGAAAATACAATTAAAAATTAATTAATTAAAAAAACATTTCAACTGTCAAAAATTAATTCACTAAAGTTGGGCTCATCCTATACATAATGTATAATGATGCCTTTTTTACTTCTATAATCAACAAACATCGATATGTAAGTACTGTGCTAGATGGTGAATATATATTGAACATAATATTCATGGTTCCTGCCCTCATGTAGCTTATAAACTACTGAAAAACATATTGTAAATACTTTTCCATATCCTTAAAAATTATTTGAGAATACACATGTCTATGACTGGCTTGTATTCCACTTTACAGACTACCATTAGTCAGTTTTTCAGTATTATAAGGTGAGACTTACTAGCAGAAATATTTTTAAACCTCCCCATTTTCTGAGAGCAACTGTTAGAAATTGAATAACCCACAGGATATTAATATTTTTAAGACTTTGAATATATGTTGCCAAATTGCCCCCCAGAATGATTGTGCCAATATAAACTCTTCCTGTAACATGGAAAAGTGCCTGTTTCCTCACACCTTTACCAAAATTATTATTATTTTTAAAATTCATTATACAAAAAAGCATTGTCAGTTTGGTACCTGAAAAATACCATCTTGTTTTAAAATTTGAAACAGAACATTGTCTTCATTAATAATTCATGTTTTTCATCACCTCTAAATGCCATTAAGTGCAAATGAATCCCTATTTCAGAAATGTTAAGTTTTGAGAAAGCCTGCTTCTTAGAAGCAATGAAAGTGGTATTTATTCTTCAGTGAATTCATTCTCCCAACAACCAGTTACTGAGCTCCTTGAGTACCTGCTATGGGCCAGGCACTGTCCCGGGGGCAGCAGATAAAGGATGAGCCCAAACAGAGCTGGGCCCTGCCAGCGGGGTTGTCAGCGGGTGAGGGAGACTGACCATCGCAGAATCGTGCAGATGCTTATGGATACAAACTGTGAAAGAACCATGAAGGAAACGGCGATGTGAACTGGGGAAGGTTTTCCATGTACTGGAAATTCATCTGAGAGTTAAAAAAAGAATAGGAGGTTTTGAGGCACAATGAGGGAGGGAGGCTGTGGGAAATTCTGAACAGAGAAAGGAATATATGCAAAGGCTGAAGGACAGGGAAAAAGCATGGCCCTTAGAGAACTGAAGGATGGAGACTGAAGAGCAGAGAGAGCAAGGCCCTTGGTTCAGGTCAGGATAGAGACACAGGGAGGGGCCATTGGGCAGCCACACCATACCTGGTGATGCTCCAGGCAATGGGGATACAATGATGAACCTGAGAGGCAGAGTCCTACTCTCAAGGAGCTTACATTCCAGTGGCCGGGGGCAGGGGAGAGAGGAGCAGAGATAAAGAAAACGAGACAAAGTCAAGTAGCAGCAAGAGCCATGCAAAGAACTAAAACACACTAATGTGATCTAGATTGACGAGGTATAACACTAGATTGAGAGGCCGCTCTAGAAAGTGCCACATCCGCTGAGATCTAAATACGGAACCAGAAGGAACTGGTACAATAAATGAACAGGAAGAGCCTTTTCTCACCGAGGGAACAGCTGGTGCCAAGGCCTAAAGGGGAAATGTACTTGAAGGACAGAAAGAAGGCCAGGGTAGCTGGTATCTAAAGGGCAGGGCGAAGAACCTGACAAAATGATGTGACCCAGGCATGCAGGAGCCATACAAGGCATTGTAGGCTAAGCTGAGGGATTTAGACTTCAGAGTAAGTGCAACAGCAAGTCATTGGAGTGGTCTTAATCTGGGAGGTGACAAATCTGGTTTACATTCTTAAGAGCTCACCCCGGTTACTTAGCAGACAAGAGACTTTATAGGAACAAAAAATGAAAGTTGCAAGAACAGTTTAGAGACTGTTAAAATGGGCCAGGAGAGAGGAGAGGGTGGCTTGGACTCACTGCTGAGGTCAGGATGTCCCCCTTCATCACTCCTACTCATCACCATACCAGGAGTCCTAACTAGTGCACTAAGACAGGAAAAGGAAATAAAGATACAGTGGGGAAGAAAATATACAATGGTCTTTGTTCACAAATGATACAACTATCTATGTAGAAAATCCAAAAATAAATCAACAAAGCAGTCCCAGAACTAATAAGCAAGCACAGCAAAGTTAAAGGACGCAGGTTAATATACAAAAGTCAACTGCTCTGTGTACCAGCCCTGAACAATTAGAATTATAAATTTAAAACACAACATCATTTATTATAGCACCACAAAAATAACATATTTAGGTATAAATCTAACAAATATGTACATGGTCTATATGCCAAGTCTACAAAACTCTAATGAAAGATATCAAAAAGATTTAAATAAATAGAGAGGTATTCCATGTTGATGGATTGAAAGACTCAACATTGTTAAGATGTTTGACCTATAGATTCAATGCCATCTCAATAAAAACCTCCTGTAGAAGTCCAGCTGATCTTTGACAAAGTAGCAAAGACAATTCAATGGAGATAGGTTAATTAACAAATGGTCCCACAACAATTAGACATTCATGTGCAAAAAGAAAAAATCTAGGTACAGACACACCTTTCACAAAAAACACCTCAGAATAGATCCTAACTCCAAATATAAAATGAAGTACTATAAAACTTTTATAAGAAACACAGAAGAAGAGCTATGTGATCTTGAGAAACTAATGTGTGAATCCCATGCACACAGACAAGTACTGAAATCAAGGACATAGATAATAGGCTTACCATGAAATTAAAGCATAAGAGAAGAGCCTCAAGGAACTCTGACACTCAGAAGCCAGGCAGAAGAGAAGGAACTAACAAAACAAATAGTACAGATATGGAGCAGCCAGAGATGGCAAATGAACCCGGGGAGTGTGTTAGCAAAGCCAAGAGACCAGACTTTGGAAGAGGAGGGCATGGTCAGTAAATATCCAATGATATTGAGGAGTAAAGTCAGACAAGGACTGAAAGCATTCTTTGGATGGCCTGTTCATGATCTTGCCTGTTTTTACTGACAGGTTTGTCATTTTCTTAATGATTTTAAGAGCGTTTTATATATTAGAAATAGTAATCATCTGTCAGTTATGTATATTACAACTATTTCCCCAGTTACTCATTTGCCTTTTATGTTTCTGATTTTCTCATGTTTTATTTCATTTTGTTTTGTTTAACATACAGAAATTTCATGCACTTATTTAGATATTTATCAATTATCTTCTCCTTCATGATTTATTCTTTTACTTTCTTGCTTAGTCTCATCTACATTTTCTTATTGTTTTTTATAGATAAAATTTCATTTTCCTATATTTGACTCAAATCCTTCTGAAACTTATTTTGGCATACTGTTTCAGGTAACTTTTTACCAAATAGTGGGCCATTATCACAGCACCATTTTTTCTATAATCCATCTGATTTGAAATGCTTCTATCATTTACTAACTTCTTATATCTATAGCTGTGCCAGAGCTTTCTATTTGTTCCACAGAACTGTCTACTTTTGTTACCAGTAGTATTTTTTAAATTATTATAGTTTCACAACACGTTTAAATAATTTGATATTCTAATTGCCCTCGTTATATTGTTATTCTCACTTTTTTTTTCTCCAAGAACTTTAGAATCATTTTGAAAATTTAGAAATATTTTAATCCCATTGGGATATCAATTAAAATTGTTTTCTGTCTATAAGTAAATTGGGGAAGAATAGATAGCCTGATGACACTGAATTGCTCCATCCAAGAATGTAGTGTCTCTCTACATACTAAAAGTTTATTTTCTATACTCCTTTTTTTATTATTTTTTAAATGTTTATTGACTTTAGAGAGAGGAAGGGGCGGTGGAGAGAGAGAGAGAGAGAGATGTGAGAGAGAAACATCAGTTGGTTGCCTCCCATACATGCCCTGGCAACCTAGGTATGCGCCCTAGATGGGAATCAAACCCCCAGCCCCTTTTGGTCTACTGGACGATGCTCCAACCAACTGAGCCACACTGGCAAGGGTTATTTTCTGTACTTCTGAAAATTTTATAAAACCACAAGATCCTGTACATTTCTTGTTAAATTTATTCTTAGATATTTCATATTTTCTGTGGCCATTATAGATTGTATCTTTCATTCTTTTTATTTTTCTGTAAAGCTACTTTAAAATTTTTTTAATAAACCATTTTGTTCAATTTGCCCAAAATATGTAGAGGTTTCTGAAGGCACCCAGGGCAAAGTTTCATATATCGGTCCCATTTCCTGCAACCTTCTGACAAGACCCTGTAATGTAATGCATTTTCCCTTCGCCCTAATAAGAAAGTCTATTTCTTAAAGACACGATGATTCTCCCTACCCCACCACATCTGCCACCTGCAGGGAAGCCAGCCATCTGTCAAGATGGAGCCACGCTGGGGACCCATCCTTCTGCCACATCTGCTCTGTCTCTTCTCATGTTCAGCACTGTCCAAAAAATGTGACTGCAGGCAGAAATGGGTTCTCTTCACTTTTATGTGACTCAGGGTTGCAGCCAAAAACAAGAGTACCAGATAATCTATAAAAGCTTATTCAACCATAGAAGTTGTGCTGTAACCAACCTAAGACATCAGGCCGCTTGTTCTCCTGACAGCCAGGAGAGGGAGCCAAACCACACGCTCCGGAGGGAGAAACAGAGACTGGGCTTGCGCTCCATCCAGTACCAAAGGCGTCCTGCAGCTGGAGCTGCATCAGACTCTCCTCCACTCCGCCGTCAAACTCAACAGACCGGGCGCCCTTGGAAACTCTCACCGCCTTCCAGAAGCAGGCAAGAGGACAAAAGCGTAAGTACACTTTTGAACAAAATGGGGAATTCGGACTCATCCCCTGTGTGGGCGGGGAAGCTAGTCGGCACTGAGGTTGGGAGGGTGCTCCCGCTGTCCCCGAGAACCGGGCTCTCTTTCTACTTTGAAGTGTGCTTGCCTGGAAAGCTCTAACCCCAGCAGCGAGACCTGGCCCTCCCCTCCTCAAGCCTCTCCTTCCCGCTGGTGGCTTTGGGAAAGGAATCTGTCCGGTGTGCACTTCCCCGCAGGCCAGTCCTACTTCCAAAGTGATGCCTGGCTCTTAGCTGTGCTGTCTGCCCAGACTCCTGCTCCCGCTGGCGCCCTCCATCTCACCTGGGCCCCTTGTCCCCCATGGGCTTGCGCTTCCGCTCCAGGGGGCGCTGACTTTCTGGGGCTGCTTGCTGTTCACTCTGACCCGCACTGCCTTAAATGTGGAAGGACTGTGGATTCTTCCCCATGCCCCCAAACAATCTGTAACAGACTTTTACTAAAAATGAGGGGTATCAGAGGAGGGTTTTGACCCAGCACAGAGAAGAAAGTCATTACAAATGGATTAGACGTTTAATCGAATGCATATAATTGACATCCATCCTTACTTTTGGAATTTCTGACTCCTTAGTCTCCTGGTTTTCCTCCTACCGGGCCAATCCCTGCTTCTCTTCTCCCTGCTGCATCCTCCTCCTCTGCTCCCGCCTTGGAGCTCTGTCCCGGACCCAGCCCTCCTGCCCCTGGGTGCTCTCAGTCCCTCTCCTGGCCTCAGGCCCCACAGCACGCATGTATCCCTGGCCCACCTTTCTCTGAGCCTGAGAACATCTCCTGCTCACATTCTACTGTCCCTCCATACTCAGTGTGGCTTCTGTCTTCTGCACCTACTTCTGGGGGAGCATCTGCTGTGTCAGTTGACTGCAACATCACCTTGCCAGTCATTCAGGTACCTACCTGATGATCAAAGCAGTGGGCTCGAGGTCCAAACCTTCCTCTGTGTCCCCACTCCCACCTCCTCATCTAAGCCAGTATTGCCTCTCACCTGCTTGTCCATTTCACTCTTCACACCACACCCAGAGTGAACTTTTAAAGCCAAACCTGTCACCATCCCCAATGGCTTCCCACGGCTCTCAGGATCAGGGCTGATTCCGTAGCATGACCCTCCATACTCGGGCTGCGGCAGCCTCTCCTGTACCCCTACTGGGCTTGTTCAGTTCTTCACATTCACCACTCTACCTCTCAACTCTGGATCTTCAGCTCTACTGTTCCCTCTGCCCTTTGTCCAGTGAGTTCTCACTCACCCTCCAAGTGTCAGATGAAATGTCACTTCTTTGGAATAATGTCCACTATCCTAAGACAAGGCCACACCTCCAGGCTCTAGGCTCCGTGCACTGGGTACCACTCCTCTCAGGCTGAATTGCTCTGTGGTATCCACCTCTCACACTCCCCCGTGAGCCCCACTGAGGCAGGAACCACGTCTGTTTCACCCACTGCTGTATCCCTGGCATCCAGCACCATTCTCAGCACAAGGCAGGCACTCAGTAGACTCTGTTGAATTGATTTGGAGGAGTGAGAGCGCCTGCCCAGACCTCTACTAGAAAGGAAGGCAGGGGTGAACTGGCAAGCAATTCCTGAGATCGCGGACTATAAAACAGGATTTCTCGAAAACCTCTTTGAAAGAGTATTCCAGTTGAGGACCTTACCTCTAGCAGCACTCCAGGAGGGCAGATGTGCTCAGGGCTGTGTGTGGCTACATAACCAGAGGAGAAACAAGAAATGTTTGAGGTGGCCCAGAGAGCCAACCACCACGGTCTGATCTGCCTACTAGGGCTATCATACAGGATTCCTGCTATAATTAAACCTCGTTCCGATGAATAGAATATATTTTCTATTGCTTTGGTGACAAGTACTTGGCCTTGTGACTTCTACGTTCAGCAACCCAAAAGGAAGAAAAGTAAGCCAACACAGTCCTGGGGGCACCTTAAGGAGCCCCGCCAACTGGCCATGGGCCGACTTTTCCAGCAGGGAGGAAGGTAAGACTGGAAGGTGGACAGCGATATGCAGTGATATGTTATGAAGGATGACCAGAGAGAAGAAATGAGGACCTGGTACCCACCTGGGGTGTGGTTGAGATGATGAATGTGACAGACTTCATGGAGGTGAAACTACAGGACTCGGTCATGATTGAACATGAGTGGTAAGGTAGAAGGAAAGTGTCAAAGGTGATGAGAGAAGCCAGGACTTCTGCTGAGAAGCCGCTGGGGTCCAGAGTAACACAAAGACTAACCAGCAGCATCTTAGATGATTGTCAGACAGCAGTAGGCAACTAGCTTATGCAGTCACCAGAACAGCCCTATGGACATCTCCTGCCTTAGTCAATGGGGCACATTCTGAACTCATCTGCACCCAAAAAATCCTCGCACACTGAAATACTAAGTGATTTCCTCCTGCTTTCAACCCCCAGCCCTCCCATCACCATAACAACCATGTTATGAGTTGAGGCATTATCAGGAAGGATTTTTACCCCCACCTTGCAGATCTAATCTTCTTCTAGTTAGCTGCCAGCTTCCTCTGCATACAGAACATCCCCACCCCATCTCTCACTGCCCCCTCCTTCCTCTGCCCTCTGTCCCTAAACACTGCCATCCATATAAGCATCACTAGGGTCCTTCCACGTTGAGGACCAGTGGGTCAGACAAATTCCAAAATCACATAAAACATACATGGTAATAAAAATAAAGGTAAAGACTACCTGTTTAAGGATCAAAACAGACAGAGGCATGTTTAGCCCAAATCTGTTCTTAACTATCTGGGAAGACCTTGGGCAACTTACCTCACTTCTTCTCTGAGACTCACTTTCATCAATTACAATCAAGATACAACAGTAATGATATTATACAGGTTTTATGAGAATTAAACAAAACGATACATATAAAATAGTTGACTTAGAGCCTGACACGTGACAAATGCTCAGACTCCATTTTGGTCCCTACGGTAAACCCCATGAGGGCAGGGATTCTGTGTGTTGCATCAACAGTGCCCAGAGGAAGTGCACAGTTATTATTTGTTAGAATGAATGAAGGTTATTACTGTTTAATAAGCTAGGATGAAAAACAGAGAGAGACAGGCAAGGAGAACTACTTATAAAGAACAAAGGGAGGAAATACTAATCAAAGTGCTGTCTAAGCCCAAGTCACTGGGCAGAATATCGAAGAAGAATGGTCCCTGGCTGTCTCACTACTACACTGCACACATGAAACTAATACAAAATAATATTGATGGTAAACTGTAATTGAAAAATTAAAAAATATTTTGAAATTTAAAAAAAGGAAGAGTGTTCCCAATTTGGATTGAGGCCACCTTCCACAGTAATTACATATTTAATTAGTGGCACCGTCAGTAGATTGTGGAAACACACAAGAACCAGTTTTGGGGGGAAACCTGAAATCATTTAGGCTTTGCACCTATTTAATCTGAACTGTGCACTGTCACTCAGGAAAGCTAGTGATGAAGAAATAATACTGTTAGTCACTCTCAGAAGAGAGGTATGTACCCTGATACTCCAAAGAGAGGTTAAGGCTGAAAATACAGCCTTAGGAGTGTGGTTGAAGCCATGAGAAAGTAAAGAGAGGAAAAAATTCTAAGGAAAGACCCTTGGGGAACAGCCACAAGGAGACAATAAAGAAGAGCCATTTCAAAATTAACACTCTTTCTCGATTTCTTAGCTTCAGAAACTGTTGACTTAACTTGTGGGGAGGAATACTGAGAGAGGTATGCTGGGTTGATCAGAATTATGTGAGGAAGCAATAATTCTTGGCCACTCTATATCCCGGCAAAATGGAGTATGGAGACATCACTATCCACTGTACCTGAGAGTGTACATCTCTTCCTCATTTTGTGGCATTTATCTTCTTTCATCTTGGCCACAGAGAGTAGGTAAGCCTTGGCAGGGTCATACCCAGCTTCCGGTTATACTGTCCAGTAATGAAGGAGATGCAGCCTTGTCCAGAAGCTCAGGCTTCGGATCCTTGATATAAAGTCTGTGACACTTGTAACACAATGTATTAGTGTAAGTCATTTTAGTATTTCATGCCTTCAAGGGAGCTAGTCTTCTGTTTACATTCCATAAGCCTATTCATAAACCTCTTAACTAATAGAGTTGGGTAGTTCAACAGATAAATCTGAGCCTGTCACTCTTCAGCAGTCAAAGCCATGCCACCCACCTGTCCAGGAGGCCCCTCCTCTGAGCAGGCTCCCAGGACCTGCCAGGCAAAGCGAGCCCCTCCCTCTTCCAAGCTTGCACAGCTCTGTGTGTTTGCTCTAGTGAGGCTGTGCACACATGTTACCACCGTGCGTAGCAATTCTCTGGCTGCACATCTTCCCTACCACATGGAAGGCACCTAAGGACTTGGGGCTGTATCTCAGTCACTCATGCATCCCCCAGAGGCTATAACAGTGTGGGAGACAGAATGGGTCAATGATAGATGCCTACAGAAGGAACACATAAGAGGACAAGAAGGAAGGGAAAGGGAGGGAGGGAACAGGGGTAAGGGAAGGGGGTGGGGGCGGGAGGGAAGGCAGGAAGAGAGGAGGGTCTAGCCAGAGAACATGGCCAATCCTTTACCCGTGCTCAACCATAAGTCCTCTCTGGAACTGCCTCTTAACTTTGAGAGGGATCCATGGGGAGTCGGGAAGTGAAGAGAACACTCTCCAGAGCCAGAAGATCAAATGGAGCAACGCTGGGATCCATTGGCCACACAAGTTGATGCCAAATGATGGTGCTTCCAAAGGAATAAATGAATGTGTCTTGCTCAAGGGAAACATGGCTCACTGCACGCAGAGCTAACAAAAGAAAAAGCTAACGCTGACAAACACAATATGAAAATGAGGCAACTTACCTAAGACTTAAAAGAAAGCCGCTCAGATCCCCCCAGGAGCCACTCATTTTCATATGCCATGGCAGCTCTTGGTACACTCTCCAGAAAGCGGTCTGCCGTTGGAAGTATCTGACCAAACTTTGGTGAAAATGTGTTTTCTTGTGATTCGCTGGGTTCTGAAAGGCATGTGGGCTGCTTTCTCGAATGGGAGTGATTACACCTATTTAAAAAATCAATTAGAGTTGAAGGCCTCTGACTTTTTAATATATGAAAACACAAGAGTGAATAGATTAATAGCTCTGTGGCCATCATTAGACACAATAAGATATCTTGAAAAAACACTGAAGTATTAAAATGTATCTCCTTGTAAATCAGTCTAAATTTACCAAAGAATTATTTACAGTTATGACCCCTGACCTAAATTTCAAGAAGCTGGTGAGCACGTTGATTTTTCATATTTGAGCTTTCCACCTCCCCTGAGGAAGTACTTGTGAACTCCTTTTCTGTTTTAACTATACACCATGGTTACTGCTTAAATAAGCACTTTCACATATTTGAGGGCATGCATTTTGGAGAAGTTAATCCACTGCCTGGATCTCATATAGGCCAAGGGGTAGCTGGGCAAACTAACGGCAAATTGGATGTTGGAGTCAAGATTACTGTGTCTTCATTTCCAAAGAGAAATGGTTCTAACAGATCATGCAACCGATAAGCAAGCTTCTCAAAAAACAAAAGGGTTTTATTTTATTAAATCTCAGAGATATCTCTTTCTTAAAAACTGAAACAAGGATTTTTAATTTTCTGTTGGACACTTTTTCTTGTAAGATGAATGGGTCGCACTGCTGAATGGCAGTCTTTCTTAAGATTTCCAAACGTGAGGTGTTGCCTTTAGGGGTCAGTGCTTTCCGGTGTGATGGCTGTCCTGTCGCACACCCACAGGCGCCACATGAGCCAGCTAGTCCTTACTCACCTGACCCTCAGATTTTCCCAAGACAGCTGGGTTCCCCATTGGCTTTGTGATCAACAAACTCTAAAGAGACTCCTAGACCATTGAGAGTAATGACAACAAAACCCCCATCCTAAATGGACTTCCTATGCTAGGATTGGGGAATGAGCCCCAAATACCTGCAATCTTCCAGCAGAAACAGCCATTCAGCCCCAGCTGTATACGTTTCCCCTGAGGTTTACCCAGTTCACCAAGCTCTTCCTGTACTGGTGGCTGAGCTCCCTGGGCCTGAGTGGGGCCAGGAGACAGTGCTGGGAGGAAGAAAGTCACCTGGGAAAGGCTAGTCGTGGGGGGAGAGGAAAAGCTGGACTTCCTGCACACCCCTGAAGTTGTAGGGACAGCCATAGGCACAGCCATGGACCACTTGGCTTGAGTGAATCTTCTAGAGATCTTGTTTTCACCTCCTTGAAGGTCGGGGAAGGCGTGCTAAATCGGAAGTCAATTTTCGTTGCAGAGGTGCAAACTCCAGAGCAAAACCTGGGGGAGGACGACATGCTGCAGTCCCAAGCAACGTCTGCCACGCCGAGTATTTCCGCTTCTCTCTCCCTGCCCCCTGTTCCCATCCCGGCTGCACTGTAACGTCGCTGCCCTGACAAGAGCGTCATTACAGTAGAAATGAAAGAGAAAAACTCGAGTTCCAAAAGAAGCATTTGAAGCTCCTAGCGCAGACAATGATTTGTGGGAACAAACTTTTGACTCTTAAAAGCCTGATTGTTGAATATTAAAAAGACAAATTTCTGGCCAACCTGAGGAATATTTTCTTCTAAACAAACAACACATTCAGACAATTACAAGGGGATCTAAAGAAAACTTTTTCCCACCCAGGAAGAAAAGAGAGCAATGGAGCTGCTCAAGAGGGTTCCTGAGCAGGGGCCACACCCTCCCCTGAACCCAAGCTGCCTCTGAGCAGGGGGAGAGCAGCGACCCTCAGGATGCACGTGGGAACCCAACAGTAGGGAGAGCCTGAGTTCCACTTCTGGTCAGGAGCCTAGGAAGAACCAGACTGGAGAAATAGCCACAGGGGTTGTGGGGGAGATCCTAGGGGGTCTGGACCTCTAAGTGGTGCAATGAGCAGACATTCTCTGTCAGGAATGTTGAGTGTCTACAAGACTGTAAGCTCAGGAAGCATGCAGAAGTTAGCTGGGGAGAGAGGCCTCCTTACATGAGGATGAGGGAATGTGGCAGCAGATGGAAGCATAGATGGAACAACCTAAGAACAGATGGGGAAACAGGCCTCTTAAAGGACGCCAGAAATGGAGAGACGTCAATACCATTGGACCATCTGGTTCTACAACCACCTCAGTGGAAGACAGAAGGGACAGATAACAATCAAGGACACCCAGCACCAAGGCCCTGGGATCTAAGCTTAACCCAACAGGGACACAGGAAGGACATGAATCCTCACCTGACTGAAACAAAAAACAAAAAACTTGAATTGACTGAAAACAAACTAAATTGATGGACTTAACCTGAATTAACTGAATTTTCTGCCATCAGTTGGACTGTAGGCTCAAAAGATTAAATTGAGTTATAGAAGTAAATAAAGGTCCATTATTTAGATCCCTGAAAAATGTGACTGAACTTTGTTTTTAATACACAGGATTTGGGATGACCCCACAGTCCAGTGGGTCTCTTGAATCAATCTTGAACATCACCCACTAATCTCAGGTATCTCCAAGGACCTCAGAACTGCTTCTAAGGGTCAAGAATGTGAACTGATAGCTCTGCATTGCTTTACAGTAACTACCAGCTGTCCAAATGGACTATTGCTACCCAAGCTGTGAGATTCTGGAATGAGCTGGATAGTTAAAGGGTATTGAATATCCAAAAAGAAATAGTAATAATAATAACTTAGGACTTCTTTCTAATGCCTTCTTCATAATCCTTCTGTACCTTCTAATTCAGACATTTAGCCCACATATTGTGCATTCAAAAATAAAGTTTAAAACAAGCTAATCTTTCAATAATAACCAAAATCAAAGACTATGGAAAATACTATGAAGAAATTATCTGTCCCTAACCCAAATACTCAGAAAAGCTTGATTCTTGAACATATTACTAAATATTAATCAATGGATGCAGTTCAGATTGAGATTAATCAAAGAATATAACAATTAAATACATTTCAGGTGTTAACCAAATGTATATATTATTCCAGGACTCATTTGTTATTATTTATTCTCATTAGTTATTTACTCTGTGACTTATCTGTTTCATACACTGTTCTTAGGTACTTTACACATATGATTTATAGGAAACCAGGGTGCTTGGTCGTGGCAAATGTAGCTCAGCCCCAGAGTGGAAAACCACTGGGAGTGTGGTGGCACGCAGGACCCACTCCACACACCAATTTTCCCGTGGGGAACCAGGCCTGCATTTCTATAATAGTTAAAAGCTTGCTTTTTGCTACAAGACTCCCTCATCCTGGGCTGAGAACAACAGATGTTCAGCGTGTAACCTTGAACCAGTCTCTTAGAGCCTATTCTGGGCCAATTTCTAACAACAGGATGTGGCTAGACGAGTTATCCTTATCATCCATGCATGTGTAACATTCTTTTCTCTAACATGTAAAAGTAATAATCATATAAGGCAATGATTGGCACTATGATTCACAATTTTCTTGGATGTAATCCACCTAAGAAATCAATAAAAGCCTGTTAAGGCAGGGGCAAATGGCGCTTTCTCCTCTAGAGAGTGGCCAGTTCTGTCCCCTCTTCTCCACAGGATTCTTGCAGCTGCTGTGCATTATTCCCTCATCCACAACGCTGTGGACTCTGCTGGTCAGAGGTCCGTGACAATGATTACTCTCAAGGTGGTTAATGTTAACATATTACATAGAAGAAACTAAGGCTTACCAATATTAAGTCATTTGCTCAAGGTCATATGATAGGAACTGAAAAATCTGGGATCTGAGAGCATTCTAAAACTCCAAACCTGTAGTAAATACTCACAATATTTTTTTTGGCTTCCCAACATCCATTCACCTCACCCTAGTTTCAGTAACATCCCCAGATTATCATTTGAGATCCCATCCTGTCCCAATTCTCAGTTCATGTTATTCCAGTGAGTCTGACTCCACCTCCAGCTCCAAAGGTGGCGCATGACCCAGCGTTAGCCCATCAGAGCATCACATTCTCTTGGTACCAGCAATTGCGACAGATACAACAATGTGGTCCCGCTCAGACTAGCCAGAGACAGAGTGCCTCCATATTAGGATGTTGAACCATTTCTGCCGGACTTGAACCTGGAGCTGCTACAGCCATCTTCCTTCCATGACAGAGGAGCCATGGAGTTGTGGCAACAACAGAACAGCAGAGACATGTGGACGAAAAGTGAGAACCAGGGCCTGGGTGAAGCCTGAGCTGAACCAGACCTAATCCTGGACTTTAAAGTTTTATAAATGAATAAATTTCCTTTTTGTGGAAGCCAGTTTGGGTCACTTAAAACCAAAAGAATTATGACTATACAGTGTTCTTTTCCAGGGCTCCAAAATGATTTGGTTTGTTGACAGAATCTTGTTTGACCAGCACGGGTGGGATTTCACGTGCCCCACCCCCAAGAACACTGCACTTGAATGACTTTAAGTGGGTCAGCTCTCTCCCTTCACCACAGATTCTTCTGCTCTCTACCATATTACAAGGACTATGTCACCAGCATGGTCCCTGAAAGCATTTGAATGCACCACCTGCCTTTCATTTTGCATTCCCACAGTAACTGGGCCCTTACAATAGTAATTCATAACCTTTGGGGGGGGGGGGGTCACAGAACTTTTTGAGAATCTAATCAAAGACAAAGGCCTTCTTCCTATCCCCCCTCAAAATACACATTGCATATAAACACTCTATTCTTCATATAATTTTAAGAACATCACAGATCCCTCCTGAAGTCTGTCTAGGTGAAGAAGTGCTATGAGACTTTGATATTGCCCTTCCCTTTTTAATTTGGTGCACATCCACATGATACTGTTCTCAAAAATAAAGGTAATCATTTCATTCAGAGGCAATATAATGTCAGGCAATGCTTCTCAAACTCGAATGTGCAAATTATAATTCAGTAGACCTGGACTGGGGACCAAGCTCCTGCATTGCTAATAAGCTCCCAGGCGATGCTGAGGATACTGGTCCATGGATGATTACCCTCTGAGTAATATGGATGAAAGAGAACAAGAAGGGATTTTGGAGTCCTAAAGACCTGGGTTCAAGTCCTCAACTGGCCTCTCACTAATTATGTGACATTAGGTAAGTCACTTAACTGTTACAAAGCAGCTTTCATTTACACATCAGTGAAACAGCAACCATAGTACCTACCTTGTAAGGCTAAACCTTGAAGATTAAATGTGATAACATAAGCACCAGGGGATTAATAAATAAAAGTTAGTTCTCATCCATTGAGGTCAGGGTTTCTCACCGCTGACACTGACTTTGGGGGTCGGACAATTCTTTATTATGCGGGACTTTCCAGGGCACTGTAGGATGCTGGGCAGCATCCCTGACCTCCACCTGCTAGGTGCCACCAGGACACCACACATGTCTCCAGACATGGACAAATGTCCCTTTGGGGACAAAATTGGCTCTAGTTGAAAACCTCTGCTGTAGATATACAAAAAAATCTACAGCTGCCAGATATTTTAGATCTTCTGTGAGTTCCTTAACCTCCTAAGTAATCTTTCATGATCCATTATTTGCCCTTTGTTTCAGTCTCAAAAATCTTCAAATGGAGAAATACATGTCACAGGAATGTGATACAATTTTAAATGCTTAAGGAATATATTCAGTCATTTTAAACTCCTTCACAAGGATGACGTACAAAATACATTAACCTTATGTTGAAAATAGACTTAGCAATCTCCATGTCTACTAACCTATATTTTCAGTCATGAGGGAGGCTGGGTAAAGTTTTTCTATCACAACCGACCAGTCCTTGAAAACCAGCTCACCCAAGTCCTGGAGATCCCTATAAAATCTGACAGGGAGCCCTTTGCTAATAATCTTGGCCTTCAGCTTTCCAATCCTTAGTTTTCCCTTATTGTTCATTGGAGAACCTGAAAACAGCTTTCCCTCCTTTTCTGCATCTAAAGCCTTCAGCAGTGAGGTTCCAGTCCTAAAGTAAAAATACTGAAATTAAGTATCATTCAAGAATGCTGCTTGGATGATCTCAAATTCCATCAGACTACAGCTGGGAGTCTCCAGGACCCAAGGATGGCCGTTTTTTGTTTTTTGTTTTTGTTTTTTTCCCCAGCAACATAGAGAATCTGTTCCACTCTGGACAAGCTTGACATGTCAGTGGCTCTGGTGAACGTGAAAGATGAGGCGTCAGGGAGAAGGTCCCCATATGTCTCACCCAGCATGCAGATAAAAAGGAAAAACAGCTGTTTGCATAGTCAAGACAGAGCTTCAGATGTTGGGGGCAGAGGCGAGCATGCTGTCTGCACAACTTGAAGAGTAAGGGTGCCTGGACCGTCAACGCTGACCACCTCAGGTCCACAGCTTCGAAATATGTGCCCCGCGAACTGCAGGGTTCGCTGAGCTGAGGGAAGATGCAGTTTGCCAAAAAGTCTCTCTCTTCTTTGAAATCTCTCAGCAGGTGTAAGGCTGAACGGGTTTCCGGGGCTTTGCAATGAACTGGGCATCTCACCTCATTTCACTTTGCTCAGGGATGACATCACACTTAAAACGTAACAGTTTTCACCCTGGCTGCAGCCATTGACCTCCAGTGCCTCTAAGACTTTCCCCTAACTTTGTTTGCTACAAACAGATTGAAATCTTTCCTCGGAATTGTTTCTTTCTTACGGACTTGAAGGTTAAGATGCCAGCCAAGGAATGGAGAGATCTAGTTTAAGTTAGGACTGAAAAAGAAAAAACACATTCACTGTAGGATGACAGGAAGCTCTCGTATCTGCTGTTCTCCCCAAAGCTTTTGCTGAAGAGCTGGGAACCAGGAGGCAAGTGGGCACTGGACACAAAGCCCTCCCTCTTTTCCTCAGCCTCCCATCCACTTTCCCAGTGTTCCTTCTGCTAGTTGCTACTTCTGTCCTCTATGAATTTGAAAATTGCAGAAGGGGTCTTTGCTGAGTGTATGAAAGGAAAATAAATCCAGAAAAGGTGCCTAATGTATTTAGAAGCAGAACAAGCCAAGACCCGTGACTGAGACCAGAGTAAGAATGAAAATGGGTATGAAATTGACATCAGGACAAAAGAAACAAATCTAAGTATGATAAGCCCAAGACCTCCTGGCACCTGAGAGGCAAAGAAGTCTGGATCTAAGAACCCGATGGAATTCCTTGCTTTTTTTGAAACCTTAAGTCATGCAGGTTCATGCAACATTCCAGTCACCTACATGCACTGGGAATTCAATGCCAATGAGCTACTGGAAAAGTATATGCCCTCCAACAAGGAAGGGGTCTTGCTGAGAGGGTGAAAAGAAAGATGCTTGCATCTAACTTAGGAACAAAAAAATTAAATAAAAACTGCCTAGTGGAATGAGCTTTTTCTTGATGTAACTCATTTCCATACCAAATGTTGTTTTGGTTTATGTTTATTGCTTTCACCTATAGAGAAACATATCATGTTATAATGTACAGAGCAATTGTTCATCAAAGATCCCCTAACAATTATATAATAATGCAATACCTTTTTAAAAAGTGTTAACCTTTTTGCATTTAATTGTCATGATAATCCTATGATGGATAATATTACCACCCTACTTCACAGATGAAGAAACAAAAACTCAGACAGGATAAGCAACATGTCAGAAGTGAGTTGGCTAGTAAGTGGAGAGCCAGGATCTAAACACTGGTTGGCCTGACTCCTATTATACTGGCTCCATATTATAGATTATAGGTCATGAAGATGACATAAATCAGTGGATGGGAAATCCCTATCCAATTAATAGGTGGCAATTTGAAAAAAACTAATTTAAATAATAATCTCACACTATTGTACCAAAAAAAATTCTAAAAGATAGAACAGACATAATGGGGGCTTAATTAATAGCTTTCTCACCTGTCACATAGGAAGCTAGAATTAGATTAACAGCCCTCACAAATACCCACCTTCTCCTATTCCCCTATGATCAGAGGTCATTTCTATTTTGGTCACTATCATGTCCCCAACAACTAATATAATGACTGGCTCAGAGTAGGTATTAAGTAAAGTTTTAATTTGTTGAATGAAAATTTTTAATATAATTTTTAATGAAAAAACATAATTACCAGTAAATATTTATCAAATCTGAAGAGGACTTCCAAAACTTATAAGCTATAGGAGAAATCACAAAAGAAAAGATGCACAAATATAATTACATTTTTTATAAACTCAAAAATGCAGACTATAAAAAATGTTATTGTCACAAATAAATTTATCTTTATTCCAAGAAAAATACTGACACCCTAGTAACTAATAAACAAAATATACAAGTAGAGAAAAAAGAACAATACAAGAATATACATAAAAGCATATTCAACATTTCTAGAATTCAAAGAAATTTAAAAATAAGCAATGTTATAGATTTTTTTCAAGTATAGCTATCTAAATATTGGTGAAACATATCTCAGATAATTTTTGAAAGTTATTAGAAGGTATGTTTGGAAACTAAATGGCAATATACTTCAAAATATATTAGTGTTTATAATTTTTCACTCAAAGATCTTACTTTCTGGGAATGATTCCAAGGAACTAATCAAAATAGTGAAAAACTACAGCAAAGATATTCATTGTATTGTTTATAATAGAAAAAATAGTAGAAGAACGCAAACTAGTCTTCACTAAGGAAATAACTAAGAGGATAAAAATATAACCACTGACAGCAGGTTGTGCATCATTAGTAAGACATTTATGGACTTCTCCTTTCATCCATGATAGAATAACAGAAACTAGACTTGCCTACCCTCTTCAAAAAATTAGAACACTGGACAAAATATATGAAATACCTATTTTCAGACATTAGACAATATAGGAGTGATCCCTGAGAGAAGTAAACTAGAGGAGCTATATTATTATCAGAAAAAGTAGACTTCAGAATAAGAGCATTACTCAGACTAGAGAGTGACATTGCATAATGATAAAGTAGTCCACCAAGAAGATATAACAATCTTAAGAGTGTATGCACTTAACAACAGAGCTTCAAAATACACAAAGTAAAAACTGGTAGGAATGAAAGGTGAAATAGACAAACCCATTACATAGAGATTTCAACATTCCTCTCCCAGTAATGAATAGTAGACAGATAATGATCAAGGATATATAAGACCTGAGAAACACTATCAAAATAACTTACTGATATTTTTGGAACATTCCACCCAACCACAACAGAATATGGATTCTTTTCAAGTGTCCACTGAACAATGTCCATATACTAGCCCAGAGAGTAAGCAAACTACAGCCTCAGGCCAAAGCCCGCCTGTTGGCTATTTTTAGAAAGAATATTTTATTGGAACACAGCCAGTTCCATTCATATTATGAATTTCACACTGGAACAGCAAAGTTGACAGTGATCATACAGCCCACAAAGTCTTAAATAGCTTCCATCTGGCCCTTTAAACAATGAATTTGCCAACTGCCATTCTAGGCCATAAACCAAAAACTTAACAAATCTGAAAGAATAGAAATCATATAAGTTATGTTATCTAATCACAATGTAATTAAACTAGAAACTGGTAACAAAAAGATAACTGAAAAATTCACATATTTTGGAAATCAAACATTACATTTCTAAATAACTCATAGATTGAAAAGGAAGTCAAAAGAAACCCTAGAACAGTGACAGAAGACAGGAGAAGACATTACGGGGAACTCTTTAGGGAGATGGGAATGTTCTATCTTAATTATGGTGGTGGTTAGGTGTAGGGATTCACCAAAACTTATCAACTGAACACAAAATGCGTGCATTTTATCTTACGTAAATTATACCAAAATAAAGTTAATTTTTTAAAAAATGTTGAGAACTACACAGCAAGCTGAAAATGTTTATAATTAAGGGTTAAGTGAAAAGGGAAAAAATAAGTACAGACCATAATAACAATAGCGTTAACAAAGCACAGCTAAATATAGCAAACGGCAGTACAGAGGTGAAAGCACACACTCAGACTAATTCTCTGGATTCAAGTTCTCTCAGTAAGCTTCTTAAATTCTTTGTGCTTCAGTTTCCTCCTCTGAAAAGCAGGGATAACAGTATCTATACCATAAAATGATTGAGAAGATTAAACAAGTTATTAGATGCAAAATGCTAAGAAACAGTGCCTATGAACAAATATTCAATGAATGTTATAATTAGAACTAATGCACAGGAGGAGAAAACAGGATAGGAAAATGATATAGCAGCTGTGTTAGAATGGTGAGATTATGGCACATCTGTTTTCCTAATCAAAATGACAGTATATTATAACTATGTTATTTTATAATTAAAATTTTAAATTAAAAAATAATAATTGCCATACCTCACTCCACAACTGCTAACAAAGAATTTTCCCAGTTTTTGAAAAAAGGAAGGATTAACTGAGAAAAAAAGAGAAAATAAATGTAGACTGAAGTGGAAGAAGGAGTTACTTTTGAGTGGGAAGAAGGTACAGAAAAGGAGGACATGCTTTTCTATTTTTTTTTTAAACAAGTAAAAAAAATTAACTAGAAACTTTTCATTATTACCATAAGTGGAAAACCCTTATTATATGTCAAAAATAGTCATAAAAATAAATCCATTAAAAAGCAATCAGTGTGTATAAATTCTAGTTAGATACAGTTGTCTTACTAAAAACATGGATTAACATGTACTTATTAGAAAGACATTTAAGACGAATGATCCCAAACTGACTTTCTCTTGGAATAATCAGAAAGACTGACACAGTATTGAAAGGCTCCAGCCTCTGCACCAGGGAATTAAAGTTATTAAGGCCTAGCCCTGGTCTAATCAAAGTTGTTAAGGTCTGTCCCTGGTCTACCTGATTGCTGCAAGTGGCATCACAGTGGCACCTCCCACCTTGTCGGGGAAACTCACTGACTTTGAGTGTGGTCTTTGGAGTCATAAACCCTGCCTCATGGTCTGTCTCTGACACTACTTCCTGCAGCTGGAAATCTGGAAATAATGACCACACCCATGTGGCAGGATTTAATGAGACTTTTCATAATAGGCAACTAATAAACTCATTAAATAAAAATTGTTTTCTTTTAACACTGCTAGGGTAGACTTCTCATTAAGAAATATCTTTCCACAGTCAATCCCCACCCCATTGTCTGTGGGAGAAGGAGTGGGCAGGGGTGGGGAGCATTGGGGAAAAAAAGTGGGACATCCGTAATAGAAAAGCAAACAAATTTTATTGGGGGGGGGGAGCAAAATAAATAAATAAATGAGTCAGCAACCCCCCACCACCACCACCAAAAACAAACAAAAAAACTTCACATGCAGGAAAATGAACAGAATAAAAAATTTTTTAAATAAAATAAAATAAAAATCTTTCCCAACAGATTTCTTAAGCGAGTTATCCCTGTTTAATTTATATTGTATAACCTGCAAGTACATGCTAAGCCCTCAATAAATGTTTGCTATTCCTATTGTTATCAATGTTAACATTACCGCTACCGCAAATGTTTGACTTCACATTTTGCAATAAGGCAGTCTCAATGATATCATTATATTTATCACTGCACTTTAAAACTAAAAGTTATTAGAGTATCTATTAACTGGTCAAACATTCCTCTGACCTTTTTCAGAAGTTTCTATATTCAAATGCCATACCTCCCACCCTCCTTCCCTAGTGAACAGAGAGTCTAACTTGAGTGATTTTTTACTGAGAGCCCAAAGCTGTACTTTTTCTTTTCTTTCCTTTTAAGCTTTTTATACTGAAAATGTAAGTCAGTGAGAATGTAAATTGGTACAGCTTTCTTTGAGGACAATGTGTCAGTGTCTAACAAAAGCCTTCTAAAACAAGTCATATTTTTCAGCAAGCACTCCAATTTTAAGAATTTATTCTATTTGTCTATAAGGATTTACCTCTGAGGATTTTCATTGCAGGAATATTTATAATAGTCTAAAAATTGGTAACAAACTAAATTCTAACAATTACAAATTAGATAATTATGACGTAGTCATGACATTAAATAGTTCATGCCCCTTCAAATATACCTTGTAAAAAATTTTATTTCTAATAATGTTTAGCATATATTGGCAAGTGAAAAAGACAGCTATAAAAAGTTATAAAATAATGTTAGTGTGTGATCCTAATTTAATTTTAAAAATATATATGTTAAATATTAATAAAGATACTAAGATGCTAATAGTGATATATCTAATGAAGAAATGTGGGTTATTTTAATTTCTTCCTTGACCTTTTATAATTTCCAAATTTTTATAATACATATTTGTGTCTTTTGAAATCATAAAAGATTTTTTTTTTTAATTTAAGCCTTTAAAACTCAAGTTGTCAAGAGGTATGTGGTGGCTAGAACAATGTAAGAAATTTCTAAAATATGAGTTCCACTTCATTCTGCCATTACCTAACTCTGGGACCTCATTTAATTTCTCTTGACCTCAAATTTCTTAAGCTTTCTATTTTTCTTTATAAAGGGAAGCTGGGGAGGCTTGAGATGGGAGTATAAGTTTGTAAGCCTTTCTTGCTAAATATCCATGGCATTTTGGATGCACATACTCTTTGACCTAACTATTCCAAAACTGAAAATTTATCCTCCAGATAAATTTGCACAAGTCCGAAAGTTTGTGCGTATTCAAACATTCCCTGAAGCACTGACTGTAATAACAACAAACTGGAAACAAGACACATGCCTGTCAATAAGAAGAGTAGATAAGAAGGAATGAGACATCCAGGATACATTAAATGGAATAAGCTAATATGTAGAGTGTTGTTCTACTTATCCTTTAAAAGTTTAACATGTTACTTTTAATTTTATTGCACACACACATCTCTAGAAGGAAGCAGTGGGGTGGGGAGAACCTGGAACTCCTACCTTTGATCGTATAGTTTTCTATACCAACTGCGTTTTTCAACCATGAAAATACATGTTTTATAATTTAAAATGAAGGGAATTGTGGAAGTACATGATTTCTAAGATTCCTCCCAGCTCTAAAACTCTGTGAAATCCCTACTGTAAATTATCATGAACATGGCTGATTTTTTAAAGTATATATTATTGATTATGCTATTACAGTTGTGCCAATTTTTTCCCCTTTACCCCCCCTCTCAACATGGCTGATTTGATCATGCAAAATATCAAATTTATCTCCACAATTTAAAATGTAACAAATCTCTTATTTGAAATTCAATTAAGTCAGACTCAAGGAAGATGTTTGTTTTTAATCAATAGAAAATAAAATGTAAACTACAAGACTGGGGGTGAATTTAACTTATAACAGGTTTAAACTTTCTGATTACATGTAAGAGAGTCACAGCACCCAGAGATTTTATTAGCAAACACAAGTGAGCGTTTTATAAATTCAAAGGCAATTCTCAAGCCGGGCAATGTGGTATGAGAGTTGGGGTAAGGGATAAGAAAAAGAGCACAAATAACCTGAATTGCAAATAAAACTAGTCAAGAAGAAGACATAGCATAAACGGGAGTTACATTAAATATCTAGAAATACATTTATTCTATAGCCAAAAATAATGCGAGTTCCATAATGTGGCAACATTAAACATCATATAAATTGCTTGATGAAAAGCCACCAAAAGGTTAAAATGAGAAAATAACTATGGTTGCTTAATGTCTTAGCTGAAATCTTCGTATTTTTGAAACATTAAAATAGGACCAAGGACTTCTTACTATGGAGATCTACAACTACTTCTACATTCTACAGCTGACCCTTGAAGAACACAGGTTTGAACTACGTGGGTCCTCTTAGATGCACATTTTTTTCAATAAATATGTACAATACCGTCAATGTATTTTTTTCTTCCTTTGATTTTCTTCATAACATATTATTTTCTCTAGCTTACTTTATTGTAATAATACAGTATATAATACAGGTAACATATGAAACGAGTTAGTCAACTGTTTATGTGCGGTCAATGGTAGTCTATTTACTAGTGAAGTTTTGGGGGAGTCAAAAGGTATGGGCAGATTTTTGACTGGACAGGGGATCAGTACCCCAACCCCCATGTTGTTCAACAGTCAACTATACTGTGACGGTCAGTTTGCAGCAGACTCACCCTCCTGCCAAAATAACTAGAGAAGCTAGGTACGATACTTGAGAATTTATTTAAAGGCATCAGACTCAGGCAACCAGGATCTGAGGAGATGTGGGCAACACGGAGTGGAGGAGACAAGATTCCAGAGAAAAGAGAAAATTAAAGAAATGAGCTCTACATTCTCCATTGCTTTTCCCCTCCCAGAACGTGCTGATTCTTATACCACACAGAACCAATATTCTTAGGAGAGGGTGCAGGGCTGATGAGCTAAGCAAAGCTCAACAACCTCATAATGCTAGTGCCAGAAAGACAGAATTGGAGTTCAAGGCCCACCAAGAAGGAGGCCTAGTAAACCTAGGCTTTCCCTTGTATTTTCCGGATGCACAGTGTTGTACCCCTAAGCAGGTACTCGCAGGTACTCACAGGTTCTCTTATTTTCGTCTACACTGGACTTATGTTCTACACGGGGTAAGACAGGAGTCAACTTTATTTTCCTAGAGATGGATAACCTGTCAAGGCCAGAATCATTTATGAAACAAACTATCCTTTCCCTTCTAAATTGAAACAGTTACTTTTCTGTTACTTTTCTGACGTATTCAATTGAAAGTCTTCCTGGATTCTCTTTTGTTGCGCTGATCTGTTTGTATGTTCAAACACAGAGTGGACATTTATTACTGTTTTTGATTTTGCAGCATCTGAATCCTCTTCCTGTATTTGGGGGAATCCTCACCTTATGATTCTTATCTGCAGCTTAGGAGCCCTCCCTTACAAAAGAAGCTGAAAATGTCAGAGCTTTTCTCAGCTTCCCTTAAAGCAACGGTAAGGCAGCAGTCAGCTTCTAAAATGGCCTCAGTGATCTCTGCCTCCTGGTATTCACATCCTTGCGTAATCCCTTCTCTCACCACGTAAGGTTATTGCAGAAAGGACGGTGTGTGATTTCCGAGGTTGCTCATGAGTTATTATAGCTCCCGCCTTGTTTTCTGACTTGGCTCAGCATTCATTCCGGCGAAAACCAGCTGCCATACCATGAGACGCTCAAGGTCCATGTGATAAGGAACTGAGTGAGACCTCCTGCCAATAACTATCTGAGTGAAATATGCGGGAAACATGTTCTCCATCCCAGTCAGGCCTTGGATGGCTGTGGTTTCTTGAGAGATCCTGAGCCAGAGCCATTCAGCTAAGTGCTCCTGGATTCCTGACTTACACATACTGTGTGACGTAATAAAAGTTTGTTGTTTAACCTGCATAGTGTGGGGGTAAATTATACAGCAATAGATAATACGTAGCATATATCACCGGACCCAAGTTCTCCACTTGTTTTACATTCTTCAGTAAAATTTTATGGTTTTCTTCATATTGCAGCTGTCTTTCCTGACAAGTTTATTTCTAACTATTTTATGGGTTTTGTCTCTAATATGAATGAAACTTATTAAAAATTTCTATGTATGTGTTTTTGCAAGATTAGAACAAGTCTATTAATGTTTATATATTTACCTTACAGTCAATAATTCATCGGGTCCTCATATTTATTCTGTGTGTATGTGTGTTTCTGGGATATATAATCATTTCATCAGTAAGAATGAATTTCAAAATAAAAGACTTCAACTTTTCTAAAATTACTTCATTTTCCTGTCGTATATTAAGACACTCTTAAGCAGTATTGGACAATACTGACAACAGCAGGCATGTCTGGTTCCTGATTCCTACTAAAATGGATTTTAGTGTTTTGCTGTTTAGAATGATAGTTGGTTTTAGTTTGGGTCTCTTTTTTGTTTGTTTGTGGTATAATTTACACATCATAAAATTCACTTTTTTAATTGGACATTTCGATAAGTTTTAATCTACCAAAATCAAGATCAAGAACACTTCTATCACCCCAGAAAGTTCCCTCATACTCTTCTGCAGTCATTCTTTTATATTTTTTATATGGTCTCTATTCATAGAGACCATATCCACATTGCTTACCCCTACACTGCCAGCACCTTGCATAATATCTGGCATAGACCAGTCTTTAACACTTTCCAAGTTAATAAATGAATGAATGAGTGAACTGATCAGCCAACCAACAAACTCACCCTGGTGCTCAGCCCCATTCCTTCATGCCCCCTGATACCAGCTGCTTTCCTGCCATGATCTCCTGCATTCTGCCTGACCCCTCACTGCCAGACTACATCTGTCTCTACCAGGTAAGCGATCCACTGTCCCTAATGGCACCCCTTTGCCTATCTGGTTTTTTCTTCCAAGAGAAGCTTAACAACAATAACAAACCAACAAAGGCACCTATTCCCAGTAGTGTCCACGGACATATAACGTCAAAGGGGACCAATTAAAATTAGGAAGCAAGAGAATCAGATCCAAAGGTATTCAATCTTAATGTTCGATCTGGAGCCTAAGTGAAGGAGCTACACGAAGATGGGAACTGATGATAAAATAAGGAGTCAAAAGTCACAAAAGGTGGAGAGAAAAGGTGAGGAACAGCAAGGCTGGCAACTGAGTAAGGTCCTCATTCCTTTTATAGGGTATACAGCCAAAGATCCTGCCTTAAAGGGGCAGAGGTGTGCCAGACAACAGCCAGCCATCTTCCTCTGCCAGTCCACTGTCCCGTGTTCTGTCTGCCCCATAAATTCCCACCATCACCTGCAGAAAAGTATACCCACACACAATGGATCTATTTTGGAGGGCATGTCTCATTCTCAATTCCCTCCAGGTGCAGCACAAACTACCTGCCACTGAGCAGTTAAGGATGGAATTTGCAGTTTCAGAACTGGTTGCTTACTTGTTCAGAGCTAGAGAAAAATGTAAAGGAGTTGAGCTGGGAAATGCAGAAAAGAAAAATAATTCATCTTTTTCTAAACATAAAAAATAAACAGGAGGGAGCCTCTTCTGACTTGCTAGATGGGATGCTGCCCAATTCATAAATGACTTAATAACAGCAGTTAAATCTTCAAAGTCAAAAAATTTAAAAAGCTAAAGCATATGAAAATGCAATTCTGAGATTTCTGAATGTAATTCGCACCCTAATATATACTCTTCTGAAAAAGATGCAAGCACAGAGGCATTAAAAAAGCTTTGTAAACTACCTTTTGCTTACTAATAATAAATGTAGGTAATTTGGGCAGATGTAAATAAGGCACCACCACAATGTGTAAACACCGACCACAGAATTAAGACTGTCAAACCTAAATAGGGGAAGTTCTAAAAGATTATGAAAGACTGTCACTGAAAAGCTTGTCTTCAGGAATTTGGATGATTATCTGAAAACAAATTTTAAGTTGAATTTTACTAGCGGTAAGAAAGGGATTGTTTTTGTTGGAAACGAAGGTGGGTCGGGGTGAGGAGTATGTAAAGACTAGGTTAAGGAGACAGAACATATGTCCAAAGGCGCAAGCTGAGCGTGAGGGACTTCCCTCACAGGAAAGACACCTGGTGTTTTATGTGTCTTTCTGAATGCTGACTGGGTATTTCTATGAAGTTACAAAGCTGCACTCCCTCTCTCATTTTGCAGCCCCAGAGGTTTTGCTTTCAAATACCTGCAGGTGTATCCTCCTGCACCGGTTAAACTGAGTGGTTTTTCCCCTCCTTTTCTATGCTAGACCAGACTTCACGACCATGCTCTCCACCTGACTTACAGAAGGGACCCTAGGGCCACTGCGTCATCGCCTTTGAATTTTATGAGGAAGACGAGGGCATCAAAGTGGCTCGCAATTTCACTCAAAATGAAAAAAAAAAAAAAAAGAAAGAAAGCCCCACTATCCTTTTCTGTAAACCAATGAGGCCTCCCCGCAGCAGAACACGCAGAGGAAGTGAGGGCTCAGGCTGCCCAAGTGACTCACGAGGAACCTATATTCGGAAACCCGCGTTTCCGAGAGGCAGGCGAAACCCAGACTCCGAGAGGCCGACCCGCTTAACACAGGGCGGCGTTGGCCCAGGCGTGACTACTTCCCAGTCCCACTTCTTAAGGCTGTGTACGCTGGAGAATCCTAGAATAGGTACAGATTGCTACTGCAATAAGAACAAAATGTAAATTCTAAAGAACGCCGTGCACAGTTCGCGCAAAGACATGCTGGGAAAATACAGAAGAAAGGGCCAAACTATGCAGCTGATAAAAAGACTACGATTCCCAGCATTCAATACAGTGTACCCTTAGTATGTGGCATGCCGGGAAGTATAATTACAATCCCACAACACCACCCTCCCATCCCTCCCATCTAAAAGCACTCGGGGGTTTTCATTCTCTCACGTGTTTCTCTTTTCCGAGATGCACTGCCAAATAGAAAGCTGACTGAAAAAAGCCCTGGAATCCTCCCAATGTGATCCACGTGTAAACAGGGGAAAGGTGAAGAACGCGTTGCCATGGCTACCGTTCCCTTGGTCACGGAATAAACGCTCTCTAGGATCCGGAAGTAGTTCCTCTGCGACCTCTCCAAAAAGAGGAATGTGTTCTGAGCTGACATTTATTGAACGGTTTCCCATAGAGGCCAAAGCTTCCCAGGCAAAGGGGCGGTCCCGCGTGAGAGGGGTCCGCGGAGCCTTTTGATTGGGGAAAAGAAGCTACGGATGACCAATCGGGAGGAGCCACGCTTCGGGCATTGGGCACCGCACCTGGACAGCTCCGATTGGTGCAGTGTGGTCCCCTCCTCGAATTTTCATTGGGTACAGAGAGTGCGTGGTGCGGCACAATTGGTGGGTTCGTGTTTCCCGTCCTCCGCCCTCAAGAAGTGGGGTGAAAAGCGACCGGACCTGCTTGCGGGGTAGTGGGCGGATCGTGCGGCGTGAGGTGTGAGGGTCTGAACCCAGGGGTGGCGGGACCGAGGCGGCTCCTGCGATCAAAAGGGAATTGAGACTCCGGCCGCGCGACATGAGGGCCCTGTGGGTGCTGGGCCTCTGCTGCGTACTGCTGACCTTCGGTGAGTGATCCCGGAGGAGAGGGCACCCCGGACCCCCCCGCTCCCCCATCAAGCGCAGCCTCTTCTCGAAGGTTCTTGGGCCGTTGAACCTGCGAGGGGGGTAAAATAACTGGGCCTGAACCGGCCGGGGGGACTATCGCCTTTCCTCGAAAGAGGCTCAGGGGCTTTGGTTTACCCTTCCTTCTCTGGAAAGGAAATGAGAGAACGGAGTTATTTAAATCCCTTTAAGACCTCCTAGCATCCGCGCCTGGAGATCTCAGCCATCTCGAGGTGGGGCTTCTTCCGAGCTCTCGCTACTGCGAGAGCATTGAGGGTGTCTGGTCGCAAAGAATTTTGCAGGCGTTTCAACCTTTGGCCATTAGAGCTTCAGGACCCCCGCCTCCCCACCCCCACCACCACCACGTCTTCCGCTGCCTGGTGAACGCACGTTTCCTTTCTTAGCTGCTGGTCTAGGGAGCCTGGGGCCCTGGATCACGGCAAAGGCAAGTCCGCGTGTTCGATTTCATTTGTGCTCCAGCTCCGTAACATCTCAAGATCTCTTAACATCTCTTCCCCTTTGCAGACCCGCGGACCCAATTTCAGTTCCCCTCGCCAGAGGTTGCACCAAATCCTATTTGTATTCTGACCGGTGATTTTTGAAGGCCTAAGTATTGGCATGGTCAGTTTGGAGGCCTTGTCTTGGCCTGCGCACAACACGTGAATGTGGAAGGGGCCTGGTATCAGACCTGCTGAACGTTATAAAGGATTGAGGGTGGCTCTTTAGAAGTGATGGTTGCCTCCGTGTTTCAGAATCTACTGGGAAACCTCAGTATCTGAACTTAAATAAGAAATAGGCAGACGGGTTTCCATTGGCTATCTAAACCAGTGGATCCATTCTCTCATCCTTACCTCCCATATTTACCGCCTGAATTTTGCGAACCCTACCTTTGCCCTGTTTATTTTCCTCCTGAGAAATACACGAGGTTTTACAAGGTTTTCGGTGTTAAATCTTGCTCCAGGGTCGGTGCGAGCTGATGATGCAGTCGATGTGGACGGCACAGTCGAAGAGGATCTGGGTAAAAGTAGAGAAGGCTCAAGGACAGATGATGAAGTAGTACAGAGGTTCGTGTTCTCTTTAAACTATACAGATAAGCCCTCTGAACACTGGAATACAGTGGCTTCATTTGTCTCCAAAAGTCCAGTTAAAGTGTAACACCCTGAACTTAAATAGCTAAAATCTGGGCAGAGAAACTGTTGCCAGCACGTACACACAAAGTATCTCCTAACTTGCCCCTAAGAATGGTCAAACTTGAATGAATCCCTTTGAAAACTATTTTGATAACTGTGTTGCAGAATACTAGCACTGTAACCTTCTTAAGACCTTAGGAGGTACAACTAGTTCTCAATGTTTTAAAATTTGGCCTGTTAGGACTTAGTTTTGTAGACCTTCAGAGGCCAAAGCTTCCGGGTCAAAGGGGCGGTTCTACGTGTGAGGAAACATGAATGAATATGACTTTGCTTTTTAGTAGAAGAAAGTTGGGTTTATTTTTCTGAAAAAGTTAAGAACTGAGTATTTGCAGTGAAGTGTTTTAAGGAACCTACTACTGTGGTGAAATAACAATGAGATGGTAGATTAGTAATATTTTATAAAGGTCTCCATTTTATCCTTTTAATCCTTACAACCATCTTGAGAGACCACTATGCTCTCATCACATATCCTATATGTTTAGAGGGAAGTAAGATGCAATATTTGTGTATCAAATTTACTTTCGTAGAGAAGAAGAAGCTATTCAGTTGGATGGATTAAATGCATCCCAAATAAGAGAACTTAGAGAGAAATCAGAAAAGTTTGCCTTCCAAGCTGAAGTAAACAGAATGATGAAACTTATCATCAATTCATTGTATAAAAATAAGGAGGTAAGCAACATGTGGCTAGGATAACATTTTTTTTCTCTGTATGGTAGCATACTTGTTTACTTCCACAATAAATGTACTTAAATAATAATTCCAAATAAGTAGTGAAGTTTCAGTGCCCAATACTGTATGTACAAGAATTCCTACTAGATACAGTGTGTGTTATGTGATGGTGGGTGGGAGTGGTTAGACATTTTACTTTCACTTTCCCTTCCAGATATGTTCACAGCCTGCTAAAGAGTTGAGTCTTTAAGGATCATAACCAACCAACCCTCATGTATTACATACCTAAAGATCACTAGTGGAATAGTGTTACTGCTCTTACCAGTTCAGGTATCCCTTCTGGTTGCTATAGTCCTTCGTGTAAAGAGCTGTACCTCTTGTACCAAGAGAGTAAAGCCACCTCTTTACCATAAAATGCTTTGTTTCAGAGTACAGAGGAGAGATTAGTTTGACAATAAATGTAATGTGTCATCTTGATGCTAATCTAACTGTATTAAATCTGGCTTCCAATTAGATTTTCCTGAGAGAACTGATTTCAAATGCTTCTGACGCTTTAGATAAGATAAGGCTAATATCACTGACTGATGAAAATGCTCTTTCTGGAAATGAGGAACTCACCGTCAAAATTAAGGTAAGCTTAAAACAATTTTCTTTTCAAATAAAAAGTCTTTAGCGATAAGAATACATATCAGTCAAGGTAAATTAGGTTGTACTGCAGTAACAAATAACCCCCTAATTCTTGGAATTAAATCAGAGGTCAGTGGAACATGGCCTATGGGCCAAATCCAACCTGCTGCCTATGTTCATAAACAAAGTTTTATCAGAACATTGCCAAGCCTGCGTATATTACCTGTGACTGTTTTTGTACCGCATGGCAGAGCTGAGTGGTTGTGACAGAGACCATATGGCCCAAAAAAACTAAAATATTTATTCTCTGGCCCTTTTACAAGAGAAGTTTGCCACCCTCTGGCATAAATGAATCACAGACTGTGCCTGCAGCCTTTGCTTTGTATCATCCTCACTCCAGGGCGCAGGTTGATAGAGCAGCCACCATCTGAAGTATAGCTGGTTGCCAAGGTGTAGAGAGGGTCTTACATCAGTTAAAGGCTCCACCCTGAAAGCCACACTCTGACTTGGAACTTACTGACCAAAACTAGAGATACGGCCTCATCCAACCATAAATGGAGGACGCATATTCCTATTATGTCTCTGGAAGGCGGAGAGTTGGGAATATTCAGTGAAGAATAATGATCACCACAGATTCCATATACAGAAGTGACTTAGGTTTTGAAGTTTTATTTCCTATCAAAGAAATAGGCAAAACATAAAATTTTATTTTTCTTGAATATTTTCATCAAAAACAATTAGTTTTGTTTCATCTGTCTCTGCCCTCTTCCTTTTGATACTTTCTCAAATACACTGAACTTGAAAGATGCTTATACTTAAGATGTGAATTTTCTGAAAAGGCCATAAAATACTATATGGGGGGAAATGCCTGTATTGGAATTGATATTGCCCAAAGCTGGGAGTTCTTTAATATATATATAGCTCATTACATACTTGTCATTCCATGAGTACTAAGCAAATATAACTACCTTGGTTTTGTCTTTCCTTTAGTGTGACAAGGAGAAGAACCTGCTACATGTCACAGACACTGGTGTGGGAATGACCAGGGAAGAGTTGGTTAAAAACCTTGGTACCATAGCCAAATCTGGGACAAGCGAGTTCTTAAACAGAATGACTGAGGCACAAGATGATGGCCAGTCAACTTCTGAACTGATTGGCCAGTTTGGTGTTGGTTTCTATTCTGCCTTCCTTGTAGCAGATAAGGTTATTGTCACATCGAAACACAACAACGATACCCAGCACATCTGGGAATCCGACTCCAATGAATTTTCTGTAATTGCTGACCCAAGAGGAAACACTCTAGGACGGGGAACAACAATTACGTGAGTGTTACTAATGCTTCATAATAATTAATAGAATGAAGATCCTGACTCTCCAGTTTGGGCTGTCTGAGCAAATGGCTTAGTCTGGGCCTATAAAAGGAGGAAATTGAATTGTTCTCATCGCTTGAAGAATGTTTTGAGGATCTGCTAATGGCCAGACACAAAGAATTAATGATGGCTGCTATACGTAGGATGTAACAAGTAGGCAAAGTTAGCTCTTCCAGAGGAGAAGGCAAATTGGAGGCCTCCCAGAGAAGTGGCTTGGTCCAAGTTTTCCAGGGAAGCAAGACTTAGAAAGGTAGTCTCAGTCTGTGGAGCATCACGGATAAAGGCGTGGAGGGACAGCGTGTTCACAGGATTAGTTTTCCAAAGGATGGCAGGACCTGATGCGAGGAGACTCTGGGTGACCATTGAAAATATTCAAGATTTGTGGTAGTAACCGGGATCGGGGTGGGTTGCAGAGATTGACGGCTTGAAGAAAGTTACGAAATTTTTTGGAAGAAAAGGTCTCATTTAAGGATAATTGGAAAAGATTGAATTCTAATTGGAATTTATTTTAAGCAAATGACTATTGTTTGTATAGATGAGATAATCTTAAGCCCATTATCACTCGGTGCCTCTAACAGCACTGTGAGGTCAACAGGGCAGCTTTTTTCTTAGAGGTCAATAGACTTGCTCAGTCCTGCCAAGTGAAAATGTGCCTGGGGCCTTGCTTTATTTCCCCCTTAATTCAGTTTAAAATGTTTTTAACATTAAATATTCAAGTAGGAAAGAAGCATATATCGATCATTTTGACCAATTTTCTTCATCCCAAAAGGTCACATTTCCTGTCTTCATGGTCACAGATGTTTCTTTAATGAAGGCTAATTAGAGGACTCCATTTTAGTACTTTTACTAATTTATTTGTCCCAATTTACCTTTCCCTGTCCTTGTTACTAACACTGACATCTCCCGGTCTCATTAGGAGGCCTCACTAATAGTCATACCCCAGTGCCCTCCCTCTCTCATTAGGTGTTAGAGTGTAGGTAAGTCACATCTCTTAACTAGAAAGAGAAAAAAAATGATGTCCCCAGAGGTGCTGATGTCTTAGGGTGCTGAGAGGCAGGCAAGATAACCTAGAAGTAAGCTTTATGAAAGCAAACCTTTATGCTGTTGACTGCTCTGTCCCCAGAGCCTAACACTTGACTGGCAAATACTTGTATGAATGAAGAGGCAATCATGGCAGTTTCATGCAGGCAGCATGGATGTTTGAGAAGTAACTGAAACTTGACAACAGGTTCCGCTTTCCCTGGGCAAAATTGCCTTTCTGCTTCAAGTCTCCCTATCCTACCATTGACTCAATAATACTCACTTGAGTGCCTGTTACCTTGTAGGGTTGAAGGCTAATGTGGAGAATAAAACATGCAGTCCCTGCTCATTCTGGGAAGGGGGAAGAACACTCAAGTTATTTCAGAGGGGCAATTGCTAGAAAGGCCAGAAGGCCTTTCTGAAATAGCGGTAAGTTCAGGTATTCCAGGCAGCATGTTGCAGACTTCAGAGACAAGAGGTCCATTTGAGGAACTAAGTCTAGAGTGGCCAAAGGAAAATGGAGAGTGAAGGCCAGGATCCTACCCTACATACATGACCTCATCTCTTCCTGCCCCTAAAGTAGCCTCTGCTGTACCCTTACGAGAAATTTTGTGAGGAATAAGAGATCATGAAATGAATGCTTCCGTTCTTCCTACCGCAATGAGAGCAGTGTTCTGCGTTTTTCCCTAAAGCTGGTCCTCACTTGTGACCTCTCATCTCACCTCCTCAGAAACTAAGCATAAGTTAATTCCTACCCCACCTTTTAAAGCCAGCCTTTCCCACACACCTGCCTCTTTCCTATCAAAGTGTAAGCATGTTTGGTCTGCGGGATGAGGGACAGGCAGGGGCTGCCTTCTTTATTTCTGATCCTCCTCCACGGGTGAGCTTAAAGAAACACACTTGCCTTTGCTACTTCATCTCTGTCATGCCTCGGCCCACTGTAGATCTGCTTTATCTGCCACCTTCCCATTGAAATAATTCACCGGTAATCCTTGTTGCTAAATCCAGCGGATTCGGGCATTTTTTAACTGATATTACTCCAGCTATTGAGTCTCTGTTTTTCTTAGTTTTTCTGTGGCGTGTTCTACCAAATTGGCTTTCTTCTACACAGTCCTTAAGACAATCCACTACCTACTTTCCATGACCCTACATATCTTTTTATATTTTCTGTGCCCACTTCTTAAATGTTGATATTCTTTTTATTTAAAAGTTAAGTTTCAGCCCTTTTCTCATTATCTTTGTGTTCCTCATCTAATCTTACCACCGTCATGGATTCGGGTTCCAGATTTTTCTCAGGATTCTCAAATCTATTCTTTGTCTACATCAGAAGTCAGCAAACTTTTCCTTAAAGGGCCACTAGTAAATAATTAAGCTTGTGGACTGTAGGGTCTGTCACATGCCACACTCTGCTATTCTAGCTGAAAGCAACCTCAGATAATACATGATAAAGCTATGTCCCTGTAAAATTTCTGAAGGGCGCCAACCATACATAGTTTGTGGGCTCCCAGTCTAGATCTCACTACTAGGCACTGTTCCTACATCTAATTGCCATTTAAATACCTCTTAAGATGTCAAACCATCAGCTTCAGCTTGCATCCAAAATTGAACTCTTGCCCTGATTGGTGTGGCTCGGTGGACTGGGTGTTCGCAAACCAAAGGGTCGCCAGTTCAATTCCCAGTCAGGGCACAGGCCTGGGCTGTGGGCTGGGTCCCCAGTTGGGGATGTGTGAGAGGCAACCAGTCGATGTTTCCCTCCCTTTCTTTCTCTCTCCCTCCCCCTCTCTCTAAAAATAAATAAGTAAAATCAAAATTGAACTCTTTCCCCAACCCAGCATCTCTAAGGTGTGTTCTGCTCTGAGACTAGAGACTTGGTCACCCCATTAGGCTATGTCACATATACCATCTACTTGTCGGCAAATGCTACTAAGCTGTTAACTTTTTGAGGCAGGAAAGGAACCATGGATACATCCTTCATTTTTATTGGGAGCACAAACATCAAGATAAGAGCTAGCTGCTATGTTTGAGATTATGTTGTGATTTGTTATTTTGGGTGGGTCAGGGTGAGGATTTGCAGAACAGGAGGAAGGAAGAAGAGGAAACAGTGCCACACTCTTCAGTGTTGGCATGAGCTAAACCAGTGCTGCGCAGTAGAACCCGGGTGGAAATGTTTCTGTCTCTGCGTGTCCGATATGGCGTGGATGGTGAGATATAGCAGTAGTTCAGATTAATTTTATAGCTTTCTTAAGGAACATGCTTTTATTAGGGGTTCACTCTATAATAATCATTTGATTTCTAGATTAACTTCCAGAGTGCATACAATCACTTTTTTCCAGAATGTTTTCTCACATCGAGCGATCTGAAGATTTCAGTTCTTCCAATGAGAAAATCCAGTTATTTAGAAAGTTGAGAACATTTTCATTTTGTACTTGGAACTAAGGATAGTCTCCACTTGAGGGAATGTAAGGAAGATTCTTTCTTTTACTATACCCATATTTGGTATATTTCACTCACAACCCTTACTGGTGATGAGAGTTCTTAACATGAATAACAGGATTAAACAGAACTGCTGGCTTTTGGCATTGTCATGAAGGCGAATTTATAATCAGCTCTTCTAAACCACGGATGTGTCTCTGTAAATGTCTTCTTTCCTTTGCAGCCTTGTTTTAAAAGAAGAAGCATCTGATTACCTTGAATTGGATACAATTAAAAATCTCGTGAAAAAGTACTCACAGTTCATAAACTTCCCTATTTATGTCTGGAGCAGCAAGGTAAATCCATATTGCTAAAATCTGTGTGTATTACCTTGGCACATATTTAATACTTAAAGAAAGTTAAATGTGGTTTGTTTGTTTTTTCCAGTTCAGGATACTCGGGCTTTTTTATGGACCTATTTTTATGAGCTGTCATTTTGTTTCATATTCTATAGATAAAATCAGAATCATTAAAGCAGTTTGTTTAACCGTAATTCTACTTTCTACTCCAAAGACTGAAACTGTTGAGGAACCCATGGAAGAAGAAGAAGAAACAAAAGAAGAAAAAGAATCCGATGATGAAGCTGCAGTAGAAGAAGAAGAAGAAGAAAAGAAACCAAAAACTAAAAAAGTAAGTCTCGTTTATGTTCCTACTTAAAATACTGTTCAGGATATGTTAGAAAAACACAAAAACCGAAGTATGCACTGATTTGAGGCAAGCTTCAGTTCTTAAAGGTTGTCTTTGTCCAAATGTAAGTCCATCTTTTCCCCTTCTAGAAAGTCGTTAAGTACCAAACCTAGTTTGTTTTTATGAGTTCTCTGACTTCTATATATTGCTCAGAGTGGTGGCTTATAATATGTTTTGGATTTTAAAATCTTAAGAAAGCATTCTGCATCTTCTTTTGTCCTGTAGGTATTAACCATAAAAGTAGTTCTCTGGTCTGCTCAGGAAGCAGAGCAGGTTGAAGTTACGGCTTGTGGGTTTGGGGAATGTTTATTGTAAGATGTTGAATTTCTATAAGTCATGAAATGTATAATACATATATCCTTCTAACCTCAAGAAATAACATTTTAGCTAAAAATAATGAAATAATTGGCTTTTTATCAATTACAATAATAACCGGTTGCCTTTTTATATTAAATATCTTAAATCTTAAATGTTGAGAAATGTATTTTTTTTTAATTTTTTTTGATAGTTGGCAGGAACTATATTTAATACAGATTAGAGGTATCCTTCGGTTCCTCCCATGTTCTCTTCTGAAATGTCCTAAAGCCATGGTTTCCACTACTGTAACTGCTGCGAGAAACTAATTAACACTGTTAACTTCAGGTTGAAAAAACTGTCTGGGATTGGGAACTTATGAATGATATCAAACCAATATGGCAGAGACCATCAAAAGAAGTAGAAGAGGATGAATATAAAGCTTTCTACAAATCATTTTCAAAGGTAAATATTATTTAGAGTAATGTGATATAAAAGAAAACTAAATCACAAAATAAGTTTAAAACAATTTATAACTACTCTATAATTAGTTTCCTTTTTAATCCTGTCTATTTTATATTATGCACTTTTTTAATAAAGTCACTCTGAGAAGAAATCTGTAGGCTTCACCAGATTGCCACAGTGTTGTGTTACAAAAAAGATTATACCTCCATGGGTATGTGTTTGATTTCCACTGTAGAGCCCATAACACAAAGTTGTGTTATTGAGTGGCTTTTAACATAATCTTTTATAAAGATCTTGTTTACAACATTAAATAATTACTGTGATTACTAACTTTTTTTCTTATACTGATCCATTCTTTTAACTCTTAAGACTCCAAAACTAGCACAGATTAAGATAGTTTCAAGTTAATGTTTCCCTAAACTGCATTTTGTACAAAATAGAATAGTTTAATGGATTTAGCATGGCTAGATAAAACTTAATATTCTATGATTATATTTGTTCTTTACTCTTCATTCTGTCTGTTGTTATTTACCCTTTGTTTTCCTTACGTTAACATCCAACCATCCTTTAAGCTTTACCTCTAAACATTTTCCTGTGGTTCTCTAAAGTCCTAGTGTCTATAAAGGTACGTTATCTAGGGCAGTTGTATGAAAAATATAATGTGAGCCACAACATGTTATCTTAAATATTTTTAGAGCCACATATTTTTTAAAAAGTAGAAACAGGTGAAGTTAATTGTTAATAATATATTTTATTTAACCCAACATACCCAAAATAGTATGATTTCAACTTAAAAAATTAAAATTTACTTTTGGGGGTTTTTTTGCACTGCGTCTTCAAAGTCTGGTTGTGTATTTGATACTTAACATCAATCACATCCCAACAGGGACTAGCCACATGTGGGCACGGGAATGGATAATAGAATCTGCGTAGGGAATTTCTGTCTTTATACTTTTGTAGCTATTTACATACCTCTTTAAATCTCCTGCTGTAGCCCAGATTTCATGGAAGAAATCTATTCCTGAGTACTTTTATGGTTGACTAGTACACTCATGAAATGCTGTAGATGATTTTGTCATTTAGATGGGTTGCTGGTTTTCCCATCCTCTTCTCAAAAATGTGGGGACTCCTTCCTGAGTTTAGGAGTAATGTTATTGACAGTCACCATCAAAACAACCATGTCTAGCTAGTTAAAATTGCAATCCTAGTTGTTTCTTCTTCCCTCCAGGCTCTCCCCCACCCCTTTTTTGGTAAGGGAACTGTTTTAATTAGTTAAATGCTAAACTGAACAATACTATATAATAAATTGCTTAGCCTTTGTACTGCCTTTTTTTTGTGCCTTTTGAATAACTAAGTACCAACTTTCCATAGGAAAGTGAAGACCCCATGGCTTATATCCACTTTACTGCTGAAGGGGAAGTTACCTTCAAGTCAATTTTATTTGTACCCACCTCCGCTCCACGTGGTCTGTTTGATGAATATGGATCTAAGAAGAGTGATTACATTAAGGTGGGTTTTTAAGTAGTGTAAACAGAATTTTTAATTTGAGAGTACAATTTCCAGAAAGTGACTTTTTTTTCTTTTTTTTTTTTTTTTTGGTCTCTATTTAGCTATATGTGCGCCGAGTGTTCATCACAGATGACTTCCATGACATGATGCCCAAGTACCTTAATTTTGTCAAGGGTGTTGTAAGTATCTGCAGATTGGGAGAATGGGAAGTTAGAGTTGGGCTGTATTTTTTTGTTTGGTTGGTTGGTGTTGGTTTTTACCAGTGTTTATTGCTCACTGAACTTCCTTTTCCATATGAAGGTGGACTCAGATGATCTCCCCTTGAATGTTTCCCGTGAGACACTTCAGCAACATAAATTGCTTAAGGTGAGTGTCGCTTGGAAGAGACTGGCTGCTTTGCTCTTTGATTGGGTGACTTAATGGAGTTACCAGATTTTGAGATTAGTCTTTAGCTATTGAGACAAATTTAATTTTCCTCTGGAAGTCTCAGATCCTGAGAATCTGATTATTTCCTGCCCCCGTTATGTAATAAAAATTTTTCAAACATATAGAAAAGCCAAAGGATTTATATAGTGAATATATACATATATACATATACACACACGCTACGTGGTCTAAAGTTAGAATATAAACATTAAAGCAGTCTTGTGATTGTTTCCACTGACGATTTATTTTTGCTCAGTCTGACATAGGAGTGCTCACCATTCCCTACCCTTTGGTAAATAGCAGTGACAGTGCCTGTCTTCATGTCTCTCACCACTGCTCCCCTGCTACCTTACGTCTTGTAGGTTCCCACAGGTTTGAGATGAAGTTCTCTAATCAGTTATTCTTCGATTTTGTTTAGGTGATCAGAAAGAAGCTTGTCCGTAAAACTCTGGACATGATCAAAAAGATCGCTGATGAGAAATACAATGACACTTTTTGGAAAGAATTTGGTACCAACATCAAGCTTGGTGTGATTGAAGACCACTCCAATAGAACGCGTCTTGCCAAACTCCTTAGATTCCAGTCTTCTCATCATCCGAGTGACATTACTAGTCTAGACCAGTATGTGGAAAGAATGAAGGAGAAACAGGACAAAATCTACTTTATGGCTGGGTCCAGCAGAAAAGAGGTGAGGCAAACTACCTGTCAGGGACCATGGTTTATCGCTGGGAAGTTAATAGCCTACTCTTGAGAACAAAAAGGAGAACTTAATTGTAATTTTGAACTGCAGTAGTTATGAAGCCTGGTCAGTCACTTACATTCTCTGCACCTCTTAATTCTCCACCTGAAAATGAGGTTCTTAGTACTATATAAACATAGTTGCTAGAATGAACACAAATACATCGAGACTAGACTTGGAAAACTTAAAATTCCCTTTATTTTGTAGGCCGAATCTTCTCCATTTGTTGAGCGGCTTCTGAAAAAAGGCTATGAAGTGATTTATCTCACAGAACCTGTGGACGAATACTGCATTCAGGCTCTTCCTGAGTTTGATGGGAAGAGGTTCCAGAATGTTGCTAAGGAAGGAGTGAAGTTTGATGAAAGTGAAAAAACTAAGGAGAATCGGGAAGCAATCGAGAAAGAATTTGAGCCTTTGCTCAATTGGATGAAAGATAAAGCCCTCAAGGACAAGGTATTCTTCTGGAAATTAGAAAGTGAAAATTTTAGTATCTGGCAGCTGGTTACTTTGTAACCATTAACACTTGTCAGGACAACATTTAATATTGTGGTTAATTTATTGGGAGGACAGGCTTAAAATTTAGGTACCACAAAAACTAAAAGGATAATAATGGTTATTTTATATGTGGGTGCCGGGTGGTTTTTTCTTTATAATTGAAAGTTCTTTCTGTCATTTAATATTGCTGTTGTAATAACTTAAAATTTTTACAGATTGAGCTTAGGTTTTATATATGTTTTTAAAAGTTGATGTTTAAGTATTTCTGACTGAAAAATTCAGATTATTAAATGACAGTGTCCTACAAATCTGAGTGAGAGGTACTTGAATAGCCTGCCTCTATGTTTACGATCTTAAGTGATGACTCTTTGAGTTGAAATGCAGTCATCGAATGACCTTAACTGTTAATATTTATATATATCTAACTTTGGTTTCTTATCCCAAGATTGAAAAGGCTGTGGTATCTCAGCGCCTGACAGAGTCTCCGTGTGCTCTTGTGGCCAGCCAGTATGGGTGGTCTGGCAACATGGAGAGAATCATGAAAGCTCAAGCATACCAAACAGGCAAGGACATCTCTACCAAGTAAGTGTCCTTGGGAGAGTCCCTGCACAGTGTTAGCTCTCTTCCAGCCTTTGACAGAAGCTGGCACTATCTTCTAACGAGTTATGTGTTGTAAGTGTCCGCTGTGTGCTGGATAGACAACAAGTGTACAAAGGGATTCTTCCTACAGTTGATTAATAAAGAAAGGGGCTTGGACTTAGGATTCACTTTACAGTATTTCATATACCCATGCAAAGTTTCTTAATCTGTTACACATAAATTATCTTTACTTCTTCATTAGATTATATGGTTGGCCTGGTATCTAGACTTCTTTACATTTTTAGGTGTATGTACAGATGAAATTACTGACGATTGTATTACTCAGATAAGTTTTTTTTAACACCATACCCCTCCCCCAAATAATATACCCCACAAAATTAAAGGTAAAATATGACCCATGAGTTAACAAGTATTTTGAACTCAAAAGTCCAAGTACTGGAAGTATTACGTCTTTGGTACCCTTAATTTTTAAGAAATATGCCGAACTTATGTTTTATGTCATAGCAGTGGCCTTGAAAATGGTTTTTCCCCCTTGCTTTTATTCTCTTTTCAGCTAGAATAACTTATTTCTTATTTGCTACCTAATATACTTTTTTCCCCAAGGCATAGCTTAAGAAATTTTCTCACAAATATATTTAAAAAAATAAATATGCACACAGACACAACACTAACATTTCATAATTACCTCAACTCACCAATATACACAATAAAATGCTAAGGTGCTGCCTTGCTTATGTGTTTTGTTCCCTAACTCGATTATAAACCTCAGGTGGAGAAGAACAGGTCTCTGCTTATCCCGTTGCAACAATATAGTAGTCATTTAATAAATGTACACCTGGTTCAGTCATTCAGTAACAGGAAGTACCTTTCATTCAATAACATTTGAGCACCTACCATGTGCATGCATTGATGGTCTGAAGTGGACATTTACCGCTCTCCGTGTGACATTCAAACTAGTCAGAATGACAAGTCATAATCTTCTAAGCCCAGCAGAGATCATGGGTATGTATACCAAGATGGGGACAGGTGAAGTTCCTCCCTGGCCTCAGCATACAACTATAGGAGAGAGAACAGTCACTACTGAATGTAAAATGCTAGAGATTATGAAGGCGTGTTCAAAACTGGGAACTGAGCTCAGATAAAAGAAGCAATTGGTTTTTCTTGGAACCGTATTGGTGAAGGCATCATGGAAAAAATGTTGTTTGAGCAATACCCAGAGGTTGGCAATTAAGGTAGTGAGAATTAATTACATGGGCATGAACAAGATATTAAATCAGCTCATCCACTCAACAGTGTTCTAGGTGCATGGGATTTATCTAACAATATCCATCCCCCTCGAAAAGGGAAAGCATCATGTGGCAGTATATGTCTTGATTTCTTTAACAGCTGTTCACTGTACTTATGAAAGTAATAGAAAAAAAGAAAATGTATGGATCCTAAAATTTGATGTTCATTCATATTTGTTTTCACCCCTTAACAGTTACTATGCCAGCCAGAAGAAAACATTTGAAATCAATCCCAGACACCCACTGATCAAAGACATGCTTCGACGAGTCAAGGTGAATAAAGATTACAGCCATATACCTTCTTCTTGAATACTTCGTACATTTTATTTTTTTATTGTTGTTCTATTACAGTTGTCCCAATTTTTCCCCCTGTTGTTCTCCACTGCCCTGTTCCCCTCCCACAGTCAATTCCAACCCTGTTAAAGTATAATTTCTTCCATTTCAGGAAGACGAAGAAGACAAAACAGTTTCAGATCTTGCAATGGTTTTGTTTGAAACAGCAACACTGAGGTCAGGATATCTATTACCAGACACTAAAGCATATGGAGATAGAATAGAAAGGATGCTTCGCCTCAGTTTAAACATCGACCCTGATGCAAAGGTTTGTATTCACAACCTGCCCACATAGGTTTCATTTTCTTTTTCTTTAAGAATAGGCTTCCCATGACTAAGTGATATAGCTCTGAAAATTTGGACTAATTTCTACTTTGTATAAATTATTTATTTATTTTTTGATTGATTTTGAAAGAGAGAAACATCAATTTGTTGTCCACTTATTTATGTATTCATTGATTGATCTTAATGTGCCCTGACCAGGGATCAAACCCACAACCTAGACATATTAGAACAACACTCTAACCAACAGAGCTACCCAGCCTGGGCTAGAAATAATTTATTAAATGTTTGAATTCCCAGGATCATGCACTATGCTAGAAATTAAACAGATTCTGCACGCATTCGGTTTTTTTGTTGTTCGTTTTTTGTTTTTCTTTTTTTGTCTTCCATTGTTCGCTTGACTGCTAACTGTAATTGGAGGATTGTGAAATTAAGATCTTATAAATATAAATAGGCAAAGTGAAAATAGATCCATTAACGGGCTCATAATGTTGCCCTTAGGTCGAAGAAGAACCTGAAGAAGAACCTGAAGAAACAACAGAGGACACCACGGATGACACAGAGCAAGACGACGAAGAAGTGGATGCCGGAACAGATGACGAAGAAGAAACAGCAGAGGTATAGGATAGCAAATCAAGAATGGGATTTGCATTCTTAGTTCTGGCAAAGTTAGGCCTGTGTAATGTGAAGAACTCCAGAAATCTGCCCCAAAATAGGCATCTCATATGAAATTCAAAAGCTGGAGCAAGTAATTCTTTTTTCTTTAAATAAAGTGTATTCTTTGATCTTCCTACTTCTTTTATTCTTTTATTTTAGACATCCATTCTTGATGCTTTTAAACAGATTTTTCCTTAGCCCACAATGCTTCTATGCTCTCTGCCGTATGCTCTGCCTTACTATATACTAACATTAGGGTGTTTTAAATTTTGACTGTATTCAGGGGCCATTGATCTTGGTGAGTTCTAAATTACCTAAAAATTTTTGTAGATTAGCAAGTTGAGGTTTTAGCCTACAGCTAAAATAATAGAAATAGACTTAGCTTATTCATTGTTTTTCCCATATATGAACCTTCTGTGAGCTAAGGGTTTTATTTCTACTGGCTTTTAATGTCTTCTGGTTTTTGTTTTTACAGAAATCAACAGATGAAAAAGATGAATTGTAAATTACATTCTTCACCATTTGGATCCTGCGTGGAGAGGGAATGTGAAATTTAAGTCATTTCTTTTGGGAGAGACTTGGTTTGGATGCTCCCCTGGCTCCCTTTTCCCCTGCACTGTAAAATGTTGGAATTGTGGGTTACAAGAAGAAGAGGGTTTTTTAGTTGGATTTTTTTTAACATTCCTCAGAATGTAAATTTGTACTATTTAACTGACTATTCTTGGTGTAAAATCTTGTCGTGTATAAAAATAAAAAAGATCCCAAATATTCAGTGTCTGTCCTATCCTTCCTCCACCCCCACCCCTTTTTCTTTAATTAAAACAAGATATAAACTTCTGGCCAAGATGGAGGCGTAGACAGACACGCTGCACCTCCCTCCACAACTAAGAAGGAATACAACTATCTCAAAACTAGAGACAAGCAGAAGTTCCAGAAAATCAAGCTGCATGGAAGTCCAGCAAACAAAGACATAAAGAAGAGATACTCATCCAGACAGGTAGGAGGGGTGGAGCCGCGGTGGAAAGCGCTGTTACACATTTTAAAAAGTCAGGAGGCCTGGCCACTGTGGCTCAGTGGATTGAGCATCAGCCTGTGAACCAACTGTCGCTGGTCCGATTCCCAGTCAGGGCACATGACTCGGTTGCTAGTCAGGTCCCCAGCTGGGGGCACAGGTGAGAGGCAACCACACAGTGATGTTTCTCTCCCTCTCTCCTTTCCCCTCTAAAAATAAGTAAACAAACACAATTCTTTTTTTAAACAAAAGTCAGGAGGGACACCTGGGGAGCATTCCTAGTGCCAGGGAAAATCAAGCCTCATGCTTCTGACTGTGCAGACCAGTGCGGGTTGGGGCAGAGGCAGAAACTGCCAGTCTCTCAGCAGAGTCCGTTTGTGTAAAGGGCCCCCACAGTCCTAGAGCATCTGCAAACCCACCCACTCTGGGAACGACGGCCAGGGCAACAGCTAGAGAGGCACCAGTCCTATACGGAAGTGGGAGAGGTGCCTGGAAAAGGGGTGAGTGCTGGGCAGGCAACATTGTTCCCGCTCAGACCCCTCCCCCACACACACAGCGCCACAACCTGATGAAACGGGTTGCCCTGTACTGACGAATCCCTAAGGCTCTGCCCCCTAGAATATAAGAGCTGCAACAGCGCTTCCCCAAATCACAGAGGCGAACACAGAAAGATGAGGAGACAGAGAAGTACGACCCAGAAGCAGGGGCAGTTCAAGGTCCCAGCCGCACACCTAAGCAATGAGCAGATAGCACGCCTAATGGATGAGGAGACAGGCAACTTAACAGATGCGCAGTTTAAGGCATTGGTGATTAGGATGCTCACAACTCTGACAACAAAGGTTAAACAGGATGGGGAAAGAACAAAGGCTATCCTGGCTGAAATGAAGGAAAATCCACATGAAACAAGTGGTGAAGGAAAGGAAACCAGGGTTCAAACCAACAAATTGGAACAAACGGTCAACCAGTACAGAAGGAGGAAATGAGAATTAGAAAAAATGAGGAGAAGCTTAGAAACCTCTGGGACAGCTATAACATGCCAACATCCAAATCATAGGGTTGCCAGAAGGTGAAGAGGGAGAGCAAGAAATTGAAAAATTATGTGAAAAAATAATGAAGGAAGACTTCCCTAATTTGGGGAAGGAAATGGACATACGGGTCCAGGAAGCACAGAGAGTCCCAAACAAACTAGACCCAGGGAGAACCACACCAAGACACATAATCAAAATGCCAAAGGTTAAGGATAAAGAGAATCTTAAAATCAGCAAGAGGAGGAGGATTATCTACAAAGAGGTAATTATAAGACTGTCAGCTGATTTCTCAAAAGAAACTGCAGGCAAGAAGGGACTGGCAAGAAGTATTCAAAGTGATGAAAAGCAAGGACCTACAACCAAGATTACTCTATCCAGCAAAGCTATCATTCAGAATGGAAGGGCAGATAAAGTGCTTCCCAGACGAGGAAAAGCTGAAGGAGTTCATTATCACCAAGCTATTATTATATGAAATGTTAAAGGGAGTTATTTAAGAAAAAGATAAAAAACTATGAAAATTAAAATGAAAACAGTATCACAACTATCAACAACAGAAGTTAGGGAATGGAAACAAAGGTAAACTAAGCAGGCAACTAGAGTGGGAAGAGAATCACAGGTATGGGGAGCATGTTGGGGAAGGGCAGCTGGGAGAGGGAGGGGAGAGAGGGAGGGAAATGGTGCAGGAATCAAGAAGCAAGGAAGGAGGGTGGGGAATAGACAGGGGGATGTTGAGAAGAGCTTTATGCACAACCCATGAACATGGACTAAGGGTGGGGGATTGCTGGAGGGAGGGGGGTTGCTGAGTGGAGGGGAGCAAAGGGAAAAGAAATTGGGACAACTGTAACAGCATAATCAATAATATATTTAAAAAAAAAAAAAAAAAGCAAGATATAGCCCTGGCGAGTGTGGTTCAGTTAGTTGGGTATCATACTGCAAAGCAAAAAGTTGCCAGTTAAATTCCCCATCAGGGCACATGCCTGGGTTGCAGATTCAGTCCCCAGTTGGGGTGCATGCAAGAGGCACCAATCAGTGTTTCTTACATCAATGTTTGTCTTCCTTTCTTTCTCACCCCCTTCCCGTGCCTTTAAAAAGTAAATAAATAATAATCTCTTAAAATTAAAAAACATTTAAATATGTTAAGAGTCATTTATAGAGAAAAGATAGTTCTTAGGGAATTCCAAATATGTATGCAGATGCTTCCCCTCCTGGGGGTAGAGCTTAATCCTTTTTTTGAGTGTGGGCTGAACTTTGTGACTGTCTTCTAAAGAATAACATATGGAAGGGGCAAATAGTGACTTCATAGAGGAGCCTGGCAGACGCTACTAGAACAAGTGATCAAGGTAAGTATCACCAGTGATATGTACCCCCTGACATGATACACGAACATTTCACCTCTGGTATTAGCCTTCACCTAATGAGGAAAACATCAGACAAACTTTTAAATAATGTGAACAGTACTCTTCAAAAGTTTCATGGTCAAAATCAAGGAAAGAAATAGTCACAAATATAAGGAGCCTGGGCAATTAAAGGCCACATAGACACTTGGATTAAAAGGTGAAGTCCCAATAAAGACCGGGGTATAGTTAACTGGTTCCATAGCTTTAACATATGTAATATGTACCATGCTAAGTTTAGATGACAGTATTCATGAAAATGGGAATGGTACACAGGAACTGTACTAATTTCCCTATAAGCCTAAATTTGTTCCAAAATAAAAAGGCAACCTTTTAAAAAATCACCCATAATCCAACACAGAGATAACAAGATACTGCTTAAGATTCTCATTGTGCTATCATTTATTTTGAAATTTACTCTTATTTATGGGAGAAGTAGTTTATCTAATGTCACTAGTCATATAGCCATACAAAATGGTAGTCTCCTTTTCTACGATTTTTTAACTGGCTAGGGAGAGAAAATATTCAGTTACATGTTCAAAGATGATGAGCGTTAGAAAATTCTGTGGACTCTAACTTCATGTATTAGAAAGTTTTGTTAGGGTCTTCGGGACTTCACAACTTTCCCCGATAATCTAGGAACTTTTTCTGGGCTTCTCTTTCTTTTCATTGTATGGTTCCTACTATTCTGCCTCCCCCAAGCTATTTTTCTAGGGTTCATTTGCAGTAATCATTTTGAAATTTCCAGCTAATTACCTACTTCAATGTGTACCTTTTAAAAAACATCTGTACTGTTGCTTCTCCCTTATAAGAAATAAAATGGGCCCTGACCAGGGTGGCTCAGTTGGTTGGGCACTGTCCCTCAAAGCCAAAGTTTGCCAGTTTGATTTCCAATCAGGGCACAGGTCTGGGCTGCAGGTTCCATCCCGTGGTCTGAGCACATGTCAGACGCAACCAATTCATGCTTCTCTCTCACATCAATGTTTCTTTCCCTCTCTCTCCCATCCCCTCTCTCTGAATATAAACAAAATCTTTAAAAAAAATAAATAAATAAAATGGGAGTTCAGCCAGAGAAGCATACTATAATGAAGGTATAAGAATCCTTTCATAATAGAGTTAGTTACTTATTGTGATATTTCCAATTTTTTTTTTTTTTTTTTTTTTTTTTGCTACAATAGGTTACCAGTTTTAGCAACAGTTGTTACAGAGGTTAAAGCCTTTGGTTTGCATTAAACAGTGATATCTGAAACATGCTCCTCAGAATCCTCCAGTTACAAAATCTGCAGGAAGCATAAAAAGCCCCATACTCTCTCATAATTTTTGGTAAAAAATAAGCAGCAAAAAAGCAGCTATGTCATATATACTTTGAACAATAACTGTTAAACTGACTTAATTACCAAAGAGGTTGCAACTGCTCTATCTTGACCCCCCCACACACACACGCACACACATACACAGTTTTATTAAGGTATAATCTAGTACTACTTTTAGTTTTGGGTTTGTATATGTCACGTATTTGGTTCTCCAGGAAGCACTGAAGTGGAGTTTATTATACAGCATGTTTATTAAGGTGTGTCCTTAGGACACCTGTGGAAGGAAAGGAACTGGGACTAAGCAGAAGTTGGGCTGCAATGCTGGTCCCAAGACACCCTCAGTCGACACTGTGGAGGTAGGGAGCTAAAATGGGCCCCTGAGAGTTTATCACTGCCCTATGTTACTTTTGTCCTGTATTTAGACTCAGAAAGGAGTTGAAATTAATTTCCAAGGGCTGCCACAGTACCACTAACTGGTTGGCTTAAGACAACAAATTTATTCTCAATCCTGGAGGGCACAGGTCCGAAATCCAGGTATCAGCAGGGCCATGCTCTGAGGTTCTGGGTAGAATCCTTCCTGGCCTCTTCCAGCTTCTGATGGTGGCCGTCAATTCTCGGTTTTCCCTGGCTGGTAGCTGCCTCACTCCAGTCTCTGCCTCTGTTGTTACCTGGTGCTCTCCCTCTGTGTGTGTGTCTTTAAATAGCGTGTCCCTCTTCTTTTATAGACACCATTCATGTTGGATTAGAGCCCCCCTAATGACTTCATCCAAACTCGGTTAAATTTGCAAAGTCACTACTCCCAAATAAGGTCACATTCACCAAAGTCGGTTAAATTTGCAAAGTCACTACTCCCAAATAAGGTCACATTCACCTGCACTGGGAGTTAGGACTGCAACATCTTTGGGTTGGATACAATGCAACCCACAACAACACTCATTTAAGTTTTTCAGTTATCTTTATATAGATTTCATAAGAACAATTAAATGCTAACATGGTTTCTCAAAATTGGGGGTAAAGAAATTGTGACGATCCAAGTCACAATTGCTAGCATTTTGTTATGTACACAATTCCAAAGAACTTCACACTTTAAATATTTCACCTCAATGCAACTTAATTTGTTAACAAAGATTACTTTCTAGTTTTAATTTTTTTACTGAATTTATTGGGGTGACATCGGTTAATAAAATTATGTAGGTTTCAAGTGTACAACTCTATAAAACATCATCCGTATATTGCATTGTGTGCCCACCCTCTAAAGTCAAGTCCCTTTCTGTAACCATTTACCCCCCTTTGCCCTCTAGCACCTCCTTTTCCCTCCTGTAATCACCACAGAGTCTGTGAGGGTTTGTTTGTTTGTTTGTTTTGCTTAATCTCTTCAACTTTTTCACAAAGCCCTCCAACCCCTCTTCCCTCTGACAGCTGTCAGTAGGTTTTCTGCATCTATGAGTATGTTTCTATTTTGTTTGTTTATTTTGTTCTTTAGATTCCACAAATAAAAAAAATCATATAGTTGTCTTCTCTGACTGGCTTATTTCATGGAGCACAATACCTTCCAGGTCCATCCACGCTGTCACAAAAAGTAAGATACTCTTTTTTTTTTTTTTTTTATGTCTCGAGTAGTATTCTATTGTGTAAATGGACCACAGCTTTTTTATCCACTGATTTACTGACGTGCACTTGGGCTGCCTCCAAATCTTGACTATTGTAAATAACACTGCAATAAACATAGATAGGCGTGTATATGTTCTTTTGAATCAGTGTTTGGGCTTCTTCAGATATATTCCCAGAAGTGGAAGCGCTGGGTCATAAGGCAGTTCCATTTTTAATTATTTGAGGAAACTCCATAATGTTTTCCACAGTGGCTTCACCAGTCTGCATTCCAGCCAGTAGCACACAAAGGTTGCCCTTTCTCCACACCCTCACTAACAACTTATTGATTTATTGATGCCATTCTGACAGGTGTGAGGTGGTATCTCATTGTGGTTTTAATTTGCATTTCTCTGATGATTAGTGATGTTGAGCATCTTTTCATGTCTATTGGCCATCTGTATGTCCTCTTTGGAAAAGTGTTTATCCAGGTCCTTGGCCAGTTTTTTAACTGGATTTTTGAGTTGTATAAGTTCTTTATAAGGTTTGGATATTAACCCTTATCAGATGTATCACTGGCAAATATGTTATTTCACTCAATGGGGTGTCTTTTCATTTTGTTCATGGCTTCCTTTGCTGTGCAAAACCTTTTTAGTTTGATGTAGCCCCATTTGTTTATTTTTTCTTTTGTTTCCCTTGCCCAGGGAGATATATCAGAAAAAAAGTATTGCTATATTGCTACAAGAAATAGCTGAAATTTTACTATGTTTTCTTCTAGGATTTTTATGGTTTTATGACTTACATTTAAGTCTTTCATCCATTTTGAATTTATTCTTGTGTAAGCTGTGATCTAGCTTCAGTTTTTTACAGTATCTGTCCAATTTTCCCAACACCATTTATTGAAGAGACTCTCTTTATCCATTGCATGTTCTTGCCTCCTTTGTTCACTATTGACCATAAAGGCATGGGTTTGTTTATGGGCTCCCTTTTGTGATCCCTTAATCTGTATGTCTGTTTTTATGCCAGTACCATGTTGTTTTCATTACTATGGGCTTGTAGTAAGTATAATTTGATATCAGGTAGCTTGATTCCTCCAACTTTGTTCTTCTTTCTCGAGATTGTTGTTGCTATTCAGGGTCTTTTGTGGTTCCATATACATTTTTGGAATATTTATTTTAGTTCTGTGAAATACACCATAGATATCTTTTTTATTTTTTTAAGATTTTATTTATTTAGTTTTTTTAGACATAGGAGAGGGGAGGGAGAAAGAGAGGGAAAGAAATATCAATGTGTTGGTTGCATCTCATGTGCCCCCTACTGGGCACCTGGCCTGCAACCTGGTCACGTGCCCTGACTGGGAATTGAACCAGCAACACTTTGGTTTGCAGGCCAGTGCTCAACCCACTGAGCTACATCTGCCAGGGGTACACCATAGATATCTTGACATGAATTGTGTTGAATCTGCAGATTGCTTTGGGTAGTATAAACATTTTAATGATGTTAATTCTACCTATCCATGAACATAGTATATGCTTCCACTTGTGTCTTCTTCAATTCCTTTCTTCAGTGTCATAATTTTCTGAGTACAGTCTTTTACATCCTTGGTTAAATATATTCCTAGGTGTTTGTGTGTGTGTGTGCAATTGTAAATGGGATTATATTCTCTCTCTCTCTCTCTCTCTCTCTCTCTCTCTCTCTCTCTCGCTAGAGGGGAAGAGAGGGAGAAAGAGGGAAAGAAACATCAATGTGCAAGAGAAACATTGGTTGGTTGCCTCTTGCATGCCCCCAACTGGGGACCTGGTCCACGACCCAGGCATGTGCCCTGACCAGGTATTGAACCAGTGACCTTTTGGTTTGCAGGATGATGCCCAACCCACTGAGCCACACCAGTCAGGGCAATAGGATTATTTTCTTAAGTTTCCCTTTCTAATAGTTTATTATTGGTGTATAAAAATGCAACCAATTTCTGGATACTTATTTTGTATTTTGCTCCTTTGCTGAATTCATTTATCAGTTCTAGTAGCTTGGGTTTTTTTTTGGGGGGGGGTGTCTAATTTTTAAGGTTCTCTATATACAGTATCATGTCATCTGCAAATGATAGTTTTACTTCTTCTTTTCCTATTTAGATACCTTTTATTTCTTCTTTTTGTGTTATTACTCTGGCTAGGACTTCCAGTACTATGCTGAATAAGAATCTGAAGGTGGACATCCCTGTCTTGTTTCTGATCTTAAGGAAAACACTTTTGGTTTTTGCCCATTGAGTATGATGTTGGCTGTAGGTTTGTCATATATGGCTTTATGATGTTGAGGTATGTTCCCTATTCCCACTTTGCTGAGAGTTTTTATCATAAATGGGTGCTAGATTTTATCAAATGCTTTTTCTGCATCTATTGAGAGGTATGTATTTATTGCCATTTTATTTTTTTTAACTCTTTTCCTTTTTTTTTTAATTTTCTTTTCCTTCTTAAAGAAGACCCTTTAACATTTCTTGTAATACCAGTTTGGTGGTAACAAACTCCTTTAGCTTTTCCTTGTCTGGAAAACTTTATTTCTCCACCAATTTTAAATGATAGCCTTGCTGGGAAAAGTAGTCTTGGTTGTAGGTCCTTGCTTTTCATCACTTTGAATACTTCATGCAAATCCCTTCTGGCCTGAAATATTTATGTTGAGAAATCAGCTGATAGTCTTATGGGAGCTCCCTTGTAGGTAACTGTCTTTCTCTTACTGCTTTTAAGATTCTCTCTTTGTCTTTAACCTTTGCCATTTTAATTATGATGTGTCCTGGTGTGGGCCTCTTTGGATTTATCTTGTTTGAGACTCTGAACTTCCTGGACTTGTGTGTCTTTTCCCTTCACTAGATTAGGGAAGTTTTAGGTCATTTCTTCAAACAGGTTCTCAATCCCTTGTTCTCTCTCCCTTCTTCTGCTTTTTAAAACCACTTTATTCCTTATAACTATGATACAGATGTTGTTATGCTTCATGTTTTCCCAAAGTTTCCTTAAACTATCCTCATTTCTTAAAATTATTTTTTCTTTTGCTACCTTGTCTTACAAATCACTGATTCGATCCTCTGCTTCATCCAGCCTACTGTTTATTCCTTCTAGTGTATCCTTCATTTCAGATATTGTATTCTTCATTTCTGACTGGTTCTTTTTTATGGTTCCTATGTCATTTCTTCACACTGTTGTAGCTCCTTGAGCATCCTTATCATTTTTTTAAAACTCTATATCTAGTAAATTGCTTGCGTCCATTTCATTTAGCTCTTTTTTTATGGAGATTTCTCCAGTTCTTTCCTTTGTAGCTTGTTTGTTTCTCCATTTTGGCTACCTCTTTCTGTTTGTTTCTATGTGTTAGATAGCTCTGCTATGTCTCCCAGAATTTGTAGGGTGGCCTTATGTAGCAGGTGGCCTGTGGGATCCAGTAGTGGTTTCCTTTGTAACCTGAGCTGCATGATCCAGGAATGTTTCATGTGTGGATTATGTGAGCCCTCCTGTTGTAATTGAGTCTTGATTGCTATTGGCCCATTTGTGCATGGGTTTGACCCTCAGACTGGCTGACTGTGAGGATCAACATCGCCCACACATACAAGCTGCTATATAGTGCTGACGGCACTGAGCAGAATTTGCCTCAGCAGGGTGTGGTGCCTGCTGAGATCTATCTCCCTTTGGATATGCCACTTGCGAAGCTAATTAGATCCTGCTCTGTTGTCTGAAGCTGGCGACTGGCTGTGTTGGTTCTGAGGCCTCTTGGGAGGGACTCTGGTTCAGATCCATGTTAGACACTGTCTGTGACTGGCCTTGGGCAACCTGTTTGGAGCTACAAAGTGATCCACAGTTTGTGGCACCTTCTGCTGAGCCAGGATGTGCTTGGGAATGTCCAAGCTGTGCACAAAGGCCACCTTCCACCAGCACTGAGTCCAGGGGTAGGTCAGCAAAGGCCCAAGGCACCACAAGAACCACCTCTGCCTGCCTCTGGCTGCCAACTGCCTGTTAGGCTCAGTCACTGAAAGAGCCTCTGGTGGTACTCGAGTTCCATGGGGAAGGTTCTCAAGTGAATCACCAGGTAGGGACAAGTGGTGTTCACCAGATTGACACAGGTTCTATCTTGGTGCCAGTGCTGGATCTAAGGCCACTCAGAAGAAGTCCCAGGGTATACCAAATCCAGCTGGCACTTGCTGGGTGTTCACTGAGCTTTGTGATGGGGTGGGGTCTCAGGGAAGTGTCAGGGTGAGGTCAGTGGTTTATCAGGCCTCAAAAGACCAAGATTTGGCCATGGACAACTGGCCCCTGTCCTAGAACCACACAATTGTCTGTCCTAGAGCTCGGCAGGGTGGGGCCACTGGTGGATCTTCAGCACTAGTCAGGCTTGAGGGAAGAAGGGAGGAGTGGCCCCTACCCAAGAGCCACACAAATCAGTCACGGACACCCTGAGTCTACCAGGACCTCCATACTCCTGGCCAGGCAGCTGACTTCTCAGCAGGTTGTGAACTTTGCAGGGTGGGGCAACAGGGAGTCCAGAGGGTGGAGCTATTGCCTTACCCCAGGCTGATGCTATAAGGAGGGAAGTGCTCCACCCAAGAAAGATGGCACTGCAGGGTGGGAGAGGATCTCAGCACAGGGATTCTGCCAGCTGTCCCTTCAGTTGTCTCCCCAGAGCCACAAACTCCAGTCTCTCACCAAGCCTCACTAGTCTGCTGGGCTTTCTTTCCACCACAACCCAGACTTAGGGGCTGCGAAAAATTTTGTGTGTTGGCCATTTAAGATGGCATCTTTGTGTCTAGCAGACTTCCATCTCTCCCTGGTACACAGCTAGATGCTATTTCGGCGCCTCTTTGAGCTCTGGGTACTCTGGGCTAGGGAGCCTGGCATGGAACTTAGACTCCACACTCCTTGGGAGGAGACTTCACAGCTCAGATATCCCTTTGGGATCTCAGCCACAGTCCATGGTGGCAGGACCAGCCCTTCTCATGTTTCTGCCCTTTCTACCAATCTTGATGTGGCTTCTTCTGTAAATCCTTGGTTATACAACTCCTGTTCAGAGTCTTCAGTTGGTTATTCAGATTGATTTTTCTACATTTTAGTTGTAATTCCAGTCTGGACCTGGGAGGAAGTGAGTGCAGCTTCCACCTACTCCACCGCCATCTTGGATTTCTCCAACAGTACCTTCTAATATTTAAAGAAACATTAACTTAGCACCATAAGCACTCATTGTCAATGTCATTTTTAGTATAGTTAATTTATAATTCCCATTTGCTGTCACAGTCGAGCTTATACAAGAAACAATCAAGAATTACAAGAGAAGGAATCAGAATGCTTTTACAAGCCAGCATGCCAGGACCCCAAGCTACAAGACAACAGAAGCTCTTTGTTCAAGAACTTGCCCTATGAGCCTCTTCATCTGTCTGCTGCTTGCCATTAATAAGGGATTTCAATTGTGTAAAGAATGGCTAAAAATTCCTTTGATTCATTATAGCCATTTGAAAGGTACAGACCACTTCTAAATCCACAACTGGTTTCGCCTGAACTTCAAACTATGCTGTGGCCCTGGTGGTCAGGTGGCTCGGTTGGTTGGTGCATCATCCTGTATACCACAAGGTTATGGGTTCAATTCCAAATCAGGGCCCATACCTAAACTGCAGGTTCAATTCCTGGCCAGGGTGCTTACTGGAGGCAACTGATGGATGTTTCTCTGTTTCCCTCTCTCACTCTCTTCCTTTTCTCTCAAATAAACAGATCCTCAGGTGACGACTTTTAAAAAATAAAGGAAATTGCTGTGATTCTATCTACATGATATCAGATTAGAATCACTGAACAAGAAGCAAATATGAGATTTCTGGAAATTGGGGGGAAGTTGCATAAAATACAGAAAAGAAAAATAGTCATGACATTATGACCTGAGGCTTTATTTCTAAGACTGACGTTGACCAGAACCTAATTGTCCTGTGGACTTAATGATTACGGGAATGGACGTGCAAGGAAGGAGAGACAAGTTTGGATGCTCTTACGTTGCCAGCTGAATGTAGGAACAGCAGATGGAAGAGACGCACAGGGCAGGGCATGGGAAGAGGGTGTGGAGCTCCCATGCCTTCTCCTGGTGCACCACCACTCTCCCAGCATCTCCACGTGTTCAACCCGGCAGCTGTCCAAAGCGAGTGAAACTTTCTATGCTAGGTATCATTTAAGAATATATTTGACATCCATTTGGTCCTAATTTTTAAATGTTTTGTTATGTCCAGCCAGAAAGGCATCCATTGCTTTATTACACTGCTTCATGGTTAGGATGCTTGTCTGTATTTTCTTCTAGATGTTTATTACCTTTTTAAATAAAGAACTGCTTTTTGTTTTTAGTGAAATATGTTCCTGAAGATGCTAGTGAATTAAAATGTAAATACGGTGATGTCTTTGTATATTTACAACCAGGACAGAGGTGACTAGTGCAGATATGACTATATCATACGTAGTCCTTTAAAACAATTAACCTTTAGTGACTCAACATAACTTTTATATTGATTCCCACTGATTCAGCTACTTCCTTAAGGAAAAAAGGAAAACTAAGAGACAATTTAGCTGACCACTTCAACTTAACCTATTCAGTAGATATTAGAATTGGTAGCTTCTAAGATACTTAAGAATTTCCGCCTTGGCTGGTGTGGCTCAGTGGACTGAGTGCCAGCCTGCAAGCCAAAGGCTCACAGGTTCGATTCCCAGTCAGGGCACATGCCTGGGCTGCAGGCCAGGGGCCAGCTGGGGGCACATGAGAGGCAACCACACATTGATGTTTCTCTCCTTCTCTTTCTCCCTCCCTCCCCCTCTCTCTAAAAATAAATAAAATCTTTAAAAAGAAAAAGAATTTCTGGCTCTAAGCCATTTGCCTTTGTCGCTTTATAAAGCTGAATAATTACATGAATAAATGTGTCCGTTTTGAGAGAATTCTTATTGACATCTATGTGTATTATTGAATCACACACCATATGACTGTGTGAAGATGTGTTAGGATTGTTGTAATTTAACTTCGAACTACCTTCATAAAAAGACCCGTTGTGGTGGTGAGGAGTTAGTATATTTTTAGAACCAGTGGGGCATGAGGGCATGTTCCTGGAGCTCACTCATCAGGATCTTTTCAAAGTTCAAGTCCGTACAGATTCAGTCTTGTCTAGATGCAGAGATATTCTCTTGTGGAACTAACTAGTTTTTCAACTTAAACCTTTTATTAGGAGAACTCTACAAGGGAGTCCTTGTAATGACTTCTTTATCTAGTAGCTAATAGTCAACACTGACTGCAAATTATATAGCAGTGTGACCTTTAGTACTTTGAAATTATTTTTATTAAATAAATTTGACATGAAATATTGTATAAGGTGTTCCATGTGTTAGTTTGATACATTTATATATTGTAGATGATTGCTGTTGTAACAATATTTATCACATTGCATAATTATAATACAATATTCCTGTCTAGATCAGCAATTTTCAACCTTTTTAATCTCATGGCACACATATACTAATTATTAAAATTCTGCAGCACGCCAAAAAAGAAAAAATCATATTTTTTGCTGATATGATAAAAAAAAAAAAAGATAGGTATAATCTTAATTCATTCAACCCAAACAGCTATTGTGTTGGCTGTTGTCATTTTTTAATTTGATAATCCAAGGGAAAAGAGGTCAGTGACCCTGACTAGAGTCAGGTATTGCATGTTTTAAAAGTTCCTGTGGCATACCGGTTGAAAATTGCTGGGCTAGATCCATTATATTATGCATTAGAGATGGCTTTTTAAAAACTTGATGCAAGTTTGAACCCTTAAACACCATCACGCTTTTACCCAACTCCCCATTCCCCGCTAACCACCATTTTACGCTCTTGTTTTGATTTTTACAGGTTTGACATTTTTAGATTCCACACATAAGAGATATCATAACAATACTTTTCTTTTTGTGTGATTTATCTCACTCAGTATAGTCTGCTCAAGGTCTACCATGTTGTGCCAAATGGCAGGATATCCTCCTTTCTCATGGCTGAATATATTCCACTGTGGATATACGTACATCTTTCTTATCCATTCACCTGTTGACGGGGATTTGAGGTTGTTTTTATACATTGGCTAATATTATGATAAACATGGGAGTGCAAATATCAAAATATACAAAATAAAAGAATTATAAGAGGAGTCATTGCAAATATTCTATCTCACATGATATTCACAACTAAATATCTATCAAACCCCATTTAAGAGGCTGATGATAAAAGCTTTGGCGGTTTTCAAGAAACACTGGTCAAACCACAAATAAATCTCAGTTCATCAGTTATTATCTAATGTGCAGCTCCTCTGCAGGTAGCATTGCATTAGGTGTTTAAGGACAAGTAGTTTGACTCAATAAATTTTAAAAATATATATTTCAGCTTATTATTCACAGAGTTCTTGGAATAGTTGTATTCTGAGGTTTCTATTGTTGAGAAGTTTGAGGTTTGTGTTGTTTCTCTTTCAGTCCCAAAAGCTCCGTTCTGAGTTCTCCAGGCTTTGGTGGAATTTCAGGTATTGTCTATTAAAAACAAAACAAAACATAGATGCCGATGCTTTCCTTAGAATGTAATTAAATGTGACCTGAAAAACTTCAAAGCAAATACAAAGTTAAAAAGAGCAAAGAATCCCTTGATACTCAAATGATAAATATTTATCTGAGAACCCATGGTTGATCTAAGTCCCTTTCTAGCCCTATATTTATGACTCTATCATCCAGGCTACGTCTTAAGTTCTACAGGACGCACAGAGGGAGCGTTTACATCGCTATCAACGGACAGATCAGAAATTTGAATAACGGTTTTTTAGGGGAGAGCGAGAACGCAGTCCCCCACGACCACAAATTATGCCACCGAGTTCCTCACACTTGAAGAAATCGCAGGGGTCAGAACATCCGGGGTGCAAGGGATAAGCCTCACCCTGGGAAAACCACCTTCATTCTCATGGTACCTCCCCTGCCAGGTAAGTATGAATAAAGCTTTCTATATATGGAAATTTATTTCTGCACTATTTACTGACCCTCCACCATGCATAAAGCAGTGAGCAAAAAAATATATAAAAATGCATTCAGGAAAAATGGTCATGAAAGGCCTGAGGTCACCTTTTTTGGTAACTGCTTTAACGAGATAATTCACATACCATACCATTCACCCATTGAAGGTATAAACTTAACAGTCTTCAGTATATTCATAAAGTTGTGTGTCTATCAGTACAATTAATTTTAGAACTGCACTCCCAAGAGAAACCCCACACCCACCAGCAGGCACTCCCATTTCCACACAGCCTTCCCACCTGCAAGGCACTGCCCTAGGCAATCATGAATCTACTTTTGTCTCTAGGTTTGTCTATTCTGGGCATTTAATATAAATGGAATTATACAATATGTAGTCTTTGTGACTAGTTTCTTTCACTTAGCATGTTTTTAATTTTCATCCGTTTCATCACATATAAGTATTTCACTTCCTTTTAGGAACAATAATATTCTATTATATAGGTATACCACATTGCATATGTCCCTTAATAGTTGATAGACAACTTGGATTGTTTCTACTTTTTCACTCTTATAAATAATTGTCTATGGATATTCATGTACAAGTTTTTGTGTAGACATATGTTTTCATTTCTCTTGGCTATAAACCTGGAAGTGGAATAGCTGGGTCATACGATAACTCTATGTTTAACTGTTTAACTGCCAGGCTGTTTCCCACAGCAGCTGCATCCTTTGACATTCCTCACAGCGCTGTATGAGGGTTTGTTTCTCTACAGCCTCACCAAAAGTTATCATTAGCTGTTTGTTTTCTTTTAATTAATAGCCATCATAGTGGTTATAAAGTGGTATCTTATTGTGGCACAGTCCTTCTGTGGACCTTACATTCTAGTGGAGGAAACAAAGAACAAACAGAGACAAAGGAATAAAATAATTGTGAACTGTGAGAAGTACCCCATGGAAACAAGGGACTGAGACAGAACAGCAGAGGAGCAAGTCTTCTGAAGCTGTCCAAAGGACCCTCACTGCTGGAGGAGATATTTGAGCAGAGCCCTGAAGTTTTGAGGAAGGGAACCAAGCCAAGCACTCCAAGAAGAGGAAAAACATGGCCCTGGGGTGGGAACAAGCTTGATGAGCTGAAGAAGCAGCAAGGAAGCTAGTGTGGCTGCAACAGAGGGGACAAGGGGGACATGATACAAGGGAAGGCCCCTCGCAGGCAGGTGCCAGACTGTGTAAGACTGTGTAAGAGCAGGCTGGACATGAGGACACGGCTCTGCTCTAAATGCAATTGGATGCCATCCTAAGGTTTTTAGGTCCAGGGCAGAGGTGCTCGATTTCATTTTAAGATCACTTTTGCTTCTGTGGGGAGGACAGAGCGGTCCAAGAGGAAGGAAGGAGGACCCTCCTGCACTCACCAGGTCCGGCCGGTAGTACCGGTGCACCACTTGGGCCCCTGCGAACATGGCCAGGAGGCTGGCTGCGACCATCTTCAAGTAGCTGGGCCAGGTCACTCCCGCGGGCATGGTCAGTGGGCTGGGCAGGGAGGGAGAACGGCAGGTGTTAGACGGTTCGCGACTCACGACTAAGTTAAGCTGGGAAACAAGTCTCTCCGCAGTGTGGGCGGGGTCACAACACTGTCACTCTCTCCGCCCCTAGTTCTCCAGGACACCAGGGCGTTGAGAGGGCAAACCTCCTACTGGCTTGAGACCAGCCTTCACTGGGTTCTTAGCATTGGGGTCTGGGCGTTCAGAATTTAAAGGCAGTTCTCGGGGAGCAAGCGGAAGGCCGACCTGCCTTGCTTCCCCCGCACCCCTCCAAACTCAAGAACTGCAGACCCCACTCCACTGGCCCTACAAGTACATCTAGGCACGGCCGGGCCACGGAAGGCAGCGCACTCAACAGCCGCCGGAGCACGGACGGACGTGCATTCAGGAGCCGGAGCAGAGGGCCATGGACTGGACCAAAGTGCGGGGGCCGGGACCAGAATTTTTTAATATCGATTCCCAGGCCTTTCCCAGCCCAGGTTTTTGTCTCCCTATCATTCCCCCTATATCAGGATTTCCCTGGCAGATGTCGAGTCTTGGGCTCTGCTCTGGCTGGATCAGCGCATCATTTCTCCCTTCACAGGCAGGACCTGCTGGCCTTAACTACCTTTTACAAGCTGGTGGAGACTGGCACACAGCAGAGTCCTTAGGTGAAGTCACCTTCTAGTGAGTGATGTTAAAAACACGTTCTATCCTTAAGCGGGGTGTCGTTGGTACCCGAAGCAACTACACTGAGACAGCTATACCTTTATGCGACGGTGATACTGGAAAAAAGGAAACCTGAAAACGACAATATTTAATTATGCAGTTTTAGGGTGTGCTTTGGTTATGGATTGATTTTTGTTAAGAAAAGGTTAATGGAAGACAATTCTGAAGGATTATGGTTATATGTATAAGATGAATCATGATACACTCACTTTTTAAACAGGGAGGTGTATCTGACATAAAATAAACCATGTATTTAAAGCATACAATATGGTGAGCCTTGATACGTGTACATACACCTGTGTAATGATTCTTACAATCAAAATAAACATACCTATCACACCTACAAAGTTGCTTTGTGCCCTTTTCTAACCCCTCCACGTCACCTTCTTCCCTGGGCAAGGGAGAGGAGGCTTGGGAGGAAAAGGGAAACAAGGTGAAGTGCCTTGGCCCTTCTTTTGTTTTCCCATCATACAAGGTCTCCTTGAAGTAGACACATTTGGCAAAGATAGGAGATTTCTCCTCGGCTTCCGCAATCAAGGCTCACGGCAGAACAAGTTTGTCTTGCAGGGTGCTGAGAGAGACACCGATGAGGCAGGAGCCACTTTGTTGATTGTTTCACCATTCCCAAGTCCAATGTCCTGCTCCCCAAAAGCTCTCCAGTGAACTTCTTAAGACAGAAATAAGCAGAGGCCCTTGGTCTGCTGAGATTATGAGTGGAGTTGGCAGACCCAGAAGGCGCAACATCCCACAGTGAGGGAGATCCTGGCTGCCCGAGGGAAACTGAGTATAAAACCTCCTGAGAAAAGTTTGCAGCTCTTTACACATATTTTCCACCACCAGAATTCTCTCTCTGAAACCAGTCAGAAGCCATCTGCTTTAAAACTTTTCTAGATTGTGATCCTAGTGGTTAGAAACCAGAGAAAGAGAAGATGCACTGCTATTCATTCATTAATTCAACAAATATTCAATGGATACCTACTGTTTTGTCCTGGTCTTATCCTATCAACAACCAATGCTGTGACTGCACCAGCCCTTATGGTCCTTATTATGGCTGCAAGACACCCTTCAGAAAACTTTGAAAAGATTACAGCACTCCTGGGGCCTCACAGCGTGGTCAGAGAATGAGCATGGCCATGTGCATGGGCCTGGAGTTCTGCTTTTACTGGGGTCAAATGTGGGGGCCTAGGGTTTCAGAGTTCACTCTTTTATCAGTTAATTTCAAACAAATGAGCAGAAACTGAAAGCACACGAAAAGGGGAAAAAAACAAGTAGCCAAAAATGGTCATTTATTGAAATCAACCAAGATTCCTAAAGCAAAGGAGCCTCAGTTCAGGAAGGTGGCCTGGCTCTGAGAGAGAGAGAGAGAGAGAGAGAGGGAGAGACAGAGAGAGAGAGAATGTGTGTGTGTAAGGTGGCCTGGCTCTTTAACTGTGTGTGTGAATGTATTCATTCTAGATAGTGTGTTAATGTGTGTGTGTCTGACAATGTGTTTATTTTAGATAGCCAATCTATGAAGTGGATGCCTCTTTGAAATGAATGCCTTGGCAAGCAATGCTTAAATTAGGCACTTGCATTACAAAAAGAAAAAAGAAAGTGACTGGGTTTACCTATACCTACTATGAGTCAGGTTCTGAGTAGTACTTCCTAAGGGACACAGTATTTGTAAAAGTTCTGAAAAGTTTTTAAAATATTAAAAGTTTTATTCAAACAATTGACACAATACAAATGAGTCATTCTGTATTTACTCATGAAAGCCTTTTCTTGGATCCCAGAATCAAGAAGTCACATAAAGCGCAGAGACACAGCCATTTCCCGGCCCACATGTTACATTAGTGAGAAATAAACCTTTGTTGCTGTAAACCACAGAGATTTTGGAGTTAGCTGTTACACAGCTTAATGAGGGAAAGCTAATATAGCCCCATATTTTTCATCATGCGAACTAGAGAAAAATAAAAAGCTATCTCCATTAAGATTTAATGAAATCCTTGTACAAAACCCAATGACAACTTGAAAACTAATGAGACAAAAACTAGCTGTAAGAGCCATTGAGAAAAAAAGAAAAAAAACCAAGGGTAGTCTGGAAGGTCATAAAGAAAACGTGATGCCTAAATGGCATCTACTATCGCAGGCTTCAAATATTAATATTTTCACATACCCAAAGTAAAGCAGACAATGGTTTGTGTAAAGTTCTACCTTTTACAAAGCAGTTTCACAATCAACTCAATTTATAGATTAGGAACCTAAGGCCCAAGATGGTACAGTGGCCTGGACTCCCAGGTTTTCTGATTTCATAGACTTCTCTCTCTTACATCACGCTTGATAATTAATGCAAACCAGTTTTTAATCAGGATAACATTTCGGGGGGAAAGGCATGGATAACCCTGACCGATAAGCATAACCACCCCACCTACTCAGCGTCCCCAAAGGTCATCACCCATTCACTCCACCACCTAAGAGGACTGGGGGGGACGAGAACTTACGTCAGCCGAGCGCTCACCCTCCCACCTTTTTTGTCCTCCACTCTTCCCGAAAGGCCAAGCGGCAGGCAGAACTACCAAGGGGGACAAACCTGATTGGGCTGTCCTGCGACACGTGATGCCCACAGGTCTTGGGACTTGGCGCCGAACAAACGGAAGGGCCTCGCAAAAGAGGGGTTTGCTCTGGGGGGAGGGGGAACTAGAAGCTTGGGGGAGGAGCTTGAGCGTGAGCTGCTGCCCCAGTTCTGCCAGCAATCGTGTCCAAGGCTCTGGTTCTTGTCGAGCCGCTATATATACGCCAAGATACTACAGCGACATCGCTCGCTTGCCTGGCAGGAGGAGCCGTTCGCGCGAGCGGCAGCGGGGAATGGAAGCAGAGACCGCGGGCAGGTAAGGCTGGGGCGGAGCGCCGCCCCTCCCCCCGCGCCCCTCACGGCGGGCCTGGCCTGCGGGCGCGCGCACGCACGCAGGGGTCTTTTAAGTGCCGCTGCCCGATACAAAGGCCGGAGCGCGCGTGCGCACTGTCACCTTGCTCTGGCCCCTCCTCTCCCGCGCTGGGCTGAGATGGCTCCTCTGCCCCGGAGCCCTGCGTGCAGCCCTCGCTTCAGTCCTTTCCGGCATCTAGCCGGCTTGAAAATGCGTTCGTGAGCAGCCGGCAGTCTCCTGTTAATGTTTCTGGTTGCCATTCTTGGCTGCATTCCGCTCTACCCCTCATTATCATGCGAAGAGCTGCGAAGATGGAGTAGCACTCGTATCCGTCCAGGAGTTTTCATTTTAGAGTTAGGGTTACGGTGGCTTCCTCCCCTAAAGGTTTGCTAGAAGCATCGCCAGGCGCCGCAAGGTAGATAGCATTGCCGTTTCGGGGCTCTTGGATTCTGGAGCCATGGATAACACTCCCAAGAAGTTACCTAAAAATGGCTTCTAATGGTCTTGGGGACGAACTCAGGAGTCTTCTTGTAACATGGCCTTTGGGGAGCGTTAGACGCGTGGAGGAAACGTAGTGCCAAAGCAGAGGAGTGATCGTCTGTAATGGGATAAAGTACTATTGGACATACGAAGAATTATCCTGACTCTGAGTAGCCGATGCGCCCTGAAGTTAGGCGAGACACTTCACTTCTCCGGGCCCGGTCAGGGCTGTAGAATAGGGCATCGCTGGAATCCAGTTCTGACATTCAGTGAATCCGTGTTATGTGGAAAGGGTTGAGTGACGAAAGCAGCCTTAGAATTTAGGAAAGGACACACATGTAGATAAAGTGGGGACTTTATCCTGACTTTGGGGGTCCACTTCTTTCCCGGAACTTTACAAATAGAAGAAGTCAGCAGAACTCGTGAAAATCACTCTCACCCTTGGGATCTACAGATCAGAATCGAAACGGGTAAAACCTGCCATCAAGTGAGCTCCATGTTATAAGCCCTTTTTCAGTGTCTTACAAAGCAAAGTAATAGGTCTCCAGTACAATGGTTAGATCAAAACTGACATATTCTGGCTTCACTTATAGACCATTTTTAAGTTTTGACTTGCAAAACTTTAGCCTCAGAAAATATGGAGAATTATGCATTAATAGTGTATGGAGTTTAACCTTGAGAATAATAAAATGACAGGCTCCACATAATCCCAAGAAAGTGGTTCTCTGTCACCCTTTGTGCTTATCAGGGAATGCAATGGAATGCTGGATAAGACTGAGTCTGCTTCTCATTTTTGGCAGATTAACTTTAAAAAATTCAAAGAAAAGAATTGTATGGGTATAGACTTTGAAAAAGAGAAGATAGCCCAAGAGTCATAACAAGTACTTACAGCCTAACCAGAGAGGAAAAAAGGAAGAAGAGGGCCAGTATGTTTCTAATGAGATCAAGCATGAAAAGGACATTTACCAAAGATGGAAGTAAGATGCCAAATCAAAAATGACTGGAGAAGTGTCACACGGACCACTGAGAATACAGACAGGGAAGATTAACCCTTGAATGAGATCAGGCATTCTAGAAGTGTTAAGGAGAGCAAGAACGTGTTTGGTTAGGTGTGGGCAACGAGAAGGACAAGAAAGGTTTGGGTTTTCTGCCTAGTTGTCCAGCATGGTGTTAGTAGTGACAGAAACATAAGCACTTAGTTCTGATCATTTTATTTTTTTATCTCCTATGTTAAAAAAAAAAAAAACAAACGATTGCACACCGGAAATGGGGGAATGAATGTCTGTAAGAGATTTAAAGCTCGAGATCAGTGAGGGCATTTAAGAGAACTTTTAGCTGCTGTAGCAGAAAGCATATTTCCTGGCCTGGATGAGTGGGATTTCAAGTGAGGGGCCACATTGCAGCGGTGTTTGAGAACTTGGAGACAACAGGAGAGGGGCCCGAAGCCAGCAAGTAAATGCATGGGTCCCTGTTCCTGCCAAAGGTGGAATCTGTCCTCTTAATTTATTGACTTTGATCCTAAATAAAATGTTTACTTCTCAGTGGTTATTGAGCATATCTAAAAGGAACTAGTGACCACTAGGCTATCGTATACGTTAAGAAAAAAGCAAGACCTACTTAACTAGATCATTCCCTTTTAGATAATGATACTAGACATCAGGAGGTTGACAGGAGACACCTAAAATATTTAATGATCTCCTGCTGTTTTTATTATTGTCATGGTGAATTTATTATATACTAGGCACTGTTTTAGTGTTTTACACCTGTTAACTAATATGATCCTCATAACCAATGAACTAGGTGCAACTATCCCCATTTTGTAGATGTAGAAGAGGACATAAAGAGGCTAAGGAACTTGCCCACAGCGCTAGTGAATGGCAGAGTTGAAATTTGAACCCAGCAAGGCAGTGAGGCTTCAAAACCTGCCTTGCTAACAACTGTGCCATGCCACTTGTGGGTGGGGATAGCAGGGTGGGCAGGGGAGCTAGGAAGATGGAATGTTAGCAGTCTAATTAGGGGAAATCAAAACTGGCTAACTACTGAGAGAGTTAAGGGAAGGCTGAAGAGAAGTCTGTACTGATGTGCCATTTAACTCTACCCCAACTTTGTTCTTTCCCAAAGCTTAACGGCTTCAGGGTGCCGATGAAATGATAAAATTTGTCTGTGACCTAACTCTAGGATGGGTTTGTGGAACTGATGGGTTGAATCAGAATCCGGATCAATCCCAACTGGCTGGAACGCTGAATCATCTTTTACAAAAAGAGGCAGAATCCTTTGTTTAGGGATGGAAAAATCAATGATACAAATGTGAGATGAGAGAGAGGTGTTAAGGGGAAGTTTTCATTGGTGGTGAACTCAGTATGAATCAACAGTATACTGTGAGTGCCAGTAAAGCTGGTGAGCAGTGTACTGTGAGTGCCAGTAAAGCTAATGTGTTGGGTTCTGTAATGTCTCCAGGATGAGGAAGTTGATAGCTCTGCTCAGTTTCAGGACCATGGGGCTATATCTGAACTATTTTTATTTTGTTTGCTTCTGAGCGCCAAACATGACGAAATACTGAGGAAGCTTGAAATCATACTATATGAAGTATGCTGGGGGCTCTGGCTTATTCTGTACCTTTGTGTTTACAGTTTCTAGTAGACTGCAAAGCAGGTACCCAGTAATGTGTGGTGAGTACCCACACTTCCACTTAAGCAATATTGAATGTAGTCTTTAAATAGTTATGGTATTCTGTCGTAGTTTATGTAACTAGTCCTTTTTACTTGAGCATTTGGATTATTTAGTATTATCGATTGATGTTTTTGTAACTGTTCAGTGTTGTATGTGCTTGCTTAAATGAAATTAATAAAATGTTGCTATGGATGTTTATGTGCTTCCAAAATTCATGCTGAAACCTAATCCCCAATGTGATGGTATTTGGTGGGGGGTGGGGTGAGGGGGTGGTCTTTAGGAGGTGATTGGTGCTCTTATAAAAGAGATCCCAAGAGAGATGTGTCACCCCTCAGAAGCAGGCCCTCGCCAGACACTAAATCTGCCAGCGCCTTGAAAGTAGTCTTTCCAGCCTCCAAAACTGTAAGAAGTAAATCTTTGTTCGTTATCCACCCATTCTATTGTATTTTGTGGTAGTGGCCCAAATGGACTAAGACAAGTGTATTTAGAAAGAGCAACTTAAATCTTTAAAATAGTGCAAAATAATTGTGAATTAAATAGGTTGGAGTTGTTCCTTTTAGAGAAAACCGTAGAGATTTAGTTTTTTCAAATACAGAAATCTGAATTAACTGGACTCCTCAGTCAGCTCTGTGTGTGTTTGTGTGTGTGTGTGTGTGTGTGTGTGTGTGTACGCATGTGTGTATGTTTTGAGAAAGACTTTTGGAAAATACACAGTTCATCAGGAAAATACACAATTTCTAAATTTCAGACAGCTATAAAAACCAACCCTTTGAGCAGTGCAGTTCAAGAGAAAGGCAGTGCACATGGAGGCTAGGAGAGAGGAAGGGGTTAGTAGCAGGAAAAGGAGACCGCACACAGAACAGGTGGGGACACACATAAATGATAGGGACAAGGGAACACGGGAAAATAAAACCATTCATTCCTGTCTAGCCAGGTCGCTCAGTTGGTTAGAGCGTCATCCCGATAGGCCAAGGTTGTGGGTTCAAAATCCAGTCGGGGCATATAGAAGAAGCAGCCAATGAATGCATGAATAACTACCACAACAAATCTGTGTAGCTCTTTCTCTCTGTCTCTAAAACCAATTAAAAATCATAAGTTTTATATCAGGGAGTTATAAAAAATAAAAGCATTTGGGATATGTCTGGAGTCTGGACAGATTTGGCCCTATTTTCTACACATTCTCTGTATACAAAAGCAGAAACCCCTTAACCTCACCTCTTATTCTCATGGTGATGAAACTGAGCTGCTGCAAGAATGAATGACTTGACTGAGTGCTCTTTTGTCCGCTCCCTCTCATACAGAGATAATTGTTGTTCACAAACATTGCAGAATTCTGAGTTATGAAACGGAAATCACCATACATTAAGGATGAAAGAAGTTTATGCTGCTTACAAATTTAACCGCTATTAGATAAAAGAAAATGAGATTATCCAGAGACCTTTTGTCTTCTAGTATTCAAGTTCATGAAGTTCATGACAGATGTCATGCCTTCTTCTGCCAAGCAATAAGAATGTTATAATCCACCCTCTTTTCCTTACACATTCTATTTTCCATAGCTTTATTTTTTTGTTTCTGTTCTAATTTAACTTACTGCTAAGTGTCACTTAAATATTACAGGTAAATTTCTAGATTTCTTTCAAAATTGATATGTAAAATAGAAGTCCAGATATTTTTCTTCATTGTTTTTCACTTTAGTCAACTGACTTTGAAAATATTAATTTTCAATTTCCAAACCCCAGAATTTCTCAAGATCCTTAAGGGCCCCTAAATATGCTAAGGGAGGCACATTTTGGAAATTTATTTTTTTAAGGTTCAGAATCCTTTTGTAATGTGAATGGTGTCTCCCAACTTTGCGTATTTTAAGCTTGGGTCTTCGTGAAGCACTCGAAATGGAACCCATCTGTGAAACTCTTGACAGTGGTAGCAAGAAACATGGGGGTGAGAGGGTGGCAGGTTGCCTCCCTGACAGTGTGGCAGACTAAGAACAGACCTCGTGCATTTTTTGGCCGCTCACTTCTTGTGACCACAGGTCTTTACTTTTATATATTCCAGCTGAAAGGGCTGTGAGCCTCTGGGAAAACTGACACTGGCCACAGTTACAGTTCATTTTGCTAGAATTTCCAGAGAATAAACTGCATGTGATCTCGCAACGTAACCTAGCCATACCAACTCCTCATTAGAATACTTAAATCATAAACATGGAACAACCAGTGTTTTGGCAATTTATGAAAAGAGCTACAAATAGTATTAAAGAAAAATGAAAAAAGATGTTTTACTTTGTGCCAGGCACAATTTAAGCACTTCCCTTCTCTTTATTTTTATATTTTAACTTATAATCCTTGGCTATATATTTTTTCTATGTCTAGCCTTAGTTTACAGTCTTGTTTTGTATTCTTTCCCATTTTAAAGCATATATTAAATGTTTTCTGTGCTTTTACAGAATGTCAGTACATTTAATTTTTAGGAGCTGCGTAGTATTTTCTCATGTTAATGTTTCCTAAATCGTTGTATTATCTTTATTTTTTTAAATATAATTTGAGAATAATACATTTAAAGAAATAAAATTCTTCAGATATACTTTAATATCTTTATTACTAATTCTTAACCTTTTTAAATGAATTGTTCCTTTAAGAGAGCTTGAAATTAAAATGCCTCTTCTGCCTTGACTGGTGTGGCTCGGTTCGGTGTTGTCTGGCAAAACCACAGGTCGCCGGCTCGATTCCCAGTTGGGGCACATGCCTGGATTGCAGGTTTGGTCCTAGGTCAGGGCATGTATGAAAGCCAGCCGATCAATGTTTCTCTCCATCTCTTTCTTCCTCTCTTCTCTCTCTCTAAAAGTAAATTTTAAAAAATTAAAAACAAAACAAAATTAAATAAAGTGCCTCTCTGGTGGGTTGTCCATTGGTTAAACAGCAGGTTGAGCCTCTGTTTTTCTTCACAGATCTAACATTCTAGCCCATGGGTAGACCCTGACCTCAGGTCTGTCTCCGCCGCTTACACTTTTGCAGGGGAACGCTTTGGTTTGCCTTCTTTTACAGCCGTTTTATTAGGGTATGATTTACGTACTATAAACTTGACCTGCTTAAAGTATACTAGTTTGCCTTCTTAATTTCTGCTTTCTGAGCTCCCTGTCTTTCTCCACATGCAAAGAAAGAAACATAGTAAGTAGAGTATGTTGCCACAGAACATACGACTTTTCTCTCCAAGTAGTAAACAGCACTCATCCACCTGGTTTCCTGGTGTTTTTCTCCCTGCTGTGTATCATGTGGCATTATTTGGCATTAGCGTAACTTGAGTTCCATAAAATATATTTACTTCCCTAGCTTTGGGCTGATAGTGGTTTACGGTCATCAGAAATATTTTTGGGAAATTGTTTTCTGTGAAGGCCTCTGCTCCTTATATTGAACAGAATAGTTTGAATAAATTTTAAATCATGTTCAGAAGAAAGGTCTAGGGTGGGTTTTCCCCCCCATAAATCCACAGACATTCATAAAATATTCATTTCTAGTCCTCATTTTGTAGCAGAAAAAGCAAAAACCCAGCAACAATTTTAAAAAAAGATCCAATGAGTAAATAAATAAACAGGTAAACCAAAAGAGAACTTTAAATGAGATTGGAGGAGGCTGAAGACTATATAATTTTATTAACCCATGTCACCCCAATAAATTCTATAAAGTAAAAAATGATGAGCAAGTTCTGGGAATTAGTATATAGCATCACCATGCTAGTATATACTTGAGCATGGCTAAGAGAATAGATCTTAAATGTTCTCGCCACAAAAAAGAAATGGTAGTTATGTGGCATGATGGAGGTGTTAGCTAAGGCTGGGGTAGGGGTCACTTTGCAACATAAGTGTATCAGATCAGCATGCTGTACGGCTTTAACTTACACAGTGTTATACGTTAATTTTATCTCAAAACCCCGGGGAAAGTTAGGCTGGGGGAGGGGTAGATTGGGGGGAATCTCTGTGACAAGATTAAATACTGAAGGTAGGAACACTAATTGTTTTTGCGTTTCTATATGGACTAGAGGGCCTTTCATGTCTCTCTACTTGAAAATTCCCATGATCTCATTTCAGAGAAAGTACAGGCTGACTTGACAGGACTGGTAAGTTTTATTGATGACACATCTTGTCATTAAACAGTGTGAGAATTAATGAATGTTTGGTTAGCAGGCACTCGGTAAAGGTTGGGTGAACGTGTACATATGAGAATAGATCTTTCTCGTCACTCTGCATCTGTTGTCAACTCTAAGTAAATACTAGACTGGTTTCAGAATATTTGGATCCTGACAATTTTTTACAGCTGATCACTTAAACTTATGTTTGGGTCATTTTACCCTACTCTGTTACATTTCATTGTTCTTTCAGCTATTCCCTTCAGCAAGCTCAAGCTTTTTATACATTTCCATTTCAACAAATGATGGCCGAAGCTCCTAACATGGAAGTTATGAACGAGCAGCACATACCAGAAGTTCCAGAGCCAGCCCCTGCCCAGGAACCTGGACAAGGTATTTTTTTCACCAGGCTACTATAGAAAATTAGCTATTGGACTAGCCGACTTATTTAAGAAAGGGTTTAATGATGAGTTGTAGTGTTAAAATGTTTAACCCATTTTTTTAGTACTTAGTATGTGTCAGGCATGTGATAGGTTTGGGGGAATAAAATAACATGGATTCTGCCCTGGAATAGTTTATAATCTAGTAGGGGAAGATAATAAGTAAGCACCAATCATGCCTCAGCACATACCACAGTGAAGAGGGGCATAGGATGCTGTACCCCCGTGGGGTTGACACCTAACTCAGACTGAGGCTCAGAGGCAGCTTCCCAGAGCTCAGAAACTCAAGGGTAAGGGAAAATTTCACGCCAAGGGAGAAGCATGTGCAAAGCACAGACAAGAAGCAGCGTGGCAGTTTAGAAAGGAGTGATTCTGTATCAGTGGATTCTGGGTTACAGCAAAGAAATGGTGAGAGATGAGGCTGGATGGGGGCAGGTGAGGCTCGATTAACCTAAAAAAAAAATGTATTAGGTTGGCCAAAAAGTTTGTTCAGTTTTTTCCATAAAATAAAAGACACATTTTCTGTTTTCACAGTAACTTTATTGATTTCGATATTTTGGGATGTTGGTTATCACCCACGTGGTATAATGTTGATTGTTCTCAATTAATGTCTCAATTTGATTGCTATCAACTTCAACTGGTCTACTATACCATGAAGCATTATCCAGCGAGAAGTCTCCAGCTCGAAACTTTGTAGACCATTTTGACATATTTCATCAGTCACAGCATCTTCTGCATACATTGCACAAATCTGTTTTTTGTGTGTTTCTTGAAATACTAAAGAATAATATGCTGAAAGTGTCACTTATTTTCTTCCATCTTCAATATTAAAACAGCTACATAAAAATTCATCAATTTGGATGTTTTATTAAATGCACAGTAATACGACAGCTGTCAAAATGCAGTCTTAACAACATTGTTTTGAATGAAATTAAAGACAACTAAGTGCTACTGGCGCCATTTTATGGAAAAAAACCAAATGAACTTTTTCTCCAACCCCAATATATATTTATCCTGAAGGCAATAGGGATCCAACCCCAATATATATTTATCCTGAAGGCAATAGGGAGCATTGAGAGAATGTAAGCAGAGAGTGACTTTAGTATAATAGCATTTAAAAATATCAGCCTGGCCCTGACTGCTGTGGCTCACCGGATGGAGCTCTGGCCTACAAACTGAAAGGTCGCTGGTTCAATTCCCAGTCAGGGCACATGCCTGGGTTGCAGACCAGGTCCCCAGTTGGGGGCATGTGTGAGGCAATCGATTGATGTTTCTCTCACAATCAATGTTTCTCTCCCTCTCTTTCTCCATCCCTTCCCATCTCTCTAAAAATAAATAAATGAGATCTTTACAAAAAATAAAAGTATCAACCGGGAATTGTATACCTGTAACCTGTATAATTTTAGTAACTAATGTCACCCCAATAAGTTCAATCAGTGAATCAATAAGTAAGTAAAGTAAAATAATAATCTGCAAGTATTACAGAAGATAGATTGGGTGGTAAGAGAGCAAGCAGAACTTGGAGGCAAGGAGTATATTAGAGACTCTTTGAATCATCTAGGGATGAACTAAAGAGGACATGAGGGGGTGGAGAAGAACAGAATTAGGAACTACTCAGGAAGTAGGATTAAGTACCTGGCCTTGGTGAACAGCTTTCATGGGCACAAGGGAGAAAGGAGAATCTGGAAGTAACTCCCGGGGCTGTTGGATGAAGGAGGTACCATTCACCAAGACAGAGAATTAGAAGAGAGGGGAATAGATTTGGGGGTTAGGGAGTGGAGAGAAAGGAATGGGTTTCCCCCGTGTAGCAGTGTTGTACGAGAAATGTGCTCAGCGTTCCCGCTGACGATTCCAGGAGCACATCTGGCTCCACTACATTGGAGATAGCCCTACCTGTGACTCCGGCGTCTCTGGGCAGGCAGCACGAGGACTTTCCCAGCTATAAGCTGGTGGAGGTGGATCCCTTGGCCCAAGAGTAGAAAGGAGGGATGGGAGGCCAGGACGGAGAAACACCAAACAGTAGTAGCATGGGGCAGGAGCCTAAGATATTACAAGAGAGATGTTAAAGAACTAAGGGTAAGAAAACCAAGGCTTCCTGTTGGATACAGTGGTTCATGACCAGGATTGCCCCCTAGGGATATTTGTCATTGTCTGAAGACACCTTTGATTGTCATGACTGGCAGGGTGCTACTGGCCTCTAGTGGGCACAGACCAAGGTTGCTGTTAAATATAGAATGTTACACATTCTATAATATACAGGACAGGACCCCATCACCCAAAATTATTCAGCTTAAGATGTCAGTAGTTCTGGGACTAAGAAACTCTGCCTTAAGTCCTGAGGTCAGATCCCTGGTCTTGCCTTTTGAAAAAATACTACCAGCCAGAGAGTTCATCCTCAGCACCTCTAAACTGACAACTGACCTCTCTGGCCGTGTGTGGAACGGAGTATACTCATAACCTCTAAAACAAGCCCACAAGCTATTTGAGGCTTCTACTGCTGGAATTATGGGGAGATTGAGTAAAAATGTTTCCCCTCCTCTCTGTTTTGCTATCTACTTATTCTTTCATTTGTTTACTTAACTTTTTATGTATTTACATTTAGAATTCCTATAAAATAGTATATAGACACTTTGTATTCATGGGGAGGCCAAGATGCCAGGTAAGATTGTGTGAAAATCAATCTATGATGATTATGGAGGCTTCATCTCAAGAACAGTCAGTAGAGGAAGGGAGAGTAGGGAACAGGGGGGCCACATGAACCCACTTCTAGGGTGAAACAAGGGGAAGCCATTGTAGAGGAGACTGATGCTGGGAAATAGAAGAGAAAGGTAAAAAGGATGTTGACAGGGTGGCTTCTGGGAAAGCTGCCTTAAGTTTGTAATTACGGTTTTCTGCATCACATCCTGGCAATCATTGTGTTTCAGAAGCTCCAAAGGGAAGGAAACGAAAAACAACAAGACCAAAAAAACCAGTGGAACCCAAAAAACCTGCTGAGGCCAAAAAGTCTGCCAAAGCCACAAAATCAAAAGAAAAGCAAGAAAAAATTACAGACACGTTTAAAGTGAAAAGAAAAATTGACCGTTTTAATGGTGTTTCAGAAGCTGAACTTCTGACCAAGACTCTCCCAGACATTTTGACCTTCAATCTGGACATTGTGATTGTAAGGATTTTTATCCTCATCTGGTTTTATAAATAGCGTTGGTCGGTTAACTTAACCTTTATCCTTGCAAATGATTTTGCTGAAAAGGACCATTTCTGAGAATCCTTTTGGTGGTAAATGGTGTCGCCTTTGTGAGGTTGTATTATTTGGGGGCATTTCAGGGGGTGGGCCCCTGAGTGGGGCTGTCTGCTTTCCAACCCTGCCACATGGCTTTGACCCTAGACAAGCCTTAACCTTTCTGAACACCAGTTTCCTCACTGGTAAAACAGGGGTGCAGTTAAGTTAAATAGTCCATGTAATTCCCTTAGATTGCATGGCATCTGTGAGTTCTCCACATGTGATAACATTGATTTTTGCCCGTAATTGTAAGAGACATCAGCGCGCAAAGAGCTGGGTGGGTGCGTGGAGTAAGCTGCTTGTGGAGAGCTGAGACGCAGGCGTGTGGCCGGACCTGGGATCAGGCTGACTGATCGCTCCAGAACCGCTTTCTTTCCAGCCCAGTTGGGTGGGAGTGGGGGCCTGGAAATATGAGGGAATAAAACTGGTTTCTAAAAACAACAGCAAAACTTTCAGCATAAAGGAAATTTCTTTCCTCGGAATGGAGTACTTTGTTCAGGTCAAGAGTAGATAATTGATAAATGATACTGTTTATGATGCTAGATTGAATTTTTATTTTCATTAATTCAGTTTTGTCCACCACTCCTCCACAGAAGCCCTAAGGCTTAAACCTTGCTAAAATCTGTAAACTTTTTTTTTTTCAGATTGGCATAAACCCAGGACTAATGGCTGCTTACAAAGGGCATCATTACCCTGGACCTGGAAACCATTTTTGTAAGTGGTTACTTTTTTATTATTATTTTACTTTTAAACTAGATATCTTTGTTAACAGTATATAAGTTCTTAAAAAAAATACAGTTTGTGTTTTTAGTAAGAGAGATTGTGTATATGTGTAAATATACATGCATGTTTTCTATATGTATATACAGAAAAATAAAAGGTTTGGAATGACTCATCACTGTTAACATTTTGGTTTATGAGAGCGGAGGGGCATGAACGGGAGTACTTTCTCTTTGTTTTAGTACCTTTTTTAAAGTTTTTTTTTTTTTAGCTGTTGCCTGCAGACATAGCAACAATAGTACATCATCATGCCAGTGCAGGCAGGATGCTGACCTATCCAGGTTTCTGCTGGTCGTGTTTCTTAGGAGACATGCAATGGTTGCTCACTGGCCATCAAGTTAAGAAGTGCTGTGATTGGAGACATTCTCCACAGATACTTTGTTTCTAGAAGAAAATGGTATTAAACACCTTCACACTTGCAGAGTGAGCCTTAAAGCCACATATAACTGCCGTCGTACTGTCCCGTATATAAGTCGTCCTACCTAGCACTGCCTTATAGAACAAGGCTCGCTGTGCGTAGGCCCTTAGGACATGCTAGTCGATCATCTAAGAGTAACATGAAAAACATTTAGGGCAGATGATAATAATGTTTTGGGCATGAATAGCATATTGTCACCATTAATTAATTTATTTATATTAAAAATTTTTTATTGTTACTCTATTACAGTTGTCCCAGTTCTTCCCCCTTAGCTCGCCTCTGCCTAGTCCACCCCCAACTCTAGAGAATTTTTAACTTTTCATTTTCTCCACTGTCAGGGGTTTGAATGTTGAGTCCATCTGTGTGTGTTTATTGTTTGAGGTATTCCGGGGGCAAGTGGTGATATCACCAGTTACGAGGAAGGAGAACTGTGGCAAAGTTTCCTATCCTGGCTGGCTGTGTGTTCTCGACAGGCATTTACCTTAACCCCCTATTAAAAGGAAATAATAATAGTAATAGCTCATAAGATAATTATGATTAACTGAGATAATACATGCGAAGGGCTTAGCATAGTACCTAGCATATAGTAACTGCATATGGTATTTGACCTATGTTATAATCTGTTTCTTTTTTTAATTTCAAGAATAGGACATGAACGACCACATCAAGCCACAGGGCAGAAGCCTTTGCCATCTGTGGGAATAAACTAAACTCTCTTTTCCATAGGGAAGTGTCTGTTTATGTCAGGACTGAGTGAGGTCCAGCTGAGCCACATGGATGATCACACTTTACCAGGGAGGTATGGTATTGGATTTACCAATATGGTGGAAAGGACAACGCCAGGAAGCAAGGATCTTTCCAGGTAATTAATTGTGTGTAACATGTATTTTTAGTAGGTTGGAAGCTTGACCATGCTGGTGCCTCATACACTCTAGGAAAACTATATGTGTCTAGTTCAAGCTGAGCTTTTACTGAAAGCTATCTGAATTTAGCATATTATAAATATTGTCATACTTAAATTTTGATGACTTTTTAATTTAATTTTAGTAAAGAATTTCGTGAAGGAGGACGTATTCTAGTGCAGAAATTACAGAAATATCAGCCACGAATAGCAGTGTTTAATGGAAAATGTAAGATTTACTTTTAACTTTATCTTTTTTCCTTGGTAACAGTATGGGCAATGTAAATATGTTTGTATTTCATTTTAGGTATTTATGACATTTTTAGTAAAGAAGTTTTTGGAGTAAAGGTTAAGAACTTAGAATTTGGACTTCAACCTCATAAGATCCCAGACACAGAAACTGTAAGTCCTTAAAATTACACTTGTAAAACAACTAATAGGAATTTTTTCTAGCTAGTTGGTCTTTTTTATTTGGTCTATCCATTGTAATTTATGCCATGAAAAAAGAACACTGTGTTTGTTGAATAATATCTATATATCAACTTGAACTAATAGTTATAAATTAATTTAGATACCAATATAGTTTTATTTTCTTTTTTTAAGGAAACATTTGTCAGATGAATGCCTTAATGGTGTTATGTTATTTGGCTAAGTATTGAGAGAAGCTGGCTCACACTACATTCAAACTATACTTAATGGCATATTCTTATCAAATTCAAGTGAGTTAGCCCTTATTCAATTGTGAAACAAACATGTAAATATAGACACCCCAAGTAGTAAAACTGTAATTGCTCCACTTTTGTTTGAGAGCCATATAAATAGCACAGCCCATTTGCAGACACAGCTAGCCAATGGGACGGTCATTTGGTACTGCTGTCTTATACATAAAGGCATCATGAAATAACACAGTGGTTTTCAAACTCTCCCATTTCTGCAGAGCTTCTGCAGACATTTGGTTCAAACTGTGCTTCTTAAATATAGTTTTTAGTTTTGTTGACAACTTTCAGAAAAAACAACACACCTGCACAAACCCATGTGTTATAGACAGCATTTTAAAGGGTAGGGAGCCAGTGTGTAGACAGGTCTTTTGAGACCTCAGAATTAAGTTTCTACCGCCTTTCTTTGGTTTTTAACTTCTAATAAATATGTGATTGATACAGTAGGTTGTAACACTGGTTTTTCTCTAAATTGAGGCCTACCCTTGTCCACTTGGGTAAAATTATACATGTCAGTTTGCTGTTGCCTAATGCACATTGCATTATTGTCCCTTAAATGCCAGATGAGGCTCAGGTATGTGAGCCTCATGGACATGTGATCGTAGTAGTGCAATAGTAAGTGACCTTAAGTCATATTATGATAGGTAGTTTTAGCTCTTATTATGAACTGTGAGTACATTTATTTTGTTTAAGTTTTATTCTTTATCATAAAATATTCAATTATTGGTAAAGTTAGTGATTCAACTTTGAAACAAAAAATATCTACTTTTTCAAGTTTCCGTTTCCCTTCAATCGAAGAATATTTTGAGATTGGAGAATGTGCTGTTACAAAATGTGGTAGCATTTGTACCTACATATCAGTGCCTGGTAAATGAAACAAAATAAGTAAATATTTTTTTCTGTAATAGTGGTAAGGAGGCCAATTTAAAAATAGCAAAAATTGTAACTGGAAAGTCCATAATCTAGCAGTCGCACTGTTTTACATACGAGAGATGCTCTCTGCAGGGCAGCTTATTGCCACCATCCAAATATTTTTCTGCCTGGCTATTCCAGTTTTAGGAACTTATCCAACAGATACGCACCAACTTTCTAAATTAAATATGTACAGGGTTTATCACAGCTTACAATATTAAAAGATTGGAAGCAACTTACACGCACCCAGTCAGGCTCTGGTTAAATAAATATGAAAAGCACTACACATTTATACAAACGGAAGCTCTTTTTACTCTGATATAGAATGATCTCAAAAGCAAGATGCAGGACGGAGAATAGAGCATGTATACCATCTGTGTGTGTTTTAGAAGGGGTGAGGGAGAATTATTTATTCAGACCCATTCCATTGTACAGTCTGACTGTTCAGTGACCGGCGACCTTGGCTGCCCTGGAAGAAGGGTGCCAGGTGGTCAGAGGCAGAACTGGGAGGGAAGGCTGCACTGTAAACTCACGGGCCTTTCTCTGCCTTTGCAACTGGGAACCGCATATTTACTATTCACTATTGAAAAGAAAAGACTGTTCATGGATAGATGAATGTCGGGGGTAGCTCCATTGTTTTTGAGTTATTAACTTTGTGATGTGTAAATATTACAAATCTGAACTCAAACACAGCTACTTTTATTGATTTTGCATATATTGGCATGTGGTAAGTAACCCAAAGACAGACAGATTTTCTAGTCTCAACAGGAGTGGATTCAATAGAATTATAAGATTTCTGTAACTATAAAATTTTATGATTCCAGCTCTGCTATGTTATGCCATCATCCAGTGCAAGATGTGCTCAGTTTCCTCGAGCCCAGGACAAAGTTCATTACTACATTAAGCTGAAAGACTTAAGAGATCAGTTGAAAGGCATTGAACGAAACACAGATGTCCAAGAGGTTCAGTACACATTTGACCTACAGCTTGCCCAAGGTGTGTCACCGTTGTCATTGCTTGTTCTCATTCCGTGTGTGTATGCACTGCAGAGTCTGTTGTGGGTTTACCAGCAGGAGAAGAGAAAGCAGCTACGTTTGCAGCCAGAGCGCTCTGATAATGGATATTAGTCACTGTTAAAATCTCCTTTTACTGCCGTCTTCCCTCTAATCTGGTGCTCCCACAGAGGTTGAGGCTATAAGAAACATTGTAACCCCCTAAAATTAAACCTTACAGGCTTTAACATTTCTTAGGAGTGAATGTAGTATATGTTACGAAAAGTGAAAAAGATGTATCTCAGTGTACATGACCATTTAAGAGGAAGAGAGCACCGCGGTTTCTGAGTGAAGCTATTTTGTAAGATTGTTGTACAAAATCAATTTTAAATCCCTTCACCCCCCTCGCAGAGGACGCAAAGAAGATGGCTGTTAAGGAAGAAAAATACGACCCGGGTTACGAAGCAGCGTATGGTGGTGCTTACAGTGCAAACCCGTGCGGCAGCGAGCCTTGCAGCTTCTCTTCGGACAGGCTAAGTATGTTCCTCTCCATGTGTTTGTGCTTTTAAAGACTTGCTTTTGTCAGGATTGGGGGGTGGGGGTGACTCTTTTTAAAAATAAATTATTGAAGAATGGGAATTATAAAAATCTGTTTAGTGACTTACGGAGAAAATGTGATGGTTATTTAATGTTTAACTATACCAACTTACAGCTCATTTTAAATCATTAACTTTTTTTTTTTTTTTTTTTTTAGAGAGAGGGGAAGGGAGGGAGAAAAAGAGGGAGAGAAACATCCATGTGTGAAACATGGATTGTTGCCTCTCGCACACCCCCAGCTGGGGACCTGGTCCGCAACCCAGGCATGTGCCCTGACTGGGAATCGTACTGGCAACCTTTCAGTTCACAGGCCGGCACTCAATTCACTGAGTCGCACCAGCCAGAGCTAAGTTGTCTTAGTTGCATTTTCCTCCATGAATGACAAATGAGGTTTTATTAGTCCTATATCTGAAAATAGAACAGAATCTCGTTGTATTCAAGAAGCTTGCTTAACTATTTTAATAACAGTTGTCTTTCACTGCAGTTAAATCTCCTAATTTGATCATTTAAAGCTTTTAAATGGAATAAAGTAATGTTCTCCCTTTTCCCCCCAGCAGCTGACGGTGGAGAATCAACTTTCGGTGATGTTCCAAACGGGCAGTGGATGAGCCAGGCGTTTACAGACCAGATTCCTTCCGTTAATAATCATTGTGGGACGCAAGAACAGGAGGAAGGAAACCATGCTTAAGAATGAATGGTGCTTCTCAGCTCTGCTCAGATGCTGCAGTTTTAATGCAGTTGGCGAGAAGTGGCCCTCAGTTTGCTAACTGAAGTATTTTATTAGTGTTTTACTCTGGTGATATAATCATAGTACAGTTGTATGGTAGAATCAACTGTATGAACCTAAGTAGTTTGGAAGGAAAATGTAGGGGTTTTGGGGGGGTTATTTTCATGAGTTTCTGTGTTTGATTTAACCATCATTCCAGCATTTTACATAAGCCTTTTTCATTTATGAAGGGATGGATTTTCTTTTGGAAGTCACTTTTAATCTGTGATTTTAAAAGGCAACAGTCTGAATATTTATATTTGATTATCTTGATTATCAACTGTGCATAAAACTAGATATACCATTATCCCTTTTATGCCTAAGAAGGGCAAACTAATCATAAGAATATAAGAATTACCACCTGTAGAGAGGCAGATGTGTTGATTTTCATGTGAGGTTAAGCCTCAGTGGAGTCATGTTCACACCCAGGCCTCTTTACCAGTGGCGATTGTCTGTGAGGGTTGCTTATTAGTACCAATGTAGAGTGCAGCCTTGCAGCAGCAAGACTTAACCTGGCCTTGCCTGACAGGGCATCGAACCCTGGCCATGGCCTCTTCGCCCCTGTGTGTTAATCCTCTAATAGGCAGAAACTGTTCTGCTGGGATGCTAGGCTCCAGAGAAGGCAGGAGGCCTTTTAAATTTTATTACTACATCTGCGTTTTACTTGATGATGGGGAAGGAACTGAATTTCTCTTTCCATATCTATCACCATTCGAATTTTATCCTCCTTGGCTTTAAGGATATAACATGGAAAGTGATGAAAAATGCACTTTCAGGCTGAGCAACAAGATGCTGGAGGTGTTGGATAATTTTATTTAAACTGGTGCTTTATGTACATGAGATGTACTAATATAAATAATACAGAATTTTTTTGCTAGTGAAATCTAATAAGTCAGGAATTTGAAGAATTCATCCTCTACAGCATTGCTCTTTGTTACTGTGGACTAAGTTAACCTTATGTCAAAGTTGTTTTGAAGTAATGTACCTTTGTGATTTTCTAATGAGTTCTCCAAGGTGCTACAAATAATCCAGATGGCTACGCCCAGCTGATATAAAGCTGGGTATTTGGAAATGCCAGTTGAATTTATTCCTGATCATTTATACCCAAGGGCATGCTTTTCAGTATGAAAATGTTTAGCAGGTGTTTTTTTTTTTTTTTTTTTCTAAAAGATTATATGGCCTGTTCTTTTTTTTTATAAGAGAAAACAAATCCTTGTTGTGAACCTTAACATGCTTTTTAGCTGTGGCTATGATGGATTTTATTTTCCTTTAGTCTAGATCAAGCTGTGTAAAAGTCATTCATGTTATTTAAATCCTGTACTGTACTGCTGTTTACATGGATGTTTTGTGCAGGTGCTTCGACGTGCCTTGCATCAGGGATTAGGAACAATTGAATTATTTTTTCATGGCACTGTGTAGAGCATGTAACTAGGTATTGCTTTGGTATATAATAATTTGTAGCCTTACAATAGACTTTTTTTTATTTAAGTGGAGAAAATACCCTTTAAATTATGGACACTCACTAGAGGATGGGTTTGAGGATTTTCCAAGCATACAACAATGGTGTTTTTCATTAAATATGGCAGATGAGTAGTAAATGTTGATACATGACAATGTGAGACTTTTTCATTAAATAATATTGAAAAATTTTTTTAATTCACTTGAAAGTCTGATGGTTTTTACAATAAAAAATATTAAGAATGATTATTCTTAGGTTGCAGGCTTTTCTGTAGCAAGACTTACTGGTATTCTTTCCTCCTTTAAACCTGAGATCAGTTTACCTTCTATTATATTTACTATATAGAATACTATATACAATGAAAATCATTTAAAAAATCTATGACTTTTATTTTTTCAGACCATCATATTTTACATGTAATACAAAAGACAAGATTGGCAACCTGTTTAAAAAAATACCTACATGTGAAAAATACATTTAGAAATTTTTTAAAATTTTAGATATAATTGTCACTGAGTTAAGCAGATTGCTGAAACCTAGATGGGTTTATTTATTTATTTCCAACAATATATTTCACTCACATAATCTTGATTTCCATAATTACCACTTGTACTTAAGGAAGTAAATCAGTACCTATGTGATCCAAGTTACTATTTGCACAGAGTAGTCTTTGTTTTTTATATTGTGGATCATATGTATCGAAGATACTGTTCATAAAGAATGGTGTTATGGTAGGTTATGAGTGGACAATTCCACATTTTTATACAGAAAATAGTTAAAATTTGGCAAGGTATATCAGCTGTTGTGGTGATGGAGTTGAAATATCCCTGCCGGATCGGGAACAAACCAGCTTTCCCATAGGTCATTGTGAACACTGGGGAAGTCCCAAGGTTTATGTCTTCCATTCCAGTGGAGTAATTTTGCTTCTTGCAGAAAATGCTCTGAATATCTGGTATCTGGATTCCAGCCTTTATTGTGTTTATAGAAAAATAATAGGCTTGTTAGAAAATAAAAATTTTATATATTAAACATTGAATACATTATAAAAAAATTAAAATTAAACAAATCAAAGGGTATGCAATGAAAATTCAACCACCCACCTTAAATCTCCAAAATAACCATGATTTGAGTTTCTCATCAAATCTTTTCAGTAATACCCTACGTATACACCAGTGTGTATGTAAGTATGTGTGTATATTACCTATTTGTGTATATTACGTACATGTGCGTATTATGTGTTTTTTAAATTTATTTGTAACTTGCCTTTTTATTTTATATTATTTTTTTAAATATTTTATTTATTTTTAGAGAGAGAGGAAAGGAGAGAGGGAGAAAGGGAAAGAAACACCAATTGGCTATCTGTTGCATGCCTCCAACTGGCCTGGCCTGCAACCCAGGCGTGTGCCCTGACTGGGAATTGAACCAGTGACCTTTTGGTCCTCAGGCTGGCGCTCAATCCACTGAGCCACACCAACCAGGGCTGTAACTTGCCTTTTAAAATTACTCTTAGGAAACTTTCCACAGTAGCACCTGTAGATTTACTGAATTATTTTTAATGACTCATAGAATTCATATATGATTATTTAGTGAGTTATTTATTAAGGACAGTTAGGTTGTTTCTGACCCTTCACTAAAATAAACAATGCTACAATGAATAGTCTTCTATGCATGTACACAAATAGAGGCTGGGGCAAAAGTAGATTTACAGTTGTGAGTACGTGAAACAAAGTTTATTCTTGTATTATTTTCCATTAGAACAATTGTAAACCTACCTGTGCTCTAACCTGTATATCTGTATGATAAAAATCTCATAGGTGGAACTGCTAAACTGAAGAGTATGTGCCTTTTAATTTTTGATAAGAGAGTACCAAATTGTCCCTAAAAAGAACTTGTAATAGTTTCCCTCTGACCCAGAATTTATAGTTGTTTTTCTACATTTTTCTGCAATGTGACAATATTTTCTTTTAAATAGTCTTATTTTTACTGTATGAAATGTGACTAAAATTAAGATCCACGTTTTAACAAACAGCTATCTCCATTTGAATATTATTCCCTTCATAAGTAATCACTTAAAGACTATGCATTTATCCTAATATTGCTGTTGTTCAGAATATTTTTAGAATATCACTACCAGAAGTACATTAAGACCTTGCAAACATAAATCTTTTAAAAATATCCTCTAAGGTGTCAAATTCTTTTTCTAAGAAAGGAAATTTTATATTTTCAGAAAAAGAAAAAACCCAGAAAGTCCATTGAGTAAAGAGAGGGTGAGTGTCAATAACTAGGATTATGTTATTCTAGTTTAACATATAATGTGAGAAAAAGACAAAAACCTGTCTTCTATTCTTCACAAACAGCTGTGAAGGCAGCTGCAGAAGAAAAGCTCAGTGTTTCAGGCTATCATCACATAATAGGAATAATTACCAACTTCCAAAGAATCTATACGAAGGAAATGCTCACTTGGGAAGAGGTACCTTCATGTGAGAAGTCTCACGAAGTAGGACATCATCTCAGCTCTAGGGTCTTGCAGTTTTGGTTTTAGCTAAATGTTGCATAAAATTTTAAGATTTTAAGCCTCCCTGTTTAAACACAAACTTAATACCCATTAGCATTACTTTGCTTTTTGCTTGCAGAACACTCTGAAACTGAGTTACTTTTCAAATGGTCACTGTGTAGATTTACTTTGAAGACCATCCCTGATTCCCAAACCCTCGGCACAGAGTAGGTTCTGTTCTACAAAGAAAAATGTCTTCTTTCCCTTGGGAAGATTCTGCCCCTTTCTACTTGTCAATGAGTTAGATACTTCATAAAATGTAATTCTGAGTCTCTGTTCTGAGATCATAAAATGCTCTAACCTTATCGATCTCAGCTCTGCATAGCTGTTCCTACACAACACTTTTTATAGACATTCTACTTTACTGGGGTTTTCTGTTCATTCATTACATGGAAATGTTAATATTTGACCTAACAGTGAACTCAACATTAATATAAATCAAATCAGATGGAACAATAGCATCCTTAACGTCCCTCTGTTTCTTTTCTGTGCACAGATGCTTAGGAAAATCAGGGAAGATTCTGGTAATGAAGCAGAAGCAATCTATGCAGGACCATTAAGAGGAGACAGGAACCCAGCTTCCACAGTTTTGTCTATCTTTTCTTCTAAAAGAAAAGACTAAGGGAAATACCACCTTATAGGACTGTTCTCAGAATTGGAAATAATGTTCACCTTTATCACCAGAATTTAGCCCGATGCTTGGAAATGTAATGGGCATTTGGTAAATATAAGTCCATAATCCACTGACTCCAATGTTAAAATAACCCCAAAATGTCTGATAACAAAAGGATTTTTAATAACTTCCTTGGCAACAAAACTTAAGATTCTGCTCAGGGTATTGCATAACATAAGTATGTGCACCACTTCACCTTTTAAAAATTCAAAACCGTTCACAATTTCTAAACAGGTCTGGCTCAGTGGTTTTGGCTAATGGGTTAATGTCTCTGTGCTCGGCCCTGTGCTAAGCAATTTACATGTGTTAGGTAATTTACTTTTTTATAAAAACTTTATAAGCTTCAGTTATGAATGAAGAAATCGAGGCAGAGAGGTTGAATAACTTGCCCAGGATCACAGGTAACAGCAGAGGTGGGCTTCCAACCCACACCCTAGAGCCTGCCCTCCTGTAGCAAAGAGTGAACAAGAGACTGCTCAGGGACTCCCATAGTACACGATCAGTAACTTCCTTTTAAAAGCTACGTTGCCAGCTACGTAAATGCATCATCAGCCATTATGCTAATTCATTTGGCTCTGTCCACTGTAGGCTGCTGCAAAAGTACAACAGAGGCATGGGAAAAAGTTACCACAGTGAAAGGCTTAACAATAGTTCATGTTTATCGTGCACCTGCTCTGTATATGCCAAGCAGGAATCTAATTGCTTTTCATGAATTCCTAGAGACACGCCACTCAGGTAGGCCATTTTTATCAGCAGCATTTGGAAATCTGAGCCATGAAGCTTCAATAACATGTCCAAAGTAATCTCCAAGGTTGCCCAGAGGATTTGAACCGAGGAGGCTGGTGCTGTAGCACACTTACCCCCCTTTGGTGTTCATGGGGTCTATAAAATGTACATTCATGTTTTTCTAAACTACTTACCCAGGTGCCTTATGTGCCACAGGGGGTTGATTGTGGAGTATTTCCCATGAAACACAATCAGCATTGGGGAGGTGGCCACCCCTCCCCCCAGCGAGTTGCTGTAGAGATTTTCCCTAAGAAAAGGAACAGAAAAGAGACATTTGGCCTGGAGCCCCACAGACTCAGATGAAGTAGAATCTAATCATTTCAAAAGATGCAAGACAGGCTCTCTCACTATATAATAAGACTATGGTCTTTGTATTTGGAAAATGGTCACACCTACACAAAATTGTAAGCAGAAAACCTTGAACTTCCATGTACTCTACCTAGTTTCACAGTGTTAGTATTTTTCCATTTTAATTCTCAGGCTTTTTAGTGAAGAATGTAGAAGATCAAATTCTGATCCTCCATTCTTTAGAATAAATTTATTTACAAATTCAAGGTTAGGATGGTATTTAAAATACCCAGGATAAAAGCAGGAAAGGAAACACAGTGACATGATCATAGAGATTGTGTTAGCGTTAATCTCCTCTGTTGGGAACTACAATAATGAAAAATGGTCCATTTAAGAAATTCAACCCTAAGAGACAAAGTTGACTTCATAAAATAATCCTTAACAACAAATCTAGGTTTAAGGAGAAACTCAACTAAGGTAAATGATTTTCAGTGGAAAAGCTTCACTAGAATTCCAGGAGAAGATTTAAAGTCACGTTGTTAAACAATTTCTTAGAAAAAAACTATTTGTATAATAAGGGATTTTGCAGGATCTCGCTTCCTCTGACATCAGTTGAGAATAAATTTTCATCTACTGCCCCTTCTCTGTCTCCGTGAGAAAGTCTGACCTAAGACATCCAGAAAATATTTCTAACCCCCTGAGATATGCATAGAAAATTAATTGAATAATTGTGTTCCCAAGCAGGGAAGAAATGGTAGGCAGGTCTGCATGTACTCCACGTTTTTTTGCATCCATTTCTCCAGTTGTTTGGTGATACGCTGGTGCTTCCATTCCGTCATGTTGGCGACAATCACACCAGGGTTGAAAGAGCACGTGCTGGGGCTTATGCCAAGGTCTTTAATAGTCTTCTTCCGGTAGTCCAGATAGCCCATGTATGTGTTCTGTAAAGGAACGGGATAGGCATGCTTTTGACCAGCAAATCTTGTTTTTGGAAAACAATCCATTTCCTGAAACCATTGTGTGGTGTCTCTGGGTTTTCTCTTGTGTCACGGGCCACTTCCTAGTGTCCATTGCTGGTTTCCTCTTGTTTCCCCAATTTCTAAAAACTGAGTGCCCCAAGTCTCATTTCCAGCATCTGTCCCTTTCTCTAGTACTGACTCCCTGACAGCCTCATCCAGTTGCGTGGATCTAAATCCCATCAGCCCTGACCTCCCCTCCGGATTTCCTACTCCTGCTACATCTGCCAACTCAGTGTCTCCTTCTGGATGCTTAATCAGGCAGCTCCACGTATATCCAAAAGTGTTCCCAATCCTATCTCAGATGCGCTTTCCTATAACCTGCCCTATCTCAGTTAGTGGCCACAATGTCCTTCTAGCTACTTAGACCAAAAAACCCAGGGCCATTAGGTCATCCTTGACTCCTCTTTCTCACTCACTTTTCATCCAAATCTGTCAGCAAAGCCTGTTGGTCCCATATTCCAAAATATATCCAGAAGCCAAGTACTTCCACTGCCTCTAATGCTGCCTTCCTAGTCCAGGCTGTAATTACCACTCACTGGATTTCTGCAAATTCTTCCTAACCTGTGTTCCTGCTTCCCCCACCCTTTTCAACCCCACTGTGTCCCTCTGTTACTCATCCCCTCCAAGCCTCTCTAATGCCTTCCCATCTCTTTCAGAGTAAAAGCTTGAGATCCTAAAGTGGCCAGCCCTGCTCTACACCATCTACTCTCCAACTTCCATTATTCTCCCTCTTGATTCCTCTGCTACCTGACTGCCTTGTTCTTTAACCCACCAAACCCACCCCTGCCTCAGGACCTTTGCACTTGCTCTTCCCTCTTTGTGGGATGTTTTCCCCCATTTAGGTGATTCCCTTCATTCTTTTGGGTGTAGGCTCAGCAACACCATCTCAGGGGAGTCTTTCATGATCACCCTATTTAAACTACAGCCCCACCTCCACCTTGATCCTCTGTTAAGTATTGTATTTTGCTTGTCTTTGCACTAGAACGTAAGCTATACAAAGGCAGGAATTTTAGTTTTGTTTACTGTATTATTAGTACCTAAAACAATGTCAGGCACATAGTAAGCACTCAATACATAGCTGAATGAATGTAACACCAGGTAAGACATTGTTTCACCCACATAGGCTGCTATGATCTACCTTGCGGTTATTCAGATATGACATGGAAGCAGGAGAAATACTCGAGCACTTTCCATGTGCCAGACACTTTTAAAAACTGTACATGCATTACCTCATTAATTGCATGACATAATGTTATATGGATTAACTAACTTAATTTTCACAATGACTCTCCCTCTACTTGGCAAAGGAAGGAGAAAACAATTGGTTAAGTAACTTGCCTAAGGTCACAACGATAGTAAGTGACAGAGCCCAGATCTTGACAAAGTTGGGTCTGGCCCCAGAGCCTGGGCCTTAAGGTGTGTCACATCTTAAAAAATGTCACACATTTTTAAATTATTCCCTGCAACCTTTTTGAAGAAGAGCATCAGATTCTTAATAGCACGGTATATTTTAAAGCTATTCTTTTGGTTTCAGTATTACATTTGGGTACACCTTTTCCCATTTCCACCAGGGTAAGGAGCTCTTTACCCTTGAACAAAATCAGTATTTCCCTCTACTGACAGAGGAAAGAAAAAAAAAAAGCAACAGTCAAAACTCTGAAAACAGAACCAAAGAGTCAATAAGTCTCGTAGAAAACACCATCTCTGACAGAGAGGGTGGGTAACAGCAACCTAGATAAAAACTATCATTTCTGGTGCATTTATTACATGCTGAGCATGTCGACCACACGTTATTTCATCACAGCTCACAAAAACTCGACAACACAGATATTACTGTTGCCATGTTTCAGACGAGAAAAGTGGGTCTTGCAGGGGTTAAGGAACTTGCCCTGGCGTTGCTAAGGAGTGGAGCTGGGGTGTATATCAGAATCATCCCAGGCCCTCAGTTCAGCTACTGGCAGTCCAGACTAGTTGGGTTCTGGGGGTGTGGCTCCCATTCACCGTGAGTTGGGGGAGGGGAAGGCGTGAGAGCTGCAGGGCGAAGGTAGGATTTCTGAGACCGTGTGCTCACCTGCAGTCCCACGAGTCTGTTCGCGTCCTGAAACGAGGGCAAGTCGCAGTCATCTGAAAAGGCGGCCGCGTGGCCCAGGGCCAAGGTAGTATCATAGAGTTCTTGGATATCACCTAAATTTAGAAGCACCAGGAGTTAAGATATTGCAGCATTTTTATTTATTTTTTTTACTTTTTTTTAGGGCTGGCTAGAGCTTTAGAGCTTAAACTCGCCCCTGATTTTGCTATGGGGAGAAGTACGGGATCCCTGATTTCATGTGGCTTGGCAATTTACTTAATCAGAAGAAGCTCATCTCAGCACTGGTCCAATGTCTTTATTTCTATTGCCATGTAGGTACCACACCAATGCTTATCTTATTTGCATTCAAACACCAAAACTTGGCTTACTTCTAAGAATGTCATCAGTGAGACTATCTCTTCCTACATTTTAGGGTGCAGAGAAAGGAAAGGCTACCAAGCTATTTATCTCAAACTTTGACAATCTGAGAGTAGCTCTCAAAAAGTCAGCTGGACTGTCCAGGGAAGTGAGTATCAACCCGTTTTCAAAATATTCTGGAATTTACAACAATACTATACTCCAAACTTGAATGGGCCGTAAAAATTGCTGGGCAGCTAATGACCGGAAAATGAAGAAGAGAGACAATCATTCTATTTATCATTTGCTCCTTGTCCAAGTGGTCTTGGCAGTCAGCTAGCATACCTTGTACAATTACATCATCGTCCAAATAGATGACTTTCTCATGTTGGTGGATAAGCAGAGGGAGATAAAATCGAACGAAGTTCAGCTGTTAAAACAACAAAAGAAGCAAGAGTGGAGAAGAGGCATATAGCTCACTGTCTTCCACGGGTGCTGGAGCATCAGCTTTGACCATGGCCTTGGCTCAGCCCCAGGTTTGGAGCAGATAAGACAGGCTGCAACGAATGATGCCTTACCCAAGCTTCTGGTGCCCGACTCTCTGGGCCCTGGGGCTGAAACCAGTGCTGGCCCTAGATTCGACCTCCCACTGCTCACACTGCCACTACTCTCCTCTCTGTGAATTGTTGCAGTGGGAGGCTTCCTCGTTACTCTTTCAGGCCACAAACTGCCTGCCTTCCTCTACACTCGGTAACTTGACTACCGTTAACTAAATCAGCCTTACACGCACACACACGCACAGACAGGCATCACTCCCAACAATAAGCTCAGCCTCTTAGCAGCTTGAACCGGAAAAAAGTCAAAGGCATTGTTTGAAGGTAAGAGTTTTATTAGCCACAACATGGCTTAATCCAAAGCCCCAGCTCAGCTCACACTCCGATAATAAATATCTGGAATTGGAGAAAGATGATGTCATTAGACAGAGGGCTTAGAATTTAGTACATTTTCAAGGATGGATTTAAGTAATAATTATATGTAGAAGATAGCTACATTTTCTGTAAATCTGCCATCAACACTCTTAACGCAGAAGAGTTGGTCCCTTTTGTAAGAACTCTTGCAGTAAAATACTTTAAGGTTCCAAAACTAGGAAGAAGAGTTGGTGTCTTCTGAATAATCCATCCTGCTACTGGTTTTCCTTAGCTGCTGGGATACTCCAAGCTAAACGTGATGTCCAATCACAATACACACAACAGCCTGTGAGGTTGGGAATGTTTTTTTCCTGGACTCACTATTTGGCCCCTACACACATAAATGCATCCTACATTTCATATGCTTCATTTCTTCTTTAATAACTCTGTTGTGTTTCTGTAAACCATCTTAAATCCTTTCTAGAGCAGGTGGCTTATAAATTACAAATAAGCAGAGTTTGGTAGAAATCTAAAAACTGTGAAGTTTCAAAACTGTTCCATCTGTATCCCAGTGGCTATAACCCCAGAATGAACAAGGGTCTCTCAGAAGACCATCCCCAGCACGTGCATGGTCCTACTCACAGGCTGGAGCAACTCGGGCCTTGATGAGTCCAGTCTGATCTTCCCTTTGAGGACCATAGGGTTGAATTCCACGACTCTAAAGTTTATTTCTCTCAGTTTAGAGTGTTCAATCCATTTTCTAAGGAGATGACAAAGAAAAAACACACCTCTAGTATATATTTCCCACCTTTCCTCAATTTGCCTATTGCTTCAATCTGTTGTCTCTTTAGAAAGTTAAAAATAAAATGTGTGTAACCTTAGTAGAGTTTAGTCTATAAATCCAGATTTTTCCCCATTTGGTCTGGTTTAAATCTTTTCTTTTTTTAATGATTAACATAAATTTTCCTGCAAAGGAAATGAAACAAAATGGTAATTACCAAATATCCCCCCAGATCCACATAATCTTCACAGGAAACTGGAAGAACATAAAGTGTTCCCCATCTTAAAAAGCAGCATCTGTAGTTGCTGGCACCATCTTTGCCATATGTTAACTCTGTAATGTATAAAGCAGGACATTTCTCAACCTCATATGGTGACTGAAGTCACATTTACTCTGCCATTTTGACTCCAAGGTCTATTTGAATTGACCTGTGTTTCTTTGTCTCTGTCTCTCAGTCTTTCTCATTCCTACTCACTCCCTGTCTTCTCCCTAACATTTTCTCAGTCTTCTAGAACTTCTGTCTTTTAATCTAATCCATAAATTTCTTAGGAGAAATAATCTCAAAATAAAATTTCCAATACTTAAGCCACACTTGGTAGCATTTGTTGTTGATTGAAAATTGACAAAAGAGTTAAACCTTTCCAACAAAATTCAGATCTGCAAAATTTGAATCCTAAAAATTAGCCATTTAGCCCTGACCTGTGTGGTAAGGTTGGATATTATCCCACAAAGTGAAAGGTCGCCAGTTCAATTCCCAATCAGGACACATGCCTGAGTTGTGGATTCGGTCCCTAGTCGGGGTGAGTACGAGAGACAACCGATTGATGTTTCTCTCTCACATCGGTGTTTCTGTCCCTCTTTTTCTCCCTCCCTTCCCCTCACACTAAAAATAAATAAAATAAGCCCTGGCTGCTGTGGCTCGTGGATTGAGCATCAGCCTGCAAGCCAAGTGTCGCTGGTTCGATTCCCAGTCAGGGCACACTACTAGGTTGTATGTCAGGTCCCCAGTTGGGGGCGCAAGTGAGAGGCAACCACACTGATGTTTCTCTCCCTCTCTCCTTTCCCCGCTAAAAAAATAATAATAATAAAATAAACAAATTATTTTTTTATAAATAAATAAATTATATATATTTTTAAATCAGCCATTTATACAATGTTATATATCAATTCTATCTCAATAAAGCTGGGGGTGGGAGACAGTCATGTCAGTAAGAAAGATAGCCCAAATGAAAAATTATCAAGAGACTCAAACATGCATATCCAAACAGCCAAGGAATGTGTGGAAAACATGCTCAACCTTATTAGAAGTAAAGGAACATCAAATGAAAACCACAATGAGATACTGCTGGGCACTCATCAGAATGGCAAAGTCAAAAAGACTGACCACACCAAGTGTTGGCATGGGGGGTTTACATGAGTGTGTCGATTACATATTTGTGATGATTCACTAAGCTGTACACAGGATTTATATATTTTTCTGTATCTGTGTCATACTTCAATAAAAAGGTTTAAAAATATCTTAAAATAATGGGTGGTGAACTTAGAATCATTCCCTGCTTAAATGTCATAAGAGTCCCGAAGCTCATGACTTTTGTTCAAGTACAGGCCCTTACTCAGAACATATGCCATCCTTGTGGGTTTGGTTATCTGGTTTTTATACCCACAGATAACTGAAGGGAAGATTAAGCGAACAGTCTGCAGCAACAAATGATAAGAAGAGTAACACATGAGACAGAAAAACCAGAAAGTATACACAGGCCTTCAAAACCCACAGCAGCCAAGGACCATGTAGATTAGGAGCAAAGGTCTCGCATATCACAGCATGCATCTCCTAACGGTGCCATTAACCAAAAATATAATTATAAAAGTCATACATAAATACATCCTCCTTATAATTGATGGAAAGAATACTTGAAATACCTTGAACTTCCCTTCATTATTACTTTTCCCAAATCTTCCATCCTCCCCAGAGAGAGTCATTATTAACAGCTGGAGGTCTTTCTGGGCTTTTTCTTACAGAGGCACATATTATATATACACACATACACATTCACAGTTTGAGGGTTTTGATTTTCATTGCTATAGACTGAATGTTTGTGCTCCCCTAAATTCAATATGTTGAAAGCTAATCTCCAATGTGACAGTATTTGGAGGTGGGGCCTTTAGGAGGTGATTAGGTCACAAGGGTGGAGCCTCCAAATATGGGATTAGTCTCCTTATAAAAGAACCCCCAGTGAGCTTCCTTACCCCTCACACCATGTGAGGGCACAGCTAGAAGGCAGTCGTCTATAAACCAGAAAGTGGGCCCTCACCAGACACAGAACCTGCTGGCACCTAGATCTTGGGCGTCTCAGCCTCCAGAACTACAAGAAATAACATTCTATTGTTTTTAAGAAACCCAGTCTGTGGCATTCTGTTATAGCAGCCAGAACAGATTAAGACATTTATAACGTGGATCTTACTATAGGAGGTGCACTGCAACTCACATTTACCACTTAACAATCTGCCTTGGGGATCTTCTATGTTAATGGACACAGATTGCCTTCTTCCTTTTTTGTTTTTATTTTTTAAAGATTTTATTTACTTATTTTTAGAGAGAAGGGAAGGGAGGGAGAAAGTAAGGGACAAAAACGTCAATGTACAAGAGATATATCAATCAGTTGCCTCTCACACACTCCCAACTGGGAACCTGGCACACAACCCAGGCCTGTGCCCCGACTAGGAATCAAACCTGTGACTTTTCAGTTCTCAGGCGGGTGCTCAATCCACTGAGCCACACCAGCCAGGAAACCTTCTTTCTTTTTTAATAGTGGGATCACATTCCATAGTTCATTTAAATATTCTTCCACTGATGGTCACTTAAGCACTTAGCAATTTTTTACTATATTCCATAATGCTGAAATTAACATTCTTGTACATATATTTTGGTATTATGTACTAGAATTTTTGTAGCACAGATTCCTAGTAGTGGGAACGGTATGGTGGGTCACAGTATACATGCATACAACATTTTAATAGATATTGCTACATTGCCTTCTCAAAATGCTTTACCAATTTACAATGTATAAGCATGGCCATTTTCCTGCTACAGATATTGTTGTCCTATTTAATTTTTACTATCCTGATGAATGAAAAGTTATGGCATTGTTGTTTTAATTTGAATATTTATTGGTAAATGCAACATCTTTTCATATTTGTTGACTGTTTTTTTCTTCTGTGACTTGTCCATTTGTATTCTATGCTCATTTTTTAAATTACCTGCTTGCCTATTTAAAAATTGTCTGTATGAACTCTTTATATATTTTGGATAGTAACCTTTTGTCTGTAATACATACATGTTGAAAATATTTTGCTTAATCTATTGTGATTAATTTCTCTTTTATAGTTTTGTTTTAATCATTTAAAAGTTTGTAATTGTTCTTCAGTGAAATCTGTCCGTTTTTTCCATATGATTTTTGGGCTCAGGGAGTCACTCTCCATATCAAAATTATACAATTATCCCACATTTTCATAACATATTTAAAATTTGGTTTTCTGTCTATTTCTTTGCAATCCAAGTCCAATTTATATTTTTAGTGTGGTGCGTGATATAAAGGATATCACTTTGAAGTTCAAAAATTGTGATTAGTGATGATTCTGAGTCATATTAAAATGATTATATTATATTAATATTCTTTCAGGTTAAGAAAGCAGAGGAAAGAGAAATGATTTTGGAAAGAAAGACTTTAAACTGCTTAAGGATCAGGGTTCTTAAATTCATTAGACAATTCGGTTCTGCAGAATGACACACTGCCCTGCCAGATCAGCGAGGCTTTGCTGAAAATCCCTTAGCGAGGCAACACATCTGCAAGGTCACCAAGTCAAACCTCAGGTCATCCCCCTCTAAATTCGAATGGCATTGCTCAAACAGAAAAAGAAGGAAATCCATTTAAGGAAAGACAAGGAAGATAGAAAGACAGTAGAAGACGCCGAAGGCTATAGAACACAACCTACCGTATCCGAGACAAAGTGTTCCGGAGCCCGACCACGTAGAACAAAACGTTGGCGTCGGTGTTGCTGTAGACGCTGTTGATGGCGGCCATGGCGGCGCCCATTCGCCCTGCTGCGGCACAGATCACCACGGGGATCTCATCGTCCGGTTCCTCGGGGGTCTCGGAGTCGTCATCTGGAAACACCAACATATCGTGGACATCTTCCCATGTCAACACGACATTCTCCTGAATGGTATTTCATGATACTGATTTTATTTTAACACTCGATGAGATGAAAACTGTGATTTTTGGATCCATTCATGCGGGCCAAACACCATCAGCATACAAGTATGGCTGATTAATCAGTCTGGATGAGCATTTCCTCCAAGTTGTTTAAGAACTGTTATAAAAGCTACTCACATTTCATTCTCCAGAGGAAGGAGTGGGATCAGCATGGGCAGGGAGTGAAATGTGAGGAATAAAGAACTCAAAGTTCAGACAGCATTTGACCTTGTATGACTTCCATTCTCATTCTCCTCACTCTCTCTCTCTCTCTCAAAACAGTTTCAGTGAAGCATAATTTAGAGACTGAATTGTCTATAACCTGTAAAATTCATATGTTGAAGCCCAGACTTCTAGTACTTGTATACAGGGCCTTTAAAGAGGCAATTAGTGGGGGCGCCTAATCCAATATGACTGGTGTCCTATGTAGAGAGATACCAGGGACTCATGAACAGAGAAATGGTCACATGAGGACACATCAAGAAAGCAGCCATCTGCAAGCCAAGCAGAGAGGCCTCAGGACAGGCCAACCCTGCTGGGACCTTGATCTTGGACGTCTAGCCTCCTAAATTGTGAGAAAATAAATATTCATTGTTTAGCCACCTAGTCTGTGGTACTTTGTTATGGCAGTCTTCCCAAACCAATATAGATTTCTTTATATTTACTTATTATAAGTGTACAGTTCAATGATTTTTTTTTTTTTTTTTGAGAATGTGTAGAGTTGTGCAACCATCAGCACAATCCAATTTCAGAAGATTTCCATTGCCCCCAAATGTGCCCTTGGGGCCATGTGCAATAAATTCACTCCCCTCCTAGCCCTAGGCAACCACTGATTGGCTTTTTGTCTCCATACGTTTGCTTTTTCTAGAAAGTTTGTATAAATGGAATAATATAATAAATGGTATTTTGAGTCTCCTTTCACTTAGCGTAATGTTTGTGAGGTTTATCCATATTGCAGCGTGCTTAGTAGTTTGTTCCTTTTTATTGTCAAAAAGCATTCCATCTTATGGATTTACAGTATTTCCTCACTTATCATGGGTATTATGTTCTAGACCCCCCCCCCCCGCGAAGTAGGAACCTTACATTTATTCTACACTCTTAAACCTACGTAACTTCAGTAACATACGTATACAGTACCGCAAAATCCTGCGATATAGCAAAAAACCTGCAATAAATAATTAAATATAATATTTTTTAAAAACCGCGATACAGTGAGGCCTCGATAAGTGAACCGCGATATAGAGAGGGACTACTACTGTACTGCATTTGGTTCATTTCATCATGAGTTGATGTGTGTGTGGATTGGTTCTGATTTGGGGCTCTTATGAATAATGCCCTATAAATATTTGCATACATGTCTTTGTGCAGAAATTACTTTCTTTCCAGATGTTCCTGTTGTTTAGTAACATAAGATTATATATATTCATAATTGTCTTTTACAAATTTCTATATTAAGGAAAAAAATTGGCTTTGTGAGACCAGGGACATGGTTTTGTTCATTGTTGTGTATCCAGCACCTAAGTATATGGCTTTTTTAAAAAATTGTGGATTGAATGTGTGTAAAGCACCAAAGTGGAAACCATATTTGTCTTTGGTCGATATAACTACAATTAATATTTTTCTCTTCTGTAATTTCCTTAATTGAATGTATTTACTGGACTAATATAAAAAGTTAATTAGTTAAAAATATAATAAACATACTACCGGTGCTTCTTAATTTGTGTGTGAGTTGACTCTGTGGGTTTTGTGGTTGTGCAGGCGGCCCTCTCACACAGCTCTCCCCGGAGAAGGGAGCGTGGGCTCCTCGGCGCAGCTGGGAGACGACAGAGGGTCAAGGCAGCATCTTTTCTTGAGCTGAAAGTTATGAGGCTGTTTGTGCGCAGATGAGAATGAACCAGCAAGGAGAAGGGAGAAGGGGCAATTTTCATAAGCAAAATTACTGAGACTCCAAAGGGATGGGGTGGAGCAGGCCATTCAGTGTGTGCTCCAAGAACCAACGCAGATTCTCGGGCCATGCCCTCTGTCTGCTGATTCGAAACCTCTCCAGGTGGGACCCAAGCCTTCCACACAACTCTTGTATGTGCTAGAGGTTGAGGAACCCTAATATTCTAGGACACAACTGAAAAGCTGGCCTTGGGTGGATAGTCTTCAAGCAGGTCCTTGAGAGCTGACCAAATTGTTGTTTGTCTCTGAACCCAGCTACTGAAAGGACTCAAAGGAACATATTTAAACTGATTTTCTAGGTCTCCCATCTTGATGGATTACCTCTTCATTTTAAAATATATATACATACATATTTTTAATTGTGGTAAAACACTTAACATAAAATTTACCATTTTTAAGTGTACAGTTCTGTAGTATTAAATACACTTACATCGTGTCTAACCATCTCCACCATCCATCCCCATAACTCTTTTCATCTTGTAAAGTTGACACTCTACCCATTAAACAATAACTCCCCATTCTCTCTTCCCCTCAGCCCCTGACAACCACCATTATACTTTCTGTCTTTATGAATTTGATGGTCTAAGTAGCTCTCAGAAGAGAAATCACACATTATCTGTCTTTTTGTGACTGACTTGTTTCACTTAACATACCTGCTTCATTCTTGAGCATAGACCCCTTATGAACTTTCTTATACAGAATCCCGCAGAGGGTCACAATCAGAAGGAACAGCAACACCTGATTAACTGGAGTTAAAAAAAGAAACACATTCAAGTTTAGCCTATCAAGCTGAAGTTGAGGAAGAGTTTAGAACAGCCGTGTAAGGAGTTGCCTGACATGCACAGGCGTGGTGGTCCGGGACCTTTCTCTAAGCAGATAGCACATGTTGTGAAGAGTTAACCTGCAATACTGTTGATACTCAAGATACACACGGGTAGTTTAAGGAGGGTCCAGGGATAAACCCAGATAGTCAGAGGCTACCACCTTAATGACTATCTGATGCTGCCTTTTCTGTGCATGAATTTTGTTTCAAATAATAGCCAACATTTCTATAACACTTTTGATGAGCCTATACTTAGAGTACATGTTCTTAGCTATTAGAACTCAGCTGCTTCTCAGTTAATTCAATTGCTGGTCAAGTATGATATCCTTAAAATTCTCACCCTTGGGTATGAGGTTGAAAGACCCCCTACATTTCTTGCAGTTCTAAGCCTCCAGGATGGTGACGCTTGCCCCTGGGGTCTACTTGAAGTAGAGTGATACAGAACAGTGTTGTCAGAAGTATGAAGCACATACCCCTGGTCGTATCAGAGGTGACTCAGGAGGTTTCGGTTCATAGCAGTAACATTAAATCACAACATGAGAAATCAGTCCTAATTTCACATGCAGGCAGGTAACAAAAGCTACCCAGAATTCAATACATTGTTCTAATCATATACAGTTGTACAATCACCTCCTTTGTATGGTAGGAGATACTGTTATTCTATTTACCTTAAAGATATAAACTTTCTATTACAAAATGTACTTATAATTTTTTAAATGAGTCAATTTAAAGAAAATAGTCATGCATAGGATAGAAGAAACAGAAATGACCAAAAAAAATCGAGAAGGTGTTACATTGTGTACAAATGCCTACATTTAGGAAACTGTTGATAGAAGGGGAAGGGCTGGGATTTGAAGTCAAACTCAAATCTCATTTCTATTACTTCCTAGAGGTGTGGCCTTAGACAGCTTACTTAACCTCTCTGAGCGTCAGTTTGCTTATCCGCTAACCGGGGATTGTAATAATAATCATTACCTCACAAGGATATTTTGAGAGTTAACAAAGGCAATGTAAGCCCAATAAAGATTTTACAATTGTTGTGTGTTATTAGTTTTATGCCTCAAGGTATTTATTTTTATTGGCCTCATCCTAATCTATTTTCTGGCCCCTAGGTTTTTGTTTTCACATTTGTAAAATTCGTAGAAGGAAGGAGTTGAAGAGTATCCAAGGATGCCTTCAGGGCTACATCGGAGGCTCTGTGATTCTACATCCAGCTCCTCTCCGCCTCTGCATTGTCAGATTCAGCCAAAGACAATCAGATACTACTCAGTTTAAAACAAAACCATAGAGAAGCATAAAATAAGGGACAAAGTTCTATAGTGTATCCATACAGTCAGTTTGGGGAAGTGGCCCAATGTCACTGCCATCTGACCCTTTCAACCATGGCTGTTACTGCTGATGTAAGGTTGACAGATAAAAATGGTTTGTTTGGTTTTTTTAGTTTAAGTATGTCCCACATAATATTTAGGATATACTTATACTAAAAATTATTCACAGTTTATCTGAAATTCAAATACAACTAGATAACTTGTCTTTTATATCTGCTACATCAGGCAATTCTACCCTTAGGATAACAGTAACACAAGGAGGTTAGAATGTTTTTCCCCAGATTCACAAACTAGTGGATCTAAAGTCAGGGGCAAATCTGGGTTTTGGATTATATAATTTCAGGTAACTCTTTAAGAATAAGAATACAAAATTACAAATGCTAAATTAGATGGGAACATAAATATTTAAGTAAAAAATAAATAACATTTGCAAGTTTTATAGAAACATATGACCCCTCTCATGATAAGTTCACCTTTGACCAAAATACTTAACAACTTTCCATGGAAAAGAATGATGGGAAAAATGATCTATGATAATCAAAGCAAATTTCAGAAAAAAAAAAAAAAGGCCAAGACCCAGCATCACAACAGCCCTCTAAAATATCTTTTAATCATGATTATCAAAAGTTGTAATCTTACTTTTTCGTAACAAAGCCATGTATGTTCACGTGGATAAAAACCTTGACCTGTGAATTAAAGAATAACATTTTGTTTAAAACAGAATCAACCAAAAAGTCATTATACCATTCTTAAAGGTTATGTCTTTGACTATCTGATATGTGACAAATTGTACAATTAGTTTTTACTGTTCTGAACCTAGAATCTTGGAAACTAAATATTTCTTGAATGAGTAGCTCACCTCTTCAAATTGATTTCTCTGGCTGTACAAACTGTACAAAGGGCCCCCAAAAGGTAATCTTTTTTCTTTAGAGTTTTTTTACCTTCTGCAAAAAAAGGTCCCTGTCAGCCCTCTGGGTTAGCAGGTCAGATGGTACTTACTAACTGGAAGAAGTGTCACACCAGAACATCTCTTGATGTAAAATATCAACCCATACCATTATTTCTGCTATCATCATTTCATTCCTTTTATAATGAAGCTATTTTGTCTTCAGGAACCCCCTGTGGATACAGAACTACCCCTGAGAGCGGCACACCTACGTTCAATTCAGTGACTCATTCGTTCAGTGTTTATTGAGAACACTGTGCCATGTACTGGGGATGCACCGATGAACAAATCCATCCTGGTCCCTATTATCATGGAGTTTTCAACCCAGTGGGGAAAACACATACTAAGATGTAATACATAAAATAACTAGATTATGGTAACTGCTATGAAAGAAAACAACAGGCATGCTCAGATAAAGATCAGCAGAGCTGAGGAGTGCATCAGGAAGAGAAATTGGGAAAAGCCTCATTGAGGAGTTGGCATTTGATCAGAAGAAAGAGCGGGAGCCAAACAAATAGAAAGAATGCAGAAGAGCATTCCAGGCAAAGGGAACAGCATGTGCAAAGGCTCTGTGGTTGAAAGAACTCTGCATATTCTAAGTACTGCAAGAAGGTCAATGTAGCTGGGACATAGCAGACTAAGGGAAATGCTGGCCAGAAGAGGCTGGAGACAAATTGTGGTGTCCATAAAGGAGTTTGGATCAACAGAGGTGGGGAGTACATCAGGAAGAGAAATCAGGAAAAGACTGATTGGATCAGAAGGAAGGCATCTTCAAAGGAAGGCTGGAGAGATACCAAAGACAGATTTGGGATAAGATTTGCTAGTTTTGCATTGTTACACACTGTTGGAAGTAATTAAAATACCCTCATTTTCGCAACTTCATAGAGACCAATGTTCAAAAGCCATTCTGTCTCTTTACAGAAAATAAAGAAGGAGGCAAGACACAAACTGAAAGGAGACTTTTCACTTGATATTCTTACAGGGCTTATGTTAAACTTAGTTAATAACCAGTATGGCTCTCGGGACCAATCAATTAAAATGAGCATTGCAGGTGACCCACTAGTTTATTCTAACTAATAAACAGCAGCTTTGGCACCTGCAGACTGTTGAATCATGTGAATGTATTATATATTCAAACACATAATTAAAGAGTTAAATACAGGAGGTTCTACACACACACATGCACACACACACACGATGCGTTATATTCTGATAAGCAATGAGAGTTGCTGTCACATCGTCAACCATTCTCATATTCTACCACACCAACTTTTTACTTTTTATACAGAGCCCTTAACTTTGCACGAATCAAATTCAGAGTGAATTCCAAAAGGCTTATCAACTGAACAGAAACCAGGAACAACTTTTAACAGAGGAGGCCAACTGCTTCTTCAGCAAATAAAGAATTGGCTTTATGAGAACTATTTTTCTGCCAAGATATTTGATACATGTTGATAAGGTAACTTCTCTGTGGCCTCTCAAATTTCCATAGATTTCCTATTGTGAACTTCTGTAATTAGAAAGTGTGCTTCACCTAGGGAAACAGAAAAGGTGCTATATAATAACTAGTCAGCATACCTGCTTTTTTAAAACAAAAAACGTTTTCCTTCCTGTGACACATGTGATTTGTTAAAGAGATATTATCAGGTCAGCTTCAAAATTTGACTTGTTGATTTTTAAATGTTCAAATATTTGCATACAGTAGAATTCACCTACTTGGTTGTATCACTCTATGAATTTTAACACATGCATAAATTCTTGTAATAATCACAACAAATGAGATAGGGAACAATTTCAACACTCCCAAAGAATTTCCTCATGCTGCCCTTTTGTGGGCAGACACTGGCCCCTGGACTGATCTGTTCTCTGCCCCTTTAGCTTTGCACTTTCCAGAATGTCATAGAAATGGAATCTTGCAGTATATAATCTTTTGAGACTCTCTCCTTTAACTTGGTATGATGCATTTGGGATTTAGACTTGCTTTAGAGCATATCAATATTTTTTTCTTTTTTATTGCTGAATAATATTCCATTGTATAGCTATACCACTATTTATTTGTGCATTTAACCATGCAAGAGCATCTGGGCTGTTCCCAGTGTTTTCTTATTATGAGTAAATCTGAAAACACTTGTTTATAGGTTTTTGTGCAATTTTAAGTTTTCACTTATTTATGGTAAATACCTAGAAGTAAGACTCCTGGATCATTTGGTATATATGTGTTTAACTTTATAAGAAGCTGCTCATCGGTTTTCTTGAGTGGCTGTATTATTTTGTGTTCCTAACAGCAATGCAAAAGAATTCTATTTACTCTGCATTCTTGGTATTGTCAGTATTTTTTACTTTACCAGTTCTAATCGATCTATTTCACTGGTTTTAATTTGTACTTACCTAATGAATACTGATGTTAAGTACCGTATTTTTCGCACTATAAGATGCACCTGACCATTAGACGCACCTAGGTTTAGAGGAGGAAAACAAGAAAAAAAAATTCTGAACCAAATGGTGTACCAAAATATTTAATAAAATATAACAGAATAATATTTCAACCACATAAAGTGAATAGCAGTCAACGGCGGTATTAAGAACCATCATCAGTGTCATTAACAAATGAGGAGAGACTTTAAGGTTCAAGTACTCCTCTAGTTTTCTGGGAACCCCAAGAACTCATCATCGCTAGTGTCAGAATTTATGGGGGCCTTTAATAACAGGCAGTGAGGGAGTTAAGAGGTATCACTAGTTGTAACAGTCACTGAGAGTATCACTATCCTAGTTACAGGTTCTGGCGGATTCCCCCAGTGCCTGTTACGGCTAGTGACACCCCTTACTCCCCTCAGTGCCTGTGTTACTACTAGAATAGTGACCGCACCATAACTCCCTTTATATACCACAAACTTTAGCATTTACGGCTGCTCACCCAGTTACTGCTGGCCCCCTCACACAAATCTAGTGAGCACTGGAAACAGTATGGGGGTAGACGAGACAGCTGTAGCATCTAACGGAGCCAGTAGCCAGCCCAGAACATGTTACTTCAGCTCCACCCATCTGCCTCTCATGATTGGCAGAGCTTAAGACACAGTGATTGGCGATTGGAGGTGGTTCTACTGACACAGACCCCACCCAGTGTCAAAGACAACTGGCAATTGGCACTGTGCCTCATACCCCTTATTAGCCTCAGCTGATTGGACAGGTCAGTGGTTGTAGCTGGGAGTGTCGGGCAGTGCTCTGCACTCTCCCAGGTCCCGGGTGATGGGCAGAGGCAGACGGCAACTGACCAGATACCCTGAGATTCAGCAGTAAAGTGGGACATTTAAGCGTCCCCAGGGGTTTTGCGTGGGCCCACTGCTTCCTCTTCTAACAGCGCTCACCACTGCTGACAGGTCAGGTAACACACATCACGGTCTGTGACGTAATATTTGCTCCATAAGACGCACAGACATTTCCCCCCACTTTGGGGGGAAAAGGTGCGTCTTATGGAGTGAAAAATATGGTATCTTTTTAATACTGATATTAAGTATCTGTTTATTTGTCATCTGTATACGGTTGTAATGGTTAATCTTATATATCAACTTGACTGAGCCAAGGGGTGCCCAAATATTCAGTCAAACGTTATTCTGGGTGTTTCTGTGAGGGTATTTTTGGGTGAGATTAACATCAAAGTGTAGGAGTAAGCTGTCTCTGATTGGGCGGGCCCCCTCCTACTAGTTGAAGTTCTGAATGAAACAAAAAGGCTGGCCTTCCCCTGAGCAACAGCAAATTTCTCCAGCTTGATCGCTTTCAAACTGGGACAGTTTTTTTCCTGCCTTCAGACTCAAATTAACATGTATGCTTGTCCTGGGTCTCTAGCCTGCCAGCCATCAGATTGGATCTACACTGTCGCTTTGCCTGGTTCTTAGACCTTCAGACTCGAGTAGGAACTACACTGTTGCCCTCTTTGAGTCTCCAGCTTACCCACCCATGGAAGATCTTGGGTCTTGTTGTTCTCCATAATCACAGGAGCCAATTCCTTATAATAAATCTCTTGTCCATACATATATATCCTATTGGTTCTGTTTCTCTGGAGAACCCTGACTAATACAGTGGTGAAGTGTCCGTTTAAATTTTCAGCCTACTTTTTGAGTCATTGTTATCTTATGTTTGAATTTTAAGAATTGCTTACATATTCTCAATACAAGTCCTTTGTTGGATGTGTGATTTGCAAACACTTTCCCCTGTCATATGACTTGTCTTTTTATTCTTTTAACAATGAATTTTGCAGCTCAGAAGTCTTAATTTCAGTAATGTCAAATTCATCATTTTTTTCTTTATGAATCATGCATTTGATATCATATATAAAAATTTTGACCCAAATCAAGTTCATGAAGAGTTTCTTCTATATTTTCTTCTGAGTTTTGTGGTTTTATATTTTACATTTACATTTCAAGGCAATTTTTGCATGTGACTTGAGCTATAGGTTAAAGTTCACTTTTTTAGCATTTAAGTATCTAGTTGTTCCAGGACCACGTATTAGGAAGATGGTCCTTTCCACTGAGTTGACTTTTTAATATTTCGTTCCAATTTCAGGGTGTCCAGAAGGAGACTTGAGATCTATCAAGGAGTTTGAATCTAGATAATAAAATATTTCCCAAAGAAGAGAAAGAGGGCTCAATACAGGTTTTGGATTCTCTACTGTACCTTCTACAAAAAGGATTTTAGGTCTGGATAGCCATCAGTGGCTAGAAGTGAGTTATATTATCAAAGGAAGAGTTAACAATGTAACCAAAGGAGCATCACGCTTAAGGAGTTAAAAAAAGGGGGGGGGGGGAGGCTGATTCATCATGAAGAAGTTTCAGCCAAATATTTCCCCAAATTCAAATTCTATCTTTTCAAAATATTCTGAAGTATTTCATTTGTGATATGAAATCCAGAGTGCTAACAAAGTGTTCTCAAAACATAGCTGTTACAACTCTGCTTCCTGGTACCTCGGTTCACAATTTACCTGTATGCTTATTACAATACCTTACATATTCATTAAAAGAAGCAGTGGGTATTAAGAGAAGCATGGGATAGCTGGGCAGTTTTGATGAAAAAATGTAGTTGAGTATTAGAAAAGAACTTTAGATTATAAAATTCATTTTAGTCTGAAATCTAAAATTAAGTTTTGTCACACTTTATATGTTTAGTCACTTCTTCATGGCATTTTGTCAATCACCCCGGGAACTGGAAACTGACGTCCTTTATGTCAGGGGGGGAAAAGTTAATTTTGTTATAAGCAACGATTTGTCTTGAGAGCTCAAAGTTTATTTTAAATTAAGTTGATTCTTCTTAATTATGGTCCTTCAAAGGAACGTCTGAACTTGACGTTTGACTGGAGGCAGCAGCCAGCAGAGAGGGAAATAATACCCTTTAGAAATTGGCAACGTGACACAGACAGCCTGCGGGACAGGACAATAAAGACAGGTGGGATGCTACAGTGGCCCGGGCTTCCTCATGAACGGAAGTGTTGTGAGAACTTGTTGGAAGTGATCTAGGGGAAACTCTTCAACAGGGATTTGATTCAAGTCTTTAATTCACTGTAAACAACCAGCTACAATGGCCCTTTTATTTTCTGGGGACAGAGACTGGATACCTAGAGCTCTGAGCACATTTGCAGTGACCCTTGTCCTCTTCCCCTCTTGCACCTGGGAAAGAATAGAGCCAAAACAGCACTTCACTTAGGATTCTTCTGAGATTGGCTTCAAGTACTTTTTTTATCCATTTACGATTTTAAGTGCTAAGCATTCAGGGAATTTTATGAGACAATATGAGCCTAGAATGATCTTTGGCCATAGGACACACCCTGCCCCCAACACACACACTCCACGAAAGAAGTCCATCCAGTCTCAGGGGAGAGAATGTGGTGGGGAAGACCAGAAGGACCACAGCTTCAAGTCCCTGAGTCCAGCTCCTCCTCGGGTGTCCCAGTTAGCCACGCCAATAGATTCCTCCTTTTCCCTTAAACTGCTTTGAAATGAGGTTCAGTGTCTTGCAACCAAAATTCTTACAAATATATTCCCTGTGACCAGAATGGTGTGCCCATATAGGGAGGAGTTTTCAGTGGCCAGATAATAATAATACAGTAACTACTACTGTTCATTGAAAGTTTTATTTGCACCCAGCTTTATACTGACCATTTAGGCACATTATCTCCTTTAATTCTTACAACACCTTTCAGGTGGATATATTACTATTGCCATGTTTCAAAGGAGGAAATTGTGGCTCAGAGAGGTTCAGTAATTTGCTCAAAAATCACACAGCTAGTAAATGGCAGAGCAGGAATTTGAAATTAAGAGCTCTCTGACTTCAAAGCCTATGTTCTTTAACCACAGGTGCTGGCGATCTTGAAGAACCCTTTTGGCTACCCCAGGAAGCAGGTGAATTGAGCTCCATGTAACAAGATGTCACTGAGCGCTCATAAAATTTTGCAGCTCACAGGCAAGGTTGGTCTGCTTGTCCTGACTACTCGGTTACTCTTAACTACTGAGATCATGTTACAGAAATAATCGTTAAGTGTTGACTCATCTGAGAAGGTGGGGCCCTCTCTCCTGTGTCCAGCATGTTGCCAACTCTAAAAGCTCTTTGAGATAAAACAACAGCCTTCAGGAAACTGATCACGGCACATTTAATTGCAAGGTGCAGCAGTGATGAGTCAAGGAGGGAAATTCCTGAGCAGATTCTTGTAGGAAACCTAAGCCACTTTTAGAATACCAGGCAGACTGAAGTCCTTGAAAAGCAAGTGCTTTAAAAAGAAAGCCTGGTTTATTTAATTTAAAAAAAGAAGAAGAAGAAGATTCAGCATGCTTGACTGGCTTCCTTCTCTCCTTCTTCACAATTTCATCTCATCCATGACAGTAGTGCTTTCTGCTTAAGCTGCTGTAAATTGGTGTCTCTGGTATTTGCAGTCAAAAGCATTTTCATAGATTAAGGAGGTGCTCAAGGAATGTCTGCAGCTCCTAGATCTTGTAGACTTGGTAGAAGGATCAGAGTTGTAGAAGGTAGAAAACTGATGGAGGAAGTCAGGGACAAGAGCTGTAGAGAACAGCCATGGGACAGCTTAAGAACGTGTAGAGGCCCTGGCTAGTGTGGCTCAGTTGGTTGGGCATTGTCCTGCAGACCAGAAGGTCGTGGGTTTGATTCCTGGTCAGGGCACAGGCCTAGGTTACCAGTTCAGGTCCCCAGACGGGTGGGTGTGAACAAGAGGCAACCGATTGATGTTTCTCTCTCACATCAATGTTCTTCTCTCTCTTTCTCTCTCTCTCTCTCTCTCTCTCTCTTGCTTGCTCGCTCTTTCTCTCTTTCCCACACCCTCCCTTCCTCTCTCTCTAAAATTATAAGCATGTCCTCAGGTGAGGATAAAAATAAAAAAATAAGAACTCATAGAATAAGAGGCAGAGAACTGGGGCTAAGAGAAACTGGAACGTCTGTGGCAGGGCCTGGGAGAGGATCTTCTGAGTCAACTCAGTTCCTTCATGGGAGGAAATGCACTCTAGAACTAATCCCTAGGCGGAGAGGGGCCTGGGTGCGTGGTAGATGCAGCCCACCCTCCAGTTCTCTCCTCCTTTGCACACTTCCTGTAATTGGCCTGCAGGACTCCACACCAAGGCCTCCCTGTCTCTCTCAGAGTAAAAGCCAAAGTCCTTAGGCTGTCCTTACAAAATCTCACATGATCACCCTAGCCTCCTTGCCAGACGTTCTGCCTCAGAGCCTTAACACTTGCTGTTCCTTCCACCTGAAAGGCTGGAACAATGCCACCAGGTATCCACATGGCTCGCCCCTTCACTTCCCTTAGACTCTTAGTTGAAAGCCCCTAACCCCAGCCACGCATATATTACTGCTCAGCAATTCCCACCACCCAGCACACTACCTATTTTATTACTGGTGTATTGTCTGTTCTCCCAATGATAGACTAGAGGCTCCAGGGAGGCAGGGAATTTTGTCTGTTTTGTTCATCACCATGTGCCCAGCACAAGTGCCTGGCAATCTATATAATCCCTCAAAAACACTTACCGACAGAAGGGATGCACATATGACTCTCCCTTCTAGGATATTGCACAAGCACCTCAAGCCTCCTCTGTTCGCAGCACCCCTCTCCCCATAGATGCTCCTCCCCTGGCGTTCTCTGAGCATCCTCTTCAACTTCTCCCCCCTAATCCCTCACCCAGTCAGCAGATTCCTACTATTCCACCTCCTAAGTGTTCCTGAAACCCATGTCCTGCCCCATCTCCCTCGCCCGCTGCCTCGTTTCTCTCATTCACAGACTCTGCGACAACTTCCCACCTGGCCTTCCTGCCTCTGGAATTCTGCTCGTTTTCCTTCATCCGTCTGTCATTGGTGCAACTGGGACAACAGAGATGCATCTGTGCAGCTTGAGTCCCCTTAATTTTTTGGTTCGATTTTTCTTTTCTTCTTATCACTTGAAATATTTCAAGTCTACCAAAAAGTTGAAAGACTGACTTTGCATATGACCTGCACCAGCTTCATCAATTGCTAACATGTTGACATATTTGCTTTACTTCTTTCCTCTTCCCCTCCATGCATACATATGTCATCATGGCATCATGACACTCACCTCCTAAAACTTCAGCGTGCATCCCTTAAGAACAAGGACATTCTCCTACACAACCACAATGCCATGATCACACCTAGGAGAGACAACGTGAACTTAGTAACATCTGATAAGCAGATGCTATTAAATTTCTCCCATGGTTCCAATATGGTCTTTTATAATTTGGTTTCCGTATGTTTAGCTTCTTTCAGTCTTCATAAACCCCACCTCACACACACTGCCTTTTTATTTTTTGTGACCTAATTTTTTTTGGAAGACAAGCCAGTTGTCTTGCAGAATTCTACTGACTGAGTTAAACTGATACTGAGTGTCCCTTTCCTGTTTATAAGCCATGCACTAGAAACCCACTACCAAAAGGTTAAGGTTGGAACTTAAGGTGCTCACAGGTCCCCATGCCATACCTTCTGTCCAAGCTGAATTGTTTGAAGGTTAGTCTCCAGTCCTCCTTTGTCCTCCACACCCCACTCTATGCTTTTCTTGCCTCTGGACATTGTTTCATGCAATGTCCTCTGCCTCGAATGCCTTCTCCCCTCCTCTTCCCCCAGTAAATTGTTACTTGGGCCTTAAAGACTCAATTCAGGCATCACCCTTCAAGAAGTCTTCCCTGACCTGGCTGCTGTGGCTCAGTGGATTGAGCGTCGGCCTGTGAACCAAGTGTCGCTGGTTCAATTCCCAGTCAGGACACATGACTAGATTGCACATCAGGTCCCCAGTTGGGGGTGCACGTGAGAGGCAGCCACACAGTGATGTTTCTCTCCCTCTCTTTCTCCTTTCCTCTCTCTCTAAAAATAAATAAATAAACAAGCAAACAAATAAATTATTTTTTTAAAAAAGAAGTTTCCCCTGATTACTCTGTCTGGGCACCCCCACCCCTGCACTTGGAACGCTGTGTTCTAATATTATGAGTGTGCCTGTCTCTTCCAGACTCGATCACAAGAGGACTGAGGACAGGGACTGTGGCTTACCCAGCTCTGTATGTCTCAAAAACTGTGTGTGAAATAAATAAGCGAGAAACAGAACAGAGGAAGAAAGGGAAAGAGGCTCTTGCTCTGTTCTTCAAACCCAGGAGGAAAGGTGTCAGCACACCGTCACTAAGGAAGAAAGCCAAAAGAAGGGCACTGTTGACGGTCTTATTCCAGGAAGAAAAGCAGAGGGCTCTCCTGTTCTTATCAGGCTTCCTCTTAGCATCACAACAAGGAGCCCCAGAACTACGTGCCCTGCACTGTTATAAGCTGTTCCAGGCTGAGTGACTTCCATGCTGTGGTTTACCCATAGTGATAAGTGGTTAAGCCTGGAGCATTAAAGAGCCTGCAGGCTTGTTCAAGACATCAGGAAAGATGGAGCTGGGGAGCCACCGGGAAGCCAGAGGAACTCCCTACAAAAGGCAGATGATGGCAGCTTCACAGAAGAGAGGAGAGAAGGCCAAGGTCCTAGTGCCTGGGACTAGGAAGAAAAGGAAAGCTTAGGAAATTTGCCCGAACCTGAGAAGAGGCCATTAAGTCTAAAAAGACACTCTTGAAGACCTTGCATGTGAAGCTATTTTACCAGACACCAAATGTGCTTGTGGCAAAATCTAGAAAGAATGTTTTAAGACCTGGTAGTGGCTAAGGAGATTAGCTCTTCCCTAGAAGAAAAGACAAAAGTGGGAAGGACTCTTCAGAAAAATATTTCAAAAATCAGAACTTCTAGTAGGTTTTATTTTACATATCAACTTTGATCAGTTGGTAGGACTTTGAGTATTGCTAAATTGAGATGGACTGTAACGCTATCACTGGATTCAGTAAATTAAAAAAATTCTGTGATTGATTAATTGTGGCTGTCATGGGTTCAGGTAGGGAGGAATTAAAAAGGACCTGGGAATCAAAAGGGAACATAGGAGACCTGAAAAGGTATTGTTGAATGACCAGAATCCAGCAGTCCACGTACTAAGTGGAAACATCATGGACTTTGTCATTAGACAGAGCTGACTTTGAATATTGGTTCTGTCCCATTTCTTAGTTGTGTAATCTTGGGCAATTTATGAAACCAGATCTCTAAAATGGGACTATTCTTGAGATTAAATTAAGTAATAATAGGTAGTATTTGCATAGCAACTTTATGTGCCAGCCATGGTTCTAACACCATCATAAACATTACTTCATTTGATTCACACAGCAACCCTATAAGGTTATTATCCCCAATTTACCGATGAGGGAACTAAAGTTTAGAAAGGTTAAGACACTTGCCAAGGGTGACATAACTAATGAGTGGCAGAGCCAGGATTCACAGGTAGGCAGTCTGGGTCTGAGTTCACATTCTTCACCACCTTAACAACTACTCTTAGTCAACCACTTTCCATTGCTGATTTTACCATTATGCATTAAGCAACTGACAAGCTCTGTGATTTAACTTAACCGCCATAAGACTTGCACCCGTAAATTTGCACATGCATAAAACCCACTTAGTAGAGCATGTCATCTTAAACCAGGCATGCTACAGATTCATGAACAGGATAAGAGCATGGGTTCACCTGAACAAAGAGAAAGAAGGAAAAAAATCAGGACCCAGAAACTGGGCCTCTAATAAATACCCTGGCCTTTTTACTTTTTGCTGGAGCATGAAAGGTTTACTGAAGATCCACCAAGATATTCAGGGCAGGGGAGCCAGGTGAGGGAGTCTTCAGTATGTGAGGACCCCGTCCCACTTTCTCCTGTGTGACAATGAGGCATTTGTTCACAAAATGGCTTTAGATCAGATATTAAAAAACTACAGTCCCTGGGCCAAATCCTGTCCCTCACTGATTTTTGTAAATAAAGTTTTGTTGGAACATAGCTGGACTTATTCTTTGAATGTTTGTCTGTGGCTGGTTTCACATTATAACAGCTGACCTGAGTAGTTGCAACACAGACTACACGGCTCACAAAATCACCTCTCTGGCCCTTAGCAGAGTTTGCTGATCCCTGCTTTCTGTTTCTGACCAGATTTTCTAGGTATCAATATGGCACATGTGATGAATCTTAGATCCCTGATAAGGGAAGGAAGAACAAGATGTCCCCTTGGGTATTCACCAGGGGAGGTAGACGTAGGATGTCCATAAGAGGAACCAAAATAAACACAGTTGTGGCCAGAATAGGATATGGCAGAGTGTGCTCCAAGAAATGTTAATCGAGGTTATGTGATAAAATGACTCAGGGGTCAACTGGGAATCACTGTGTTAAACCACTTTAAGCAGATTTCTCTACTGCAGGACTCATCAGGACTTTTTACGTGCCATTGTACCTTGAGATTTCTGGGAGGGTTCACAAAGCTCATTTTCCCCATGGAACTATCTTCTTCAGAACATTCCTTGGTAAATGCTGAACCAAAAGAAGTTTTTAGAATCATGCTCTCTGGGGACTAGAAATGAAAACAGTGAGGGCTATCACTTAACAAGCATGACTTTCTCTCAGCAAGAAAAGAGGGAAAACAAAAAAAGAAATAAAGAGATCCAGAGTAGGGGGAAAAAAGCAAAGAGGTGTTTAAAGAGAGGAGGAAAGAAAGCAGGGCCCTCGAGAGACATGTGAGGATAAAAGTAACTATCAGAGAAGGATGTGTCAAAAGCAGGGCTGTTGCCCAATGCAGGACATGTGGTCACATGTCATCCGCACCACCAGAGAAACTAACCTTTCCTGAGGCCTCCCTACTCTGGACATAGGATATCACTTAATGCCCATTTTACAGATGAGGAAATAGAGTCCCAGACAAGTTAACTCCCCTGGAGTCAAAGCTTATACGTGGTGATGCATACATTCAACTCTGGGAGTCTGACCCCCAAGCCACGTTCTCACCGCTGCACACTCTGCTCTACTTCTAACTGCATTAGACAGAGGGCTGGAATTTCATTGCATAGCACAAAAAGGATACCGTATAGAAATGCAACATCAAAACTTTTGGGAAAAAAGACAAAACCAACCAACCAATGTCACTTCAGTTACTTAGCTGTACAGGGTCGAAGAGCTGGAGAACTGATTTTTCCCCTGACACAGCACAGCCAGATGTTCAGATAGCACCATATTGTCTTCCTCTCTCTCTGTTTACTCTTGTATTAACTATCCCTTCTTATATCATAAGTTATGTATCAGCCTTATCCAACATATTACGCTTGCTCATAAAGTGAACATAAGAAGACATTTTTTTGAATGTTAAAAAGTTCTTGTCCTGTTCATAACTCCGTTTTTCCAATAAGCTTCATTTAGATTTCCAGAACTGCCAGTTCTTTTTGGGGGATGGTGGGGACCCCAGAACTTCTTCCTGGGACAGATTCCAAAAACATGAATCACAAATCAATTAAATCTTTTGTGGTTCAGACACGTACCTGCATTAAGTGCTAGAGTAGCATTTATGTGCGTCCTAGCTAACCACAGATTTCCATGTTTAAAATATGATGCAAATAGTAAATCACACCATTTGGGGTGGGTGGGCATAAACCCAGGTCTGGAAAAGCAGTCCAGGATGTGGACTTGTTCACCAACTTCCACAGTGAGTATCCTGGATTTGCTGCAATAGCAACTGGCAAATAATAATAATAATAATAATAAAATTAAAAATAAAATAAAATTTTGTTGGAATGCCACACCCATTAGCTGCGGCTCCTGAAGGCAAAGTCTGTGTGGGCCCATTTACCTCTGGTTTACTTTTCTTGTGTCTATAGCAAAATAAAGAACTGATGCAGGGTAAATTGGAAAGGCTGCCACGCTGCTTGTAAGTTTCCGTTTACCTGGTGACTGGCGAGGGGAGACTTTGGGCTCCTTGGTCCAGAAGAGCTGCAGGGGTGAGCATTCAAATAGTGCTGCCCTTCACGCTGCGGCTGCTGCGGCTGCTGCTGCTACTGCTGCTGCTGTTGCTGCTGCTGCTCCTGCTTCTGCTTCTAAGATCCCATTGGAAAACCCAAAGGGCTGGAGAGCCCAAGGCCAATATTATGTTTCCAAGAGAGTATTCCTCCCAGACTCGCAACCCCCTTTGCTTGTGTTGACTCTGGAGCAGCTCGGGTTTCTTCCACCCCTGGGCGAAGCAGCTGGGAATCCAGGCCTTGTGCTGGCGGCCCCTGAAACCACTTCCAGATGTGCTGGGCAGGCCAGAGGGGATGGGCCTGACTTCCTCTGGCGTTTTAGTCCAGGAGTCTGCGTGCAAATCTTTTCGAAAACAGGGCTGCTCTGGAGGAAAAGATTAGACTCGGAGGAAAAGCAAATGCTTGGAGGGTGAATTTCTACCACATGTTGGATCTAAGGTAAACTTTCCAGCAGAAGTGGAAAATTAAGTTTATAGTGATTTTAAGAATATCTTTATAGACTCTAGCATCTCCTGAAATCTAGTGATTAAAATGCCGTTGTTCCCAAATCAAAGCCCAGCTAACAACTATAGGTCATTCTACCAAGGCAATGATAGGCAACAGAACTTTCAAGAAGGTGTGCTTTGTGCCTGAACCTGGAAAGGAATCAGGCAAGGAATCAACCCCACCCCGTCTGGGACGTTGGAACTTACTTCTGCAATGGCCTCTCTCCTATCAGGAAATGAGGACCCCTCTGCTCACTGCCTCCTTCTAAAGCGGTGTTGCTGGAAAGAAATATGTTACAAGCTACATTGTAATTTAAAATTTTCTAGTTGTCACTTTAGGAAATTTGCAGAGGTAAAGTTAATTTTAATGATATATTTTATTTAACCCAATATATACAAAATATTATTATTTCAATACATAACCAATATAAAACATTATAAACCAGGCATTTTACATTTGGGGGGTACAAAGTCTGAAATCTGGTATGTATTTTACACGTGCAGCACAACTCAGTTTAAAAACTAAATTTCACCAGAAACAATTGATATGTATTTAGAGTTCATAAAATGTACAGCTTAAAAAGTAAATTCATACCCAGGTTGTTCCAGTCATACTTACAAGTTTTCCAATAATGAATGGAGTCTCTTTTTTATACTTAAAGTAATTAAAACTAAGTAAATTTTAAAATTCAGTTCCTCAGTTATACCAGTCACATTTTAAGTACTCAGCATGGCTAGTGGCTACTGTACTGAATGAACAGCAATTGTAAGAGAAAGGATTTAGTGGGTTTTTTTCAGACTCAAACTTGAAGAGTGGGAATATCCCGAATACCTTTTGTGTGTACAGAACTTCAAACACGGACAAAGTGTTTTCATCTCTCTTCTATTTCACTTTACTCTCACCACATGCCTGTCAAGTAAGTTGAGCATGTGTGGTCTGCTCCCGTTTGCAGATGAGCAAACCGAGGCTTTGAGCAAGTTAAAGTCCAAGTTTCCAAAGCAAACGAGTGATGAAGCCAGGACTGGAACGCCTATTCAGCACTTCCGGACTGCTTCTCACTTGAGGCATATTTCAGACACGAGGATTTCTGGCAGCAACTCTAGGGTTAAATTGCATCCCCAGCTTTGCATTCTTCACTTGGCCGTTCTTCAGCATCTTGTCACTGTATAGGGTTATTGGCTGCCCCGATGGCATTCCCTTATATACTCCTACCCCAAAGTCCTCACATAATCCTGCAAGGGTGTCATTTTTCTTTGGAGCTGGCTTGACATTATGTTATTCCTCTTCTTTCTTGACTCCCAGCAAGGTTTTCAAGCACAACCCCAGCCAATGTTTCAGCTAACAGACATGGTTGTGAGAGATTTCTCTCTACTGGTGGCAAAAGCATTTTTATGTATTGATCCTTGTGGGAAGTCAGAAGGGTCAGTGGCAGCGTACTGCGCTCTGAGTCCTCTTGTCCCAGCCCCCATTGCACCCACATGAGCGAAAACAGCATCAGCATTTCCTAGCCCACGGCTTGCCTTTGCTCTTCTAGAATTACGTGCCGTTGGGAGCAGCAGGACAGTGCCTCAAACATGTCCCAAGATATTGTGGTAGAAAACACTTCAAGCGAACTCCTGCCCATTCCAGTTCCCTCCAAGGATCCTGTTTTCTCCTCCTTTGTATCTCTTGTCCACCTAGCAGAACGCCTGACCCAGTGTAAGAGCTGGTGAATAAGTAGGTTCAGAGAGTAGGACAAAACCAAAGCACCCAGAGGGCGACTCAGAATTGAAATAATCATCACGTGGCTGTCGTGGACCTTGCTTGCTATTCCTATTAACATCTATATGAACCCAAGTCTCTCTGGTAATTCCTCTTTGTACACTTTCTCCCTGACATTCTCTGTCTCCAACTTTAGATTCTTTCTCCTTTATTTCTGCTGGGCCATGTACTGAGGATGCAAGAGGCTTATTATCTATGACCTAGATTTCCACGTTGTATATACAGATTCTTCCCTGGGGAAGAAATGAGAACAGAAAGAGACACAGGATATAAGTGCAGTGGCTACCGGCATGGGCTCTGGAGACAGACAGACCTAGGTGACAGCTCAAGTCTTATACTTACACGTTACTAAAATCTCACTTTGGGTTTCCTCATCTATGAAGTGGGGAAGTCTCATAGGACCCTTGCCAGGACTCAAGGGTGTCATGTTGGTGAAACTCAGCAAGGGCTCAATACATGGAGGTTATTATTATTGTTGCCTGGAGAACCCCAAGGTACGAGCTATGGAAAGGAAGTGTTAACAGTAAGGCATTTGTAACAACAACAACAAAAAAGTCCATGTGAGTTATATAATGTAGGAAACACTACTGGTAGCCTACTTAACGACCTTCCCTGCTTCCTCAGTTCAAATAGAAACACTATCTTTGGGGCAGCAAGGTGCCCAGTTAAAAATACTCACCTTCTCAGACATCCTAAGCTAGAGTGTCATATGAGCAGTCGGCTGTCTGCAGCTTCCTAGAAAGCTACATTTTCCTGGCAAAGAGCTGTTTGGTCCCTTTTGCCCTTTCTTGCTGTCTGAAATCCAACTTTGATGCCCGGAGGCGGAGTAGCATCTTGCAGCTCTGAGGATGAAGATCCACGCCGGGCTGCTGCATATGGTCACAGTGGCTGTGCATGGAGACTGCAGTGTTGAATCAGCCAGGGTTCTGGCAGGACACAGATGGCTTGATCCAATAGGCTAATGGTGGAGATGTTGAAAAAAGGCTACTTGGAAAGGTGTAGGCAGCATTAGGGAAGCATGGTTAAGAGATGGTACAGTAGCATAAGGTTAGAAGTTGTTGGGGCCATTACCACTTCTAGCCCTGAAGGTCAAGGGCAGGGAGTAGTCAGCAGGACTGGGAGAAAGGAACTGTAAGAGCAGGGCAACCCAACAGGAGAAGCCTGTGTTGACCCCCCTAAAAGGGACTAGGGGGCTAATTCCTCCAACCTTACAATCTCCCCTTGGTAGGGTCTCTCATTGGCCAAACCAAGTGGAAGTCAGAGGGCAAGAAAGCTCAAGTGATGTAATTCATTTAGCTCAGCCTCTCAGGGCCCTGAACAGGTTGAAGAGTGGAGGGTTGACCTGTATAAGCAAATAGAAAACATCCTCGCAGAGGGTGACTAGGATGCCCTGGTGCTGTGATTCGGCAGCCCTGCACATGTTAAAAGGGCAGAGCAAGAACACAGGAGGAGCCTAAGTCCCTGATGGCAATGGGAGTCACCATAGCAGCTCTGAACTAACTATTTATGGAATATTTTGCTATGTGAGGAAAATAAACCCTCATGTGCTTAAGTCACTTTGGTCAGGTTTCAGTTCAATGCCTGAATGCACTCCTGTGGGATCTACATGCATTTCACATGCATTTAAAATTTTTGGTGTCATTAGTCAACATGATGTATGAGTCATTGTTATTCCATGCTTATCTCTTATCAGTTGAAAGTCAAATGTTCATCATTTCTTCTTATTCAATGGGCCTGCCTTGCTGAGTGTAGATAAAGTCTTAGATAAAAATCTGTTAAGGCCGATAAAGGTGACTGGAAGGAAAGGAAGAAGCATTCAGTAGTAGCAGTGAATCACTAACTGGGTCAGGCTGACAAGCCTCTTGGTTTACCTCTGTCTCCCAGGGATGGGCTCCAAGATCACCCACATGGGACAGGAAGTACCACTACTGGACCCTCAGTTCTCTCTATTGCCTGGTGGCTTAGTAGCTCTGGGCTCTTCCCTGCTATACTTTGAGCTGCAGCAATTGCTACTGCGCCCCCCTGTTTGTACCCGGGTTCCTTCTCTCTCATGTGAGATGACTGTGTTTCATTCTTGGCTCTTGTGCGAATTTCCTGTTCTTGTAACTGGTGTAGGCTCTACCTGGCCTAGAATTCTGCCTTGCTCTTGCCAGCTGCTCTCTCCATGCCTTGGCCACAGCTCTAGCCAAGACCCATGGCCAAAGCCCTGTGATCTGTGAACGGACCTCTCAGACACCATCTGCTTCCTTCAACTCAGGAACAGTGCCTGCCCAGACTCCCTGCTGGTGAGTGCAGTCTATCTGCTGGCACTCCCCAAAACCCCTTTTCAGAACTCTGCCAACAAACCCTTGGCCTGAGACCTCAATTGCGATTAAGGTATCCCTTGGACATGGCAATTTACACTCTTGGCTGAAAACACAGCACTGTTTGCGGCTTCCCAGCACCAGCCCCACCCTCTGAGGCCGACACCTCGGCAGCTTGTAGCTCAGAGGGAGTAGAAACAGTAGTAATATAATGAAAATGACGATGACAGAAGTAAAACAAGTCACTACTCAGGAAACGCTAACTACATGCCAGGGCCCGTGTAAGTGCAGGACGGAGCTTGCTTTGCACGGCAACAGCACACGTTTCAGTTCCTATGGTTGAGTTTCATAACACGAGCCCCCCAACAATACAGTTCAGATTTGTCACCACTGTAGAACTGTAATTTCATAAGTACAAGCTCTGCCACTAACTTTTCAGTCCACGAAGTAACTATGCAAATAGCAGATCAACATCATGATCAGTGACCACATGTCACTTCTTTGACAGTGTGTCTGTTTGTGACTGGTCACTGGAATCTGCTATTCAGTTTATGTACAGACAGCAAAGCATGTAGTTGTATTGCTTCCTTTATTCCCAGTGATAAACCCATGCAATATTTACAAATATGGACAATAGAGAGAATTAGCCAATAAAAATAAAAGTGTAGTAAAGAAACAAACAGTGACAACAGTGAGGATGAAGCTCAAGTCAAAGGTAAACGGAGGAAGGGAAGAAATAGCTGGCTATGGTATGTAACTCTTCAACTCTAGATATGCAGCCAGAAAAATTTAGCAAAAGTGAATTTATGGTTGTGATAAAAAGGATGCAGATGTTCCAGAGAAAGTGAGTGAGCAAATAATTCACATTAAAGGAACTCTCAAAGATGTTTTATGACATTGAAAGTGCAAAGGATAAAACACGGGAAGCTGATCCAAACTTAGAAAGGAATACAATTTGACAACCTGCCAAGGCACAGAAAAGATGCTCGCTCTTTACAGAAAGTTACATAAGAAGGTCTTGATAAGTTTTATATAAAAACTAAAAATCTTGATTTGTGATGTTTCTAATGTTTTAAATTGAAGTATGACGAAGAATATTAGGTCTACTAATTTTGCATTTCCCTAGACATTTAAAACCAACAGTAAGAGAGTTTTAAATATTTGACGAAAAATTTATTTCATTCTGTTTTGTTTTCTTTGACAAAAATTTTAAAGGTCACACAATTGTAATTTTTCCCATTGAGATTTAAGACCACTTTGCAGCATTTCAACTCATGGTCATTTTCACAGAACTGCATCACCATGCAAAGCAAGGACTGCCTGTATTTTCCATATATTCTCTCATTTGATCTTTAAAATAACCCTAAGAAATAGGTGCTCTTATCATCCCAGTTTTATATACAAAAAATTTGAGGATCAAAGATAATAATTTGACCCAACCACAAAGCTAGTAAATGGCTGCATCTATTGGATTCTAAATTCCATGATCTTAACCGCTATGCTGCTATACCAAGTGTCCAGGTATACAATGGGTATTTCATATGAGGTGTGAAGGAGAGAAAGTGGTGAGAGATGACGGTACCTTCTCTAATGTAACCCTAAAAGGCTAAAATGGCATTTTTCAGAAGAGCTTTCTGTTTTCTATTATATATTTATAGAATATAAATATTTATATAATTAACAACCTATAATGTAGAAATATAATACATTCTACCTTAGTATATGTGGTTTGTCCAGAAAAAGTCCAGCCATTTTTAACATAACAAGAATGGTTTGCACAACACCGATGTAACCTGGCAGCCAAGGGGAGTGGACTGGAATGCACATGTGCAAACAATAATGACTTCACTCTACTTGTCAGTGGGGGCAGTAGACCCCTTTCAGTTAGCATGTGTACTGTGTGGCCGATCCATTCAAAATGACTGAGCAAGCAGACCAATGAATCTGCATCGAATTTTGCGTTAAGCTTGAACATTCCTCTGCAGAAACTATTCAGATGATTCAGAAGGCCAAAGCTATGAGCAACTGGTGACTGACAGCTTCATCATGAAAAATGTGCCCGCTCATGCATCATGTCTCATGCGGAGTTTTTTGGCGAAACCTCGTATCACCCAAGAGACTCAGCCCCCCTAGAGTCCAGATTTGGTGCCCTATAACTTCTGGCTTTTTCCCAAAACTAAAATCACTTTTGAAAGGGAAGAAATTACAGACCATTTATGAGATTCGGGAACATATGATGTGGCAGCTGATGGCAACTGAGAGAGCTGTATGAGGTCTCAAGTTTGAAGGGAGCTGAGGTGTCACTGTCCTATGTACAATGTTTCTTTTATCTTGGATCTTCTTCAATAAATGTCTCTATATTACATGGCTGGATACTTTCTGGACAGACCTTGTACATGTAAAATCTACACATACTCCTTTATCTTTTCTTGATTCTCCCGGATCTTGCTCTGTCAAGTTTCAACTCTTCCTGAGGGAGGCCTAATTGGTTAGCTAAACCAACTCTCATTTCCAACCTTCTTCTTCCTTGTCTGTTTCTCATTACTGAGGCTGAAAACAAACAAACCACCTTCCCAGACTCCTGTAGCCACCCTTTTGTAAGATGACCCCTAATGTCACCTCTCCTCTTCTTTCTCTGTCAGAGAACCTTGAATATTACCTGGGCACATGGCCATTCTAGATAAAAACTACATTTCTCAAGATTCCTTCAACGAGATGTGGCCTTGTGACTAAATACTGGCTTCTGAGAAATAAACAGAATGCATTCTGGAGAGAGGAATATTCCTTTCCCTTACTCTCTCCTGCTGGCTGGAATAGGGATGCAATGGCTAGAGCTGGAGCAGCCATCTTAGACCATGAGTTGGAAGGAGGAATTCCAATTCACGAAATCTGCAAATTCCTGAGGACACGGTGAGACAGACCTGCTGCCTCCAGAATTCATGTACATGGGACAAACATCAACTTTTAAAGCCATTATTATGTTGGTATTTCTGTCACTACAGCTAATATAACCTTAATATATCAAATGCCCCAGTTCTATAACTAAGGGTTCTGGGTCGCTTATGGACAAGATGCTTTTCCTCCCTGTAAAAGGAGAGCTCTATTTCCCTGTCCTGGCTGTCCTCCTGCTTCCTGCCTTTGGGTACAGTTGTGTGAGGACACAGTGCTGAGAGCTGCAACAGCCTTCTTATGACCACAAGGGAAATGTCAAAAGAAATTCAGAGAAACTACCCAGAATCGTGACACCACTGAACTCCTGAACTAACCCTGGACCCAACTAACCCATGTTTCTTGTGCAGGATAATTACAAGCCTTATCACTTAGCCACTATGTGTTGAATATTCTGCTACTTGTGAGAGAAAGCATTTCCAAATGACATTTCTCTTGTTATGTTGGATGTTTCTTTCTACAAATTCCTACTTTGAAATCTTCTCCTCTAAGGTAAGGTTTTTAGGAAGTGGGGGTCTTTGGTATTTTGGTGCATAGGTCATGAGGATGGAGTCCTCATGGATGAGATTAGTGCCCTTATGAAAGAGACCCTAGAGACTTCCAGTCAAGATGGAGGTTTAGGTAAACACAGCTTTTCTCCTCGCACAACTACAGGAAAAAATACAACTAGACTACAAAACAAATATCACCCAGAATCATCAGAAAATCAAGCTGTATGAAAGTTGAACAACCAAGGAATTAAAAAAGCTACATTCATCCAGACGGGTAGAAAGGGTGGAGATGCAGACACATGGAAAGGCGCAGAGATGCAGAGAGGCATGGGGACAATGAATGAGTGGTCCCACACCCACAGATGGTGGATAGAAAATAGGATAGATACTTCGGGATGAGGGATCCCAGCCCCACAGCAGACCACCTAACCCAGGGTTCCAGTGCCAGGAAGACAAGTCCCCTTAACTTCTGGCTGTATAAAACAGTGGGGGTTGGGGCAGCAGAAGAAACTGTGGGATTCTCAAGAGTATCCTCTGAAATGGCCCACAAGGGACTTAGGACTTATGTAGACTTACTCCCCCTGGGTTTCAGCAGTGGGGCAAGAACTGGAAGGGCACGGGTGGCACATGGGGAGAAAGTGAAGTGTCTGGCGTCAGGTCAAGTGCAAGGAGACAGCTTCCTCCCAGACAAAACTCCAGAAGCCAAGCAGTGGTATTGTCCCTTCTCCAAGCCCTCTCCCACACAGAGCCACAGAGCGGGGTGAAACAGGTTCCCTGCCCTGGCAATTACCTAAGGCTCCACCCCATCCAATTTACCAGTGTGCTTGTCTACAATAGGCCATGCTACTAAGACAGGGAGTCAAAGCAGCTCTACCTAATACACAGAAACAAACATAGGGGGGCTGCCAAAATGAGGAGACAGGGAAATATGGCCCAAATGAAAGAACAGAACAAAATGCCAGAAAAAGAACTAAAAGAAATGGAAATAAGCAACCTATTAGGATATTAGGTTATTAGGATGCTTAAGGAACTCACTGGGTACTTTAACAGCATATAAAAGACCCAGGCAGAAATGAAGGTTACACTAAGTGAAATAAAGAAAAATCTACAGGGAACCAACAGTAGAGGGGATGAAGCTAAGAATCAAATCAATGATATGGAATATAAGAAAAATAAAAACATTCAATCAGAACGGCAAGAAAGAAAAGTAATCCATAAAAATGAGGATAGGCTAAGGAGCCTCTGGAACATCTTTAAACATATCAACATCCAAATCATAGTTGTGCCAGAAGGAGAAGAGGAAGAGCAAGAAATCAAAAACTTATCTGAAAAAATAATGAAAGAAAACTTCCCTAGTCTGGTGAAGGAACTAGACATACAAGTCCAGGAAGCACAGAGAGTCCCAAACAAGATGGACCCAAAGAGGGCCACATCAAGACACATCATAATTAAAATGCCAAAGGTTAAAGAAAAAGAGAGAATCTTAAAAACAGCAAGAGAAAAGCAGAGAGTTACCTGCAAAAGAATTCCCATAAGACTGTCAGCTGATTTCTCAAAAGAAACTTTGCAGGCTAGAAGGAACTGGTAAGAAATATTCAAAGTGATGAAAAGCACAGACCTACAACCTAGGTTACTCTATCCAGCAAAGCTCTCATTTAGAATGGGAGGGCAGATAAAGTGCTTCCCTGACAAGGTAAAGCTAAAGGAGTTCATCATCACCAAGCCATTATTATATAAAACGTTAAAGGGAATTATATGAGAAAAAGAAGCTCAAAACTATGAATGTTAAAACGGCAAATAAATTCACAACTATCAACAACTGAATCAAAAAAATAAAATAAGCAACCAAGCAAACAGAAACAGAATCACAGATTGGAGATCATTCGGAGGGTTATTAGTTGGGAGGGGAAAGACGCAGAATAGGGGAAAAGGTGCATGGATTAAGGAGCATAACTGTTAGGTACAAAATAGCCAGGGGGATGTTAAGAATAGTATAGGAAATCGAGTAGCAAAAAAACTTATATGCACAACCCATGAACATGAACTAAGATGGGATATTGCTGGAGGGAATGGGGGTACCAGGTGGAAGTGAGAAAAGGGGGAAGAATGGGGACAACTGTAATAGCATAACCAATAAAGTATATTTTAAGAAAAGATTTAAAGAAGAGACCCTAGAGACTTCCCTGACCCCTTCACCCATGTAGGAATACAGAGAGAAGTTAGCAGTCTACAACCTGCAAAGGGGCCTTCAACAGACCCTGACCATGCTGGCACCCTGATCTTGAACTTACAGCCTCCATAACTGTGAGAAATAAATTTCTGCCATTTATAAGCCACTCAGTCTGTAGTATTTTGTTTTAGCAGCCCAAATAGAATTAAATCCATCAATTGCTCCTTAGTCTTTGTGTTTCAGCTGGATCTTTCTTTGGGGCCACAATCATCTCACTTATGCAAATTAATAACAGGTTTCCCTGTACCCATTTCTCCCCTCCAGTCACTGTTCTTTCTTTCCTTTCATGGCCAAGTTTCTGTAAAAAGTGGATTATATATGTTATTTGCATTTCTTCACTTGTTATTTGTTCTTCGATCTTCTCTGCTTTCCCTCCTCCCCCTCCACTGAGTATTTTAATCTAGACCACTAATAGCCTCCTAATTTTCAAATCAAATAGACACTTCATCTTTCTCCTCTCTGACCTTTTTATGCCTTTGGCTTTGATAAACCACTTCCGCCTCTGTGAAACCCCCTTCACCAATGGCTTCTTTGACATCACCCAGATCCCTTTTGACCTCTCTGGCTCTTCATTCTCTATTTCCTTCACGAGTGCCTCCCTCTGTCTGTGCCTCTTCAATACTGGCTTCTTCGGGGCACTTTTCTGCTCCCTCTTCCCTTCCCTTTCTATGTGGTAACTTCCTGTGGTTTCCAATATTGAAGGCAGCTTTTTTGAGACTTGGGGACCTAGTCTAGACTCCTCACCTAAGCAGAGTTGAATCAGAGCTGCTCTGGTAAAATCTCTTTCCTGCTAGATTAAGCACTTATTTATGTAATGAATTGTGTGCCATCAAAAGATATGTTAAAGTCCTAACACCTAATACCTGTAAATGTGATCTTATTTGAACATAGTGTCTTTGTAGATGTAATCAAGTTAAGATGTGGTCACTTGTATGGGCCTTAATCCAATAGGACTGGTGAATTTACACGAAAATGAGACACAGACACAGGGACAGTACTCTGTGATGATGGAGGCAGAGACTGGAGTGATGTAGCCACAAACCAAAGAATGCCTAGGACTGATGGCCACCATGGGAAGCTGGAGTCAAGGAAGCATACTCTCCTTCAGGTTTCAGAGGGATCATGGCCCTGCTGACCCCTTGATTTTGTATTTCTGGCCTCTTAAACTGTGAGACAGCAAATTCGTTTTTTAAGCCACCTGGTTGGTGGTACTTTGTTACAGCAGTCCCAGGAAACAGATGCATATTTCCTCCATTGTCCTGAAGCTCCTTATCTAACCAATCATTTATAATTTGTAATCTCTTTCATTTTAAGACTATTTTGCCTTCACTTTTCTCCTAGTTCAGGCATTTTCAGACTCAAATGTCATAGACCAGTTTTGTTTAACTTGAATATCAATATTAGGTTTGCAACTTTTAAATTTTGCCCTTAACCTTTAAGAACATTAAAAAATAAAAACCTGTAATCTACTTAGAGCATCATTTATAAAAGTTAGGACATTTTAACACTGAACTCTCAGAATAAAATACAGTTCTTTAAATTAAAATTTTTGTTTTATGAAAAACCCATCACTTTATCCCAACTTCTCCAGTTTTGTTTCAGATACAAAAAAACTTTATAACATTTCAGCGCCATGTTAAGTATGTGACAAAAGAAAAATATTAATACATAAATATTCATACCTTCCTTTGTTTCTAGCCATCTTTCCCCTCCTTCCCAAAATTTCTTTGTCCCTATTTGAAATTGGGGTGATAGTGAGAGGAAGAATGTGGGAAGCAAGAGCTGAAAGGAATAGTGAGATTTAAAAAAAAAAGGTAGAGAATCACCATGCAAGAGAAAGTTCCGGTGAATGAAAAGATGGAGAATCATGCTTAGGTTTGATGGAGTTGGGGAAGGGGATGGATCTAGGCATAGGAAACTGAAAATGAGAGAACATGAAGAAAAATTAAAAACTTGGATATATGTTGTGTATATTCCTTCTTCTGGAGTGTGAGATAGGGATTTTAATTGCTTTCTTTCTTTTTTTTTTTTTTTTTTTTCGGGTTCCCATGTATCTCTTTGAGTGTGCTTCTGTGTAGCGTCAGATCCCAAGGCAGCCGAGCCTTGAAAGTGTTACATATAGATAGCTACGATCGGAGGCGGTACTGCGGTTAAGGGTAGGGGCTCTGGAATCAGAAGCCCTGCGTTTGGATCCTGCTCCCAGTCGTTTTCTGCTCTGTGCCCAGGGGACGATTACTTTACTTTCTGTGCCTCATTGCCCTATCCACGAAAAGGAGACAACAGTACCCACTTCACTGGATTGTTGAGAGGTTCAAATGAATTAATACAGCTAAGGTAGAACAGCGCTTGGCAATGGAAGACGCCTATCTATAACCTCTCCCTAGCTTACAGAAAACTGTTAAAACAAACAAAAAAACGTTCGCGGGTCGCCGTTTCTATATTTCTTGGCATGGCATCCCGCAAACCTGATGGGCCTGATTTGCCTTTGCAGGCTCAGCTCCGATCTTCCCTTGGGTGTTCTTAATCACAGCCAGCGCAGGGCTCCGGGCCGCCGGATCGTGGACCAGCCTCCCTCCCTCCAGCGTTCGCCGGCATCCTCCAAGCCTAGGTGCGCACGTCACCGCCTTCGAGAAGACACACTTTCCTCTCTCCTCCTCGCTTCCCGGAATTTCGAACTTTCACGCGAGCTTTTCTCCCGCGGTGTTGTAATTGTTTAAAGGTTCTGACTTGCCCGCACATCAAAGATGCTCAAAGTGGCCGTAAAGGAAAATGCTGTACCTTCTCTCGCAAATACAAAACGGGGGACTCTGAGTAAGGAGGGGAGACTTGGTCGTTAAGAAATATGCTTTCACCCAAGACCCGTTACCGAGGGTACCCGGGCCAGCCACGTCGCCCGGTTTTTGGGACAGGGATACCCTGCCAGGACCGCTCAGTTCCCCGCAGGTCTGCAGCCGTGTCCCGACCGACCGCGGTCACATGACAGCACCCCCCCCCCCCCCCCCGGTCCCCCCGCCAACCCCCGCTCACAGCTGGAGGCGGGTCCCCGCCTTCCCCCGGGAGCTTAGGCGCCGAGCGGGCGCGCTGCATTGTGGGCAGAGGGGCGGGGGTTGGGAAGATGGCGGCTCCCAGCCTCCTCAACTGGAGGAGGGTTACTTCTTTCACGGGGCCGGTCCCGCGTGCCCGGCACGGACACAGGGCCGTGGCCATCCGGGAGCTGATGATCATCTTTGGTGGGGGCAACGAGGGCATCGCAGACGAGCTGCACGTCTACAACACCGGTAGGCGCGGTGGCCGCTCTTCGGCCCCGCCTGTGGGAGCCGCGGAGGGGGGAGGGGAGACGAGGCGGCGGCCCCGGCCCTGACAGCTGTCACCGTGGGGTCAATGCCGCCTCCCGCGGGCGGCGAGGGGCGCGGCTCGACCAAGCGGCCCTGGTCCGGCAGTGTCCGGGGCGGCAGCTCTGTTTCCCCGGTGCCCGCGGGGCGGAACCGGACCCCGAGCGAGGCGCGCCGGCCCTCTAGCGAGCGGTCCCGAACCAACCCCCACCCCCGCCGGCCGCCGCCCGCCCCAACCCTGGCGGACGTCGGCGCGCGAGGGAGACTCTTTCCAACCGCCAGGGCCTCTTCCCGAGGTCTTGCCCACCCCGGGGCTCCGAGATCCCTCTCCTGTCAAAAAACCCAAACCAACTCCAAATCAGAGCTCCTCCGGACCTTCGCCGTCTGCCTCTTTTTCCTTCCTTAGGAGGAAGGGAGTCTAAGAGTTGGGGTGCCGAGGAAACACGAGAGGCCTCTGGTACTTGCACCCCAAATACAGGTCTCTGGCAGGTGGCAGTTTAGATTTTTTTACCCTCTTGGTAACCCTCCTAACTGTCGGGGAAGTGGTTGGCGGGTGAGACCTGCGCCCGTCCGTGCGTAGTTGGGTGTGTGCGCCGCAGCTCGGCCGCGCTGCGCTCGGAGAGAGGGCTGTCCGCCCGAGCGCCTCCGCACCGCACAGGTGCCCCTGGCCGGGCAGGCCCTGCCTCCGAGCGCCTCCGTGGTCGGCACGGGGGTTGTAACTGCGCCCGCCGTCGTCAGAAAGTTGTGTCCTTGGTGTAAGGTAAGGCTACTAGCTGAATTCTGGGTCTGTACCGTGAAAAGCTTTCTTGGACCCAACCACTCAGTCATAGCGGGCAAAGGTTAATAAAAGAGCGGAGTAGGGAAAATTTTATTTTTACACCCTCTCCTCGTCCTGGCACCCCAGCATATAAAGTTTAAAAGTTATTTCACAGTTGAGCATAGAGTCAAACCCTAGCTTCGGAATAAGTGAGACCTGGTTTGAGTTTTGCTCCGCCAGTTGCCCAGGATCAGTGCGAAGTGTCAGATTTTTCACTCGCGAAATGGAGATGATGATGTCAGTTAGAGGTTTTGTAAGCGCTAAATGAGATAGATCAGGGCCTTTCAACGGCAGCAGTATGGACATTTGAACCAGAGAATTCTTTGTTGAAGGGGGCTGCACCGCACTTAATGGTAAGTTTGACAGGATCCCGAGCCTCTACGCACTGGTAGGCAGGAGCACCAGCCCCCTCCCTCCAATTACAACAACTAAAAACGTTTAGTTTGCCCCCGGAGAGCAAAATCATCCCCAGTTAAGAACCACTGATATAGATGCTACATATAAAGTATGTACTCATAATTTGTGACAACTGTTTATTAAAATTGCTTTTAATTTCTTTCGGCAACCAGTCACAAATCAGTGGTTCCTACCAGCTGTTAGAGGAGACATCCCTCCAGGCTGTGCTGCCCATGGATTTGTCTGTGATGGTACCAGAATATTAGTATTTGGGGGCATGGTCGAATATGGAAGATACAGCAATGAGTTGTATGAGTTGCAAGTAAGTATATTTCAGATTCATTATTTCAGTCTGAAGCTGTAATAATGATAGTGCTCAAAATTCTTCGAAAGATTGCAAAATATTTCATTAACATATTTAAACTACAATAGTGTGAGCTTCACCTGTTATGGTTTAGAAGAAATTGTTTCCACTTCTCTAAAAAACTGGTTATTAATGTAAGGCTTTTCCTAATACACAGTGAAACACTTGTAACATTAAGGGATCTGTTACTTAGCGGCATGCTACATGTTATATGTTTAGGCTTTTGTACTTCAGTGCAGTTCTTCAGCTTCAGCCTGCAACAGAGGCACCTGGAGGGCTTGTGAAAAGACATAGCTGGGCCCTGCCTCCAGAGTTTCTAAATCAATATTGCCTGTCGTAGGGCCTCACTATTTGCATTCCTACGAAGTTCCCACGTGCTGCTGCTGGTCCCCAGACAATACTTTGAAAACTTCTGCCTTAGTTATAGAAATTGTTACCCTAACACTAATACTCTTTTTTTTTTTTTTTTTTCTGGCAATACATACAAAAGAGGAATAGCAGTTTTACATATCCTTTCTGAACTTGACTCTCTACGAAACCAGACTTGGAGCCCTTTGTGACAGCCCTAACTGACTTTTAGTCTTGAACTGTGGATATGTTCTCAGGGCCATGATCATGAGGGCACCTGGTAATTCACAGATGTAGATGGATTATACCTATTACAAGCAACTCATTTTAAAAACAGTTTTAGATAAAGAAAGCATCTATAGCCAGAGAATAAGTTTTGGAGTTCAGTTTGTTAAATGATCTTTATTCTTATTTCAAGGTTAAAATATATACCATTACTGAATTACCTAAGTAAGACTACATAAATTACATTTAATCTTAAAACTATATATAATCTGTACTTTTTTGTTTGGAAAATATTTTAAGACTGTTAATGTTTATTATTATTATTATAAGCTTAGTTTACCATTGTGGAAAGCTGTGAATATGGAAGACTAGACTGAATTTCTATTGGAACATTTTTTTAATCCCAGAAGTTATCTGCTTAATTGCTGTTTGTCCCAAAAGTACCTTTTTGGAACCTTCTGATTAGATTCAGATTTCAACGTATTAGTTTTGTGTTACATTATTTGCAATATAAGAATGCTCTCCTGATTGTGTCTGAGTGTATTTATGCTCTTTTTTAGGCAAGTCGTTGGTTATGGAAAAAAGTGAAGCCCCATCCCCCTTCTTCTGGTTTACCTCCTTGTCCTCGGCTTGGACATAGCTTTTCTTTGTTTGGTAACAAATGCTATTTGTTTGGTGGCCTAGCAAATGAAAGTGAAGATTCAAACAACAATGTTCCCAGGTATGTTGACCCCTTTTCAGACCAAATGCTTATTTTATATTTAGAGTAAGGACATTTAATTTCTTTCATTTTTCTTTACTAAAATGGGTGAAGCAAGGCCTTTTTTCTTTTAAACTTAACAGAGAACAGATTTGTGTGCACTTGTGTTTTCCTTCATCCCTGGAGTAAATGTTTTCAAAATTATGCCTTTTCTAATAAAAAATATTTATTAAATTGATATTAACATAACTGCTTATAGCAAAATATTTTTATCTTTTGAGCCTACTAATGTATTTTAATTGTCATAAGTGAGCCTGAAAAGTAGCAAATGGTTATTTTAAAATTCTGTGTCTCTGGGAATTTGGTGACAAAAATCTGACTATAAAATGAAGGCCCTGCCCTGACCAGTGTGGCTCAGTTGGTTGAGCATTGTCCTACAAAGTGAAAGGTCACAGATTTGGTACCAGTTCAGGCACATGACTGGGTTGTGGGTTCGGTACCCTGATGAGGTGTGTATGGGAGGCAACCGGTTGACGTTTTTCTCTCATATTGATGTTTCTATCTCTCTCATTCTCCCTCCTTTCCCCTATCTCTAAAAATAAGTAAATAAAATCTTTAAAAAAAAAAAAAAAAAAAGAAGAAGGCCCTCTGCCCTGGCTAGTGTGGCCCAGTGGATACCAGCCTGCAAACCAAAAGGTTGCTGATGATTCCCAGCCAGGGCACATGCCTGGTTTGTAGGCCGGGTCCCCAGTTGGGGGTGTGAGAGAGGCATCCACACATTGATGTTTCTCTCTATCTCTTTCTCTCTCCCTTCCCCTCTTTCTAAAAATAAATAAATTAAATATTTAAAAAAATTAGAAAGTATATAAAATTTTTTCTCACAGCATCACTCTCCCCCACATAAGTGAACACATAATTCAGTTTGATGTGGGACCCTTTTCATGTAACACATTGAGTCAGCTTTTCTTAGGTTATTATATATAACTGGCAAGCTTCTCAAGTTTCTGCTACTTGAGGGTGCAAATAGATCCATGCAATGCTTTTTAAAGCCTTTGATTAAAGCTAGTTCATTCATTTCTGTTGACATTCTATTGGTCTAAGCAAGCCATGAAGCCAACCCCTCAGTAATGATCCAGGGATGTGTGTTCTGCTTACTGGGAGAGAAGAGTTGGGAACATTAATCTGATCTTACATAGGCATGTATTTTCTTTTATAGAAGTAGGATCTTCTTTTTTTTTTTTGCTTTATGACTCAGGCATTTACTTGTTTGTTTTTGTTATTCTTTTCCTTTAAGAATACATATTGGAGCTCTTTTCATGGCAGTAGATATATATATTTTTTTAAGGCTGAAAAAATAGTCTGAATTACACTAATTATTTAACCATTCCTCTAGTGATGGACATTTAAATATTTTCATTTGTTTTGCTATTACAGTCTTGGCACATGTATAAATATTTTTGTAAGATTAATAATTGTAAGTGGAATTTGGGGGGATATCAAAGGGTATTTACACATAAGTTTGTTAGGTACTCCTGAATCAACTTCCAAAGACATGGCACCAATTATACTCCTAATAACAGTGTATGAGAGTGCCTACACCCTTGGCAGTCCTGATTTGTATCACTTCTTAGTTTTTGCCAAGCTAATAGAAGAATACATTTCATAGATCTCTTTTGATGTTTTTATTGATAACACTAGCAATGAGCTTGATTACCTGCTTATTGGACATTTGCAATTCCCATTTTGAAATTGTCTATCCATATCATTTATTTTTCTTTTTAAAAAAATTGAAGTATTGCACTGGCCAGATGGCTCAGTTGATTGGGGTGTCATCCTATACACCAAAAGGTTACGGGTTCGATTCCTGATCAGGGCACATACCTAGTTGTGGGTTCAATTCCTAGTCAGTGCATGTACTGGAGGCAACTGATGGATGTTTCTCTCTCACACATCGATGTTTCTCTTTCTCTCTCTCCTTTCCTCTCTCTAAAATCAATAAACATATCCTCTGGTAAGTATTAAATAAATTGAAATATAAATTACACGCCATAAAATTCAACCTTTTTATATGTACAATTCAATGATTTCTAGTAAATTTAGAGTGTTGTGTAACCATAACTACAATCTAGTTTTAGAATATTTCCATCACTTAGAAAAGAAATTTCTTATTCATTTGCGGTCAGTCCCCATTCCTATCCTGATCCCCAGGCAACCATTAATCTACTTTTCATGTCCACAGATTAGCCTTTTCTGGATATTTCATATAAGTGTGATTTTCTGCATTTATCTTCTTTCACTTAAAGTGTAATGTTTTTGAGGTTCAATCATGTTGTAGCATGTATCAAATAGTTCTTCCTTTTTATTGCTGAATAATTATTCCATTGCCTGGGTATACTACATTTGTTTATCCATTCATCAGTTAATGGACATTTGGATTGTTTCCAGTTTTTGGCTTTTATGAATGATGTTTCTATAAACATTTGCATATAAATCTTTGCATTCACATGTATTCATTTCTGTTGATTAGAAACCTAGCAGTAGAATTGCTGGGTCATACGGTAAATTTATGTGTAACTTTTTAAGAACTACCAGTGTTTTCCAAAGTGACTGTACCATTTTACATTCAGTATATGAAGGTCCTGTTTTCTTAACATCCTTGCTAACACTTGTTATTTTCTGTCTTTTTTTTTTTTTAAGAGAGTGGGAAGGGGGGAGAGAGAGACAGACAGAGACATTGATTTTTGGTCCCACTTAGGTTTGCATTCATTGGTTGATTTTTGTATGTGCCCTGACCAGGAATCGAATCCACACCCTTGGCATATCAGGATGACATTCTAACCAACTGAGTTACCCAGCCAGGGCTGTCTGTCTTTTTTATTGTAGCCGTTGAGGTGGTATCTCGTTGTGATTTTAATTTGCATTTTCCTAATGACCAATGATGTTGAGCATCCTTTCATGAGCTTTTTAGCCATTTGTATATCTTTGGTGAAATTTCTATTCAAATCTTTGCTGATATTTTTAAAAATTATTTTTTAATCCTCACTCAAAGGTATGTTTATTGATTTCAAAGTGAGAGGGAGGGGGTCAGGAGAGAGAGAGAGACAGACAGACAGACAGACAGACACTAATGTGAGAGAGAAACATCAGTTGGTTGTCTTTCTTATGCTCCCTGACTGGGGCTTGAACCTGCAACCTTGGTATGGGTCCTGACCAGGTGCCAAATCGGCAACATTTTTGGTGTAAGGAACAATGACCCTCTAAGCAACCAATCCACCAGCAGGGCTCTTTATTGACTTTTTAATTAATTTGTTTGTATTACTGTTATTGAATTGTAAGAGCTCTTTATATTCCTGGATGCAAGTTTTATTTTTAAAATAAAAAATGTGACTGGCAAATATTTTCTTACAGTCTGTAGCTTGTCTTTTCATTTTCTTAATAGTATCTTTTGAAGCACAAATTTTTTAGTTTGGTAAGTTCAACTTACCAATTTTTTCTTTTATGGATTATGCTTTTAATGTCATATTTAACAGCTCTCCCTATTTCTAGGTTATGAAGATTTGTTTCTCTATTTTCTTCTAAAAGTTTTATAGTGTTAGCTCTTACATGTATATCTATGATTTATTTTGAGTTAATTTTTATGCCTGGCATAAAATAAATGTCTAAATTAATCTTTTTACAAATTTTTGACACCATTTGTGGAAAAGACTTCTTTTTTTATTGTATTGCCTTGGCATCTTGATTGAAAATCTATTGACCCTAAGTGTAAGTGTTTATTTCTAGACTATCAGTTCTGTCCCATTGATCTATATGTCTAGGCTTATGCAGAACCACACTGTCATTTTCTTTTAAAGTATATTTTATTGATCATGCTATTACAGTTGTCCCAATTTATCTCCCTATGCATCTGTCCGCCCAGTAACCCCTTCCCTCCAGCAATTCCACCCCCTTAGCTCACGTCCATGGCTCATGCATATAAATTCTTTGGCTACCCCATTTCCTATACTGTTCTTAACATACCCCTGTCTATTTTGTATCTGCCAATTTGCACTTCTTAATCCCTGCACCTTTTCCCTTATTCTTCCCCTTCACCCTCCCACCAGATCACCCTCCAAATGATCTCCATATCTGTGATTCTGTTCCTCTTCTGCTTGTTTGCTTAGTTTGTATTTTTAGATCCAATTGTTAACAGTTATGAATTTATTGCCATTTTAATGTTCATAGTTTTGATTTTCTTTTTCTTATTTAATTCCCTTTAATATTTCATGTAATAATGGCTTGGTGATGAAGAACTCCTTTAGCTTCACCTTGTTTGGGAAGCACTTCATCTTCCCTTCCATTCTAAATGAGAGCTTTGCTGGATAGAGTAACCTAGGTTGTAGGTCCTTGCTTTTCATCACATTGAATACTTGTTGCCAGTCCCTTCTAGCCTGCAAAGTTTCTTTTGAGAAATCAGCTGACATTCTTTTGGGAACTCCTTTGTAGGTAACTCTCTGCTTTTCTCTTGCTGCTTTTAAGACTGTCTCTATCTTTAACCTTTGGCATTTAAATTATGATATATCTTGGTGTGGTCCTTTTTGGGTCCATCTTGTTTGGGACTCTATTCTTCCTGGACTAGTATCTGTAGCTTCTTCACCAAATTAAGAAAGCTTTCTTTTATTATTTTTTCAAATAAGTTTTCAATTTCCTGCTCTTCCTCTTCTCCTTCTGGCACCCCTATCATTTGGATGTTCGTACATTTGAAGAAATCCCAGAGGCTCCTTAGCCTATCCTCATTTTTTTTGGATTCTTTTTTCTTCTTGCTGTTTTGATGTAATGTTTTCTTTTTTCCCTTATGTTCCAAAGCATTGATTTGGTTCTCAGCTTCATCCCCTCCACTGTTGGTTCCCTATAGATTTTTCTTTATTTCACTTAGTGTAACCTTCATTTCTGCCTGGGCCTTCTTTGTGCTGTTGAAGTACCCAGTGAGTTCCTTAAACATCCTAATAACCAGTGTTTTGAACTCTGTATCTGATAGGTCGCTTATCTCCTTTTCTTTTAGTTCTTTTTCTGGGGTTCTGTTCTCTTCTTTCATTTGGGCCATATTTCCCTGTCTCCTCATTTTGGCAGCCTACCTGTGTTTGTTTCTGTGTATTCAGTAGAGCTACTTTGACTCCCTGTTTTAGTATCATGGATTGTTGTAGACAAGCACACTAATAAGTTGGATGGGGAGGAGACTTAGGTAATCACCAGGGTGGTCCAACCCATGTCATCCTACTCTGTGGCTCTGTGTTGGGGAGGGGTCCGAGAGGAGACAATGCTGCTGCTTGTCCTCTTGAGTTTTGCCTGGCAGGAAGTTATCTCCTGGCACTCACCCTGTTGCCAGGTCACCAGTTTCTCCCTGTATGCCACTGGTGCCCTTCCAGATATTGTTCTGATGCTGAATCCCAGAGGAGGTGCACCTGCAGAAGTCCTAAGTCCATCACTGGCCCTATAAAAGGAGTATCCTAAGAATCCCACAGTTTCTTCTGCTGCCCCAACCATCATTGGTTTTCACAGCCAGAAGTTATGAAGACTTATTTTCCTGGAGCTGGAACCCTGAGCTTGGTGGCCTGGCCTGGGGCTGGGATCCCTCTCTCCCAAGGTATCCCTCGTGATTTTATCCACCACAGATGGATGTGGGACCACCCCTTCTACATCTCTGCACCTCTCTACCTCTCAGTGCCTCTCCAGGAGTCTCTCCCCCTCTTACCAGTCTGGATGCATATGGCCTCTTTAAATCCTTGGTTGTTGGACTTCCATACAGCTCAGTTTTCAGAAAATTCTGGGTGATATTTGTTTTGTAGTCTAGTTGTGATATTTGCTGTAGTTGTATGAGGGGGTGAGGCATATTTACCTTCACCTCCATTATGCCTGGAAATCCTCACTGTCTTCATTGTAGTTTTGTAGTAAGTTTCGAAATCAGAAGATGTAAGTTCTCAACTTTTATTCTTTCTCAAGAGTGTGTTGGCTATTTTGGGTGCCTTGCATTTCTATGTAAATTTTAGGATCAGCTTGCCAATTTCTGCAAAAAGTTCTGCTGGGGTTTTGATGGGGATTGTATTAAATATATAGATTGCTAGCTTGTTAATATTGAGTTTTCCATTCCATGAACATGGAATGTCTGTCTATTTAGATCGTCTTTAATTTTTCTCAGCAATATTTTGAGATTTTCAGTGTACAAGTCTTGCTCTTATTTTGTTAAATTTATTTCTAATTTTTTATTCTTTTTGATGACATTGTGAATAGGTTTGGTTTCGTAATTTCATTTTTGGATTGCTCATTACTATTATATAGAAATACATTTAGATTCTGTATATTGGTCTGTCTTGTCACTTCACTGAATTCATTGTTTTTAATCGTATTGTTTTGACTATTTTAAGGCTTTTTACTTTTCTTCCTAATAGATTTCCAATGATCCCACCACCATTTATTAAATAAGCCATTTTTCTTGTTAATTTGAAGACTCACATTTTTGTCAATAAAGCTTTATTGGAATATAGCCATGCCCATGGATTTATGTATTATCTCTGACTACTTTCTATTAAAAGAGCAGAGTTGAGTGGTTTTGACATTTTATGATCTGTGAAGCCTAAAATATTTACTATCTGACCCTTTACAGAAAAAATTTGTCAACTCTTGTTCTAGACTATTATGTTTAATTAATACATTTACCTTTTGTTAAGTCTCCTTTTTTAAAAGATTTTATTTATTTATTTTTAGAGAGAGGTGAAGGGAGGGAAAAAGAGAGGGAGAGAAACACTGATATGTGAGAAAAACTTCAATTGCAACATCGATGGGTTTCTCATACGCACCCGGACCAGGGATCAAACCTGCAAGCCAGGCATGTGCCCTGGCCAGAAATTGCTTTGTGGGATTACACTCAACCAACTGAGCCACACCACTCAGGGCAATATAATTTCCCTTCTTCTCATTAATTGATGCAGGTTTCTAGTATATGTCTTTGATCAGTTTAAGGAAGTTTTCTTAAAAGTCATTTGGGAATAGATTGCTATCTTTACCTTTAGGCTTTTTTTTTTGCTTGTCCCCTTTCTCTATATGTTCCATATATTCTTGAATCTTATTTTAGATTACAGTAAATTTAAGAAATTAATTTTTTACTCAGTCTATTTCAGTAATTATTTAGATCTCACGGCCACAGTTATCAACACCAATTTAAATGGAATTATAAATTACTATATTCTCTGCACTACCATTTCTCTTATTCAATGTGTTTTTTCCTTGGATTTCTTTTTATTTTTCCTGAATTAAATCTAGACTCACTTTTCCCTCCAAACAATTATATGACTAAACTTTGAAGTTTTATTACTCTTAAATGTTTTAATTTTGCCTTTGATAGGAAATAGATTTCTATAAATGCCATTTTGCTGAAAACATTGAAAACACCCATGTCACAGATGAGAAGTTTATGCCAGCTTCTAGAATAAAAGAAGAAATGTAGGACATTGTTATGACATTATAGAGTGAAATTTTAAAAAAAGAATTTGTAAAACTGCATTTGTAGTATGCTTTATTTATACATATGTAGATATTCATAGGGATTTTTTTCTGATTACCTTGTACCATGGGATAAACATCCCCAAAAGTTAGTGATGCAAAATAACCATTTTATTATGCTCATGGATTCAGTGTCAGGACATAGTAGTGATGACTAGGCCCTCAGACAGGAATGCATGAATGGTCACTTGCATGTATGATTCCTCAACTGAAATGGCTGAAGAATGGACTCACCTGGGACTGTCACTCCATGTGCCTACATAAGCTTCTCTAGATGTTTGTTTTTTGATAGTTGGACTTATGGTTTAGGATTCCATATTGAAGCTGCATTGGCCTCCTGTGACTCAGCCTCAGAAATCACATAGTGTCACTTCATCAATACTCTGTTAGTTGAAGCAGTCACAAGTGTGCCCCAAATCAAGGGAGAGAACATAGACCCTTCTGGTGGGAAGAGTGTCAGAGAATTTATGGCTATGCTTTGAAACCATCATGGTTATTTTTATGGACAAGGACGTTGGTTAATTGATGGCAGAAATTTTTTAGATCTTTTCTGTTCTACTCCCAGAACAGTGCCTGATACGCAGTAGTACTGTATTTGATAAATATCTTGAATGAATGTAGTATGGGGTTTCTGCTCTCATAATGACTTTTGTACTATATGAATTTTTCATAGTAAGCATATATTTTCTTAATAGATAGAAACAAATAAAATGTATATATCATGCTAATTTTTTATTTCTTTTATATCTTAGATATTTAAATGATTTCTATGAGTTGGAGCTACAGCATGGTTCTGGTGTTGTGGGTTGGAGCATTCCAGTGACTAAAGGGATTGTACCTTCTCCAAGAGAATCCCATACAGCTGTTATATATTGCAAAAAAGATTCTGGAAGTCCTAAAATGTATGTTTTTGGTGGAATGTGTGGTGCTCGCCTGGATGACCTATGGCAACTTGACTTAGGTAAGCTTAACTTGATCCAGGCTCAGGAATTGGTTATGACTGATAAAGGCAAATACAAAAATTGCTTTGAGAAATACTTTTGATTAAAGTATTTATTGAGTTGCACTTGGATTTGTAATTAGCACTTGAAGCCATCACCAAGGGCAGCTGGGGTATGATATGAATGGTTGCTGATCAGTCAGGTTGAACAAATGAATGTTTATGACAGTAACTCTGCTGTGCTTCCTGTAAGTAGGATCACCATATATCCTGGTTTGCCTGTGATGGTCCTGGTTCATGCTTTTTGTCCCATGTAATTATCGGTAGTACCCACTTTCACTCTCTAAAGTGTCCCAGTTGGGGATGATTAAATTTATATGGTTACTCTATCTACAGGAAATGTAGCATTAGTAATGTTATTGCTGGTCAGTGAAAAACCCTTGGCTATCTCTTTTTAAAGAAATTGTAGGAATGAATAATTGGAGAGTAGGTGTGCCTCTAACTTTTGATTGTTTTCTGTACAGTGTACTCTTACTTAAAATGTTAAAATCCCTAATCTGGTTTCACTTCAAAATTGGTGGCACTCAAAGTACACCTCTTTATTACAAGTACTAACATACAAATATAGATTTCTGTGATTGTCAGTTTATGTCAATTGGAAATGTTTATTTTAAAATGAAATTCAAGTAACATTTTGAAACATTTTTGCTTTATTTTAGTAAGTCTTTTTTGGTTTTAATTTTTAAAATTCTGTAAGTTGAGGTAGTTTGCTGATCAAGTTGCTAATATACTTATTTTTACTTTTAGAAACTATGTCATGGTCAAAACCAGAAACTAAAGGAACAGTGCCACTTCCACGAAGCCTTCACACAGCCAGTGTTATAGGAAACAAGTATGGTGGTTTTGTTTTTACCTTTTTTTTAACCAACTTAAGAAAGATACACAAAGAAGAGTGATGTTAGAAGTTTCTTGGGAATATATTACTGACTTTAATGATGTTTGTGCTTACTGAAGCTAAAAAGATATACAGAAGCTAAAATACTTATTGTGTCATTTTTTAAATCATTCTACTTATACTTTTTTACATCTTTACAATGCCTTGCACAGAGTAGGTATTACATAATGGTAATGCAGAGTGTTGTCAAACTGATCTGTCTTCCATCGACAGGTTTGACACATCTCCCTGTTTCTTTTCTTTCTTTCTTTCCTTTTTTTTTAAAAATTTTTTTATCCTCACCTGAGGACATGCTTACTAATTTTTGAGAGAAGTGAAGGGAGGGAGAGAGAGGGGGAGAGAAACATCCCTGTGAGAGAGAAACATGGATTGGTTGCCTATTGTTCCCTGACCGAAAATCAAACCCATGACCTTATGGTTTGCAGGACGATGCTCCAACCCACTGAGCCACACAGGCCAGGGCCTCACTGTTTCTTTTTATGTATTTTTGGTAGTACTTTATTTGTACTCAGGTATGTACTCAGTATGAACACTCAGTGGTTAAACTTTTGATGGAGTTATGCTTAGACTACATATAGGCTCTTTAGCAAGATTTCCGAAATTCACGTCTCAGCTTTGCTGTTTGTCCTATATGACCTGAGGCAAGAAACCTTAACTTGTCCGTTCTCAATTTTCTCAATTATAAAATGACAATAATAATAAAATTTACTTCACAAGGTTGTCACAAGGATTAAATGGATTAATACATATAAAATGATTCAAACTGCCTGGTACACAGAGAGTACTCTTTACTGGTTAGCTATTACTGTCATCAACAAGTTCCCTTATTTGTGCAACACTGGACCAGAATTAGGAGTATTGTTTAAATATAATTTAATTAAGTATTTACTTGTGTGGGGTCTTTACCTTATAATTAATGTTTTAGGAAACAACTAGTTGTCATTTAGAACCTCATTAGTTCTTTTTTTATTATAAATTTTATTACATTTATTGGAGTGACACTAGTTCATAAAATTATATAGGTTTCACATAATTCTGTAATACATCATCTGTATATTACATTATGTGTTCACTACCCAAAGTCAAATGCCCTGGCTGGTTTAGCTCAGTGGATTGAGCGTCGGCCTGCGAGCTAAGTGTCGCTGGTTCGATCTTCCAGTCAGGGTACATCAGAGAAGGAAAACTCTGACTCCAAAAAACCTCCGCTGCCTTGCGGCATACCTCTTCAGGGGAAAGGCTAAGGGAGTAAACCCCGACAGAAAATCCGGAGCCGGAGTCCCTAAGGCGGTTTGACGTTGTAGTCAACACCGGCAACTCCTGCGGCGCACCTGAACCCAAGCTGTATCGACTCCGTCTTTCCCTTGGACCCTTCAGCTGCGAAGAGAGGTGGGGTCTGCTGCATGGGCAACAGCAGACCCTCCATATTACCCTGCCCAGGCTCTGTAGCTTCAGCGTCATCGCAAGATGTCGATTCAACACGGGAGGAGACGGATGCCGTGTTACTCCCGAGTCGGACTGCGCGGCCATTCTCGGCGGTGCAGATGGACTCTTGGGAAGCTACACCATCGTCTCTCGAGACGGACGGCTGCCGACGACCCAAAGTCAAGTCTCCTTCTGTCACCATATTAGTTCTTTTTAAAAAAATAGATAAACAAAATATAATGTTTTAGGAAACAACTAGCTGTGATTTAGGACCTCATTAGTTGTTTCTAAAAAATAGACAAACAGAATAGACATTTTTTAAAACAGCAGAACTCTTTTATAAAATGCAGCTTTTCATTGGATCTCTAACATATAAGAGATTAAAAATGGAGTTTCTCTGGTTGGCGGGAGGTCACCAGAGAAGGGGCCCTAAACTCTGCAGGATGAGCCTTTCTCCTGCAGTAGTCATTAGGCATGTCTCAAGGACCCCTAGGGCCCTAAGGAACGTAGTTTAAAGTTTATTATTTGAGTGATATTAGTGACGAGTTATATGAAACTTAATCCTTTTTGGTTAACTATATGCATACAATTCTAAATTTGACTTTGAATGTCATGGATCATTTGAGCATCTTTCTGACAGAGATACCCTTAGTATACATGTAATATTAATTTTCAAAAGTATAATAATTGAAATATTCCTTACTTTGAATAACTTGCCAGAGAGAAATAATTTTTATTCTTTATTGCTTCATAAAATTATAAACTCTTGAAAGAAGAACACTTCATCTGATTCATTATCTTAACTTCCATTACTGTGACATTGGCAAGTGAATAAATAGTTCTGTAGATTGGTGTCAACACATAAGACATTTAAGTCTATTATTAACATTTTTAATCTAAAAAATAAAATTAAAGCCTTAGGAAAAAATCAGCTACTGTATATTTTGTTTGTTTGTTTGTTTTTTAGGATGTACATTTTTGGAGGATGGGTTCCACATAAGGGGGAAAATATTGAGACTTCACCTCATGATAGTGAATGGAAATGTACCAGTTCATTTTCTTACCTAAATCTGGGTGAGTCTTTTAATAGTTATTTATTGAAGTAAAACTTATTAACAAAAGAATTTTTGTTTTGTTGTTTAAGAATAGTAGGTTAGTCATGGATATTGCTATCCTTTTAGATACAGCAGAGTGGACCACCCTAGTATCAGATTCTCAGGAAGATAAAAAAAATTCAAGACCAAGACCAAGAGCTGGGCACTGTGCTGTTGCAATTGGCACCCGATTGTATTTTTGGAGTGGACGAGATGGCTACAGAAAAGCACTAAATAGTCAGGTGTGCTGCAAGGATCTTTGGTATCTTGATACTGGTAGGTAAGAGTATTTAACAGATACAATTTTTCCTTTAGGTAAATAAGTATTCAATTAATGTCTTTCTTTTGAGACTTACTATAAATGCCAATGCCTATCTTTTCCATAATTAAATTTCCCTCTCCTTAAAGGTAGACTGGATTTAGTGACTTCTTCTAAAAAACAGAGTATGGAGAGGGAAAAAAAACAGCTTTACAGTGGAGAAACCTGGGAAGCAGCACCTTAATCAACTAATCAACGTTAATATCACTAGTGATCAGTCATTTTGATATCTTTTACCCCTGCCTCTCATATCATGTAATAAGAAGAAATTTCACCTTTGTGATACTTTTCCCAAAAATCCATTACCCCACTCTAACTATGAGAACATATAAGGCAAACCCAAATTGAAAGACATTCTACAAATTATGTGAACACAACTGTTCAAATTTTCAAAGTGATGGTAAACAAGGAAAGACTGAGAAATAGTCGTAAATTGGAGGAGACTAAGGAGACATGATGACTAAATGCAAGCTGGTACCCTCCTGGAACAAAAAAGACATTACTTGAAAACCTGGTGGAATCTGAATTGTCTATTTTTAATTAACTTCTTAGTTTTAACAAATGTGTTAGCATTAGAGGGAATAAAGGGAATTCTTTACAACTTTTCTATATGTAAAATTATTCCAAAATAAAAGATTTTTTAAAAAGTATTACAACAAAAATTTTTTAAAATATGGAACTCACATCTACTTTTTCAATAAACATTTGTTGATTGACAGCTATATATCAGGAATTGTTCCAAATGTTGAAAATACAGCAGTGAATGAGACAATGTTCTTACTGTCAAAGAACTTACATTCTAAGAGAGTGTGAGGGCAGGGAGATGAGGGACAATAATCAAATTAACAAAATAAGTTCAATTTCTGGTCCGCATGTGAAGACAGTAAGGGAACAAAGAGATAGTAGTGGGGGTACTGGGAATGAAGGGGGAGTGGCTACTTCAGAATGGGCAGCTAGAAAAGGATGAGATGGCGTTTGGGATGTAATCCAAATGGCGAGAAGATGCTGTTTATGTAAAAAGCTGGAGCGAAACTGCAAGAGGAGTGAATGACTGCAAGGACAAGGGTCCTGAGATGGGCGTACTTGGCGTGCTCGGGGACAGCTTTGAGCAGAGGAAAAGAGGGGAGGGCAGGGATGGAGGTCAGCGAGGTGACCGTAGGACAGGTCATGTAAGACCTCCAACATTGTAGAAAAATTTAAATTGTTTTTAAAGTACAAGGTAAGTTATTTATTGGTTTGAAGGAGAGACCTGCCATGATCTGTTGAATGTTTTGGGACAGTCACTGCAGTTGTATGGAAAATATAGCATAGGAGTCAAAAGGGCTCACGTGGGACACGAGTCAGGAGGCTTCTGCAAGTAGACAAGAAGGTGACTATAGTGGTGACAGAGAGGAGGAGCAAGGGAGGAATTCAGAATATATTTTGCAGTTGTTATTGAAGGAACATGCTGATGAATTGGCTGTGGCAGGTGGCAGAAAGAGGAGAGGAGGGTAGAGTTTTTTTGTTTTTTGTTTTAAACTCTCGCTTGAGGATATGCTTCGTTGAGAGGAAGGGGGAGATACGCACGCACGCACGCACGCACGCACGCACGCACGCACGTGCGCGCGCATGCGCAAGAGAGACATCCGTCCGTTGGCGCCTATATACGCTCTGACCAGGGACTAAACCCGCAACCTGGGGACGTGCCCTGACTGGAAATTGAACCTGCAACCTTCTGGTGGACAGAATGTTGCTCAAACGAAGTGAGCCGCTTGGCCGGGGTGAGGATGAAGTTTCTAGCCTGAAAAATTTGGTGGTATTTTCATTTACTGAGATGGGGAAGACTGATAAGAAAACAGGCTTGTGGGGAAAATGGAGTTCCATGCTAAGGCCATGAACTAACGAGATCAAGTGAATGAAGAAGTTGGGAGGCCAGGAGAGAAATCAGATCTGGAGATGATGTAATATGTGATGTTATATGAGAAAAGCAGGTGATAAAACATACCCATGGTTCCAGGTTTTTTTAAATGTATAAACTGAAAAATCTTGAAGGATGCACTGTGTACCAAAGTATTATCTGCGGGGTGAAATTATACATTTTCTTAGACGGTTTTCTCTTATATTTTCTACAATAGCATGCATTACTCTCGTAATGTAAAAACAGTTTAATTTTTAAATTCAGAATTGAAAAATAATGAGAACAAAGTTAGAGGCTATGAAAGAAGCATATACTAGAAAGCAGGAAAAAAAAATCCAACTTACTGATTCATCTCTGAAAGTGGGAATTATTAACTGAAGTCCAAGAGTAAACTTCATTTTCTGAGATTGGAAGAAAAATGTGCAAAATATAAATTTTTTTCAGTAGCAAATATGTCACTAAGGGATCTGTGAGTTTTAAAAGGATGAGAGTCATTAGCTCTGATTGGCCAGGTTTTTTTCATAAATCTTTCTGTAGACGGCATTAGACATGAATATTTATCTAAAAATAATCATAGCCACTATCATAAGGGCCATTTCACTTTTGATAAGTTAGCATCAAGTTTTGTGGGTGGGGAATGAGGGCTCTTCATCTTGCTTTTTTCATTTTTAAACTTTGTGTATTTAGTAATATTTAAAAGAGTAATATAAATCCATAATATGATTAGTGGTCTTTTGCTCCCACTCTCCTTCCTTGCTTCACACGCATCTGTTTTTAACTCTGTTAAACCTTTTTTGTTTGTGTGTGTGTTTACTTTCGTATCTACATATAATATGAATATATTGTTACTCTGATTTTTTTTTTTTTTATAGTTTAGGCATAATATGCTTACTTCCTACTATGGAAGTTAAGGATTTATCTCTTCCCACCATTCCCCACCTCCTATTCCCTCAGTATAACTACATCATTGTTTTGTTAGATGACTATTCAGTGTTTACATCATGACTATATAAACACTGTTGACAGGTGAGCCATATAGAACATTGTGAATACCTTCTTTGTACCATTTTTAATTTGCCATAGATTAATAATTGTCACATTTGTTTGTTTAGATTTATATGTATTTACCACTAATTCAATCCATACTCTGTTATCTGCTTAAATTTTCTCTAATTATTGTTAGATGCATCAGATGTTCTGTCAGATTTCATGATCTTGAAGAGATTTCTTCTGCTCCAATCTAGGATGATTGCCCTCCACAAACTGAGCACAACGATTATCTTGGAGTCTCCCTCACCATCTTCCTGGGGAAGTGTTTTGCCTCTCACTTGTGCCAGATTCACTGTTTTCTGGATCCCATATTTTCCCTTATCTTAGTTCGCTTCCTTTTTTATGAAACACATCCCAAGAAAAGGGTGCATAGGTGACCAACTTATTTTGAAATCTTGCATTGTTTGAAAATATGTTTAATCTTAATTGGTGGTTTTCATGGAAATAGAATTCTGCATTAGAAGTCATTGCCCTTAAGAATTTTGAGAAGGTTGTTATATTGTATTCACACGTCTAGTGTTTTTGTTGAGAAATCCAAACTACAGTGTTCCCTCACTGATCGCGTGTATTATGTTCTAGATCCATCCCCCAGCCTCCCCGCGATAGGTGAAAATCCACGAAGTAGGAGCCTTACATTTACTTTAGTATTTATATATATTTTAAGGCTTTATAAACCCTTCCCACACACTTATAAACCATTCCCAGTCCCTTATTAACCTTTCCCACTCCCTTATTAACCTTTTCCACACTTTTATAAACATTACTTATGTTCTTAAACATATTCTACACTCTTAAACCTACGTAACTTTAACAACATATGTATACAGTACCGCAAAATCCCGCGATAAGTGAAAAATCCGCGATAAATAATTAAATATAATATTTTTAAAAACCCCGCAATACAGTGAGGCCGTGATAAGTGAACCGCAATATAGAGAGGGACTACTGTACTTGTGATTTTTGGTTCTTTTAAATGTGACTCTTTCCCTCACTCCTGATAGCTTTTAGGATTTTTTTCTTCATCCCCTTGTTCTTAACTTTCAGATGATGGGCCTGCTGTGTGTCTATTTTTAATCTATTGTGTTGAGTACTCAGTAGACCTTTTCAGTCTGGAAACTCATGTTCTTCATTTCTTGGAATTTTCTTGATTTATTTCATTGATTTTCACCCTATTGTTTTCTCTATTCTCTCTTCCTGTAACTTCTGTTATGTGGATGAAGTACCTCCTGGACTTGTCTTCGTTTTGTCTGCTTTTGTTCGGGTGTGGGTTGCCTTACTTGGAGTAACGTAAATAAACTGGATTGTGAATAGGATTATGGAGGAATTTACATGAGACTAGTTGAAGCAACTAGGCTTGATTTTCCTCTAAAATAGGCCTATCACATTTTTTTCTGTGGAGGCACAGGTAGTAAATATTTTAGGCTTTGAAGGCCCTTAGGTCTCTATTATAGCTACTCAGTTCTGTTGTAGCATGAAAGCAGTCATAGACAATATATAAATAAGCATACCTTTGTTTCAATAAAATTCTATTTACAAAAACAGGCACATGAGCCCTGCTCTAAAGATACAGAGATAGATATTAGACATACTCTACAAGGATCAAATTATTGTTTATAGATTTCAGTTCATTAAAAGAATAAATTTTCCAGATGTACTACCTCTGGAATTGTGAGTTCCGTCATTTGGCAGGTAAAATAAAAGAGGAAAAGGATATAATAGAAATAATCTCAGGTCCTTTTTCCTCATTCTAAGAGTCTATAATTATTTGTTTTGGAAATGTTCGTAATGTTTTATACCAACGTAATTACCTGTTTTGGGAAGTACAACTTTTTGATAAGGGGGAATTAACCTCAAAGAAGTTACATTTTTCCAAAATGTCATTCAAATCACCTAGCATTAACTGTATTTCTAACATGTATACTGTTGGCTAAGAAGTGGCTCATAAAATTAAAAACTTAGAGAAAATTATGTAGCTATAACTATATAATACTTGGTTCCTTCCTCCCACTTCTAGAATTAAGTATTTTTTTCTGAATCTGATGACTCAAATAGCTTGGAACTAGATTATTTATACATTTATTTGTATAAGAAATTAAATTAATAAGTAGAAGCATAACACCAAACTGTTTTCACTTGACCTACCATAGCTATGTTTATTTGAGTAAAATTTCTTCCTCTTGGTAATCAGATGAAATATTCATTGCTGACATTTGCAGAGCTCCAGGTCCACACAAACTTTATAGACAAACTACTGATACATTTTAAGTTTATAATATCAATATCGTTCTTTAGAGAAACCACCGGCGCCATCACAAGTACAACTGATCAAAGCCACTACCAACTCTTTTCATGTCAAATGGGATGAAGTGCCTACGGTTGAGGGCTATCTTTTGCAATTGAATACTGAACTGCCGTACCAAGTTACATTATCAGATTCTTCAGCAGCACCAAATATACAAGGTAACATAATTGTCACACTTAAAACATGTATACTTGTATATTTCTTGAAAAGATACTGGAGAAAAGCCTGTGAATAGGCCTGGTTTAAGAAATTTTATATGATGTTTACTGCCTAGTAAATCAAATGTGTTGTGTTTCAACTCTAAAACTTGACTATTTCACAATTATGATATAGTATAACTCACATATATGTACGGTAGGTTGTTTCTTCTACAGTTCATTTGGATGGACTTTCTTAATTTGACAAACTACTTCAGAGCTGTAGCTTTCGTAAATATTTTGCCTTTTTTCCAAAAATATTTTTAATTAATAGGCATTTGGAAAATAAAAGCAAATGTAATTGCATGTTTTCTTGTAGAAAGAATTTCAGTCAATTATTAAGCAAACTATTAAGGAAACAGAAAAACTGTGATAAAGATACTATTTTTTAACCTTTAACATGTAATTCAAAAATTTCTTTGATTGTATATATTTTATGGAAGCTAATTTAGAACATATCAATCTGAACTTTCTCCTTCTTACAGGAGTCAGGATGGATGCTCACAGACAAGGCATTAATAACATCATTCCTAACAGCGTAAGTTAACAAATATTTAGGATGGTAAATGAATGTTTATGGTTATAGTCCAATTTTTATTAATATTGTTAGCGTACTATGTTAGGACAGAGAAGGAAAACTCTGACTCCAAAAAACCTCCGCTGCCTTGCGGCATACCTCTTCAGGGGAAAGGCTAAGGGAGTAAACCCCGACAGAAAATCCGGAGCCGGAGTCCCTAAGGCGGTTTGACGTTGTAGTCAACACCGGCAACTCCTGCGGCGCACCTGAAGCCAAGCTGTATTGACTCCGTCTTTCCCTTGGATCCTTCAGCTGCGAAGAGAGGGGGGGTCTGCTGCATGGGCAACAGCAGACCCTCCATATCACCCTGCCCAGGCTCTGTAGCTTCAGCTCCACTGGAGAGGACACTCCAGCGTCATCGCAAGATGTCGATTCAACACGGGAGGAGACAGATACCGTGTCACTCCCGAGTCGGACTGCACAGCCATTCTCGGTGGTGCAGATAGACTCTTAAGAAGCTACACCATCGTCTCTCGAGACGGACAGCTGCCGAACGAACGAACGAACTATGTTAGGACAGGAGTTTTCAAACCTGGTTGCACCTCAGAATCACCTCTGAAATTACAAAACAAATAACACAGGTTCCCAAGCCTTTCCCCAGATTTAGTAGTAGCAGAATCTTAAGGATGATGCCCAGGTAGCTCTGTTTTTAAAGAAAGCTCCATAGATCATTGTGACAGTAGCCTGAATTAAAGCCCCCTGGCCAGGCATCAGAGGCTAATCTATTATTTTTACTTACAGTACTTTAAAATCTGTATTTTGACTTTTCTAAATATCATGCATATTTTAAATTTCAAAGGTGTACTTTCAAAGTATATATGAAATATATTTCTTTACTATGTATTTTGTTTACCAAAGAATATGAGTTGCTAAGTTGAACACCTGTGTTTATGAGGTTATTTCTTGTTTATGAAGTGCTTCACAGTAGGTATTTGTGGAGACTAATGGGTAAGCTTACTAGGATTGACATTGTTTTTGTTTTTGTTTTTAGATTTTATTTATTTTTAGAGAGGGGAAGGGAGGGAGAAAGAGAGAGAGAAACATCGATGTGAGAGAGAAACATCAATTGGTTGCCTCTCATAGGCACCGCATGCAGGGACTGAACCCAAAACCCAGGCATGTGCTCTCACCGGGCATCGAACTGGTGACTTTTTGCTTTGTGGGACAATACCCAACCAACTCAGCCTCATTGGTCAGGGCCTCACTGTTTTTATCTGGTAAACTGTGGTTTATATTCACAGAAGACTCTTTTCAAGGGAAATGATGTAGGTATAGGCCCATGTGTTCTGAACATGGCAGAGGACCTGAAATAAACAGAAGAGGCTTATTTATGTCAAGAAGGGTATGTAACAAGCAAAGCCCATACAGTTGTTTCTGAGGAGCCCATATTAATAGACTACGCACAGAGTAGTCCTTGCTTATCTGGGTTGGGGGGTACATTTCAAGACCCCCAGTGGATGCCTGAAACTGTGGATAATACTGAACACTATATGTTCTACATTTTTTCCTATACATATATACCTGTGATACAGTTTAATTTATACATTAGGCACAATAAGAGATTAACAGCAGTAGTTAATAATAAACTAGAACAATTGTAACCATATCCTGTAATAAAGGTTATGTGAACGTGGTCACTTGTTTCAGGGGATTCCTTGCTGAAGTCTTCATATAGGCTAAGTGCATTCTGACAACATGTCATCAATTGGAACACTTTTCTGTTCATGTCTTTCTCTTACAAGTTCAATGTCTTTTCCATCTTAATTAACACTTATCACCCACTGTGGCTGTAACATTTTCAGTTTTAGGCGCAGCAGTAAAACTAGCATGAATTTTTTTTTCCTTCATGATTTCACAGGTAGAAGATTTTTTCTCACCATAGATCTTAGCAACCTCAGCATGTGATTTTTAAGTTTCCTTGTTGAGAACTTTCACCCTTTCACTTAAATGAAACACTTTATAGCTTCTCTTTGGCATATCCAAATTGCCAACATTACAACTTGTGCACTTTGGAGCCATTGTTAAGTAAAATAAGGGTTATTTGAACACAAGCACTGTGATACCACAACAGTCCATCTGATAACAGACGCTACTGAGTGACTGATGGGTCGGTAGTGTATGCAGCATGGGTATGCTGGACAAAGGGTTGGTTCTCATCCAGGCGGGATGGGGTGGGTTAGCAAGAGATTTCATCATGCTACTCAGAGCAGCACACAATGTGGAACTTATGAATTATTTATTAGTTGTTTATTTCTAGAATTTTCCATTTAAAATTTTTGGCCCATGGTTGACTGCAGGTAACTGAAACCACAAAAAAAACCATGGCTAAGGGGGTGTTCTATACACATATGTTTTTATGTTGATTATATATTTCATATATTATATACATATATCGTCGTCGGCAGCCGTCCGTCTCGAGAGACGATGGTGTAGCTTCTTAAGAGTCTATCTGCACCGCCGAGAATGGCTGTGCAGTCCGACTCGGGAGTGACACGGTATCTGTCTCCTCCCGTGTTGAATCGACATCTTGCGATGACGCTGGAGTGTCCTCTCCAGTGAAGCTGAAGCTACAGAGCCTGGGCAGGGTGATATGGAGGGTCTGCTGTTGCCCATGCAGCAGACCCCCCCTCTCTTCGCAGCTGAAGGGTCCAAGGGAAAGACGGAGTCAATACAGCTTGGCTTCAGGTGCGCTGCAGGAGTTGCCGGTGTTGACTACAACGTCAAACCGCCTTACAAATTTAGATAGTATTACAAGGTTTATAATGAAGAGCAATAGTTTCCTACTCTATCCCTCCCTGCTGTTGATTATCGTCGGCAGCCGTCCATCTCGAGAGACGATGGTGTAGCTTCTTAAGAGTCTATCTGCACCGCCGAGAATGGCTGTGCAGTCCGACTCGGGAGTGACACGGTATCTGTCTCCTCCCGTATTGAATCGACATCTTGCGATGACGCTGGAGTGTCCTCTCCAGTGGAGCTGAAGCTACAGAGCCTGGGCAGGGTGATATGGAGGGTCTGCTGTTGCCCATGCAGCAGACCCCCCCTCTCTTCGCAGCTGAAGGATCCAAGGGAAAGACGGAGTCAATACAGCTTGGCTTCAGGTGCGCTGCAGGAGTTGCCGGTGTTGACTACAACGTCAAACTGCCTTAGGGACTCCGGCTCCGGATTTTCTGTCGGGGTTTACTCCCTTAGCCTTTCCCCTGAAGAGGTATGCCGCAAGGCAGCGGAGGTTTTTTGGAATCAGAGTTTTCCTTCTCTGATGTGCCCTGACTGGAAGATCGAACCAGCGACACTTAGCTCGCAGGCCGACGCTCAATCCACTGAGCCAAACCAGCCAGGGTCTAGAAACAACTACTTTCAGCGTTTTTGGCTTTCTTCTGATACCTACCTTTGTGCTTTTAAATAAAATCCATGTGCTGCCACTTCTTGATTTTCTAGTTTTAGATACATGCTTTCAGCAACAGAAGATGAAGACTTGATAATCATCTGTCAACATAATGCCATTTCCTCCCCTTCCTCTTTCCACATCCTTTAAATGTTTTTAGATGAATTATTATTTAATGTTTACATTATAATGATGACATAGTCACAGCTGAGCCATGTAATATGCTATGAGCATTATTTTTTTTTTCACATAACTTTTTGTTTTTCCTGGCATTGTTAACTGCCTCAACTTTTCATTTTCTTAGTTTTCTTCTTGCCTGTCATTAATCAAACTCAAATTCTCCAACAAAATTATAAAACTCCTCTCAAAATATCAAACATATAAAGTAGTTTTTCTTTCCTTCTTTTTTCCCGCATTGAAGTCATCCTTCCTGAGCCCTCTGTCTCGATGCTCTAATCTTGCTGGCTCTTTAGGCCTGCTACATGGCTGTCATCTTAGAGCTCCATTTGTTTCAGATTAGGAATTGCTTCTGTCCTTTCCTGTGTTAGAGCCCATGTTTCTTGATCTCATTTTTTCCTTTTTCTTGGTGGTTTCCCTTGTATTGTTGTAATACTTCCTCTACTAGTTTTCTGAGAAAGGGTTTATGAAAGGTAAACATTTGAGAATTTACATGTCTGAAAATGCTGTTGTCTGTTCACATCTGATTGGTAGTTTGGCTGGGTTATAGAATTCTATATTAGAAACTTTCCTCAGAAATTTTAAAGGCATTTTCTTATTGTCTTTTAGCATTCAGTGTTGCTGTTGGAAAGTCTGATGCTACTTGGATTCCTGATCACTTATATGTGACCTAAGTTTTTCTTTTTATTCCAGTATTCTGAAATTTCAACAGTGATGTGCCTATGACTTCATTCATTGTGCTGTGCACTCAGTGGACCCCATCATTCTGGAAACTCATGGCTTTTATTACTGATTTTTTCTTTCCTCTATTTTCTCTCTTATTTTTTTAAACTCCTGTTAATTATTTAACGATGATAGTCCTCTGATTTTACATTTTATTTACTATTTTCTACATTTCTGTCCTGATTTATGAAAAATTTCTTCACTTACATTATAAATCTATTCAATTTCTTAGTATATTCAACCACATACTTAATTTCTAAAAACTTGTTGTTCTCTACTTCTTCTATAGCATCTTATTCTTTATAAATATAGTATCTTTCCTTATGTCTTTGAGAATTATGCTATTATTGGCTCCCTGACTATGGGTAGATTATTTAAGCTCTCTGAGTCTCATTTTTTCTCTGTATAATAGGGGTCATATTATCCATCTTATAAAATTCCTGTGAAGGTTAACTGGAATACAGACTTATAAATATGTATTATAATGCCTGTCACATGGTATAATGCTCCCTAATGGTTGTGGCTATCATCATCATTTATTCACAATAGCACCATCACTATCAATTAGAAGCGAAGTACAGGGCAGATTATGGACAGGCCTCCTTAGAGCCATGAGAAATTATAGCAGCAGCAATATTGGGGTATTTGAATGAAGTCAGATTATTTTTATGGTTTAGTAAATCTATAGGTATTGCAGTATAATAACTTATATTCACACTGATGACTTGAAATAGCAAAAAGTTTAAATGTGTTCTTTATAGTATGTTTAAGAAGACAAAGAAAATGCAATTAAGATGATTCCTATCTAAAATGTTTAATGGTAAAGCATACTATGTCTTTGTATTAAATCTTGCTGTCTATATGGAAAACTTAGTTGTACAGAATAACTCGTTTTCTTGAAGGTTCCATGTCACTGACATTTTCCTTTTAGGGGCCATCATATCAGTAGTATACATTTCTGACCTTGTTAAGAAAATTTGACCAGAATGTTAAACTCAGTAGCTGTGGTGTTGTCTCCTATGTATCATACATATTTACTTGAATACTAATTATACCTTATAAAAATGTAGATTATTTCCCCTCGGCATATATCCTCCCTTTCCCTTTAAGAACTAGCCTTTTGAGACTGGAGATTAAGTGAAAAGAAATTGCTTTCTTAAACTATTATTTTATTTTTTTATATATTTTTAAGATTTTATTTATTTATTTTTAAAGAGAGGGAAAGGGAGGAAGTAAGAGAGGGAGAGAAACATCAATGTGTGGTTGCCTCTCAGGCGCCCCCAACTGGGGATCTGGCTGGCAACCCAGGCATGCGCCCTGACTGGGAATCGATCCGGTGACCCTATTTTAAAATAATAGTTTAAGCCCTGGCTTAAACTATTATTATTTTTCAAAACTACTACAAAATTTAAAAAATAATCCTATACAAATTAAGAATATAATTTAAACTTTTTAATATTTTGGTTAATATATTTTAAAAATCATTAATTTGTAAATTATTTTGCTTTTTAACATATATTTCTATGTAATTGAACATTGCTACAATAAACTTTTTATTTCTTATAGATCAAAAATACAATGAACAGTGCAACAAAAGGAACTTCAGTGGGAAACAAACCAGATCTCAAAGCATCAACTGACTCTAATGCCATTTTACATTCATCTTTGACAACTAATGCTTCTAATCATAATAGTTGTGTGGTGGATATGCTAAGGAAAAATGAAGGTATAAAGATAGTATTTTAAGTAAAGCTAAAGCTTTTAATATTAATGATAGGGAATTTTAGAGTCTTTGAAGAAGTAAATGTTATGTTGTTTTGATCCATTTTCAAAATAATAATAGTATACCTACCATATTGACCCTAGTTAGAATGATGTGTGATGTCAAGATACCAAGCAAGCACTTGCCTGAATAGTCATGAGTAGTTACGAACGATGGAATTTAAATGAGGAAGCTCTTGTATGACATTTGCAGTTGACCAGTGTGTTCAGTGTCACTGTCCCATTACTCTATTTTCTTAGTATTTATAAGTGTTTGATATTACTTATTTTAGGCAGGGATTTTGTCTGTCTTGTTCACCTTCTATTTTTTCAGCACCCAGATTCATGTCTGGTAAATAGTAGTCACTGAGTAAATATTTGTTTAGCTTGCAAGTAACTGGATTAACCCAGAAATAGTTTATTTATGAAAACTGTTGATTAGCCAGTTGCATTCATGGGAAAGCTTGTAATTTGGTGACCTTATATTTAAAATAAGTTCATTTGAATATACTGAAGCCATGAGATATATTAAGCATTGCCTGTGATTTTAATATCTAAAATCATTTTCTAAATCTCATTCTGATATATCCCTGACATAGGAGCATCACTTTATTTTTTTTAATTTAATCTTTATTGTATTTTTTTTTCCATTACCATTTAGTCCCCTTATACCTCCCACCCGCAAGCAATCACCACACTGTTGTCTGTTTCCATGAGTCCTTTTCCCTTTTTGCTCAATCCCTCCACCCCTTCACCTCCCACCCCCATTAGCTGTCATCTGCTCTCCATCTATGAGTCTGTCTCTGTTTTGCTTGTTAGTTCAGTTTGTTCATTGGAGTCCACATATGAGTGAAATCATATGGTATTTGTCTCTGTGACTGGCTTTCTTCACTTAGCATAATGTTCTCCAGGTCCATCCATACCATTGCAAAGGGTAACATTTTCTTCTTTTTTATGGCCTAGTAGAATTCCATTGTGTAAATGTCCCATAGTTCTTTTATCCACTCAAATACTTACAGACACTTGAACTGCTTCCATATCTTGGCAATTATAAATAATGCTGCAATGAACATAGGGGTGCTTATGTTCTTTTGAATTAGTGTTTTGGGTTCTCTGGATATATTCCCAGAAGTGGGATTGCTCAGTCAAAGGGTAGATCCATTTTTAATTTTTTGAGGTATCTCCACACTGTTTTCCACAGTGGCTGCACCAGTCTGCATTCCCACCAACAGTGCACGAGGGTTCTCCTTTCTCCACATCCTCGTTAGCACTTGTTGTTTGATTTATTGATGACAGCCATTCTGACAGGTGTAAGATGGTATCTCATTGTGGTTTTAATTTGAATTTCTCTGATGATCAGTGACATTGAGCATCTTTTTATGTGTCTGTTGGCCATTTGTATGTCTTCTTTGGAGAAGTGTCTATTCAGGAAACAAAAGAAAAAATAAACAAATGGGACTACATCAAACTAAAAAGTTTTTGCACAGCAAAGGAAAACATCAACAAAATAAAAAGACAGTCCACAGAATGGGAGAACATATTTGCTGATACATCTGATAAGGGGTTAATATCCAAAATTTATGAAGTACTTACAAAACTCAACACCAAAAAAAAAAAAAAGCCTAATGACTTTATTTTTAATTTGAAGAAATCATGACAGCTGATACAACTTTAATTACTCTTCAATGATTCAAACTTAGCAAGAGGAATATCCTTTTTATTTGCATTTTTCTTTATGTTGATGATAGATAAAAATATTTAAGGAAAATAATTTCCTGTAATTTTTGTCATTTCATTACTTATGGAGAGGAGAGTGCTTTTGTTTTACTGATTTTCTTTTTTTTTAATTTATTTTTAGAGAGATGGGGAGGGAGAGAGAAAGAGAGGGAGAGCAACATCATTGTGTGATAGGTACAGTTCCCTCTCTCATGCCCTCAACTGGGGACCTGACCTGAAATCCAGGCATGTGCCCTGATGGAATCGAACCTGTGACCTTTTGGTTTGCAGGCCAGCACTCAATCCACTGAGCCATACCAGCTAGGGCTGTTTTACTGATTTTATTATGTAAGGGAATCATTTGGTCAGAATTACAGAATCTTGGTCCTTGACCTCAACTTAAATTTCTTTCTTACAGCGATTTTCTCTGTCTGTCTTATGAAGACCTTTATAGTCTTGAAAAACAAATAAGAACTTCGAGATTTCAAAATCTTAATGCACTGTACATTCTACATTGTAAGGCACTTTGGATAAAATGAATACTAAGCAAATAGGAAAACCAGAGTAGTAATACAGTTGTAGTATTTGGCACCTCATAGACACTCAAGTGCGTGAATGAATGGCTACCCAACCTCAGGTTAATGTGAGGAGACTGGGCTTCTTCTCAGCAGTTGGGAGTAGCAGGTTATTTTTCAAGAGTGGAAAGTGACATAATCAGGTTCCTTTTTTTGGGAAACACCACTCTAATCTCACCATCAGGAAGAACTATGATAGGAAATGAGTGGGAGCCTTGATAGGGGGCTCTTTTAGGACTCCGAGAGAAGCATAGAGACTAAAGCAGTGGGTGGGATGGAGAGGAGGGAATATTGTCATTTCAGAGACTTTTAGGAAGTAGCATCTGTTAGACTCGGAAACTGGTTGTGTATGCGAAATAGAAGCGAGTTGAACATGACTCCCAGTTTTTGGGTTGGGCATTCACTGGGTGATAATACTACTCATCAAGATTAGAAATGTAGGAGAAGGGATAAATTTGGGGAAAAGACAGGTTCAACCTGAACTTACTGTTTTTGAAGCACTTGAGGAACACCCTTGGTAAAGATTTCTAATGGGCAGTTGAATACTTAGGTCTGGAGTCTAGGAAGCGCTTCTTGTCTGGAATATAACTTTAGAAGTTAAGGGAATTAAAATGTAAGCTCTACAGAGCAGGGACTCTGTCTGACATATTCATTGCTGGACACCCAGCAACTGGCACAGTGCCCGCAGCATGTATTTGAGAGACGTGTGATCGTGAATGGTAGTTAAAGCACAGGGAAAACACGTAAAGGAAGAACAGAAGAGGTTTAGGGGTGCCTGCATTTAAAGAGTCATTTGAAGAAGAGAATCTAGCTAAAGAGATTGAAAAGGGGTTCCTAGCATGTTAGGAAAAGAACCAAAAAGATGGCTCTTGTTTTTTTTCCCTCTATCGTTGGCACCATAGTTCATGACTAGTGTATGCATGCATGTCTGTCGCTACCACACAACTCTAAGTTCACGAGGTGCACTCCATGCCTGCTTTGTCCCACCCTGGGAGAAACAAGCACAAAGTCTGATAGGTAGTGAGTCTTCACTGTGGTGGAATGAATGGGAAGAGACGACCTGCAAAAGGAGCATGTGGCCAGCAGAGTGTGTGTTGCAAAAGGTGAGGTAGATGAAAATTGAAAAGTATTCCTTAGAAGTCATTGCAGCTTGCCAGCCATTTTATTAAAGTCTGCAGTGTTTTAGAAACAACATTTGGAGAGGACAAGGAAGGAGAAACTGCTCTGGAGGGAGTTAGTGAGGAGAGAGAGTAACTTGGAGAAGACTTGAGGGGTCAAAGAAGATGAGAGCTTGTTTGCTTCATAGCATTGGTGATGTTATGGACTGAAGGCCAAAAACTACTCAAGAAAAATAATCGTAAATTCTAAAGAGAGAGAAATGATTGATGAGAGGGTCCCAAGGTATAGAAGGGAGGAGTGGGAGGAGGAGTGGGACCAACAGCACAGGAGGAGTCATTATACTTCCTTAGGAGAGAGGTCAGCTCATCCTCAAAATGGAAAGAGAAGACAGAGAGGATGGGCACAGCTATAAACACCTTTCTAGTTTAGGGCAGGAGAAGGCACAAAATTGAGGCATTTATGCCTGATGATCTCTTTTCTTTTTTACCCCCCTAAGATGGGAGGCGAGGCCATGTGATGTATAACTTAGTAGTTTGAGCACAGTGATTCAGTGTTCAGAATGGAAGCGGGAGCTGAGAAGTTGGACATCCATTATGGAGATAATACTCTCTACTTTTCTAAATATTTTAGAAACTAGTGATTAATTCATATAAATGACATTTGTGGTGCTCATGGTTATGGTTTTAAAACTGAAAAATACCAAGAATTGTATGACAAAAACTATAAGATACAACAATTATCTGCAGGTATTATGTTAATAATTGATCTCTTCCCTTTAATTTTAGGTCCTCACTCTTCAGCAAATATAGGTGTTCTAAATAGTTGCCTGGACTTAAGAACAGTAGTTCCTGAAACTTCTGTATCCAGTACTGTTTGCCGCGCACAAACTATGGTAACCCAGCAGGCCATTAAAACTGAGTCATCCGGTACAAATGGGGCGGTTGTTAAAGCTGAAACTTCACTAGCAGCTCTCAGTCCCAAAGCTGAAGGTTTGAAATGTGTTTCACATACTGTATTTTGAAACATTTTTGTATGTAAATTCATCAAATTTATTTGTTTTGAATGGGAAATGAAATGTGTTTCACATACTGTATTTTGAACCTTTATTTGTATGTAAATTCATCAGACTTGTTTTGTTTTAGATAAGAGTTGCATTTCACCTTGGATTAAATCATATATAAACATATAAAGCATTTCGGTTAAAATCATTATTAATATACCCTCTGCTGCTTTGTATAAAATATTTAAATCAGTGCACACTGAAAAACAATAACGTGAATATAGTCAGCAAATGTTTTTTCCTTAGAAAAGATTAGTTCTAGACTGTGGAGTAACAATTCTCCAAGCTTGATTGATTCCTGACTTTGTAAATTCTCATTTTTTTTGCAGTAGGAATTTGTTTCATCTTTAGTAAACGTTCTCTGAAGTTCTAGCTGGTTATCAAACTGTGAAAAAATCAACTTTGCGAATTAGTTTGAGTTAGAGGCTACATATTTCTAATTATTGTGATTTTTATCCCTCTGATATTTTTGTATATTTATAAATTATATTTTAATGTGTCTGTTTGATTAGTGATTATGTAAGTCTTATCTGATGAATTGCTTAACTTTTAGTTGATGAAACATGTGCACTACCTGCAACTAAGATCAGCCGTGTGGAGGCACATGCTACAGTGATGCCATTTTCTGTAAGTAACCTAGAGATGGTGTGTGTTTACAGGTGGCTAAATGTGCTCTAAACGCTGACAAAATCACAAAAATATTTCTGGGTGTCCTCTAGTAATGATTTGACGTAAATTGAAAAATGAAGGGTTGAGTAGGAAAAATGTTCAGAGTAATGTTAAGTGAAAAGAGCTGGATAAAGAATTATACACACACACACAGATACATGCACACTGTGGTCCCAGTTTTATTAAAAAATATAACTAGCCTTGGCCAGGTTTTTCAGTGGGTTAGAACGTCCTCCTGGTAAGTCAAGGTTGTGGGTTTGATCTCTGGTCGGGGCACATTCAAGAAGTAACCAATGACTGCATAAATAAGTGGAACAACAAACTGATGTCTCTCTCTCTCTCTCCTCCTCTCCCTCTCCTGCTTCTTCTCTCTCAAAACAATTTTTAAAATAATACAGAACATTTAAAAAATATATACCCAACACATACATTCATATTTCACCTGAGTCCACACACATCCACACTGCAATGCTAGATTAATTTTTCCAGGTTGTGGGGCCACAGATAATTTTTACTTTCTTCTTTATGCTTTTAATATTTTTCTGTAATGAAATGTGTTACTTTCATAATCAGAAACGGGTATATGCATATATATATGTAAATTACGTTAATGGTTTTAAGAGTAAAAAATATGTTATTGAACATAAAACGAATGGCTCTATCACTAGCTTCTTAATAGAACAACAGAATATTGCAGTATTGGATTAGACATACCTATAGGGTAGCCCAATATTGCCTGACATCGGATCGTTTTTTGGAAGGCTAGAATTGGTCTGCATGGCACCAAACTTAAAATGCTAAGAATATGCCTCACAAATAAACCAAGATTATCTTCTTTAGCTAAATATAAGGACAGTACATGGTTGAGTGCATGTGTATCTATATATTTTTATTTTTAAATTACCAGTCATTTCAACTTTACTGCTATGAGCAGGAGTTTTTATTTGACCTAATATTTACTATTTAGAGTCTTCAAGAAGTATCTATAGTTTTAGTTTTTTTTCAATCATGATTTTATGGATTTTGATCATATATTTACCTTCACCAGCTTTTACCTTTACAGAATGTTAAGTCCTTGTATTCTTAGACTCTTCTCAGAGAAGAATTATTAAAATGAACTTTTCTCTTAAATCTATTTCATGATGCATCAGAATGGTATTAATATTTGTTATTTCAGTTGGAGCCAGTTGTTTTATAAAAGTTGTTGAATTTCTACAACTTAAAAAATGAAAACAGGTCAAAGCTATTTCTTTCTTTAAAAATAAACCTTAAAGACTCTTAGTTAGCTCACTTTGTCATGTATGATAGCCTAAATAAATAATTTGAACTATAAACATGTACCTCTACTGTTATATATTTAAGACAGGAATAAATAACTGAAGTGCACATTTTTTTTGAGCTTCTGGAAACAGTGTCTCATTTATAAAGAAGATGGCTTAAAAAGGTTAGTTCTAGGCATAAGTATAATTCGCTTATCACTAAAAGTAGCTTAAGGCAGAGAAAGCTTATTTGTTTTAAAGAAAGGTAAAAAATGTAAAACTGTTTAATCAGCTCCTCTAAAGTACATAGACTAAAATATATTCAAATTGCATTTTAGTTTTGAACATTTTTTCTCCTTCTAGGTTTGGAGAATCACAGGTATTTCAAGTACAAAGATCACTGAAATTCTGCTAATTGTTTTTGAATCTAGAAATAAGTCACCTTGGAATGATTTTTTTTTTTCTTATTAGCTCCTTTTGGAGCAAGTTGTAATGTCACACTAAAGGGATTACATTTTCTGGGAGTCTCTGAAATGACAGTGTTCTATAAAACAGCTGGCATTATAACATGTCACTGATTGGAAAGCATGCTAACTCCAGCTCGGTTGACAGTACAGAGCTACTGACCTGGAGATTGCCTGTCACTCCCTATGTTTGAACTGGTATCCCTGTTTCACTGTCAATTGACCTAATCTGTTATGGGTGTATTTACTTATGAACTATTAATGTTGTGGTGTTTACCCATATACCTACTTGTAGATCACTGCATGGATTTATTAAATCTTGAAATTTATTACATGCTCAATAAGAGTCTTCATTAATTTTTCTTTCTCTGAAATTAGAAAGAGACATCTTCAAATCCAGTGGCCACAATGAAAGCAGGAGGAGAACGACAGTGGTGTGATGTGGGAATTTTTAAAAATAATACAGCTTTGGTGAGCCAGTTTTATTTGCTGCCAAAAGGGAAGCAAAACATCTCAAAGGTAGCTATTGATATATTTTCTATACTGTGAGCTATAAGCCTCAAGAATGAGATTTTTTTTCAATACTTTGAAGTCATTTGAATGTGTGAAATTGGAATCTCACAATCTATAATCGAGAATTATATAATACATAGTTATCTTGTATTTTTTAAGGATCTTTTTATAGAATATATCACAAGCAGGTCATTTAAAAAATCTCACACAATCACTGGATTTTGAGTCATAAATAATATAGTCTGGCCAGTAAGATAAGGATTTTTTAAAATATGTTGTGTGTGTGTTTAGAAAATAGATTTTTTTTTTACTCTGAACTTTATTTCTGATTTCGCAATTTAAAAAATTTAAAAGCCCCCGTAGGCTAACAAATACAATTTAATTTTTTCTTGATTTTGAAATCTTATAAAGAGGAATATGAATATGACATTAAATCTCTTAAGAATTGTGAGATAACAGCCTCAAAGCAGACTGAACTTTTTTCTTTTTTTAAATTTGGAATGGGGAATTTCAGAGAGAGAATTGCCGAGGAACTAGATATTCAGTTTGAATCTCCCAAAGATCTACATAATGGAGAATATATCATTTATCACTATATTTTAGTTTTTTAAAAATATTACTTCTGATGTCCCTCTTTTTCATATTCTTCCAATTCTTGGAAAAAAATAGAAAAATAGAAATCTTAGTTAATAATTTGTTAGTATTATGCCTAATGAAATTTCTGGCTGCAGTTTGATTTCGTATATAAGGAAATATCCAAATACAGTCCTAGCAGCTACCTGTTTTTCCCAAAAGGTAAAAAAGAGTTTAAGATTAAGAACCAGTAAAGTTGGGTTTGAATGATTAGTTCCAGCCAGCACTCAACAGTGTGACCTTAGACAAGTCACTCATTTAAGTTCTCTGAAAGTCAGTTTCCTCCTCTATAAAATGGAGATGATAAACTCCCTTAAAATGGGATGATACAGTGGTGCTACATGTTTCACAGATGTTTTCTAAGCATTAGGGAGAATATGTAAAAAATGTTTTAAAGTTGTAAATGTTATAATCTTCCTACCCAGAGTATGAAACCCAATTATTTTATTTATCATTCATTCAGCATAGAGATGAATGAGAGTTATTCCTTTGTTTATAGTGGTTGTTAATTTTTACTACCTATATGCTCTTCATATACAGAATACCCTTACATTTCTTATAATCAGTGATTCTCAACTGGAAAGGGCACTTTTCCTCTGAATAAGAATCATCAACTTATGGCTCAGTTGTTTTGTATTGGAGGGCTCATCCAGTTGTGAAAAGAGGGAAATAAATAAATGTGAACTAGAAACTTAAAACATAATTCAATCTTTAAAAGTTTTGTTTAATTAAAAATAATTAATTGCACCTTTTCTTTACCATTACATTTCAGATAGGAAATGCAGACGTACCTGACTACAATTTACTTAAGAAGCAAGATCTTGTTCCAGGAACAGGATACAGATTCCGGGTTGCTGCTATCAATGGTTGTGGAATAGGCCCTTTCAGCAAAATCAGTGAATTTAAAACTTGTATTCCCGGTTTTCCTGGAGCCCCTTCTGCAGTCAGAATTTCAAAGGTGAGATGTCAGGTCAAGACTTGGTGACTTAAATTATTGAAACTTTCAGTTTAGAGATTCTTGTTAGTGTCTCATGAAATGAGAGATATTTAAAATGGGTAGGTTAAAAGTTTTAAAAATATTTTTTTGCTAATCACTCACAATATTTTTAAAGACCAAATTTCAAGCAGAATTACAGCATCCAAATTACAGAAATTCAGGGAAATCTGGTATGCTTCTGAATATTGATTGTGATTGTTTGTGGAACCAAAAAGTTTGTGTCGGAAAATTTTAATAAAATACATGAAACTGGATTATATTTTATCCTGAAGTCCTGCCCCTCCTTAGAGAAAAAAAGGTCTGCTTTCAAGCAAGAAAAATCCTTTTCTTGGGATAGTACAGGCAGACATTTAAGCCTAGGTATGTTTTTGAAAAGTGGGTATAAAGTAAACATTGCAGATCCAATTAAGGTAGGTTTTAAAAACTCAATAATAAAAGTTCTAACATCTAATTACCTTAGCAAAAAGCAGCATTTTGTGTTCTAAAGAATCAACATAAGTGACAGTAGAGAAAACTTTAGAACCTTGACCTGGTTTTTTTCCCTCCTCTCTTCAAGAATGTTGAGGGTATCCATCTTTCCTGGGAACCTCCAACTTCGCCTTCTGGAAATATTTTGGAATATTCAGCCTACTTGGCGATCCGCACAGCACAAATACAAGATAATCCAAGTCAGCTTGTGTTCATGAGGATTTATTGTGGTCTTAAGACATCATGTATAGTAACTGCTGGGCAACTTTCAAATGCACATATTGATTATACATCCAGACCTGCCATTGTGTTCAGGATATCAGCCAAGAATGAAAAGGGATATGGACCAGCTACACAAGTTCGATGGCTTCAAGGTAACAGTAAAAAAGCACCTTTAAACTGAATTTTTTTACTAAAGCTATTGTGATTATGATTATGATTATTTATTAGTAACTGGTGATGAAGTTTTGTCATTTAAAAGGGTATTCTTTGTATTTTTAGCAATTATGAATTTGAATTTGTAAGTTCTTAAAATGTATTTGCTCAGTTCTAGATCCAAATAAAAACAGAAAAGAAGCAAAGACTCTCTGAGAATTAGTATCTGGGTTCTTCGTTACAGTTATAGTTCTTTAACAAAGGAAAATAGTAAAATTAAGATAAAAGCTAGAAGGTTTTATTACCTCAGTATATTTTATAAAGGCCATGTAACTCAGTCATCTTAGAGTTATTGAGGTGATTCTAGTAACTGGCTGTTGTACAATGTGCTATCTTACGTAGTAAATGTGCTCTGTATTGTAAAGACCCAGTCTTTGAGTACTTCCTCTAACTTTATTGTGTATGAGCAGTGTTCCTCTAACAGCTGTCTTCTACTGGATAATACGATATTTGTGATACTAATTTTAGCAGCTCTTTGATTTCTTTGTTTATCTATAGTTAGCCCAGAGCTTAAGAAAGTAAAAAGGAAAGAGGCAAGTTCAGAAACTCTGCTTTTGAATTTTTATTATTTTCCAAGAATTATTGCAAAATATAGTCGGTTTTCTTGACTCATGCCAGGGTGATATAGTGGAATATATTTTTGGCCAAAGCACTTAATTTTTGGCCCTTAATTTCTTCATTAATAGATGAGGGAGTTTAAAAAATTTACCTTTAAGTTTCCTTCTAGCGCTTAAATTCTGTATTTTCATCAGAAGAGAAGTATTTCCCTGAACAATTTAACATCTGTTTTCATGAAATTAAAACATTTGTAATTTAAGATCAAAATTAAAGTACATATGCCCCTTATTGCAGAAAGAAATAAGCACCTTAAAAGGACACAAATTTTGAAATCGTGTTTTAAGCATTTGTAAGATTTTTGTAAATGCTCTAAATGTTTTATTTTTGCATTGTTTTTACCTCGAAATTGTATAAACATTTTTATAACTGAAATATAAGCATTAGATAGCTCACTCAGGTTCCATTACAACCCTAAAGATGCAGATAGGCATTATGGATACTCTGCTACAGGTAACCTGTTTTAAACCTTCTAGAAATTTCATGGTTTCACTGCCAATTTAAATCGGGAATCAACATACAGAGCAATAATTGCAGAAAAGATTTCAAACTAAGAGCTGCAGTAACTGCAGGGGCACAGGTCTATCTTTTTTATACCGTGTAACCTTATGCCAGTGTGGGTTGACTGAGTAGCTGTGTGTCCTCCAACTTCATGTATAATACTCCCAGAAAAGATAGGTTTAATAAATGTGCAGAATTGATATATATGTATGTTCCAGTTACTAATTTAAAGTGTATAGAATATTTTAATATATAATTTTTGTAAAGAACTGGGATTTTTATACTACAGTATTTGTAATTAATGTGTTTCACTAATTAAATTTCTCTTGAAGAAAATATGCAAATTGTTAGATGCATAATGAGTGATTTTCAAACTCTAAAGGTAAAATAAATGCACTACTATGGTGTTGTTAGAATACCCTTTATTTTTATTTTATTTTATTTTTTTTGTGGCTGTATGAATTCTTAATCTCTAACTGTGTACTTTACAAACAATGTTTACAAGGAGCTTCTCTGGTTTGTTATCCCAGCACCTTCCTTGGTGAGAGCTTCATTCTGCATTTGTTTAACTCATATGCTTTGCTTTTAGCATATGCTTGCTTTTTGCACTAGTAGAATTTTAACTTACCTCATTATTATGTTTGTTATCATTTGTATAGCTTCCATAATGTTCTGATACAGGCTAAACAAATACTTAACCAAAGTTAAAATAAACGGTAAGCAGTTTTGCACATATTAAATGCTAGGGTTTGTTGTGTATGTGTGCGCGTTTAGTTATAAAAGAGTAAGAATGGGAAGTTATAGTAAGTATATGTTTCAAGCCCAGTTATTTTAAAGATCTGTTTGCTTTATTAGAAAAAGGTCTGGCTTTTAATCCCTTATTCTCTGCATTAACAGTTTGCATCTTGAAGCACTTCTCTTAATGATAAGGAATAAGCTGACTTTAAGCAAAGAACGGAGTATTTGTTTGAGTGTGCACATTTATACCTATGTTGTATTTGGTTTAGTTTACTTTGCTTAAATGCCTCTACTGTTGTAAACCAGGAGGTAAATATGTACCTTTGGTTCTAACATCTATCTTATTTTCTAGAGAAAAAGGCATTTTTTCTCTACCAGGGGATTTGTTAGAGTAACTAATGTTTTTACTTTGAGAATTAGCCCAGAATCTGTTAATCATTTTTTTAGCATTTGTACATTAAGTACTAGTCACATGTATTTCTCAGATAAGTGATTGGTCACTGAAAGATGCCACTGAGAAATCTCTGTGGCTTTTATGTTAACAGTTAATAGGAGATCTTTGACCTGTGTGTTCATGACTAGAATGGATTGGGCTAAATGATAAGAGAAGTGCATATAGGTGTTTACAATTGTCACGTTTCTAAGTGAAAATCCCTTTGAGTAGCAGTAGGCTATATTATGCAGATATCATAAGAGGATTTACAATGGGTTAAATTAGTTTCTTTACTTCTCCCAGCTGAGTAAGCAATTCAGATGTACAAGTCTTTGTGCTACATTTCTCTTCCTGGGCTCTGCATCCTTTGTTCACATATGTAATAAGATTTTGATGTTGCATGCTCTTAGAATTATGTTTTCTAAAATATTGTATTGGTTTCATTTTAGTTTAGTAAACTTTTGGCAATTTAACTAGAAATAGGGTATTATAAACTCACTTATATCTGCATTTTTTTAAAACAGAAATAATCTGATTGCATATATAAGGCCCCCTTGCCCTATCACTGAATTACATAAATATAATCAACTATAAGAAGGTGAAACTGTTGATCCATTATTTCAAAGACTTGTAGACTAGCAAAGATTTGTTCTGCTTAGAGATATGGTCTACTATAACTGAAGATATTTTTATTTTTAATATTGCAGCACTAGTAGTATAAAAATCATTTGTAACATTGGATATGAAGAGATTATTAGTATTTAAAATTGTTGTAGTCATCTGGTCATAATGAAGTAGGTTGCAAAATAGACTTGGTCTTTGGCCATTTAAGGTATAACTGACTGTTATGTTTTCCAAGACTGATTTTAGGCAGTTTTATGTATTGTATACCAATGATATGTACAATAAAGCACCTTTTCTACTATAATCAATTACAGGTGTAATTTATTTTGAACTATATAAAAGAAAAATTAGTGATGGCAGAGTTAACCTGTACAAATGTGGATTTATATATTAGTCACTTAAAATAAGATAGGCAGGCTCAGAAAGAATGGATTGTGTCTGAAAACTTGTTTTTAAGTTAGTGGATTGTGTTTGGGAGTTATTTTTTAATAGAAATGTAAATCCTAACCCCAATTGTAGCTGAGCTAGTATGCTTGGAAGTTAAAAAGCAAATGGCTCAAAACAACAGTCTAAACTTGTTGTTACCTCTTTTTTGTCTTCTCTTTACTCTTTAAATGTTTTTTATTTAAGTATAGTTGGCATACAATATTACATTAGTTCCAGGTGTACAACATAGTGACTCGATACTTATATACCTTATAATATGATCACCATGATAAGTCTAGTACCTATCACCGTGCAAAGTTATTCTGACATAATTGACCTCCCTGTGCTGTGTACTATACATACCCACGGCTTATTGACTTATAACTGGAATTCTGTACCTCATTCCTGCTCACCTTTTTACCCACCTCCATGGCCCCCCTCTGGCAACCGTCAGTTTGTTCTCTGTTATCTGTGAGTCTCTCTGTTTTGTTGTGTTTCTTCATTTTAGTTTTTTAGCTTCCAGACATAAGTGAAGTCTATTTGATCTTAATTTTTTTCCCTTATACTTTTCACCCATTTTTAACTCCCATGGCTTTGGCAAAGGTCAGGGATAACTTCTCATTTCCCGAATCCAGTGGATTCTTTGATACCGTGCTCTACCTTTCTTTCTGCACCTTGTGCCCCTCTTCCACTCCCACTGGTCTCTCCTTGTTTTTCAAGATTCAGGTCAAATACTACCAACCTCATCAAGCCTTTCCTGACGTACTCCATTTCCAGGTAGATTTGACCCCTTCTTGTATCCCCGATGTCCTCTGTTGTATCTTCTTCATAACAGTCTGTATACTGTTTGCCCTTATTTGTTAGAAGTGTTTCCCTCTGCCAGGTAGTAGGTCATTGATGCAGAGACGGGGTCTTTATACTTCTTCCATATTACCCATTTAGCTGGTACTTAAATATTTTAACAAATTATTGAAAAAAATTGTTACCTTTACATCTCTCCATACTCTCACTCCTCCTCAAATTGGGGTAAAAAGGGGAGGGAGGCTTTGAAAGGAAAAGAGGTTTTAGCAGATTTAATAAGGCTTTGGAAGAAATACAAACTCCAGCTTTGTCTTTCTCTATCCTGCTATTAAATTCCTAAGAGAAGTTCTGTGATAAATAAGGGATATGCCACATATTTACTAGGCTAAAAGGGATTTAATATAGGTATGTATAGATCTCAAGAGGAAGTCTTTGGTCTAAAAAGACCTGAGCATTTAGTGAAATCAGTGGGCATTGCTGGATTATGACTTAACATTGGATGATCAGGAGAATGAGCTAAAAATATTTTCAAATTTAATCTCTCCAATTTCCATATAGGAAAGCCGTGGGTAATTGTTTAGCATTAGAGAGAAGGTATCTATTTTTAATATTTAAGCACAGGGAACTGCTGGAGGACACGAACACCAGCATTAGAACCACACTGGGTTCCATTATATATCAAGTCAGGTCGCTCTTGTCACCTCTGAGCTTATGGGACAAAGGATTTTTACACTACTGCAAAACAGGATAACATTGGCACACCTTCCTTCCAGGTTTCCCAGTTATAGTTGGGAATCCCTATACTTGTATATCTCTATGGCTCAGGAAAAGACTTTTTTATCATGCATGGAAAAACATGAACTACAACATTCTGGAGAGAAACAATAAATTCTATAAACTGAATGAAGAAAGAAAAGGCTATAAAATCCAAGGATACTTCTTGTTCAAACTAGATTTCTTGCTCGTAATAGTATCCATTTGCTTCTTCTCTGACCTCTGCAGACCTAGAATCAGGAAAATGTCCACTTGTGAGACTTATTACTCTCAGCAAGTGAGTGTGGTGAGGGTCTTTTGTTTTGTACATCTGGTGTCTTAGATAACTTGAATTGAGCAAGAATCTGGTAGTTAAAGCTCATCAAGTTCACATCTGCCACTCATGCCAGTACCTCACATTCAAATGTCTTGAGAATACAGTTATGAAGCCTTTGGCCTTGGGTAGAGAAGGCTTGGAAGTCATAGGTATGAGGCTGTGGAGGCGAAAGAAGGATTTCCTGTTTCCTGATTTGATTTGTTGGTTCAGCAAAGAGTCTTGGCAGAGTACTCAGAGATGTCAGGGTGTTTACATATAACCTCTGAAGATAAAAAAGCAAGAAGTATGAATTGGCGGCATGTCAGATATGAAAGCTGTTAACAGAGAAGGAAATGGTCCCTCATCCTACCCACTCCCCCGTCCTGGTCTCCTTACCACCCAGAGACAAGAAGCTAAAGGAGACATCATTCATTCCTCAGCGTGAGAATTGAGGAAGGTACAAAGAGAACCCTCTGTGTCTGAGCATAAGTTAAAAATAAAAGGTAGCAGCTGGTATTTGCTTTTGAACATAGAGTTAATTCTCTCCTCTAGTAAATCATGGTTCAGCAGATGTCCATCTCTGACCAAGAGTTATTTGTTCTTTCTCCTATCTGGGGAAATACAGTAGAAGTTCCCTAAGAATTTAGGAAAGGCTCTCTCCTACTTTCTCTGTTTCTTATGGGAGAGGGAAGGAAAAGCTACAGGTGTGGCAATCACCATCCCATATAACAAAGGTGTGCGGGTACCGCTGTGGCAGCATAGCATGCAAGAAAGTGGGCAGAGTGCTGACGCCCGACTGCTTGATCCAAAATCAATTTGCTATCAGTTGCCACGTAGCGCCCCCTGGTGGCAATTGCCCATTCCAGCTTAAGTATGGGTAAGATTTGGGTCTTATGGCCACCTCAGACTTTTAAAATAGTTCAGCAATGTCTGGAGCTTCCTGATGAGTTGGCACCCTTGCATTAGACCCAGGTGGGAAGGCTAGACCTGGGGAATCTACTTTCTGCTTCCCCATTTCCCGGCAGTGGTTTGCCAGGCATTTTCTGCTGGGCTTAGTCTACCTCTTGGACCAGCTCCCAAACTCAAGATAATAACTTTAGCCTGCCCTGCTTGGGTACAGGGAATAGATCAAATGGTTCAAGATCTCTCTGTGTTTGTTTTTTTCAAATTTTTAAATTTGTACCAAAACTGATAGCTAATACCCTGAATCAGGAGAAATTGCACCTTAACTGTGTCTTGTTTAATCTGCAAAGTGTCACTGCCAGTGATGACCTTGGCAAAGATGTGATCGCAAAATTGTCTATAACATTTGTGTGACCAACCTGACACCTGTGACTGATCAATGTGGTGAAACAGCCAATAGCTACCCGCTTTCCGCATTTTTTGATTACTTAGTACATAAATGTACCATTAGAAGAATGTGCCAAAGGGAATTTGTACTTTTGAAAGGCAACAAAATTCAGTAAAGAGGCGGTGTCCTTGTCAGTTTATTTTGGAATTTGCATCCTCTATCATTTCATTCTCGCTTCATACAAATAACTACACCCAGAGAATGAAGTAACCAGTTCACTAGAATTATGTCAGTGACTCTGAGCCTGCTTGGCGGAGTAGTACTCTCACACTGCTTATAATATAATCTCGTTGGATCCTGACCCTAAGGGAACCTAGTTAACTTCTGTGAGGAGTAGCCCATACTCATCCCATTTTTCATATTATCATGTACTTCTTCCCCTCCAGTTAACAATAACTGACTGATTTGCAGTGCATGACAGTGGCCAAAATATTGGGGAGTGTTCCCTCTCTTTGTTGATGAAATTATGTATTATATAACCTTATAGCTTTTTTCTTTTATAATATTTGTTGTGAAGTAAATGATTATACATATCCTTAACCATCAGCTTAAGAACTAGAACATTTTCAGATATCTAGAATCCCCCATTTGTCTTCCCTTCACACACACCACAAGAAGTAAACATTATTCTGGAGGGTTTTTTTTGTTAATAATTCCCATGTTTTTATTTATATCTATCATCTATGTATGTATCCCTTATAAGCTGTTTAAATTTACCTGTTTCTGAACTGTTATATAAGTGGTATATGCTGTATTCTTTTGTGACTTTTTTTCTAACAGTTGTTTTTGAGATTCCCATTCATGTTTATGCATGTAACTGTATTTCATTTGTTTTCACTGCTGTATAGTATTCTATTATATGACTATACCACAATTCTATCTGTTCTTCTGTTCATAGAGATTTGGGTTGTTTCCAGTTTTGGGTTTCTAAGGAACAATGCTGCTATGTACATCTGCCAGTTACAATGTAAGCTCCGTGCGGGCAGGGATTTTTTCTATTTTGTTGGATTTTGTCTATTTAGACATTCACAATGTCTAGAAGAATGCCTTGCACATGGTAGATGCTCCACATATATTGGAAGAATGAATGAACTCTTGTGCATGTACCCTGGTGGCATATGCTCAAGAGTTGCTCTAGGGCAGTTCTTTTCAGGGGGTCTGTGCAGACAAAACTATTTTCATAAAAACACTAAGACATTGTTTGTCCTTTTCACTCTCATTCTTCATGAGTTTAAATGTTTTCTGGGTATATGATGACATCACACTGACAGCTAATCAAGCATGTACTTCTGTTTTTTTGTGTTTTGAAAATGTCTTTAAATTTCTGATACGACAAATGTTAATAAACATAACCCACATGAACAACAGCAATTTGAGATCCTTAATAATTTTTAAGGATGTAAAGAGGTCCTAAAACCAAGCATTTGAGAACCACTACTCTAAGAAATAGGTTTTACCTGGTCATGCTGAACTGTTTTCTAAAGAATTTGTATCAGTTTACACTCACACTGGCAGTGGCTGAGAGTCCTCGCTCCGCATCTCAGCAAACACTTGGTCTTGACTGTCTTTTGTGAGTGTTGTCGGACGACTACTATAGTACGTTGTGTCTTAATGTGGGTTTAATTTGCATTTTCCTGATTACTGATGAAATTGAAGTTTTTCTCATGGATAAAAATATTTCCTCTTCTGTGAAATACCTATTCGTGTCTTTTGCCCATTTTTCTATTTGGTGTGTCTTTTTTTCACTGATTCGCATGATTTCTTTATATATTTTGGATACCAAGTCTTGTCATTTAAACATGTTGCATATATCTTCTCCCAGTTTGTGTATTATCTTTTGTAATTGTATTGAATCTGTTGACCAACTTAGAGAAAATTGGTATCTTTTCAATAGAGTCTTCCTAGCCTAAAACATTGTATGTCTTTTCATTTATTTGGTCTTAATATCTCTCAATAAACTTTAATAATTTTTCTTCATAAAGGCCTTCATGTCTTATATTAGATTTCTCCCTTAGGTGTTTTATATTTTTTAATGCTGTGGTAAGTTTTTTTTTTATTATACTTTCCTGTCTAACTGGTTGTTGCTGATTGTAGATATATTGGTGCTATGCATTGAATTTGGATCCAGCAATCATGCTAAACTTTTATTAGTTTTAATAATACATCTAGATGTTATTTTGAATTTTTTATATAATCCATATCATCTGCAAATAGGAAAGTTTTCTTCTTTTTGATCTTTACACCTATAAAAAAGTCTTTTCTACATTTCTGCACTGGCTATGACCTTAGTACAGTTGAAAACTGATAATGATCATCCTTATCTTAGCCCTGATTTAGAGGGAATACTTTCAACATTTCAGTACCAGCATTCCCTCACTTGTCATGGGACACCCCCGCCAAGTAGGAACCTTACATTTATTCTGCGCGCTTAAACCTACATAACTTTAACAACATATGTATACAGTACCGCAAAATCCCGCGATATAGCGAAAAATCCGCGATAAATACAATATTCTTAAAAATCCCGCGATACAGTGAGGCCGCGATAAGTGAACCACGATATAGAGAGGGACTATTGCATTTTTCCCCCACAAATGGCTTTTATGGTGTTAAGGTAATTCTCTTCTAATTCTAGTTTGCTAATAGTTTTATTATGAGTGGATGTTGAATGTATTGCTTATCTATTTAAATGGTGGAATTGTTTTCTTTTGAATGTTAATGTATAAAATTATGATAGTTGCCTTTTTAGTGCTGAACCAACCTTTAATTCCTGGGCGAAGTCCAACGTGGTCATGGATATGTGTACATGTGTACACTGTTAACACATTGCTGGACTCAATTTGCCAATGTTTTGTTTAGGATATTTGCTCATGTGTTTGTGAGTGAAATCAGCCTATAATATTACTTTCATGTCTGGTTGTTATATCAAGGTTAGACTAGCCTCATGAAACGAGTTTTTCAATTGTCTGGAAGAGTTTCTTATTGGACTTTGTCTTTAACGGCATTTGTCATTAAGAGAAGAATTTTAACTATTGCTTCCATTTCTTTAGGGGTTATAGGATCCTTAGGATTTTATATTATTCAGTTTTGTGTATGTGCAGCCAAAGTGAGCATGTCAGTTTTGATTAATATTTTTTTCTAGATTCCTTCGTTTTATCTTAGTTTCAGTTTTTTTGATATAGTTAGCCATATTATCTTTATCGTTTTAGTTTCCACATCTGTAGTTATGACCCTTTTTTGTTCCTATTAGTTTATGTACCCATTTTTTTAAAAAAATTAGTCCTTCCAGAACTTTGAATATTTAACCCATTAGTTGTTTTTTAAAGTTATTTCCAAATGCCAGGGGTGTGTTATCTGTTTTTTGGTGGTGATGTTGGGGACTGAAGTGTTATAGTTATTTTAATCTTTATTATCATTTTGTCAGGGAATATGAGCTATAAGATTTTGGTTTTCTGAAATTGGAGAACTGTTTTATGATTTCTCATGTGATTGGTTTTCATACATGTTCCACATATACGTGAAAAGAATGATGTATTCCCCATTTGTGGAGTATAGTGTCCGTTAGCCCAGACTTGGTAGTTGTGCTTTCCAGATATTCTCTTTATTGATTTACCTTATAAGTGTTTTATTTCCTGAAGTCTCAAGATCTCATTATGATAGATTTCAGTGTCTCTTGAGGTTGTCATTATTTGCTTTCTCTTTTGGCTTTATTATTAGATACATACTAATTTAGGATTCTTCTGTCTTCCCTGGTGAATTGAACCCCTTAGAATTATGCAGTGACTTTATGTACGGTTGTTGCCTTTGCTTTGTTCTTGTTACTATAGCAATGTTTTGGTTAGTCTTTATCAGAATATCTTAGATTTTTCTTTGGTTTTATATTGATATTTTAAGTTTGCAGGAGACACTTAAAAGACCAAAGAAAATCTGTCCTTTTAACTGGATAGTTTTCTACATTTATATTTATTGTGATTACAAATATAAGTTGGATTTACTTCTAGATCCTCATTATAAATTGTCTTTTTTTTCTTTTTCTTTTTTCTTCTTTTGGTCTACTCTCCCCTTCTTGCCTTGTCTCTCCCCCCCCCACCCCCACCCCCACGCATTTGTTGGGTTTTTATTTTCAGTTATATTTTTCTCCTATGAGTTCCATTTGGTTTATAAATCTCCTTGTTCTCTTTTGCTCATTATTCGTATTTCCATGCTTCTGTTCCTTTACATATCATTACTTTTCCTGTAGAGTCCTTGAGGGTGATTCCACTGTTGCGTAACTTTTTTTTTTTTTCACTCGTGGTGCCATCTTCCCTTGAGTTTAATGATATTTTAAACTTATTCTCCTTGGAAAATAGGAATTATTTGAAGTTTGGACTGAAATTGAAATCTTTGAGAGGATTTCTCTGCTTGACATGGTTTGGCTACCAACATGAAAACATTTTATCGGCTTGAAGGTTCCGTGATTTCAGATCACAAAGCCTGTATGAATTTGAGGGTGCTGGTGATTTATCTTCCTCCACCCAGCACCAAAATTGAGACCGGCAGATTCCCTCGCTGCCCAGTTCTGTGGTGGCCCTCGTCAACTCCAGTGAGCCTTAGGCTTCATGTCCAGTCCCCCCACAGCTGACTCACGGTGTCGGGGTCAGCAGAATCCTCAGGGCAAAGCAGGCTTGGTGCTGGTTTACCTAACAGGTTTCCTATACTCACTTCATTTTTGGAGTTTTGCAGATCACTTTTATTTCAACTCAGTGATATGTTTTAAATATTGTGTATTATTTAATATTGCTTTATATTGTTGCTTATATTTTATCCATTATTTGGTTTTGTAAACCGGGAGTTATTGAGGGTTATCTAGACTGCCTTACAATTGGAAATGAAGTCTAAAATTAAAATGTGCTTTGCTTTGCTTTGCCCTTGATGTCAACAGGAAATGTGGAAGTTTGTAGTCTATACAGAATTACAGGATGCCTAGTCCTCTCCTTTGCACTGTCCTACAGGACAGCACTTTTATGAGACTCCTACTTGAAAGTTGACAAAGGAATGGCTCTGCCATTTCTTTTAAGTGGCTGTTAGCCCAAATATTACCTTTTGTGTTCTTGATTAGTCATTGTTTTGGTTTGAAAAAAGGATTTGGGTTCGGTTTCTTGTAAATGGACCATTAGGGATTATATATGCATGAATAAGCTTTCTTGGCATACCTGTCCTGGCTTAAAGGCACCCTCTTATGACTTGTCTTTGCCCAGCAACTTGTTTTCAATCATTTACCCACTGTTTATGGTTTGGAAATACCTTTCATTCACATGTATGCTGAAACTGAACTCTGGGCAACAGGTGCGAAAGATACAAAGGTGTTATTATTTGTTTTAGTGGACCCTCAAAGACCTAAATTGTACTTTAAAGAGGCAAAAGTTTATAGTATAGTGTCAGAATTTTTTAAATCTTAGGTTGGAAGATGGAGGAATTACCTATCAATTTAGAACTTCCACCCCTAAAACTAATACAGAGCCATCAGGTTACTACAGACAGAGCCAGCCACACATTTTACTGACTTTTTTTGGCACGCTTGCTGGCATTAACTTTAGCATAAGAATTACTGTAATGCACTGCTTTGCACAAGTTATCTACTAAATAATGCAGTGCAAAAGGCAATTGTTTCTGGAAGTAAAGTCACAGGCATGTTTCTGAAGAAAGGAAAATACTGAATAGATATTACACTGTAGGAGGAAAAGAAATACAGATAGCTTAAAACATCATCATACCCAAGTATATGACATGAGGACCCAAGTATATGACATGAGGAAGGTAAAATTCTCTCTGGAGCAAAACAGCTCCATTAAAATGAGGTAGTGAGGGGATAGATAGAAGCTACTAAAGTCTCTTCTTCTATGACTTAGTCTCTGAAGCCCATTTCTCTCTTAGATACTCATAAAAGCAGTATGTACAGAGTTTAAAAAAAAAAACAAAAATCTTTTAGGTTAATGTAGGGACCTAAATACTTACAAAGTTCTGGAGGGGAAGGAAGAAAACATGACATTCGGTTCAATGCAACAGAAGCCAAGAATGAAGCTATCATGACCTCTTATATGTGTAAAAGGGAGATTTACGTACTTGACGGGTGCAGAATGGTAATGGTCTTTCAGAGTATGCAGGCCATATAACCCAAAGCTGACCTGATTTTACCTACTTTAAAGCTTTTAGTATGACTAGCAAATTATAAAATTTAGAAATTTGTTTTGGTATATATTGATATAAATTTTAAAGTCATCTTTTATCTTGATTCTTAAACATAACCCAATCTTTAATTTTAGAGAAAGAATCTGATAACCAAAGACCAAGTGCTTTTTATCAGTTATATAGTGACATACTGCCTGGATGAAATGGAAGGTATTTCAAAACTATACTTATATGTAAGTATCAAAAGCCTAAAATTTTGCATATCTGTTAACCCAGCAATTCTAAGAAGTTATTTTAAGAAAAATCATGGGTGTACACAAAATTCAGTGAAATATTGTTTACAACTGTGAAAAAATCTATATAGTCAAAGTGTCCTACAGAGGATTAAATAAATTTGGTTCAGCCATATGATAGAATAATAGAAGAATAAAAAATAGAAGACTAATAACCTGGAAAAGATGTTCACAATATATTCAGTGAAAGAAGCAGGTTATGAAACAGTATGCAAGTAAATATAGGCCTATTTTTATAAAAATATACATATTTAGCAAAGTAAAAGGAAAAAGAGTATTTACCAAAAATCACTGGTTATTCCAACACAGTAGTAGGATGATGGTTGATTGTTTAATTACTCCTCCCCTTTTGTTTTGCTTACTTGAATTCTCTGTGTTGAAGATTATTTTTTTAAATGGGAGGGGTACTAAGGGAGTTACTAACCTCAGATTAGCTCAAATATGTCCCCAAAGGTGCCTTCTGGCAAAATAAATGTGTCTCTTCAGCCTGCATCAGGGAAACTGCTTCTACCTTATCAATATGTCCTTCTAAGGTTCACTCAGACTCTGTCCCTAAGGGCAGACTATACAGGAGCAATTATTGAAATACATATATAAAAGAACAACACTCCAGTTAATTGAAAAAATACAAATCCTCACTTAAAAAACAAAAAACCCAAGCACATACTAAATTATACAAAGTTACATTATCTAAGTTTAGTTTATTGCAAATATCAAGACAGCACACTAGAAGTTTCACACCATTCACAGCACTCACTCGAGTCTTCATTCACTCACCCATGCAGAAACATGTCGGTATACATACAATAATGTCTGATGTTTCTTGGTTTCCAAAGTATAATAGGAAACTTGACATTTCAATTTAAAAAGGCAAAATGAGGACATTTATCATCAGACTATAAAATTCCTCTTCTGGAAGAGAGATACTATGGTGTTTGAAGATACGTTCTGGAAAAATCATATGCAAAGTGAAAGGGGCACCATTTCAAGAGCAGTAGGACTACATTAAACTTCAATGAATTCCAACAGTCATAATAAACAAATCTAGTCTTAACAAAAGTTCCAATAAGCTAAAATTATCTTGACAGGCACAATGAACAGTGTAAACACTGTTAATGGGCACCAAGTTTAATAGGGCAGACAATAATTGCTTCTGCATTCACACTTATTTTTTCAGTTACAGTTTTTTAAAAATGGTGCTGCTTAAGCTATGAATGTTTTACAAAAAAAATTAGTTTTAATAAATATGGCAAATGCTAAAAACCTAGCTAGGTTATCATGCAAGATATTATATAACCAAGACAAACTCAAATTTATAATAAAGGCAACTTGCATTCAAAATGAACTCTACCCTTATATTTTATTAAAAGGGCAAACATCATGAATTAACCCAGCTGCTTACTTGAATTACAAAAGTAACATGATTCAATATGAAAATAAGAAACTGTCTACAAATCTGACAGTAATAAATTGCAATATACAATGCATACAGGAGTCATACAGAGCAACAAACTCTCGTACAAAACAAAAATATTTTAATACCTTTAAAATCCAAATTTTTCTTTAAAATCATTCATGAAAAAGATTCTCAAGTCAGAATGAACACCTCAATTAGTCAAGCATCAGGAAGCGACATTACAGCTATTGAATATACAAAGAGACACCCTCTCCCCAGTCCTCTCCTCCTCACGCCTCTGCCTCAGAATCACACGGACTCTCCCGCTTCTCTGTACTTTCCATGCCTTCATTTCTTCCCATCATGAAAACTGAATTTGTTGAACACCAGAAATCTAAATTTTTAGAAAATGTAAAAGGACAAGAATTGAAGAAAAATTAGTTTTAAATAACATACATGTTATAAACATTCAATGAATAAAAAACAAGACAATTAAAAAAACAACAGATGGTGAAAAATAAGTATGTCTCACCCCAAATCTCCATTCTCTCTACCAAAGGGAGCTACTTTGTTAATTTCTTGTGTATTGTTTTAGAAATCTTCTATGCAAATACAAACATGTATATATTTTTAACCATCTGAGAATACCAAACAGTTATATATACACATATATATTTTTAATTCTCACCTGAGGATATGTTTATTGATTTTAGAGAAGCAGTGGAGAGCAGCGGAGAGAAAGAGAAACACTGATCAGTTGCCTCCCGTACATGCCCCAAGCAGGGATCGAACCCACAACCTTTTGGAGTACACTCTTAACAAACTGAGCCACCCAGGCAGGGCAACAATACTTAGCCTTTTTATCAGGTTAATAATAATAATAATGTGTTGAAGTTAACCACTTGTAATCAAAATCAATATATATAATCAATTTTTAATATAATTTAAAATACAAAAAAGGTACTCTACCTGTTGATATGATGTTGTGTAAACCATAACATTTTGTTGTTGACCGTCCGCAGTTATTAAGCCAGCTGGTAACTGGTTGGCTAAAAGACAAAAGAAAAGTTAGTGAGAAAAGAACTGCATCTACATTCTTGGCCTGAATCATAAAATTGTGCCATTAATGTCTCACTACAATTCATCAATGAAATCTTTGGCCAAATCATAAACCCCCAAATTTTCCACTTTAAAAAAGTTCCCTAAAAAGCCCATTTCTTCTATAGCATTTTTTATTTTCTGAATCTTCATTTCTCTGCAGTGTACTTTAGCTAACTATCCATGTGTACAAATCTGCAGAAATGAGTTTCTGATTCACGGGTAGACCTACAACATGAGGGCTGGCTGGAAGCAACACTTACATGACTTAAGCAGCATATATTTTACATATGAGAAATATAAAATAATGAAGTTTATGAGAAATATAACCACTACAGACCTTTTATTTCACCATATGACAAATATGATACTCATTTTTTTAAAAACGTTCAAATTTATTTAAATCACAAGATTTTATATTGAAATACAATTCTCAACATTCTTACCTCACGTGAATCCTAAGCCGAAAACTAGGGGCTAGGGAAATCGGTCAGAACTATTGGTGAGAGGTTATTACGTCTGCAGAATTTAAATTTTACACTTAGTCCCCACTGACTTCAAATATATGGGCATGAACTAAGAACAATTCAAGACAGTGCTGTGTCCAGCTATTCAGTGCTGTTTCCCGAAAGTACCACTACAGACATGAAATGTAGCTGCATCAATGGATCCCAACGCTGCTTACTAAATGCCTCCTCTGTTAGCTCTTCACTTAGTCCATCTGCGGCTGTGACTGCACCGCCGATTCCTTTCTCTCCTTTCATTGCCTGGGGAAGGAAGACCAAAAAGTAACCACTGCTATTCAAAAGAAACTTTTCTAAATGAGAATGCTTACTTATTTCCTAAAATTAGGAGCTTCTCTTTTTATAAACACTACACAGAGTATTTATTAACACTTCTGGTTAATTACAGATGAAGAGGCCCTTCAAAATGCTAACGTTTTATTTAAGTAGTAATCTCACAAGACAGTCTTAACAATGATCTAGAAAATCTAAAATATTTATGGGTAGAATTAAAGAAATTATTCTAACTCCACACTACATCTAAAGGAAAATACAACTCTACTTAGAGATAAAATAGTCTGTAAAATACTATAAATATTCAGCTTATTGAATCTACTACAAATGATCCAAGTTATCAATTACATATACAGTTCTCAGCCAACTGGGTAGCACTGTAACAGCATGTCTGGAGTTTAAAATTTATTTTTTCTTTTTTTTACACTAAAGATACTAAGATAATATTTCGAAAGCAAAGTGAATCTTACACCCAAGTTGCAGTGAGGAAATGTAGAAGAATTCAATCAATAATAAGAAAGGAATATGGTTATAATTCCCTCCTTATCTAAAAGGCCCCAAGGTTTGAGATACTACCTAGTAGCAATAACAGCATACACCTCACATTACTGAGCACTCGTGCCAAGCTAAGTGCAGTACATACATTGTCCTACTTAGTACTCAGTAATGATGGCAGGTAGGTACTATTACTAGCCTCACTTTACAGACCAGGAAACCAAGGCCTAAAGTACTTAAATAACCTGCCTAGGGCCACAGAGTTCATGTGATGGAGCTGGGATTCACCTTCCAGAGTCCATGTTCTTAATCATTATATAACTATGCTATCATTATTAATAATTACAAAGGAAAAAGACTTACAGTAACATAAGTGATTACACATGTCTGAGAAATGTTATATATTTTGCTGAGTTTTTAAACAAATAATACATTTTAAAAGTTAATGAATAGATCTTATTTTCGTAAAAGCATAATGGAAGACATTTTACTTACCTCTCTGAATTTCTGAAGGTATAATTTTAGAGGTTCTACGTAACTGTCAAATCCTAAGGTGGACATGGCGAAAAGAATATCTTCTCCATTGATTGTCTTCCGTTTCTCCTGATGGCATCTTTCACTTGCTTCAGATGTTATAAAGCTGATGAACTCACTGACACATTCTTGGACACATTCTTTGGCATCTTTTGCAATCTGAAGAGAAAAATTCTAGGTAAATTAGCAGGGAATATAATCATCACCTCCCTAACAACCTGAAAATAAAAGGCTATTCAGAAGAATACAAACTTCAGTTTATGACTGGTTAACCTTTAATCTTTGAAATATATGCTAATAACATTTAACACAATTTGTGCTATTAAAATTCCAATCCTCAGAGGGAGAATTAAAAACCTGAATACAAGGCTTCTGCCTTGACAACTATTCACAGAAGACAGATATAATTTAGGTATAAAAGCAACCACTGGATGTCCCCACCACCCCACCACCCCACAATGGAAACTCTTACTAACCAAGTGTCCAAATAAAATCAGTCAGGTTATGTATGTAGTTAACATACTGTGGGCTACAGACTTAGGTACCACCAAAACTAAAAAACAAACAAACAATGACTTCACGTAAGGCTTACAAGGAAATGAAATGACACGCGGTGATGTTTTTCCTACTGAAGATGCAGTGTCAAGTTTCTGAGTTTTCTAAAAAGCCTACCTAAAGAAGCACACACCTGCCACCTCATAAAAACAGTTCTTCTCTTAAGGGCCTGGGGTTTGAAAGTAAAGCTCTAATGGACTAAATCACGCCATTCCAAGGCCACTTCTAACAGGAGTGACACTCAAAATCTTCGCTGAAACATAGTGTCTTTCATCTCCATGCCTATATTACATCCTGGAGAAAAGTACACAGGAGCTGGATAAATGCAGTCAAGCAGGACAATTATGTTTTATTTAACCCAGTAAACCTAAAATACTATTTAAACACAGGATCAATTTAAAAATTGAGATATTTTAATTGTTTTTTTTTTCCATACAAGTCTTAAATCTGGTGTATGTTTTACATTTCCAAGCACATCTCAATTCATTAACTCAAGTGCTTGATAATCATGTGGTTAGCTTTTTTCCTTAAAACATAAAGAGGACCTTTCAAACTGGACCTTCTAGGCTGAGTGATGTATTTTAATAATATATTCATGTACAAGCTCTATTGCTTTCACATGTACTTTATAAGCTACAATAAAATGACAGATGTTTCTCTCCCTCTCTCTCTAAAAATAAATAAAATCTTTTTTTTAAAAAAAAAGCCCTAGCTGGTGTGGCTCAGTGGATTGAGCAACGGCCTGTGAACTGAAAGGTCACTGGTTCGATTCCCAGTCAGGGCACATGCCTGGGTTGCAGGCCAGGTCCCCGTTTTGGGGCGTGGGAGAGGCAACCAATTGATGTTCCTCTCCCTCTTTTCCCCTCTCTCTAAAAGTAAATAAATAAAATCTTCTTAAAAAACAATAGAAAAGTTTATTATGCAACAAAATATAAAAAGCATAAATTTTACTTAAGTACAGTGAAAAGTGAGTTTTTAAAATTGTTCTAACAAAGCTACTTTAAAAAAATACCAGTTGAATTTAAATATATGTTAATATCTGTAATTTTCTTAAAAATTGTTTCCAAATAAAAGTATTTTTTAAAAATCCATATCAGTCCAGTATGACCCAATTTTGCTGCAACACTGCAGAAGTTACATCATATGCTCAAACCTGATAATTCTGACCATGCGCCTATTTTTTTTTAAATTCTTATATTTCACCTGCTTCCCATAGGTGGGGGAGGGGCACATTTTGGGGACATGACAGAACTAAAAATGGAACATCGTTTGGTAACTAAGCATTAGAATCAAAAGAAATATTTGATTTGCTAAAAGACTGTACTCAATAGCTAACTGCAGCCATGAAGTTTTACACCCCCGCAAGAAAACCTAGTTAAGTTTTCCCTCTGTATTACCTTTCCCGTTTGAGGTATGGCATTTTTCATTATCCTTGCCACATTTGCAATTGGAAGATATATATCTTGTTCTCTGAAACTTTCTTTTGAACCATTTGTGTCTTCATGATCATTCATGCTGTCCTCAGTATCTAAAGAAAAATAATTTAGGTTTAAAGCTTCTCATAATTTTTTCCTCAAGATAGAAGAAAGGCTATCTACAATGATCTACGATAAGAACCGTTTTGGTTCATTTCATAATCCTTTGCAGAGGTCAGGATGGTAGTTCTTTTCACCACTCTCAGGACCAGGACTAAACCTGCTCACCGATTCCAGCCCATTGTCTGGAACACTTTCCATCCTCAGTTCTGCCCGTTCAAACCCTACCTGCCCATTCCCCAAATGCTCCTAACACCTCCCCAGCACTTCCAGAAGTAACCTCTCCTTTCACAAAATATCACAAGTGCCTCTCTGCATCTTTTCTGACACACTTTGTAATTATTTTTATTTCTGATTCCCTCTATTAGATTTTTTTTCTACTTGAGACCAGGGATCAGCTTTCTGTCCTTCCTAGGAATTGGGAGCACCTTCCACAGAAGAATCGTTCATAAATATGTCACATGAGTCAGCTATAAAACTTAAAGACCTTGACCGATAATGATGCACAATACTAGATTAAGAGCTAATATGTTTATCCAAAGCCAAATTTATATAGAAAGGAAAAACTGGACTTGAATATTACTGACCCAATTGGGTTATTACTAATGTAGTAATAGTTTTTAAACAAAGCTACAGCAGTGACCCAGCATTCTTAGAAAAAGTGAATTTTCAAATTAAGTAGATTAAGATAAAACCAAAGCTTTCACAGTACCAATAATATCCTTTTATCATTAAATGCATTAATCTGTAAGTAAACCTACCACTCTTTATGTTAATTAAACAGGAAAGGCACTTAAGCTGAGTCAATATACATTTTTATGTGTTTAAAGTGATGTTATCAAAATTAACTTGTTCTGAGTATGTTTAGGATGACGTAACTAATTGCTCTCCTCTAATTGCCTACTATAAAAATATATCTTAACGCTTTTAATCTCGTAAGTCAGAATGCTACAAAACTAAGTTATTTATGAAAGGTCAACATAATACCACCCATTCTAAAACCGGCATAATTCAAACTTAATGTTGAATGGAAAACAAAAATAATTCTGTTCAGAAGTACTAGATAATAATAGCTAGCAACTCACCCTCTAAAGAATCATTTTATTTACTGTACCAATTAAGAATTTTTCATATTTAATTCTCACGCAGGAAATCAGTAACAAAAATTTAAAGAAACTTTAAAAAGGCATAATTCTATGGAATTCTTTTCTAGAAGTCATCACTCATTGAAGATTATTTCTCATTAAAATAGTACAGTATTCCTTTTTAGATTTTTCACTGAATTGTGGCACAAGATTGCTAATTTTCCTGTAAAGACAAAAGTAAACTAGAACATCATATTAATAAAATTTTCACTTCCTAATTTGTTTCTGCTTGTGAACTTGTTTCTAATTGTGGCCTCCTTACCATCATGAGGCTGTATAACATAATGACTTCCTCCAATGTAGTCTGCAGAAATTCCTAGCTGGGAAGCATCTGTTGTAGAACTGTCACCATCCATCTATGAGGAAAAAGAGTTGTTCAATATTCTTCAATAAAACTTGTCTTAAGAAACATAACAGATTCAGTGCTCGTGAAATGTCACAGGATAGGGCCATTACGTTTTTCATAGCTTAAGTTTACTGAGAGAAAACATTTCTTTATCTGGAAACCGTTTGATAATTTGGCAACGGCCCAAGAGTCCCCCTATCCGTCCTCCGTAAGGGACAAGCATAAAAACAACAGGGAAACAAAATAAGGAAATGAATCTAACACAAACTTCTTTCTTTTCAACTGCACAATCCTCCAGTGAAGGGTAGGCAACCCTGATTTACAACCTAGCTTAGCCCTGGATCAACAAGCAAAACCAAAATGAGCAGCCCCCTGAAATCAGCTGCACGCGTCACTTTCCGTTCCCCCCTAGAGCCCGATGTTCCTAGACAGACCCTTCTGCTCCTGCTGAAGACGCTCTCTGTGGTCTCAGACTTCCACGATGGACAATGTCTCGGTTCAGACCATTTTTTGAATCACAGCATATGGATTCCTGCACAGTTTGTACCCATGTAACCAAACATGCACCCACATTTTGAATGAGCCCATCAACCTCTAATTCTTAAAAAAGAAAAGGAGGGGGCAAGGAGATCAGAGATCTGCATATAAGGACAGGAAAACTATTTCCATTTAACCACAAACAAGAGTTACTACTTGGAAAAAAATGCCTGGTTAATTAATTTTGCTTAGGGCTAAAAGAATTCTAAGAGGGAAAACCTGGGGAAAAAAAAAAGAAAGAGAGCCATTAGCTTTAAACTGGCTACATTCCATTTCACCAACATGGCAAATCCTGGAAGTCTTTCTGCTTTGCAAATAAGTCTAAAAAAAAAAAAAAACGGGGCTGGGAGGGGTCGAGGAACTGGCTATTGTGCATGGAAAAGTTTTTACTGCATTATCTAAATAAACAGTAGCAAAATTTAAGTGTGATTTATGCATGCTTTCAGGCCAAATCAAGAGACACTTGGTCCTAAATATTCATCAAGGCCCAGGACCCGGCACAAACTTGATGTTATTAATTGCAGTATTTGAGTCCTTGCATAACACATGTCTTACTTTTCATCTTTGTTGAGTTTTTATCTAATACTAACATACCAGGCTAGTTTCCAAGTTTTTAATGACATGACATTTCTTTGATGCATCTCTAATTGTAGGTAATAAAGATACATTTCCATAATTTATAGCTGTTTTAAGGGAGCAGAGAACAGAATTCACCTAACCTTTAGTAATCTGAAAGTACAGGGTACCTATGTACTGATACTTCTTATTGGCCTCTAAGAGGTGATCAGCAGTCAGTGAACTCTGACTCTGACTTTCCTACTGATCCCTGAAAAACAGCATCTCTACTGGCTAAATGTATTTCTATGTAAGATGGAAATAACAATATCGCTTTCCCCATCTTAAACAGCTAATACAAATGAATGTGAAACATTACTCAGATAGGAAGTGCTATACTAATCCTAAAATGCAAACAAGATACTAGGAGAGTAGTCTCTAATACACAGACATGATGATGGATTTATCGGCTGTAAAGAAAGCTCAATTAGCATAGCTGTGAACTGACTAGTTTTTACAATGCCCTACGTGAGATCAAGGTGCTGGAGACAGGGCCAGTGTTGTTTCAGAACATACAACTGAAACCAAATCTTTTTTAAGGGGGGAGGAAAAAACGGTCACAGATTCTTTCTAAAACGAATGTCCACAGGATATCATGAGTCTTTTAAGATTACCTGATAAGAAGGACACTGTGCAAATAATCAGGATCTGGGAGATTAATATATAAATACAACACAAAGTATTAAAGGCAAAAAGTTTGAGTCACATTATCTTGTCATGCACTGGAATTAGCAGCAAGATTATCATTTGGATTAACAGAATTAATCTCTAAATCTCAGTGCTCTAAAAAATACTTCTGAAACTATTTCAGAGTTGTCGGAATTAAACAAAGAACAGAAACCTGCTAAGGACAGTGTTTGGCACGTAGAGTACTCAGGAGACATCAGATACCATCCTCCCGCCTTTGAAGATAAGCCGCACTGTCTTCTGCTTAGCTGTCTGTGTCTTGGGTTCCGCAAGTTTTAGCTTTCCTGTCACTTCACTGCACCTTCTGTCTTCCTCTCCACTATATACCATAAAAATTTGTGCCCCATACTTTAAACCCTGTTCCCCCATCCTCCTGAAATCTTTTGGGTTTACTCCATTCTGCAAGCCAAAAATTAGTGTTCCCGTATCTGAATCCCCAAGGCACTTAGTACCTTCCACTCACTAAATTAGCCTCATCTTTGATGTTTACACTATGCTATCCATATATGAGAAATGAGGGGGAAAACTTACTATATACACACCAAAGGATTTTTCTAGGTCTAAAACACTCCATAAAAATTTGCTAGATTACAGATTATAAGTAAGCCAGTCAACAAATATTTACCAAGTAAACACTTAGGATTTATCAGGTCCACGTTATGTGCTAGTGACGATGCAGTCAGCAACACAAAGAAGTCTCTGTCCTCAACTTGCAGAGAAGACAACTGTCATTACATAAACTGGGGGTACAGGAAAGGAGTAGGAAGCATAGCGTATTAGTACTTCCAAAGAGCAGGTTCCAGAATCAGATCACCTGGTTTGAATTCCGTACTACTTACTGGTCATGAGACCTTGAACAAGTAGGGACGAGAGTAGAAGTTACCATGTGAAGAGAGCATTGTATAATAGGAGTACTCACTAAATGTGATATATGTATAACTATTAAATAATTATAAATAATTAACTAACAATGCTAAAGAAAACAAAAATGTTTTGTTATATGCTTTGGGAGGAGTCAGGGAAGGCTGACTTAGAAAATAATATTTAAACTGAGACTGAAAGATGAATAGAAATCAGTTAGGCAAGGAAAGATGGGAAAATGTTCCAGACAAAGGAAATAGGGAAGTAGTATGTAGTCCTAGTGGGTAAGAATGAACTAAGAGGGACTAGATCAAGCAGTGCCTGTGGACAAGAGCAAATCCAAGAAGAGTGTTAGCAAAGAGGGCAAATCAATTTCTCCAGTCCGGTGTAAAAGTGAACTGAAGGAAATTAAGAATGGGGGCAGACCAGTTAGGACCATAGTGCTGCAGTCAGGACACAGATTTCAGGCAAGATGATGGTCACTCCCAGTATCGGGAGGTCAAGAGGACAAAGAGTCTAAGAGACTGTAGGGGTAGGTCAGATCAGCAGACTTGTTAACTGATTGAACAAGAGCTGGAGGAAGAATCAAGGATAATGCTGGGACGCTCACAGCTGGGTGGACGCATGGCCACCACTGCAGAGACGGGGGCAGGGGGGGCGCTGAGTGTTGGGCAATGCAGAGCCTGGCTGAAGCTGGTGACCATGGCTGATGCCCACCTGTGGCAATTTACAGGCCCGGAATAAGGACAGAGAAGCCGAAGCACTGGATTTCATGCAGACAACAGAGGAGGAGGAGCATGTAGGAAAATAACAAGAGAACGAGGAAAATGATGACTCACTAGGCTCAAGGGAACTGGTAAATATGGACAAGGAGTAGTTACAGCCCATTAATTAATTCAGTGACTATTCTATTCGATCATTTAGTTGAAAATAGTGTTCTCTAAAATATGTGAAATTAACGGTCAGCTGGCCGAGCCAATAAATTTTCATTCTCTAATTTTTCATGTAGTATTTAAACTATACTAATAATTTATTGGACAAATGCAGTAAATAGTGCTCTCTCAGTACGTTTAACATTTATTGAACGCTTTCTAAATATATCATGCAACGTTCACAACCCTGTGAAGGAGGTGAGAAAACTGAGGTGCTATGGGGCTGACTGAAATGCAGGGCTTCCGATGCCAAGGACTTTACAGTACTTGTTACTGGTAGCTTTTCCTACAGTCCTTATGCCTAGGTCTTTAATTTGCCCCTTCTAAATTCTAAGTCTACCGACTGTATATTGGAAACATTTACAGTTGCTTCTCAAACACAGGACAATACTGTGGAACAGTAAGAAATGCGCCTGGTTTTGGATTCTTATTGGGAGACAATGAGGGAACACTGGCTCTTAGAACAGACCGCCTGGGTTTGAAGCCGGGCTCCTGACGTACGAGCTGTATGTCTTTTCTTCCTGTCCTCTGTGCTTCAGCTTCCCCGTTTTTAACATGGGGTTGCCATGAGAAGTGAAGTTACTGTCTAGAAGGCACTTGGCAGAGAGCACGGTATGTAGTAAGAACTCAACAAACGAAATGCTGTGTGATGACCATCCCTTCAAATACCGTTCTTGTGCTTTCCAAGCACAAGGAGGGGATCCCCCACTTCACCTACCCTTGTTTTCAACTCTATATTAAGGGACGATAAAAATCTTAGTGCTGGGATGTGTCTTACTTCCTTGGGGATCGCCCGGTGCAGTTCTTTATTTTAGCAGTGAGGCAGTCGCTGCTCGAGGAAGCTGTGACATGCCTGGTGTCACAGATACAGCAGCAGACCCAGAACGAAATATCCAGACAGGCCAAGTGGTAGCTGCTCACTAATTACCCTGTGACATCCCCACCTGGACCATGCGGACCTACTCCCCCTCCCCTTTATATACGTAACCCATCTTCAGGCTTTTCTATTTGGTGATACCCCCCACCTACCCAAATCCATTCACCCTTCAAGGCTCATTTGGAGGCCTACAGCTCCCTCCATGACACTCCCCACTCCCCAGGCCTGCCACGCCTCTCTTCTTGTCACTTGTACATCCTTAGAAGAGCATTTTTCATTCTGCAGGTAACCATTCTCAAAGTATTCAGTTTGACTAAAGCCCTACCCCATAAACAGCCTCTTAAGAGCTGGGACATACTTTTAATCCTGTCACTTTGACAGCACTTAGGGGCCCACAGGGAACACTTACTACATGAGAAGTCACTCAGGAATGAATATAGGTACAGTCTAGACTTAAAAGGCATTCATCCTATCAGGAAGCTCCAGTATAAAATCGGTTATCATTTTCTTCCCAGCTAATTTCTGTGCAAATCTAATTAACAACCAAGAGGGTAAAACACACTTACTGTCATGAACTACTGTCAGAACCGTGTTGTCAGTGGTGTTCAAGAACACCAGTTTGAGTCGGTTTCTAATCTTCGCCCAATTCAACCTGGAAGATAAACATGCGTTAGTAAAAAGGTATAGCCTACAGGCTTTCTTCCTGGTAAAATTTTTAAAGGCGTGTATAATGTTACCTACCATTCTTATTCAGTGGAGTGCATGGTATAAAACAGTGCAAAAAGCAGGCACCCAATAAATGTTTGTTAAATTGGAAGATTTTGAAGAACTCAAATTTTAAAAGTTGATTTCATTGCCGGGGGGGGGGGGTTGCTTTTCCAACATAACCCTGAATTTAGCCATCAAAACACACCAGATTATATAATGTGGGAGACCAAAAAGTACACATCTAAACTACTTAAAATATTAACAGCCAAAACACAGTATCAACTTAATTTGGGGGGTGGGGAGCAGGGGTTCTTAATGTTTTAGAATGAGATTTGGGGGTCCAAAAGCTTTGAAATAAAAATTTATCTCAGAATATAATGCTTCTAGATTAAATATCTCGTATTATACTGGAAAGAAGATACACGTTGCCCAGAGAACGTACGTAGAGCAGGAACACAATCAATCAAGGACTCTATTTAAAATTTTAAAGCACTGCCATTCTGGACTACAATTTCATCTGAATAGCTCTTCAATAAATTGATATTAATTACTGTTACAATCTCCATCTCTCATATGTTCTTTTCATTTTTTCAAGTGAAACAGAGGGGTGTCAAAGGAAAAACATCCTTTCAGTGTTAATTTTAAGGGAAATGCTCATATGCATTCCAGCATGAAATATAGTAAATGACAGAAATTGTGGCCACTGAACTGAATTTTAAAGAAGCCATTACAAGGGTAGAGGCAGCAAAGACTGGTTGACGTTGCCTGCTACGACCATAAAATTTTTTTTTAAATTTCTTTTCAAATATTTTCCTCTTTCTAACCCTCAAATTTTGCCCAGAAAGTTCTTCCTTTCTAGCTAGTGGTGGGGTTTTTTTAAGGGTGTCTGAAAAATTTTTTTTTATCAGAGTAAGAGCCATATATATATTTGTGTATCTTGCTTGGGGGTCGGGGTGGGTCTACACCTTACAATCATTCACCCAAATAGTTGAGTATTTATTTAGATTCCGTGTATTAAAGAAAAACGCTATCACCTCATATGGTATATATTTTCTTAAAGGCAGGTTATGATATATGTGAAAGCTCGCGTGAATGCATACATCTGTTTAATGTTTGAAAAACATGCAAATTTGTATCCAAGAAAAGCAGCAGACCATTCCTCCACCCTCCCTTCTTCGGCATCAACAACCCGAGTTTTGCATCAATAGTAGTCCTTAAATTCAAGCTACAAGAGCAGTGCGGAACAGGAATAACTGAGCTGCCTTTTAAGGCATTCTGATTAAACTTTCAATAGTTGATAAAGAAAACTCCTCTTTATTAATGTCATTTATATTGATTGGTTTACCTCATCACTTTCTGTTGCTGATTAGTTTGCATACCGAGAGCCCAAACCATCCCAGTGAGTGATTCCTGGCACGACCCACTGAACTGTTAAGTCCAAGAGGCTTAGTGGGGTGCTTTTTTCTTTTTAAAGGTCGTATGCTACCTAAGCTTGTTTAAATTATCTTGTTACAGTACTTTGGGGGAAATTACGACTTGTGGGTGCTCTGTAATTCTTTGTTCTCGCAGACTACTACTGCTCCTAAGGCTCGACACATCCTCCCCGCCTCCCACCCAAGATTAAACCTTAGTCCAATCCGAAAGTCTTCCTTCCCACCTTCGGGGCAAATCCAGGGACCGCAAGCCGCCAGATGGCTGCATTCTTTACGTGCAAACCAGACTGTGGGGAGACCAAACCGATTCCTTCCTCCCGGGAACCTCGCTTCCTCCCCACGAAGGTGCGCGGGCTGGACTCGGCCCCACGGCCCAGCCGACCTGTCAGTCCCGCCCGTGCGGGGCTGATGCCCCTGGCGCGCATCCCCTCCACAAGCCCAGCCCAGGCCCCGGGCCCGCGCCCAACGCCGCCCGCCCGCCCGCCGCGCGGTGCCCTGGGTGCCGGGACAGACAAAGCAGCCCAGCCCCGCATGCCTCCGGGGCGGAAGAGGGGCGCTCCCCGGGGACACTCGCGCGGCTGCCAGACCAAGGGAGCAAGGTCGAGGCCGGGGGTCCGAACCGCATCCCCCCGCCCCCTGGCCGGCTTCCCGCACAAAATGGAGACGGCTGGAGCGCCGCCGAGAGGGGAGCCCAACGGTGCCCCGGCGCCCCTTCCTCGGCCTCCGGCCCGGAGCTCGGCTGCGGCAAGCGGGAGGCGGCCTGGCCCGCGTCCCGCCGCTCCTACGCCCGGCGCACAAAGAGCCGCGCCGCAGCCCGGCGCCCGCTGCCCGGCCGGGCCCGCAGCGGGAGCGGCCTCGCAGGCGCCGAACCGACCCGGCCCGGGCTGGAGGGCGGGCAGGAGGGAGGCGAGTGCCCCCGGCCGCGGCGGCGTTGGCGGCGGGGACGGCGCCGGGAGGAGACGGACATTTCATTCGAGCTAAAGTGGAGTCGGTTTAGGAGCGATCATTGGCCGAAGCGAGACACAAACCTCCAATGCAGCCCTGGTTGGCTCCCGTCTCCAATCGGCTGTTTGGTTGGACAGAAAATGGCTGCGAAGGAACCAGTCCCAGCGCGGAGCTCCGCTTCCAGCACTCGGCCTCCCCTCCCTCCGCCGCGGGCCGCTTCCCTCCGCGCGACACCCTCCCTCCGCTCCTCCCGCTCGCCCGCCCTCCGAGGCCCCGCCCCAGCCCCACGGCGAGCGCGGAGCCGCCACCCCTGTGCGCTCTTGCAGAGCAGGCTGCGGGCGGCGGGGGTGCAGCTTTAGTGGGCCCGCGGTCTATTTGCGGAGCCGGGCTTCCAGGGGCCAGGATCCCGCGCGCGGCTAAGGTCTAGGCGGGCTTTCTTCCCACGGTGCTTCCCTGGGCCTCTGCGAAGCGTGATTTCTCAGGCCTGCCCCTCTTCTCAGCCCCCACCCTCTCCCACGTGGAAGTGTCTCACCGCCTGAGTGCAGCCGGCCTGCGCCTCGATTTTTAAGAAGGGGAAACCAAGGGCAGTAGCCGCCAGCCAAGGCGACACCCGAGCCACAGGGTGGATTTGAACGGCAGTTACGTCCTGGATCGCATTCAGCACCTGGTGTTTTCCTTGTGTCCCTGTTAACTTTGCCAAATGCACAACGCTGCCACTGACTTGGTCGTTGAGCTTCGGTTTTCGCTCTTCGGATTTCATCCAAAAAGCCAATTCTCTCCTTTAAGTTTAACAAATTGATCAGTCTAGCCAGCCTTCACCCCAACTTAAAATGTTACATTTCCTGCCCCGCCCCCGCCACAGTAGATGCAACCTGACATGTGGCTTTTCCTAACCAGATGACATTTAGGCAGCAAGAACCCGTGGTCCGTTCTTTCCTCTGTGCAGCCAAGCTCCCTCGCTGTCTTTCCCTGACTGCAATCTGGGTCGGACTTCCCTGGGCTGCGACCATCACCCGTGGGCGGTGAGCCAAAAGCCACTTCACTGCGAAAAGCGACAGGATTTCTGCAAAGGGAGCCGGGAATCGCCTTCCTCTGACTTCCACCAAACAAGTGGCGTGGTGCCACATTAAACTTTCCAGCTTTAATCATTTAGAAATATATAGGCATGTTTTATTTATAGAGCTCCTACTGTTTCTCCGCATATTTTAACATTTACGGAGCAAATAAAGAAGCAAAGACAAATGCAAGTCTCCAAATTATTCCAAGAGCAGTACAGAGCAATGCCACGGTGGAACCAGACAACCTGATTTGAATTCCAGCTCCTCTTAAGGGCTTGTGACCCTGATAAAATTGCTTTATGTGATAGTTTCTCACTTCCATAATGGGGGTAATACTACCTATTAGGCTTGTTTGGGATTAACATAGAATAAATATACATAAAAAGCCCTGAATTTTTTTTGGTTCATTATCTCAAGATCTTTGTGTGATATGAATTTCAATCTCCATCAAACTTTTATAAACTGTTACTTGCTAAAATTGGCCTGTGTTTCTCTCCTCCCTTTCTTTATGATTGCCCATAAAGTGGAGTTTTGGGAATGAAATTGGTGCCCAAAGGCAGGAAATATAAAAAAGAAGTAGTAGAATCAGAAGTATGACTAATCCACATACTGGATGATGATCCAAAAGATATGCAAAGATGACTGTTTTCTCTGAGCTAATGTATTCTTTCAGTACCCTTGATCTAATCGACATGCTTACTTCAGATTCAACAAAAAGGTTCTTCAGCTCCTACTATTCACCGGGCACTGTGCTAGGAGCACCGTGGCTACAAAGGTGGTAAAGCGCTCTCCTTCCCCTGCGAGCTATACGTTCACAGGAAGAGGGGACCTACTCCACACTCTGCAGTTGAATCCCAGGTCCTCCTGCCTCGACAACTTGTCCTTTTACACCTGTACTCAGGAAGCCCCCAGTAAATGTTAACCTTTTTGTGTGTGTGTATATGTGTGATTGCGTGGCAGAAGAAAGAGATGTGGATCACAATTTAGTCTTGGGAAAGACATTAATGCTAATCTAGACCTTGCATTCAAGTCAGAGGACACAGGACAGGTGACTGCATGGTGTATGGACACCGCAGCTGCCCCTTAGTTTATACCACCTATGAGTCATAAGTCAGCAAATGACAAAACAACCTCTGGCATAACAAAGACTTCTAAGTTAGATTTTATTTTTTTACTTTTATGAGACCTCATAGAATTTCCAGGATTAAAGTATCATCCCCATTTCCAGTGATCTGATTGGACTCTTGTCCCTCTCTTCTCAATCCATTCTATGCACTGAAGGCCTGGAGGGGTCTGGCCTCTGCTTCCTTCCTCCCTGCAACATCATCATCTTCTACACATACTGGTCTTGGCTCTGCTCCACACCTCATGGTATTCACACTTCATGGTATTCACACCTCTGTGTCATTTCCTCCTCTGGAGTGTGGACTGGACTTCCTGACTCGCATCTAATGAATAGAGTACAGTAGGATTACAAAAAGACTGAGTTCTGTCTTGGGTAGCTTTTCTCTAGATAGATAGATAGATGGATAAACAGATATAGAGATATGCATATAGTTATATAGCTAGACATAGATATCTATAGGTATGTATATAAATATGGAGAGAGAGAGAGAATGAAAGGAACTGACGTGATCAGTCTATAGCCAGTAAGGCACCAAATTCTGACAAAAGCCAATTTGGAAGTGGGTCTTCCCCCAGTGGAACCTTCAGATGACTACAGCCCACCTGAGATGCTGGTTGCAGCCTTGAGAAGCCCTGAGCCAAAGCCAGGCTCAGATTCCTGCCCCACAGAAACTGAGACAATAAATAATTGCTCTTTTAAGCCATTGAGTTTTGGGGTAACTTATTATACAGCAATAGATAAAGAGTGCAATCTAATTGTCTAACAATTTGAAAATGGTTGAATAAAGTATGCCATGAAATAGAATATTATGCTGCTGTTAAAACTTTTAAAGAATTTTTAATAACATGGAAAGATGTTTAGAATGTGTTGAGAATCCAGCAAACTTATTCTGTTTTTCAAAGAAAACGATGACTTTCAACATATTTACCTGCAGGTTTTGTAAGTCTATATTTCTATGAATACTAACCTGCAGGTAAATATGTTGGAAGTCAGTGTTTTCTTTGAAAAGCAGAATAAGTGCTCAATGCATGCTTATTGATTTCAGTTCAGAATTCATTCATTTAGTCCATTTTTTATTGAACAGCTACAGTGGGTCAGCCTTGGTGACTTCTGTGGTGGCAGCGTTCGAGATAGAGAGATGGAGAGTGGTCAATAGATTGGCTATACATTTTAGAAATAGGACACTTTGGTGTCAGAAAAGAAATAGGGAATAAATAGGGTTTACTCTTGGGGGATTGGCTTGGGTAATTTGAGATGTGCTCTAGAACTGGATTGCTTAGTATAAAATTCTGATGTTATCAACTACCAGCTGAATGAACTTCAGTCCACAGGCTATACATTCTCTGTATACCCCAACCTCTTAATCTGTGAAGTGATGCCTTTCCTCATCCATTTTGGAGGTAACAACCTAACTCATAGGGTTATCAGGAGGCGCCAGTTAGTACAAAGAGCTTAGAAGGATGCCTGGCACATTGGAAAATGACCAGAAGTGTTAGCCATTATTGTTGTCATGACAATTATTGAGAAGGGGATGACTGAAAAAGAGATCAAAATTAAGAATGACTGTGAGTACTTAGGAAGTGTAATAGTTATTAATATTTTTTTATTACAGTGGACTCATGCCATGTTTAAAGGTTATCCAGTTTACCCAGTTATGGGAGTAATTTATATGCAATGTGATCATTAACACTCATCGTCATTGTGGATTAGAGGAGCCTGGGGAAGGAATAAAAGGGCAGTAAATTTTAATAGGGACTCTAGGGAATGGCCCAACAAGGGAGGTGTGATGAAGCAAAGCAAATTGAACCCTGGGGGAGAAGGAACAGCTAAGGGAGGGACCTGGAGGGGGGGAAATGGGGGGCTACAGACTTCTGTCCACCTCTGGACCAGAACAGCTCCTGGGGACTTTTAGTGGCTCCAAGGACAGAAAAGATTATGATGTCATGTCTCGTGTATGTAATTCAGAATAAAAATGATGCTTCACTGCAAAATACATGGGTGGAAGTCCCACAAAGTTCTGCCTACTCCGGAATGGGCACTTCGATATGTTTTTCAATTTCAAAGATTTTTCCTCCCCCCTAAAAAATTCCCCTCATTTTCTCATATTCCCGCTTTGCTGGTCCCTGAGCACATTCTTGGTTTGCATAACAGGCAATTCTATGTGGGAAGTTTTGGCCACTGACCTCTCACCCCTTTCCATTTACCTGGCTGACACATATCCTTCAGAATTTAGCTTAGATATCACCCCCTCCAGGCAGCCTTCCCAGATGCTTCAAGTTCAAGCCTTAGAATTACATGCTTGTTGTTCACTACAGCACACCCTTCTCTGGAATGTAGATTCTGTAAGAGCCAGGCCATATCTATCTTGTTTATCCGCGGCCCCTAGAACAGTGCCCGGGTCGACACTGAACATTTACTGAATGAACAAATTCTTGAATGAGTGACACCCCACCCCCCACACCAAATCCTTTGTATCCCTTCCCCCAGCTTCATCCCCAACAAAAGCCTGAACAGAGTTATCCCACCAGCTCTGTGGAGGTCCCTCTAACCTGCCCCTCCCTCAGAGTCAGAGACCCTCCACCACACTTTTGATTTGACACTGACTGAGTCTGATGACAACCCCATCCAGTCAAAGGATACAAAACTATAAAGCACAGACTGAATTTAATGGTTGAATTTTCTGAGCCTAGAATGCTTTTTTTTTTTTTTAAAGCATTTATGACCTCACTCTGAGAAGACACTGAGCTTTATGAAATGTAAAGTGAAGGATGCCTTGCCAAGAGCCCCTCCCTACTTGGCAATCACCCTTCTGAATAGGGTTTTCCCCATCTGAAAAAGCCCCTCCCGTTTTATTTACATATTATATAATCAAAGTCACAATGTCATTTGCAGAATTGCTAAGAAGTTCTTGAGATCTTCTAGCTGAATGGTTACAAACTCCTGCCCAGCCAGTGTGGTCTTTGGAGGCAACGCACATTATTTTTATTTCATCCAGACAAAGTTTGGAGTGTGGAGGGAGGAATCTAAGTAGTTTAGGGTTGATGACTTCTTTCCTTTGCCGACCCCACCAACCGCCTGGCTCATACCAGGCTGTTTCTCACATGTATGCGATCTGCCCCACCCCTGAAGGCAGAGCTGGGACCTGGCCGTTGATGCTGCGTGTAGAGCAAGAGCAGAGCACCCTTTCTGGACACCTCTGACAATCCAATATGGAGTCACTGTCAACCATGTCAAGTGCTATGTCAAGACTGAGATAATGGGGTGTAACCGAAACACCCTTAGGAGGGGCCTGAAACGCCCAAACCCTAAGTCTGGACACTTGAACAAGGACTTATCTGGACACCGATATGAGTGGGCCCTCCACCCCTTGAAGGCATAAGAGCTCAGAGCTTTGACCATTGGACACTGGAGCTTGGCTGTAGCACAGGGTCACGCTTGGAACCCTGCCTGCCTTCCATCCACATACAGTTTCTGCAGCCGCCTGGTTTGAGACTCACATCCACCTCTCAACCTGCAGACGCCGCCAGTGACCGGGACTTCACACCAGGATGCTCGCTCTGCTGACTGCTGTCGCAGAAGCTGCCCCTCTCTGTGCGTAACTGCATGTGACTGTTGGCTCACTGGGGGAGGTCTCCCCTAATAAAGCTGGCATTGTGCAAAGAAAGACACAAACCTGTGTGAGCGACTCCCTTCGGGAATGCTTCCTTGCTCACAACATGCTGGTTCAACCCCCAACACACCCCAAGGAAAAACTCTTACCCAGGTTTGTCAACTGGACACCAAGGAGAGCAAATGTCAATTTCTTTCTGGGTCAAAGCTGGGAGGAGCCTGCCTGGTGGCTGTCGCTTGCCTGGCCAGCAGCCCTGGGGAGAAAGCCAACACACAGACAGGGAAGCAAAGAGAAACAAGAGAGTCTCCCAAGTGTTCTAGTCTCTGGTTCTCCCTTTTGTCTAAGTATTAGCTGGGTTTTGTACCTTGAAATTAAGTCCTTAAGTAATGCGTCCTTGTCTGGTACAGTCCCAGACACAGTAACCACAGAGAGGAAGTTAATTTTGTTCACTGGGCTACTGCTTGCCATCTCCTTTCATCTGTGTGAATACATAGTAGGTTTATAGATGTTTGTACAGAAAAATAACACAATAATTAACAAATAACACAAGAAGAAACTCTGTGTTTGCATATTCACAACTGTAAACCTACTTTTGCCCCGTCCTGTGTACTCCCTCCCCACTACCCCAGGTGATAGGCACTGCAGAAGAGACCTTTACAAAGCTTATAATTAGGGACAGACTAGTATGCCAGCCAGAGCCAGGAAGAGGGGGAAGGAGGTGGACAGAGAGTGAGAGACACAGCAGGAGAGTCCAAAGAAGGAGACACAGTGAACCGGACTTTCATTAAAAAAATTTTCAGCTGAAAACATTTTTTTTTATGGAATTAGAATCAAACTTTTACAAGTCTGGCCTGATCCCTGGGAGAACTATTAAGTGGAATCCCTACATGATACCTTAAACTGAATTGATTCCAGATGTCCTAGGCATGGCCCTCTCCTCTGACAACAGCCCCCGCGGCCTCCACACAGGGCAGGAGTCAGAGGCCGTGTTTACCCTGCAGCTCACTCTAAGGGTCTTAGCGCTATAATCACGGCAAGCACACAGAAAAACAATTCTATTGCTATGATTAAGAGAGCCAACATCATTTGTCAATACAGCGTGAACCTGGCTGCCCGGCATGCCTTTCCACCCCCTTCAGGCAACATCACTCTCCTTCCTTGGGGGCAATTGCTCTTCCCCTGCTGCAACCACGTGGTCCTAGTGGGTGCAGCCAAGCATATTATGTGGGTAGTTGGTACGAGCTAAGCAGGTCGTAAGACCTCCCCTCCACAGCCACAGTACTTAGCTTGGGTGGGCATGTAACCCAAATCAGGATAGACAGGACCCTTTCATGGGGTTTTACAAGATCTAGGGGAAGAAGAAGCAAAGACCTGTTCTCTTAGGGAGTAAAGCCATGATGTGACCAACAGGTCTCAGCTGACACCTCCCTTGAAGTAGAGAAAATACTAGTCCATACAGAAAAAGAAATTGAGAAAGAGAGAGAGAGAGAGAAGTTTGAGTTCAGTCTCTGAAATTCCTGAACTTCCCTAGTGCCACTTTTCTGAGGCTGAGTTGTTACACTTTGATTCTCAGAACTACTCCAATAACCTATGAATCACCCCACTTGTCTCCTTCTCCCCTCACATGAGTGGGAATTTAGTTTTTATTGCTGGCAGTCAAAGAGTTCCAATCAATATAAAAATTGGGATCTATTTGGGATTTTTCTGAGGAGCGTTCAGAGAAGCCAAATGAAAAGTCCGTGGTTTGGGAACCAACTTAAAGAACCAATAGTCTTCAGGAAGGCAGTAGAAAAGAGCAAGAGGGAGAAAATTTGGAAGTATGAATATATTTTATTACTCCTTGGAATAATAACAACTATTGTTATCAATGAGGTGAGCATTATTTTCATTTTACAGGTGAGAAAACTGGCTTAGCAAGGCCAAACAGCAAGTGACAGATTTTAAACTCGGGTCTGTAGGATTTCAAAGCTTAATCTTATACATGCTCCTTGCATGAAAAGGAAACCTTCTTTTAACCTAACATATTTTCAGGAAACTGTCGACATAAAGATGTTAGAACTGAAAATGTCTGCCCTATATCCCTTATGAGAACAGCTACACATGCCTTCTGTCTAAGATATCTGTAGGAATTAAAGCAGAATCTCCTGACTTTCATTCCTGGTACTCTGTAAGGGTGTGTGTCTGTCAGAAGCCAGGACTAGGGAAAGGCCTGTTTGAAGAGATACATCAAAAGTCTACCCAAAGGCAAGATGATGGAAAAAATTCTTAAGTCTAGGGCAGGCGTTGGCCGACTGTATAGCCTGCAGATCTGTTGCCCATCTTTATAAATAAAGTTGTACCGGAATACAGCCAAGTGGGTCATTCCAGTACCATCTAATGGCTGCTTCCCCGCTACAATGGTGGCTGAGTCATTGTGATGCAAAACTTGGGATAGTTACTATCTGTCCTTCGAAGAAAAAAGTCGCTGACCTCTAGCCTACAGTAATGCTTGAAACAATTGGTTGGGAGCCTGCGCAACAGTTTCTCAGCCACATCTGCTCCAGAATGAACTGGCCCTTGGATCTGCCCATTGGAGAACATCCTGGTGCTCAGGACAAACAACCTTATTGCGTGTAAATCAGCCGCCTTCTCTGCTCTTAACCTTAATTTTTCTTTCATTTTGATTTTCCATGTCCGTAGCCCACAGCATAAATCCTACTCCCTAAATCACATATTCGCTTCTGCTCAGCTATTTATTTCTACCACTTTCTTCCAACTGTGGAACTCCGGCTCTCCTCCTGAGTTTGGCCAACGGGGGAGGTACCAGCAGGAGATCAAGGTGAGAAGAGAGTGGGGTTACGGTAGTTATGCCCTGGTTCCTTTTCTACTGGAAGCAGTGAGTTTGTGGCCTCCCCCTACCAAAAACCGCAGTCCTGTCTGGGCGGCCCTCCCCATTCGGCTACTCTGCATAAGTTCTGAGACTATTCCCTCCCCTTGCTTCTGCACATCTAGGGGTGCTCAGGATTTCCTGCTCTTGCTGAGCCCAGGAAAATGACATTGTTTTCTACTGGTTTCCCTAAACCCTGCTCACATCTTTGGCCACCTGTCTATCTTCTTTGGAGAAATTCTTTTTTTTTTTTTTACAATTTTATTTATTTATTTATTTATTTATTTATTTATTACTTATAGAGAGAGGGGAAAGGAGAAACAGAGGGAGAAAAACTTCATTGTGCGGTTGCCTCTCACGCACCCCCATCTGGGGACCTGACGTGCAACCTAGTTATGTGCCCTGACTGGGAATCAAACCAGCGACACTTGGTTCACAGGCTGACACTCAATCCACTGAGCCACAGCAGCCAGGGCCTGGAGAAATTCTATCCAGATCTTTTGCCCATTTTTAAATTTTATTTATTTCTTAGTTTTATTTTATTGTATCTTTTCACTTTTTAACGTTTTTTTAAAATTATCTTTATAGTTGACATGCAATATTATATTAGTTTCAGATGTACAACATAGTGGTTAGACAATTAAATACCTTACAAAATGATCATGCCTGAAAAGTCTAGTGCCCACCTGGCACCATACATAGCTATTGCAATATTATTGATTATATTCCCTATGCTGTATTTTACATCCCTATGATTTTTAATAATTGGCTATTTGTACATCTCAATTCTTTCCCCTTTATAAACTCCATGATTTATAAAAACCCTGTATTTCTTATTATAAATCACAATATCACAATATCACAAAAACCAAGTGGTTCTTCATCACAAATAGCTTGACTTTGGCCAAGCAAATTGTCCCCCCCACCCCCCACCCCCCAGCTGATCTAAACTTCAATGTGAAAAATGGTCTAGAGTGGTGTGTGGCCCGGCTTGCTAATTCTATCACACAGTCACTAGGTTGTATTATAATTGTCTGTGTCGCTCTGTCTTCTTATCTCAGCCATGCATTCCTGGAAGGCTGGGGGGTCTTTGGTTACCTCTAGTGTGCTCGGAAAACCCTTGCTTAGCACCCTCTAGACTACGTCATGACACAACGACTGTAGAAAACTTCATTTCTGTATCAACCCTTTTTTAATTGGAATGATCCAAATAGCCACGGCCATCTTCACAAACTTAAATATAATATGGCTCCATCCTTCCCTGGTTTACCTTCTCAGTGCTATCAGGCTGTGTTTCTGGCTCTGAGCCTTATTTGACTTAGGCCAATTTCCTAAATGGCAAAGGTTTGAATGCCAACCTTTTAAATTCTAAGGACCTCCAAGGATATAGGGGCAGTGCAGGGACCAACAGAGGAAATTCCACAAGTGGCGCTTCCTTTACTCAGTAAGGATGGAACCAACACAAGTAGACCTTAGCCTTTGGAGTTGGCTTATGCTTGCCTATGAGACCACAAAACCAAAATCCTTCAGGCTTGCTGCCAATGAAAATTTGTAAACATATGTTTGGGAGGAAAAATTGATTCGGAAGTTCGTTCTTCTGCCTTTTTGACCTTTGATTCAGTCTATGCTTATCTTTTTACTTCTTGGTACATTACACAACTCTTATTAAATCACGCTTGAAATGCATGCCAATCCTGTGTTCAGAGGTATCTTTAGGGAGGGTCCGAGGCCAGTAGCTCTCCCCAGTAGGTAAGGGACCCAGGGCAAATTACACTTTGCCCCTTCCTCGCCGCTCAAAATGTTTAGGGAAGATTAAGTGGTATTAAAATTAACACCAGGAACAGCCTCAAGTGGAAAATTAGACACACAACCAGGTGACTGAGGAGCAGGAGAGATCCCAGGGTCCTATAACTCGCCTTCCTCCAGTATTGGAGAAATTCAGGGCTGACTCCATACAGGCCTTTTTATTTTTTCATTTGTCCACTAGTTAAACTATTGCCCCACCCAGGTGGTCATGCCACAGAAGCTAGATCTCGAAATAGCATTGAATAGAAACTTTCAGAGTCCTGAGGCTTAAACTAAACTGATAAAGTATTGACTGAGGAGAAAGTTTGCAGTGAGACGTGCCCTGCCCATTTCATGGCATTTCTCTGGGCCAATCCTGTGAATTCTGACCAAAGAGGGAGGACTTCTGAGCAGGGCGACCTCATTCTCTAGGGCTGAGCTAATACTAGCTGGTCAAAAGGGAATGAAAAATCAAAGTGGATGGGGTCGACTCAAGATGACGAGTTGTGGATACACTAAAGGAGGCTGATTGAATCCATTAGGAGGAATATAAAAAATTGACAAAATCTGGGTGGGGATCTGAAGAATGAGAGGATCAGGCTTATGCAACACTTGAGAATTTATCAGTTTTCGGCCCTAGGTCTCAGGCTGTTTCATACACTGGGCAGGAGAGACCCTGCATGTAGGGGCTATGAAAATATTTGGGACCTTGCAAAAACGTATTGCCCTAAAATATGAAGAGAAAAGCCTCAAAACGTAACTTAATAAATGTTATGTAAATAAGTGTGAGGCATTGCATTATGTCAACTTCATTATTGTTCTATCTAGTATCCATAAAAATTTCCTTATACTGGAAAATAATTGTAGATTTACATAGTGGTTAGGAGTATGACCTGTGTACAAATTCTGGCTTCTGCATTTACTGTGGGGCTTGCAGCTAGTTATTCAACCTCTCTGAACTTCAGTTTCCTCATCCTCTGCTAACCTCATAGATTTTATGAAAAAGTTAAATGAGCAGAACGCTTAAAACATTGGTTGGCACATTCTAAGAACTAGATGCATACTAACTGTTGTTATTATCATTACTTTCTCACTTGGAGAGAATTCCAAATTATTAACTGAATTCTAAGAAATCATAGCCCTATTAAATGAGTTGCGCAAACTTAATTTCAAAAGCAAAAGTATAAAAACTCTTTCCAAACAGTTTCCTAAAATATTTTATCATTAACATATTTAAGCAAATATAAATGTAAAGAAAATATAACAAACCCCATGTACCCTTCACTCAGCCTCAAAAATTATCAACTCACAGTTACTCCTGTTTCATCTGTAACCCTACCCATTCTTCTGCCCCTAACACAGGATTATTTTGAAAAAAGAAAACCCAGACATCCTTTCATTTCATTTTTAAATATTTCACTTATTTCTAAAAGTAAGGACTCTTTTAAAATGTAACCACAAAAACGCAACAAAAATAAAAATTTAATACCATCAAATATTTAGGCAGTGTTCAAAATTTTGTGCTTAGTTATAGAATTGATTTTTTTTAATGGTTCGTTTGAATCAGGATCCAGATCAAGTCCACTCATTATAAATGAATATCTCTTAAATGCCTTTGAATCTATAGCCTTTTTCACTCCATCTCTTTTTCTTGACTTACAACTTTTCTTCTAAATAAACCAGGTTGTTTGTCTTGTAGAGTTTATAGTAGTCTGGATTTTGCTACTTTGCACCTCACAGTGTCATTTAACATATCAATTTCCTTGGTATTTCCTATGAGTTGGCCGTGAGATCTAGTTATTCGATTAGATTCAGATGCAATTTTTAAAATTTATTTTTAATTATAGTTAACATACAGTATTACAACAGTTTCAGGGGTACAACATAATTATTCACAATTTATACACTTTACAAAGTAATCACCCCAGTAACTCTAGTAACAATCTGTCACTGTACATAATTATTACAATACAGGGGTGGGCAAAAGTAGGTTTGCAGTTATGATACACATAAATAATACAATAATTAATAAATGATAATACAGGAATACTGTTTCACAACTTTAAACCTACTTTTGCCCTCCCCTGTATTATTCTCTATACTGTATGTTACATCTCCATGACTTATTTTACAATGGAAAGGTTGTATTTCTTCATTCTTTTACCCTTCCTAACCCATCTGCCCACCCTGCTATCCTCTAATCTACTCAGTCAGATTCGGGTGCAGTTTTTTTGGACGCCTCCTTCAGAGGTTACCTCCATCAGGAGTACGCAGTGTCTGGTTGTCTTTCTTTTTGAAATATTTGCTACCATTGATGATCATTGCCTGCATCCATTAATTCATTCTAATTTTACTCATCAATTATTTGCTTATCCCGAAGTACCGTTTGTATAGAAAAGGAAAGACCAAATGCTTATTTCCTTTCATTTACCAGTTTTCAAAATGAGTAGATTCTCTAGTTTCCTTCGATGGTGCCCGAAGTATGTTGTTACTTTGGTCGTAGTTCTTCACAATGCGATTATGCTGACAATTGGATACACAACTTCTTTTTCTTCTTTAATTTTTCTTTCAGTCTTAGATATTACTTTTTTCTCTTTTAATTTAATAATTATATAAAATAATACATGGTTCCTTCAATCTATTAAACAAGGTATATTCAAAGAAGTCTAGCTTTTATTTCTGTTCTTACCAATAAATTCCTTCCCTTCCCCTATAGATAGCTGTTCTTCTTAATGGTACGTTCTTATACTGTACTCTGCCAAAAAAAGTAAATAAACATACATATTCGTATCTCCCTCTTCTATAAATTTTGGAATAGTATACTCACTTTTTTTCCATCTTGTTCAAATAACATCTACAGCCTAAACCCAGAAAGTATATTTAATGAGTGGAGTGGTTGGCTGCTATTTCAGCGTTTGCTATTACAGGTAGGCTGGCCTACAACAGCTCAGGAGAAGTCACGCCGGCTTTTATCTACTCACCCAGACTGATCCATCTCTAAGCCTGGCCAGTCTGAGGTCCACAGAGAACCGAAGCCAGCTGGCTGAACGTGGAAAGCAGTCTGGCCTGAAGAGGAACTGCGGTTCTTGCCAGGAGCAGTTTCTATTGAGGGAGGAACAGGGTGCAGACTTCAATCTCCAACATCATACCTTTGAGATGGACTTAGCATTTGAGGACCCCTCCATCTCTCCCAAGGTAAAGTGGAGGATCTCACTAGGTGAACCATATTGGTTATTTGGCTCCAACAGTAACGATACTTTAGAACGAGCAATTCCTGGTTGTTTTGTTTTCTTTTGTTTTGTTTTTTTACAGACTCAAAACGACCCCAAGCAGAGTAAAATGGGAGATAGACCTCCAGGGCCAAACGTTTTGTGTTTCAGGCCGTAAGAGGCTTGGCAGGAACCCGACGGGCGGTGGGTGGAGCCAGGAGGTGGGCGGGGCTGGAAGGGATACGGGGCGGGGCTTGAAGGGATACAGGGCGGGGCCAGACGCCTGGCTAGAGAGGGAGGTGGAGGCAGGCCAGGCTGGGGTCGGGCTGACTCGCTCTGAGCAAGTCTCACCCAGTCCAAGGAGCCCAGCCAGCGCAGCCAAGCCTCTTCCCGCCGATGATTCTTACCGCTAGGCCAACTCACTCCCGCCCCCCTCGCAGCCCCCAGGACCTGGCGCACCAGAAGTCTGAGAAGGAGGCCAGGGGGCAGAGTAGAGGAGAAAGGAAGGGAGGAGGGAAAGGCAAGAGGGGGTGCAAGTGACTAGAATAGCCTGGAATACTTCCCCTTTCGAAGCGCAGTCTCAGGCTGCTCCTTCGACCAAACATCTGCCCTCTCTTGCTCCTAAGTCGGATTCGTTTGCTCAGACTGCCTTTGACATCTATTTCCCCTGCATCAAAAGTCGCCCCATTTGGGGACTGGAAAGAACACAGCGATTTGTCCTCTCCGGAAGGCTCTGCCAGTGGCTCTCTCCTCATGTCCTCTGAGGCAGAAAAAGGGCAGAACATAAATGATCATGGGTAGAAGCCCACTGATTAGAGTACATCCTATATAGAATTCTATGCGGCCATGTAAAAGGCTGAGGCAGATCTATATGTACTGTTGTGGAAGGATATACATAATGTGTTGATGACTTCAAAATAAAACATGTTTATAAATGTTAACAGAAGTTTCTTGTGGTAAGGGAGATTAAAGAGTACTTGTATCGTGACAGTGCTCTCAATTGCGAGTAAAGAAAACCCCAACTCTGAGGTTCACGAGATAGGAATTTATTATCTTACACAACAAGAAGCCCATGGGGAGAGGGACCCTGGGATTGATGAACTCAGCAGCTCAGGACATCACTGGGGACCCAGGTTCTTTCTATCTTGCCACTTTGCCATTCTCGGGGACTGGGCTTTATTGTCAGGCAGCTCCTCTCAAAGGGGATACGGGGAGCAGTTTTAAGAGAAACACCCAAACTTAACATCCCTAGCAGAGAAGGCCAAAGTAACCTAGCTAAAGTCACCTGTCAGAAAGAAATCTTAGTGTTCCTGCCACACTGAAGCAGCCCCTGGGAAGCACGGCCTCGGATGCTTAGGTACTGCAACGGCCCCCACCCAGCCAGTTATGCTCCCTGCGGCTGAGCAATGAGGGGACATTCTCATGACATTCACAAGCTTTCTCTCATTTTAAGAACAAATACACCCGCTGACTTTCCCTATATGTCACAAGTGTCACATGTCCTTGTGCAAACCACTGTGATTGACTTAAAGATAAACCAATGAGGGCCACACCTTCAGGCTTGGCTAATGCCCGCCTCCCCAGAAGCATGTGGCTATGTGGGGGGAAGGAACTGCAAAAACTCCAGGTTCTGTTAGGAAGAAACCCATGTGGAATGAATGTCAGGTAAGTAATTAATAGACCTTGCTATAGTGAGGGAGGGAGCTTTTTCATCTGTATATTTCTGTATAGTTTGGATTTTATGAGCATGTATTACTCATATAATAATTCTTATTTTTTATTTTTCATTTATACAATCTTGTATTTATTCCACCAGCACTTAATGGAAACCCACTGTGTGTCAGACAGAGTGAAAGGTACTGAATACACAAAATCTGAAGGAGAATTAGAGCAAAGTATTATACAAAAGTCACTGCCTTCTTATTGACCATAGAAACACTATACATATCTAAAAATACTGGAGTGTTTAATTTCCACAAAGAAGTTTGATATTCAACTGTATCATACTAAAACCATATTAAAATATTGAAAAATTAATCTCTTGATTTTTGTTAGGAATTACAAAGTAAATTTCTCAGATTAGATATATACATGATCTCTCAGAAGACAATATAGTTATTATTTTAGTTAGTCTGGTTATGAGAATAGGACTTGGCATCAAAAGGAAAAGTATTCGATTTCATCTCTGTGATTTATAATCTGTAGCTGTGGGCAAGTAACTTAACATCTTCAAGTCTTGGTTATTAAAAAGTTGAAAGTGATTCTTGAATTAGAAAAAAGAGTACAGAAAACATTAAAGGGATGTGAGTTTCTCTTTTGTCTCAGGGAACAAATGACTTTCTATCTGTAAAGATTCAGAAACACATGTGTTATATTACAATACTTTTGCTTTAGTTATTGTTTTCATATTTCAAAGAACTGAAAAAATACAATTCTTTCATAAGCACAATGAAATCAAGACAAAAGTCACAATGACTTATTTTTAACAAATTGAGTAAAATATTCTTTTATTGCATCTGATCTAGTTTTTGTTTGGAATGATGATGAGAATAACATACTTCCCATAGGGTTATAAAGTTTGATTATGAAGTTATGTGCTATTTTGAAAATGATCAGTCTATATCAATTTATTCATATAATTACATATAATCTTGGTTCTTAACTATTTAAAATGGAAACAGAGCTCATTATCTTAATATCAGTTTATGATGAATGATAAGAAAACTGGGAAGTTGGGGAACTGTAATTATTTTGAGGATTTAGGTTTGGATATTTCTAAGAAATACTGGCAGTTGCAGAGAAGAAGCGCTCTTTAGAGTCCAGGATGTAATGTAAGAATTCAGATCTACTCCCATATTATGGTGAGGTTTTAGAAGAGTCATTTATCTTTGCTGCCTTTAAGTTTTCTTGTTAAAACACAAAAAATAATTAAGTTGCTTGGAAATTATACCATATCAGTTATCTATTGCTACATTAAAAATACTCTAAAATTTAGTGGCTTCACACAGCAATCCTTTAATTTGCTCAACATTTCTTTGGGATCATAATTTGGGCTGAGCTCAGCTAGATGGATTTTCTGCTGGTTTTGTCTAGAGTCATTCATGTGGTTACAGTCAGCTTGTATAGATTAGCTGAGAGCTGATTGATCTAGGAGGCCTCAGCTAGGATACCCGTCCCTGTTTCTTAACCTCCCATAGGAATTCTATGGAGGAAGAGAGGGCAAGCCCAGTGTTCAAGAACTTTTTAGTTCTCTGCTTGTATCATGTCTCCTCATGTTCCATTGGTCAGAGCAAGTCACATGGCCACACCAAACACCAGCATGGGAGGGTCTGCACAAAAGGCTGGACCTGGCTTGATTGAGTGGAGCCATTGTTGTGACAGCCTACACTGGGGCATCACATACATCAATCAGCAAATGTGAAGAATCGCACTGTGAATTTTAAAATACCAAAATGAGTGACAGTCATAAAGCCTTGTTACTGAATGCATTTAAAACTGCAAGATACTTGGGGAAAAGGGTGATGTGTGAACTCAAAATAAAACTTATCACAATATCAAAATTCGCATTATTTGAACATCTGCTTGGCTAGAAAATGCCCTCTCCAGATGAGAGGCAATGTGAATAGTCCCACTTGGAACCCAGTCTCATCTTAACCACCCATCTTAGGAGGTTCTCTGCTTCCTATCCCTTCTTTTCTTTCGTTGCACCCAGAATTGATTACCTTTCTACACTCAACACTTTTTATAAATCTTAACTATACACATGTCTGTTTGTTGTCCTTCTTCCTTAGTACAGTGTACAGAAAGCTCCGTGATGACAAGAATCATGTCTGTTTCACTTTCCAGTCTCTACCCAGCATCTAGCACAGGACTTGGCACATAATAGGAGTCTAATAAATACTTGTTGGCCAGAAAATGAAATGAAAAGCTACACTTATGCAACAAGTACCTCCTGACGTAGTTTCCCAGCATCAGGCATCTTCTGTTCTGAAAATACAGTGAACTTTAATGGATGATTCATTATGTCAATAATTTGCCAGGGGAGGGCAGTAGCTCCTTGCTTCGAACTCTTTTCTCCACACACGTCTTCTGCTAATTAGTTCTTCCCCGAACTGTGGCAGAACCAAATCCCATGGATTCTACCTGAGCTCTACTTCTGGAATCTCACCCTTCCTTCTACTACTGCCTGAAGGGTCCTTGTCACTTCTTGCTAGGACTGCCTCCCACCTGGGCTCCTTGCCAACAGTGTTGCCCAATCCCACCTCACATTCCCCTCAGCTCTCAGAAATATCCTTGTCAAAATGTCTAAAAAATTAATTCTAGGATCAAAGACCTCCCCTGCTCCCCAAAACTTAGGGATAAGATCAAAGCCCAAACTTTCTGGCATGAAGTTCAAGGCACTTCACAGTCTTCCCTGAGGTCCCTCTCTGCTTCTCTCTCATCACCAACCCCCTTTCTTGCCCACAGCCTCTGCGCCAACCACAGAGAACGTCCCTGTGTTGAATGCAATGTGCCTGCCCTGGCAGAATGCCATAATTTGGTGCCAGCTCTCTTCTCTACCTTGCCCGCCTTCATCTTCTCCTCCTTACCTGGCAGTCTGCCTCTTTCTCCTCCTTCAGATGTCACTTGAAGTTAGGTTCTCAGCAAGCCTGTCCGTTCTTCATAGCCCCATTAAAATCCTCACACACTGTGTTGTATGTCTACAGTCGAAGGTACTGCTGCTGCTGTCTCCAGCGAGCAAGAAGATTGGTTAGGAGAGATGACCGAAGGAAAGAGGGAAGGAAGAAATTAGAATGAAAAAACAAATTAAGAGTGTCCCACAGTTGGTGCCCCACCCCTGACTTCTTACTTCCTGCTGCCTCTCTGTTCCACTAAGTTACTCGAAAAGACCTTTCGTGGGGAATATCTGTTGTGTTTGCATGCCTGACATCCCTTTCCTCTTCTGGAAACGGCACTCTTTTTCCCTACGGGAAAACCTTCTCTGGGTAATTTGAGGTAGGTTGAATGGGTTTGATCATATCCACCTCCCAAAGGATTCCATGCCCTTGGACATAATGAGTGGTTCAAGATTGGGCACATGACCCAACTGAGACCATTCAAAATCCTCCTTGAGACTTTGCTGCCGAAGAGTTTTGGGAAGATGCTCTCCTTCCTGAGGATGCTAAGCTGGTAAAGTTTAAGTCTGGGCTGTCAGCCATCATTATGATCTTCATTAAAGAAGGCCTGTTTACAAAAAAGGGAATGTGGCTTGATGACATCATCTGAGCTCCTGGATCAGGCTGTGACTGAAGCCAACATACTTTAGATGAGTCAATTAATTGTCTTTTCATTTATTCTAGTTATTGTGGGGTATTTGCCAATTAAATGTGAAAGAGTTCCTAACAAATATACTTGAAAAACAAAAATGTTTTGTTATTATCTCAACTTTACTCAGAAAAAGGTGTGGCTAGATATGAAAAGTAAGGTCCTGCTCTCACAGCAGTCAGTTTCTCAGAAAAGAAAGCATCTTTATTCTTGTCTACAAATGTGGTGAGAAAGTTAACAGAAATCAGGCAAAACCATTTCCAAATGTAAATACCAACATTTACATTACTTTGCCCAAGATATGGGTTTTTGTTTTGATGGTTTCATTCTTTTTTTAGGTTATTATTAGAGATGCTATCTGTATAGACACTTTAAAAGGGTTGGATTAAGAAACCTGGTGCTCATTTTCCAAGCACTAAAGCTAAGGGAAATTCCACTTTTTTTTTTTCTTTACTCTCAATGATTTCAGTGAACCATCAAGTTCATTTTTATTAATGCTCAGAAAAACCTAAAATGCACACTTACTCATAGACCCTTCTGTTGAAGCCCATCTCAGACACAAAAAGATGTTTCCTGGCTACTGAATAGAAATAACATGGAACGAGAGAAAGGCCTCACACATTTTTGGGGTGTTAATGGTGTTTAAGGAAGACAAAAAGAGACATTTAAGAAATGATGGCACTTTCTGATTTCTCTAGATCTAGGACTTCAAAGCAGAGAGAAGTCCTCTATTTAGAAGTTTTTAGAGGAAAGTAAATTTATGGGCCATTTCTGGAAAGAGAAACTATAAAAGAGGCAGGGTTGACAAGAACCAACTCGTACCAAAAATCTGCTTTTAAACTGTTATTAAGAGTTCAGAAGAAGGCCAGTGAACTCCTGGGGCAATGCTGAAAAAGGAGCAGGGATGAAATGTCTGCCAGAATAAAATCACATAAACCCTCTTATTTTAGGACAACTTATCTAAAAGGGTCCATGAGAAACTGTCATTAGAAAGGTGAGCCCAGGAGGCCTGGAGAAAGAACAAGCTTCATGGTGCCTATGTATTGACTTTTCTTTCTTTTACTCTGTTTCACCTTGAGATCATTGCCAACTCCAAGTACATCGAAGATTTATTTTTTCTTTACTTACTCACTTGAGATGTGTTTATTGAGCAGCTATTATGGGGCCAGGCAATGATGAGCAGTCTGTGTGACTCAGGAGGGAGCAGAGGAGCTGGACTATAGGACTCCTGTCTCCACTCTTCACTCCTCACAAGCTCTAGCCTGGACTAGTCAACAAATATTTACAATAAAAGCATATTTTGTGCCAGACCCTGGGCTACTGTAGAACCAGTCACTCCCCCTGGCAATAATGGTGGCAGTTAGGCAGGCTTTGATTCCTAAAGAAACCTGCTAGGACCCAGAATAAGCTAAAATATAGCAAGAGCATTAAAGTCAAGTCATACATAGGAAGCCGCCAAAGTCTGCATCACAACAATGGGTCTGGCGAGGCCAGCTGTGAGCGTTAATTATCCCCTTTCTGCAGAGCTGAACCACCACCATGCACACTGAACACCTTGGCATCACGGTGCTCGAAATGGAGTATCAGCTGGCTTCCTGTACCCTGCCGGTCACAGTCACATAGGATATTCTTGTTATGTGACCCAAAGGCAGAGCCCCCGATTGGGTCTCATTGAGACAAGGTGCAAGTCATCAATCTCACAGTTATCAACAAATGATGTTGACAAGCTGATGCAAACTGGCCTGAAACTTGCCTTGGACCCATGATTACAAAGCAACACTATTAGTGAGAACACTTCATGTCTTGACCAACATCCGGGGTTGGCCAGGTTCATCTCTCACGTCAGCCACTTACTTCTGGCCAATTCAGGGCCCACAGGAGCACCCCTGAGCACCCCCTCCCCTGCCAAACCACTCACCACACTGCAGCCAGTGAGTTTTTTAAAAACTAAAACAAAACTTAGTGTGAGGAAAAAAAAAAAACAACAGAAAGTAGGAAGTGTCGATGAGTATGTGAAGAAATCCTTGTGCATTGTTGGTGAGATGATAAGATAGTGCAATGTGTATGAAAATCAATATGAAAGTTGCTCAAAAAATTAAAAATAGAACTACCTTATGATCAGTGATCCCACTTTCTGGGTATATATCTGACAGAATGGAAAGCAGAGTCTCGAAGAGATATCTGCACCCTCATGTCCATAGCAGCATTATCCACGATAGCCAAGATGGGGAAGCAACCCAAATGTCCATTGACAAATGAATGGATAAACAAAATATGATATATTCATAAAATGGAACATCATTCAGGGTTAAAAAGAAAGGAAATGGAGCAATAGAGAACTCATACACAGACTTACCCTTAGATTTTTCTGTGAGCCTATACATTTCTTTTTTAACTTAACCCAGTTTGAGTGTTGGTCGCTTGCATCCAAAAGATTGCTAAGACAGAACTGTAAGGGCAATACAACCCTGTGAGGTAAGTTTTTCCTGTTTAATTTTTAATTGCAGTAAGATTTATATACAGCAAAACGTGCAGATCAATACAGTTGTCCAAGTCAATAGCCTATGAGGTAATGTTTTACTTAGGACATTTTGAGTTGCAAATAACAGAAATCTATTTGAAGTGGCTTAAGGGAAGAAAGGAGCAGAGGAAAGTATTATACAATATAGATATATATAATGGAACTTGAGGTCTCTACTGCTGCATAACAAATCACCACAAAGCCAGCAGCTTATAACAACACCCATTTATTAGCTCCCAGCTCAAGACTAAAACCCAGATATCAGCCAGGCTGAGTTCCCATCTGGAGGATCCATGGAAAAAAATCTGCTTCCCAACTGATCCGTGCTGGCAAATTCAGGCCCTTGCTATTGTAGGTCTGAGGTCCCCATTCCTTTCTGCTGTGTGACTTCTGGAGGTCACCTGCGGTTTCTTGCCATGTGGCCCCCATAGGCAGTCCACACCAGTAGTTCTCAATGGGAAGGGTTAGTGATTTTGCCTCCCAGGGAACGTATAGCAATGTCTAGAATAATTTGGTGTTGTCATAACTGGGGACTAGGGCTGCTACAGACATCTCATGGGTGGTCGGGAGCAGGGCAGCTGCTAACCATCCTACAATGCACAGAACAGCCCCCACAACAAAGAATTCCCTAGGCTCAGATGTCAATAGTGCCACGGTTGAGAAGCCTTGATACGCACAAAGGAAGGAGATGCTTAAGGAAGATCAGAGTGCGGGTACCGGAAGGGCTGCCTAGATCTTGGTGAAACCCACGGGTTGCACTGCCAGTCCAGTGCCTGAGCCAGACTAGCTTTTCTGTACATTTTCTCTTCTTCTTCTTTTTTTAATTGTTATTTCCTTGACTTACTTTCCCTCTCTACTTCTAACTCCAACCTTTTCACACACATCTTCTTAGACATAAGCGTCCCTCGTCTCGGTCCATGAAGACAAGTTTACCATAATCTCGCCTATAACCCGAAGCTCCCTTGGAATTCCATGTCCCTCGTGATGCCTTGAATACTGAGGGGTTGCTTTCTTTCCCCGACTCAAAGCCACACTCGCCTGCCGTTCTGAAGACATCACAGCTGTAAACAGGCACGCGACGGAATATGGACGATGTGTCTGTTGAATTTGCACACTTCAGCCTTACACACCTAAACAACCCCTTTTGTTCTTGTTCGGCCCAACTTTCTCCCCTGCATAGCCACAATAATATCCAATTCATGCCAAACTGCTCTTCTTTCTCTTATTTCTGTCTTCTTTCACCGTGACTTTACCCTGGCTCCATCTCGCTTTTTTGGTTCTTCCTCTTTTTAAAATATGGTTTGCATTCATATGGTTCAAAATTCAAAAGGTACCAGAGAATACATGCAGTAAAAGTGAACCCACCTCTGTCTCCTGTTCCCCAGTCCCTCACCAGAGGCAACTCCTGTCACTAATTTGTTTGAAAATCCTTTCGGAGATGCTATTGACAAGAAAGCACATATATAGATTCTTCTTTATTTCCCCCCCTCTTAAAAAACATGGTAGTATACTATGCATATGGCTTTGCACCTTACTCTGGCTTATTATACTTAAAAATTATTAGGAGATACAGGTTTTAGTGAGGTTATAAGGGGAAGTCCTGGCATGATAAGATTGGTGGATTTATAAGAGGAAGTGTGGGCTCTGTATGCCTCTCCTGGCACACGCACGGAGGAGCAGCCATGTGCGGACCGTGCAGAAAGGCAGCCGTCTGCAAGCCAGCAAGAGGGTTCCCGCCAGAACCAATCATGCTGGCCCCCTGAGCTCGGACGTCCAGCCTCCAGAACTGGGAGAAGATAAATTTCTGTTGTTGAAGCTGCCCAGTCTAGTATTTTTTTCTGGCAGCCCTAGCACACTAATAATGCTTACTAGGTTTTCTTCTAAGTGTTTTACCTGTAATAACTTGTTTAGTCCTCATAAACACCCTAGGAAGTCAGTACTATTATTATTACCCTTGTTCTTCAGATGAGGAAAATCAAAGTACAGAGATACCAAGAAACTCACCTAAAATCAAGACAGTCAATCCATGCTGGCCCAGGATCTGAATCAAGGCTGGCACCAGTCCCTGCTTATCACTTACTGGACACTTATTGTATACATTTATATGCATTATCTTATCGGGTCTCTAAAACTCTATGTCTTGGGTATGGTAATTATTCCCATTTTCCAGCTGAGGAAACTGAGATTCAGAGATGTTAAGAAACTGGCCAAACTGACCTAGCTAGAAAGGGTCAAGCTGACTTCAGACTCTCTAACATCAGAGCTACCCTCTTAAACACAAAGTACATTCCAGGGGAATTTTTTTGCATTCTACCTTCTCTCTATGGCCATCACAGAAAAATTGATATGATTCTATGAAATTTCCTTGCTACATTTAACTTTAGAACGATGCACTCCGCTATTACCCATAAACTGTTTTCCAATATATTTTATAGTCCTAGTTTTTCTACAAATAGTTTTTATTGGAAAAAATAAGGCAAGGTGAGATCAGATCATTTCAAACGACCAGCGGAATGGTAAAATGATATCACCGGGAACAGAGTAGACTCATCCTCAGTTTCACGATGTTGAATGCTTGCTCACCTGTTACTTTGCCAATGAGGCTGCCCTAACAGTCTGCTTAAAATTGTGCCCCCTTGCCACTCCCATGTCTTCTGAATTACTCTCAGACCTCCTTAATCCTGCTCAGTTTTCATTTATAGCTCTTACCATCTTCTAACTCATTGTGTGTTCTACTTGTCTATTATTTTGGTTGTTTTCTATCTTCCTTGCTAAAATTTGTTTCTTGTGGGCAGGGACTTTTTAAAAAAAATCATTTTGTCCCTTGCTGTGTGTGTCCTGCAGCACCAGTAGGCCTGGCACCAAATAGGTGCTCAGTAAATAGTTCTTGAGTGTTTTTTCCAAGGACTTACTTGTTTTATCGTAAGTTAAAAACTTCATCCTAAAACAAAGTTTGGAGGAAACAGTTGCAAAAATTATTTCTTTTTCTTTGGATTTTTTTGAGTAATATATTCTACTGGTTCAAAATTCAAAACTTATATAAGGTTGGACAGTCAAAAATGGACTCTCCGTCCTGTTTCCTCTACTGTTTTATTGCTTTCCCTCCTTGGAGATAACTAATGTTATCAGTTTCTTCTGCATATATATGTACATATGTATCATATATGTGTGTGTGTGTGTGTATCCCATCTGTTTTATACAAATATTATGCCATTTTCATATACACACACTGTAATACATATGGGTTGGGTTCTTTTTTTTTTTTTTTTTTTACTCAACAATTAAGAGGGAATTGAATGTTTTCAAAGATAAGTTATTCAGAACTTAATTATGTGTGCACAATTAATATGCATATGGGGATATGCCAAGAACCTGTGTTTAGGTTGTTTCTTTCTTGCAACTTTGAGCAAATGACGTGTTGCCATTTCAGCCATCCATGGTGGTGTGCTACAAAGGGGCCCGGTGGAATTAGCCCACGATATTCATGTGACACATGAGGGCTGCATACTGAGCATTTCTAAGATTGGGGCACTTCCACATTGGTTTTGAATGCATGTTTATATATAATGTTATATTAGCTAGGGTTCTCCAGAGAAACAGAAACAAGAGGATGTGCATGTATATACGGAGTGGGGCAAAAATCAGTTTATAGTTGTTTGTATGAGAAATAATACAATAATTAATAATAAGTAACGATACAAGAATAAACTGTGTTTCATGTACTCCCAACTGTAAACTGACTTTTGCCCACCCTGTATATGGAGAAAGAGATTTAAGTAATTTATAAGAAATGGGCCCTGGTGGTCATGGAGGCTGGCCAGGCCAGAATCGGCAGTGTGGGCCAGCAGGCTAGGGAGCGGCGGTGTAGCTAAAGTCAGAAGGTTTGGCAAAAGGAAGAAAGTCCTGGAGATGGATGGTGGTCTATGGTTGCACAAGGTGAATGTAGCCATACACCTAAAAATGGTTAAGATGGTAAATTTTATGTGTATTTAACTATAATTAAAAATCAACATATTAAAATAGAAAAAAACCACAACCACCTTTCATTATCTCTATTTCTGTGGGTCAGAGATTCAGGAGCAGCTTAGCTGGGTGGTTGTGGCTCTAGGTGACACAATGTTACAGTCAGACATTGGCTGGGGTCTCAGTCAGCTGAGGCCAAAGTCCACCTGAAGGCGTAATTGGCGCCGAAGGATCTGCTTCCAAGGTGGCTACTCACGTGTCTGCCGGCTGGAGTCCTACACTGGTTGTTGGCAGGAAGCCTTAATTTCTCACCACATGGACCTCACCATTGGGCTGCTTGCATGTTCTCATAACACAGTGACTGACATCCTCCCGAGCAAGCCAAGTCATCTGAGAGAGAAGCCACATGTCATTCAGGATCTAGCCATGGATGACACACAGTCCTCACTTATGCAACATCCTCTTTGTTGGAAGTGAGTCACAGTTGTGGACAGGAATATTTGGAAGGGACTAGCATTAAAGAATTCTTAAATGTATTTTAAAACCACTCTAGCATTTGAACCGATGTAGGAACAAACGTTTTTTTAAACATGACTTAATTTTTCTAAACTTCTGTGTACTCTAATGACATGCCCACAGTGGTGAGGTCTGTGACTGGCCTGGTCTGGGTTCCTCCACCAAAAGGAAGGGTTCTGTTTCCAGAGGGAGAGGAAGGGGATGCCGGGCAGTCAAATGTGTCCAGATGCCCACTGCACACATCATTTTCATTTCAGGAAGTGTCACGATGAGCACACTCCAATGGAGTCAGATCTTTCCTCTCACCCTTTGTCCTGTCTAAATTAATATTAGAGGAGTCTTAGCATTCTTCTTTTTAATTTTTAAAAGTTGTGGTAGAATACACATACCATACAACTTACCACTATTAAGTATACAGTTCAGTGGCACCATCTGGATGCACAGAACTCTTCATCTTCTCAAACTGATATTCTCTGCCTATTGAACAATAACTATTTCTCCCTCCCCGCTGCCCCTGGTAACCACCATTCTACTCTGTCTTGATACAATTTTCTATTTTAGATACTTCATATAAGTGGAATCATACTGTTTGTCCTTTTGAGACGGGCTTATTTCACTTAGCTTGATGTCTTCAAGGTTCATCCACATTGTAGCCTGTATCAGAATATCCTTCCTTCTTAAGGCTGGATAATAATCTGTTGTGTGTATGCATCACATTTTATTTATCTATTCAATCATCAACACACCCTTGGGTTGCCTCCACCATTTAGCTATTGCAAATAATGCTGCTCTGAACACAGGTGTTGAGCCTCAGCATTGTATCAGTACTTGCAGCAATTGAAGACTTTATGAAGAACTTAGATCTTGGGCTCTAAGAGTTGCAGCTATGTCAGAGGAAAAGTACATTGGATGTGCAGACAGAAGATGTAAGTTGTGGTCCTCACTCTGCCATGATTTGCTACATGATCTTGGGTGAGCCTTTTTATCTCTCTAGATCTTGTAGGGGTCTGGGAGGTTAGTATGAAATAATAATAATGGAAGGTCTGGAAAGACAAGTAAAGAGGAAATCTTCTGGCATGAGGGAGGCTTGGAACATCGTAAGTGTTCAAGAAATACCCGAGAAATAAATAAATTCTAGAACCTCTTGGTTCATTGTTTAAGCAGTCTTTGTGAGAACACTGTTAACTCGTGATAATTACTAGGTTCCATCTTTCTCCTTTTATTACTTTGTATGTACAGATTCCTCGGGATAATATTTTCAGGTAGCACACAATATTTTTTTAAAGATAGAATCTAGTTTCAGGAGCATCTTTTTATGAAGCTCAGAATTGAAAGCCCTGTTCCCAAACTGGTTGGTCTTCATTAATCCTTAATTCTCAATATTCTTTCAGGCTAATCTGATTCCCGCCTGAAGTTGGCTGATTTGCAGTATCATTGACACTAATTCCTCATTTGCCTGATACAGGAAAAGGACTCAATTCCCCTCTTAAAGCTGTGTCCTCATTAAAAATGTAAAAATTCTTTCTGGAGTGATCCACAAAAACCTAACAATAGTTGGCTCTAGGCAGGGAGATTTGGGGTTTGGGGTAAAGTGGGAGAGAGCCTTATTTTTTAGTGTAAACTCTCCTGTATTTTAGGGGGGGGAAATAATTTTATGTTGTGCATGTTTTACTCTAAAAATAAAGACACTATTCTTGAAGCAAGAATAAATACTAACCATGTGTTCAGCCAACTATGAGTCACTGGGGAAAATAAAGATTAAAATGGCAGAGGAAACAGTTCTTGACTCAGAAGGCCAAGCCAGCCCAAAGAAAATTATAAACCAGATGAAGCTGCTTTGAGGCAATAGTGTGTAGGATCTGTCACCAACATGGGAGCCAGATAAAACAGGGAGCAAATTCTAGTTTGGCCGCTTTCTGCAGAGGAACCTGTTTACATTTAATTCACCTTTATTTCTCAGTTTCCTCATTTGTAACATGGGGATAATCTTGCCCATCTGTTATTACTAATGTAAGAGTATATGGAGGTTTTCTCAGGGGACCTTGAAGAACACAGCTCCCAAGGGGAGGCAGAAACCCTCTATTAGTTGAGTGTGTACTGTGTGCCCATCATGTTGTGTTTGCTTCTACTTAATCTTCATAGCTATTGTGCCATGTAGATATAAAATACTTCTCATTTTGTAGAGAAAGTGGAGGCTCAGAGAAGTTCAGCAACTTGCTCAAATCACACAGCTAATGAGTGCCAAAAGCAGGATTTGAGTTCAGTTCTGTCTGATGACAAAGCTTGGTTCTCTGCTCTACCCACCTAGGGTTTCAGTCACCAGGACAGGCACCGTGGGAACTTTTTGAGGCAGGAGGCAGTCCTAACTGGCAGGCATCAGGAGGAGCAGCCTTGCCACAGGCAGTTGTGACATCTACCTTTCCATCCATAGCAAAACCAGCGTTTGTTTTATTTGTGTTTTGCCTGACATACTTATTTCATTGTGTTGAATGACTATACCACAGATAGTCCTACACATAGGTGACCCAGTGTTACAATCACCTTTAAAATGGAACATGGAGTTCATGTGTGACTGAAGCAAAAAGTTCTCATATTAGAAAAATTAGAATTAAGGAAATTGCTTTAAAATCGAAGTCCTAGTCAACTCAAATAACTAGAATGTTTTTTTAATGTATAATTGGTGATCAATGTTATGTGATAGGTTGTTCACATTCATTTAAAAATATTATTATTATATTTCTTTTTTTTGGCCTTTTAAAATTGTTGTTCTTCTACAGTTGTCCCAATTTTTCCCCTTGCTCTCCCCCGTCCCACCGCCTCCTCCCCCGGCTCCCAGTCAATCCCCACCCTGTTGTCCATGTCCATGGGTCATTTATACATACATGTTCTTTAACTAGAACCTTCCCCTTCTTTTCCCCCTAAATCCCCTCCTTCCTCCCCTCTGGGTCCTGTTAGTCTGTTCCTTGTTTCCACGACTCTGGTTCTATTTTGCTCATTTGTTTGTTTTGTTCATGAATTTCCTCTTATAGGTGAGATCATATGGTATTTGTCTGACTTATTTCACTTAGCATAATTCTCTCCAGTTCCATCCAGACACTTCTCCAAGAAGGACATACAGAGGGCCCACAGGCATATGAAAAGATGCTCAACATCATTGGCCATCAGAGATGCAAATTAAAACCACAATGAGATACCACCTCACACCAGTCAGAATGGCCACCATTAACAAATCAACAAACAACAAATGCTGGCGAGGATGTGGAGAAACGGGAACCCTAGTGCACTGTTGGTGGGAATGCAGACTGGTGCAGCCACTGTGGAGAACAGTATGGAATTTCCTCAAAAAACTAAAAATGGAACTACCTTTTGATCCAACGACTCCATGACTGCTAGGATTATACCCAAAGAATCCTGAAACCCCAATTCAAAAGAACCTATGCACCCCTATATTCACAGCAGCATTATTTACAATAGCCAAGTGCTGGAAACAGCACATTCATTCTTTTAGGCACTGAGCCACGTGCTGGGGACACAAAGGTGAACCAAACACAGACCTGCCTTTATAAGTGGGGAAAATATTGTTGGTGTCAAAGGGTAGCTGGGGAACTTTACTTCTCTGCTCCTCCCAGCCTCCTGGCCACCTCCAGTCTTTAATAGGAACAGTTAGTAGTTTCTCAAGCTCATGGTGAAGCTGGGCAAACCAGCATCATGTTCTTTTCCTACACCATCTCTGTTCCTTAGGGCACCCTGTAAGCACCGAGGGGTACCAACGGTGCAGCCTGAGTGCAATGACTCTGGAAGCATTTGGTCTGGCGAGCTCAGCCCTGCCTGATAGGTGAGTAGAGGTAAGTCAGCCAAACAAGGGTGGTGGCAGGAAGCAGAGCAGGCTTCCTGATCTCAGGGCACCAAGGTGACCTGGCTTCATTGTGTATCCATGTAAATTTCAATGGTGGCAGAAAGTTTTGTTTTATTCTCATCTGAAGTCCCAGCTCCCGTCACAGTGACTGGTTGGCTTGTAGCCGGTGACAAATGTGTGTGCTGTATGGAGGCAGGTTTTGGGGAGCCACAAGAGGCAGAAAAAGTCACATACCTCCCTGGAGACCACACAGAGGCAGGATGTGATGGGAACGAGGCTGAAGGTGGCCCTGACTGGTGTGGCTCAGTTGGTTGGGTGTCATCCTGCAAAGTGAAAGGTCACAAGTTTGATTCCTTGTCAGGGCACATGCCTGAGTTGTGGGTTTTGGTCCCTGGTCGGGGCATGTACAAGAGGCAATCGATCAATGTTTCTCTCCTTCTCTTTCCCTCTCCCTTTCCCTCTCTCTAAACATAAACACACAAAAAAATCTTTTTAAAAAAGAAAAAAGAAGACTCAAGGTGAAGAAGAGACTAGAGCCTATTGCCATAATTGGGGGTGGTGCGGGTGGTATTTGAGTATCAGGCTATGTGATTCTTGGCAATAAACCTGCTGAGGGTCATGATTTTTATTTATAAAATAGGAATAATAATGATAATAGTCCCTACCATATAGGGTTCTTGTGCAGATCACATGAAATGATGTGAATAAAGTACTCGGCAGGATGCATGGCTCTCCTTAAGTGCCTCAAAAACTGTTGGTATATGATAGGGTGACTCACGTAAGCACATGACTCTCAGCTGCTTTTGCCTACATATTTAAAAAAATGGCAAAGACATCATTTTAGTTAAATGTGTGCTTTAACAAGAGAAAAAGAAAAAACAACTCCAACTGGAATTTCGCTGACAAAATAGTAATTTTAGCATGAGTTGAACAGCATGTTTTTAAAAAACTTTTTCTGAAACAAATCATTCCACCGAACAAAGTAAATGTGGACCTGGCTCACAGAGGGAGGGACTGTTGCTTGGCCTTCAAAAGGTCCTGGCTTGGTTATATTAGTTGCTATAACAGACTGCAAACACCTGGATGAAGGTTTTACTAAGATTCACTTTGGCTTCGCAGTGTCTGTTTTTAAAATGCTTTGGTTCAGTTTTTATTTGTTTTCTGTATTAAGCAAATAAACACCCACTGTTTTCCAAGATCATTTTGACTCTGGTTTGCTTCCAAAAAAAGCAGGAAATAAGCTTGCCCACAAACCCAGATAAAAACAAAGGGCCTGCGCCACTAACACACATCTGGTGACCAGACAAGTTCGCTAAATCTCAGCTGGGATGGGAATTCTTCAAGAGCAGGAAACTTGTGTTAGATACCCTGTAACCCTAGAACAAAGCCGGATCCGGGTTGGATGCTTAACATATGTTAATTTATTGAAAGAAAAAGAAAGGAAGAAAGGAAGGAAGGAAGGAAGAAAGAAAGAAAGAAAGAAAGAAAGGAAGGAAGGAAGGAAGGAAGGAAGGAAGGAAGGAAGGAAGGAAGGAAGGAAGAAAGAAAGAAAGAAAGAAAGAAAGAAAGAAAGAAAGAAAGAAAGAAAGAAAGAAAGGAAGAAAGAAAGAAAGAAAGAAAGAAAATTGCATTGGTAGAGAACAATGACCCCCCGCCCCCACCTGATATGGCACGATATGGTTTTGGTCTTAAAAAGTCACTCTCAGGTAGTATGGAACTTTCATTCATTACCACTGGGAGTACAGATGGGGACCACCATTCTGGAAAAGCCATTTGGCAATGTGTAAGGAGAGTCTTAAAGCTCTAAACACAACGATGTTCATTGCAACTTTATTCACTATATTTTAAAATAAGAAACAAACTAAATATCTAACGGAGGACCAGGTAAGTGTAGTACAGTAGTTCTAGTCGAAGGACTATTATATTGATACTTTTTAAAGTTAATGTTTCCCCGCTTCTTCCTTTCTTTCCTTCAACATTGAACTCCTACAATGTCCCAGGCACTGTTCTAGGCTTTTGGGATACATCAAAGGGGGACAAAAGGCAAAGGTGCTATTCTGGTGAGGTTCACATTCTGGGAGGAGCGACATGGGAGCAGCAGACAGAAAATAAAGGGTAAGTCAGAAGGCTGTCAGTGCTACATAAAACCGAAGAGCAAGCTAAGAGGTGGGGGCCCAGGGGAGGGTGGGGAGAGCAGGCATCTGTTTAAAATAGGATGGTCTGTTTAAGTCTCATTCATTGGCAAAACCTGAAGTGAGGGTGGAAGTCAGGCAGTTATCTGGGTGGAAGATGCAAGTAGACGCTTCCTCCCCACCCCCATCCAAAGGTAGAGCGTTCCTACGAAACCTTTTGTAAGCAATCGCCATTAATTGGTACGGAAATAATTTTGAGCATTGCTAGACAACCCCCCCCCCAAATAACCTAAAATAACACTAACATAGTAGTAAAATCAGGAACGCACACAATAAATGGAGGCAAAGCACAGATGCTTACAAACAGTTCAAAGATGTGCTGGGTGGCTGCTGAGATGCTGACTGTGGTTTCCAGGGAAGGAGCTTGGCGGGGCGGCTCTCGGATGCTCGGGGTGCGCACTGCCTCTGCAAAGCTCACCACAAAACAAATGCCGAGCACTATTTTTTCGTAAAAGTGAAGATCCTCTTTAGATTTCTTTCAGTTTGTGAAAACACACATTAAGGTAAGTCTTTGGTAAAAGCGAAGCGGCTTAACATGAACCATCGAAAAGAGCAGGACACCTGTATGAAATGAAAAGATGGGTGTAAACTATGCGTGGAGGGGGAAAACAACTGGAAAAGAGTCAACGCAGCGACAGTATAAGATTTTGGATGATGCTTTCTTACATTGTCTTCTTTTCACTATGCCTTTTCTTATTTAGCTTTGGTGAGCGCGTTTTAATGTTTAAAAAAAGCCACAAGCTTAAAGAAAAGGAGGGTGGACACCCAGGAGTCCCAGCGTCCGCCGCGCCCCGCCTCCGCCCCGCCTCCGCGCCGCTAGCCCCGCCCCCCGCCACGCGTCCGGCTCACCGCAGTCGCCAGCAGGGGGCGCGCGTCCCCCGCTCGGAGTCCCTCCGTCCGCAGAGTCGCAGCACATGGGCTGTGGGAAGAGCAAGGAGTTGGGGGCGGCGGCGCAGCCTCAGCTGGAGGTCGAAGGCGGCAGAGGTCGGGGCGGGGGTTCGTCAGGTACGACCGAGGGGGAAGGCGCGGCGCTAGGGCGCGGGGCCGGAGCGGGCCTCAGGCGCCCTCCAGACGGCCCGTGCCGCCCCGCCCTGGTGGGTACGCCACCCCGGAGCCCTCGGCCTTGCTGCCCTTGGCCGTCGTCGCGGGCCCGACGTGCGCCAACCCGGGGAGTCCAGAAACGGACGAGGGCTGCCCTGGGCCCTGGGGATGCTCCGCCAGCTGAGAAAAGCGACCTCCCGCACTTCACCCAAAGACAGGGAGGCTGGCGCCGGCCGAGCGGCTGGCCAGGGAGCTCTCGGAGGGGTGGGAGGTGGGAGGCGGGGCGCGCCGGGCCGCAGCGGCCCGCAGACGGCTCAGAGTCAGACCTGCGGGGAGTGACTCGTCTGCTTCCCCACGAGCTGGCGAGGGTCACCCGTGTTACAAACACCGTGCTTCAAACATACGAGAGAGGGAGGGACTGCACACCTGACTACACGTGGGGAATTAACCTTTATCTGTTGGAAAGCCAGGACTCGGAGCGGAGCGCGACAGCCCCACATCAAAGGCGGTTACGCGCCAAAGGGCACCGTAGGCCTGTTGAACGGGACAGTCCGCCTTGGAAGGTCCCGCGTGGGGTCTGTGTGCCCCCTTGTCTGCACACACCCTCCTGCGCGCCAGGAACGTTGTTATCAGACCAGTCCCCTCCCCGCACCCCCGAGATGCTTAGGGACATTTCCTACACCGCCATCCCGAGCTTTATCCTTCCAATTAATCTTTGAAAGGAGAAAGGTGCTTATATATACTCTCTCCACTTTGCAGATAATGGTAATAGTGGCTAACGGTTACTAACCACTGTTGAAAGCACTTTACATGGATAACCAACCATCTTACCAACGACACCAGGAGAGGTTTATCATGCCCCCCATTTTATAGATAGATGGGAAACTGAGGCACGAAGAGGTCATGACAGTTGTCCAAAGTCCCACAACTAGTAAGTGGCCGAGCTGGGATACAAGCAGAGGCAGTTTGAGTCCGAAGCCCAGATCATAACAATTAGACCGGCCTCCTCGCCCCCTGGTTTTCATAGGCGTGAAAAGAAACCCAGAAAAGTGACTTGCCCAGCTGAGGCAATCGTGACATGCTGTAGGACCTGTATCTTCCAGAGGCTTACAATTCAGTCACAAGGCGGAGTCTGGTAAAGGGCTAAGAGGAACGGGAGAAGCAGCCAAGTGGGAAGGGCAGCTCCCTTGGAAGAGCTAGGGTCTGGCAGGGGTGTCTGTGTGGAGGTGGGGGTGCAGCAGATGAAACCATCCTGGAGAGAGTGAGGGTTCGTCTCCTGCTGGACTTGAGTTGGGCGCAGGGGAGAACGGGAGGGAAGTTTGGACGGGGGCAGTTCCTGCTCTAGGTCAGGCAGCTCATGTGCGGCCATCACCTCAGTTTCGGTTGTGACACAGAAAACCACAGGCCCAAAATGGCAACACTTGTGCTGCAAGTCTGTGATACAGTGTGGTGGCCAAGCAGTACCAGGCGTTGGACGGGTGGAGCCAGCCTGGACCTCGGTTCAGCACCCTTAGTACTGGCGTTCTGGCTAAGGAAGAATCCCGAGCCAGGACTCAAACTATAAGAGAAAGTTTATTTAGAAAATCAGAGGTAGGAGAAGTGAGCCGTAGAAAACATGGGCTCAGGAAGCAAGTTACAGAGGCCAAAGAAGGGGCCCTTGGAGCTTAGGCCAAAGAGAGAGGCAGGGAAAATGCTCCTGGGGAGAAGAGCACCGGCTCCATTGGAAAGAACCACACTGAGTTCCTGCAGTTTGAGGTTTTTTTTTATCTGGAAGTCCCGGGGGCCCATCCCAATAGAATATTATTCATCAGCTCTCCAGGTGTGTCTTTACAGGGCTGTGGTCTCCACTGATTGGTTGGCACCTGGGCAGGGGGACATTAGTTAGTGCAGCTGGTCCTGATGTCAGCCTTGGCATTACTTACCAGTTTTTGCTGCTTTTTCTAGGCCTGGAGCTGAAACAACAACTGAGGCTTAGATGTATTTGATGCACTAAAGAACCTCATTGTCCTAGGGGCTTAATGCTTAAGGGCCATTCTCCAGCCCCCTAGTTTGCTCCTCCTCTAAGGGTGTCTAACTCGCATGACTAGCGACTGTCAGGGCAGGGTCCGAACTGCATGGCCAGTGATATGAATGGTCAGGGAGTCTCAACTGCATGACCAGGAAGAAAGGGTACCCAGGGGGTGAGGTCCTTGTTTTCCCTGTTTTGCCTGTTGCCAGGCACCCAGGGCTTTCCTCCGCGGTGACCTTCTGTACCCGGCCTTGTACTGTTCACGTCTGTTCCAACTGCCTTCCATAATAACAAACCTGATTTAATACCTGATCTAATTGTAGTTTCAAACTTTTCCAGAAACATAATCAACCAGTCTGGAATTTTCTAGCCAAGCACCAGTAAGGTAATCTGTCACATGGGCCCTCTCCCTAGTCCTCAACCCATAGAAAGAGGCACTCTGCATGATAAAAACCATTCTCATTAATTTTCCCCCAAAGAAAAGTTGTCCTGGCCTAAAAAAACAATTTTTTCTTCTCTTTCCATAATAGTTCCCTTACTCCACCCTGCTTCCTATAAAATCTTCCCGATAAGACTCTCTGCCTTTCCCTAAGGGAATAATAATCCACTTTTAAAAACGTCATAGTGCACCCTTTTGCTGCCTATAAAAACCTTCCATTTTATACAACTCCTTGGTGTGACCTTCTAGTTGCTTGAAGGATTGCTGCCCCATTCATGAATCACTTAATTAAAACCAATTAGATCTTTAGATTTACCCAGGTGAATTTTGTCTTTTAACACTTCTCATCTTTACCAATGGAGTTTGAGTTGATGTGTCCCAAATTTGCCTTTCAGGTACCACCTTCAGGATTTTAAAAATATTTACGTACTACCATTTATTTTCCATATATCTTTATATCTGCCTTTTAAAATAATTTTTACTTAAAAATTTTTAAATTACAATGTACATTCAGTATGATTTTGTATTGATTTTGCTTGTCCAGCTTAGTGGTTAGCCAATCATATACTTTACAAAGTGTTGCCCCTAATATTTCCAGCACCCGACTGGCACCTATACTGTATGTACAGAATGCAATTATTATAGTACAACTTACTAAATTTTTACTAACTGAACATACCTACACAGCCAGCACCCAGCCAAAGAAACAACATTTCCAGTACCCTGGAAGCCCTCCTCACACTTCTTAGTTCCTATCCCCATACCAAGGGCCACCACTATTATGGTTTTCTAACAGCATAAAAGTTTCACCTGTTCTACATTTACTTTTTGAAATTTTAGCATTGTTTTACACATTAATCTATGAAAGCACTACTTTGTTCTAGACATTTTTCTCTATACATACATATATGGACTCTATTGAAATTTAAAATGTTCCTTCATGTATCCCCTATACACACTCTTGAACCTGTCTTCCTTGAGTACCACCAATGATCCTCACATCAAATTTAGTGTAATGTTGGACTACATGAGCTCTCAGGTCCCTCCTAATGTAAAATTATGTGGCTAGGTTTCAAGAAACTGATTTCTTAAATGAGCAGCCAGAATCTAATGAGAGGTGTCTCACCCTCTGGACTCAATGAAGGTCTTGGTTGAATAACTCTTCAACCAAGCATTTATTATTTATTAGGCACTGGAGACTCAGGAGCACACAAGGCATGAACGTAGTCTAGTAGAGAGGAACGATGGAAGATGTAGCGTCATCATGTGTAATCACAAAGGTGGATGGGCACAGGATAAGAATAGCGGGAGCTAACTTCTGCTTAGAGTTTAATTTGTATTTCTGCCATGACTCACGTTCCATTCTATTTTAATTCACTCATAAACATTTATTTCCCCTGCTGGATTTTTGAGGATCAAGAATGTGTCAAATTCATTATTATATCTCCCACAGTCCTTGGCACGCTGCCTCACAGATAGTTGGGATTCAGTAAACGTAGCTACATGGTCCATGTGGCAAAGGGCAATTTCTTATATGTGAGGAATTTTCCAAAAGCTGATGTTATTAATGATGACTATCTTCTCCAGTGAGGCAAGGAGATGGTGTTTCTCAAAGTGTGGTCCTAAGATCACCCACAGGAGAATTAACTACGTAAAGGGTGAGGATGTGTAGGTTAAAAGCTTATTCTCCCGGTCTCCGCTCCCGACCTACTAAATCAGTTTGAAGGTATTAGGCCAGGAATCACCACTTTTGGTGCCTCAGGTGACTCCATTGCACCAAGGTCTGAGAACTTGGCAGTTAGGTGTTTGGGTCAGAGTCAAACCACCTTTTCCCGGGCAGAGGCTCGTGTCCTCGGTAGTGGGGTCAAGGCGTGGGTGGAGATAGCTGTTAAGGTGAGTCAGGTATAATAAAAAAGTGAGAGCTGTGGTGTAGAACAAGAGGTCATTTGGACTGACATGCTAGGAATTTGCAATCAGAAGTTCATATTACATGATTTACTAGATGATTCAAGAGAAAACTTGCCTTTAGCTCATAAGAGCCAGGTCATTTCAATAGAAGTCTTTGCCCATTTGGATCTTCACACTTGAATGTTCATTTTTCTGTATTACTGTGTACTGAGTACTTAAAGCTTTTAAATTATTTAGTCCTTTTTCTTTAAAGTTTATTTTGGGTTTATAGTTGGATTAAATTTGTGAAAGAAGGGATTAATCTGTAGGCCTTTTCTAAAAACCTTTATAGAATATCATTGAGTATTTCATGAACATTCCTTATATCCCAGTTTTTAGCTCTGAGTTTTACTTCGTTGGCAGAAACTAGTCTACATATGTGCAGCTGTAAATCACTATCACAAATCTGTTTGATGATAAAAACAAATTATTGGTTACCTATTAGATTAAGCCAGTGATTTTCAACCTTTTTCATCTCATGGCATACATAAACTAATTACTAAAATTTTGGAACGCCAAAAAAATATATTTTTGGCCAAGCTGACCAAAAAAAGTATAATTTTGACTCATTCCCACCAGGCAGCTATTGTCGTGTTGGCCATTGTCATGGTTTAATTTGACAACCTAAGGGAAAAGAGGTCAGTGCCTCTAAGTAAATAGTCAGGTATTGAATGTTTTAAAAATTCTTGTAACACACCAGTTGAAAGTTGCTGGATTAAGCAATAGTGTGGGGTTTTCAACTTTCCTCTTTCAGGTGTGTTGAGAATGTCATATAAGTGCGTTAGCAGCTTTTAATCAATATGTAGAAGTTATTTTTTGGCCATGACTGAATGTGTGTGCCTGTGTGTGTGTAAGGTGTGTATACACATGCTCACAGATATATGAAACTTCAAGTAACAGTGTCTGTTAGATGAAAAACTGAGCTGAGCAGGTGGTGAGAAGTGGTACAGACTGAGAAACAATTTGTCATGAGAAGAATTAAGAGGCCATAGTTGAGGGGTTGAAAACTCAAGCATCTACAGTGACAGGCAGGCGATGCAAAAGAAGAATGCAGGCAGATGGTAAACAACAGGGAGAGGTGGAGACTGGGATGAAATGAGAGAATGCTTTAAAAGGGCAACCTCTGCTTAGTTCTCCTTTTGTTGCGTGGGAAGATGAGTTTAGTGTTGCCAGACCATATAACTTTTCAAGAGAAACTAGAAATCCATATTTATTATTTTAGTGATTTCTTTTAGTTTGTGAATGTCAGCAATAATTCAATTAAAAAAATAAAAAGTGAGGGCCAAACGAGCTATGACTACAGGTAGTTATGGCCTGTGAATGTGTAGCATAATGTCAAGCTGGTACATACTAAAAAAAAAAAAAAAAAAACCCGAACTCATGTCTTTTTTTAAATCCTCACCTGAGGATATATTTATTGATTTAAAAAATATATATTTTTTATTGATTATGCTATTACAGTTGTCTCAATTTTTCCCCCTTTGCTTTGTCCCCCCTCCCACCTAGTAACCCCCTTCCCTTTAGCAATCCACACCCTTAGTTCATGCCCATGGGTTGTGCATATAAGTTCTTTGGCTTCTCCCTTTCCTGTACTGTTCTTAACTTCCCCTTGTGTATTTTGTACCTACCAATTATGCTGCTTAATCACTGCACCTTTTCCCCCTTTCTCCCTCTTCCTGCTTCCACCAGATAACCCTCCAAATGATCTCCGTAACTATGATTCTGTTCCTGTTCTAGTTGTTTGCTTACTTTGTTTTTTTAGATTTTAGTTGTTGGTAGTTGTGAATTTGTTGCCATTTTAATGTTCATAGTTTTGATCTTCTTTTTCTTAAATAATTCCCTTTAACATTTTATATAATAATGGCTTGGTAATGAAGAACTCCTTTAGCTTCACCTTGTCAGGGAAGCATTTTATCTGCCCTCCCATTCTAAATGATAGCTTTGCTGGATAGAGTAATCTAGGTTGTAGGTCCTTGCTTTTCATCACCTTGAATACTTTTTACCAGTCCCTTCTTGCCTGAAAAGTTTCATTTGAGAAATCAGCTGACATTGTTATGGGAACTCCTTTGTAGGTAACTCTCTTCTTTTCTCTTGATGCTTTTAAGATTCTCTCTTTATCTTTATCCTTTGGTATTTTAATTATGATGTGTCTTGGTGTGGTCCTCTTTGGGTTCAACTTGTTTGGGACTCTGCTTTCTAGACTTGTATGTCTATTTCCTTCACCAAATTAAGGAACTTTTCTTTCATTATTTTTTCATGTACATTTTCAATTTCTTGTTCTTCCTCTTCTCCTTCTGGCATCCCTATGATTCTGATGTTGGCATGTTTGGAGATGTCCCAGAGAGTCCTTTAACTATCCTTGCTTTTTTGAATTCTTTTTTTTCTTCTTGCTGTTCTGGTTGAATGCTTATTTCTTCCTTATGTTCCAAGTCATTTATTTGAATCCTGGCTTCCTCCCTTCCACTGATGGTTCCCTGTAGATTATTTTTTTATTTCACTTAGTGTAACCTTTATTTCTTCCTTTATGTTGTGGTGGCACTCAGTGAGGTTTTTGAACATTCTGATCACCAGAGTTTTAAATTGTGCATCTAATAGGTTGGTTATCTCTGTTTCATTTAGTTCTTTTTCTGGGGTTTTGTTCTGTTCTTTCGTTTGGGCCATATTTCTTTGTCTCCTCAATTTGGCAGCCTCCCCGTGTTTATGTGTATTAGATAGAGCTGCTTTGACTCTGTCTTAGTAGCATGGCCTATTGTAGCAAAGGCACCTGTAAATTGTGTGGGGCAGAGTCTTAGGTAATTGCCAGGTCAAGGCAACCTCTTTGCTACTTTGTGGCTCTGTGGGGTGGGGAGGACTTGAAGAGGGGACAGTGTTGCTGCCTGGCTTCTGGAGGTTTGCCTGGCACTCACCCTCTTTCTAAGCACTTCACTTACTCTCCATTGCGACTGGTGCCCTTCCAGCTGTTGCCCTGGTGCTGAATCCCAGAGGACCTGGGTCTGCATAAGTTCTAAGTATGTGGGGGCCCTTTAAGGGGATTCTCCTGAAATCTGGCACTTTCTTCTGCCACCCCAACTCCCATTGGTTTTTACAGCCAGAAGTTATAGGGCTTTATTTTCCTCGTGCTGGAACCCTGGGCTGTGTGGTCTGGCCTGGGGCTGGGGTCATTTGCTCCGGAGGTATTCTTCCAAATTTTTATCCACCACACATGGATGTGGGACTGACTGCTCCCCTACCTCTCCACGCTGCACCAGGTCTCTGGGCCTCTCTGCCCACCTCTTGGTCTCCACCCCTCTTCCCCATCTGGATGAATGTGGCTTCTTTAAGTCCTTCATTGCTGAACTTCTACACTGCTCGATTTTCTGACATTTCTGGGTGTTATTTGTTTTGAGCTCTGGTTTGTAATTTTTTCTGTAGTTGTGTGAGGAGGCAAAACTTGTTTACCGATGCCTCCATCTTGACCCAAAGTCCCTATTTATTGATCTTTTAGAGAGAGAGAGAAACATCAGTGTAAGAGAGAAACATCGATCAATTGCCCCCTGTATGTGCCTCGACCAGGGCTTGAACCCACCGCCTGGGTATGTGCCCTGACTGGGAATCAAACCCACAACCTTTGGTGCATGAGACAATGCTCCAACCAACTGAGCCACCCAGCCAGGGCAAGATGGTGCTTTTTGAATGTAGAGGAGGAGTGGCCAGGCCAGGGCAGAAAACAGTTTTTCTTGGGTAGCAGCACAATGCAGAGAAATGAAATGACTCTATGAACAGTGTCATGACTGTTGTCAAAGTATAGATTTCAAAAAATGGAAAACATGAGTTTTGCACAAAAATAAAATGAACATATAAAAACTTATTAAACATCAATAAATAAAGGAATCAATAAGGAGGTAAAACTGATTTAAAGGAGAATTCAAGGAATAGAGACTTACATAATCAGTCAAAGAAACACTGAATTGAGTTTGCTAACAGTTACAAAGCTGGTTAATGTCCTACAGGGCAATAAACCTGTAACCTTTGATATTATTGGACATAAATGTACAAGTTACTTCAGTGTCTGGACTCTAATAAAGTAGCATGTAACAAAGTCAAGCACAGGTACATTCTCTTAGAGAATGAAATGATCCTTGCTTGGTATTATTAACCAGTGCCCCAGTATGGCATTGAATGAATCCTCTTTATTTCCATGGTTTGGTTACCTTTTCTTAAATAACCATAGTTATGATTATCTTGGAATTATTGCTTACTTCTTTAGTGCTGTTTTAAGCTGCTTATTCCCCTAAAATGTACTGTTCAAATTTGACTACTTTTTCAAGTATGTGCAGGAGCCTGTAAAAGGCTTAAAGCCACTGCGAGCATATTGAAGGCTTTCCACCCTCTAGATCCAGTTAATCATTGTTTCATTGAGTGCTTTATCACAAAGATTTATTTTCAAGTGGGCACAGTGCTCATGGTCATCACATTTGTTTTAGGTTTATGGAAGTAATCTTACCTATTAGAGCAAGAGCTAGATTTTTTTCTTTTATATATGCAGTGAGATCAGGGAAGAAGGGTGAGTAGAAGGAACTACAACTCAGTAAGCAGCTCCCCACCCCCAAGTCAAGTTTGTCAGAAATTTAACATTGCGCTAAACAATCCTTGTATTGGGAGAGCAGGAAGCTTTTTTTTTTCTTTCTTTGTACCCATTTGCAAACATGATATGTTTCTGGATTTGATTTGCTCAACTAGCCTGTTAATACCATCCTCAGGATTTGGTCAGGCTGACCTGGCTGGGCCAGAGGGGCTTCCAGGCCTAAGCAGAAGAGCGGGAAAGCTGCTCTGGGATTTGGACCTCAGTCAAGCACAGGAAAGAAGCTGTAAAAGCTGTCTGGTATCACTAAGAGCCAGCAAAGGTAGGGGCTGGCAAGGAGGGAGGAGGGAAGCCTGAGCCAGTGTGTGTGTCTGGCAGCTGATTTTATAAGTGGACCAGGCTTGCTAAGGAGTGTTCATTGTATTTACTAAAATAACAACAACAAAACAAGCTAAATCAACTCCTCTGGCTCTGGGTGTGGGCAGAGTAGTGTGTGGGAGGATAGACTTAAAGGGAATTGTGAGGATTTTTGTTTTTGTTTTTGCATAGGCACAGATTAATAATCACACAGGCTAGATTAGATCAATGTGGTAACTACTGGTGAACTTTCTTTTAAGAACAAAGGACCTTTGACCAGTTTAGGCCTCTTTTTAAGCATTCTTTCTTGTATTTTGTGTGGTTCTTTTTTCCTGTTCTCTGACCCTCATTCATCTGTTCTTGAACATTTGGTCTCGTTGGCCTGGAATCTTCTTCTCTGTCCTCTTTGCTGGGCAAGATCTCCTTATCCATCAAGACTCAGTTCAAATGACTTATAATTCTCCAAGTAGAATAAATGTGGCCCTTTGTGGACACCTGTGGTCCTTCCTGTTCTGTTATGACATATAAAGTATTGTATTCTACTAGACTGAATTCCCAGAGCACGAGTATCTTGTTCAAAGTTGAATTTTTGTTTGGGATACTGTGTGGCACACAGTAGGTGCTCAGTAAATGAAGTGAGTCAAGTTATTCCCCTCCTGTTCGATTTTTCTCTTGCACTGTTCATCAATTCAGAAAACTCGTTTTCCACCTGGAAACTTCTCTTACCCAGTTCTCTTGGATTCGTACCAATGGGACATCTCAGGTGGGTAAAATTGCCCTTGTCGTGAGGAAGAGGGAATGGTATTTCCAATATCCCATGTGGAATGTTGTAGTTCCCAGTAATACAGTTTTTTGAAAGAGAAGATAACTCCTAAAGTAGTTTTAAAAATTAAGCTAGATTTACTCATTCAACACTTACTAACCATCTTCTAGGTGTTAGGTGACGTAAGTGTTGGGGATATGAGTGAACATGTCCTTCTGGAGTTGTTTTCTAGAGTAATACATAACTTCTGAGACTTTAGTATTTGTCGAATACTTACTGTGATCTAGGCACGGTGCTCACTACTTGACATGTATTAATTCATTTAATCATTGTGGCAACCAAATGAGGAAAATGAGGCACAGAGAGGTAAATGGAGAATAACTAGTATGTAGCGGCACCAGGATTCTCACTCAGGAAGCTGATGCTCTTAACCACTATGCTTATGCTTCGCTTAATAGACTGATTAGCCACTCCTAGACTAATGAGAATCTGTACCCCTCCATCCCCTCGTAAGACTTGAAAGTAAAGCATTGTGTTCCCATGAAAAACTGCAGTTGAATTAAGGGATTTTGGGAAGATTACCAGTACCTGAAAACAATGGAAAAAGAAGCATATTCAGGACAGCTTAACCTTATTTTTAGGGCCAAATAGACTAAAAACGAGTTGTAGGAGTCCTGAACGCAGCTAAAAATACCCAACTTGGATGGTGAATGCTGAGTGCTGTGGGCTCACGGACCCTGCCTACAAAACAGAGTATATGGACTTCCTTTAGCACTTCATGTCCACAAGTTCAATCCTGTCCCTGTGTTAGCGTAGGTTGTGGGGAACCGCTAGATATCAGCAAGGGAGGGGAGCAAAGGGAATCAGACGTTAAGAAGCCTAATCAGCTGGGAAGCCCAATCGGACACCAAGCCGGCTTCACTAGGAAGTTGCAGCATTCGTAGGCTCCCCAGGGCACCGCTGCAGCAGGACCTAATCCCCTGAGCAGACAGGAAGGATCATACAGGTCATTAGCCAGGATTACCGAGGGAAAGATAAAGCAGCAGGGGAAATTCCATGGCTGGACACATGCCTAGTAGAGCCAAGATAGCACAGGGGGAGATCCCTCCACTTTGAAGCATGTGCCGTAGGAACCAAGATGGCAACCATAAAGGCCTGTCTAGCCTGAAAAAGGATCGGATCGGGTAAGGGATACAGAACCCCAGAAGATCTAGGAAATGGATTCGTTAGGGGGAGGATCAAACACTAGCCCACAAAATACTGGGAAGTTGATTGGTTAGTTTGAAAGGGTGCCTGGTCCCAAGTCCGATAGAATATAATCAGCCTAAGGGGCTCATGCTCGCTCTCCCTCGGTAACAGGCACTTGCCCCATTCATTCATGCATTTTTTTTTAAATAAAGATTTTATTTATTTATTTTTATGGAGAGGGGGAGGGAGGGAGAAAGAGAGGGATACATCGATGTGAGAGAGAAACATCAATTGGGTGCCTCCTGTATGTGCCCCTACCTGGGACAGAATGCACAACCCAGGCTTGTGCCCTGTCTGGGAATCGAGCAGGCGACTCCTCTTTCTGTGGCAATGATGTCCAACCAACTGAGTCACAGTGGTCAGGGCCATCCACGCATTCTTCCCATACCAGTCATGCAGCCGTAGCAGCTCAGTGGCCGGCAGCCACATGGTCTCCAAGTGCAGGCTCTAAGTGCGAGCCTGGGTACACAACGCAGAACCAGCTGAAGTGCAGCCAGGAACAGACTAAGCTAGCTGGACAAGGACGGGGACCGAGCTGGACTTAGCCAACAGCACAGAATCTCTGGACACTGGCATTACTTCTGGGCTTGCTGAAGAAAAGGCTGGACTTCTTTCATGGGGGGACAGACAGGGACAGAAATGAGATAGCAGAGCTGAACCCAGGACAGTCCTTTGACTTTGCTTCTACAACAAACCTTATCACTAAACCTTATCCTCCCATACATGGGTCTCTGGAATGCTTTCCCTACAACTCTGAAAGAAGCCCATTTCCACCAGCAACGCTTGGAACATGACATTGAATTGGAAGTCCCTGATATGAAACAACTTAGCTTCTAAAGCTTATTCCCAGTAAAAGACCAGCATTACAAAGAGCTCCTACTATACTTCGGATTATGGCTCCACGAGTAATGGGGAGTGCAAAGAGAATTAGAGTCAAGAGAAGAGAATTCTAATTCCTGTTGTGCCATCAGTGGGCTGTGTGATCTTAAACAAGTTCCATGGCACTTCCGGGCCTTGGTTTCCTCATTTGCAAAATAAAGTGAATGGAATAACATTAAGTCCTTTCCAGCTCTAAAATTCTGTGGATCTGTCTCCCAGAAAAATTCAACAAACAGTCCCTAAATGCATAGGAAATGTAGTAATTCCAAATAAAAATACCTCATATTTTGTAGGTTTTCACAATCTACAGGGTAATTTCACATGTATTTTCTAAGACATCTTTTTTCCAGTCTTGGCTTCTGGAACACATGCCTGAATAACTACTGAGATTTTAACTTACTCACTTAATTTTATATGGGCAACTCAGCAACTCCTGGACAGCAAGAAAGGACTTGCTTTAATGTAATAAATATATTAACATCCAAAATAATGTCTTCATTGAATGTGAGAAAGATTTAAGTAGAGGAATTTGCATAGATCCAGTACATTTCTGGAACCAATTCACTGAAAGGCATGATCCTTAAATTCATGTCCCTCTTCTATATATAAGATCTCTAGTGCAGTGCTGTTTTTATTTTATAACAATTACACAGGAGATGAGCCTATCTTCTGAGATACCTTTTTCAATTTTATTTTTAAAATTAACATAAGGTGAAATGGACTTTTTGGTGTTCCATGAACACATTTATGCCCAATCAGGATACATAACAGTTCTATTACTCAAAAAACACTCCTTCATGTTATGTTTTTGTAGTCACCCCTCCTAACTTCTGGTAACCACTTATCTGTTGTTCATGAATATAGTTTGTCTTCTTAGGAATGACCTCTAAATGGAATCACACAAACTGTAACCTTTTGAAATTGGTTTCTTTAATACAGCACAATGCCTTTGAGATTCACCCAATTTGTTGAGTGTATTTATAGTTTATTCCATTTTATTGTATAGTACATAGTGTGAATGTACTATACTTTATTTATCTTTCACTCATTGAAGGATATTTGGATTGCTTTCATTTTTTGCTTATTATACAGATACTATAAACATTTGTGTACAAATTTTTAAAAAATGAGCTATAACTAACATACCATAAAATTCACTATTTAAAAGTACACAGTTCACTAGATGCTCAGGAACAATGGGCTGGCATGACTACCCACCATGACCTTTGCAGTTAGGAATCTATGAGTTATTACAACACCCCTTTTTCATCCACGAAGGACAGAAGGAAATCTGGATCCCTTAAACTGATCTTCAGCAGCTCCTAAGCCAGTGACATGGAGTTCATTGAGAATGAAAAGAGAAAAAAAAAAATTCTTAAAGGAAAGAGAAAGGAATTGAGTTCCTGATATGCTCAGGAAAGGATTTAAGGCTCTTACTGTTTTACTTAATTTCCACAATATTATGTTGGTTTCCATGTCTTTTTCCTCTTGTAAAGTATGAGCTTCTTGAGGGTAGGGCAGCCTTGTTTGTGTTTGTATGCCTTACTTTCCTCCTAGTACCTGTCCCAGAGCTGTTCAGTAAAGAAAATTATTAGCCCCATTTCACAGATGAGGAAGCCAGAGCTGAGGGAGGTGACCAACTGTACAAGACTTAGTACAAGTTCGAAAGATAAGACTGGGTACCAGAATCCTTGGCTCTAAACCATTTCTTCCCAGCTTCACATGACAGATTAGACATTGCTCATCCCTCCATCTACTGTGGCTGACCTCACCAGGGATGGAATGTGGTGGGGACACTGTTGCATCTTATGTCAACATGGAGTGTTGGAATTAAATGATACAATAGGACCACAGACTTAGAGAACAATAGCTTAGTACCTTGAACCATGTAGTCAAATGCTTGGCCAATGAAAGCAAAGAACATAGACGGAGTATCATGGTATAACCTAATTATGGAAGCTGAGTTAGCTTGAGAAAGCTTGGGGCACAGCCCTCGGCCTTTGGGCAGGCAAGTACAACTAGACAGAAAACATGATTGTCTACTCTTTGAAGATCTCTGTGTTCATTCAGTTGCCCACATGACAATCATGCATTAAGCATATATCGTGTGCAATGCTAGGCAATGACGACCATCGGGGAAGTAGTTTCAGTCCTAGTTTCAGTCCTCCCTGCCCTTGAGAAGCCCTGTGTCTGGGGAAGAAGCAAACGTCTAAATCATGGCAATAAAGTGATAAAAGCTGAATCAGAGGCGCGCTCTGAGGCAGGAGCCAAGGCAGGAAGTCCTAGCTGTGCCAGTTATGTTTCAAATTCATTTGACCAAAGACTTGCTTGGCTATAAACCTAACCCCTCCTACTGTACATTTTCTCCCTCTAATCTTTCATGAAATGCCTAACAAGCACCTGGTACTGGCTCAAAAATAAATAAAGTACTCAGTTCAGTGCACGACCCTCACCACTATGTAATTTTATTATAAAACTTTCACTACCCCCCAAAGAAACCCTGTACCCTTTAGCAGTAACTACTCACTCCTCCCTCCCCCAGACCCTGGCAACTACTGATACACTTTCTGTCTGTATAATTCCTATTCTGGACAATTCATAGAAATGGAATCATACAATATGTGGTCTTTTTGTTACTGACTTCTTTCACTTAGCATGTTTTCAAGGTTTAGCCATACTGTAGCATGTATCAGAACTCCATTTCCTTTTATTGCTGAATAATTGTAGGGGTATACCATATTTCATTTATTCATCAGTTGATTGGCATTTGGGTTGTTTCCACTTTTGGTTATTATATATCATACTGCCATTAACATTAGTGTACAAGTTTTGTGTGGGCACATTTTTTTTTTTATCTTGAGTATATACTTAAAATTAGAATTGCTGCATCATATGATAATTTTAGGTTTAACTTTTTGAGAAACTGTCAAACTATTTTCCAAAGGATCTGCTCCATTTTATTTTTTTATTTTTAAAGATTTTATTTACTTATTTTTAGAAAGAGAGAAAGGGAAGGAGAAAGAGATGAAGAAAAACATCAATGTGTGAGAGATAACATCAATAGGTTGCCTCTTGAATGCCCCAACTGGGAACCTGGCTTACAACCCAGGCATACACCTTGACCAGGAATCAAACCAGTGACCTTTTGATTTGCAGGCCTGTGTTCAATCCACTGAGCAACGCCAGCCAGGGCAATGTTCACACCATTTTATATTCCCATCAGCAATGTATGAGAGTTCTAATTTCTCTATATTCTTGTCAACTCTTGTTATTGTCTGTCTTTTTAATTTTAGCCTTCCATTGTGTGTGAAGTGGTACTTGTTGTGGTTTTGACTGGCATTTTCCTAATGATTAATGATGTGCTTATTGACTATTTGTATATCTTCTTTGGAAAATGTCTGTTCAAAACTCATTTCCCCTTTTATAATTGGGCTATTTGTCTTTTTATTGTTGAATTGTAAGTGTTTTTAATGTATTCTGGATAAAATCCCTTATTTGATATATGATTTGCAATTGTTTTATCCTGTTTCATAGGTTGTTTTTTAACTTTACTTCATGGTATCTTTTGAAGCGCAAAACTTTTCGTTTGGATGACATCCAATTAATTTATTGTTTTATTTTGTTCCTTGTGCTTTTACTATCATATTTTAGAAATCATCCAAGGTCACAAGAACTTACCACTATTTTTCCTAAGAGGTTTATAGTTTTAGTTCTTACATTTAGTTCTATAATATATCTTGAGTTAATTTTTGTGTGCAGTGTGAGGAAATGGTCCAACTTCGTTCTTTTGCAAGTGAATATCCAGTCATTTCAGCACTGGCTGTTGAAAAGACAGTTCTTTCGCCATTGAATTGTCTTGACGTTCTTGTCAAAAATCAATACAATAGTTTATTTCAGGAGTCTTAATTCTATTGCATTGATCAATATGTCTATCCATATGCTAGCACTGCACTATCTTGATTACTATTGATTTGTAGTGAGTTTTGAAATTCATAAGCATGACTCTTCCTACTTTCGTCCTCCTTTTCAAGGTTGTTTTGGCAATTCTGAGTCCTTTGAATTTCCATAAGTTGTAGGATCAGCTTGTCAATTTCTGAAAAGAAGACAGCTGGGATTTTGATAGGGATTGCATTGAATCTGTGGACTATCACCATCTTAATGATAATAAATCTTCCAATTAGTGAGCTGGAGATGTAATATTGCCTTTAAAATTATTTCCTTCTCATTAACAGCATCGATATGAAATTTAATAGTTAAGGCCAAAGAAAATTATATTTTTTTCATCTTCCATTTGGTCCTTCAGTAATCCTTCCAAGGTCCCTGAGGTAGACCCTCACTGTGACAGAATAATCTTTGGGTTGAGTGGTCCAGTAAACTGAGACTAACCACACCCCCTCACACCCCCACACAAAGAGCTTCCAGTGACAGTACACTTGAACTCTGGCATAGTTTCTCCTGTCACAAATCATTCTATAAACCAGTCCTTGGGGAAAGAGATATTTCCTTTCAAATGTGTATTGTCAGGCTCATATAGCCATTGAATCTTGTACATGGCAAACAATCATATTAGACTATAATGTAGAATAAAGCAAATAGGAAATTCCTTCTAAGCTAGGACCCACCACACAATCCAGGTTTAATTTTAACCTTTTAATAAGACTCCTTTGGAGGAGATGAAGAAGAGCTATAACCACAATGTTGTAGACCTTTTTGTAGCAGCTTGTTTTGAACCTAGTTAGTACTTCATATGACAAGTTCCTTGTAAGAACTAAAAATTCCTTTTAAGGTTAAAACAACATCCTAGTGTTTTGTTTCAATTTGGTAAATAAATAGTACTAAAAATTAAGGTACATTTATTATGTCTAGCGTCAGAGAGTCATGATCATGTCCTTTAAGGAGTCTTTAGTCTTCCTAGTTTCCACAAATACTTCTGTTTTATTTCCCAGCATGTCTCACACCCTGCAGACTTTAAAAAGCACGTATAATTATTCTGTCTTCTTCACTTTATAGATCATGTTATGCCTCCTTATTTAAGCTTCCCCACTCTGAGGGTTTTTTATGGAATTACTTCTCATTTGATGGAGTCTTGTCAGGGCCAACTGTAGCAATAGTCTCTGTGTTTTGTGCATTGAATAAAATATTATTAAAATTATTAATTTCTTAAAAGAAATCGGATGTGATAATGTGTTTGCAAAACTCTTTGCACTTGAGCTGAATAAAAAGTGTTGCTGAGAGCTATGGGATTTACATAAATCCTTGATTTTTTCCCACATCTGACAATCCAGATGCTTTTAACCCCAAGCAACAGAATAAAAACATGCATGTGACAAACCTACAAACCAGAAAGTGATGACAGCAGGCAGAGTGGAGTGTTATAAAATTTTCATCATCACATGTGAAGTGATCATGTTGCTTATTAAAGGCAAGGACTCAAGTTCTAACAAGTGGCAGTTTGAGCGTGTGTGTAGCCTTGCGTTTTGCTGCTGCCCTGCTTTGAAGTTCACAAGTTACTTCTCTCATCCTTGGACAGCCTTGACCTGGTCCTCTCAAAAATCTCATCAGTCAACTCTAATAATGATCTCTGCTGGTTTTGTCAGTTCTCATGACCACAGTATAGAAACACAGGCCTTTGTAGGCCCATACAATGTGCAAGGGTCAAGAAAAGAGGGGACACTGATGAATCTCTTCCTTAGTAGGAGTCAAGCTACATCATTATCTTCTTTTTTTCTTTTTGTGACATTTTATTTAAGTGGCATGGAATTAAAAATAACAACAATAACAACTTTTTTTTTTTTTTCTTTTTAAGCGAGGCCTAGACTGAAAGACCTCTCTGTTCCTTTGTTTTGGGGGCTTTGGGAGAGAAGCCAACTTGTGTTCATGTAGTTTAAAGAGAATTTGGGGTAGGGTGAAATCCTAGGTAAAACATTTAGCTCCTATGGGAACCCTACTTTTCACATTTTCTTTCTTTCAAAATTTTCAAAATGTCAAGGTTCGTGATTTAAAAACTTTTGATCTCGGGACCCCTTTACTCTTAAACATAATCAAGGACCCGAACAGTGAAAAAGGCAAAGAACATCTTTAAAATAGTTTTGACCTTAGGGACCTCCAAAGGTGTGCCTACTACGTTTTGAAGTCCACTGGTTTAAAAAACTGTTTAGAGATGTTTATATTGTGCCAGAGAAGTCTTTGGAATTCTGCCTGAACAAAGGAAATCAAGAAATCAGTCCCAGAGGTTCCTTCCATATTAGCTGCAGATGGAGATATCCAGATTTGGCTGATTTACAACTTCCTGAGTTTTTCAAACACAAACCAGCCTCCATGTAGGAAAATGATCGAGGTGATGGAATGAAGATGAATGAGCCAAACTTCCCCCACGAATCTCAACAAAAATATACTCTTATGGCCTCTACAGAAAAGTTTTGAAAGCCACTACCTCAGCAATCTAGCAATTCACCCAGACAACAGAAAAGTTGAAAGAATAATATGATGAATACCCATAATCCCTTCACAAGATTCACCTTTTGTTACATTTGTTTTATTTTCTTTCTCTTTCTCTCTCTGTCCCCCAATCTCTCCCCCCAATCACACACACATTTTTACTGAACCATATGAAATAAGTTACAGACATTGTGGCTTTCACCCGTAAATATTTCAGCATGTGTCTCATAAGAACAAGTATTCTTCTACATAAACCCTATGGTCTTAAGGTTGATACAATAATATTATCCAGTATAAGTCCATATTAAAATGTAAGCAATTTTCTCCTCTATTTTTCTGGATCCAAGACCTAAGTGAGGATCATATGTTGCAATTCGTGGCCACTTAGAATGTTTTGGAAAAAAAAGTTTGAGAAATACAACAAAGGAGAAGCCATGCATAGTCCTATCATACCTTTATAACTTATATGACCATTTTGCATATCCCTTTTTAGGACTTCAGATGCAGAGTTTCACATAATTGTAAACATACGGTACATAGGATTTGATATTCTGTTTCTTTTCAATTAACATTATGTCAAACCATTTCCATGTTGTTTTGAACCTTGAATAGTATGCAGCCATTAAAATTACTGAAAAACCAAAGAGCTACCATTATTTAGCTATTCTTCTAATGTTGGACATCTGTTGCTTCCAATCTTTTTCTATAACCAATGATGTTGTAATAAAACTGTTGGTAATAATTAGATAAAAAGAGGAGATTGAGGATTGGGAATAGAAAGGGGTGAAGTGGGCTGGAGAGCCGGGTTAGAATCTGTTTGCAATTTAGTGTTTGAAAGGAGAAAGGCAGCCGAGACAAGATGTAACTTTATCTCTGTCTCTAGAAAGATGATGGACATGTTCAGGAGGCACGGAGTGGAGAGTGTTGATAGTCAGGCCAGTGGCCTGTTTTGTTCCATTGAGTTTTACAAGAAGTTAACGTGATTAATCCTAAAGCTATCGAACTCACATTGGAAAGGGATTTGGAAATTTCCCCTTTAACTACATGATGCTAGTTACAGTAATAAAAAGTACTGAAAGCTTTTCTTGTGAGAAGAGTTGGAAGTAAGGGGTCATTTTCATTAATATAATGTTTTCATTATTTTAGGTCTATTTAAAAGGTAAATTCCCACAAGTAAGAGTTCTGGGTTAGAAGGTATGGCCGTTTCAATGGTTCTTGATCCACACTGTCAGACGGTTTTCCAAAAGAATAGTATGAGTTTACATTACGACCCCTGCCCTTGTATCCATAACTCACCTCAATGTACATTTCCCAGCACTGGGAGTTTTCGTTTTTAATAGGTAAGAAATCACACCTCATTGCTTTAATCTATTTCTGACTATGAAATAACAGTAAAATAAGTTGACCTTTTAATCCTAGGTTTGCCATTTTCTTTCTACTGATTTGGCTGTTCCGATTCTTTATCCATTTTATTGTTTGTGCTCCTGCTGTTCTCTAACCAATTTGCTTGAGTTCTTTTTGTTATTTATGTAAATACTTTCCCTAGGCTGCTCTTTTGCTTTTAAAAATATTATTATTACTATTATTATTATTTTGCAATACAATTTGTTGCTCTTTTTCTTTGTATTTACTTTTAAGCTTAGGAAGTTATTACCTCATTAGAGATCTGGAAAAGGTTCCATTTAACATGTTTTGTTATATAGTAAGAGATAAGTGAAAAAACTTTTTTTCCAAATTCAAGTTATTATTACCATACTATTTTAAAAAATACTTTCTCTCTTTATTGTTTTGTGATACCTTTTAATCGAAATTATTCTATATTTGTCTCTTTCTGAGATATCCAAGCTCATGTTGATATCTGTGTTTACTTATTATAAATGTAACTGTGGAGCATATTTTATTTTTACCCTTTAGTTTGAGTTTTTACTAGTGGACAGTAGATACTTTATGGATCAAAATATTAGGAATTGCTCTGTGGCAGAATAGTTTGGAGAAATAGAAGAAACTAATAATTACAGTTTTATCTGAGTTTTTCTGATCACCTGGTTCTGTGCTGTTCTTGTGACATTTAGTTAATATATTGCTTTTTTTTTAAGAAAAAATATATATATTTTTTATTTTGGTTTTTCAATTACAGTTGTCCCCTTTTCCCCTAATTTCTCTCCCCCACCCAACCCACCCCCTCTCCCGCAATCATATCCCTCCCCGTTGTCCATGTCCATGAGTCTTTCATACAGGCTCTTTAATTAAACCCTTCCCTTACTTATCCCCCTTCTCTCCCTCCCCCCTCCCCCCTATTGACTGCTATTCTGCTCTTTGTTCTATTTAGTTCCTTTGTTTGTGTTGTTCTTTAGTTTCCTGTATTAGGTGATATCATATGGTATTTTTCTTTCTTTGCCTGGCTTATTTCACTAAGCATAATTCTCTCTAGTTCCATCCATGTTGTTGCAAATGGCAGGAGTTCCTTCTTTCTTTCTGCTACATAGTATTCCATTGTGTAAATGTACCACAGTTTTTTGATCCACTCATCTACAGATGGGCACTTAGGTTGTTTCCAGCACTTAGCTATTGTAAACAGTGCTGCAATGAACATAGGAGTGCATAAGTTCTTTTGAATTGGTGTTTCAAGATTCTTCGGGTTTAATCCTAGTAGTGGAGTCGCTGGTTCAAAAGGCAGTTCCATTTTTAATCTTTTTAGGTAATTCCATGCTGTTCTCCATAGTGGCTGCACCAGTCTGCATTCCCACCAACAGTGCAGTAGGGTTCCCGTTTCTCCACATCCTCGCCAGCACTTGTTGCTTGTTGATTTGTTAATGATGGCCATTCTGACAGGTGTGAGGTGGTATCTCATTGTGGTTTTTATTTGCATCTCCCTGATGGCTAATGATGTTGAGCATTTTTTCATGTGTCTATGGACCTTCTGTATGTCCTCTTCGGAGAAGTGTTTGTTCAGGTCCTTTGCCCATTTTTTAATTGGGTTGTTTGTTTTCTTGATGTTGAGTCGTATCAGCTCTTTATATATTTTGGAAATCAGTCCCCTGTCTGTGATGTCATTGGCAAATATGTTTTCCCATATGGTTGGTTTCCTTTTCATCTTGCTGATGTTTTCTTTTGCTGAGCAGAAACTCTTCAGTTTGATGTAATCCCATTTATTTATTTTTTCCTTTATTTCTCTTGCTTTAGGAGATATATCCGTGAAGAGATTGTTACGTGAGATATCTGATATTTTCTTGCCTATGTTTTCCTCTAGGACTTTTATGGTGTCACGGCTTACATTTAAGTCTTTGATCCATCTTGAGTTTATTCTTGTGTGTGGTGTAAGTTGGTGGTCTAGTTTCATTTTTTTGCAGGTCCCTATCCAGTTCTCCCAGCACCATTTGTTAAAGAGGCTCTTCTCACTCCATTTTATGTTCCTTCCTCCTTTATCAAAGATTAGTTGACCATAGAGGCCTGGGTTTATTTCTGGACTCTCTATTCTGTTCCACTGATCTATATGTCTGTTCTTATGCCAGTACCATACTGTTTTGATTACAGTGGCTTTGTAGTATTGTTTGATATCTGGTGTTGTGATTCCTCCTGCTGTGTTCTTCTGTCTCAAGATTGCTTTTGCTATTCGGGGTCTTTTTTGGTTCCATATGAATTTATGGAGTATTTGTTCTAGGTCTGTGAAATATGTCATTGGTATTTTAATAGGGATTGCATTGAATCTGTAAATTGCTTTGGGTAGTATGGCCATTTTGATGATGTTGATTCTTCCCATCCAAGAACATGGTATTTGCTTCCATTTATTTGTTTCTTCCTTAATTTCTTTCTTCAATGTTATGTAATTTTCAGAGTACAGGTCTTTTATCTCTTTGGTTAAGTTTACTCCTAGGTACTTTATTTTTCTTGTTGCTATAGTAAATGGTATTTTCTTTTTTGTCTCTGTCTCTGCTATTTTATTGTTAAGAAAATATTTTTTAAATTTATTTTTAGAGATGGGGAAATGAAGGGAGGAAAAGAGAGAGAGAAACATTGGTGTGACAGAGAACATTGATCGGCTGCCTCTCTTACGTGTCCCATCTAGGACCAAACCTACAACCCAGGCATGTGCCCTGACCAGGAACTAAAGCAGTGATCTTTCCCATTGCAAAATGATGCCCAACCTTCTCAACAACACCAGTCAGGGCTAGTTAATATGCTTCTTTGAATCCTGCTTCAAATTTTATTTCAAAATTGAAGGGAGAAATTTAAAAACAAACAATAAACTTCTCAACAAAATTTTATTTGCCTTTTATCTTAGAGTCAGAATTTAAGGAAAAGCTCTGATGATTTTGATTACTTGAGCAATCTCTTATTGTTTATTTGTTTATCTATCCATTTATTTATTATTATTTTTGGTGAACAGTCTCTTCCTAGTCAGATTGCAGCTCCTTTTAATCACAGAAGATATTACTTTCCTTGTAATGGCCCTGAATACTGTGTTCTGTGTATTGGCAAATATCTGAGCTTAAGAGATGGGTGGTACCCTAAGCATAGATGTTATGTAAGGAATTGTCAGCTACTTTTAGAGTTAGTCATCCCATGAGGTCAAAGGAGTCAGTAAGGCATAATGAAATCAGGAGGCTTGTGTGGCAGCCCTCACTCCCACACCAATTAATTACCTATCTGAACCTCGGTTGGCCTAGTGACCCCAAATATCTTTCCCATGCTGAATGTTGATGTTCTGTGATTCTCTTCCCATGAGATGTTATCAGTAAGAATCTTTATTTCTATGATGCCTTCTCTTAAAAAAAAAGAACAAAACTTTTTATTGATTGATTTGGGGAGGGGAAGGGAATGAAAGAGAGGGAGGAAGAGAGGGAGGGTAGGAGAGAGAGAGAGAGAGAGAGAGAGAGAGATCAATTTAGGTGTTCCATCTGTTAATGCATTCATTGGTTGATTCTTGTATGTGACCTGATCAAGGATCAGACTCGAAACCTTGGCACATTGGGACAATGCTCCAACCAACTAAGCTACCCAACCAGGGCCTTCCATTATGCCTTCTAAAATTCAAAGGCAAGGGAAGTAAAAGTTAAAGTAAATGAATGGGACTATATCAAAGTAAAAAGCTTCTGTGCAGCAAATGAAAACATCAGCAAAACGAAGAGGCAGCCAACCAAAAGGGAGAAGATATTTGCAAACAACACCTCTGATGAGGGGTTAATATTCCAAAATTTATAAAAAACCGATACAACTCAACAACAAAAAAACAGACAATCCAATTAAAAAATGGGCAGAGGACATGAACAGACAAACAAATGGCCAACAGATATATGAAAAAATGCTTAACTTCACTAGCTATTAGGGAAATGCAAATCAAAACCTCAATGAGATACCACTTCATACCTGTTAGAATGGCTGTTATCAACAAGACAAGCTAATAACAAGCATCGGAGAGGCTGCAGAGAAAAAGGAACACTCGTACACTGCTGGCGGAAGTGTACATTGGTGCAGTTACTATGCAAAAGAGTATGGAGGTTTAGCAAAAATTAAGAATAGAGTTATCATATGACCCTGCAACCCTTATTCTGGGTATCTACCTGGAAAAATTGAAAACATTTATTTCTAAAGATATATGCACTCCTGTGTGCATTGCAGCATCATTCACAGTGGCCAATTCATGGAAACAACCAAGGTGTCCTCTGGTAGATGATTGGGTAAACAGGACACAGTACATACATACAATGGAATACTACTTAGCTATAAGAAAAGATGAACTACTGCCATTTGTGACAACATGGGTGAATCTTGAGAATATCATGCTAAGTGAAATAACTCAGAAAAAGCCAAGAACCATATGATTTCATTCATCTGTGAGATATAAAACTGAAAGCAACAAATGAACAAACAAGACAAACAAATAAAAATTCACAGATGCAGCTCTGGCCGGGTTGCTCAGTTGATTGGAGCATCGTTCAGTACAGCAAAAGGTTCCAGGTTTGATCACTGGTCAGGGCACATACTTAGGCTGTGGGTCTGATCCCCAGTTGGGGTGCGTATGGGAGACAACCAGTAGATGTTCCTCCCTCACATAGATGTTTCTCTCTCTCTCTCTTTCTCTGCTCCCCCTTCTCCGTCTCTCAAATCAATAAACATATCCTTGGGTGAGGATTAAGAAAAAACAAAAACAAAAACAACCCTCATAGACACAAACAGCAGTATGGTGGTTACCAGATGGATGGGCGGTGGGGGTGGGGGGCGGCGGTTAGAAAAAAGGTAAGGGAGGGTGAAGCGTATGGTGACAGAAGGAGACTTGACTTTGGGTGGTGAACACATAATGCAGTATAACAGATGATATGTTACAGAATTATACACTTAAAACCTATATAATTTTATCAACAAAGGTCACTCCAATACATTTAATGAAACTTAAAAAAGCAAAATAGAAAAGGGCAAACGAAAACCAGAGTTTAATTTTTGAGATGTCACTGGTGGGGCTGTAGTCATATGTCATGCTGCTTTAGTCCAATAGTTCTTAATTAGAAGTGTGCATTAGAATGACCAGTGAACATTAAAGTATATGCTTATATGATGTGCACATACACCATGATGGCTAGAAAAAAAAGACAGATAATAAGTGTTGGCAAGGATGTGGAGAAATTGCAACACTTGTACATTGCTAGTGGTAATGTAAAGCAGTGTCACTGCTTTGGAAAGGAGTGGTGGTTCCTCAAAAGATTTCACTTGACCCCTCGATTCTGTTCCCAGGTATTTACTCAAAAGAATTGAAAACAGGTGTTCAAACAAAAACCTCTTCATGAATATTCATAGCAGCTCTAGTCACAACAGCCAAAAAGTAGAAATAACCCAAATGTCCATCAACTGAAGAACAGATAAATAAAATGTGGAATATCTATACAATGGAATATTGTTTGGTAATAAAAATAAATGGAGCATTGGATACCTGCTATAGCATGGGTGGGCTTTGAAAATATTATGTTAAGTGAAAGAAGCCAGTCACAAAAGACTACATGTTGTATGACTCCAGAAAATAGATTAGTGGTTGCCTAGATATGGGGGAGGTGGGGCTTGAAGGGGGAAAATTGGAAATGACTTCTAATGAGTACAGGGTTTCTTTTGGGTGGTAATGAAACTGTTCTAAAATTGGTTGTGATGATAATTGCACAACTCTGTGAATATACCAAAACCATTGAACTGTATACTTCCAATTGCTAAAATCTATGGTACGTGAATTATAGGTCAATGAATTTGTTTTTAAAAAAGTATGGGTTCTAGAGAATTATAACCTAAATTTGAATCCTAGCTCTATCACTTAATTGTATGTTGTGCAACCTTGGGGGAAGTTGCTTAACCTCTCTGATTCTGTTTCCTTATTTGTAAAATAGGGATGATGGTGGCAGTACCTATCCGATAATACCCTTGTAAGGATTAAATAAGATGTTGCATACAGATAGTAATTCCCTCTCTAGTTCTGGATATCATCTATGAAGGTGTTGAGATTGAAGAAGAGTGGGTAGGTCTTAGATGAGCAGAAATGAGAGGAAATCACTTCTGAAGCAAGTCGTAAGGGTAGGACTGAGTTTGGTTTCTTTGTGGGTCCTCAAGCAGAGAGCTAGTTTAAAACTTTTACAAGCCAGAGGTAGCAATCTCCCAGTGGTTTTGTCTGGTGAGGATGCCCAGGATGACAGTGCTGTCAGGTGCAAATGACATGCCACTAGGCTGGATCATGTTTCTTCTGGTGCCAGATAGGGCCACAGCAAAATCCTGGGGAGGAAACAGGGAATCTGAAGAAAGGTTTTGTTTTTTTGAAAGCTTGTTGCATGTGGCCTGAGGGCCCCACAGATTTCTCTGCTTATCCAGGACTTGGAGAAAAAAGAGTAAGCCTTGATTTGGGTTGTGTATGCCTGTGTCTCTGGGCAGGGTTGTGTCAGAAGGGGCCATGATGTCTGATCTTTGGTCTCTCGGCATGTAAACCATGGTGAGGAGTGGGCGCAGGGTAACATGTGGCCCTCAATGTCCAGGAACCTGTTACTTATTCTCCTACTTCCAAGGATGGTTCAGACTCTTGCTCTCATTTGTCCGGATCCCTTGAGAACTAATTTTGAGTGTCACAAAATTAGTGGGAACTATTGGGTGAGTTGCCCAAAGTCTCCAGTCAGATGACAAAACTACATGAATCATCCATGTTGGAGTCCTTCCTTGGATTGCTTATTTTGGCCATTGGGGGCTAAAATTGTAAGGCATTTAGAGTGAGCCTGCTATTAGAAAATGCATCATCCTGTTTTCCTTCCTGATAATTACCATTTTTGCTTCCATTACCTCTAGCTAAGGATCATCTCTCTAGTCGAACTTTGCCAGAAAACCCAGCCACTGGTGTGAGTGGCCCCTCAGGATCCACCAGCACAGGCATCACAGACCCCGGAGCCCAGCTGCGGGCCTCTATAGACGCCCACCCTGTGGTCATCTTCGGCAAGTCCACGTGCGGCCGCTGTACTGAGGTAAGGCTGGAACCTCAAGGGGGGCTTACAAGTTGCTGAATTATAGAAATGTGACAGACCCTTGAGCTCAGGCGTGAACAACTGGATTTCACCACGGTATGTGTAGGTGCAGCTTGCTTCAGAGTACTTCGGGAGTGTTGGTTTGAGGACACAGTAATGCTTAAGTCATCTTCTTCTAGGCTTTCACAAAGTACTAGATGTTTTCAGGCAGTCAGGGTCAGGGGCAGTAAGGGTGCGGGAGTAACCAAGCCAGGTGATCTGCCGCTCTTTTAGGCATGTCTACAGGGAATATTTCTTAAGGAGTCATAGCTTCGGGGACTCTGAAATTTTGATAAGTATCTCTTTATGCTCTGGTTTATTATTGGGGAAAAATTATTTCACAAAGAATCAACCATGCTTCCTAGTTGGTTCTTAATCTTAGATCGTCAGAGAGAAAAGCTCAGCGATCACAGCCCTGGGGAGAATGACCGTGAGAGTTGAAAAGACCAACCTGTTCTGGTGCTTTATAGGAAGGCTGAGGGCATTTACATGTCACTGAAGTTTAGCTTTACATTATACTCAGGGTAGCTCCGGGACTAGACACAGTGGCATCTTCTGTAAATAGAACCGGCCATCTGTCCGGGCGCACCTGCAGGGTAACTTAGTAAGTTCAGTTTTCTCTCGGCTTGTTTGTCTCTTGGCTTACTTTCCAGCACTCAGGGAGGTGTGTTTAATTCAGAAGACTTATTTTGGAAGCTTTACATAGAGACAGGCTTTTTTTACTCTGTGTGTGTATGTGTGTGTTTTCTGTTTTTCCAAGAAGAAAAGGGAAGGTGGACAAGCAGTGGAAAGAGTTACGGTGGGCGGAACCTTGCGTCTTGTTCCTCACTGAGCACGCTTGCGGCATGGCCCCCTGAAGCCTCATCCCGCCGAACATGATCGGGATGCCCCTTATGTAGCACATGGCACAAGGGGTAGAGTAGCAAAGAGATAGGGGACACCACTGCCTTCACCTGGGTGTTTAGTCAGATTGAGAAGGCAGAACAGAAGCTTAAAAAGAAAAAGGACGCAAGATAACCCCGAATTCTCAATGATGAGTATAGGCAGTAAGTGACGGAGAACTTAGAAGAGAGTTGGGTATTACAAACCTGAGGTGTAACTCCCAGTCTCTGGGGGCTCATCATCTAGCTCTCCTGATCTTGTCCGCTTTTGAGGCTCCTCTCTCTTGCTTGTTTAATCTTAAAGTGAGGGGCTTGGACTAGTTGATTATTGAGATTTCTTTTAGCTCTGGAATTATGAGGTTGATCTATCTTTTCCATTACCAAAAGTACTTAAGAGCCGGGATTCTGAAGTCAGAGTTTGGATCTTGGCTCTGTGACTTATTAGCCATGTTACCTCAATTAAGCTATTTACCTGCTGTGCCTCAGTTCCTCATCTGTAAGATGTACATAATAATAGTACCTATCTCATAAGTTTATTGTGAGGTAAGTTCTTTAATATTTCTAAAAGCCCTAGAACATGCCTGGCACATAGTAAATGCTACATAGATGTTTGTTAAATAAAAGAACTACTTGCTTTTCCTGTTATCCTATCACAGCTTAAAACCTTGGACGGTAGACTTACAGGTCCAGGAAGCAAAGAGAGTTCCAAAAAAACTGGACCCAGGGAGAACCACACCAAGACACATTATAATCAAAATGTCAAAAATTAAGACTAAAGAGAGAATCTTAAAAGCAGCAAGAGAGAAGAGAATTATGTACAAAGGGGTCCCAATAAGACTATCAACTGATTTCTCAAAAGAAACTCTGAAGGCAAGAAGGGACTGGCAAGAAATATTCAAAGTAATGAAAAGCAAAAACCTACAACCATGATTACTCTATCCAGCGAAGCTGTCATTCAGAATAGAAGGGCAGAGAAAGTGCTTCGAGGACAAAGTAAAACTGAAGGAATTCATCAGATCCAAACCACTGTTATATGAAATGTTAAAGGGACTTGTTTAGGAGAAGGAGGATCAAACCTATGAACATTAAAATGAAAGCTGTATCACAACAACCAACAACAGAAGCCAGGGAACCAAAACAAAGGCAAACTAAGTAGGCAACAAGAGTGGGAAAAGAACTATAGGTATGGGGATCATGATAGGGGGAGGTCTGCAGGGAGGGGGAAGGAGGGAGATGGTACAGGAATTAAGAAGCATAGTAGGAGGGAATGGAGTAGACAGGAAGATCTTGAGAAGAACTATATGCACAACCAATGGGCATGGACTAAGGGGCAGTGGATAACTGGAGGGAGGCGGGGCACTGGGTGGAAGGGAACAAAGGGAAAAGAAATTGGGACAATTGTAATAGCATAATCAATAAAGCATAATAAAAAAATAAAAAAATAAACAAACACTTAACAAAAAACAAAAGAAGAAAGCTTGGGCTAGGGTGGTCAGGATTGCTACTAGTGATAGTCAGGTTTCCTGTTCCCTGTAGATCTCTTGGATCTGTAATTACTCTTATCCTTACTGTCTATCTTATCCATGAATCCTAATTTCTTTATTTCCTAGCTACCTCCTCCCTGTCTCTGAAAAGGCAAAGCCTGGCCTTTTTCTTTTTCTGTCTTGCTTAATTAAATGTACTGTGGAAATGATCGAGTTTCCCTAAAAAACCTGTGTTAAGTATCTGCATTCTTATTTTATTAAGAGTGTAGTTATTCTGGCAATTTCATTTATTGTCATTATCTAAATCCTGGATATGCCAAGTCTTCTGGACAAATATCCTCCATTTTTACCTTGATAAATACCAGTTCCTTTGCTTTTTCAAATACATAATATAAAAGCTATTTTCAGATTTGTGCTAATTTTTATGGAAATAATTTTCAATATTTTTGGCCATGAAGGATAGTTAGGTGTTTCTCTTTGTAAAATGGTGATTTTCTTCTGTGGGGGTACAACTTATATACTTGGCTATTCACATTCATATTTTTAAAAATTACTGTTAAGTAGAATTTCCCCAGGTTGTTTCCTTTCCCAGGTTGTTTCCCCAGGTTGGTTTTATCATCTCATCTAACAATCGTGATGTGAGTAAATGAGAAACTTATAAATTGTACTTGGCCTGATTAATTTGAATTTCTCTTTGGGATCAGTAATAAAAATTTTCATTAATTCAAGCTGGGAAATGTCCACAAAGACATTAACTTCTACATCAGGTCGTTTCCTGCTTGTTGCATAACACATTACTCTGTGCTTTGAGTGCATCCTACTGCAGAGAGCAGGTTTCAAAGTGCAGAGATAAACTCTTTCTGCCTTTTCAGAAAATGTGGCATTTGTTTCTTATAGATATTACAGTGAAGTAGGAAGTACGCAGTTGGAATTAGCAGATGATGTCCCATTGTAGCTTACCATTGCTTGATATCCAGATCCACTTCCATTTCTTAATAAACTGTCTATTTTACAGGCAAAATTTCAATTCTCTACTTTTTCTCAACAAGAATATTCTAAAAGCTGGCCCTTCTGACAGTCAATACGGATCTTGAATCTTGTACTGTGGAACAATGCTCAGATTCAGTCAGAGTTAAAATAACCTACCAAGTAGTTTCTTAAGGTGGGGTCATATTTATTCTGGAATCTAGAGAGTGTATTTTCTACCTTCACATATTATCAAATTTTGAGAATTACTTTTAGGATGTGCTTTTAGGGCTTACTCTCTAAAACTGGAAAACTTTTTTTGTAACAAACTGCAAATGGTTTATTTCTAAAACTAAGTGACTAAGAAATCTAATGAGTCCGTGATCTCATATGTGCATGAACTTATTTTTTGTCTTAGAAAAGGAGCATTGGAATATGAATTGACTTTTATCCAGGTGGTCTCCCAGCTATAGCTTTCCTGCCCTATCCTTAAAGTCCCTCATTCTTCGAAATGATTCCTACTTTTTTAAGTGCATGTTGCGAGGGGGAGCTGAGTTCAGACTAGGGCATAGGGGCTGTCTCAAAAAGGGTAAAAGAGGGAGGCGACTGAGGTTGTGTGAATGCACTTGATCTCTTATCTTTATCAAAATGTCGTACTTGGTCCAGTACCAATGATAGACATCTTCCAGTGTACTTCTGTACAATGGGAAGCCTACAGTTTTAGTAGTTAAATTAGAATGGGACAAGAACACATTCCTTTGATTGATGATTTCTGTGAACCCCCTGCTACTCTGGCCTTTTTCATTTTATTGTAGAAGCTGCAGGAATGTGGTTCTAAACATTTCTATTAATGACAGGCTGTGAACTGTATGTAAACATCACTTTAAAATCTCTGCTCAGTAATTTAAATGTTATTTTAGTGGTATAAATTTGGCAAAATTAACTCTTATCCTTCAAGTAAAAAAAATATTTTTATCAGTATAATCTTGAGTATATGACTTTTGTAACTGATTTGTCATTTGAAGGTTACTGGGTCAAAACATAAGTAATAATTTGACTATTGCACAATGTGTATTTTTCCTCAGTGTTGCCATGTAATGTTTTGGAAACATTAAGTATTCCAGTGGCTTTTTAAACATTGTTAATATTAAACACATTTTATAGTCAGGTTGACTGAGTCAATAAATGTGTAAAATATATTTTTTGAAGCCATACTGGTGAATTATTGAAAATATAATAGTGTAAAGAGACTTTAAATACTCTTTTAAATAACATTACTGTCAGCAGGAAGATTCTTGTGGGTTATGTCAAAATGAGTTGGGAAGTTCCCAGAGAAGAAGGCTGATTGAGGAGGAAAGTAAAAAAGCTGGGTAAGAAACTCTTCTGTTGGTTATTACTTTTTTTTTTTTTTTTTTTTTACATTCTCCTCTTGTTTTTCAACTTCCTCCAGGTAGAGAAGTTATTTAAATCAATGTGTGTTCCTTATTTTTTGCTCGAACTGGATCAAGCAGGTAAGATTCTGTTTAATATGTAAATTATATCTGCTGACTGTATGCTTTGTTTACTTTATTTTGTCTGGCTTTCTTTTTTCTTCCTGAGCTTTTTATTGTTTAGTGAGTTCACTTTTCTTTCTTTCTTCCTTTCTTTTTTTTTTTTTTACCATTCTTCTCTTTTTACCATTTAGATGGGCATTTCCCTGGGACAAATCATATTTACCTTTAGTCTTTACTTGGTTTCATGGCCTTGATACAACTCTGAGTTTCCTGATGTTGAAATCATTCTTCCTATTAACTTTGAGTCTAGTTACATGTATAGTATTTGCTGGTTTTAGGGTAACTTTATTATTTTTTCAAATTTGTCTTCTTTCTGGCAAGCCCTACCTAATAATATTTGAATTAAATATAATTGTGATGCATTTAGAAATTGTGGTAAGGACGTATATAGACTGATAGGGATAAAGATCCACAAGGAGCCACTGGAAAATAATTGCATGTGGCTGGAAATCCCAGGGAAAGGAAGGTCGGTGAAGTAAAACAGAAAGCCTCCCCCAGAACCATGCTGTTCATGTATTTTGATCATGGGTCAGAAAATCCCAAAGATTCATCAGTCAGGCATTATTAGGAAGCAGATCAAAGTGGGCCACTCCAGATCGGGAAGCATAGGTAATCTTCATGCCTAGCAGCTTGGGGAAGCAGAGTCGTAGTCATTTATAGTCTCAGCCCAGTCTCCAAAGGAATAAAACAGAGAAGAGACTCAGCTAGGGAGAGTCATGGTAATTGGGGTTGAAAGCTCATTTCTAGGGTCAGGAGGACGGTAGTAGTTGTGGAGCAGGAAACTAATATTTGATGCTTCTGAAGACAGATTCCCTAACACAGAGAGAATCAAATAATAACTGCCACTTTTTGAAAGCCTACTGTGTCATGGGAACTATGCTTGGTTTGTATACAATATCATTAATCCTCACAAGAACTCTGCAATGAAAATATTATCCATATTTTACATATGAGGAAACTGAGTCCCAGAGAAGTCAAATAACTTCCCAAAAGTCATATAAGTAGTGGATCTGTTGTTTGGACACAAGTCTGTCTAATTCTAGAGTCTATGTGTTTTCCATAACAGCATGTTATCTGTCTTCTCTAGCATAATCTTTCTTTTCTTTTCTTTTAAAAGATTTTATTTATTTATTTTTAGAGAGAGGGGAAGGGAGGGAAAAAGAGAGGGAGAGAAACACCCATGTGTGAGTGATACACCTCTCAGTTGCCTCTCACATGCTCTCAAGTGGGGAACTGGCCTACCACCCAGGCATGTGCCCTGACTGGGAATTGAACTGGCAACCCTTTGGTTTGCAGGCCGGTGCTCAATCCACTGAGCCACACCAGCCAGGGCTCTAGCATCACCTTTCTGTTCCTCCATCAAGGAAGGCTCTTGCCCCTAAACACTCCATAGTATATGGAAGAAAAATTCCAATAATTAAAATTTCACCTTGGCCAAGAAGTAGTCTTCTAAAAATATTAGTTTTCCTGGGAAAGTTAAATCACTTGCAACTCAGTATAAATTAAAAAAGAAAAAGAAAAAAAAAGCCCACAACAAGATGATTAAACTAACAAGATAAAGCAAATAAACATGTTCATTAAGGATGGGAAAAGTAAGGGAGATAACAGTGGAAGAGAATGGGCAGGGAGTTATCAAGTGCTTGGGGGTATGAGTCTTTAAGCAAGTTGATTGGGAAAGGTGCTAAAAGACAGATGCCAGGGCAGTAAGGGCAGGTGTCAACTACTTTTGAAGTTTTAATTCCGGTAGCACTAATCAGACAGGGGGCTCCTTCTCTTTACTGTGAAAGTAGCCATAGTTCTATAGCTCATGGCTGGGCCCTCCCGCTCACCCCTTGCTCAAGCCCTGCCTAGGGAAACCTGAGGTCTGTGAGTTGGGATAGGATTGATGAGAACCAGCTTCTGTAGTTGAGGGATGGCAGCAGCCTCTTGCTGGATGAGGGGCTGATGGCCCCCTGTGTCCTCACTTGTTGCTTCATCACACATAAGAAACTGTCATCCTCATGCTCACTGACAGTCTGGAACTTGGGCAGCTTGCAGGGACAGATCAGGACTTAAAGAGTAAGGCAGCCATTCTCAAAATGTGGTTTGCACATCCCTAGGGGTGCCTAAGACCTTTCGGGGGTTCTCAAGGTCAAACTGTTCTCATGATCATGTTAAGATGCTATTTACCACTTTACTCTTTTGACCCCTTTATTGACAGTGCAAAAGCAACGGTGGGTAAAGCTGCTGGTTTCTTAGCATGAATCTAAGTGGGAGCATCAAACTACACTAGTTTATATTATAGTCTTCACTACCACATGATCACAGTAAAAGCAAATGTCAATTTTACTTACGTAGTACAAATGATTAACTATTAAGTCTCAACCCTTTGAGTATGCATATTTGTAGGATTCTGTGTGATGAGGGAAGTATGCATAAAGTGTTTTTGCCGTATGAAGTATGATGGTTGTCTTAAGGAGAAGCACTTGTGGAGTAATAGTTTGAGTTGCGAACTGAAAAAGTTGCTTTTCTGACGGAACACCATATATACTTGAAGGAATGACTGACGGTCAAACTTCGGTTATTCAGACTTGGGTTTTTGGCAAACATTTCCCCCAAAATGTATGAAGTGAGTTTATCACTTCAAGGAAAACAACTGACAGTATCTATTACTAATGATAAAGTTTGAGCTTCTAGGTGACAGAATTTTGGAAGTAGTATCTGCCATGTGAACTTGATAGCTTACTTAAATGACTCTTCTGATAAGGTTGGTGGTAATATGTGTGAATGTAATTTTTTGATATTGCACAGCGAAATATGTCAACATTGGGAAAATCTGCATAACTTAGTGAATGGATATTTTCTGAATGATCAATGCATGATCTCAGTCATTCATGGGTAAAAGAGCCATTCAAAGTGTATGATGGACGAATGGACCTTAATGAGACAGAGCATGGACAGAGCATCCACCTGGTTTCAGAGTCCATGCTGACCTTTAATCAGCTACTACTTGTTGAGTTCTGGTGTTGTATCAAAGAAGAATATCCACAGTCATCTGAAAAATCTGTTAAATATTTCTCCTTTTTTCCAACCACTTCTCTTTGTGAGGCAGGGTTTTCAGCATATCCTTCTACCAAAACAACATATATCACAATAAACTGAAGAAGCAAATACGAGAATCTAGCTGTCTTTTATTAAACTAGACACTAAAAAACCTTGTAAAAATGTAAAATAATGCCAACCTTCTCACTATATATTTTTGAAAATACAGTTATGTTAAAATAGTTATGTTGACATGTAATAGTTTATTATTGTTAGTTTTAAGAGAATTAGTAAATAAATAGTTTTAGTGTTTTGGTTTTAATTTCTAATGTGATAAATATTAATAGCTGGAACCCATATAAACAAAAGTTCTTTGGGTTTTTCAATAATTATTTAAAACTGTAAAGGGGCACCGACACCCAAACTTTGATATCTCATGTTCTAGGATTGGTAGGTAGTGTGAGTGTTATTAATCCAAGCACTTTGGATTCGGTGAGATTTGCTTGTCCCAGCATAAGAGGAACACTGTTCAAGGTATGCAGGGAAGATATAGGATCTGGTCCATGTCTTCCAGAAGGTTTTAATTTTGGGACTGGAATTGCTGATGTGGTCTCTAGGTGCAGGTTTCATGAATAAACAGCTTCATGTCTGTTTCTGCTTGGCTTCATGAAGAACCTTCCATAGGCATGATTTTCACACCAGCCTTGGCTGCCTAATCCGCCCATTGCTGAGATCATAGTAGATTCTCAAAGAGGCAGATGGTGTCTGCTGTGTTCATCCAGCATGTTTACCAAGTGCTGGCTGTGTGCTAGGCTCTACTGAGCGCTGGAAATAGAGTAGGGAACTAGGCAGGTGGGCTTCCTACTCTTAAGGAGTTAGGCTTACTTTTTGTTTTTACTCCAGAAAATCCCCTTTATTTTCCTTTTGAGTTGGGGGCCTGTGGCAGCCAGTGCAGTGTAGCACCTAACTGATAGGTAATGGAGTGACTGTGAAGTGAGTTCTTGTGTTTGCAGCAGTATCACCTCTCAAAGAAAATCAAGAAGGGAGGTTGTGCTACCTGGGACCCTCCCCTGCCACCCTGACATTTTCCTCTTCTTTTTTGGGCCATATTTTGGACCAGTCTATGTAAATTAAGGTTACTGAGAACAACTGTCAAGATCAACTCAGATCTATCAAGTTTGGCGTTGGAGACAGGAAGACAAGGCATTATTAGAATCTCTGTGTGGGCAGTGGTAATAGTCATAAATGCTATCTTCCCTGTACCAGAAGCTTATTCATATTCTCTTACTTAATCTTCAGAATACCATCAGTGAGGCAGGTGGTGATATCACCTTATGGTGAGGAAACAAAGTATAGAAAAGTATTAATACAGAGGGTAATTGGCTTGCTAGTAAACCCATTGATGATTCCTGGTCCCTCCCTCTGCTTCCTCTGACTGACTCCTCAGAACCTTTCCTGCCTCACCCCAGCTTCCTTAGGTATGATATGCATGGTATCGATACTATGATAGATGTTCCTGAATGTGACAGTGGCTGTTGTCACCGGAAGTTGTGAAATCTGCCACCATGCCAGCTGCACCCTACCTGTTCCTGTCGATGAGCTGCCACTCGCAAGGCTTGTTAACGTATGAAGCCTTGTATTTTGGCCTCAGGTATCTGCCCAGTGACTTTGATCTGAGGAACAGACATCAGTGAAATTACTTTCATCCTCTCTGGCAGCTGCTGTCATTTTGTCATTCTTCAGCTGTCAATATGGAAAACAGTCTAAAGTTTTGAGAGGACCTGTGTGACGGTCTGTCAAAAGTGTATATCTAGGTGCCACGTGTCACTAGCTTGGTGGTTCTGATATGTTTCATCTTTGTTCCATGGCTGCTTATAGGTAGCATGGCTTGAATGCCTTCATCAAGAGAGAGAGAATCTAACACGTGAATTTCCTTTTTTCTATGCTAGTGTTTCACATCTCTCTTATTTAATCCTCACAATGACCTTGAGAGTTGCTGGAGCTGATTCTGTTTTACAAGTGAGGAAGCAGATGCTCAGCATTTTAATGACTTGCTCAGTGTGGCTGCGTCAAGCCCAGGCCTGTCTGGTTCTCAGTGCCCTTTTCTTAAAAAATAAAAGCCCCTTAAATGCAGGGGTACCTCAGGTTAGCTCAGATCTCACCTCTTCGGTATTGATGCTTATTCATTCAACAGGTATGTTTTGGGCACCTATTCATGTGCCAAGCCCTGACAAGAGAAAAAAGGTTCCTTAAGGGCATTCCACTTGCTTGCATCTCCCTCCCTTCTCATTTAAGTGTAATCAGATATCTGGAAAGGCTGTCAGATCACAGAGTACCTGTAACTGGATATTGCGTAGTTGTTTTCCTGGTGGAAAAAGTAAGGAGTTCATGGCTGTTAACAAAAACAAATTTAAAACATCATAGCTTGTTCATTTAGAGTGAATCTAGTAAGGAGTGTGTAGCAGAGAGAATGATGAGAGATAAAAGTGGACAAGAGGCTTTTCCTATAGAAAGTAGGGATCCATGGGAGGTTGTTCTGTTTATTTTATAAATGAGGCTTAAAATATTATTTAAGCATTTTGCTTTTGTCTGTAAAAAATGTTCATTATAGAAAATTGGAGACTGCAGTACAATAAATTAGAAAATTCACATTTAGTTACATTCAGAGATAACCACTATTAATATTTTTGTGTATCTTTTATATATCCTGTTCTGATTTGTTATTTAATAAATATTTTTCATACTATTAAAGTTCTTAGTAATTTACTTAGTTTCTATAAAATATTAATTTATTTTCTAAGCCACTTCACTATTTTGGGCAAATAGTGTGTTGCCAACTTTTTGCTATTATAGAACAGCAGGTTAAAAATATATTTCTTTTGTACACAAACTTTTTGCTGTATTTAGAATTTTTTTCTTAGGATAGATTACTGGAATAGATTTCTGGGTCAGAGTATGAACATTTCTAGAGTTCTGGAGCCTTTTAAGTGATGTGTACTAATTGATAACCCCACAAGCTCAATGAAGTTTTAAGAAATAAAAACTGGTTTTCAGAAATTATTGTTTGCCAGTTGAGAGGTAAAAAGTCTTTATTTTAATTTGTATTTATTTAATTATTAATGAGGCAAAAGTTTTCTATATGTTGTATTACATTACCTGAATGTATTTTATTTATTACATTTAATTATCTGAATTGTCTGTTCATATTCCTCATGGAATAATAACAGCAGTAATCCCTGATATGGCAATTGCTATGAGCCACTGTTCTAAGCACTTCATATGTTGATTTAATCATATGTTCTGTGAGGTTATATTCATAGATGAGGAAATGAGGCAAAAGAGGTTAGGTAACTTCTTCAACATCATACAACCAGTAAGTGACAGAGCTGGGACTTGAAACTAGGGCAGATGGCTCCAAAAACCAGGCTTTTAATGCTGAATTGTTCTCTGATCTAACCTGTGCTTATGGTCTTGTTGGTCATGGTGCTCCCCTCTACGTTCCATAACAGACACACGCATGCCCCAGCAGGCTGCTTTTGATACCTGTATTAGTGCTACTTATGGAAATAACCACTGCACTGATTGGACTCCCAGTGTGCGCTTTGCTCTTATGTAAATGGATCAAGAGGATGGAGGCCAGTGGTTACGTACATTCACATAAAGATCCATACACGTATGCCACTATCTAAGTAAACGTCTGTTTTGGAATGAATGCAGAGAGGGTAGGGAAGTTGATTATCCATTGAAGAAAACAACTCACACATTTTATAAAAGGATTTCTCTTAAACAGAAAATTGAAAATATGTTTTGTATCCTGCAGACCTGGGTTCAAGTCCATACCAGGTAAGATAGTGTTTATTCCTCTGTTTGAGTTGTTAGGATTAAATAAGATAATGTTTATAATGCATCTAACATAATGTTTAATTAGTGTCCTCTTCCCAATGTACTTTGATATAAAAAGGATAAATTTAGATTAAGCTTTTTAAGGCTAGATAAATCTCTTTTTAATTACCAGATATACATTCTAGTAAATTGTTGATTCTTTTCATTCTTTCAACAAATATTGGAGGACCTGCTCTTATACATAATGGATAGGAGACTTGCCTTCATTAGTCACTCACCACAAGTAGAGGGCTTTTTGCTCCTCTGTGCCTTTGTTTCCTCATCTATAATGAGGATGGATACAAAGTGCCTAGTACTGTTCCTGACACATAGTCAGTGCTCAGTGGTAGATACCAACTCATGTAATATTATGCTGCCATTAAAAATGATCCACATAGAGTATTTAATAGCATGGGGAAATTTTCTATACTATAATGTTTAATTAAAGAACAAAGAGCTTATCAAATAAAAACAATATTTCAAAAGTAAAAAGCAAATTATGTCAAGAAACAAAGAGCTTAAAATAGTTTTTGTAAAATAGTCACATCTTACTTTAAAAAGCATAGGAAAAGGACTGGAAAGAAATATATAAAATATGAATAATCACTGAAATATTTGTGAATCTGTCTTGCTGGTGCAATAGGTCCTGAGGAAACACAGGTGAATAAGATCTGGTTCTTCCTTAGGGGAAACTTTTAATATGGGAGGCAGATGGTCACAGCCCCATGCAGGATGAGACAGAGGAAGAAGTCAAGCATGTGCTTTGATTTCTGCCATGAGGAAAGGAGGATGGTGGTATCATTCATTGAGAGAGGAGACAGGATTTAGACCAGGGAAGATGATGGATTTGGTTTTGGACATGTTGTGATTGTTCAATGTGGATCAATAGCCTAGTGGGTACATAGGTCTGGATGAGCAGGAAGGGTTACTCAGTAGGTGAGGTCTGAAGCTATGGGAATGAATAAGAGCACTTAGGGAAAGATGTGGAGGGCAATGAGAGCCTTAGATTTTGATCACATCTAAATGGTGAGATTGTGAATGATTCTTTTTCTTCCTTTACTTTATTTCTTTATTTATAATTTCCTATAATGTAAATACATATAAGCATTTCCTATAATGTAGTGTAAAGTGTTGCCACTCATGACAGCAAACTCAAAATAACAATTGCTTAAAATAGATATGTATAAGCTTATTTCTCGCTCACCCTCAAAGAAATCTAGAGAGAGGTAATCTGTCCAGGCTTGATCCAATAGTGAGTCCTTCTGTTTTCATGATCCACAGTCCTCAACATTTGTCTTCCACCTTACGTTCCAAGATGGGTACCCAAACACCAGCCATCAGTTAGAAGAAGGGTTGAAGGAGAGCATGACCTTTCCACTTCAGAACATTTTCCAGAGGTTGCACATGATTGTTTGCTTACATCCTGTTGGCCAGAATTTAGTCATTTAGACATAGATACATGCTGAAAGGAGTCTGGGGAATGAAATCTTTTTTGGGGGAAGTCATATGCACACTGAAAATAAGAGTCCAGTTAGTGATGCTAATAACATCTTGGTTTGTCTGTGGAGCAGCTGAGATCAGTTCATCTAAAGAGATTACTAAATATTTTCCACATAAACCATACATTTGCTCCCCATTTAAATCATAACTATAGAGTTATATGGAGGTAGTGAGGTAGAAAACAGTTTGCCTACTTAGTAAGGCCAATGACTGAACACTGAACTAGAGGCCTAGTAAACTCACTTAATGGTTAACATTGAACCCTATCAAGGAGAGTAGGAGATAGTCCAGCCTCCTTCATTGCAAGACAATTTCAAGAGTTCCTGATATTATTGAAAGACTAAAAAAGCATTGTAGTTCTGTAGATAAAGGATCTCAGAAATATTTTGGTAGGGAACTACAATGTTCTCATCTGTCTGTCAGTGGAAAAGTTGGTCTTAATATACCTCAGGTTATAAATAAGACCTAGGTCACTCTTAGTTCGAATTGGGACCTGGAGTATTAGTTGCCAACTGGAAAGATTCAAGGCTACTTCAGCCTCAACTACATGAGGTGACCATAGCCTTCCACCAGTGACTTGTCTTGGGATTCTGGAATTTTGGATCTTGGAGAAATTAGAGGGGGATGTTCCTCTCAATATCAGCTACCCTCAAACAGGGTTTAAGAATTTAGAGGTTAATAATAATAATGATCTACATGCCACTTCTTTCATCCTTTTACCCCATTAATTAATACACAAACATCCTCTTGGTTGGTGATGAGGGTGGCTGATCTCATTTTATAAGGCATCTGAGGGTTTGCTGCGGGAGAGCCTGTACTTCCCGAAGCTCTGCCGGCCAGAGGTTTCCTCCACTAAAAAAGTCTCCTTTCCTCTAGAATTGAAATGGGACACCAAGAGACCTAAAACAAATGGAGTGCAGAAGGGGAATATTTCTGCATGTTCTAGTGTATGTACATTATGTGTATATGTGCATGTAATACAGAACATGTGTACTGGTTTTTAAAGAAGATCCTCATATCCTTTCCACTTCTTTTAGCAAGTTTTAGAAAATTGCATTTAAAAAATCCTGTTTTTCTTCTGCCAGAGAGAGAACAAACTCTTAGTAGTGAGAATGGATGGACTGTGGAAAATGACATGCTTAGCTATGGACTGCTAATTTTAAAAGATAAATGAGTTACCCCCATGAGTTAAGTTTTGAACAGCGTCTAGTGTAACACATTGTTGACAGATACTGTGAGTAACTAACTTGTAAAAGAGAAAAATCCAAACTCTTTAACACATAGAGTCACACTGTGCATAAAGACATAATGATGGCAGCTTGGATATTGAATACCTCCCCCATTCTGAGCCCTTTACATCTATTGTACTTACTCATCTAATTTCCACAACCACCACATGAGGTGCAGGTACTATATTTATCACCATTTTACAGATGAGTAAGTTGAGGCACAGAGAGGTAACAGAACTTGCCTAGGGGTGTGTCAACAGAAAAACCACGTTTTGTGACTTCAGAGGAGGCTCACACAAGTTTTGGGCCATTCTGCTTGTTAGTAGGAAGCGCTCATATATTTACAGAAGAGGAGAGCTGAGCACATTTGAAGGCAGAGGGCTTGAATAGTCCTGGGTACAAGGTAGGGAGAGGATGTTTAAGGGATGTAGGGATCCCTAAGAGTGCTTGGAAGTGGAATTGGAATAGGTTGTGGGACTCTGGTAAAGGTAAGCTTCAGCAGAGGTAGAACAACCTTAGCCTTGTCGTCTGAGGTTGCAGTGAGTCCAAGTACTGAGAGCTGCCCTGAAGAATAGAGGTAGGAGTGAAAGTAGCTCATGCCTGATGGATGACCTTGAGCTTTTGGGTAGCATGCTGGAGCTGGTTCCAACTAGCTCAAGAGAACCACTGTTAAACATTCAGGAATTTGCAGGCAGGTTGAAGGCTTGAAATCAGCCAACATGGGAGTATTCAGTTTTTTAAAAAATTGGCAAATGCTACAAATTAGGGCATCTCTCCAGGACCACCCAACGCTGCTTTACCAGAGTCTCTTCTCCACTTCACTGACATTTGAAAGCCTGCTAAAGTGCCAGTTGAATGGAAATCTTGAGTGAGTGCCTACAATGGGAAAGGCACTGTGCCAGGTACTGGGGATACACAGGCCAGCCCCTCAAGTAAAAAATAGTGTGGTAGAGAAAGAAGAGTATGTGGGCGTAAATCCTGGACTAGCTGTCAGACTTTGAGTTTACTCATCTGCAAATGGAGATGGTAATACATACCCCAAAGGCTTATTGAGATGACTAATGGGAGTGTGTAAAGCTCCTGGCACACAGGTCCTCACTAAGTGGTAGTTCTAAGACTGGCAGACGTGAAAACAGCATTAATGCAGCTTGATGTAAGAAACAAGAGAACGACTAGTTCTATGTTTGCTTAGAGGCTTCACAGAAATCACGGCCCCTAAAGCAGGATTTTAAAGTTTTCAGGGTGGATGTTTCATGCATGAAGTCTTCCCTGGTCTGTGTCAGAAAGTTAATGCCTTTTTTTTTTTCTTTTTCTTTTTTGTCCTTGAAGCATGTTGCTTTTACTTCTTTATAGCCTGTAAGTATCTCACTGCATACACTTTTGAATTGTAAGACAAACAATGGATTCAGAGGTACATGCACCTGGATTTATATCCCAAATCTAACACACCTGCTTTGTGACCTTTGGCAAGATTCTTCATTTCCTAGAATTTTGGTTTGTGATTTTGTAATATGGGTGTGGTAATACTTGGATGATTTTTAGTATTAACTGAGAATGTAGGGAAAAGAGCCAGATCCCTAGCTGCCTTGTGAACATATATTTATAGTTTCATCTTCCCTTTTGCTTCTGTTTCCCATGCGATAACACATAGCATCTGTCCTATGGCTGTGTCTTTGTACATATTGCTGCCTAGAAGAAATCTGTCCAAGCGGTAGAACAGCATTGTGGTAAAAGGCAAGGGCTGGGTGTCGGTCACAGCTCTGTCAATTATTAGGTAGGTACCATGGGCAAGATAATTATTTTCTCTATTACTCAGTTGCTGTTGTTTTTCAGCCGTAAAATGGGAAAAATAACATCTTACTCATTAGATTGTTGTGAGGATTAAATGAGTTATCTAAAGACCTATATTTATGTCTGGCACATATTAAGCAATGAAAAAAAAGTAGGCATTACTTCTACTCTCATTACTACTACCTTCATTATTCCTCGAGATACGGTTCCCTTATAGAGAATTACCTGCTTTTTGAAGCCTCCCCCAATTTTCCCAACCATTATTTGCTTCTCCTCTGTGAAGTTGATGGGCCACCACATTTGAGCTCCTACTATGTTCCGTGCGTGCTCATAGGCATATTACAAATGTTATTTTACTCAGACCACCCGGTGTGTTCTCATTTATTATCCCAGCTACCCTCTGGGATAAATCAAATTCTTAAAGATCAATTTTACCTTTGTAGAAGGACTGAGAACTTTTGACAGTTGCCATATAAAGTCTTTTTTCCCCCCTTTCCTCTTTGGAAAAAGATGGGATCCACAAATTAATGAATAATATCCCATTTTACAGAATAAATCTTTAAATAAATATGTATTGAGCAATAACTATAATTGGGCCCTGTATTAAGTTCTTGGACTAAATGGTGGACATAAATAATACTGGTCCCTGTCCACATGTGGCTATTACATTTAAGTTACCATTTAATTAAACAAATAATATAAGAACTTCAGGTCTGTACTTGCACTAGCCATATTTTAAGTGCTGGTGGCTATTGTTTTGGAAAGTGTTGATCTAGAAAATTTCTATCGTCACAGAAAGTTCTATTAAACTGTGCTATTCTAGAAGTAGAGGCTGACATTGAGAAAATAATAATAAATAAACATATAATTGCAATTGTGGTATGTACTAAGCTGAAAGAACACATGGTAACACAGGAGCATTTCATAAAGGGATTTGACCTATGTGATGTCTTCCTCAAGGAAGGCATGTTTGAATTAACATTTTATGAATGATGGGGAGTTAGCAAAGCCCTGTGGTTTGGTAATTAAAGAGATTTAAAAAGGGCTAAGGGCTGGGGCATAGAGATTCAAAGAGATTTGGGTGAAATGAAGAGGTAGAAGGTCCACAGAGAGGCTTGTAGACAGAGGATGAGGAACCTGAGAGGCTGAATAAATTGATAACTCGATTCTCTAATCAGGGATAGAATCTAGATTTGACTTCAAAGTCTATGTTGCATGACAGATGTATATTCAAAGGACTTTGCTTCTGCAATAATCTCTTCTTCCTTATTTGCTCTTTGGAAATTGCCAAATTTCCCTCAGCTGGATTATTTCTTCAGCATAAAAACATGCTATATTAACTTCCTCTTAGAACAAAAACAACAGCAAACCTGCCTGGATCCCACATTCCTCTTCAGCTATTTTCCCACTTACCTGTTCTTATAGCAAAACTTCTTGAAAGAGTTGGCTATATGTACTACCTCTACTTCCTTGTTCTCTGTTTCTTGTTGAATCTCCTTTAATTAGGCTTTCTATCCCCCAATCCTTTTCATAAAAATCAGCAATGACTTCCATGGTTCCATCCTTACCTTGCAGGATTTCTTGGCAGTACTGAGAGCTGATCTTCCTCCTTTTTGGAGCACTTCTTCATTGGCTTCTGAGACACCACATTCTCTTGGTGTTGTTTTTTTTTTCCTACCTCCCTTCAGCTCCTTCTGAGGCTCCTTTGCTGGACTCTCTTCCTTTGCACACTGCCAGAGCTCAGTCCTGGACTATCTTTATTTTTCTAAATATGATATATTAATTCCCTTGGTAATTTAATCTATTCCCATGATGTGATGGTTAATTTTATGTGTCAAGTTGGTGCCAAGAGTTTTTGTCAAAAACTAGTTTAGAGGATGCTATGAAGGTATATTCTGATGTGGTTAACATCGAAGTCAGTAGACTTTGAGTAGATTCTCTTCGTAATGTCAGTGGGCTTCATCCAATCAGTTTAGGCTATGTGGATGAAAAAGGGGCCACGCACTCAACCAGACAAGCTCAGGAGAGGCCTGCATGGTGGACAGTCCTGTGCGGACTGAAAGAACCATGTCCTATGGTAGTCATGTCCTATGCCAGTAGCTTCCGTGACAAAAGTCAGTCTTTAAAGAAAGTGAGCCTGTCTGTTGTCTTTTTGCATCTAAGATAACATGCCTTTGGAATATCAAAGTAATTTCCTCTTTCCAGACCCCTCAGAGCACAATCTGCCACCAGAGCATGAGACTGCAGAACACCCTATTGTTATGTTGTTGCCCAAATACCATCTTTATGTGCTGTATATGTTAGCTGCCCTGTACCCACTACCGTAAAAGAAGTATGTGTCTTTCTGTTTTACTTTTGACCCAGTCTCAGAGATACCCCAGCTTTGCTTTCTCCTGCCCCCTACCATCAGTGGATTTAATGTAACTCCCCTCAGTTTTCCTCCCTTAGTTCTCATATATAAAATAAGCTGTATGGCTGCCATTCTCCAGAGCATTTTCTCAGTCATTTGAGGTTTTGCTTCTGGGCAATTGCTGTCAGTTTGGCTCAGATAGACTCTTAGAAGGCTTTTTCTTAGACTGGATGTTCTTTCATTGACAGCCTTAAGAGGAAAGATTGAGGTCACCCGAAGAGGAAAGAATTGTGCCTCCAGACTGCATTGAGACTCAGGATTGCAACATTAAGAAGGCTGGATTTTCCAGCCTGCTGGCCTGTCCTATAGGTTCTAGACTTGTCAGCCCCACAATATTGTAAGCCAATTAGAAAAATCTTTATCTGTATCTATCGATCTAGCCTATTGTTTTTTGTTTTAATAGATAACCCTGACTAATATACATGGCAGTAAATATCTTTTGCATCTGATTCCCAAATTTTTATTTTGAGCTCTGATTTCTCCCCTGAACTCCAGATACCAACTGCCTATTCAACGTCTCCATTTGGATAATAATGGCCCTCTAAAACCACACTATGGATTTGTTCCAACCTATTGCTTTCTGTCTCTTCCATTCCCATTTTTTTCTCCTCCTCCCTGATTGTTTCCCCATTTCATTAAAGAATGCGCCCATTTATTCAGTTGCCAAGGCCAGAACTCTGGAATCGTCATTAATTCTTCTCTCTTTTTCACATCCCTTATTCCATCCATCTGCAAAACTTATTTGCTTTACCCTCAAATAATATATATTCTCGCCTCACTAATCCGAGCCTTCAGCATCTCTAGCTTGAACCACCACTGCAATTTCCTAACTGGTTATGTTCCTCCACTCTGAGTCTCAACCCCCCTTAGTCAATTCTTCACACGGCAGAACGGTGCTTTTATGATACAAAATAGATCAGTCCCCTCTCATGACACTTTGGCTTTCTTACCACATTTAGGAGGAAATCCAATGCCCTTACTACGGCCTTTGGGATCTGACCCCTGGCTTATTCCTCTGATCTTACTGTCTACTACTTCATTCCTCTCTTACTGAGCTTTAAACCCATTGGTTCCCTTGTACCTCCTTGGGCAAGTCAAGCAGGCTCCCAGTTTAGGACCTGAGCACTTTTTGTTTCCTCCACCTGGAAAGATCCCCTCGATACTCTTATGGCTTCCTTCCTCGTTTTACTCTGATCTCTGCCCAAACACATATTCTTAGATCTTTCTTGGCTCTGTCAGGGAGGAAAAATTTCTCCTCTACTCTTGTGGGTTTTTCTAGCTGGGTTAAGAATTAAGTTGAGGTGAGAGACGTTAATGGGAGAAACCCAAGTTTAATTTTGTATTTACAGTCGCCCCATAAAAAATGAGGCCCAAAGACAATCAGGCAATTGAGGCTTATATGCCATCCAGAGCTAAAGAGAAGGGATAGGCACTTGGGACTTCACATGGACATGGAAAAATAAATGTTTGCTAAACAAATGGTTGCCATGACATGCAAAGACACCAGGACACAGAGAGTACTTTCAACAAACAGGCTTTGCTAAGTCGCTGCTGGCCCACCTTACCTCAGTGTTCTTTGCAGTTACGTCTGGGGATGGCTCTTCTTCCTGAACAGGCTCTCTATCTTACTGCTTTCAGGCAGTTAAGGGGAAGGTAAAATGCTCTTCCTGAGCCTTTTGTTTCTTAAAAATAATCAGCCTAGAATAAACCTCATGCCAAAGAGACATATGTTGGAGTGGCAAAATCCTGCTCTCCTATACCTTCTTACCCTACTTTATTCTTCTTCAGGGTACAAATGATTCTTCCCTTCATTTTTTTTCTGTGAATGGAAGCAAATAAATGGGGTAGAAACTATGAGGGTTGGTTGGAGCACATGGGAACATGGGAGACTTTTTTTAAAATGAGAAAATGACAGCATGATGGGCATGATGAGGTAGAGAAGAGAAATTGATGATGCCGGAGAGGGAGGCTAATTTCAGGAGTGAAGTTATTGAAGATTGAGAAGGCAAGAAAAGATGAGAATCTGCACACAGGTGGAGAAGTTGGCCTTCTCTAAAACAGGAGTGTAGACAGGGAATGTGGCAGCTTAGTGGTTGAGAGAGAAATTGGAGGGAGTTCTGTCTAGCTGATTCTATTTTCTTAAAGTAGAAAGCAGGTTATAAGCCAATGGCAAGCTGTAGGTGTATTAGAGGTTTGAGAAAAAAGGAATAAAGATGCAATAGTCATTTTAGAAACAGGGAAAAAATATATACCAGAGATGCACATTGAGGTTTGTGGTCTTGACTTAAAAGTGAAATTACTTTTAATTTCTGTGTTTTCTCCAGCAACGTTTTGCTGCTTACATAGGGGGCAGAACATGTGGACATCTAGGTTTAACAAGGGTGGGCCTGGCCAAGTCAGTACAATTAACTGTATGTTGAGGGGGCTAGTAAGCTACTGAAGGTTTGAGCAGAGAAGATTTGGGTATCAGGAAGGTGTTCTAGCTCAGTGTGGTGAGAGGGGCTTGTTTGTAGGAGGAACAGTAGTTTAATTCAATAGGACCCTTGATCAAACACCTGTATAGATATGTTTATAGAGTGCTTAGATGTTAGAACATAGAGGGCCTTTTCAAGCATTTTTCTTCTGTTTACTATACTTAGCAGGTTCTGGGATGACAAGATAAATGAGACAAGGGTTTCCTGTCCCAAAGCTGTCTTGGATTTAAATGATTTGGAATTATTTGGAGACACAGAGGAGGGGAGGATTGATAAACACTGGATTGGAATCAGGGAAGCCCTCCCAGAGCAAGTGACGTTTCAGATGAGCTTTGAAAGAGCAGGCTCTTAGGAGGGAAGAGCATTCGGGCAGGGGTATAACATAAGCCCAGTCGAGACAATAGGATATATGACTAGAACAAATTCTGCATCATGGAAAATGTGGGGGATGAGGCACTTCTTCCGTTAACCAGCACCTAAATAGAACTAAGGAATTCTTTTTGTGTGTGACAAGGGTAAGGCATCTGGGCCCTTAACAGCAGCAAGAAAGACTTAAAATAAAAGTGAAAGTTTTGAAAAATAATGTTTTTTACTTAAAAAATAACTACCTGGAGCTACTCTAGGGATTTGTACTATGATTTGTTCATTTAAGAATAGTGTGAAGTTAAAATGCCTTACCTAGTCTTCCCTGGTATACTATTAGAAAATATTAACTATGGTAACTCTGACCTGTCTGTCATCCGGGGTGCTTAGAAATCAATCCTTATCACTTGCTTTTAGTAGTTTATTTCAAGTTAAATGATTTTAAAGTCCCTCTCCTAAGACATACTTTTGAAATAAGCTACAGTTTCTATGCATTTTTAAGGAGGAGTTTATGATCCAGGTTCATGGGCTGTTATTGTATAGATGAAATGAGCTAAGGCCTATAAAATGGTTAATACAGAAGTTGTTTTCTCCCTTAGTCCCAGCTTTCTTTCCGGCACATTTTTCATTCTTTGCTCCTTAACTCACATTGTTTCCTGAACACCTGTATGCTAGTCCCACCCTCTGTGCCAAGGACCCCAGAATCGGGTGAGGCACGCTCTCACGGAAACGCGTGGTGGTTATCATGCAGACAGTGTCAGTTTAGCGTGCGCGTGCCTGTGTGCATTCAGAAGCCGAGAGGATTGGAAAGGGCTCAAAAAGGTAGATTGCGTTTGTCTGCCAGGTCACAGGTGTGGCTTCTTGAAGCCGTAGGAAACCAGCAACCCTTTCACCCGACTGTGCTTTAGTCTGGCAGCATCCAGACAAAGAAGTGGGAAAGACATTCATTTACTTACTTATTCAGAAAACATTGGTAGCTAGCTATTCGTGCAAGATGCTGAGTAAGAATATGACTAAGAGCAGGGAAGTGTGAGAGCATGGCTCACTTGGGCAGCTGCCCGTGGCTTAGCGTGGCTGGAGTTGTGTACGCTCAGTTTTCCTTAAAACATAACATGACAACCCAAAACCTGAGTGGGAGAAAGAGGAAGAACTATAAGGGGAAGTTATGTGTTGGTGAGAATTTGTCACTTCTTTTCAGGATTAATCAGGGTGGACTAAATGTTTTCTTTTAAAAGCCTGGTAACTAACTTCCTTTAGGGAATTGCCAGGTTGACTAATCCATTACCTGAAGGCAATGGGTCCCCAACTTTGCTGTTCACTAAAATCACCCAGGGAGTTGAAAAAAAAAAAAAAAAAAAAAAGAACCACCCAGATGCTCAGGTCACACCCATACCTATTACGACAGACAATGTGGGGGTGGGAAGCCAGCGCCAGCATTTTTAAAGATCCTCCCGTGTTTACAATGGGCAGCAAAGTCCTGGAGTCACTGCCTTAGGGCCTAACCCAGTATTGTTCTTTTAAAACCCACTCTTATCTTAGGTTCTGGTTCTAAACATTCCTTAAATTGTTTTTGCTCTTTTCTTGGTTTGGGGGTCGCTATGAGCAGGAAGAGGATGTGGCGTCACCCAATTAGGGGATCCTAGTTAGCTAAGCCATTGGCGTAGGTCGCCAGCGCGCACGAGGAGTGGATTTTTGCTTTGTCATTCTGACTCTGGCTCCCGGCCCACCCGCTCAGCTCCGAGAAGGGCGTGGCTTCTTGTAGCCACTGGGAACCGGCAGCCCTCTGTCCCCTTTGCTTCAGTCCCCGCATTGCATCGGAGCAGAAGGTGCTGGGCACCCGAAGAAGAGCCTGAAGCCCTGCCTTGGGTAAACTGACAGCCAACAAAGCTCCTAGCGTTCAGGCTGTGAGCGCGCTGGGGACGTGAACACCCCGCCTGCCCGGTGCGTGATGAATGCAGGGGGAAGGGGGGTGTTTTCAGGCGTGTCTGAGTAGGGGTGAGGCTTCTCTGAGGCAAGTGAGCTTTTTGCAGCATTGCTAGTTTCGCCGGGTTAGTGAAAGCTTAGCCTGTGGTAGGTGACACCGGCCCCCAGGTGGTTTTCTTTCCCTAGCTCTTCTTTGTAGAGACAGTTTGCTTGCAGAATATCTGAGAAAATGGATTTTTGTATCGTTTCTTAGTGCAGGAGTCTTGAAATGGAGATAATCATGTGCTGAATGGATTGACAGATCCTCAACAGCGTTAAGAGAGTGTAACAATTTAAGGATGTCTTTTAAGGAATTTTCACAGCACTGAACCCTGAGAGGTTGGCAAATTATATGTATTTTCATGTGTAAGGCTCAGAATCATATGAGTTGCCCCAGGCAATTAAATGGGACAGCTTAGAGTGGAACCAGTGCTTTTATCTGACTATATCAGGTATTGCAGTGTGGCGAATAAAAGCGTACACCACATTGCCTGGGTGCGAATACTGGATTTGCTGTTGACCAGCTACGTGACCTTGGGCAAATTAGCTTTTCTGTGCCTCAGTTTACCTATCTGTGAAATGGACCTCATAGGCCCCACTTCAAAGAGGGAGTTGTGAAGATTGTGTTCATATATGCAAAACACTATGGAAGTGTTAGCTGCTGTTATCATTATGGTTACTATCAAACAACTATACTTTTGAGTATTGGTGTGGTTTTTGTCTCATGAATGGGCCTGAGGTCAGTGTAACTGGAGTCTATTTTTAGTTCTCTCACTGACTCACTCTCTGAATAAAATCGGACCATTAGGTCCCACATGCCACATGGGGCATTGCTATATTGCTTCAAGGTTCTTAAATAAATAACCCTAAGTGGGCAGAGTGTTCATAACTTTGCCCCATGGGTTCAAATGTCAAAGACACATTGGAAGTTGGATTTTGGCATTCTGTATATATGCAGCGTTCAGAGAAAGATTAAGTTACGAGGTGTTTTATAAAAGCTGAGATCACTGCCTTAAGCTTCCTTTTCGAGGCTGTCCTGAATTCCGGATTTGCTGGGAAAGTAGGACGTGTAAGTGTAGCGAGCCTTGCCATGATCTGAGTCTGGGCGGAACGCTGGCGTTTTGTCCTCGTGTCTCCAGCTTCTGGTCAGGTGTGCCGGGTCCAGGGTCCGCGAGCCCGGTCTCGGGCCTCGGTAGCCGGCGGGCCGGGGCGGGTGGCGCTGTGCTGCGGGGAGGGCAGGGGAGGCGAGGCGGCGGCGTGTGCCGATTGCCGGAGGGGCGCGCTCTGGGGACGCAGAGGCCCCGCCCCCGTCGCGCACTTCCCGCCGGGGCCCTGGGTCGGAAGGCTGACCCGCTCCCTCTCTGCTTCTGTGCAGCAGCGGACGGGCCGGGCCTCCGGCGGGCGCTGGCCGAGCTGACCTCGGAGACCGACGGCCCTGTCGTGTTTGTGAGACGAGGAAGCTAGGCGGTCATGGTCCGACCCTGAAGGTAGGTAGGAGTCACTACCGTCTCTTCCGCCGGCCTGAGCTGGGAGTGAGACCACTGGTCGCCGACCGACTTTCAAAGCCAGGGCGTGTGAACGACCCTCGGACTGCGTCCGGCTTAGAAAATGAGGACGAAACACACAGGGGGTGGCCCACGTGGTAATCGAAGTTGAGGAAACTGTGGGTAAATCTCTGAACTGGGGAAGGATGTATCTCACTATTTTCATCTCTTAAAATGAGTTTTTAAAAGTGTCCTTTTCCTCCTATTGTCTGTCCATTCCTCTTCCCCCCCCCCCCCCAGTACCTCTAAATACTTAAAAACTTTTAGAGAAGTGTAAACTTGTTTGTTTAGGGAAGTACTGAGGAAAGGGGATCAGGAAATGCTTATCTTTTTTGGGGGGTCTCTTATCTTCCTTTTTAATTCTCTGGGAGGGAAAACTGAAACCCCAGGTGCAGGGGAGAGCAACCAGGAAGTTCGCTGAGTGGTTTTATTTCTCTTCAGGTATCTCTTTTCTAGCCCGGAGGTAACAATTGGGTGGAGGGAAAAGAGAAATATTTCCTTTGGCTGGTGGCAAGCGTGGTGACCTTCCTACCATAGGACCGTCCACTGAGGGTGGATGGGTCATGGAGGCTGGCTGCATGTTTAGGGGGATGTAGTAACATGGATGATCTGCATCAGGCCTGGTTGGCTACCAGGTTAGAAAGCCTCATAATCCCATCACCTTGATGCATCTTTAATTTCTGCTAATTACCTTTTTTTTGTCCTTGTCTGTATCTTATATAATTTTTAAGAAATGGAACTCATATTTGAACACTTCCTTCTGAGAAAGTAAACGTGAGGCCTGAGTTAAATGTAAAATATGTTTAGATGTGTGTCTTTAGGAAGGATATTAGTAATTAATTTGCATTTTTATTACCTTCTAAAAGAATTTTATTTACAGTTCTGAAAAATGGGTATAGGAAATGGAGATAGACTTCAAAGACAAATAGCAAGTTAATGGAACATAAAGAGATAAAAAGGCTTGTGGCTTGATTTAAAATTATTGTGTTACTCAGACCTTTAGTTTGCAGGGAAAAATAAGACAAAGGTCTATTAATATTCCTTCCTGTCTGATTGATCTCTGTGTTCTACCTGTGTCATCAAATTGCACTTAAAAAGTTATATAGGCATTTGATCTTTATGTAAATTCTATAGATGATCCTGATTTCACATCAATGGGAGTAAAAAGAATCACTTTTATAAGCTCTGGACCCATTTTATTGATATGATCTGATGTTTTCAATTTCATGTGATCACAGGTAATTTCAGACATTTAGTGAAGTACAATGCCATGAACGAAAGGCACACCATCAACTCATAATTAAGTCATTTGGCACATCTCTTTTAAGTTAACTTACCACTCAGGTTTGTATCATTTGATTTATTTTTGTTTTTTTTAACTTATTTTTTATTTTTTAATTATATTTTATTGATAATACTATTACAGTTGTCCAGATTTTTCCCCCCTTCATCCCCCTCTACCCAGTACCCCTCACTCCCTCAGGCGATCCTCTCACCCATGTCCATGGGCCCTGCGTGTAAGTTTTTTGGCTACTCCATTTCCTGTACTGTACTTTCCATCCCTGTGGCTATTCTGTAACTACCTATTTGTACTACTTTTTTTTTTTTTTTTTTTTAATTTTATTTATATATTTTCAGAGAGAGGGGAAGGGAGGGAGGAAGAGAGGGAGAGAAACATCAAAGTGTGGTTGCTTCTCTCGTACCCCTAACTGGGCACCTGGCTTGCAACCCAGGCATGTGCCCTGACTGGGAATTGAACCAGCAGCCCTTTGGTTCACAGGATGGTGCTCAATCCACGGAGCCACACCAGCCAGGGCTATTTGTACTTCTTAATCCCCTCACTTCTTCACCCATTTCCCCCCACCCCCTCCCATCTGGCAACCATCAAAATGTTCTCCGTATCCATGATTCTATCTATTATTCTTATTTGCTTAGTTTGTTTTTAAGTTTCAATTGTTGATAGATATGTATTTATTGCCATTTTATTGTTCAAAGTTTTTATCTTTTATCTTAAATAAGTTCCTTTAACATTTCATATATAATGGTTTGGTGATGATGAACTCCTTTAGTGTTTTCTTATCTGGGAAGCTCTTTATCTGCCCTTCGATTCTAAATGATAGCTTTGCTGGGTAGAGCAATCTTAGCTGTAGGTCCCTGCTTTTCATGACTTTGAATATTTCTTACTAATCCCTACTAGCCTACAAAGTTTCTTTTGAGAAATCAGCTAACAGTCTTTTGGGAACCCCTCTGTAGGCAACTAACTTCTTTTCTCTTACTGCTTCTAAGATTTTCTCTTTATCTTTAATCTTTAGCATTTTAATTATGGTGTGTCTTGGAGTGGGCCTCTTTGTATCCATCTTGTTGGGACTCTGTGTGCTTCCTGGACTTGCTTGTCTATTTCCTTCACCAAATTAGGGAAGTTTTCTTTCACTGTTTTTTTCAATTAGGTTTCCAATTTATTGCTCTTTCTCTTCTCCTTCTGGCACCCCAGTTATCCAAATGTTGGACATCTTGAAGTTGTCCCAGAGGTTGCTTATACTAATTTATTTTTTTGGATTCTTTTTTTCTTCTTGTTCTGATTAGTTGTTTTTTGCTTCCTTATGTTCCAAATCATTGATTTTATTTTCTGCTTCATCCACTCTACTGTTGTTTCCCCTAAATTGTCCTTTATTTCAATTAGTATATCCTTCCTTTTTGACTGGGTCTTTTTCATGCTGTTTAGGTCCTTACTACATTCCTTGAGTACCCTTATAACCAGTGTTTTGAACTCTGCATCGGATAGATTGCTTATCTCCATTTTGATTAGCTTTTTCTGAAGTTTTGATCTGTTCTTTCATTTAGGCCATGTTTCTTTGTCTCCTCATTTTGGCAGCCTGCCTTTGTTTGTTTCTATGTATTAGGTAGAGCTGCTTTGACGCCGTGTCTTGATAGTGTGGCCTAATGTATAGGTGTCCTGTAGGATCCAGTGGCACAGCCTCCTCTATCACCCAAGCTGGGTACTTGAGGTCTGCCCTTCATGTGGGCTGAGTACACCCTCCTCTTGTAGTTGAGCCTTGGTTGCTGTTGGCAGATCAATGGGAGGGATTTACCCAGGCCAGTGAGCTGACCACCGGCTTCCGCCCTCTGTGGAGGGTTAGCCGTAGGCGTGGCCTGTAGAGTGCTAAGGAATGAAGGAAGAGACACAACTGGTAAGGACCACTGGTTTGAAATGTTTATGAATTTCCAGCCAATTGTTGCCCATATTTGGGGCTAAATGGTGGGTTCTGAAATTCTTTAGGGAATCTTGAGTTTGAGTGGAGACATTTATTTAGTGGAGAACAGAGTGGTAATAGAATTAGTGGTAAAATCCTAAAGTCCACACCTTAAAAAAAAGTTTAAGATTGCATACTTTGATGGTAGCGTAGATAACGGAGAGAGAGCTTTTAAAAATGTCTGCTTCTCTCTTCTCCTCTTAATAGTTTCTTCCTTTGTCTCCCTTTCCCCCCTCAATAAATAACAGCAACAACTACAGGACTCACCTTGCTTTCAGTGTACTTATAGGAGACAGAGGAGTGAGAATCTTATTGGAAAGAACTAATAAGGTTAGATGACTACCTACATAGTAAGAAGGTCTTTAAAAAGTGTTTCAGAAAACTTGTATGGGTCACCTGCACAGAATCCTCTGGAGTGCTTATGAAATGTGCATGCCAGGGCTTTACCTGAGGTCTTGCTAAGTAAATGCTCTGGAAGGTGCTAGAATCTGTATTTACTTATCTATCTATCTGTCTATCTATCTATTTATTTATTTATTTTGCAAGACCCCTCAGGTCATTCTTATGATAAATTCCAAATTTGAGACTGACTTCAATGTATAAGGTAGTTTGGTCAGGACCAGTTGCTAAATAATTAGAAGTGGGGTAAACCAAAGACTACTCTTGAATACCTGAAATTTAATAGAAGATAGCAAATGGTAACTCAGTAGGTGAGTAACAATTTATACCTGACTAGAATAATAGGGAAGTATGCTAGGGCCTGTATTTCCATGTTGAGACCCAGTGCCTCCTCCTCCCACTTTAACCCAGTGACAACACAAACCCTTTTTTGCTGTGTAGCTTGTTCTTTTACAGTACGTGTCACTATCCTGGTGGTCTGGGGTTCAGATTTCCTTGCACCTTTCCTGTCTGTTCCCGGGCCTGTTTCCTGTGTATGTGCCTACCACCTCTATTAGAGGTGCCCAGGCTATTTCAGGTGCTCATTTCCTCTAGCCCAAACCATTGCATTAGTCTCCACCTTGCTTTCCACTTCTGAGCTTTTTCCCTCTCCAGTCCATCCGCTGTCAGAATAACCTTTCTGATTGCTTCTTTACTGCCCCCAGATCTGCATCCGTGGTAATGTGCACATTCCTTAGTTTGGTATTCTGTGTCCTGAGGGATCAGGCCCCCACTTACTTTTCTGGTTATCTTCTGCTTTGCTCCCTCACCCACAGGAAGCTCCTGTGAATACTGTTACAGCTAGAGTCCCTCAAGTTTCCCCTTCTCATTCTGTTCATTTCATTTCATTTCTGTTGTTTCGTTCTGACTTCCTGCTCAAACTCACTTTTCCAACTGCCTGTTTCAGAATACAAGGCCAGATTTGCCCATTCTTTCCTTCCTCTTCCTCCCCACAGCACTCTGATAAATCCTCCTCTGTGGAAAAGGAAGAAGCCCACCAATGATTTTTTTTTTTTTTGGCTTTCATATCAAAACTCGAGAGTTAGTTGTATTTGTGTCTGTGATCCCAGGTCAATATTAGATAGAGCTCAGCAAATATTTAAGACATGCCTATTAATGATAGTAGCTACCATTTTTTGAATGTCTTACTATGCGTTAGACTCTAAGTGCAGTAATATTTGCTTGATTAGATCCTTAAAGTCCTATGAAGGAAGTGAGTTACCATCCAGTTTTACATATGAGAAAATGGATGCCCTGAGAATTTAAGGAGCATGCCCAGTACACAGTAATTAAGTGGCAGAGCCAGGAATGGAACCTACACCTGTCTATAAAGTTCACTCAGTTGTACTCACACTTCTGGCACTTGGCTTTGTGTTATTGCTACTGGGATACATGCCTGATCTCCCTGATGTGCTGGGTGCTCATGATTCAGGGCTGACCCCATGCAAATCTTGGTATTCCTAGCATAGCTCTGGCAAATTGGAATTCATTCATTAGATGCTTGCTGAATGGAACTGCATTCCTCTGTGCCTACTAAATTGTAGCTTCCTTTAGGATGAAAATGATTTATTTTTATAGCTTCTCTGTGTTGTAACACCTAGTATGCATTTTCAGTTAATATTTATTGAATGAATGGATGATGGTAGGGCTATAGGAGACTTACTTAAGTGAGGGTTTAGCTACAAGGTATCTGATTTTGTGAAGGTGGACTGTCTTTATCAGAGACCAAGACCTCAGATGTTCAGGAGAGAGTCTAGGAAGCATATAGAGCCGTTCAGAATTTTGAAGAGTGGTGTTGTCCATCTTCAGCAGCCTGTGCAGGTACGTCCAGGTCAGCTGAGAAGCAAGTCAGATTACGTCTGTTTAGCTACTGTTTATTGAGTGCCTGTGTTCTCAACATTGAGCTAGACACTTATCTCTAAAACAAGTCTGTAGGCCAATGTGTGTACTTTAAAATACATTGGTCAACTCTGTATATGTTTTTTATTGAGAGTCATAATCACTCTGCATGGCAGAGAAGAGATGCACTAGACTCATTTGACAAATGAGGAGATTCCAATTGAAGAAAGTAAGTGGAAACTAATATAGTTTTGATTTGCACTCAGGCCTCCAGAGCAAAGTTCCTTCCAGGCTGCCTCCTTTGAAAGCCATGTACACAGTGCTTTCCTACACCCAGTCTACCAAAACCATGTTCCTGGTCATTGCTGACTACTGAGGTGTCCCAAGAGAGTTGATAATTGCTCTTACAACCTGAAAGGTCCTATTCTCCTCATGTCACACCCTTGTTTACATTAGTTCTTGAGGCTTGGCAAGTCAGACTCACTGGGTTTGCTAAAGTGTCAGTTAAGTGTATGACTTTTACCACAAAGAGGTGTGGAGGTTTTAAATACTCTGAAATGTGTCAGTGAATGGCTCCAAATTATTTTGTGGGGCTTGACTGTCATTTTATCTTTTACTCACTAATAATAAAGAAATATTTGAATAGAATAGTTATTCAAACCTCTTTTGGATACTGCGAAAATCAAAGGAACCATTAAGGAGGAAAAGGAACATAAATAATCTTGCATATAGTTTCAGAGTCTCTGTGGATCTGCTTCAGAATATCTAGTAGACAGGTTTACCTTTGAAAGTACTATTACACACTTACGTGTTAGAATGCAGGACTTACACTCTTAATGTCTATTTGTTATAGAGTAATTCTGAAATAAAAATCCCACTGGAAAATATTGTGGACCCTATGTGTGTTCTTTTTTTATTTGGCCAGAGAGAGACCTGTAATTTAAGACATTCATTCTATCATGTTTGTGTTGAGGACAGGGGGTTGTGGGAAAGAGCTTAAGAATGCTTGGAATGAATGAATCTGAACTCCTAGCAAAAGGACTGGAAAATAATGTAGGAGGGAAAACTGAAGATACTAAGAAAGGAAATGGAGGACCATATCGAGCCCTTGGCGGCAACTCCTGTAGGGAGGAGGGGAGCTGAATTATCTTGAAGGCCAAGCTGTGTGTCATTGGTTGCCCGAACTAGTTTTATTGCATGAGAAAGGTAGGCTTTAGTGATTTTTTTCTAAGTACTAGTGTGTTTTTGCTTTCTGTTACAAGACATAACTGAAATTGTGTATTGCTATTCTTTCTTTTTTAAAGTGGCATTTATATAATTATTACCAGTAATTTGATCTTAGGTTAGAAAGTCACTGTTCAGTGATTTAAGGATTCACAAGTGTTGAAATTTCCATTCTAAAAGTGATTAAGGAAAGTCATTAGACATGAAATTTTTCCTTTGAGGCTGCACCTGAACCTTGTGTTCTAAAGGCAGATGAAGGCAGAATATAATGTGAGTATGGCTTAATGAGGATGATTTAAGTTACATGTTACTAAGATTCCTTAGGGACAGGGATCTAGCATAGAATGAATTCAACACTGGAACTCACAACTTAATAATATGATGCTGTCTTTATGTGTTCTGTTGCTTCAGGCAAATTGTGTAGGCTGTTATCTCCTGAGAAATCCCTGTAAATAGTATTAGTAATACTTTATAAGTAGGTTAGGAGAATTAATTTACTTTTGTAAAACATTTTGAAATTCTTAGATGAAAGGCTCTGTATGGAGCAAATTGGTATCAGCCTGTTTTCCCTTTTCTGAGCCAGGAGGAAATAGGCACCTTAGGGTGGGAAGGTTGACTTACCTTTTGGAGTTCTTTTATAAGTTACTTTTATTGAGTTTGAAGTGGATATCAGAAGTCCCCAAGAATATGGTTAACAATAAAAGCAAACATTTTTTTTGGATTTGGGAGTTGGAATTAGCTATGCATTTTCATCTAAGATTTAAAACAGGTTTAAATATTAGTTTGTAGTTGGCCAGACTTGGGGGCAAAATGTGGCACTTTATTGATCCTGGGTCCCAGCTTTGTTTTTCTCTTGCTTTTTTCAGACAAGGGTAAGGCTGACTTTCTGAAAAGCAGTCGACTTTTATTTTCAACGTGTAGAATCTCTCTCTTAACCTAATCTTTGAAATTAAATCCGTTGCTGCCAAGTAACTTGCAGTAGGTCCTGGAACTAAGTTTTTCATTTATATTCATTTATATATTCAAATGTGCATACTCAGTTGCATCCCTGTGAAAACAGCTTTGCTTGGAAGATCTATATACCACGTTCTTGCTTTAGAGAAGCCAGCAGTCTTAATAGGGCAGAATAATTTATATGCACAAGTACCCATAATGCATGGTGTTTTTGAAAAATGTATGCTTCTTCAATTACTCCTACTTAAAGAAATAATGTGGGCGATAATTAAATATTTTGGAAAAACTTAACAGGTTTTGCTTTTCATGCATTTGCAAGAACCTTTCTGCTAATGTCAAAGAAAAATGAACCATTACAACATGTATCCCAAGTCTGGATTCTGAACAAATTGTCATACGATCTTCCACTTGCCAGTCATGTTGAAAGCTCCCACTTCCAAAACAATAAAGGTATCTTTCGTGATTAAAAAAAGGAAAGAAAAGGAAAGGAAAATGAACCAGTCTAGATGCAAAGGAAGGCAGGCAGGGCTAATTTACTTCTCGGTGCCTTGAAACCAGAGTTGACAGATGATGTGGTTTGTGTTCTCTCTCTCTCTCCAGCTCCCTCTCTTACTCCCTCTCTCCTTTAAAAGGGGCACTTGTTGCAGTGGTTAAAACTTTTGATCTTGTGGGTTGAGTGCATGTTCTCAAAAACAAAATTATTCCTTTTTAATGTTATGTGTACTTGCTGCTTGTGTGCCTGCTGAGCTGAGCCCTTTCTCAAGCTGTACTGGAATTCCCAGCGAACTAGTGGGTGCATTTTCCTGTTTAGATTAGTCATCCGATTTACAGCATTCACTCTTATATCCTTATAATAGGTTGTGTTTAAAATTTTCATAGCTTTGCTCACCTTTTAGGGTTCAGATCTACCATCCATTCAGTCTGTGGACTTTAGCCTTTGGCAAGCTTTCAAATAAACAGCTCTTTTGCAGAGAAAGTAACCACTTTATTCTTCCACCCTTGGATCGTGGAACCAAAGGTCGCGTGTGTAATACTCCCCTCCCATCCCCCTCTCCCCGCCCATCTTTGAGCTCCCTCTAGCAGCGAAATTCGAAATTCGCACACTTGGCGAATACCCCCGACCTCCCTCCCGTGAGGTAGGTTAGAGAGTGTTAAGCCTTTGAGGGCCCACGAAAGTAATTGACGCAATTTACATTTGTATAATGAGTTGACACAACCGCCTTGCAAATGGACCCTTAGAGTTCAGCCTGTTTGTGTAGAGATTCTGTAGGTCACACTCCTTGGCCTTAGGGGCAGTTTATAACCTAGTCAGATTTAGTTCTCAAGACAAACAAACAAACAAAATCAAAAAGACTTTGAATCCTAGTAAGGATGAAAAATGAAGGTCAACTTAATTGGAGTATGTGACAGCAAATGTTTTTAAGTCAAGACCTTTAGTTTTCCCACAGTTTTGTCATAGATCATCCAGGTGTTTCTTCGAAAGCTACATGATACTGTCTGTAAACGCTAAAAAAGTACCTATTGCTGAAACGCGTGTTATTTCAGTGTGGAGTTAGGACCGATGGTTGCGTCTGTGCGCGTAGGCGGGGGGCTTCTTTGCCGACGCGCTGCTCCCGGGTTCCGCGGGGCGGGGCTGTCGGGGGCGGGGCTGTCGGGGGGCGGGGCTTCCTAGCTACGCCACCAGAGCGCAGGGGCGGGGCGGACGTCTTCCTCCTCTCGGACAGACGCCTTCGATTTCTGCCGTTGGGAAGGCCGTTAGCGGAGCGCCACCCGAGCTCCCGTGGTCACCAGCATGACTGACAAAAAAGATTCTCTGAGGGGAGGCGAAGAGAAAGCGGAGGAGCGGATGGCGCGTACCATCACCAGTAGTGCGTACTCTACGAAACAGGCGGCGGCGGAGGAAGAACCCATGAAGGTGGAAGCGGCGGTGGGGGCTGATGGCTGCTCTGACAGCTGCTCTGACGGCTCCTCTGACAGCTGCTCTGATGGCTGCTCTGATGGCTGCTCTGACAGCTGCTCTGGCGGCTGCTCTGACGGCTGCTCTGACGACCTCAGCTGCGGGGAGGCCCACATAGATCCCAGTCTCCTAGGGCTTGCGGCTGACGAGGAAAAATGCCGGCATATCCGCAAGCAGTACCGGCAGCTCATCAATAACGTGCAGCAGAACCGTGAAGCCATAGTGAACACGGCGAGCGACTCCTTAACCGAGGCTCTTGAGGAAGCCAATGTCCTGTTTGATGGAGTGAGCCGAACAAGAGAAGCAGCTCTCGATGCCCAGTTTCTTGTTTTGGCTTCTGATTTGGGTAAAGAGAAAGCAAGGCAGCTAAACTCGAATATGAGCTATTTTAATCAAGTAGCATTTTGTGACTTTTTGTTTATATTTGTTGGTCTGAACTGGATGGAAGATGGTCAACATAACGAGTTGAGTGGTTGTGATGATAATATAGCTCTTTCCTTCTGGGAGACAGTGCAAAAAGAAGCAACGTCCTGGATATTGCAGGCTGAAACATTCCACTTTATTTTTGGTTCATTCCAATCAGCGTCTTCTACACCAAAGCGCCGATCTGGACACCATAAAAAAGCTCACAGATTGGAAGAAAATAGGGATATGCCTACAAAGCTGAGGAAGCTGGACCTGAGTAGTAATCCAGAAGGGACAGAAAGAGAAGTAGAGAGAATCTTGGGATTGTTGCAAGGGTACTTTCGAAAGTATCCTGATACTCCTGTGTCCTATTTTGAGTTTGTGATTGATCCAAAATCTTTTTCTCGTACCGTGGAGAATATATTTTATGTTTCTTTCATTATAAGAGATGGTTTTGCAAGAATAAGGCTTGACCAAGACAGGCTGCCGATATTAGAGCCAATTAATTTTAACCAAGTGGGTGAGGGAAATGATCCCAGTTTCCATGGCAGGAAACAAGGAGTTATATCTTTGAGTTTACAGGACTGGAAAAATATTGTGTCAACTTTTGAAATTTCAGAGGCTATGATCACAGACTCCTACTAAGTAATTTTGTTCTTAGTATAGGGTGCATTTTGTGGCTTTTCTAAAAGATTTCAAAATAGAATGCAAAATCCAAATAGAAGCACGTATTGTATTTTATGAAGTGAAAAAGCATTTTCAAGAACTTCAGAAATTGTTTTCCTGTACCGTGCATTTTTTTTTCTTGGTAGTTTCTAAGGTGGTTATGATCTTCTGTTACTAACAAAAATTTACTGGCATCTTCATGGAAAATCTTTTTGAATGTCCTTTAAGACTTTATTAATAAAAATCACTTCAAAATTTCATAAATTAAAAGGTATTTGATAATTTACAAAAAAGAATTCATTATGATGCTCTGTGATACTGCGTTCCTCTGTTAGAGGGAACCAAGGGAATCCCATATGGAACTCCTAATCGGGTGGGGGAAAGAGTGGGTAAAAAAATGGTAAAGAAAAACTATTGGTTGGGCAATGGACATGCAATATTATTAACACTGTGAAAAAAAAAAGATAAGGTGCCTTGCTTCATTGCTAGGAGGACTCAGATTAACTAGCGAGTATCCATATTCTAAATAATTCTTCTGTGATTAGACTCAAAAGAAATAGATTATCTACTGTATTAGGTGAGGCATCAACTAAATGCTGAAAGGTGAGTAGGAATTGTTCACAGATCAGAACGGTATACCGAGCAGGGGACATGGAAGCCAAATATATGGAATTGTGAAGTTACGGCACCAGAAAACCATAACATTTTTAAAAAAACTATTCCATTTGAATGTTAACTGGGCAAAAATTGAATTACCTTGTTGATTAGTCCTCAGAGATAGAAGATTTTTTTCTTTTAGATGATTTCAAACAACATCTTTTAACATCCAGTTCTAGTCTTTATCTACTTAGTTCATTTCTTCTCTGGCCCCCTGTTTCCCTCTGTAACTTCTGCTAGTACACAGTGTCCTTCAGAAATCAGTGATGTTTCATTATGTAGCAACCTTGAATATTTGTTCCCAATTCAATTTTGCATTTCTTAATAAGGCTTTAAATGCCTGGAAACTGTTCCTGTTTAATCTGAAATAAAGACTAATTTATTTATAAAGCCATACACCTTTTTTCTTTTTATTACTTTCAATTGTTTTAAAAATATAAAGTACACCCTTATTTGGAGGTTATTGTCAGAAATTTAGGTCTTTAAGAAAACAGTTTTTGAAGGTGCAGAGAGCATGCCTAGAGGCCTTTTTTCTTTATCCCTATTGGAATTTACTCTTTGATACTGTGGATTTTGCCATTAAACATTATTTTGCAAGTGGATAAGTGTTGCATAGCAGTAATGATAAATTTTTCTAGTAAGTCTACTGTGGTATGTGGAGGGGAAATCCGAAGACTAAATGAATGACATCAAATTGAGAGGAGAGATCTTATATGGGGGAGAAGGGCAGAAGGTTGTTTAGTAGTAATAAGGAAGGCTTTTAGCAAAAAAAGAAATTTCTCATGAAACCTGGCCAATTATTTTCCCAGTAGATGAACCCTTAGAGTTCGTGGTCAGTTTGTAGTGGAGGTTCTGCATTGCATGATCCTCAACCTTCCCCGCCACAGTTCGTAATCTAGATGGATTAGTTCTCACACAAAAATTTGAAGGAATGCTGACTCTTCTTGGTGTCTACCATCCTTTTATTTAGCAGTTGGGAAAGCATCTTTTGGTCTTGCTGATCCTCACTTTAGCATATCTCTACTAACTGAGTTCCTTGGTTTCCAGAGATTTGCTGTTTAAGGAAAAGATACCCTTAAAATGATAGCAAAAAGATCTTGTTTCAATTCTTTACTTGCCAGCAGATTGCTGTGTTAAGTGCCTAGTGTCTTTACTAGGAGTATTTGAGACTTCGTGATGACTAAAAACGTTCATAGAGAATGTGAAGGCTTGGGGTCTTCTCTGCTGTTATAGTTGTTAAGATATAAATCAAGTTGACCATTTCTTTTTGTCTTTACTGGTTGGCGTGATACCTGGGTTGCTTCATCACTTTGAAATTCAAATAACAGCTTGCTTACCTTGAAGAAAAAGGAGAATTGACCAATAGATAATTTTAATTATAGAGATTAGGTATCAACTGAAGTGGAAATCTGCTGGTTTCCTACTAATGGAGTGGCTTAAGTTTCACTGGTTCAATACAATCAGCTGAATTTAAGGAGAGTACTATGAAAAAAATTTTTTTTTCTTACCCGAACTTTGTTGGATAACAACCACTTTCTTATCTAAGGACCTGGGATCAGATCCTGATCCTTTAACATTCTGGTGAGACTTTGGGCAAATTATTGAATCTGTAAACCTTAGATTTTTGATTTACTGAGTGAGAATAATAACAGTCTAAAGTTTAGAGAACATATGTGACAAGTACTTTGAAATATGAATAACTGAGTATGGCATAGTGAGAAAAGAGATTTGTAGTCATACAGACCTGGGTTCCATTCTGGACTCAAGGGCAAGGTTCTTAATCTCTAAGGGCTTTTATATTGTCATTTCTGAAATGGGAAAGACACCTGCTTGGAAGAGGATTGTGAGCTTTGAATGGGGTAGAACAGCCTGTGCTAAGTACCCTGACAATGTGTGTGAATATAGCTGCGGGAAAGAAAAGAAGAATGTTGTTTGGGAACTTTAAGGAGACAATGGAGAAATGGAACTTAGGTTGGAATCTTAGAATGTTGAACTCTTAGGATCTTTGAACTCTTCAGTCTGTCTATGTACTGGGTCACAATTTGATTGGAAGAGGATATTTCAGGTGGGGGGCAGTGCAGGGAAGTCCAAGGGACAACTGTTCAACACTCCAGTGCTTTTGGACTTAGTCCCAGGAAGGTTGCCTTCTTTAGGTAGGGGAGAGTTAGTAACTTACAGGGATTTTGCCTCCTAGCCACTGTGCTAATATGTATTATCTCACTTAAACTCTGCAGTTTGGTGAGTTACAGGGGTATGTTAGCTTAACTTTACAAGTGAAAAGACGAGACGTCTAAGAACTAAGCAGTTAGCCCAAGTTACCAAGCTTAGCAAGCTGTAGAGTATTTTACCCCAGGTCAGTTCAACACCAGAACTCATGTATAATGGTAAGAAAACCCAGTATAAATCTGTGTCTAAGGATATAAATCATGTTTTGGGGAAAATAAAGATTACTTATTCTAATTTTAAGTAAATTCAGTACACTTGAATTGCTTTTGGCCTTCTTGAGGGGAATCTGGAGCAGTGTTTTACTGGGGGGGGGGGCATTCCTGAGAGGCAGGTGGAAGAGAGAAGAACAGCCAATATCTAAGCCCCTCGAACACCTGCAGGTGAGGTGTGTATTTACACTGATGTCCTGTAGCCGTGGTTCTTCGTGTGGTCTGGATCCCTCTGAAGCCCTTTCAGGAAGTCCTTGAGGTCAGAAATATCTTCATCATACTAAGATCCCATTTGCCCTTTTCATTCTAATTCCTTTGCAAGTCTACCATGGAGTTTTCCAGAGGCTGCGTACATGACAAGCGATGTTGCGACAGAGAATACAGAAAAGATACGGGCTGCCTTTTATTAGGACAGTCATTAAAGAGAATTACAAACATTATATAAAGCAATGCCACTCTTCTTACTAATTAAAAAAACTGTAAATAAATTATGTTTAACAACATTTAAGACATGTAATACCTTAAAATGTTTAAAGTTTTTTCTTAGTTTTAATTTTTAATATGCTAACTTATAAATAAATCCCATTAACCAAAGCTCTTCGGGGTCCTAAATAAGGTTGTAAAGGGATCCTGAGACTAAAAAGTTTGAGACCTCCTCTTCTATATCAGCTACTGTGATCAGCAGCCACTATTTCTGGCAGATGTAATTGGAAGAGAAAGTGGGGAACATTTTTTTTCTGTGTCCTTATTCCATCTGTATTCTCCTTCCTTACATTGCCTGGGGGAGCTACCTTCTACTGTCTATTCTATTTATATTTCAGGTGGGAAATGACTTACCTGGAGTTGAATGACGGCAACTTCACTTTTAAGTTAGGTTAAAATTTAAAGATATCATGTTTAGTTCTAGGGTCAGCTGAATGCTTCAGTTGCCTACGTCTTACTGATTTTACAGTTAAAAATGTTCAGGCTCACTCAGAGCTTTCTTTGTAAAGTCTCTGCACTGGTTGATATAATTTGACTTTAACCTTGGATCATCTGATACAGAATTTCAGTACAGAACAGATTATAAACATTGTTGAAGGGAATATGTGGCTTTTCAGCATGACAATGCTTTTTTTTTTTTGGTCTAGTAGATATGTTGGGGGAGGTTGTTACAAGAACTGGTGGTTTTCTTTTAGGTAGCCAGTGATGTGTTCTGGCACCATCTGTACCAAGTACAAGCAGATAAAATGAGGCTGAGATTTAATACAGTTACTTTCCGGAAGAACACCTAGCTGCGTTTATTAATTCTTTCAAACCAGGAAGTCAGCTTTATGCTCTTTGAGACTAACTAGATAATAATGCTGGTTATCTGAAGATGATACTGATCCATTGATCTGGATGTCTATTATTACCAAATTGTTTTTCCCCCCACAGTGTCTTGTGTTGAAGGAGGATCCTCCGCCATAATGCCAGTTGATGAATACTGGCTGTGTTTCCCAGCCTCCCATGTTAGACCTTTTGTACAGCCGGTCAGGGTGATGCAGTCTTGTCCCCACTGTTGCTGGTTTCCAGGTGTTCTGCCTTCCAGCCCTGGGCCATCTTGTGTACCTGCTGTGCTGCCAAGGGGCAGCCACAGAGCTGCGCCGCCTCCTCCTCCTCCTCCTCCTCCCCCCTCCACTCCACCCCCTTCCACACCCCAAGCATCCTGTGCTACTGACCCCAAGCTCTGCCTTTCACCCCCTACATCTGATGGTAGGCAGGAGAAAAATATACAGTCTAGGCCGGTAAGTTTGGGGGCTTTTTTTGTATGATGGTTAAAACTTGACTTTTAAAAAACTTTTTTTTTTGATGCTCATTAACTTTACCAGTCATTATCTCATGTTAGCACAGATTTCTGTTTTAATAAAAGGTAACAATAAATATTATCACCAAATGAACTAATATGAATAACCCATGAACATGGACAATGGGGTCAGGATGGACTGTGGGAGAAGGGGTGGGCTGGGTGGGGGGTAGCAATGAGGGAAAAAATGGGATAATTGTAATAGAAAAACAATAAAAATAAAAATTAAATATATATTATTACCAAAACAGTATTCAAACCTAATATGAAATGATAAGTAATGTGTCTAAAAACTAGGGGACTGAAATGATTTCTTTAAATTAAAAAGCTATTCAGAGGAGAGGGGGATATGAGGGCACTAAAAAAATTGGAAAAAAATACAATAAAAAATAAAAAATAGAAGTATTCACCATAAAAAAGGAAAATTAAAAATCTAACAGATTATAAAGCCTGTTATGTGCTGGGTACATGGAAACAAAATAATAAATATAGTATTGGAGGCTTTGCATATAAGAAATGAGCTCTTTAGAGTCGTGTGTATTTATTTATCCCCCCCTTTTATTATGCAAAAGCAAGGACTTTTACATTTAAATTTGTATGCAGGTATGTGCCAATTCATGATTTAGTACTGAATTTCTAGACTTTATGTCTTACCTAAAAAATGCAGAACCCCCTTGAGTATTTGGCTAATCTGTTTTAATTGCTATTTCCCAGGCCCCTATCATCATCTGAGACCTTCGCCCACTCATTATTCTTTGACTAGAAAGTCAGGCTAATTGACAGATTGTATCAATGATTCTATTAAAAACATGCACTACAAATATTGTAAAAACCGAATTTAAAACCTGGTTTAAAAATGCTAGGATAAGAAAGGGCTGATGAAACTTAATTTAGGCCTAAACTGGCTTTGTTGGGCCATCAGGACCTTCTGTATGTGACACTTCAAAGTAGCTCTCTGTGACGGGAGGTGGTTGAACACTTCCACTTGTGTGCTGTAAGAGAAATCAAATGACATTTTTTCCTTTGAAAATTCCTTTTGCTTTTCTTCAAAGAAAGGTTTTCTCACAAAACTTCTCAGACATTGCTGCTTTTAAGTCAAAGTGTTTTCCCTTTCGTTGTTTTTCTTCTTTAGGCTTATCAGGAGGGCAGACTTCAAAGGCTACTGAAAATGAACGGCTCTGAGGATCTTCCTGGCTCCTATGACTATGACCTCATCATCATTGGAGGGGGCTCAGGAGGACTGGCAGCCGCCAAGGCAAGGCTCCCTGTGTGTTGTCAGGGTTGCGACAGCTCTCCAGATGCTCTGGGGGACTTGTCTGAACCACTCTTGTCACATTTTGCACATTCACCTGGGCAGAACATGTTAAGGGGACCACTTCATAAATCATTTTTCCATGTTCTTTACATGAAAGGACTGGGCCCAGTATTTTGGGATGCATTTTCATTCCTTTTTAAGCTTGGTTGATTTTTCAAATATCATAAAGGGGTTGTATGGAAATGGGTTGAAATTAAATTATTTTTATTCTTAATAAATATTCATATTTTTTTCACTTTGATTTCACGATTCACAATGCCTCCTCCCCAACAGAAGGATGGAGAGCAGTTGGATTTTTTAAATTTAATAAAATGATTTGTCTCTTGTGTTCATAAAGTGAGCCAAGAGAACAACCACTAACTGTGGCCTGGAGGTGATGGAGGGAGGAAGGAATGAGGCTCCCAGCCGTGAGTTCAGATACATGTTTCATGTGTCACGAAGCCCACGGAACTGTCATTCTTGCTGAAGAGGCTTTTTAAAAGATGAGGTGCTTATTCTCCTTTGAGATGTAGCTTGTGGAGAATCAGTCAAGGTGGATTTGAATGAAGCTGCTCAAATTAGGAGCAGGCCAATATCTGGTTTCAAGTAGTGCTTCTCCAATATTCTGCATGGAACCAAAACTTAAACGTACTTAAAAATATTATAGGATACAGACTGAATCAAGGGTTGTAGACTCTCAGTAAACCTGTTTTACTGGCTACTTAAAATTTGCTTAGAAATAGTCATATGTTTTTCAGATGATTGCTTAATTTGTTACTAGTTGAATGGGATTAGGTAAAAGGATGCTAGGGTTTCCAGCTGATGGACAATTTCCTAACTGTAGTCTGCATGTTCTTAAAGCTACCCTTATGATTATCTAAGTATTACTTAATATTTTCTTGAAGTAGCACTAATTATATGAAATTCCCAGGTATTAATAACTGGTTACTAGTTATGCTTTAGGCATTGTAGCCTAATAAAAATAGGATAGATTTTTAACATCCCATTCCCGGTCTATCCTGTTAACCTTTCCAACTCATTTTAATTATTTTATTTTCCAGGAGGCAGCCAAATATAACAAGAAGGTGATGGTCCTGGATTTTGTCACACCCACCCCTCTTGGAACTAGATGGGGTAAGCTTTTCAAATGTTTTACAAGTGAATTTGTAGGAGCAGGTTTTTCCTTGGTATTCATTTAAGTGGCTCCTAAAGCCCAATTATAAAAAAACAAAAACATGTACCTCTTTTATGCTAATTTAAAGTAGACTCCAGTTAAATGTTAAAAATTTAAGTTCTGCTCTGGCCAAGTGGCTCGGTTGGAGTGTCGTCCTGATACACCAAAAGGTTGACGGTTTAATTCCTGGTCAGGCCACATAGGTAGGTTGTGGGTTCAATCCCTGGTCAGAGTGGCAACCGATTGATGTTTCTCTTGAACATTGATATCTCTCTCTCCCTCCCTCTTTCCTTCCCTCCCGTCCTCTCCTCCCTCCTCTCTCAAATAAAAAAACAAAACAAAACATATTCTTGGGTGAGGATTTTTAAAAATGCTCATATATTGAGGCCTGCGCAGATCCCAACCTGTTCGTGGTTTGGAGTTGCTATCTGCCTCATAAAGCAAAGTAGAGGGTTTTTCTTCTGGGAAGACTAAGTGGTCTTCTCCTCTGAGAAAGCCTTCTACACAGTTGGTTTTGAATCTTTCAGGAATAGGAAGGCAAGGATCAAGGTATCGTGAATTTGGGTTTTCATTCGAGGCAGAGAGAGAAGATAGTGGTTATAACCAGAAAGTCCAGAGTAGGGTGTAGTTACCTCCAGAACTCGTCACTGTTAACCCTGCCTGGGCTTCATGATAGTCATGGAGGTTGATTCCTTGATAATAAAATACTAATAAAAATATAGTTTATAAAATGCTCATATACACCAAATTTTATATATAGTTTTGGACGCCCTAGAGTCCAGTTATGCTCTGCTTCACAACCCATTTATCAGGTAGTTCTGCTCAAAGATTCAATGGCGAGTATTTCAATTTCTGGCAGTCAATTGATTTTGAATCTTTGAAGTATGTGGAAATTGTGGAAATTTGCTCATTTTTGTATTTTTTTTCAGATGGCTCTGTTTGGTATATAAGGCTGTCTGAACTTAGAAATGTCACAAGACTTAGGAATAAACTTGTATAAACAGTATTGTCTACATTAAGGGTTCATAGAATGATAATTATCGTGGACCTCTTTCTTTGAAGGACTGTAAAGCAGGCCATTAACTGATCTCTCAATGTATTGCAGGTCTCGGAGGAACATGTGTGAACGTGGGTTGCATACCGAAGAAACTGATGCACCAGGCAGCTTTGTTAGGACAAGCCCTGCGAGACTCTCGAAACTATGGATGGAATGTCGAGGAGATTGGTATGGGGGAAAGCTGTGGTTTCGTTTGTACTTTGGAGGGGTTTGAACTCTGATCTTTCAGAACGTCATCCATTTCTATGAGACTAGCAATAAATAACCTGGAAGTTGTTTTCATTGTTTACGTTTTTAATGGATAAAATCACTGCAGTTATCCTGTGTTAGGGGGCTGAATAGCTATTATGGTAAGAACAGATATTGCACTTGGGGCATCTTTCTTTCATAGAAAAACCAGAATTCTTTCAAATCAATTGTCATAAATAGAGAGAGTTTCATAGAACAGTACAAGTTACATTTATTTTCTTTTGCAGCTGTGCATTTTTCTTGATCCGAAGATGTCTGTTTCATGAGCTGGTATTTTGAGGGTGGAAGGATGGCTTGCTTGTGAGGAGAGAGAGGATCGCTAGTCTTGGTCAGATTAAAAATACTGAGAGTACACTAGAAACGTTGAGGAGGAATCTTTTGACTTTACAAAGTAGATTGCACTATCTGGTGGGCGAAGAACATGAGGACTGGCATAGCTTCATGGCTAATTAATGGCCTAGGTCACTGTGTCCTTGAAGTATGAAACGCCAGCCCCTATCTGATTCTAGTTTTGAAATCTATGGGTTATGGGACAATTGAGGGAAAATCTTCCAACCAGTAGCTAGCGGAAATTATTTCGTGGCTGTTTTTTTTTTTTAGTTTTAACTGATATTTTATTATTAAAAAAAGAAAAAGCAAGACATTAATACATGCTTTGAAAAAATTTGCTTCCACTCAAACTGTTCGTGCTTCCTTTATTGATTCTTTTCTTTCTCATTTAAAATCAACAGTACTTTCTTTTTTCAAATCTGGAATCTTAGAAAATCAGTTACTTTAAAAGTTTTCCTGGGGTTATACCTCTTTTCTCAGACTCTTAGAAGGCTGCTTTCTGGGTCTTTAGAGTCTTAAAAAAGATAAGAGATAATTACAGGCCTCTGCTGAATGTGAATTTTAATAGGACCAATGGCGCCGAATTCTAATAGACTGTAATCAGGTGGGTGGTAAAATAACTTGGTAAATTTGATAAGTCTTCTTTCCAGCAAAAGAATATTTCTGCTGCTGTCATGTAACAGTAATAAGTCTCTACAGTCATAGTCCACATCTGTACATTAAAACCAGCAAAAACTCCCCAAATTTCACGGGGTTTTAAAACTTGAAGTTATTTATTTGTCTTATTTGTCTGTCTTTACAAAAATTATTTATCCAACCAACTTAACAGTTTTCCCTCTTTTGTGTTTCTTCCCCCTTTCCAGATTTTAAGGTAGAAATATATAGTTTTCTATTTTTATACCTTTCACTTCTTGCATTTGTCAGCAGCAGAAGCAATCCCACAGTCTTTAATGAGAGTCTTTAGTGGTGCTCTCTGGTTAAATCCTTCCCTCCTTCCCTCTTCCCATATCAAGCCGGGTGGGTTTTTTATCTACGCTTTTCTCTTTAGCTCTTGGGTCTTCTGAAGGAAGCCAGGCCTAGCTGTGAGAACCAAGCTGGGTTTGTAGCAGTGGCCTGCCAAGCCTGCCAGGATCCACCACTGAGGGAGCAGTAGCTAGCTCCCTCCTTTTTGTGCTTAGATGATTGTGGTGAAGAATCAGTGGATGTAGGCACATGTATATGTCTTCAGATCTTAAAGGAAGAAGGAAACTTGGTTTAGTTTTCAAATGAGAAACCGCTGGAGGCTGCTGATTGATGTTCCCGTGAAGCCTTACTTTGCATTTTTCAAATAGAAACACATCTAATCTCGTGTCCTTCAACAAAAAGCAGTGCTCCAGTATTCTGGGGAGACTGTCTTCTCTGACACTGCAGCTGCATAGCTCCCAGCTGGTGAGGGAGGAAAGGGACCTGGGCTAGGCAGCACCGCTGAATCTGCCTGGTGACCGGGGAGTGACAGGTCTGGGGCCCAACCTGTGATCTGCCTTTTCCCTAAAGCTTCAGATGGAGAATGTACAGAGAAAGTCTCAGGCCTTAAAAAAATTGCTTGAGCTCAGCCGTGTAAACTAGATGGACGGGTGATCCTTTCTGGAAGATTTATGGGCTTTATATTTTTTTCAGACTTCTCTAATTCTCCTATGCTCAAAATTAAATATACCTTTTAAATATTAAGTATTTTGGAAGTTTTAGAATCCTATTGTCAATACAAAGGAAGCCAGCTTGCCCTTGCTAGAGTGGCTCATTGGATTTAGCCCTGGCCTGTGAACAGAAAGGTCACCACCAGTTTGGTTCCCAGTCAGGGCACTGCCCAAGTTGTGAGCCAGGTCCCCAGTTGGGGGCGAGGCAACTAATTAGCGTATCTCGCATACATTGATGTTTCTCTCTCTTTTTCTCCCTCCCTCCCCCTCTCTCTCAAAGTAAACAAATAAAATCTTAAAAAATAAACACACACACACACACACACAAAAGCCAGCTCATTGGTTTGCAGTTGGGGGCTTGCAGTTTGGGGATACATTCTCCTACCACACTCCTGGTATCTGTGTCTGCCACTGTATGAGTGTGTGGCCTTGGGCAAGCCACCCGTCCTGCATTTCCCTGTGTACATAATAGAACTAATTTGTGCCCCTTCAGGTGCTTTGAAGTTCACACGGAAAGTGCGGGAAGATGTTAGAGATTAGTTCTGCTAGTCTGATTACTGTTGTCAAATCTAAGGGCGTGGCCGGGCTCTCTGTCGTGGGCTGGGGGCAGAGGAGGGGCAGCAGTGCTGGCTTGAGATCCAGTCGCTGTGGTGGGCACAGAGCGCACCCAGGTGACACGCAAGTCCTGCCTGGCCAGCTCGAGTGTGCAGTCCAGAGGCGCAGCACCGGATTACAACTGCTTTGTCTTTTCTCTTGTGCAGTTAAACATGACTGGGGAAAAATGACGGAAGCTGTACAGAGTCACATTGGCTCTCTGAACTGGGGCTACCGGGTGGCTCTGCGGGAGAAGAAAGTCACCTATGAGAATGCATACGGGCAGTTTGTCGGTCCTCATAGGATTAAGGTAATTTTATGACAGCCTGAGTAGCTTTTCTGGTTGGTTTGTGTTAAGCTTTGGGTGGAGGTCAGGCAGGAAAAGAGAAGGTGATTATCCTAATGAAAGTAATAGCCACTGTGACCCCGAGTTTCCAGTGTGGTGATTTTGCCATCACATCTTATGGGGCTTGCTTTTGGGGTGTGGTAGAGGTCAGAGTACCAGATTCAGGGCCAGACTACTGGATTTGAGTCTTGGCTCTGTCACTTACTAGCATTGTGACCTTGAGAAAGTCCCCTAATTACTCAGAGCCTTAATATTGCTTATGTATTACCAGATTTTTATGAGGATCAAATTGGACAGTGAGGTGAATGGCCTTTATGAACTGTAAATTCTATGAGATAGCAACTTTTAAAAGCTGACATATTGGTTTCTTTGTAGGCAACAAATAACAAAGGCAAAGAAAAAATTTATTCAGCAGAGAGGTTTCTCATTGCTACTGGTGAAAGGCCACGTTACTTGGGCATCCCTGGTGACAGAGAATACTGCATCAGTAGGTAAGGACAAAATTTTGGGAAAGAAAACCCCATTGTAGATTTATGGTTTTGCTTTTTTCTTCAAACCCATTTTGTCTACTTCCTGGAACATAGTGAATTTTTTTTTTTTTTCCATAATTTGGCCCAAAGGGACAGAAGGTGGGGAAAAAGAGAAAGGGAAAATCATTTTAGGCAAGAGCACATTTAAAAATTCAAAACTATAAACACTGGTCATCTTACTACCCAGAATTTACATCACTACTAACATGTAGATACATGCTTATATTGAAATTTATATATGTGTCAGTATATTTTATAAATGTATAATGTAAAACCAAATGAGGCCGTGGCCGGGTGGCTCAGTTGGTTGGAGTGTCATCCCAATACACCAACATTCTGGGCTTGATTCCTGGTCAGGACACAGACCTAGTTTGTATGTTTGATCCTTGGTCCAGGGTCTGTTTGGCAGGCAGCCAATCGATGTTTCTCTCTCACATCGAGCTTTCTCTCTCCCTTCCTCTCTCTCTCAAATCAATAAACATATCCTCGGGTGAGGATTAAAACAAAACAAAAACCAGATGGATAGTCACAAACAGTTTGTAAATGATACACACGTACCCACGTAGTTTTTGCAAAACCAGGATCATCTAGTGCCTTACCCTTTAACATTTGCAGTGCGGACACTAAAAAAGTTACAGATGGCAGACGGTTTAGATCTATCAAACCCTAGTCCCTGTTCATTATTGTTCAAATGGTCGCAACGTCAGTGTAGACCGACCTTCTGAAGTGAGTGAGCAAACAGGAAGGTTTTGCTGTGAGATTTCATTTTGCACATGAAGTGATAATACTGGTGACATTGTTTTTCAGATGTTTTAAATTACGAAGACACGGAGACAGATTGTTGATAAATATGTCCTCTTGGATGCTTTTTTCCCCAGGATTTTCTGATTGTGTTATAAATTATTCTTTTTTCAGGCCTTTTTTGGGGTTGAGAAAAAATGATTTTTTTTTTTCCTTTGTGTCTCAACTAGGGCAGCTCAGATGATAGCTGTCGTCTCTGTGGTCTTGAATAGGCTCCTTTCTCTTATTTAAAAAAATTCATTTTCAAACGTGCTTTCGTGATCACTCATGTCTTCCATATTCTTCACTTGACTAGAAGATTTTGTCAGATTTTACTTTTTATAGTTGGCTATTATATTACAAAAACAGTATGTCAGGCATTTTGGCTGTGAGCTGGATTACCGTCAGAAATTACAGTTTTCTGTGCTTGGCCAGCATAGCTTGAGCTACTCCCCAAGCAACTGAAGTGGCAAGAAAGGTAGAGTCTTAAGACCCTATAAAAACTTATCATATGTGTGTAGCTAATTAAATGTTTTAAATCTTAAAAGTGTCTTGTTAAGAAAGTAGAAATATTTACTTTGACTTGGTCATTATTCATATGTAAACATTTTTCTGTTTTTTTTATTTCCCTTTTTTTACAAAAATTTCTTTCAGTGATGATCTTTTCTCCTTACCTTATTGCCCCGGTAAGACCCTGGTAATTGGAGCATCCTATGTCGCTTTGGAATGTGCTGGATTTCTTGCTGGCATTGGTTTAGATGTCACTGTTATGGTGCGGTCCATTCTCCTTAGAGGATTTGACCAGGACATGGCCAACAAAATTGGTGAACATATGGAAGAGCATGGTATCAAGTTTATAAAACAATTTGTACCAATAAAAGTAAGTGGAATTGCCCCTAAGTTTATTTATTCTATATTAAGGTTAAAGGTTAGGACAGAGAGTTGGGTGGGTGATAAAAGCATTCTTCCAGCATTATAAACCATTAGAAATGCTATAATTTCTCAATTGTGTGATATTGATGTATAAACTTGTACCTGCCTACCACCTAAATAGCTTTGTTCTTAATTGTGGAATAATAATTAATTTCCTTCTCTACTTTCTTCCCTTTGGTTCTCTTTTGTTTAATGCTTCTCTTTATGCATGCCTTTATTATCTTAGGTCTGTTTTACTTTGTTTCTTCATATATACCAGTGATTTAAAATTTTTTCCCATAAGACATTTCTCCTCAGGATATATGGTATAGTGAGTAGATACAGTATATAATTTTGTCTTCCCTGAAAACAATGATCTGAGTTTGTTATGTGGGCTGGCCTTTTTTGCTCATTTCATCTTCTCTTGAAAAGGCCGAATAATGTGCCAGAATCCAGCACTTGGTGTATATCCGATTAATAGTTTCCTTCAGTTTCCTTTAGTGCAGGTAAGGATGTGACCATTTTGTTAAAGTTAAGGAATTTTAGCTTTCATTTTTAAAAATTGCTCTGTGGGTTAGGTAGTTTCATTGCAGTGACCATGCATGAATCGCTTAATGTGGATAGAGCATGGAGCGTGGGGTCAGAGTGACCTGGATTTAATACAGTTCTGCCATATTTTTGCTATATTACTTTGGGGGAATGACTTAATCTCTCTGAGCTTCAGTTTCTTCTATAAAATTGGGATGATAATAGCGCCTATCTCAGTTCCTGTGCTGACCACGTTAGCATACAGTTGTAAGGACAGTACCTGGCTCAGAGTGAGTCCAAGACGAATCTATTTCATAACATTTTTGTGAGGATTGAGTAACATTTCCTGAAAGTTATCAGTGTTTAATTGCTGTAGCTATTTTTTTAGAGAGTGGAGGTAATGTTTGCATTAGGACTATAATTAGAAAAAAATGCTATATGTATATGCTGCACTTACAGAAAACTAACATCTTCTTTATAAACATCTTAACATTTAGGGAGTTGTGGGCCCCTTTGAGAACTCGTGAAATAAACCCATGTCTGTGCACATAACATTTTGCTGGGGTTACTAGGGTGTCTGATCCCCCAGAGGCTGGTAGTGAATGCATGCTATATTATAAAGTGACTGAGTGGAAGAAGCCTTCTACAGAGAGGTGGGATAGAGTGCATTTTGAACAAAACAAAATATGAGCAAGATTCTATAGGGAGTCGGCAGCCGTCCGTCTCAAGAGACGATGGTGTAGCTTCTTAAGAGTCTATCTGCACCGCCGAGAATGGCAGTGCAGTCCGACTCGGGAGTGACACGGTATCTGTCTCCTCCCGTGTTGAATCGACATCTTGCGATGATGCTGGAGTATCCTCTCCAGTGAAGCTGAAGCTACAGAGCCTGGGCAGGGTGATATGGAGGGTCTGCTGTTGCCCATGCAGCAGACCCCCCCTCTCTTCGCAGCTGAAGGATCCAAGGGAAAGACGGAGTCAATACAGCTTGGCTTCAGGTGCGCCGCAGGAGTTGCCGGTGTTGACTACAACGTCAAACCGCCTTAGGGACTCCGGCTCCGGATTTTCTGTCGGGGTTTACTCCCTTAGCCTTTCCCCTGGAGAGGTATGCCGCAAGGCAGCGGAGGTTTTTTGGATTCAGAGTTTTCCTTCTCTGATGTGCCCTGACTGGAAGATCGAACCAGCGACACTTAGCTCGCAGGCCGACGCTCAATCCACTGAGCCAAACCAGCCAGGGTCTATAGGGAGTAAAATTGTTCTAATTGCAGAAATTGTTCTGGATACAGAGAAGGCACCAGAACTGAAAAGTGAATAATGCAGGAATGAATTAGAGGCGGGATGAGGCCCTTAATCATTTTAAAGGAAATCTAAGCCATAGAGCAATTCAACTTTTCCTTCAATTAAATAGGAAAGGCATTTCCAGTATGTTCAAAGGGACTTAACTGTACAAGAAAGGAAGGGAGTTCAAGAAGTTAATCTTTACTATCTAATTGATGTTGAAAATAAAATCGACCTTGACAGTTTTTCCATTCAGAGTGGTTGTATTTTAAAGGTAGGGTCGAAATTGCAGGTTACTTTCATGGATTTCTCCCAGTAAATATGTCACAGAAACCCATGATTTGGCTGTCACTCAGAGAAATCAGGGGTTCACTACATTCTTGCAGAAGCCTCCAGGCAATGGGGTTTCTCAGCCATTGTTACCCAGTCTGTAAGTTACCGCTGACACCTGTGTGTAGTGCGTTAGTACGTTTGATCTCATTTGGCACAGCCTGAGTGCCGGGGCTGCTGGTTTCCTCCCTACATTCTTAAGTTATGATAAACACACACACCCCCTTGTCCACTATGGTTTTTAGGGCTTTTAGTTGTTACCTGTATCATGACAGACTTATCCCCTGTCTGTCCTTTGTAGACAAAGCTGATCGTCTGTGATCAAAAGAAAACCTCTGAATTTGGGCAGCAGTGGCTCTCCAGGGGATTAGTGGTTCTGGGTGATTTACACGACAGTGAGTCATCAGTTTGACTTCAGGGATTATACATAGTCTGCTTTCTCCGGCGGCTTTCCCTTTCCCTTTTCTCTCTGAATTCTGCTTAAGAACATTAAGCAACGAAAAAGGTGGATAATAAGAGAATCACAGCATCCTAATGATGTTAAAGGGAGGGAGGGAAAGGGGACATGAAAGGCCTTTCAAACCAGATTTTGTGTTTTAACTGGTGAGCCAGACAGGAAGAGAGGACATAATTCACCTCGATGTATGTCATTATTGTGGAGTAACGCTTCCCCACTTTTATAGGTTGAACAAATTGAAGCAGGCACACCAGGCCGACTCAGGGTGGTAGCTCAGTCCACCAACAATGATGAAATCATTGAAGGAGAGTACAATACGGTAAGGAGTGGACCTAGGCCAGTACTTCCTTAGAAAGCAAATAGTGTGCTTTCTGGAAATTTGCTGGGTACTTAAAATGGCTGTTTGCTGTTTCTAAGATCATTGGTTCTGATCCCATTCTAATTTGTGATATTGTAATTTGTTTTAGTACCGGGATAGCTTCAGATTTCTCCACTGTAAACTTAAAATATTATTTCTCAAACGGCTGTAAGAAAGCATCAGCATTTTTAGAAGAGCTAGGATTTCTCTGTTCCATGTTCTTTCCTTTCAGTTCCCCAGCCCACCACTTTTAATATTTTAAATAACTGCATTCAGTCGTAGGCTATGCTGTCTTTGTCTTTACTCTTGTCTAGATTTATTAAGGAATTGTGAACCCCTTTTTTCTTAATAAGAAATGGAGAAAGATTTCTGCTATATTATGTTTAAAGGATTTTTTTTTAAGATTGTAATTTGTTTAAACTCTTGCATTATTTTCTTAATGAAATATTTCTTTCCAGGTCTGGATGAATCAGATTGGCTTAATAAGCAGAAAAAATAATGATTAAATAACTCATGCAAAGCCTTTTTGCTAATAGTCACTGTATATTAATTTTTCAGGTATTGCTGGCAATAGGAAGAGATGCTTGTACAAGAAAAATTGGCTTAGAGACTGTGGGGGTAAAGATAAATGAAAAGTAAGAAAAAAAATCTTTCTTCTATCTTATTGGATACTATTTCAGGTACTCCTAATATTGATTAATACTGGAGTTTTAGATTTTTAAAGTGATGTTTTTATCATGGAGAATTCCCCTTTTGAGCTCAGAAAAAATATTTTAGTGCCACTCACAGTATTTTGTTTGCTTTTTTATTTTATTTTATTTTTTTCTTTTCAAAATCTAAATGAGAACTGTAATGGGTTGCTTTTTGTTTCCTCACTGTATATGTGTACAGAAAAAGATGCAGCCCCCAGTTAATTGTAGGTGTGTGCGTTAGCTTCATTAAATATGTAGATTTTGAAGCATGTTTAAAGCTTCCAAGTGTGAGGATCACTAGAGTGGTCACTACATTTCTAGTGACAGCTGCAAGTATGAAAACTTTTATTTCTCCAAGGGTTTTCAAAGTTAAAGTCCTTTGCACTGTAGCCCTGCACTGGACAACGGAGACTCTGGTGTCTGCTTGTGGGAGCAGCAAGGGGTATTTCCCAATATCGCCTTTCTTACATCCAAGTAAAAGCATGTGATGTGAATGGCAGTCTCCCTTGGAGTAAAGGCAAGCTGTTAATCCTGCAGGAATCACATTTATGCAGGAGAAGAGATTTCTAATCTTACTGTGAGAATTATTTTTTCTTCATTTTTTTTGTAATCTGCTAGCCTGTTTCCAGTTCTAAGGTGCAGATTTCATATGTTAATAGCTAACATTTATTCTGTACTTACCATGAGCCATGGGCTATTGTGGTGAATGTTTTATACACATTCTCATTCAGTCCCCACAATCCCTTACGGTAGGTAGATGACGGTGTTCTTTTTCTTTTTAGTATTTTTCCCTTTAGCATCATTCCCATTTACACAGGTAGGGAGATGAGGCTTAGAGAGATGGTGAGTAGCTCTCCGGAGATCACAGAGGTAATCACAAACAGAGCTGGTTATTACAATCTGGAATTCTTATTCTGAAGCACTGTGTTCTCGCTTCCCCATTCCAGGGTTGCTTAATAATTTTCTTATTCCTTTAGTTTTCAGAACAGCAGCGAGAATTGTCTCTCAACTTTCACTTCCTCTGAGTTGTTTTGTTTTGGTAATACTTTAGAACTTTGCCCTCAGCTGGAGTCCCGATTTGTGGCTTCTTTGGGATAAAGGGGATTTTGTTCTGCTTAATTAATAATGGTAATTAATGATGATTTTTAACCGAGTGGAATTTGCAGGACTGGAAAAATACCCGTCACGGACGAAGAGCAGACCAACGTGCCGTACATCTATGCCATCGGCGACGTGCTGGAGGGGAAGCTGGAGCTCACCCCGGTGGCCATCCAGGCCGGGCGGCTGCTGGCCCAGAGGCTGTACGCTGGCTCCCGCGTCAAGGTGCGTGTCATGGCCGTCACCCAGGGAAACACCGCTCTTAATCACACTCCCGGTTCTCCGGTTGGGGTCACTAGGGAGGTTTTCCGGGTCTGGAATATCTTAGTTATTGCGACGATGGCACCCTAGATGTGCTTTATTTTATTAGCTGAATTCCAAACGACATTGTTAAGGGTGCTCAACCTTTGTGACTTTATTATGAAAATGGCCACTCTTAGAATTACAGTAAGAATAAAATGAGCTTGATTAATCACATTTCAGCACTATTACGTTTCGTATACTCATAATGATTGCTTTTTCTATCGATTATATTATTAAGAAATCTTTTTATGGCACCTTTTAGGCTATGTAAAAGGATTTGGGGATCTAGGTAATAATGTCTGTGTGGAGCTGCTTAAACCAGTATTCAGACTTTAGTTCCCTGTTGTTTCTAAAAATAGGTCTTCTGCTCTTGGAATGTTGAATGTCTTATGTTACTATTTTAATGTGGTTTTTAAAAGTCAGTGTAGGAAATTGAAACTCTTAGATATGTTTCATGACCCCAATTATTGAATGCATGTCTGCTCATGGTGACTCTTTGGCTTTTGTGTTTCTTTTTTTAAAAGTTTATTTTAGCTGGGGCCGGGGTGGAGGGGTGGAGGTGAGGAATGGGGAGTGACTATTGATGGGTGTAGAGTTTCTTTTTTTGGCTGATGAAATTTTCTGGATTATATTGTGGTAATAGTTGCATAACCACTGAATTAGAAACTTTGAAAAGGTGAATTTTATGGTATGTGAATTAATATATACAATTTTAAGAAGGGAGGGCGAGAGGGAGGAAAGGAGGGAAAGAAGGGAGAAAGGGAACTCTTTGACTAAGAGTTAATACCCAAGGAAGAAACAAACTTGGAATGGGGTCGGGATAGGGCTCCACAACACTAAAAGAAAGTGTTTATTTTTACCTTCATTTTTTGGAAGCTTTTTTACTGAATATAAATTTCTAGATTTACAGTGTTACTTTAAATATTTTAATGATTTTGACCATTGTCTTGTGGTTGCATAGGTTCTAAAGAGAAGTGAACTAATGTTTTTATCTTTGTTTCTCTTAAATTATTTTTAGCAGTTTGATTACTGCATGTCTTGGCACGCTTTTCTTTATAATTATTCTGATTGTGGTTTGTCCAAGACTCTTGGATTTATCTGTTTATAGTTTTCATCAAACTTGGAAAACTTTCAGCCATTTGGTTATTATTTTTTAAGATTTTATTCATTTTTAGACAGAGGGGAAGGGAAGGAGAAAGAGGAACAGAAACATTGATGTGTGATTGCCTTTCTCACGCCCCCAATTGGAGACCTGACCCTCAACCCAGGCATGTGCCCTGACTGGGAATCGAACCTGCGACCCTTTGGTTCGCAGGCCAACCCTCAATCCACTGAGCCACACCAGCCAAGGCTCATTTTTTTTTTTTTTCTATCTTCCCTTGTCTTTATTTTCCTTTAGCCTCCAAATAATGAGTGTTGGTTCACTTGATATTATCCCATGGGTCTCTGATACGTTGCTCCTGTGTCCCTCCCTGCCCCGTCCCATCTCAGTGCTTTCTTTTCTTAGAGAACCTATTAATAATGTCTTCAAGTTCACTGTGATTTTTTTTTCCTTCTGCACTGTCTTGGGCTGTTAATCCCAATCTGTGTAGTTGGTGCTTCAGATAGTTTTTTTCATTTATTTAAAATAAATTTTCCTTTTTTTTCCTCAGCAGGTCCATGTTTTCTCCTATACCTTATTAAATAGACAGAACATATTTATAATGGCTCTTTTAATGCCCTCTGCTAATTCCATCTTTTTATCCAGTGTTTGTTTCTATTGATTGATTTTTCTCACAGTATTGGTTCACACATTCCTGCTCTGTTGCATGTCTGGATACTGTTGGATGCATGCAGATGTTGTACCTTCTACACTGTTCGGTGCTGGGTTTTGTTGAGTTGCTTTACACAGTGTTGGACTGCGTACTGACAGCCCTTCAAGTTACATAGGATTAGTTCTGTCCCTTTGTAACTTGCTTTTGAGCTTCTTTAGGGTCTGGCAACAGCAACCCGTCATCTAGGAATTTAGTTTCGCTACAAAATTGATGCCCTTTGGAGGTCTCTACTCCGTTCCTCTTACATGATGAATTCTTTCCTCACTGGCTAACAGGAAGTATTTCCCGTCATGTTATAGCTCTGGTCATTTTGGGGCTCACTGCTTTCTAGGGGTTCTTTCCTCACCCTTGTCCTTTCCTCTGACACATCGAGAGTACTCGGCCCAAACCTCAGGAGGACCTGACTGCAGCTCTCCAAGTTCTCCTTGTGTAGCTTCGCCCTCCTTGTGGGGCTCCGCCCTGTAGCTGTGGTCTAGTGTTGCAGGTGTTGCTTCGTATTTGTCTGGTTTCCTAGTTGTTCAAAGCCCGGAGGTGAATCTGGTCCCTAATATACCATTATGGCTGTAGCGGATGTCTGCCTTTACTTTTGAATCAGAATTCCAAAGGTTTATGTTTTTCTCAGAGGAGAAGGATTGTATTTATTATTTCTAGAGGGACGCACATTTGAGGATTTCACCCTACTGTTTTAGAGAGTGAGAATTCAATTGCTCATATTTTAAATGCACAATGGTTCGCCTCCATGGGCAGATGTGACCGGGTAGGTTTTTGCCAAATAGCATTTACAAACATATTTTGCATTTACATAATAACAGTCTTCACAATTCACATCAGCATGTTAAAGGCTCTGAGAAATCTGGTAGTTGAGAGACCTATTTATTTGCTTAATACAGCATTTTACAACTTCTTTGTCTGCAGAATCCTTTTGTCATCTATGCCTATTAACATAAAATACGCTTTGGAAATAGTCAGAATCATTAACTTTTTTGTTTTTATGGTTTTCATTTCATCTTAATGGCTGCATAATATTGCACTGAGTGTATATACTATAGAACCACTTCCTTGCTTGTATTGTAAGGCTGCTCCAGTGTCGCCCCTATTGAGGAGAAGTAAGTACAGCATTGCTCAGTGGATGTGCGCGGCTTTTCATGTGTCCTGCTGTTACAGATGTCTAAGAGTGAGGTTATTGAGCCAAAAGGTATAAAGTATTTTGTATGACTCTTAGTAGGTATTACCTAGTTAATTTTTCAGACATCTATCAGTGTCTGTCCCCTATAATGAGACCATCAGCTTTGGGTACACTCGTACTGTTTTTGGCTGCTTTATGAAAGGGAGAGAAAGTATGTCTTTGTTGTTAACATCACGTGAATCATTTACTCATGACTTTAAACCTCTGCTAAAACTTCATCACAAAAGTTCATGGTTCTTGCGTAGTAGGTTTATATCTGGGATTGTGACTTCCCGTACTTCGGTAGAAATTTATTAGTCTGCTTGCCTCCCCTAATTTTGAACCCTTCTTGAATTATAATTTCTCTTGTCTCAACCCATGCCCATTTTGAAACAGTGTGACTATGAAAATGTTCCTACAACTGTATTTACTCCTTTGGAATATGGTGCTTGTGGTCTTTCTGAAGAGAAAGCTGTGGAGAAATTTGGGGAAGAAAATATAGAGGTAAGTTCTCTTTATTCCTATGTTAAGTTAGTATCACTATCTTTTCAAAATTAAAAATCATTTCAAGCTTACAGAAAAGTAGAAAAATAGTACAAAGAACTTTTTTATACCCGTTATCCAGATTCATGGATTAACATTTTGCCCATTTGTTTTTTACGTTTCATAGTCTCTATTTCTATGTGTCTGTGTGTATTTTTTTCCTCTGAACTAATTGTAAGTTGAATGCCTCTCTACTCCTAAATACTTCAGTATGTACTTCCTATTGAACAAGGACATTTTCTTATAAAGCCACAGAATAGTTATCATGTTTAGGAAACTTAATACTGATACAATACAGTATTCCCTCACTTACCGCGGGTATTATGTTCCAGACCCCCCTGCGAATTAGGAACCTTACATTTACTCTACACTCTTAAACCTACGGAACTTTAACAATATACATATACAGTATCACAAAATTCCGCGATATAGCAAAAAATCCGCGATAAATAATTAAATATAATATTTCTTAAAATTCTGCGATAAATGAACCGTGATATAGCGAGGGACTACTGTACTTCTATCTGATCTGCCTTCTATTTTTCTATTTTGTCAGTTGGCCAAATAATACTTACTACTTTTTAAAACCACTTTTACTGGTTTCTTTTCTTTCTTTCTTTCTTTTTTTTTTAATAAAATCAATGTCATTGGAAGTAAGAAAAACAGGGAAAAGTACAAAGAAAAAAATAAAAATTTCATTACATTTCTACTATCCATTAGATTTTTCCCTCTACCATTATCCTTTAATTTATACTAATTTTACCACTCACCTTTTATCACCTAGTTAAGGAAAATGCACACAAAGTACACTATTTTCTTATACACAAATAATGCTGCACAGTGTGACTGATATTTTTTCAATCATTTGGGAAAAGGTTTTAGTAAAACCTTCTAAAAGACCAGTTTTATGAATCAGTATGTTTTAGGACATGAGTTTATTTAAGATCTCTTACTAATTTTTTTATTATATCCATTTGTAGCAGCGTCTATTACCTTGGTCTATTACTAACACATTATTAACTTTTTACTGATTCTAAAAATAATAGTCCTCATTATAGGAAGTTTGAAAAATTAGGAAAATATAAAAAAGGAAATTTTAATTCATGAAGTGATAGCTGCTAATTAATATTTTGGCATATTAGTCTCTTAAGTATTTTTGTGTATTTTTATATATTATATGATGTATAATTTTCTGTAAGTACATATGCCTTAAATGTTTTCAAAAATAGGACTAAGTTATGTACACTTTTCTGTCCTACTTTGTAATTAATATTAGGTAATGAGCATTTCCCCCTAAAAACACCATTTCTAAAATGACTTGTGTACTATCCCTCTTAGGGATGCTATATAATACTTCTTATGGCATTCTTTATTAGGCTGTTTAGAGTTTTTCACGATTAATAGAATGGTGAACATCTTCATTATTCGTTATCTATTTCTCTGATTATTTTCTAAGAATAGATTTCTATCAAGGGGTATTTAAATTTTATGGTTCTTACTATACATTTCATATTTCTTGACAGACCATCTTTAGATTTTGTTTTATTAAAATTTCCACTTTTTTTTATTATAAGAGTAATACATTTGAGTAAGGGAAATAGGAAACAGTTACTCATAGAGTTATGTTTGTAACAGTAATTGTTAGCAATTGGGTGTAATTTTTTAAATTATCTTTTTTTCTGTATAATTGTGATACTTATGATACTATACGTTCAATTTGGTAAACCATATTTAAAAAATATTTATTTCTTTTTATAATATAAAAGAACACTTACTATAATATCTTCATAATCAGCATGTTTTTAAAAGGTAGCCAACCATATACAATATGTTTCAAATCGAGACTAGTAGTTGGAGGAGAAAGTAAATCCCTTTAGACATCTGGGACTTAAGTTTGTGAAATACTGATAAGGATGTCTGTCCTTCCATTTGCCCATCTTCGGCACGCCCTTCACTGCTTCCCTTCAGTTTTGGCAAACAATGCCAAAGGAGGAAATGTCTTTAGAAGCATTAAGCAAGAAAGCTAGGTAATTGCTATAATTGTTGCTGGCACTTGGTTTCCTGCTCAAAGTCGTCGTTCCTCTCAGGCAATGAGATAGTGTTGGTTTTTGGTTTTTTTAATCCATATGTTAATGCACGACAATAAGTATTGATATGGCTTCTTTCTCATTTGCTTGCTCTTTGCTGTTACTATGTAAGGATTACTCTTTGGAGCCTGGCATGTAATTATGGGATGAGCATATAGCAAAAGGATCTGACAGCAGGAGTTTAAAGTCATTTACTTTCTAACTGGATTCCCATTCCATGAATTTTATTGTTGTTGTTGTTGTTTTTTTAATTTTTGTTCTCAGTTCCAGTTGACATTCAATATTATTTTATATTAGTTTCTGGTGTACAGCATAGTGGTTAGACAGTTATATAATTTACAGAGTGATCCCCCAGTAAGTCTGGTACGCACATGGCACCATGCGTAGTTATTACAGTGTTATAGACATTTTCTGTGCTGAACTTCACATCCCCATGACTATTCTGTAACCACCAATTTGTACTTCTTAATCCCTTCACCTTTGTCACCCAGCCCACTAACCCCCTGCCCCGCTGGCAGCCATCAGTTTGTTCTCTGCATCTATGAGTCTGTTTCTGTGTGAAAGTTATTGTTTCATGGAAGTCTAATTACTGAAGAGCCCCCACTGTCTTTGTAGCACAGCTAGTGTTCGACAGACATGCTTCCTAAGATGGTGGGGTCTGACTGTGCTCTTACCTTCTTAGGTTTACCACAGTTACTTTTGGCCGTTGGAATGGACGATTCCATCAAGAGACAGCAACAAATGCTACGCAAAAATAATCTGTAATATGAAAGACAGCGTAAGTGCAATTCTCATTTAATCCTCTCCTTTTTCTTTCAAGTTCCAAACATTTATTAATCAGTGTCATTTATCCTTTCAACAACTTCGTGTGGTTTTTAATATGTGGCTCTGTTTTGATGACATGATCCGCATTGCATTCCTTTGCTGTTTTACCCGTCGGTCTCCCCAGAGCAGACATCCCGGGGCCAGGGCCGTGGTCACATGCTTGATCTCCCCTCGGCTCCCCTCGCACAGAGCCCTGCACCTAGCAGACAGGCAGTTAAACTTGCCGAGGGAAGGACCCAGAGGCACAGCTTGACAGCGCCCTTGGTGTGTGTGAAAGGGAACCAACTCAGTCGTCAGTTATCTAAAAATAATGACAAAATAGAAAAGAACAGGAGTAGTGTAAGTTTATATCCTGAAGCAGCCGGCACAAATGAGAAAGCGGTAATGGGAAGAGCTCTTAATTGGATTATTTTTTAAGTTGATGAGACAGAGAGACAGATGTCAGTTTGTTGTTCCGCTTATTTATGCATTCAGTGGTTGCTTCTTCTATGCGCCCTGACTGGGGATCGAACTCATAACCTTGGCGTGTCAGAATGATGCTCTTAACCAACTGAGTTACGTGGCCAGGGCCTTAATTGGGTTCTGATCTAAGATTTTATTGCTTGCTGCTACATGTAACAATTGGTAACGAAGGCCTGTGAGTAGACTCCTTGACCTCACAGTTTTTGTACTGACAAAGCAATTGAATAAATCATTGGGTTTCAAACTTTTCTGACTGCTGCCCCCTGCCCCATTTTATGTTGTAACCCTAGACACATGTATGTCTGTACACATACTCTTGTAAGTGTTGTGAATTAAATCTTAGAAAACTGGTATTTTTAACTTGGCTGGGATTTTACTTTAAGAAAAAAATGTCCTCAGTAAAAATATAAATGATACTGAAGAATCCGTATGTTAAAAGCCTAATAAACTTATAATTTTTATCTTGGATTTGAATATAATTAAGTTATATATCCTGTTTAGAAGTTACTGCTCTGTAAACAGTAGCATAGTAACTTATTACTTTTTGCAGAACCCAGGGTTATAGGAAAACCTGGATCATCTGCAAAAAAAGTTCATTATATATACAATTAATAAATGAATATACTAGGATAACCCATAATGAGTTATGTACAGTGGAGATAAAAATTTTAGATAGAGGGTTTTTTTCCATTTTAGACAAATTTTATTAAAAGTTTATTCATGTGAGTATATGTTAGTAATTGTGCCAGGGCATGTACTAGTTAATGGCAGAACTGGAATTCAGTCCCAGACAAGGTAGATTCCATGCTATTAACCATTACCCCCTGCCTGTGTAGTCTTTTGTAGTCCTGCCCCAGAAGTAATGATCTTAACCTTGGAGAGTCTCACCTGTTCATATTTTATGTTTGTGCTTGTGATGTGTCCATAAACTGTGTACGTTGTGGTTTAATTGAGTGGTATCCTCAGCTAAAGAGAGGCCTGCAACTTGTTTCTAATCTCATTTTTAAGATTTATTGATATTATTACATGTATATCTAGTATGTTTTAAGACCTAGTATGTACTTTGTTTATCCATATACTCAACCCTTGATTGTCAGGATGAATAATGTCAGTACAACACAGAATATGTTACAGCACTTTGGCAACAGAAAGACTTTCCTGATTGCTTTCCATAGAGGGATTGAGCCTCAGATAAGGCTCTGCAGCCACAGCCTGAGCCGCTGCGTCTGGTATGAGGAGCCTGGGCGAGACGGTCTGGCTCAGTCAGAGTCGGCTCTGAAAGTCTGAACAAGGGAATGAATCAGATCTCTCTGGTCTTGGCAGAGTTTTTCCTGAGTTTGGGATTTAGAGTTTATCGAAAATAATTCCCACACAGGTATTTCAGAGTTGCTAAACATTTTTCTGTTGCTTTCAAAAATGGTTTCAGATTGGAAGGGACTTAAGTGTCCTTGTGCTATCTGCCCCCCAGACCTGAGTTAAATGAACTTTGATTTGATCGAACGCTCTTAAATGGTGCAGCTCTCACAGATGGTTTATCTGGAGCTTTGAGACAACCAGACAGAGGAGAGGGGGACACAGCTGCCCTTTGACAATATTTCTCAGGACATTTTGTTGCTCCCGGAGTTGCAGACAGTTTTGCTTTTAATGTTTCCCCTCGTCATCACTCATGGCCAGCTCATGTCCCCTCCTTCTTGCCTGATGGGACCCCACACTCTGTATGGGCCCATCTTCAGCCTCAATAGCTTTTAGCAGCAAACATTAATACGAGGATAAGTCTTTGGCCATCTCTGAATGGGGTTTTCAGATTGGGCTGGGAAAATACTCCAGGCCCTTAAGCGGGGAAAAAGAAATGAGTGTAACTGTATTACTTTATTTTATATCTTAGGAACGTGTTGTGGGCTTCCACATACTGGGTCCAAATGCTGGAGAAGTTACACAAGGCTTTGCAGCCGCGATCAAGTGTGGACTGACCAAAATGCAGCTGGACAGCACCATTGGAATCCACCCCGTCTGTGCAGAGGTGGGTCACCTGCACCTGCATAGCTCTGCACAGCATCACCAGGCTTACGAGTGGCAGATCTAGGGCTCTGATGCTAGTGCTCTTTCTACTGTGCTCCAGCTACTTCTGTTCCCCCTGTCAGCCAATTAATGAGTGAGACTATCTCCAAAGAAGGCCTTGTCTCTAGAACCCATATTTTCCTCTTTCAAATGGATAGTACTGTCATGCTATTCAGTGGTAAAAGCCATGAGAGTGATTTATAGAGATGTGCCTTAAATCTTCTACTTATCACGTCTTCTAAAGTGTTTTTATGGCAGTCAGTTAATAATGCCATTCACACCCAGAAAGAGCTTCAGTACTGGTTATCCCAGAGCTACCTCGAGGCCAGATGATTGTGTGCCTCTTTAGCTTCTGGTATCAGAGAATGAGATTTGAAAATGATGCCTTTAAAAAATTAGGCACATGACAATAGAGTTGGACATTGACCACTCTGGGCCTCTGGGTGTCAGTGTTTCTTCACGTTTGTCAGTGATTATTCAAGAGTTGAATGTTATGATGCTTACTATTAACTACAGATTCTGTATCTGTTGGAGAACTTGGTGAAGATGGGGAAGAAGTATCTCATACCAGCTCAAGTACGGAGTTGAAATTACAGCTGTTGTCTGGCCACCATAGTCAGTGGTTTCCACGGTGTACCTTGTGCTTGCACACAAGCGCATGCGTGCGCACACACACGCACACTCCTGCCAGATTGCATTCAGCAGCCTGCTGACTCGTTGGTCTCTGTTCTTGACTGCCCTTATACAACTGAGCTCTTTGCTGAGTGTGAAATGTCAGCTTCAAGACCTGGGAAAATATTTTCGTTCTTTTGCTTTGCTGTATTAGAGACAGTGTCCTCCTCTAAATTATTATGCACCTGGCTGAGGTGGTAGCATAAAACATTAACATGTTCGTGATTAGGGCATTATTCATAGAACACTGCTGTCTTGTGAACTAAAACTAAGCAAAAAATATAACAAAAATTGAAAAGAGTCTAGATTAATGTTCTTAAAGAATGTGCTGTAGTAAGCTTTGTAATGACTAAGACCGTTACTGTCTGCCTAGGGAAGGAGCCAATTAACTTCTTTTTTCTTTCTTTTTATTTTTTCAAAAACACTTTTAATGAGTTTGTTAGTTTTCTAGGGCTACCATAAAAAGGTACCACAAACTGGGTGGCTTAGACCAACAGACTTATTTCCTCACAGCTCTGGAGGCTAGAAGTCTGAAATCGAGGTGTTGGCAGGGCCATGCTTTCTCTAGACGCTCTAGAGAAGAATCCTTGCCCCTTTGAGCTTTTCATGGTTGCTGGCAATCTGGTGTTCCTTTACTTGTAGATGCATCCCTCCTGTCTCCGTCTCCACATGGCCTTATCTCTCTCTCTCTCTCTCTCTCTTTCTGTGTGTGTGTGTGTGTGTGTGTGTGTGTGTGTGTGTGAAACTTCCCTCTTATTATAAGGGCATCAAGTCATTGAATTAGAGCCCACTCTAATCCATTACAATCTCATCTTCACTTGGTTACATCTGCAAAGACCCTATTTCCAAGTCAGGTCATGTTGACAGGTACTGGGGCTTTGAACTTGAACATCTCTCTCTGGGGGACTTAGTTCAGCCCACAACAGTAAGTATATGTAAAAATCGTGATGCCAGTCCAAGATACTTAAAGGCTACCACGGTCATCTCCAATGTGAATGAAAAGATAACTTTCCAGTCTACATATGTGTGTCTAATTTTTTAATCTGAGTTCATCTTTCATTGGGCTGGTTAGAACAGTGCCAAGGACTGGGCTCCTGCCCCGCTCCCCGGGTAGTGTTTGTTGTGTTGTGATTCAGGCTGTGGTGCGCCGGCCGCATGTGGCAGGGTGGCTGCCAGCTGGGCAGAGATTGTGAAGAGGCAGGACGTCTGCCTGGATGCCCTGCCTGTGGGGAGGCCATCCAAAGTTGGATCTCCATGGTATACTGGGCACATTTGGGAACCTCCTTTTTTTTTTTTTACCTCTGTGCATCTCCATCTGTTGGTTCTGCTCAATGACTTTGAAGCTCAGAAGCTAATTTCCACTGCATTGATAGGGCTTTACAGCCCCCTCCCTTTTTTCCCAAGCTGGTGGCTGATTAATGAGGTAGAAAGTTGGGTGCTCTCTCCCTCTGAGCACGTTTGCTGTGCAGCGATGTCCACGGCCCTATGCTAGGCGCTCAGGAATGCAGCAGGGATTTGAGATGCAATTAAGAGCAGGGAGGCAGATGGGTGAGGTGCCAATCACAGTTCAGTGTGTCAGGCCCGAGGACAGAGTCATAGTATCAGGAGGTGTTTAGAGTAAGGAACTGGGGCAGGGTGGTTGAGGGGGAGCTTGCCTACGACTAGAACATGTTGGTGTTAGCTAGTCACAGGGAACACCAGATCAAAGGCCTTGGTGGCAGCAAGCTTGGCTCATTCAGAGAACGAAAAGACCCTCAAAACTGCTGTAGCTTGAAGGGCTTAGAGAGAAGTTAAAAAACAAAAACAAACCAAAAAACCAAACATTTATATGTAAACACACACAGAGACGAACTGGAGGAATAAGCAGAACATGCATGGCTCTGTAAACCGGGATGCAGGGTATTCTGACTTTGTCCTGAGGCATTAGGATTCAGCTGAGAGGAGCTTAAAGCTGGGGCATTGCATGATCAGATATGGTATTGAGAAAACTCACGCCTGCTCCACTGAAAAATGGGCTGAAGGAGGCACGTCTAGAGGCAAGAATGGGAGCCTAAACTGGGGTGGCGGCAGTGGAAGTTGAGAGGAAACATTGAAATAGGAAACAGAGTTGATAGCACTGGCCAGCTGTTTGGGAATGAGAACGGGGACGAGCTGAGAATGATTCGTATTTGTGGCCTGAAGTGGGACGCGAGGATAGAGCGGGTCCGAGGGGAGAGCACCGACAGGAGCACTGGTGTTTAGGAGGCTTCCTGGGTGTGTCCCGCTCTCTGCTCTGTGTGTATTCACTTATTTAGTCCTGAGATGATGCCCATTGGGTAGGTGGCAGCGGCGTCTCCATTGAACAGGGGAGGACAGAGAGGTGGAGTAACTTGCCCACAGTTACTGACTTGGAAGTGGCAGAACCGGATTCGAACCCGAGCCGTCTGGCTCCCAAGGCACCACGTGTACAGATAATGCTCCGTTTTCACAGATCTGTCCCTGTCCACAATATTTGACATAGAATTTGAAAAATGGAAATGACTTCCTGGTAGCACCGTGAGCATAATGGAGACACACTGAGCTGGGTTGTAATCTCACTCAGTTTCTTTTCAGTGAACCTGGCTGTGTCACCCAGCTTTCCAGGAGCTTGGTTTGCGCATTAAATAAAATAGAGATGAGATCTAACCCAGCTCATTGGTGAGCAATGTTCTGTGGAAAGGGCAAGTGTCTTGGAGAGTTCCTGGCATATGATAGATGCTCGGTGACTATCTACATCTGTCCGCTGGGTTTCCCCAGGGTGTTTAATTATAAACGTGGCTTGGCTAAAGGTCATCATTACGGTATTTTTAAGAGGGTAGGGAGGGATGTGTATTTTGAAAAAGCTCCTCTGGGTTTTTTTTTTTTTTTTTTGGTTTTTTTTTTTTTGAGCCCCTGGTTATGAACTACTTGCTTAGATTTTGAAAAACCAAAGGCTTCTGACCCCTAATGATGGAAATCTTTTTTAAAGCTGCTTGATTAAGGACAAGTGAAATTTGATAGGGAGGGGATTTTAGGGACTCTTTTCTCTGTGCTAAATGCTGGGTCTGGCTTGGACTTGCTACTGGGCCCACTGATTTTTCATGTCAAGCCACAGAGGGGTGCTGTACAAACTGCGGGCCACAGCATGTTTGTTCTAGTCCTGAATGAGTTAAGGATGGAAGTGAAGAAGGGTTTAGAAACTTGAAGTAATTTGACAGTATCTGATCTAATAATTAAAAATTACGTTTTAATTTCATATGGCATTTAAAATTTTATTTTCCTAATACATTTTTATTGAATTTCACAGGTGTCAGTCCATTGGATGGGTTAGAAATAATAATAATTTAAAAACTGTTTCTGAGCACAGCTTTAAAGTGTTCAGAACTAGACACAGCTCCCAGGCCAGCTGTGCGTGGTTGGCAGAATGAATCATTGAATGACGTCTTCCATACAGTTTGATAAAATAACCCGGGCAATTGAGCAACCTTTGGTTTTGAAGAGTAGTTACTTAGAAAAGTTGACAAATCCCTCAGCTGAGACTTCGTTCTTTGGGGCAAAATCATTTCTGAAGGGTTTCCTTCTGGAATTGCTCTAAGAGGAGGGAGACGGTTCTTGTTTTGATGGAAAGCCCCTTGGTGTCCATGCGTAAGGCCGGGAGCATCAGTGATGCAGTAACATTATCCAGTGTGAAGATAGTGTGGTGATAATTTATTCTGGACATCTGAGCAGCAATAATGGAATGGGAGACTGCTTGTACATCATTTGAAGTAGCAATTTCAACTCATCACATTTATTTGGAGGGGAAATGTAATAGCTCAAGAGGAACAACATTAGAAGAGACCCCTGTGGAATGTCTTTAAATGAATTTCAGTGCCCGTCATCAGACATTTTGTTTTAATAGTCATCATAATCACAGTCTAGAGTGAGAGGGGTCTCATGAGGCTGGAGGTGCTGGGGCTAGAAGCGGAGGTTGGGTGAAGCCTGCAGCCACGTGTGACCCGTTCTTGATGTTCTTTGTGTTGGATAGAAAAGCATGAAGGGACAGCTTCTATGCTCGTTTTTTTAAAATCGTGTTTTTATGACAATTCTAAAGCAGCTATGTGCAAATAAAGTCTTCGGAAAAATTGACCCATAGTTTTTTTCATGTACACCAATCAACACTGGCAGTGTATTGGCCTCCCCCATCTTTTAAACATAAATCAGTACAAGAAGAATAGATAAGAGCTCTCTTTTTTTAATCTACTTGCATGTTTGGTGTGTTTTATTTTCTATCCAAATCTGCTACAAGTTCTATTTCTAAATTAATTCCTGAGAAAGGAAACTTAGGCTGGCAAATTCACAAGCCCGAAATTTGTTTGAATGCATTCCCTAGCTCTTTATTTTCCTTCCATTATAAATATTGAAAGGAGAACGTGTTTGGTGCTATTTTCAGTTGCCCGTGATATATATCATCATTCTAATGCAGCTATTTTCATTATTGAATATTGTGTTTCTGTCCTCTTCCAGTCACACATTTTTTAAGTAAAGGAACTTTATTGCTTTTCCAAAGAGTTGTATTAGATTACACTGTCATCAGTATTGAATTTAAGGATGCTAATGAAAATGTTGCAAAATTCAGTGTAAAATTTTCTACATTAAGTATAATCGAGGGGATAACTTATTTCAGGGCTTTTCACATATCCTTGCTAACAAGGATGAACTCTTTCTCATAATTATTTTTTGGCTGTGAATTGTTTTTAGTTTCTTCTGGCTTCATATTTTAAATGTTTTTTCTGATACTAGCTATTATTACTTGGGTCTGAATTTTTTGAGATGCTGACAATATATTGGTATATAAGGAAAAGAAAAGGCTTTGTCACTGGTTTAAGGGTAAAACAGACCAATGGTTTTTCTCAGTACTGCTTCTCCTTTACACAACAGAAGATAACGGGTTCTGTGCTGGGCATTTTAAGATTGAGGTGTCACCCAGGAAGAGATGTCTGTTAGGTCTTACTGGCGTGCAGCTCAGGAGAGACACATGGCTGGAGAGATGGCAAATTCATCTCCCTGAAGGGGAGTCGTGACTGAATGAGACCGCTAACTTGGGAGGGTGTCTGGAGGGGGGAGATCTGAGGGTGGACCCTGGGCAGTGCTTTCTGGCCTTTAATGTCCCGCACACGGGGACAAGGGCAATATTTGCGCGGCCCATTTGGGTGGCCGGGGCGTACAGCCAGCGGGCCTGGGGGCTCCGGCCACTGCCGGGGCTGGGGGCATAGGTGTTCCAGGACTCCTGGGCACGGCTGAGGAACTGTCACAAAAGAAGGAAACAAAAGATCACTGTCGGGGAAACAAGAAGGGCAAAGAATTGTTAAACAGTGGGTGAGATCAGCAGCAAGAAATGCTGCTGAGAGGCTGTGGGAAATGAAGACCGCAAGGTGTCCTCTGGATTTGGGCCATGAGAGCTACTGAGGACCTGCGAGAGAGGTGTCCCCACGGAACGGGGGCGGTGGAAGCCAGATCACAGTGAAGTGGGGAATAGAAATAGACCGGAAAGACCAAACAGCTTAACGTTTTGGCTGAAAGCGGACGAGAGACGTTGGTGATAGAGGTGATCGTAAGATTGAGGGAGGATTGCGTAACGATAAATGCAGTCTGAGAAAGAACAGTGGAAAAGGCAAGGTTAAGAATAAGAAGGTGGGGCAGGTGATGTGTGGAATCAGAATGTCCTCGAGGGGGTGGGAATCAAAGCCCAGCCTGGCGGGAAGGGGGTTATTCCTGTCCTGAGTCATAAAGGAAGGAAGAGTTCATAAGAGCAGTGGGTGCTGAGTGCCAGGCAGGTGACGGTGACTCTGTTTCCCCTTTGCAGAAAAAGGGATCATCCTTGTTGCCATTTCTCTTGGCTGGAAGAACTTTCTTGAACATTTTTGAAAGTATTTGTCTGCAAGTGACAAAATAACTCCACTTTTTGCCTGTCTGAAAGTGTGTTTATTTTGCCTTCTTCACGAAAGTATTTTTTTGTTGACTGTAGAGTTCTATGTTGACAGGTTTTTTGTTTGTTTGTTTGTTTCCAGTTGTGGTCCCTTTCAGCATTTTGAGTCTGTGCTCGGGTACCTGGGTTTTGCTGTCCTCTAAAGAGTACCGAGTTTTCTTGTGGTGGACCATTAGCATCCTAGTGGCTCATTTGATCATTTGGAGACGTGTTTTAAGCTTTGTTAGGGTGGTCTAGAGGAGCTTTTACTCTGGGGCTAGTAATGCTTAGCCCTGTGCCTAGCTGTGGCTTTCTGGGGTCTCCAGCGGTTGCCCCAGGTACTCAGGGAGGCCTCCGGACTCCAGCTCATGAGAACTGGGACTTCTCCTGACCCCAGCTGGGTACTGGTGTCTGTTCAGCTTACAGCTTGTGGTTGTGGTTTCTCCCCTGGCCTCCTGAGGCCCTGCCCCCTAGACCTGCACAGGTTGGCATTCAGCCAAGGATGACTGGCCTGCAGGCGGATTTCTGGAACTCTCTCTCTGGGTAGCTCCCTTCTCTAGGGAATTTGGTCCCACACGTCCTCACCGCCTCAGCCTCCCCGGTGTCCGCTCTTGTCTCTTCAAGTCACCAAGACATCCGTGCTCTCCTCAGACTTCTACACCAGGGTCTTGTAGATGCCTCCAGGTAGACAGCCAGGCCTGTTGAAGGCTCACCTTAGTTGTTTCTCCTCTGTGGGGATCACAGCGCATTGCCTGTTGTTTGGTATCTAAAATAATTATTTCATATATTTTGTCTTATTTAAGAGGAGACAGCTGGTTTAGTACCAGTTACTCCATTAGGCCAGGAATAAAAATCTGTTTCTAGATGAGAAATATTATGGGGTGTGTGTGTGTGTGTGTGTGTTTCTTGGTGAAACTACAAAGGTAAGCAGCTGATGGCCACGACTGCGACGCTGGTGTTCCACAGGAAGGTCTCGTGTGGCTCGTAGACAGCCTGCGGAACAACCAGCCACTTGGGACTCTCACTAAAGCTGAGATGCCTGGGCCCTACCCTAGCTCTGCCAAATGAAAATCCGTATAATTTCTGTGTATTTTAATCAGTATGAATAGGCTTTGTTCACTAAAGTTTGAAATCCATCGTTTTATGGATAGGCTATCACGCGCAGCAGCAAGTTAAAGCTGCCTACAGATGTTAATTAAGGTTCTAAACCCACAAGCACCAAATGCTGGCAAGGGTGTGAAGTGAGGACTCGTCAGTCATGCAGATGAGAGTGCCAGCTGGTCAGGCACCTTGGAAGTCCGGTCAAGTGAAGCCGCACCTACCCTCCAACCCAGCAATTGTACCTCTTGCTCTGGGTGCGAGAAGACTCCCGGATGTCACAGAGCATGTTGCAAATAGCATGTTGGCAATAGTTTGGCAAGCCAGCCAGAGGAGCCTGGATATGTAATCATAATACATTCACTACTTGAAAAATTGGATACTGCAGTATACGGCATATATACTATGCTGTAGTAACTGAGTACTAGTCAGTGAAACATGGAGGAACTAGAACGGTATGTGTCCATATGGATGAATTACTCAAATATGGGGCTGAGCCAAGAAAGCAGGTAGCAGAAGAGGGCATACACCATCTTGCCATTTTTCATGTAAAGTTTTTCAAATGGAAGCAGGAAGAAATTCATAGGAGTGTGGTCAGCACTGATTCAGGGGGACGTAGGGAGGAGGTGACCAGGGTGCCATACACATGGGACTCTAACCGTATTCACAAGCCTCCCTGAGCTGGTAGGTGTGTGGGTGTTTGTCATAATGCACTTCATACCTTTCTACAGAGCCAACTATTTCAGGATGCACATTTTTTAGAGAATAGACAAGCAACTTAAATAGTGTGTTTTACTCACCCTCGTGCTAAGAAAGGATGTCATTAGATAATAACCTAAATATTATTTTCCCTTTTGCTTGGATTTAAAATGTTTTTTTCCCTTTTATCCTTTGGAGAAGTTGAGGATATATTTGGTCATATTACTTCTCTGTTTCTTTCATTTTAAGGAATCACTTAACTCCTTGGTATGTATGGTGTGCGCTGAACTACTCGTTTGCCGTTAACTCATTTGCGCGGGTGTCTGAGAACCTTGTGCTGTCTCCTCCCACAGGTATTCACAACTCTGTCGGTGACCAAGCGCTCCGGGGGAAGCATCCTGCAGGCTGGCTGCTGAGGTTAAGCCCCGGTGTGGATGCTGCTGCCAAGACTCCAAACCACTGGTGTGTTCCTTGCCCGAATCCAAGGCGAAGTTTTCAGGAAGGTTCCTGGGTTTTGACACCTCTGTGCCTTGCGCCTGCATCACGCAAGGCCCCCTTGGATCTCCTGGGTAGGAGGTGGTGAATGGAAGGCAAGCAGCGTCCCACTGGGGTCACCATGACGGACTTGAAGCTGACCTTCGGCAGTGCACCGGAGGGTGCGTCCATGAAGTCCCTGGCCTCAAGCCCACGCGGCGGGCAGTGACGGAACAGCTGGCGAAGCGGACTCAGCGTGACTTTTCCTTTGCAGGTTTTCTTATCCTTTGTCAGGCTTCTACTGTCGATTATTGTTTTCTGTTTTCTCCAAGGTGTTGACGATGCTAGAGATGAAAAATGTTAGCCCTCGATTTTTGTCATGGCTTGGCTATGCACATAAGGTGCCTTGTTGCTTGGGAGGCGTGATTCAGCTCTCTTCGCGGCTGACAGTAGGCTGGTCCCATGAATGAGAACTACCTTGGGACTCACATGTCCTGCTCTGCTCGACTGACCTGTGTAGCATGGTCTCCCCTAATAAGTTATATGTTCCAGCAAGTAAATGTATGATTGGCCAGATTTGCCCCCCGTGTGCTACATCACTTGTTGTTCACCTTAATTCCGTTTAGGAAAGGAAATGGCTCCTTGGCCAGCCTATTGGAAGTGGTATTCTTCTGCAAGGAACTTAGCAGTCTAGTATGATTTCCATCATTATTCATCATGGAGGCAGACATACACCTTAAATGTGAAAAACAATAAATGTCTTTATTTAGTTTAATGCATGCTGGTCTAAGTGAGCTGAAATACTTAACACTTGTTTGAAACTTTTTTGGTAGCTTTAGCTTTAAGCTAAAAACACAATATCACAGCTTTATTTTTCATGTATATTATATATTTGTTCCTTCCTAAGAACTACATTTATAGGAATATAGTTTATTCTACACTTACAATTTAACTCTTGTGGTAATTGCTCTTTTAAGGAAGTTGTTAATATCATAAATTATTATTTTTGAGCACAGGTGGATATGAAGGATTTTTGTTTAAAAACCAAATGGTTTGACATCTTCTGTTGAATGAATGACTTACACCTGGTGGGATTTCTGCAGAAGTGTTTATGCTTTGTTTGCATTTCAACTCCTACTATTACAGAGAGGTATTAGCTCCACAGTTGTAGATTTCTGTGTAAATGTACTAAGGATTCTATTCAGGCCATCTTCTCACTATATGAGTCGGATTTTAAACATGTGCTGTGGACATCAGGCCTCCCACCAGCGGTTCTTGTAGCCCCTTTTTCATTGTCTCCCCTCTTCTTGTGTTTCTCAGCCACAAAGCCGAGTAGTAGATTCCAAGTCCATTTCTCGGTTGCCTCAGGGAACCCATGCTTCTGCCTGGCATTCCACCAGCAGAGCACCCAACCCTGTCCCACGGGACTCTGCCTCACGCCCTCGTCCCACCAGCTTATATGACGAACATGAGAAGAAAAATGAAGAGGGGAATCAAGGCAGTTGACTGTGTTGAGTTTTATTTATTCCTTAAAATTGTTTTGTCTCCAAATCTGCCAATCTCTGAAATTACAACAGTGGGCAGTGGGAGACAATTGTGCTGGATCATGTGGTTCTCTCTGCTTCGTGGACTGGAAGGTTCTGTCCCCACAAGAAGGATCATACTTTATGAACTTGTCTGGTTTAGATTCTGTAATTGCCCGATGTACTGAAATATATTAAGTTCCATGGATTTTTGTTATAATTCTTTTAAAAAAATACCAATGTGAACCATTAAAAGGCATTGATACCCACCCTGTGTGCCTTCTTACTGAAGGGTGGTCTTGGGGTTCTTTGCATGAGCTTCCGTATCGACAGTCATGAGAACTAGTGGGTGAGTGGCAGGGACGCTGGGCTCTCGGGCCTGACCCACAAGCCGACACTCACATTTCAGTGGTGTTGGCTTTTCCTGTTCCTCTTCTCAGCTTATCCTCTTTGACCTCTCGGTCTTGGTCTTTATGGTGGCAGAACCGCCCCGCCCCACTCTCGGTCACCCTGGGTCCCAGCCCTTTGTACGTGCACGGCCGCCTGTCTCTGGTACTGAGCGAGGAGACCAGAAAGGAAATGATGGAACGCTTGCATCCACGGCACAGCGGGCACACACTGAACGAACACTGTGGTGGCTCATTTATGTGTCAGCCTAACTGGGTCACAGGAGGATGCCCAGATATTTGGCTAAACATTATTTCTGGGTTGTCTGTGAGGGTGTTCCTGAACGAAATGAGCCCTGAATCTGCGCTTGATAAAGCAGTTTGCCCTCTGCGGTGTGGGTAGGCATCATCCGTCCCTGAGGCCACTGCGGTAATCCGGGGCAGAGAAGATGATGTCTTGGTTCAAGGTGGTAGCAGTCGATGTGATAGGTAAGTCCTGTTCTGACCTAAGTTGAGCGTAGAACCAGTGGCATTTAGCATTGGATTGGATGTAGGTTGGGGAAAAGAGGTCAAGAATGACTACAGCCTTTTGGGTTTCAGGGACTGGAAGGATTGAGGCAGGAAGTGCCATTTCACAGAGATGGGAAATATGGGGGGAGGGGCAGGTTTGCAGCTGCTAGTAAGCTCGAGGTTTGGGTACCGCGTTTGAGATGCCTGGTAGACATCAGATTAGAGATGGCAGGGAGGCGCTTGGAGACAGGAGTCGAGGTGCAGAAACTTAGGACAGAGAGTGAAATGTCAGGTCAGCCCAGAGGGGATGTTTAAAGTCCCCAGAATGATGAGGCCCCTGGAGCATGAGTGCAGGCAGAAAGGAGGAAATCTGCTGGAAACCAGTAGCTGCCCCCAAGGAGAACGAGCAGGGCCAGGGAACCTCTTGCGGAGTCTTTTTTGTTGTTTTTTGCTGAAGAATGGCAGGCTTTACACCCATAAACATGGGCAGGGAAAGGACATTCCAGACAAACAACCAGACAAGACATGGAAACAGAAAATAAGAGAAAGATGGAGAGGTGAGTTTTAAGCAGCCCGTGGAAGGTCCCAAACAGTAGGCCAGTGCTCTTGGATGTCATTCTGGGGCCGCGGAGAGCCAGGGAGGTGCCCGACGGCAGGCTGGGACTCTGGGGAGGAGAGAGAGGCATGCACACACAGGACCGGGCCTCGCACTGCTCAGAGTGAAATCCTGCACCCCGAACTCCTCACCTCCCCTAGTGCCGGCCCTGCATAGCTGAAGGACAGCTGGGTTGGGAGTGGCTTCGTGTCCTACCCTATTCCAGACAGAAGCAACACAGGTTTGAATCACAGCTTTGCCACGTCTTGGTCAAGTCTCCCATGCTTAACCTCACTCTGCCTCAGTTTCCTCATCTGTAAAATGGGGATATTCATTGCGCCTTCCTAGGGTTCCACGAGTTGAAACCTCATGAAATGCTTAGAATATAACTTTGCTCTGCAGAGAGTAAGCATATGGCAAAATCTGACTTACTATTACACAGTTTGGTCAGAATAGAGTCGGAAGGGGACAAATTCAAAGGCAGTTGTAAATCAGAGCAAGAAATAAAGGAGTCCTAAAAAGGGACAGTTGGCGTAGAAGGGATGTGATATTATTGAGAGAAGAGCAATAAGATCAGCGGGACTTGGAAGCATGCTCACGCATTCAACAGTTCTGTGTAAAATATATACTTGGAGTTCTGAGAGCTGGGTTGGTTAGAAAGCAAGGGAAAGTAGTCTTCAAAAAAAAAAAGACTGATGGACAAGAGGGGCAAATGGCAATACCACCACCACTACTACTACTACTGCTACTACTGCTACTGCTACTGCTACTACTACTACTACTGCTACTACTACTACTACTACTACTACTACTGGCGTTCACCTCCCAGAGTTGCTGTGAGAAGCCCATCAGTGCGTACAGTACGCATGTAAAATTACTTAGGATAGAGGCTGCCACCAAGAAGGTGCTGGGGAGGGGGCACTACTGTTAGTAGGAGAAGGAAGAGGAGGAGAAGGAGTAATCCAGCCCTCAGCATAGGAGGTGGGCAGCGCTGGGGTTCAAGCCCAGGATGGTGATCTCTGTCTCTACTGCAGCCCCGCTCCCTCCTGCCTGGGAAGGACCAAGTGACTCTGAGCCCCGCTGACTTGGAATGCGGCTCAGAGCCCCATTTGATGCTTAAGGAGGTGAGGGTGATCTTAGGGAGAGCGTGGGACCAGCCGGAGGGAGATGCAGAAGGACTTTCACTTGTCTCTACCAAGGGACAAGTACAGAGGCCCGGGTAGAAAAGCCCCTCCACACCCTGGCCTCCATCAGCTCACCGGGAGCCCCACGTAGGCTTCCTCTAAGAGAGTAATTACAAAATTTTAGAATGGCCCTGTAATGTCTCTTTTCCATTTAGGAACCCTGTAAGGTGACATTCGTGATAGGCGTTACAGGAGCTAATACCTTGCTCTCCTGCACCCCCAGTCCTAGTGTGGGAACAAACATGGGAAGGGGTTTTGTGGGATGAGTTTCCCCTCCAGGAGGTGGCTTGGTGATTGGCTCCGTCACAGGCACCTCCCTTCCCTGGCCTTCCTACTGTAGTAAATTTGAGTCTAATAGTTGGTGAAATTAATTTCTCATGGTGAAATGAGACAGGAGAATGATTAGGAATACAATTACCTTGCCTCCTGTGTGACTCACACAGCTTAAAGACTATCTTGTTATAAGTTTCTCTTAATGATTCTTGTGGCGTTCTGCTGGGGTCCACATCCGGGACCACTAAGCAAAGAAAGGGAAGAAAATCAGCAGCTGATCAGGGCTGAGCTCATGCCTGGGGATTGGGGTTAGGCAACTCTGAGAGCTGGGTGGGGGCTCCCTACCGCCCTGTGCAGAACTGCAAGAGCTGTGCTTTTTAAGGACTTAGCTTGTCATCACCATGATTAAATCCACTCTCTCCTGACTTCCGAAATAAGGATGCTCTAATAGAAGCACCCACTCTGCCACCCACCATCCAGGGCTCTCCATGCATGATATCATTCAGCTCCCAGATGGACCAGAGAGCTGGGCGTATTGCCCTGTTTCCTCTTTTTTTTTTTTTAGGTTGATTTTGGAGAGAAACATCGATTTGTTGTTCCACTTCTTTATGCATTCATTGGTTGCTCCTTGTATGTGCCCTGATGAGATGGAACCCACAATCTTGGTGTATCAGGACGATGCTCTAACCAAGTCGGCTTCCTGGCCAGAGCTATCCCCCAGTTTTCCAGAAAAACCTCCAGGTGGTGGTCGCTCATACACAGATTGTGGACAGTCTGGTGTCTTCAGCAAATAAAATCTCAAGGAGGTACAACAAGGTGGAAGGAACCAGGGCCCCTGGATGAGCAGCCCCAAATCCCTGCCCACTCCCATCTGTGGGGCGAGAGAGGAAGAAAGGTGTCTTATTTGGCTCACTCTCTGAGAGCACAGCACTCTGGGGGCTTTGATATAGCAGCCTCACCTGTCCTCCTAACTAATACAGTCATTTAAATCCTTACTTCCCCCCAAATATTTAATGATATAAGAAAAAGTTTATAGTTTATATTTCAAGGGAATCCGTATATAAAAACAAGATTCTAGGGCAGTGAAAATACTCTCTATAATGGTGGACACGTGTTACTATACATTTGTCCAGACCCGTGAAATGTATACCGCCAAGAGTGATCCCCATCGTACACTCAGGACTTAGGGTGAAAATGATGTGTCTTATGTTCATGAATGTCACAAATGTACTGCTCTGGTGGGGGATGTTGATAATGGAGGAGGCTGTGTGTGTGTGTGTGTGTGTGTGTGTGTGTGTGTGTAGGGGCTATGTTGTGATTAACATTACTCTGGACCTAAAACTGCTCTTAAAAATAGTCTATTAAAAAAACAACAATCCAGCTGCCTGGCTGGTATGGCTCAATGGTTGAGTGCCGGCTTGTGAACCAAAGGTTTGCCGATTTGATTCCCCGTCAGGACACATGCCTGGGTTGTGGGCCAGGTCCCCAGTTGTGGGCACATGAGAGGCAACCACACATTGATGTTTCTCTCGCTCTCTTTCTCCCTCCCTTCCCCTCTCTAAATACAAATAAAAAAAATCTTAAAACAAACAAACAAACAAAAGAAATGCAGCTTTATAAATGTACACCACCCATGGAAGACCCATTTGGTGTGGCCTCTGTTCACAGGTAGCCGAGAGGCCCACATTTATTTGATGTAGCCCCCAGGACTTGGAGTTTTTGTGAATAACTCTCTATGTAAGATGCTCAGGTAGGTTCCCCAAGGCTCACCTGGGCCTGGGGTTCTGAGGATCCCTCCAACTAATGAATGAGCAAGAATCTCGTCACAGGACAATCAAGCCTGTTACTACAGAAGTGACTCTCATGGGTCATCACAGAGGGACTGTGACAGTTGCACACATTTCCCAGCATGTTTTTATTTGATCCTTTTTGGAATTAATCTTAGAATTATTCTGTTCAATGGTATACATGTCCCACCTCTTTGGGCTTCAGTGCAGCTACTGAAACTCTTAAGAAATATATAGCTTTGAGTTAGAAGGACTGATTTTGAGTCTGCATATACCTTCGGAAATGTGAATTCATAGATCATGACAGTATGTGGCTCTCTCTCAACTTCGTTCATTAGATTCATGAGGTGTTGTACCTGAGGAGAATGAGAGCATTAATTATATTTATAATGAAATTCATTAGTGCATGAATAAGGGGCATTCATCTTTTATTCATAACTATGAAGTGCTGGTAGGAAAACCAAAGCCGTGCTGCGTATGAGTTTTGAACCATCACTGCCCCATTCTGCAGCTTCTCTGCTCCTTTATTCAGACACATAGGGGGACCCACATGCACTCACGCAGGCACGTATGTACACACCTGTGCCAAGGCCCCTCATGTGGCAGGACGGAGAACAGCGTTCAGGTGGCAAGGTGGCAAGTTCTTTCTGGAAGCAAATACACGCTAGGCATGATCTAACAGAGCCTCCATTATGTGGATGCAACAATAGAAGCAGAGAGGCCCCCAAAGCTGCTGCCAGGCCCCACCTGCAGGTTCCCTCGAATGGCTTAGAGCGTTCCTGGCAATGGTCTGTACTCTCCACCTGGCTCCCCTTCCTTCCCAGGGGAAAAGGGATTCTGTGGAAGGGGTGCTCTGGACCCCGAGGCCTGAAACTCAGCAAAGCACCTTCCAGCCTCCCTTGCTGGAGAAGGGAGGGAGGAGGGAAGGCTGTTCTTGCAGAGAGCGGAGCTGGGAGCAGAGCGCCCCGGGCCCCACAGCTTTCCCTGTGTGGGCCGTTGCACCCCTCAGTCACCATTTTCTCCTCTTGGTGTATTTGCTTAACACTACACTTTAAAGTGATCCCCTTTCTTTTCCATGTGAGCACACCATAGATCAGACTCATAAATGGAAATCTGTCTTATCTGCTGTAGTGATTAATTTATAAAAATCAACAGACATATTTGCATATATTTGCAGATGCATAAAATATTTCTGGAAGAATGCATAAGAAGTACATGGTGATTCCCTATGGAGGGAATAGCTGGTGACTGAGGACAACTGTTAGTAACTTTTCTTGTGTGTTCCCACTTCTACTTTCTGCTTTTGGAATTAAATAAAAACAAATAATTAAATAAGAATAATAAAACATTGGCATTAGATTCTGGCTAGATACTGTTGACTCCTGAAGATGCCAAGCCCAAGGCCTCTCTCTGAAAAAGAGAATTTAGTAAGCAGAGGGCAATAGTAAGGAAACCATAGCATCCCTTTGACTTTCTCTCTGATGTGATAAAAGAATTAAACATAGTAAGAGTCTTACTTTCCCATGCTGCCTTCCTTTCCACCCTTTAGTCATTCTCTCTCCCAGGTCCCTCCCTCCTAGCACTGACTTATGTTTTCCCCTCCAAGGCCAGCATCACTTCAGGAACAGAACAGACTCCAAGAAGTCAGTGTTCTGCGTCTGCTTCTTTGCAATTCTCTTGTCCTTTCCTTGTGGTCACCAGATGGCTGTTGCAGCTCCAGGTATCAAGTCCATATTCAAGGCAGCAAGAACAAGAAGGGGTCAAATGAGTAAAACTATCTCTTTACCTTTTGTGCAGCTGGCCCAATATTCTCCAGCAGACTTTTGCTTTTACCTCCTTGGCTAGAGCTGTGTCCCCTGGCCACCCCTAGCTGCAAGGGAGGCTGGGAAAGTGAGTTTCTTTTAGCTTTTCCAGTCTGTTGAGTGGATTAGCCAATGTACAATGTCTATCTCAGTATCTAAAATAGACACAAACTAGACAGTGAAGGGAAGTGGAGGAAAAACTATCTGTTCCATGTCTGCCCTCCTCATGTAAGCTCAACCAGTCCCCCATAGCCATAGGGCTCAAGAAGATTGTGTACATGAAAGAGCTCTGTGATGTGCTGCATAAGTTACGGTCATCATTCAGAATATCAGAACTGCCAAAGGGGAGAGCAAAACGAGCCATCCTAAAACAGTTGGCTTTTTTTCCCTGTTGATTTGTTAGGAGGTTTGGATTTGAGTTAAATTATCATTAAACAGTCTAAGGACTAGCTTTTAACCCTCACCTCTTGTGACCCCCTCCTTGTCTGGTCATTCTTTGTTCTCAGTGCAACAGGGACCGGTCAGTTCTCTCTGTAAATAAAGTAAGTGACAAACCTCCAGGTACACTTCAAGGCATACACGGGCGCGGTGAACGCCGACTGGGCAGGGCGAGTGTTAATTCACCAACAGGGAGAAAGACTCTGTCAATATTTGTGGGGAGGAGACGTCTCCACCCATAAGAAAGGCCACATTATGGAAATGGAATGTTTCATGCAGAGACATTTTTAGAATCAGGGATGGTCAATAAAGAAGCTAAGAAGGTTTAAGTACATGTGTATAAGAATAAGGCACAGATGGGTCTGCCAGCTAAGAAATAAAACAAGACTTTGATAACCTACCCCGCCTCTCACTGCCCCACGTCTCCATGTAAGAAATAATGGACATTGCTCAGGGACTGTTTTGTGGAAAAATCTAAAGGTGCTTATGCCAAAAGGACTGAGGGGGAAACCACTGCTACCAATCCCCACAGCATCCTGTATTCTGAGTGGATTGGCTGCTTTTTTCTTCGGTCAAAAAGGAATTAAAGAAGGGTGGCTCAAGTCCGAGCTCAGCCACTTTGTGGCTTTGGGTTTGTTGTTGAATCTCTCTGTGCCTCAGTGTCCTCAGATATGAAACGGGGGGTGTGTGTCCTAATATCAGCACCTCCCTCCTGTGATTGTTATGAGCACTAAAGAAATTGACTTAGGTCAGTAAGGCACTGACAACGGAGCTGGCACGGAGACAGAGCTCTGTTGGTGTTAGCAATTATTGCACATGGCCATGGGGACAGCTGGCCTTTTCCAAACTATTCCTGTGACTGTCTTGTATGTTCTGTCCAAGGACACGTTTTCTCTTTCTTTCACCTTTGGTAACCCGAGCAGTGGTTTTGAAAGCAATGCATGCATTTTCAAGAAGGAAGGCACAGAGACAGGGGTGGCCAGGTACTGTATCAATGACATAGCGCAAAGGCTGGGCACACCGACATTGCCATCGGACACGTTTTGGTTTGAACGCTGCTGCTGCTCCTTACTAGTATGATCCCGGAGAAGTGATCCGCCCTCCTGTGTGAAAGAGCGAGGGTAAATCCTCCTGGAGCGAGGGCCGCTCAGAAGATGTAATCAGACGTTGATAGAAAAAGCCTGGCCCACGCCTGGCACACAATAAGCAGTCAATTAGTTAATGCAGCAACAATCACTCAAATTGCAGGAGAGAGATTTGCCTCCTGACTGTCTGCCCCATAACCCATCATCCCACCATATGGCAGACCCTGGTGGAGAGCAGGATGGAAGCGGTCTGGGCTTTGGCGGGCATGCTGCCATCTTCCCACTCCGACCACTTCGGGTCACCTCTCAGCCTGAGCAGGGACTGCTGACGAGGTCCTGGAACCCTGGCGGGCCAGTCCCAGAGGCTGGGCTTCGAGAAGAGGTGGGTGTCAGGAGCCGGTATTGGGTGGGGCCAGGGGCTGTACGTTTAAGAGACCGCACAACCTCCATGCAGCGTGGGGTTGGCGGGGGCGGGGGGCTCCAGGTGCAATAGCAGCCTGGCCTCTGTCGGGAGGAGTGAACACGCTCCGCACATCCTTTGCCCTCAGGGGCCAGTCTGTCCACAGGAAGCATATGCTCTGCCTTCTCCAGACCCCAAATCCCAGCAGTTTACAGGGCAGACCACAGGATATGTATGAGTGGGCCCCTAACCCTGTGAGGGGGTGGGCAAACTCAGGCTGCGTGGAGTCTAAGCCCCCACGTGGCCTCCCAGGCTTCTGCTCTCCAGCCCAGCTCTGTGCAAATGAGCTGCTGTTTGCTCTCTGCCTATGACTCCTGTGTGCTCCATGGTGTGTATGGAGGGCGGGGGGGAGGGGTTGCCGTTGATTCCCCCCCCCCCCCCCGACTCCGTGCCACGTGGCTGACGCTGGCAGGCCCCTACACTTTGTTAGCTGCAAATGCTACGATTTCTAATGCAGAGGATTATTTTTGTATTTGAGGCCCATTCAGGAAGCTAGAAACTAATTAAAATATAGAATGTTTAGCCTTTGGGGCAGAGACTGTGTCTGTTTTGTTCACTTATCTCCCCAGGGCCTCATAGGATAGGTAACCAATAAATACAGGTTGATTAAATAACTGAAAATGAATTTAAGTCATTGGTGTATGAAGATACCATATGCACAAATACGTTTGATGCAACATCATTTATACTAGTGAAAAACTATTTTTTTAATAATCTGGTTAAGAAATCTATGGTATTGAATACAATGCAATGAATGCTAGTATTAGAATTAACATGAGCAGTATAAAAACTGCTTACAGAGTATACAGGAAAAGGGTACAAATGAAATCTAATAATACTGTGATTAAAACAATATAAACATGTAAATCTATATAGATTAAGATTGGAAGACACATTTAGAAATGAAATTATTGCATAAAATTACTGGGCTAATGAGCAATGAAACACTTTTGATAATGTTTTGCACTGGATTCAAGACTATTTTTAAGCTCTTTTAAAGATGCTTGCTTTCTAGAGAGAATTATGCTAAGTGAAATAAGCCAGGCAATGAAAGAAAAATACCATATGATCTCACCGAATACAGGAGACTAAGGAACAACACAAACAAAGGAACTAAATAGAACAAGGAATAGAATAACAGTTATTAGGGGGTAGGGGGGAGGGAGAGAAGGGGGATAAGGAAGGGAAGGGTCTAGTCAAGGAACGTGTGTAAATGACTCATGGACACCGACAACGGGGAGGGATATGATTGTGGGAGCAAGGGCGAGCTGGGTGCGGGGGGAGCAATGGGGGAAAATGGGACAACTGTAATTGAAAACAAATAAAATTAATTTTTTGTCAAAAAAATAAATTAACAAAAAAAAGATGCTTTCTAAACTGATGAGCCAGTTCACTGTTGTCCAGGGTCTGTCTGGAGCGCCCTGAAAGCCTCATTCAGTAGGGGGCTTCTGAAAATTCCCGTCTGCTCACCTCCTGGTGCAGAGCAGCTGGCCTGGCGAACCTACTCCCGGCAAACACAAGTGGCCTCAGCGTTCTCCGCGCAAAGGGCCCCCGGGGCCCAAGGTGCCATCGTTGGTGCTGGTCAAACTTGGTCAACAGAGGACTTTTCAGGCTTTCATTTCCAAGTCTGTCCCTTCTCTTCTTTTTTCGTGTCTCAATTTTTGTCAACAGCCAGGGCTATGTGGTTGGAACGTGTGGAAGGAAGCCTGGCGCGGGCCCCTCCCCGCCCCTCTGCCCTGTCCCTGCAGCGGAGCCCAGACCGCTGTCCACCCCACCCACCACGCCAGCAGCCCCGCACCCTCCTGCGGTCCGACAGAGGACCCCGGCACCCTCGGCAAGCAGGCCTTGCCCATTCTCACACCTCTTCCCGCTGGACGGCCCGTGTGCTAACGAGACAGTCCGGCTCTTTGTGGGACCGGCTGGTGTCCTGCCCAGGTTGGGTTGGGTTGCCTCAGGAACGACAGCTTCGAACTGTCCAGGCCTTTATTTGCAGCAACCACACTCTTGGAAAGCAAAACAGGTCTCTGTGGAGGTCCCGGCGGAGCTGGCCTGGGCTCAGCCCCACCCACTGGGGTGCCAGCGAGACTGAGGGCTCCGGAGCCACCATGGCAGGCGGAAGCCATTTGGGGCCACTGAGAGGAAGTCCATCTCCTGTGGGTCCCTTCCTTCTCCCCGAATTTCTGAGCTTCCACTTAGGTGACTGAGAGCAGAATTCTGAGGGTTGACTTTGGGAGCTGACAGACTAGAAGGGTCTTGGTGTTCTTCTGGCCCCACGCGGTGTTACAGAGAAAGCAAGGGCTTTCCTTCACTTGCACTGCTCAGCTCTGCCTTCTGTCGGGGGAAGCTTAATACCAGCTCTCGTCTCTTCATCTAGTTAGGTATAGGCTAAGCATTTTACATGGTTCATCCTTTATAACCTCTCCACAGCTCTGGGTTATGTGTGCGCTTCAGCCATGAGGCCCAGAAAGGGCAAGTGACTGGCCCAGGGGCGCCCAGCGGGCATTTGGTGAAGCCAGGATCCAAACGCAGATGGATTTTCCTCCCGCGCCGATGCCTTCCTCCCTTTCCTCCACTACCTCCTCCTGTCCCCCTAGGCCGGGTTCCCTCACACAGCAGCAGAATGACTACATGCCACGCTCCCTTCTCCATAAACCCAAACTGCAAAAACTCAGAGCACAGGATTGTTTTTTTTAAAAAAAAAGACATATTTCTAGCTCCAAAACTCAAGAGTGCCAAAACCTGTCCTAAGCTGCTGTGAGGCTGCCTATGGTCTTGATTAACCCAACGTACTGTGAGCATTCGTATGTTTACCGAGGAAATAATAATAAGTTGGATCGTGGGTCCATCCCAGAATCTGCTGGAGGGGTCACATGGTATGCAGAATGTACCCTGTAGTGTTTTTCTAGGAAAATTCCGAATTCTGAAATACATCGGGTCCCGAGGGACTCAGCTAGGCGCTGAGGATCTATATGGCCCTGTCCCCTCAGGCTCATGGGGCCCCTGCTCAGCCATTTGCTGTAGGGACTCGGCAGGCCACGGGGTAGTAAAGGCCCAAAGGTGACAGGCACATGCTCTTTGACTCAGCAATTCCTCTTCTAAGGGTTCATCATACGAAAATCTGGACACAGTCGAAACACCCCAAACTCGGGAAGTAGCTTAAATAAAAGGTGATCTGTTCATGCAATGGAACACTAGGCAGCCATTAACATTGGTGCCTGACTTGTAAATCTGGTCCTATGGAAAAATATTCATTAAGTGCTGTTAACTGGGAGGACCGCAAAGCTACAAAATAGTACATACTATATCGTTCTTTTTTTGTTAAAAAGGGAAAAACGACAAGATCATTTTCGTTCCTGGAAGAAGAGTTCTTGTTTGCAGCTTTCTCACCCAAAGGGCAGCTTGGACTGTCCACACGGAGCTGGCTGGGCTGACCACCGATCCGCGGTGATAAAGGACACTTCTGTGCTGTGGGACTGGGACCCTTCTTGTCCTCATCACTGCCCCTCTCCGAGGGGGGTGGGAGGGGGGCGGGCGGGCCTAGATGGCCAAAGCACTAGATTGGATTTTAATGGCTGTACGTTCTGCAACCTGAAGTGGGGTCATTTAGGGATCTCCATCCATTCCTTCAACAAACATGTCTTTTATTTGCCAGGCACCGTGCTAAATGTCAAGGATGCAGGAATTAGTAAGACATGAGGCTCCTAAATTGTCCTCTCCCCAGTGCCTTCCATGCTTCGCATAGTACCTGCTACCTCATGGATGGGGGCTCACTGAACAAATGACAAATGAACGGGGTCCCTGTCATGGTACTGGAAACGGGAACAGATAAAGAAATAAGCTTGATAAAGTGTTGGTGGTGGCATGTCCGATGGGGGACACACGGGAGGGATGATTCATTCTGGGGGCAGGAGGAGGGGGAAGACTGGCACTAATTCAGCTTTGATTGGTTCACAAGCACGCTCATCTGGATGCATCATCTCCTTAGGCCCAACTGTGTGTTTAACTCCATTGCAGACAAGCAGCTCAGTGTCTCCGGGCAGAGACTGCATGTCAATGCCAATGCCATCAAGGAGCCGGGGCAAAGGGGCTCTCAAGTTAGGTTCCTAAAAAGTATGGGATGCAAAAGATGAGTTAGGCTCCTGCCTCTTTATTCCAGCGTGTTCTCCTTTCCTTTGCTGTCTCTCAGGTCAAGAGAGCTGTGGGGAACCCAGAGGAGTTCAAAGGCAGAGTCCTTTTATTTCTCAGAATTTCAGATTCACTGCCCTAAAAATGTCCTGTGCTCTGCTCACCCCTCCCCCAGCCCCTGACAACCACTGATCTTTTTTACTGTCCTCGTAGTTTTGTCTTTTCCAAATGTTATAAAGTTGGAATCATACTGTATGTAGGCATTTCACATGAGCTTCTTTCCCTTAGTAATAAGGACAGCAGATCCCTGCGTGTCTTTTCATGACTTGATAGCTCATTTCTTTTTAGTGCTGAGTAATATTCCATTGTCTGACCCCTTGCTTCCCACTTTATTCTTCTCTTTCAAAATTGTTTTAGCCATTCTAGTTCCTTTGTCTTCCCATATAAAGTGTAGCACAATCTTGCCTATACCTACAAAAATCTTGATGTGCGTTTGATAGGAATCGGGTTAAACCTGTGTATCAATTTGGGGAGAATCGACATCTTCACTACATTGAGTCAGCCAATCCATGAACACGTTTTGTTTCTTCATGTTTTTTTTTTTAATCTTCTTTGATTTCTTTCATACATATTTTGTGGTTTATGACATACAAGTCCTGTACACATTTTGTTAGATTTACACCTAAGTATTTCATCTTTTTGTGAACAGTTGTAAGTGGTATTGTTTTAAAATGTTTAAGTCCATAGCTAGTATACAGAAAAACAACTGATTTTTATATATTTATCTTGTATCTTGTGTCTTTGCTAAACTCACTTATATAGATAGAGGATATTTTTGTAGATTCCTTGGTGATTTTTTACATGGACGGTCATTCTCATCTGCAAACACATCTTCCTTTCTGGTCTGTATGCTCTTTATTTCCTTTTCTTGCATTATTTCACTGGCTAGCACTTATAGCATTATGTTGAATATGAGCGGTGACAGTAGATATCTTTGCTTGTTCCCGCTCTAAATGGGAAAGCATTCAGTCTTTCACCATTAAGTACATTAGCTGTAGGGTTTTCCTGGGTAGATTTCTTTATTAAGTTAAGAGAGTATTCATTCCCATTTTTTCCTGAGAATATTTTTTTATCATGAATGGGCATTGAATTTTCTCAAATATTTTTCTACATTCATTTTTATGATCATGTGATTATTTTTTTCTACTTTAGTCTGTTAATATGGTAAATTCCATGGATTGATTTTCAAATAATTGAATCAACCTTGCATCCTTGGTCATGCTATATGATTTTTTTTATATGTTAGTGACTCCTAATTGCTAATACAGGTAACCCCATATAACACGGTTGTTAGGTTCCTAACAAATGCCGTGTTATGCAAATCCATGTTATATGAAACAAAGAACTAGTACAAAAACCGGGAGTTAGGTTCCAAAAATACAAAACACATACTATTATATTTTTATAATTAAGAGAAATATCTTTATTAAAGAAATTTTTATCAAAAGTATTACATATTAATATGAATTAATGTTTTTTTTTGTCATCACCACTAAGCTTTATTAAGTGAATGCTTTTTCTTTTTGACACGATATCCTCATCCTCTGAACTTTCTTCATCATTATTTGGATGTCTGTGCTCTACTTTTTGCAAAATACCTGTTATTTTATTTTATTTCTTAATTTTTTTAAGTATATTTTATTGATTATGTTGTTACAGTAGTCCCAATTTTTTTTCCCTTTGCTTCCCTCTGCCCAGTACCCTCCTACCCTCCAGCAATCCCAAGCCCTTAGTTCATGTCCATGGGTCGTGCATATAAGTTCTTTGGCCTCACCCTTTTCTATATGATTCTTAACTTCCCCCTTTCTATTTTGTACCAATCAATTATGCTTCTTAATCCCTGCACCATTTCCCCATTTCTCTCCCTTCCCCCTCCCAGCTGATAACCCTCCAAATGATCCCCATACCTATGATTCTGTTCCTATTCTGGTTTGCTTAGCTGGATTTTGTTTTTATTTTTTAGAGTCAGTTGTTGATAGTTGTGAGTCTGTTTTAATGTTCATAATTTTGATCTTTTTCTTAAGTCCCTTTGACATTTCATATAATAATGGCTTGGTGATGATGAACTCCTTTAGCTTCACCTTGTCTGGGAAGCACTTCATCTGCCCTTCCATTCTAAATGATAGCTTCGCTGGACAGAGTAATCTTGGTTGTAGGTCCTTGCTTTTCATCACATTGAATACTTGTTACCAGTCCCTTCCTGCCTGCAAAGTTTCTTTTGAGAAATCAGCTCATAGTCTTATAGGCACCCCTTTGTAGGTAACTCTCTGCTTCTCTCTTGCTGCTTTTAGGATTCTCTCTTTATCTTTCACCTTTGACATTTTAATCATGATGTGTCTTTGGTGTGGTCCCCTCTGGGTCCAGCTGGCCCAGGACTCTCGTGCTTCCTGGACTTGTATGTCTATTTCCTTCATAAAATTTGGGAAGTTTTCCTCCATTATTTTTTCACATAAGTTTTCAAGTTCTTGCTCTTCCTCTTCTCCTTCTGGCACCCCCATGATTCGGATGTTGGCACGTTTAAAGTTGTCCCAGAGGTTCCCAAGCTTCTCCTCATATTTTTCAGATCTTGCTTCCTCATTCTGTACTGGTTGACTTTTTTTCTTCCTTATGTTCCAAATCATTAATTTGAACCCCGGTTTCCTTCCCTTCACCATTGGTTTTGTGTGTATTTTCCTTTGTTTCATTTAGCATAGCCTTCACTTCTTCCCTTATACGTTTGCCATACTTAAGCATATCTGTCAAGCCTGTGAACATCTTTATCACCAGTGTTTTGAACTCTATGTCTGTTAGGTTGGCTATCTCTTGTCGCTTAGTTCTCCCACTGGAACCTTGATCCATTCCCCCTTTTGGGCCATACCTCTCTGTCTCCTCATCTAGACAGGCTCCTGTGTTTGTTTGCCTCGGTGCCTTAGGTAAAGCTGTTGCACCTGTTACATTGTGAGGGGCGGAGCCTTAGGTATTTGTCAGTAAGGGTGACCTGTTTCACCATGTTGTGGTGCTGTATGTGGGGGAGGGGTCTGAGAGGGAACGATGCTGCTTGCTCAGCACTTTTCCAGGTACTTCTCCCATTTCCATATGAAACCGGTGCCTCTCTAAACTGTTGCCCTGGCTGTCGTTCCCAGAGTGGATGGGTCTGTGGACATTCTAGGATTGTGGGACATTCTAGGACTCTGTTGAGAGGCTGGCAGTTTCTTCCTCCGCCCCAACCCCCACTGGTTTGCACAGTCAAAAGCAATGAGGCTTTATTTTCCCCAGTGCTGAGACCGTGAGCTGCGCGGTCTGGTCTGGTGCTGGGAGCGCTCCCCTGGTGTCCCTTCCCACTCTTTAAAACGTGTGACTGTGCTTTCCACTGGCCTGCTGCTGCCACCGCTGCTGCTGTTGCCACCACACAGTGCCCTCTTTGTGCTGGCTCCACCCCTCCAACCTGTCTGGGTGAGTATTCCTTCTTTATATCTTTGTTTGTTGGACTTCCATGCAGCTCAATTTTCTGGAACTTCTGGTTGTCTCTAGTTCTGAGGTAGTTGTATTCCTTCTTAGTTGTGGAAGGAGACACAGCATGTCTGTCTAGGACCTCCATCTTGGCTGAAAGTCAGTATCTGTTATTTTAGATTGCTTACTTTTAGCTGAGGGATATTTATAAATTTCATTATACGGTGCTAAGCACTTTTGAAGTTCTCTCTTAAACTTTCTGCTCCTTTCAGTGCAAGGATCTGCATTTAAGAAATATGACTCTAACTGTTTGGCTAAGTCTAGGACTTTCTTTATGCTTTTTAGAGTAAACTGATATGACGTATGTGCACAAATGAAAAATTTTAAGTGAGTTATCTTTTGCTCTTAAAGCTTTTATCATATTCAGTATTGTACGGGGATTTTCCTAATTTTGTGTTATATGGGAGTATTCCCCAATTCTCTAACTGTGTTAGAACAAAACTGTGTTATAGAAGTACCATGTTATATAGGGGATACCTGTATTTTATTAAGAATTTTTGTGTCCATATTCATGAAGATATTAATTTGTAGTTTTATTTTTTGTATTGTCTTTGTCTGGCTTTAATAGCAGGGTAATACTAGTTTCACAGAAGAAATTGGCAATTGTTGCCTCCTCTTGTATTTTCTTGTAGAGAATACATAGAGAGACAGTGTTAATTTCTCTTGAAGTGTTTGGTAGAATTCTCTAGTGAAACCATCTGGGTCTGGAGACTTCCTTTTTGGGTAGTTTTAAAATTACAAATTCAATTTCCTTAAGAGTTGTACACATATTTAAATCATCCAGTGCATATTGAGGGAACTGTGGTTGTTTGTGTTTTTCGAGGAATTAGTTCTTCTTATCGAAGCTGTCAGATGTGTGTTCTCAGTAGCATTTTTAAGATTCACTTTCCTCTATTAGTTCTTCTCACGTTGAAATGAGATGCTAATTCCCCTACATGCCTTACCCACCTCGTTCAGGGCACAGAGTGGACAACTAACAAAAAGCATTATTCTGTGTCTTGACCCAGAAACAGCCTCTTGGGCTCTCAGGCAGAGCTCAGGGTTCCAGGGAATCAGCTGTCCTTGGGCTTCTCTAAAGTGTCCTGGAACCCAAGAGGGCTGGAGACCCTCTAAGTCACTAAGCCTCCCTGGAGAGACATCAGAGGAGGAGAGGTAGGCGCCCCTTCCTCCAGACCAGGTTTGAGAAGAAACTCCAGGAGCTCCGGGCACCACTGGGTGGCGCTCAGAATGCACAGTTGCTTGCAATGGCCCACGTGGATCCAAGAAGCCCAGCTCAGCAAGATAGGTCTGGGGGGCACTTTGTTCTTCCAGTGAGATGAACTCTAGAGTCTAGAGCCTGCAAACACTGCAGGAGCTCTGGGCTGGTGGAGTTTGCAACACTTTCTCAGCCCTCCCTGCAGATGAAAGTGCTAATGCTCGAGAGGCCGCGCTGGCTCGGGGGCTCCTGGGAGATGTCAGGGCCCCAGAGAGCAGCGGCTGAGACAGGGACGTCCGCACTGAGACAAGGTTGCCCACCTGGGGTCTCTGTCTGGTTAGGAAGCAGGGACACCCCCACCTGGGCCTGGAGCAGAATCCTGAAGACATCTACCCTGGTTTCCCACCAGGCCTGGCTCCCCTACCAGCCTTCCGCAGAGGCTCAAGGTGATTTAAGGGAGGAGCCCCGCCTCTGCCACTCGCCGTGTGTGCCTTGGACAAGTCTAATGTGGCATCTTCGCTGGATTCTGGACCAACTCCAAATCCTGGCTCAACCACTCCCGGTCTGCTCAACCACTTCCCGGTAACTTGGGGAAGTTACTTAAGCCTCAGGGTCACCTCTGTCACCTGGGGATAATAATGACACTCATTTCACAGTGCTGTGAAGCTTGGATCTAGATAGATAAGCAGCACACAGTGTAAGCACTCGATGGATATGAGCAGTTATTTTTTATCATCACCCCAATTACTAATTGTTGTGCTTCTCCCATTGCTACCCTAGGACCAGATGTAGTCACTTCCTACTGCTGCTCAAACAAATACTGCACACTTAGTGGCTTACAACAGTGTAAATTCACTCCCGTCCCGTTCTAGGGGCCAGAAGTCTATAATCAAATTGCGTTCTTTCTGAAGACTTCAGGGGAGGGTCCATTTCCTGGGCCTGCCTGGCTTCCAGAGGCCGCCCCCATTTCTTGACTTGTGGCCCCTGCCTCACGTCGCGCCAGCCTCTCGCTTCCATCGCCACATCTCCTCCTACGAGCCGGGACCCTCTTGCCTCCCTCTTTCAAGGATCCTTTTTACTTTGCACCCATTCAGATAACCCAGGATAATGTAATTTCCTCACCTCCAGCTCCTTACCTTCATAATGGGAGCCACTGAGCTGAGGAGTGGTGTGTGGAAGCTTCAGGGACAGGTCTCTCTCTCTTCCCTGGGACAGGGATGAAAATGAAAATCAGTGTAAGCCACAGGAGTGTATAAATGCCACAGGCAAAAGATCTGCATCCCAGCTTTGCCTGTGACAGCGAACAACGGGACGAAGTCGCAAGTTGGCTTAAGTAGGCAGTGGCGTGGCCGTGAAAAGCAATACTGGGCTGTGGCAACTATAAAACTTGAAGAAAAGTCTACAGAATAATGCCGAGAGGAAAAGATTATGCACAAAACAGTATATACGCATATGCTATGATTGTAACTATGTAAACAGTGTGTGGGTTCATAAGAATTAAAATTAGAAGGCCATTATTAATGAATGGAAATAAGTATTTGTAAGACTGCTGGGATTATGAGTAGCTAAATTACCCTTTAAACTATTCTACAATGGATGTTATATTTTATTTCTTTTAAAGAATTCCTGCAGTGATTTGTTTGTTTGTTTGGGGGTGTGTGTGTGGGTATAATCTGATTTTGTTTTCGGAGGGTCTATCTAAATTTGATTTACAAACTTGGTATTTCATGTCCATTTTTGCACCTTGCTTTTTCTAATTTAGAGTATTAATGGTCTTTTTTATAAGATGCCTTTTTGAAGAGCTGCATAATATTTCATAGTATGGATTTATAACTTAGTTATTGATCTATGTGACTACTTGTAAGATGTTCAAAAATTTTCACAGCCATCCCAACATTAACATCTTCATATTCATTTTTGCTCCTCTTCAGGACAGATTCCTAGATATGTGGGTTATTTTGAGTTCAAATATTGCATATAATAGAACAAAATTCTAGACCTACAACAACATAAACGGTGGAGCCTTATAGTTTACATTCCCTCAACATTGACGTAGTGCTCTCCCGCACTGATTTCTGAATAGGTGAGCCAGTTGGTTGCCACGCCAGGGTCTGCCTGCTGAGCACATTACCCTGATTTTCCTGGCAGTTGCAGCCTTCAGATGGATGCCACATGAGGCAGAGTGGAGGGACAGAAAGGGACAAGGTCCATCATGGTCTCGGAGAGCTGCCGGCAGGCGCTTCTGACTCCCTCCTGGGTGGGCCAACATATTTTCCAATTGTTTCACACAACGGGGAGTGTGCTTTTGATGGAGGAGAAAGCATTGTAAATCCAACCCTTTCCACAGCTTTCTCCACATCTTTCATCCCATTTTAACAGCACTGTAAAGTGAACCTACCACTGTTAGAAAGCTGTTGAAAAGGAGTCACTCCAGAAAATGTGTTATATAGAAACCTTTCTTTATGCTCCCCTCTCTCCGTGTTCCTTGTTTCCATCATTTGCTCATTTTTCCTACCTTTTTTTTTTCCCTGGAGCTGTGCCCCTCAAACTTTGGTGTGTCTGGAGCATGGAGAGAGAGGCCAGTTCTTTAAGATGTAGATTCTTGGGTCTCACTTCCAGCATCTGAGATAGTCCTTTGTACAATAGCTGCATTTTTACCATGCTCTCCAGGTGACTGTCCTGCAGCCTGGTTTGAGTGAGGACCACAGTTCCTCAACTGGGTGTGTGTCCCTGGAATCATGGACAAAACCCAGAGGGGATAAAGGGAAGAGGCCCTCTGAGAATAATCAATACAGTGCTTGCTTCTTTCTTCTTCAAATGCGGAATCAAACGCAGGAATAAAGAATGACTTGGCCTTTCCTTTCAGAACTCCTTGGATGGTGAACTTCATATCCCAGGAGATACTTCGGTAAAGACTTAGAGGCACCTGATCTGGGTTAAAATTAAACAGCCACGCTGAAAAACCGTGTCCTTGTGGAATGACAACTTAAATGTGCTCAGAAGATTCATTCGAATGACTGGGTTGAGATGCCGATGGAGGTTAACAGTTCTTTACGATTAGATGAAGCCATCCGAGCTGGACTTGGATGATTCAACCATCTCAGTAAGCTTTGTCTGTCCTATCGATAATGAGAATGTAATGATATTAACATATTTCATTGATTCTAAGGTGCACCCCCCCCAAAGCCACATACACCTACTTTTAGCAGCCGTGTAATTGGGATGTGTCTAATGATCAAAGTCTTATTGTCACTGACAGAAGCTCATGGCATGGCTGTCATTGCCTGACACCTTCCATCAGATCCAATGGGCAGCACCTTGAAAAAAATGCGTCCTCGTCAGGGCTGTGGATGGCCTAGAGGGTGACTTTGTGTTGAAAAAGATGAACCTTGACAACATTCAGGATTCAGTTGAAAAGCATTAAAATCTGAACTCTGTGAAGTTTTGAGAGCAACTTATTTTTTCACTTATATTTTCGTTTCTAGATGTGCCTAAGGGAAATAGGCAATACGTCCAATAAGTCGCTAAAGAAGTACTTTTGATAAGTCTTCAATACAAATTTGAAGAGATAAGAAAGCATTGAATAGTTTAATTAGGAGGATTTTTTTCTTTCCTAGTGGGACATAAAACAATGGTGCTGCTTACAACTGATGGCATCTTACAGGCAAGGAAGTGAAGTAACAGCTCACACACGTGGCACTTCCTACACCAGGCATAACATACACGTTAACTCACTCAAGCCCTCACTACTGTTAGCCCCATTTTACAGGGAAGGAAACTGGGGCACTTAGAAGATAAGGCAGCAAAGTCACAGGTCGGTAGAGCTGGGTGGGATTCCAATGCAAGCAGCCAGCTCTGGGGTCCAGGTCTGGCTCTCTACTTAGGATCTTACTTAGAAGCCTGAAAGTTTACAATATGTCAGATAATAAGGGGGGGAGGAGAATTTTCACCCAGATTTGTACTTTAATGAGCATAGATTGGATTAGGAAGAAAATGTGCAAACATGGGGCAAAGATAAGGTCAATTCTGTGCAGGCAAAGGGCCACGAGGGAGCCTACATGAGGGTTATTTCCTGTCCCAAACTCCCTCATTTAACCAGGAGCGCCCCACATCGGAAAATTCCTTGTGGTTTCTCGTTGCATGTAATGGAGACTTAAGGAGTAGAAATACAAGTTCTGTGGCTACTCGTCTTTTCCCGCAGTTTCACCTTGAAACGGGGAGTGTTTTGAATGACGACTTATACACGGATGTTTGCTGCCTTTGTCAGGGGAAGATACAGCCCCAGGTTTCAGGGGTTAAATTAATATTCTTTGCAAAGGATAAAGCAGATATTAGGACAAAGGGCACAGATATGAATGGGTTAAGCATCTGACCTAACAGTAAAGCCTCCCTCCCAAGCTTACTTCATTTAGCAGCTTTTAAGAATGAGTATGAATTTTATTGCTTTGATCGCACACGATAAGATTGATACGATAAGAGTGAAATTTGAGACATGAGTGATGGGAGTTGATCGCAGAGAAGGAATCTTTGGAGGCTTAGTTCATTTGCAGGTGACAAAGTGTACAGCTTTGGTGATAAAACAGGAATAAAAGAATCTGCCATTTTTGTTCATGGAAAATCTCCTTGGCAACTGTTTTTTTCCGCGGCAAAAACAACAAAAGAGAGGCGGGTATCAGAGACCCTTAGCATCCACTGTCTGACCCAAGCTTCTTGCTCTCAGCAATAGGACATTTAGAAAAACAAAGCTGACTTGGTCAGCTTCACACTAGACCCCCAAGCCTCCCGGGTCGAGTGGTGATTTTCACCTGACCCAAGAGATACTGATGTGGAAAAGTTTGAGAAGCTCTGTTTTACAAAGAGTCCCTTGAGCCTCATGGCCATGGGTCACTGAGCAGAAAAACACACCTGGTTCCTTCTGTCCCGGGCTGCCTTCCATTGCTGTCCACCCATGACCATGGGCTGCCCATGGGTGGACAGGGTCGTCGGAGGTGAGGGCGCCCTTGGCAGGATGTTCCCTGTACTTTTAGCCCAGGAGGCCCATCCAGTGTGGTTTGCAAGGCAAAATTAGAGACCACCCTGGAGTCTTGAGTCTGAAATAGAGTCTTCTCCTCTGTTCAGTCCCATCTGGTTTGGATGTAGTGGGGAGTTTGAGCTCTGAGGGGCTTGATTTGGAAGTGCAGTGAGAGAAAGTACTTTGTAAACCCATCCGAGTCCATGGCTGTGTGTCTATAGGAGTGGGAATCTTGGCAGATTTTTGACTACAGTTTATCCCATTGTATTAGGATTTTGAAAGAAGAGGATACATTTCTGTGTGTTTTAGTATTTATTCAGTCAACAACTTTTTTAGCTGTTCTGGGCATGGAGAATGCAGCAGCAAACGGAACAGCTAAAAATCTCTGCCCTTGTGGAACTTACATGCTAAGATGGGGGAGAGAGAATTTGAAAATGATAAAACTATCTAGAATATCTGGTGGTGAGCTATAAAGAAAAATAAGGAAGGAGGGATGAGAACATGAGCATATTAATGGGTTGGTTATGATGTTCGGTAGGATGATCAAATATCACTGAACAGGTGACAGGTGAGTGATTCTGGGTCTGTTGTTTTGAAGGTGCAGCCTGTTGAGTTGCCTGATCAATGGGTGTAGGATGTGAGAGGAGAGAAATTGGGGGTGATTCCAAGGTATAATAGGCAGCTTATGACTTGGCTCCTAATGACCTCCGCCTCCTGGTAGTCATGTCTTTGTGTAATTCCCTTCCTGTTGAGTCTGGGCTGGACCTAGTGACTTGTTTGTAATAAATAAAATATGACAAAGTTGATGTAGTTTACAAGAGGTTGTGATTTTCTCTCGCTCATGGATCTTCTCCGTTGCCCTGTCGGCTTGTGCTCTTCATTGAAGCAAGCTGTTCTGTTGGAGGTGTCTACATGGCAAGGCCCTCAGCCCACCAATCCCAAAAAACTGAGTCCTGCCAACGACCACATGAGCTCAGAGAGGGTCCTTCCTCAGATGAGCTTTGAGATGAGCTCACAGCCCTGACCGGTGTGGCTCAGTTGGCTGGCTGTCATACTACGAAGCGGAAAGTTGCAGGTTCAATTCCTGGTTGGGGCACATGCCAGGGTTGTGGGTTTGGTCCTGGTAGGTATGTGTGCGAGAGGCAACCAATCGCTGTTTCTCTCACACATCGGTGTTTCTCTCCCTCCCTTCCCCTATCTCTAAAAATAAATAAATAAAAATCTTACAAAAGGGAGAGAGGAGATCACAGCCTCTGTTGACACTGTAATTGCCACCTGGAAGGACCCTAACGCTGAAGGCCCAGCCAGTTACGTCCCAACTCCTCACGCACAGGAACCAGGGGATATACAGGATTGTGTTAAACTGTTAAGTTTGGGGGATAATGAGTTATACAGCAATACATAACTCCTACAGAAGGGTTTTGGTCTAGGCAACTGGAAGAATAAAATTACCATTTCTCATAAGATGAGTGTAAATAGAAGGGTTTTTTGGTGGGGAAAATAGCAAATTTGGTTTTGCATATGTACAGTACATGCATATTTCTGTTTCCATGATAATGTTTCTCATGAGTTTTTCAAACGGCAGTGAGTTCCCAGTATATATAATCTAAATGCTCTCCCATGGACCACTTTTAAAAATGTTAATAAGTGCATCTTCAGAAATCAGATTCTATGATCATTTCAGTCGCAATTATTTCTAAAAACCAAGAACATCAAATCCAGTCCCAACCCATTTGTCCTGATGTCTCGCTTAATAGAATTTATTTATTCTTTTACAGTTTGCACAAAACTGGGATGAAATTCATTACAGATAGCTACAAGGAAAAACGTGCTGCAGCAGACTGACAGCACAAACCACCGAAGAGAAAGACTGGTTAATGTTTAGCATTTGGAAGGGATGTATTCATTTAACAACATCATTTGCTGTTGGCAGAACTTTGCCCAACTTACTGAGGTGCTGAGTGATGACAGCCTCACTGGAGACCAAGAGTCAAGCAGGGAACCCAGAGAAACGAAGGAGGTGGGATTGGCAGGCCAGGCTGACGGGCTGGACATTGGAATAAGGAAGGGGTAGTGGGGAGACACTGTGTGCTGTTTAACCACTTCCTTGTCTTCTTGCAAACGAGCCCCATTTTAGTGCTGGTATCAGGAGGCCAGTATGACAAGAGAGGCTGGGTCTTCACACAACCCCAGAAGGAAAGAGTTGTTCATCTCAGCCATTCAAATGGTTCCTCTGCCTTGGCCCTGCCTGGGTTAGGGGGGCATGTGGCACCACCTTGGCCCCTGCCTGGGCTGGGGGTGGCATGTGGCTCTGTCATGGCTAGTGAGATGTGAAGGGAATCTCCACTGGGCACCTCTGAGAAGTGTTTCTTTGCTTTCCAACAGAGAATATTGAGGGGACGCTTTCTTTTTCTGTTCCTGGGCACTGTTGTCTTCCTGAGATATTTGGAGCCAGACTAGGAGATCCAGAGAGCAGGTTGAGGGTGGCCAGGTGGGAAGACAGAGAAACTCCGGTTCTTGATGCTGAGGCTGAACCGACACATTAACCACTCCTGGGACTGCTACATCTGCATCTCATTTTTATACGAGATGGAACATTTTTGGATGGCTTACGCCATTTTTGTGAAGGGTTTTCTGTGACTTGCTGCTGCAAGCATTCTGAGGCAGGAAAATTCTGGAATAAAGTCTAGTTTTCTGGCTTGGTCAGTGAACTCATTTCCTGAAATAGAAAATTCAGAAGGAGAAGGTGATGGGTCTTGGGGGGTCAGGAGGAAGGATGATTGGGCTCAGGGCATGGGAAGTGACAGGGGCCTTTGGCTTAAGGTTGATACCCGTGTAATACCTGTGTAACCCAGGGCCAGGCCCTTAACGTTTTTAAGCCTCCATTTCCTCATCTGTAAAATGGAACTACTTGCATGAGTGTTTCCAAAGTAGGAATTCTCGCCTCAGTGTGGCAGAGATGATGTTAGATCTCCTTTAAACCTGTTTCCCACTTTTCCAGGGCCCATGGGCAAAGCACAGGTCCCAGAACCCCCTGCTGTTAGGTAGGGGCCACACGGTTGAGTTCTAACCAATGGGATGTGATGCTTTCTCTTCCCTCCCCAGCCAGCGGGGTGCAGAGAATCCAGGGGAGGCCCTGATACTCCAGGGGATGAGGGAACCCTTAGATGGAAGGAGCCTGGGTCCCTGAGAGAGTCTGTGGAGAATTCTGAACCCCGCAACCACCTACATGGGACTGGGACAGGAGCAGAAAATCAGCCCTGAGTCTGCCGTTTCCACAGCAGCTAGCGTTCCTCACTCCCGCTCACGCCCGCAGTGTTTCCCGGCCGCTGAGCCACAGATGGTTTAGGTGGTGTCCCAGCAGTTCTAAACTTTGATTTGTTACACATTTGCTTTATAGGGCTTAGGGGGGAAAAAAACATATAAACATAAAAGTAGCTCATCAGTCTTACAATTTGAGAGATAGTAAGTAAAACAAGGGTTGGTTTAATCGTGTGCATTGACTTACGAAAAATATCAGGTAAATCACAGAACAGGCGCTGGGCGGACACGGGCAGCATTGTAACGATGGCACACACCCTGGTTTACTTCATGAGGTTGTTTGAGGCTAAAATGACATAATGTAAGCCCTGGCTGCTGTGGCTCAGTGGATTGAGCGTTGGCCTGCGAGCCAAGTGTCGCTGGTTCGATTCCCAGTCAGGGCACATGACTAGGTTGCAAGTCAGGTCCCCAGTTGGGGGCGCGAGTGAGAGGCAACCACGCAGCGATGTTTCTCTCCCTCTCTTTCTCCTTTCCCCTCTCTCTAAAAATAAAATAAATAAGCAAACAAACAAATAAATAAATTATTAAAAAAATAAAATAAATAAAACGACATAATGTCTGGAAAGTACCTCCCCAGACCCGGTGCATAGTAGTAAGTGTGATAAATGGTAGCTCTTACCTTGCCGCGCGCAGACCTACATTACAAGGTAGATCACGTGGCGCCGCAGGACTGGGTCACTGTTTACTTGCTCATCACCCCCACCAGCTCCGAGCTCCTTAAGGACGGGGCGCGGTCTTACTCCTCTCGGTAACTCCGGCGTGGCGTGGCTCAGTGCCTGGCACCCAATAGGAAACCAGTGAATGGGGTTTGAGTGTTGATCTGGGCCGCATGATGTCCTTTCTAGGATTACAGATTCGATTCCACTGGGCGATGAGCCCCATGCAGACGAGAGCTCTATCTGACTCAGTGTGGGGTCCCAGCACCCAGTGCGGTGCCTGGCACATAATGGGTGCTCAAGAAATACTTGTGATGCATGAACCTATTTTAATCATTCTCACAAATTCCTTCACTGTCTAAATTGGGGGCTGGTCATGAGTTAGGACCCCAAGACAGAGTTGAGGTTCCTCCCAGAAGCTGATGAGGAGTGGAGCCCATGGGATTCCCCAGAGCTTGTCCCCTGCCCCCTGTCCTTTCTCCCAGCAGCTCAGTCCTGCCTGAGGGGAGCGGCATGCAGGAGACGAGAGAGTGTGGCAGAGATGAATCTCACTCTGAGGGAAAAGCTGGCTCTGCATCCTAATAAAACTGAGATGAGAGTGTGTTATTTTAAAGCAAATAAATGTTTCAGGGCCTGAGAAGGGAGACATTAATGGCTCCATTCGAATTGGTGGAATTTATTTTCCATTAGGGCTGGCCTTTCTGAGAAGCGTGGTTCAATCAAGGTTAGACATGAAAGAAGCGCTTGTGGACTCAATGGACCCAGAGTCAACCCCCCGAGACATTCACCCTCTGCACATTTCTTAATTAGATCTCCCAACCTGCGGCCGCCCCTGGCTGGTACACGGGGACACGCTAGCTTTTTCTTGCTCTTCTGGGCTTTTTTCCATGTTGGAAAAGATAATCTTTCAAACTTGTTTTTCACGGTCAGCACCGAGACAACCAACCAACTATCCAGGCTGCCCCATGTGCTTGCGCCTGCCTCTCAGACCGAGGGGTGCCTGTCAGCCGGTAATGAGAAGTGGGGCTTGCCCTTTCAAAATGATTATTTTAAACAATGAATGGTGTTTACAGGAGTGAGACTGGGAATAGAGATTCATAATGAGTAGCTTCAGCAATAATTACTTATTTTCTATATTTATCGAAAATGAGTACATACAGTATCGCTGTTTCCTCTGAGGACAAGAATGCCGCAATTATCACAACTATTTATCCACTCTCCTATCTTGATGACTAGCAATTGCCATTTTTTAAATCACTAGGGCGAAAAGAAAATGCTGTCCCTTAGAGGAGATGGCTAGAGTCATTAAGAATGCATTTGCACATTAATATCAGTAACTTAGTGGGCAGGGAATGAATATAAAGTATTTGGGCTTTGCCCGTTGTCCAGCTGTTAGGCCTGTGATAGAAAACCGGCCTGGAGTTGAAATAGTTTGTTTCTGGATTCTTGAAATGAGTTAGTTTTCCTCAGAGTTATGTTGGAACCACCTCTCTTAACAAAAAGGAGACATATTCCCACAGCACATGTTCATTTATGTGCAGTGAAACACTCGTTAATGTTTAGCAACCAGCTTTCCAGGCAGAAAAAGCCTTGCTGTGTATCATCGGCCAGTTTCCGTGGTGCAAACACTCCCGTCGTGGCAGACAGCAATGGAATATGCATTTGGGATCGGATGCAATGAAGGCAATTAACTCCCGAGGCTGGCGTGAGCTGGCTCAGCACGTCACCGGCTATACATTATATGTTAACCACTTCGGGACTGAGGACCTACTGTGTGCCAGGCACTGTCCTGGCTGCTGAAGTCATACCAGGGAGCCCTAATGGAGTGCAGCCTGAGTAGGAGAAACAGACGATAAACAAACAAGCTAACTAATAAACACGTAACATCGCATCAAGGAGTGATGAGGGAAAAAGCAGAGTGAGAGAAAGGGGGTGCTTTGGGGTACAGTGAACAGGGATGGCCTCTCAGAGGTGTGTCATGAGCATGCATTTAATGAAGTGAAGGAGTGAGTCCATGCGGATGCTTGGGAAAAGAACATTCTAGAGAGAAGCAAAATCCATGAGATGGGAGGTGGGGGGAGGTGGGGGGGCGGTGGGGGGGGGTGTTTAGTCTCTGTTTCTGAAGGTCCAGAGATCTGTCTTGTAGGACACAGATGTATTTCTGACTGTCTCCAGGGAAGCGTTCTCGCCCTAAACGTTGGGCAAGGGCTGAGACTGGGCTGAGCCACGGCCTCTCTCCGCCTCCCGTCCAAGTGCAAAGGCTGTCCGCGGGGAGTATGAGCCGCGCTTCTCTTCCTGTGTCTATCATACCTCCAGTTCCTTCATTTTCCTCATACAGTTGGCTCCTGAGGTCTTCATTGCTCTTACCGTCAAACGTATGCCCCTGCCTAGAATGGCACCCCATGGGGCAGGATTGTTCACGGCTGACTTTCTGTCTCTGAGAACAGTGCCTGCCCCACCGTCAGCACTCAGGAAATATTGAATTAATTAATAAGAAGATGCAAGCATCTGATTAGGTCATTAGGACTTCCAGTGAGGTCTTGCCTGAGCTACTAACCTCCCCCCCCATATTTGCTATCCCTCTTCCTGCCCTCTCTGTCCACTGCTCAGCACCTGCAGAACTGCCTGGGAAGAGGCGCCCACAAACATTTACTGAATGACTGAAAGCATGGCTGTTATTTTATCGTAAATGACTTTAATTTTTATTCTAGGTTACTTTTCTTTTATTCCTCCATATTATGGATAAGGCGTTCTATTGATGTTTTAAAAATTGCGTGTGCAGGGAAGTAAAATGATCTATGCATTTCATTGCAACACAGCAAAGAAAGCAGTAACACAGTCTTTATAAAGGGGCAGCTGGATCTGACAGGTGCGAGAGCTTCTGGGTTAGGCAGAATGACTCTCAGTTACTTTGTGGTTCTAACAGGCCCTGCGGGGCACCCTGAGCATCTCGGAAGCTGCAAGAACTTGGGCAGGTCTCGGGCAGCTCTGGGGACCTTGGGAAACTCTGCTGGTGTCTTCGATGAGACACGTGTCTAGGACAAAGGCAGGCCTTCCTTTCTGAGCATCTCCCATGGGCGCCTGCTGGAATCAGGGGGAAGGCCATTTCCTTTCCAGTGCTCTTAGAACCTGGTCAACGCTTCATAGAGTTGGGGTTTGAAGGGAGCTTCTCACTTGGTGCCATATTTAACGTTGCTGTTCGGTGGACAGAGAAGTACAAAGTCCGAGGGGCAAGCCAAGAAGTGAGAGTTGCCTTCTCGTGGGAGCAAAGTCTTGTTGGGTTGAAACACAGATCAGTCTGCTCTACACTGGTAATGAGATTGGAAAATATATTGACGTTGCAGGTGTTTTAAATGTGAAGATAAAACAGATGCTTCTTTTTCTCTGTTCATTAGTGAGTAGGCAAGCCTCCCCAGTCGAGAGACTTTGTTGTTTTCTTTTGTTTTCACACTGACTTCTAAGGTAAAGAAGTTTGTGGCAGAACCTAACCTGTAGAAATAGGGAAGTGGCATCTCAGTGCTGAGAAAATGACACAAAGGGCTGTCATAGCCACCGTATCATTGGCTCTGTCCGCCACACTCTGAGATTGAAGCTGGAATGGAGGTGAGTGGATTTACTTAAGAGCAACCTTCTGGGGCTCAAAAACTGGCTTCCTGACCCCAAGACTGCTGTTCTCTTCGATGGGGAGTTAAATAAAAGAAGGCAAGAACCATACTGTACAAGTCAGGTCTCTCCAGAGAAACAGAACCAAGAGGATGTGTACACATATATACGAGGTCTGTTCAAACAGTATCCAGCCATGTAATATGAAAAATAGAGACAGTTATTAAAGAAGGTACAAGATACAATATCATACATAGGACAATGATGCCTCAGTTCTCTTCAAAGTCGGCACCTTGGGACCTCACACAGTTTTCCCAGAGTTTCTTCCACTGTTCAAAGCACTCTGCAGAATCCTTTGTTGGAATCACCATCAGCTGCTCCATCATATTTTCCTGAATCTCATCAACGGTCTGAAATCTCTTCCCTTTCAAAGGTGATTTTAGATTTGGGAAAAGCCAGAAGTCACAGGGTGCCAAATCTGAGCTGCAAGGGGGCTGAGTCACCTGGGTGACTTGATGTTTTGCCAAAAAACTGCAGGAGATGTGATGCGTGAGCGGGCACATTGTCGTGATGAAGCTGCCAATCACCAGTTGCTCATGGCTGCAGCCATTTTCATTGTATTCCATCTCTGAACCAATGAAGAACATTAAGCTAGTGCTTCTTATTAACTCTTTGGCCTGGAAAGGTGTACTCATGATGGACAATACCTTCCCAGTCAAAAAACACAGTTAACATGGTCTTGATCTTGCTGTAACGTTACCATACCTTCTTTGGATGAGAAAATCCAGGCGACTTCCATCAGGATAACCAGGCCTTCGTTTCTGAATCATAGCCATAGAGCCACAATTCATCTCTGGTTATGACCTTCCTGAGAGATGTTCAAGCTCAACACAAAATTTGATGCAGATTCATTGCTCTACTACCTCAGTCATTTTGAATGCGATGGCCACACAGTTCATGTGCTCACTCAGCAGGTACTGACTAGTACAGTGCAGTGGTCATTATTCACACATGAGCATTCCAATCCACTCTCCTTGGCTGCCAGGTTACATTGATGTCATGCAAACCACTCTACTTACATTAACAATAGCTGAATTTTTCCTGGATAGACCTTATATCTAGAGAGATTTTATTCTAAGGAATTGGCTCGTATGGTTGTGGAGGCTTGACAAGTTCAAAATCTGCTGGGTAGGCAAGCAGGCTGGAGATGCAAAGAAGAATTGCAGTTTGAATCCAAAGGCTGTCTGCTGGCAGAATTCCTTCTTGCCTGAAGATCAGTCTTTGTTCTAGTAAGACCTTCAGTTGATTGGATGAGGCTCACCCTCATTTGAAGTTTAATCTGCTTTACTCAGCGTCCACTGATTTAATGTTAACTGCATCCAAAAAACACTTTCACAGAAAGATCCAGAATAATGTCTGACCACATATCTAGGAAGTATGGGCCAGCCAAGTTGACACATTAAATTAACCACTACACATACACTTATTTAAAAATACATTTCTTAATGATAGCAAATGTAGTACATGTTCCATATAGAAATGTGAAAATTGCAAAACCATAAAAAAGAAAAAAAATTCAATTCTTCCAGGGTCCACTGGAGTGGATATGTCTTAGTACTTTAATTCTAAGCATTTGGACACTATATAAAGAATTTATTTTCATAAATCTCCCCAAATGGTATCATTTCACATTAATGTTTTGCAGCCTACTTTTTTCATATTGCAAGATGCCATGAATTTTGCACTAGGTTAATAAATATTCTTGTACATTCTGACTTTTAATGATACCACAGCAGGTCTCTCTCATGTGGTAGTGAATGATTTCCCTTTCTGCCTTTTTTTTTTTTTTTTCTGATAATGGCACCTTGACTTCCTTTTAGAGCCCTTCCCTTCTCCCACTCCCGGTCTCTTTGGCTCAGATGGTGCTAAGTCTTACTTCTTGACCCCAAGGATGGATCTAGGGCCAAAGCTGTAAATATCAAGAAAGAGGGATTTTTTTTTTTTTTTCTCTAGGCTCCTAGGCTGGTACACTCTTGGTCTAGGACAGCAGGAGGTCATTTTTGTCAATATTTGGACTTGATCCTAAAGACGAAGCCAGTATAAAGGAAAACAAAGTAAAGAAATAGATTAAAAATAGACTCCAGATTACATTGTTTAAACACCTAAAGCCAGCCATGCCTAAGGCTACTCTGCTACACCTTTCAGCTGTGGAAGATAATAAATCCATCATTTTTTTTGCCTAAGCTAGTAGATTTAAATGTTGTCTCCTTTCCCTAAAAAAGTTCAGAGTCCTGTCTGATAGAGCATCATTCCCCCTGACATGACTGTACTGTTTTTTTTTTTTTTTGGTTTGTTTCCTTTTTTTTTCTGATAGTTTACCCACTATAGGCAAGATGTTGCAAGAGGATTTGGAGCCGGCAAAGATAACTCCCTGATCTCAAGGAGCCTGTGATTCAGTAATTAAGACCAAGTACACTTGAGTCATCTATAAGAATGTAAATTCTATCCCCGTGGGGAGTCATCAGTGTATGGGGTCAGGACAAGCTTCCCAGAAGAATGAACACTTAACATTGACCTGGAAGGATGGGGGTGGGGGGCTGGGGGCGGATTTCAAATTCCTTTCTGGGGGGTTTAAAAGAACCTCTGTAACTTGGCGCAGAACCACAGGGTTAATTAATGTACATATGAATCACCTGGGGTTCTTGTTAAACTGCAAATTATGATTCAGTAGCTCTGGGGTGGGGCCAAGATTCTGCATTTCTACTGCGTTCCCGGTGAGGTGGGCACATCTGGTCCACAGGTCCAATCTACAGAAACTTTGAGCGCGGAGGGCTTGGCCACTCCCTCCAGCCTCATCTCACACCAGGTCTCTCCACCAGACTGACCTCTCTGCCCAGCCCCCCAAGTTCCGTTGTGTCCTCAGAGCACCCACTGACCTGCCTCCAGGCCTGCAGCTCACGGGCCCCTCTGCCTGGATCGCTCTTTCCTGCCCTTCCGCACATAGGGCCTCTCTCCAGCCTCCACTCAGATGGCCTCGCGTCAGACAGGTTGCCCAGCACTCCTGGCTCCCAAACTTTGTTCCCATCAGAGCAGAGGCAATGGAGGAGCACAACCCCGAGGAGCTCCATATTTTGCACATCTGTAATCCGTCCCGGCCAAGCGGCCAGGAGCCTCAGCTGAACAGCATTAACCTGTTCTACTGGAATCTGCGATGGTCCTGGTGATTGATTGGCTCCCTGTCTGCCTTTTCCAGGAGAAGGGAGAGCCCTGAAAGGCAGGCCCCCCCGGGGTTCATCTGGCTCATTGCTCTGTCCTCAGTGGTGTCGAGCCCAGGACAGTGCTCAGCAAATGTTCCCCAATGAGCTGGAGGAATGTGTGGACGGGAGCTGGACTGAGACAGGAAGCAGGAGAAGCATTTCTGGCAAAGGGGAGACTGTGAGCAAAAGTGGGGAATAAAATGAGTCACCCCGTTTAGCTGGAACCTGTGGAGTGTGTCTAGGAGGTGATGGCTGGTGAGGAAGGTTGGGGCTCTGTGCAAGGCTCCTGAGGAGGAACTGGTACCTAATCTGGCAGCTGATGCGCACTGTGATCAGATATGATCACGGGTCAGCTTGAGGAGCATCCTCTCGCTGCTGGGATGATGCTCGAGAGGGCGAAGGTGAAGGTAGCCCAGGGGCTCTGGAGGCAATTGGTGGGAAAGCGAGTGTGTCGGTGGGAGGGGAGGGACGGGCAGGTGTGAAGCCAGGGAGGGCCGGATGCGGAGAGGCTGGTGGGAAACACAAGGCTTGGTGCCTGAGCGAGGGTAACCGACTGGGGCTGTCGACCCAACAAGGCGGTGCTCTGATCAGGGAGGAGCAGGGTCTGAGAAGAAACCAGAGGGAAAATGGTTCCCTAATTCTGCGGTTCCCTAATCCTAGTGTGGGAAACGGATAGAGTTATATGACCTGAAGTGTCGAGCGTAAGGAAGGGCTCCGCCTGGGATACCGGTGACAATAGCAGGGGATGCATCACCTCCTTTCTCAGATCTAGAGCAGGGGCGCAAAGCATACCTGTAGGAGCGCTGTGAGGTTCTGAGACAGCCTGCGGGGGTGAGTGACTCATCGGATGTGGCGCTGTGTGGGTGCAGTGGGTGTCGGCCGGCACCCCTCCAAGACGGAAGTGTTTATTCCCCGTAGTGTTGGGTGTGTTGGTAGGTGATGGCTGACCGCTGAGTCCCTGCAGGGCCCTGTCTCACCCAAGGACATGCCTCCTTCCCTGCGGTCAGCTATATTCAGTCACCGTTAGGTGTGGGGACAAGTCTGAAGTTCTAGCCTTGCTGCAGAGCTCCCCATGGATGGGCTACGACCTTTGCTGTGATTGTTCCCTCCATGCAGTCCTGCTTCCTTCACTCGTCCTCAAGGACGGTCTTTGTTCCCAAGTGTCCTCCCCAGTAAACTTCCTGGATGCAAATCTCCGTCTGAGTCTGCTTCCTGGGAACCCAACTTCCAACAGATGGTAAGATCTTGGCAGGATGATTTTAAAACCACTAGAATATCAGGTGTTGTTTTGGGGCCAGAATCTTAGAGACGCGATGCTGCAAATTCTGAGTCTAGAAGCTGAGAAGGAAAATTATATTCTGAAGGCCTGGCCTCAGGGTCAAAAGGTTTGTCAGACATGTCAGCAATATAGAAATATTGTGACACAGTACCATAGTTAATGAAAGATCAGGGGAGTCTAATAATTTAGAAGAAGCAATGAACATTAATGATATATTTCAAGATGTACACAGCAGCTGTCATGTTATAGGAAAATATCTGACTTTGTTAATGGCATAGTTGCAGGGTTTACAAATGCTGAGGTTAAGGAAAATAAAGATGTAATATTTTCCCACCCAAATCATGGTGCCCGCCTGAATTCTACACATGGATTCCCTGGGGGGTCTGTGGACCTCCAGTATGAAAACAAAACAAAACAAAACACATATAGTGTTACAATGTCTGTTGATACTTTAAAAACAGTTAGTTCTTTCTAGATGGTTTTGATATAAATCGTGTTAGTGACCCTCTGAGCCGGTCAGGACTCCACACTTCAGGGCTGATAAGCTGGCAGTAGATCAGAAGTGTGCACTCATCACTGGTTTTCCTTATCGCTGATCAACACCAGGTGTCTTACTAATTAGCACAGAGAATAGCAAAAGTGGATTTTTAGTGGTGAAATTTGTGGCCAACAGCCTAACGGATGTCAGAAACAGGCTCTCCTTGTCACATTAGTGGTGTTCAAGATTAGTGGATTCGCTGACATGTTTTGAGACCCACCCCCGCTGCCAAGCTCGGATGAATGAACCATAAGAACCCAACAAGACCGTCCTGCATCCTCAGGGGTGCCAGCTTGGAGCCATGGCGTTGGGGGCTAGCTCACTGCCTAACAGCAAACACAGGGCTAACGGAATCCTGCCTCTGCTTGTTTAATCCTCAAGAAAATGTTGCCTGTAACGTGTGAGCAAATTGGCTTAAAAAATCAGAACACTGGAACATCTCCAAGTTTATAATTATGTGATATAAACCATTTGTTAGCTGCATGCTTGTTAATAAATAAAAATATATGAGGTGTGGTGAATTTGGTCTGAGGGTCGCTTTCAGTATGCCAGTAGGGAGGCTGCAGAAAAGTAGCCCGCCTCGAACATTCTGGAAAATTCTTACATCAATCAAAAAGAGCTCAAGAGGTTGTGCATGGCCGTCTTGGCTTAGGTGGTTTTGCAACCAGGACAGTTAAATTGTTGATCTAAAATAATTTATGCCACCACCAGTACTTTACAAATGGGATGATTGTAGCCTTACCCAAAGCCAGCAGGGCTCCCCAAAACACACATCCAGAGAGAAATGAATCTGAGGAGCTAACGTGAGGAGTGCGTCCGTCCGTTCTCCTTGCTGTACTGGGCTTCATCGAGGGGTGGGGTGGGGTGGAGAAAAATCTCTTTGAGTCTCTTACTTGGAGAAAATACAGGGTATTATTGGGAATGGATCATAGTGCAAACTAATCCTTTCTTTTTTACCAGTAATCCTTTTATATAAAATCCAGTAGCCATCATAAGACTGGGGTGAAAGAAAATCATATTTTAATAATATGTTTGTAAATCCACCAAGTGATGGGAGAGGGCAAAGAGGAGAGAGATTAGCAGGAACACAGGCCATGTCACCCCCAGTAGAACACTTCATCCACCCAAAAACATAAACTGGAGACCAATGACTCATCTGTCCACACACCTACTCACTTCTTCATTCTACATATGAATTTGCCCACCTACTATGCGCCAATCTCTGTGCTAGGTGTTGGAGCATAGTAAGAACTAGAATTAAGGTCTCATGGATCTTAGACTTGTGGGAGAGGCAGACATCAAACACATAATTACACAAATTTGTAATAAATGTTAAGGAAGAAAATAGAGGATAGCGTGAGAATATGAAGTGAGGGGAAGTGTGGCATTTAACCTAGCCTGGGAGACCAGTGAAGGCCTCCATGAGGAGGTGACATTGAACCTGAGGCCTAAAGATCAAATCAAACATCAAGAATGGTACGTAGCATGTGAAGACTTTGTGTGTGTGTGTGTGTGTGTGTGTGTGTAGAGCATTCTGTGTAGACCTCATGCAACAGCCTTAAGGTGTGAAGTGGCCTGGCCAAGTTCAAGAAGCAGAAAGGAGGCAGTGTAATTGGCTGGAGGGTGAAGGCAGAGTGGTAGGAGAACAGGCAGGGACTGTGATGGGAATAAAGGAATGGATTAGACACAGCTGTCCCTGGGGCTTGCCATCAAGTGGGAGGCATCAGCCTGTGACTGGGTGAGTCAGAGCAAAATAGAAATATCTACCAAGAGGCTGTAAGATTTCAGAGAACAGAGTGGCTAATATTGCCTGGAAGAGTCTGGGAAGGCTGCCAGGAGGAGGTGATGATAATGTGGGTCTCAATGGCTGCATAGGTGTTTGTTAAGTCAAAAGGAAGGCAGAGGGAAGAGCATATGCAAAGGCCAGGTAAGTAGAGCAACTGGAGCATAGTGTGTGCTACAGGAAATATCAAGAAATGATTCAAGACCTACAACATAAGCTGAGGGCCAAGGCTATTTATTTTTTATTTTTATGTTAGTTCATATGTGAATTTTGTCTGCATTATAGACACACTCAGCTTCAATTTTCTAATTTTAAACACTGTACAAATATTGCCATCACTTTTGTTTCCTGGGCTCACAAGTGGATTAAATTCTTGTTTTTGGTCAGGTGGAATCTTTTCAATGACCTAAAAGTAAAGGCTTCTGCCAATGTCTTTAAAATAGCTATGTTCTTGCAAATGTATTTTACACTATCCAGCCCTCAAGTCTGTGATATTTACATAACTCAGATTCTGAGCTTGAGGGGGCGTGGCATGCCACCGATTAAGCTTTGAAGAATTTATAATTTTCTATTTGGAGACTTCCTGAAGCACAGAGATGATATTCGTATCCTTAAAATCCTCTTGTTACATACGTATACTATTATACATTGCCTGGATCTCTCTGGGGGCTTATTATGTCTGGCATATTCACTAATCCCTCCCATTTTTCTATCCATCAACAACATACCTGGTCTAGCCTTTCTCATCAGTAGATTCATGCATTTGTTTGGGTCAGATGTTAATATTTTAATTATACCAGTTATTAGCTGTTCAGTGGTGAGCTGGTTAATTGGAAGGGGAGCCCCAATTGTAGCATTTGCTGATTTCTGTGGTGTTAAATAATATTCCTACCATACTCATTTCAAGCTACCAATGATTAACAAATGGCTCAGAAAATTCCTGATTATTTAACCAAGAGCACCTCATTGAAGCTGTGTGACCTTTGTCAATTTATTGAATAGCTTTGGGCTTGTTTCCTTGTCTGCAAAATGGGGATGTTAACAGTGCCTACTTGCTAGGGCGGATGTGAATAGTAAATAAGCTGATGCATTGAAAGCACCAGCCAGAGAGAGTGTATGCACTCAGTAAATAATGGTTGTGATCATTGTTATAGTTTACAAATACCTGATTATTATTTAATGAATTAAGTCCCAAACAAACAAAATACCTCCCTTGATCTCTTATTCAGTCTGTGGTTTTCCACAGATTGCCAGAGAGGTGGGTTCCGTATAGTCATCTTGCTGCACATGAGTCTTTTTTGAATAGGATTTTATTTCCTTTCATTTAGCAAAAGCTATTTCTTCAGTTTCTTCAAGAGTGTCCTGCTAGTATATTGTTGGACCTTCATGACTTAGTCATCTAAAAAGAAACCTTGCTTTTTATGATTCAAAAAAGACCTTCTTGAAAGCTTGAAAAATGTGCCTTATGATTTTCACTTTAATACCCAGAAAGAACTGAATTATACCCTATTCCTTTGTGTATTTCAGAGGGAACGGAAATTGACTTGCCTGCTTAATGCAGCTAATAATATAGTACAGTTCGCTGTCAAAACAGCTTTATCGATTAGCAACACTACCTATGAATGCCCTACCTGCCTTTGGAAGTTATATTAATGGCCAGCTGCTGAAATTCTGGCAGAGGGAGCATCTGAGTTAATGGTTTTGGCGAGAGCTCCTAAAAAGTCTGGGGGTGTTACAATCTTTCATTTTTATAATAAAGTGTCAAGATGTGTCTGGCTGCATGGTAAAGAATACCTAATAGTGGCTGGAGCAATAAAGACATTTAATTATCTCTGGCAACAAGATGTCTAGCGGGAGGCAGTTCCAGGTCATGCAGTGGCTCACTGATGACTTTCTGTCTCTCCCATCTGTCATCCTTTTCACATTCCTTTTGGTCTCTGGCTTATTGCTTCATGGTGGCAAGATGGCTGCGGCAGCTCCAGGCATCTTCTCCTTACACAACCACGTTCAAGGCAAGAAGTGAGGAAGGGATAATGATAGGTGACTCTCCTGACTTTTATTAGGAAGCAAAATATTTCCCAGAAGCCCCCGAACAGACCTGTTTTTGTATCTCATTGGCCAGAGCTTGGGCACATGGCCACCTCTGGCAGTAAGGTTCAGACCAGTCCTGATATATCCCCTGGAGCTCGAGGAGAAGGCCTCAGTCCCTGAACTCAAGGGCTGTGCACTTTATACCAGAGCAAACCTCAAGTTCAAGTTTCTGTTAGCAAGGAATGGGGACGTGGAGGGGTAGGGCAATATCTGCCACATAATGAATAAATGTCACCTGTATGATTTTCATATGATAAATTGACCTTGTGAGGCAGGTCGGGTAGAGTAACGGGCCCCTGATTCTGCCTGCCTAATGTTCGTCCTCTTTCTTCTGATAACTGCGCCTTCTTTTTCTTTGGGAGAATCGCCACTTCCCAAACCCTAGAACACAAGCAGTGGATGGGGACACCCAGGGAGCAGGTGACCCTGGCTGATCAGCTTCTTCTGCGTCCTCTTCACAGTGACTGTTTCAGGGGTGGGCCCGTGGCTCAACCTGGTTCGGTGAGCCTCAACCCTAGGAGATTTTTCAGTAACTGTTTGAAAAGATTAGATTTCTTCAGGGGTGCTGGTAGTGTATGGGTGTTGTTCATTTCAGGAGGAGGGTTTGTGTGCCTGAGAGGGAAGCAGGTCAAAAAATGAGGGAAGAACCCTGGCTGGTGTGGCTCAGTGGATTGAGTGCTGGCCTGCAAGCCAAAAGGTCACTGGTTTGATTCCCAGTCAGGGCACGTGCCTGGGTTGGCTAGGTCTCCAGCCGGGGGCGTGCGAGAGGCAACCGATTGTTTCATGCATGGATGTTTCCCTCCCTCTCTATCTCCCTCTGTCCCCCTCTCTCTAAAAATAAATAGATAGTTAGATAGATAGATAGACAGATATTTATAAAATCTTAAAAAAAAAAAAAAAAGAAAGTGATGAAGACAGGTTGCTGCCGACATTGTCTGAGTGCCAGATTCCAACTGGGGCTCATCTCCTAGACTTTACACACACAAGCCATGGCAGTTCTTCTTTTGCTTACACTAGTCTGTGGTGGTTTTGTCTGTTGTCACAGAAAAAGCCTAAGTTACCCTCCACCTGAAACTTTGCTGACCTCCTGACAATCCTCTTTCACCTTTGCCCCCACTGACCTCAGATAGGCCCCATCATTATACCCTCTCACTGCCATGCGTTGTCTTCTTCTTTATGTGCACACCTGTCTCTCCGGCCAGACTGTGAAGCTTCTGGTGGCAGGGATCACAGTAACCAGAGGCAGGGACGCTGGAACTCTGACTCCGCCGCTTCCCAGTGTGACTGCAGGGGTCACGTGGTTCGACCTCTGCAATCCTTGGCTTTCTCATCTGTAACACGGGGACAACAACACTGCATGTATTAGTTTCCTACGGCTGCTGTAACAAGTTACCACAAATGAAGTGGCTTAAAACAATACCGTTTTTAAAAAACCTTGCAGTTTTGTAGGTTAGAAGTCTGACATGGGTCTCCCTGGGCAGAATCAAGTTGCAGGCAGGGCTGTGTTCCTTCTGGAGGCTCCAGGGGAGAATGAGAACCCTTGCTCTTTCCAGCTTCTAGAGGCGACCACATTCCCTAGTTTGTGGCTCCCTTTTCCACCTTCAAAGCCAGCAATGACAGGGACAGTCCTTCTGACACTGCATCACTCTGACCTTGTTTCCATCATCACATCTCCTTTTTTGACACTGACTCTTGTGACTGCATTGGGCCCAACTCCGTGAGCTCCCTATTTCAAAGCCAGCCAATTAATGACCTTCATTCCACCTGCAGCTTTCACTCCCCTGCCATGTAACATAACATAGTCACAAATAATGTAACATATTCACAGGTTCTATAAATGAGGATGGAGGCACCTTTGGGAGCCCATGATTCCATATCAGGTCATCAGCTGTTTTCAAGGTTTAAATGAGATAGTACATGTATGGTGTTACATGGCAAGTGCTCAATACATGGTGGCTCTTATTAATATTTCTGTGTCCCCAGTGCCTGGTTCATAGTTGGTACTTGCAATAGCTGACCCTCCCATCAAGAAGTGGAATCTATGTCTCCTCTCTTGAATCTGGGCTATGAGATTGCTCAACCAGTAGAATATGGTGGAAGTGACGTCGTGCCAGGTTGGGAGCCTGGGCCTTAAGAAACTGGCAGCTCTGCTTCCTAAGTTTTGGGATCCTGGCTGTTGTAGCCCAGCCACCATTACTGTGAGGAAGCCCACCTGCCCCGTGGCAAAGCCCTCATGGAAAGGAATCAACAGCCAGCACCAGTCTGACAGCTGTAGAAGTGAGCCATCCTGGAAGCGGCCCTCCAGCCCAGGTGAGCTGTCCCAGCTGACGGTGAGCAGAGCAGTGACAAGCAGTCCAGGGGAGCCCGGCTCATGTGGTAGATGTGGGAACAAAATGAAATGATTATTGTTGTGTAAGCCACTAAGTTGGGGTGATTGGTTATGTAGCAACAGATAACCAAATAGGGTCCAAAGGCTTATTCAGGGAATGACTAAGTTAATAAACCATGAGGTTTTAGGAGAGGAAAGAATTTGCTGTTTAAAGGACCCTTGTGCCTTACACCCACTGAGCCTCTGAAAGCTTATGAAGCTTCTTCACACAGGCCACAAGGGATGACATCTTTACCAACGACTATGCCCCCGCTGCACCTGCACCTTATCACAACCAGTAGAACAGCAAAAACATTCAAGAACGGCCACTTCACTTTGAATGGCCAAACTGGCCTTCATGAGATAAAGTTACTTAGAAAGGCAGATTCCAGAGATTACTCTGCTGAAGAATCTATTCCCACCCCCACCCCGAGGCTAGATCCTGAGGCGGGTGGGGAGCACTGGCATTGGGTTTCCTAGTTCTGAATCACACAGGGTGACATTCTCATTCAGGTGCAGCCCAAAGGTTGGATTACATCCTAACAGGTGTGCTGAGGGGAGAGCACAGAGGCCCTTTCAGAGGAAAAAGGCATTAAGAATGCACCATCAAGATCTTGATTTATCACGTTCACATTTACCTGTCAGTCTCCTTGGATACGCCTCTCGATTGCAGGGTGCGGATTTCGGTTAGGCATTCTGCTCACATGCCGGGCTTGGTAGCTGCATAATTAAATGGAAACGAGCCACCCAAGGAAGCTGGAGAAAGATGATTGCTCTCAGATGGATGGCTGGGGAGGAACCCAAAGGACCTCAGGGTCTTAAAGGGGCCTCCAAATAAACTGCTGCTCTTGGCCATTTCTTTCCAACAAAGCACTGGGTGTTTGTTGCCCGCAGAAGGCAGGGGTTCATTGGAACTCCTTTCTGACCTTTGTTATTGATGAGGTGATATTGGATGCATGGTGTAGGTTCAACTACATGGCTTACTAATCCATACATGCTCCTCGCTCACTGCATTAGGCCAATTCACGTGTCTGGCACTGGGCAGATGCAGGTGTCCCCCCAACACTGCCCCAAACTTCACGTCTACCTGGAACTTTAGAATATGGCCTTATTTAGAAATAGGATTTTTGCAGAGGTAACTGGTTAAGGTGAGGCCTTACTGGATTAGGATGGCCCAAATGCAATGACGAGTCCTTATAAGAAGCGGAGAGGACACATAGAGACACACACAGAGAAGTCTCTCTGAAGGTGGAGACAGACGTTGGGGCGATGCAGCTACAAGCCAAGGAATGTCAAGGACTGCCAGGGCCACCAGCAACAAACAAGAGGCAAAGAAGGATTCTCCACAAGACCCTTCAGAGGGAGCACAGCCTGGGCCACACCTGGATTTCAGACTTCCAGCTGCCTCAACCAGGAGAGAAGGCACTTCTGTTGTTTTAAACTGCCAGTCTGTGGTAATTTGGTATAGAAGCCCAGGAAACTTATCACAACTGTCTAGGACAGTGATATTCTAGCAGGCTGCAGAGAGAAAGAGGCAGGGAGGGACAGAGTCAGGATGTCCTGGTCCTATCGCAACTCACCAGGATGATGAGTCGCTTTAGGGGTCCAATGGGGAGTCAGAAGAGTGACCCTAATGGAGCCCATTCACGTGGAGACTTGAAGCAGACTGAGACGTGTCTTCCCCCAACACCACCGCTAATAGAAACCACACCATTGGAAAAAAGCCTCAATTCAAGCTTTCTTCCTGGCTGAGCTAGAGCCCTGATGCAATGCACTTTTATTCTTTCCCCCCTCTCTCTCTGCTTGTCAGAAAAATAAGCAAGCTTCCCTCAAGCACTTAATCAAAACACAACCTTGTCCAAAGGTGATCATAACCAGCTACAGATGTTTTTATCTGCTGATTAGCATGAACACTGTGGGTCTTGAGAGCAGTGACCACAGCTGTTCAAAATGGCATATCAGAGACTTTCGTGAACCCCATGCAGATGGGTTCACAGGGCTAAAATTACTAAGGCAGGAAAGGCCACTACTAAATTTATATTATCAACCAAAGCCTGGGCATGGCTTAGTAAATAAGAACATTCAATCAAGCAGAGCGCCTATTTGCCAGAAACACTGCACTTACTCAAGTCTCACTTCTGTCCAAGATAGTTTGAGGGCAGAGCCAACCCCACATGACGCAGAGCAGAGAAATTGATCCTGGCGACATTGCCTGAGGCCCAGATGGAGCTGTGCCTGAAGCCATCATCTCTACCTACTGTAACCTTTAAAAAAATTAGTCATCGGTGGAGAAGGCCGTGTTAATCATAAGCCTCAGATCACAGCACTTTATGCAAAATATCTTATTTGTTTCTTTATTTCCAATAACTCCTACGGCTTATGGCCGCTCCCCACCTCCTCCCGTGGGCAGCCAACCTCATGAGTTTAACATGTAACTTTGTGTTTGTATGCTTTGTTGTAGTTTTAATCGACACAAACGGTTTTGTCGTGTCTCATTTTTTTCTTTTACTTTTCACTGAGTACCATGTTTTTAAGGTCCACACATAACGCTATGGCTACCATATTATTAATTGGTTCTATTTACTGCATACTTCTGCCTAGTACATACATACTATATTTTATATATCTGTTCCTCTGCCACAAAATACATGGCAATGAACACGCTGTATGTGTGCCCTGGTGGATCTATGTAAGAATTCCCTTGGGTTATAACGCCAGCAGTGGGATTGTTGGGTCCGGGGGGCGGGACACATAATTTGATTGACCACGTAAGGCCTGACTTCTCTGGGTAATGGACGCCTCCCTCTATGCTCCCAACAGCAGTGCCTGAGGGTTCCTAGATCTCTATTTCTTCCTCAACCCACAGCACTTATCATTTTTCAGTTTTCTAATTTTTGCCAATCAGATAAAAAGAAGGTAGTATCTCATGTTTTTAGAATTGGCATTTCTCTGATTACTAAAGACTGTGAGCATCTCTTTATGTACCTATAAATAATTTGGGTTACCCCTTCTATAAACTGCCTGTTCATCCTCCTCACCCATTTCTTCTTGTTCATTCATTTTTAAGGGTTCCTTATATATTATAAATATTAGCCCCTTGTTGTTTTCAGAAATTAAATATATTTCCCCTTTTCTTTCATCTGTCCATTAACTTTGTCCATACTCTCCTTTGTGGATCAGAAATCCTTAATTTTAATGTAACTGCAGCAGGCAGAGCTCTCCAGGTGCCCTCCCCAGATTCCTGTCTCCTAATTATCTAATCGAGATATCACAGTGATATCTCGATTAGATAATCGAGAACTGTGTTAGTCCATTCTGGCTGCTATAACAAAATACCAGAGGCTAGGAGGCGTATACATTTCAGTTTATAAGAAGATAGAAATTTACTACTCACAGTGCTGGAGGCTGGGAAGTCAAAGATGAAGGTGTCTGGTGAGACCCACTTTCTGGTTTATCCACGGAACCTTCTAGCTATAACCTCACAAGGCAGAAATGTCACAGAGCCCTGTGGGGCCTCTTTTGTAAGAGTGCTAATCCCATCCATGAGGGATGTGCTTGCAGCGTCTAATCACCTCCCAGTGGCCCCACCTCCTAAGACCATCATCTGAGGTGTGGGTAATTTTCAACCTATGAATTTGGGGGGGATACAAATATTCAGACCATAGCAGAGACCTCAAGTTAGGGAGACTATCCCAGATTATCTGGTTGGACCCAGTCTAATCCCTTGAGTCCTTAAGAGCAGAGGCATCTCTCTGGCTGACAGGAAAGAGATGCAGGAGGAGAAATGAAGGAGGTGGGAGATCAGAAGGATTCGAATCATGAGGACTTGACTGTATGTTGCTGGCTTGGAAGATAGAGGAAGGAGTCTAAGATCCAAGGAATGGGAGTGGCCTCTAGAAGCTGAGAAGGACCACTGGGCTGAAGGCCAGCAAGAAAATGGGGAGCTCAATCCCACATCTGCGTGGAAGGGAACTCCCCCAGCACCTCCAGGTAAGAGCCCGAGCCATCCTGTTGGGAACCTCGGCCCAGTACCCAGCTGAGCTCACTGGACTTTGGACTACAGAACCGGGAGTCAATACGTGAGTGCTGATGGAAGTCGATAAATTTGTGGAAACTAATAGAGTAATCAAATCTATAGATCTTTTTGCTTATGGCTTGAGCTTTTGAATTTTTTAGAAAGGTTTCTTCTCACTTCTATGCATGTAGCCTTCTCAGTGCGTAGGGTAGGAGGTGGGAACTGACTGCCCCCAAGAGAGTGAACATTGTTTTGGGGGGGCACTGAAAAAGTAACTCTTTTTGTAGTTAAAGCACAGATAGACATACAATATATAAACAGGAAATTAGTATCACTGTGGTATTAAATTTCCCTGGAGTGAGTGTGGGGGGTTATAATTAGGAAAAAAAATCTAAAAATAGCTCCTTAGAAGACAATAATAGAAAAAGGTTGAGAAACAGCAGCTCATGTCACAGTGATAGTCTTTATTTTTAAAAAATCATAGTTCTGGAAAGGGGATCGGGGGATAACGTGGGAAAGAAGAGGAAGGGTCTAGTCAAGGAACCAGGTATAATGACCTATGGACGTGAATGACAGAGTGGAGACTGACTGGGGTGGGGGGGGGGCGGGGCAGGGGAGAGCAGTGGGGAGAAAATGGGACAACTGTAATTGAACAACAATAAAATAAAATAAATAGTGATACACTATTCCCTCACTTATCACGGGTATTACGTTCTAAACTCCCTCCCCATGATAGGTGGAAATCCGCGAAGTAGGAACCTTACATTTATTTTAGTATTTATATGTATTTTAAGGCTTTCTAAATCCTTCCCACACACTTATAAACTGTTCCCAGTCCCTTATTAACCTTTTCCACACTTTTATAAACACTACTGCCATTCTTGGCAGTGCAGATAGACTCTTAAGAAGCTACACCATCGTCTCTCGAGACGGACGGCTGCCGACGACGACGATGATAAACACTACTCATGTTCTTAAACATAGTCTACACTCTTAAACCTATGTAACTTTAACAACATACGTATACAGTACCGCAAAATCCTGCGATATAGTGAAAAATCTGCGATAAATAATTAAATATAATATTTTAAAAAATCTTATGATACAGTGAGGCCGTGATAAGTGAACCACGATATAGAGAGGGACCACTGTCCTACATAAAATGTATATTTATGAAAAAAATCATAGTCTCTCTCTTTAATTCTGAGGTCTTTATGTAGAATTTTACTGAATTCCTCTAAAAATACCCATGTGAAATTGTTTTTGGAGCTGAATCGAATTTATAAGTTAATTTGGGGAGATTCAACTTTATAATATTAAATCATCCCATCGAGAGTGTAGAAAATCACTTCATTTATTCAGATCATCTTCTGTATTTTTTGTTAGCATTTTAAAGCTTTCGCCACAGAGATCTTTGTGTATTATCTGTTATTTTCAAGATACTTTAAAATATCTGTGAAATTGTGAATGCTGTCTTATTTTTGATGCTGTATTTATTCAAATCTAAGATGTCATCAATGTAAGATGCATCCCAATTTCAGACAGATTAAAATGTGAAAAAATACGTGCCAGGAAGTTATTTTTCTACTGATTTATTGTTGGCACAGAGAAATGCTGTTGATTTTTATGGGCTAATCTTGTATCTGGCAACATTGCTTATAAATTTCAATAATTTGTTTGTTGCTCCTGTTGGTTTTTCTGGACAAATGATGAGAGTTCTATCTCTTCCCTTCCAACTTTTACACTGTTTTCTTCTTTCTTTATAGCTTTAGCTATGACTTGTAGTACTATGCAATTATTAGGGGTGCTAGTGGATTGTGAGCTTTCAGTTTACGGGTCAATAAGTTATTTCTCTTAAGTCAGTATGCTTCGGTTTTCTGGAATTTACAACCTAAGAACCATAACTGATGTAAAGTCATTTCTTCAAGGATACTGAGTACAGACCTTGAGCCAGTTCTTGAAGGAATCCAAACTTTCCAGTCATCTCTCTTCTCCACACCAGCTGGTACAAATGGTGTGGCTTAGCACCACCTTGGTTTGGGGATGAAGGCAAATTCTCTTAGAAGGGGTGTGGGCAGGAAGAGAATAATTGGTGGGTTGAGTCAAGTGATAATAATAATTAAGATAATTACAAAGATGATGATGATCCTTTCATCTTTATGACTTTAAGTTTTCAGAGTAATCCTTTATCACATTTGATTCTTGTGACAGTCCTGTGAAGTGGGTAGGAAAAATGTCATTACCTTCATTTTCTACATGAGCGGGGAGATCCTTATATTCTACTGGGGTCCATGGATAGATTCTTGGCAATGGGGTAGGAGGGCCCCTGAGTCCAGTAGACCTGGGGAGGGGGGTGATACTTATTCAAGACAATCTTGACAAACAACTTGGAAGTACAGCAATATCCCAGCGCACGAAAAAGACACTGGATGACAGGCCATGGCCATTGGGTAAGGAAAGAGCCGGTCATTTGAAATGGCTATGGAATCTCAAACAAGCAGCATAAAGCTGTGGAGAAAAGGCCACATCAGTTGCAGGGAGCAAATTACCCAGCAGCAGAACTTACTGCTGGGGAAAGAAAGACCACCCAGCTGATGAGAACCTGACAATGCCAGTCAAGTTTCTGTGGGTAAAATGCCAGGACAAGAGGCAAAGTGAGAAATCAGAGTGGTTTCATTCTCCCAGTAGACAGCGAGTCAACATATTGATAGCCTGTCACCTGATGCTGAAGAGGCTTATGTAATGAACTGAAAACAATAGCTTCTCTACCCAGATTGTTATGTCAGCAGATTTTACTGATACGTGTCATGGTGCAGCATTTGTAAGATTTGTAAGTGATGAAATTCAAGAATCTTTTTCTGTTGCAAAGAGTTGCCCCAAACAAGTAAAGGTCAATATGTATTTTTTGATTTTTTTTTTTTTTTGCATTATGTATTCTATTTTATTTTTCATTACAACTCCATTGAGATATAATTAGCATGCAATGAACAGCATAATTTGATGAGTTTTGACATATTTGTACATTTGTGAAACAATCACCACAGTTAAGATAATGAATACACCCATCACCCCCAAAGCTTCCTCATGGGCTATGTAATTCACTTATGCTGCAGTCCCAGGCCAGGTGAAAGCATTGATCTTTCTGTTAGTACAGATGAGTTTGCATTTTCCAGAATTTAATATAATGCAATTATACAGTGTGTATTCTTCTATGTCTGGCTTCTTTCACTAAGCATAATTATTTAGAGATACAACAGAATCATCCTGTTGTGGGTAACAATAATTTGTTGTTTTTTTTTAAATTTTTTTATTGCTGGGTTGTATTCGTTGCATCATATGGATATACACAGTTTATCTATTTACCTGTTGATAGACATTTGATTTGTTTCTAGTTCTTGGCTGACAAATCTGCTATGAAGATTTGTGTACAAGTATAGGCTTTCATTTGTTTGAGGTAAATGCTTAGATGTGGCACAGCTGGGTCATATTGTAGGTATACGTTTAGTTTTATAGAAGCTGCTTCTTTTATAAAATGAATGTGCCTTAGTATATGCGCCATATGCAAAGTTCTGGTTACTTTGCGTCTGTACCAGTACTTGATATGATCAATCTCTTTAATCTGAGCTACATATTCTAGTGGTTTGTAGTGCTATCTCATTGCGGTCTTTATTTGTATTTGCTTAATGACCAATGAGATTGAGCACCTTTTCATGTGCCAATTTGCTATCTGTATCACTTCTTGGGTAAAGTATTTGTTCAAATATTTTGTTCATTTTGTATTACATTATCTTCTTATTGAGTTGTAAGCACTCTTCATATTCTAGATACAAGCCCTATGTCAGCCATATGTTGTGCATATATTTTCTGTCCAGCTGGGCTTGCATTTTGATTTTCATAGCTGTCCTCTGAAGAGTAAAAGTTTTAAATTTTGATGAAGTCCAATTTCTTGATTTTTTTCTTTTACAGATCATATTTTTTGTGTTCTGCTTAAGAAATCTTTGCTAGACCCAAGGTCACTAAAATGTTTTCTAATGTTTTGTCTAGAGATTGAAAATATTCAATGTGTTGTTTTCGTATCTGAAAACAAATGGCCCGTCTTAGAGAAGCTGTTTAGCATTTGTGTGGATGGTGTTGCACCCAGGGTTGACTCCAGACAAGGTCTAGCCTCTCCTATAAAACAGAAAATCTGGATGTTGTCACAAGATACTGCTTTTTTCTTTTTTAATTGAGATCTGATGATATCAAAAACCCTTGATGATGAACCAGAGAAATTCTGGCTGATGCTTCAAAAATGGTTAACTTTATTAAATGAAGTTCATTCAAGAGCGTTTAAATTGTGTGAAAACCTGGGGTGAGGAAGAATCGTTTTTGCTTGGAACACGTGTTCGTGGCATGCAGCTGCCATGTGGAGGGGCCCCAGCAGCCGCATGGAGAGGCCACGTGGACAGGCCGGCCCAGCCTTCCTGCCCTCCTGCTGCGGTGCCCAACGTGCGAGTGAAGACAGCCTGAATGTTCCAGGTGCCATCCACTGAAGCCACCTGAGAGACCTCAGATGAGACCAGAGGAAATGATCCCCCTGTCAATGCGCAGAATTAGACAAGATTATAAAATGGTTGTTGTGTTGTTAGCCACGAAGTTTTGGGATGGTTTAATACCCAGCAATAGACAAATGAGTGTGCTAGTATAAAAGTTCCCTCTGAAGCTCCCAGGGTTGAACAGATTACCATCTTGTCATCTTTGTAATGTTGCTGTCACTACTGAAGAAGAGGGGAAGCTCAGCTTCTGCCTCCTGCTCTGGTCCTGGAGCCTGTCTCCAGTCTCTGCCAAGTTCAGCCAGACACCCCTCCGTTGTGCCCAGAGCAGGGCCCCGTGGGTCGAGGGGTGGGCTCACATGCCCTTCTGCACTCCTGCCCCAATTGGAACCACTTTGGCTCATACCCCATGCCCCCTGGCTGCCTTTTCTCTAGAAAGATCACTGACTCAGGTTTCTTTCTAGTGTGACTTGTGAAAATGCAGGCTCTGAGGCACTGATGATGCCGATTCTGCTCCGGTAGACGTGGGGTTTGACTCGGAAGAAGGGATAGTGTTACATCGAAGATGGTTGTGACATCAGACATATGGGACCATGATCTGAGAAACTCCACCCTGAGTTCACAAGACTCTCCTGGTGGACAAGGGGCATTTCTGTGTCATGAGTTGTTCTTGATGAGTAAGAGTGTGAGTGTGACGAGCATGTGTGTGAGCATGTGTGTGGGAATGTGTGGTGTGTGTGAACAAGGGTGTGACTGTCAGCATGTGAGTGTATATGAGCGAGCACATGTGGACATGTGAACATACATGTGAACGCATGACTAAGTACGTGAGAGCGAACATGTAGCTGTGAATGTGTGTGTGAACATATATGACTGTGAACATGTGGGAAGGGTCCTAGACCCAGGGTAGCACATGGGGTCAGGTGGCAGTGGGAGGAAGTTGTCAACCAGGGAAGAGGTGTAGGTGCCCTGGGAGGAGGAGAAGGGCTTTGGTATGGGATGCAGCGAACTTAATGGTGGTGGTTGCTGGCCCAGGTGACCAGCAGCACCCAGCAGCTGCTATGCTGTTCTTACAAACGCATGGGCTAAGCTCTGGCTGAGTCCAGAAGCCGCATGTTATGAACAGGTGTCCTGTGCGGGTAGTGGAAAAAGGGCAAAGAAAACCATGTGGGCCCGGGAAGGGAGCTGGGCCTCACTGGAGCTTGGCTGTGGGTGGAGCATCTCACCGTGTTGAGTACTGCCCCTTCCCCACTTCGAGGAAACTCCTGGCACTTGAGCTGCAAATGAGTCCTGCTGTGGTTTTTGAAATCTCTCCACTGCCGTTTGGCAAGTCAAAGCCACGATAATAGTAATAATAACACTTGCCGGCCTTTGTTGAGCACAATTCTCTGATCCAGACGCCGCACTAAGCTCTCTTGGGGCATTAGCTCATTTAATTTCAACTTGGACGATCACAGACATCTTCTGGAATACCGATCCTGAAATGGACATCTAAAAGAACGTGTAGATAGCCCTGCCTAAAAGAAAAGTTTTCAATAAAAGTATAGCACGTAGGAAAATACAAAACCAGAAGTGTGCACCGCAGTGAGTTAGCACAGGCGAGCACACCTGCGTAAGCAGCTGCCAGGGGAGGAAAAGAGCTTTGCCAGCTCCGCAGCGTCTGCCCGGCCACAGCCCCTGCCTCCTAACACCACTGCCACCCTGTCATACAATCCAGGGCTTAGCTTTGCCTGTTTATAAACTCTCTGCGAATTGAACCTCACAGTAGGTAGTTTTTGTGTGTGTGTCTGGCTCTGTCCCTTGACACGAACCCATGCAATTCACCCATGCGGTGGCATGTGGCAGCGTTTTCTTCGTTTTCTTTGCTGTAGAGTATTGCATTGTGGGATTGCACAGCATTTTATTTGTTCACACTGTGGTTGGTAGGTTTTTGTTTCTGGTTTGGATTTTTACAAATAATGCTTAGGTAGCTCCACTTTTTATTGTTTGGCTTAAGGAAATGTTATCTGTTCAAACTGAATACACAGAACAGGTGGCCAAATAGGCCACAGTGATGGCCACTTAATGCATAGCTGCTGGGTCATCAGCACTCTAAGGACAACAGCCCTGGCTTCAGAAACCAGATGTGTTCCAGGGAGTTTGCAAAGGGTCCAGCCACATTATGGGGGTGGCGATGTGGAAAGAGCAGTGGAGTTATCTGGTCAAAAACTTGCCTTCTCCAAGCCTCTGTTTCCTCGTCTTTAAATGGGAAGACTAATAGCTGCCTTTACAGAGTTATTGAAGAGGTTTAAAGAAAATATATGTGAAGTACCAGGCATTCCATAATAATAGCTATATTGATGGAATGTGTAGTACATATCCAGCATAAAAAGTGCTTTATATATTTTATTTCAGTCATTTCAAAACCCTTGAGGGGGTGGCATCATTATTGTCAGTTTATAGATGAGGAAACCAAGGCACAGGGGGTTGGGCGTTTGCCTAAGGCTACACTGACGCAGCTAGAAGCAACAGAACTGGGACTTGCACTGTGACCTTGACCTCCGCAGGCCACATGGCCCAGGAGCTGTTGCAGCCATCTGCAGACTCAGTTTAGAAGCTTTCATAGAGCAAGTTAGCACAAGTTACAGACACCTGGCCGATCTTTCTCATCACCTGTTCACTTAGGGCCAGTTCCCGGCTTCAGGCAGCAAAATCAGAGCCAAACACAGCTTCCTTTGAAGTCCAAACTCTATTCTCCTGGCTCTCCCGATGGGGCCCCAGGGAAAATGAATTCTTGCCTCCCTGTCTGACAGCGAAGGAACAACTGCTCGACACAGTAGCAGCTTGTCTGTGGGGGAAGCTCGGGGAATATTGAATTGATAAATTCAATTTCAAATGTATTGATGATGGAATGAATTGACAAATGTGTTCATTTATTTAACAAATACCTGTTGAGCAGCTACTCTGTGCCAATGTGGATAATTAACTCTAAACAAGACAAGCTGAGATGCCTATTATATATCCAAGAGGCTCTAGACAAGCAGGTAGCTGGATATTTGAATTTGGAGCTTGGGGGTTGGGAGGGGGGGGCAGAGCTGATAAATTTGGAAGCTGTCATAGTGGGGTTGTAACTTTTCCAGAGCCACATAGAAAGTCCCCAGCAGTGCTCAGTCTTCCAAGTGGGTAGTGACCTTGCTGTTGCTTTTATAGGCAAGCTTCACCTTATACCATAAGTTCTTAGACAAAAATTGAATTTTGGTCAGTTAAATTTCATTGTACCTGTAGTGGACAAACGTGTCCCTTAAAAAAGTTCTTTCGTGAATTATTTCAGGAAGGTCAAGTTTCATTCTGTCACATTTAATTCTTTTTACCTGTTTAGTTTGTACAAATTTGGGTTTTCTTCAAGCATTTCACTCTTGCATTTTACTCCCTAAAATAGAAAATAAAAACGCAAAACCTTTTTAAAAAGAAAACAAAAATGAGAGTGTTAAAGAGGGATTTACCCAATCTAAGAAACATGAAATTATAGCATTGAAAAGGAACTTTCTGATCCAGACACCTGCCTTGAATGAATTTCATAGGAAAGATCACAGCCCATTAGAGCTGGCAGGTACTTCAGAGGTCTACAAGGCTAATGTTTCCCAGGCACTGATTTATGGAATAGCTCTGGACTTCAGGGAATTTTTTTCTACTTACAAAATTTTGAATGTTGAAGGTACTGTATTTGCTTTTAACTCACCTAGATACAAATGGACAAACACAAACTTTACTCTCCACAGTCAAGCCAAAACTGAATTTTTAATGAATCTGTATATAAACATAATTTCTTTATGAGGATTCTGGGGTTTTTATTAAGGACAACGAAGAACAAAGGAAAGCGTAATTTAGAATTTCCTAAATCTACTGAGGAATGTAGCATATGCACTATGAACTGAATGTTTGCATCCCTCCAAAATTCAGTAGTTGAAACCCTAATCCCCAATGGGATGCTATTTGAAGGTGGGGCCTTTGGGAGGTAATTAGGCCAAGAGGGTGGAGCTGTCATGAAGGGATTAGTGCCCTTAATAAGAAGAAACAGGAGAGAGCTTGTTTTCCCCTCTGCCCCTCCCTGAGACCCGCTCTCCTCCCCCCTCCTAATGTGAGGAAACAGTGCGAGTGAGAGGGCAACTATCTACAGCCAGAAGTGGCCTCTCATGTCCCTGTAGTCAGCCTCCAGAACTGTGAGAAGGGTGTGTTGTTCACCCCCCAACAGTCTCAGCAGCCTGAACTAAGATAATATGCTTGGCACATATTTGTCTGTGCTGAGACACACGTAGTCATTCATATGTAACTACGCAATTCCAATGAGCCATGGTCAAGAATTTAGATATTATCATTTCAACTCTGATTTGAAAGATAAGGAAACTGAAGCCACCAAACATATATATATATATATGTTAAATTAACATATATATCTATATCTAGGTATAGATATTTCTTTTTTTAGTAGGGGAAGGGAGAGGAGAGATATGGCTAGTGTTGAGGGAGTTGGATCAGAGCATGGAGTTGGTGTGAGGGAATTGCAGGAACTGGGCTGATGAGGGTGGTAGCAGCCAGATTGTCAGCTGACCCCCGACTCATTCACTGAGTAAGGTGGGAGAGAGGTGACAAATGGGAATAGTGAGAAAAGGGGCTGTTTTCAATAATAATAACACGGGGCTTGAGTACACCTAAGTGTACAAAGGAAATGTAATCAGGATAAGAAGGGGTGAAGTCAAATTTTAGTTTAATAAATAACTTATACAACCTGTTGAACTGATAAGTCCCTCAAAGTGAAATGCTCAGGCTTTCAGATTCCACCTCATCCCTGCTTCTCTGTAGATGTCAGCTGGGTGCATGGAGGAGGGCTCAAGTGACACCTTGGAGGTGGGGAGAAGGGCCTCGGTAGCAGGTCCCCGAGATACCCCCCAACTTTGAAGAGTCACTGGGAGAATTCACAAGGCTCAGCACATTGTTAAACTCGTGGCTGTGATTTATTACAGTGAATGGGTACAAAGCCCAATCAGCAAAGGGGAAGGTCACATGGGGTGAAGTCCAGAGGAAGCTTCACACAGAAGAGTCACAAAGAATGAACTTAATTCATTTACTAATGAGTTGTGATGACCCATGTGAAATGACTTCTATCAGGGAAGCTCTTCTGAGTCCAGGGGTTTATTGGGGGTAAGTCATGTAGGCACCCTTTGCCTAGCATGTGCCAAAATTCCAGGCTTCCAGAAGGGAGGCAGACGTCAGGCGCAAACCATATTATTTGTACAGAGAGTTTTGTCACAGTGAGTCACTCCTGTCAGTTCTGGGAATGGTGAGACTCCTCCTCAAGTCCAAGTTCCCAGAAGCCAACCAAGGACTACCCTTGCAAATAGTCTCAAGTTGGCTGCGTTGACTTTTCTGCATGGAGCTTCAGATCTACCTGCGTCTTCTCCATTGCTGAATCGGCGGCTACTGAATCACAGTAGGTTCTAGGTTCTGCTGGAGGCTGTTCACTCTCTGAAGCCGTGTATATCTCCAGCGACAGGAAATGAGGAATGGGATGGCAGGCCAGCCAGCCAGCCAGACACATCCTCCAAACAATGCTGCCACCCTGTGCCGCATGTGGCCACGTGGGGACTTCTTTCCAGGGAGGTGGGAAGGGGGTCTGGGACCTTGGCATTGGAACTGCTCCTCTGCCTTGTTTTTACTTCTTCTCACAATCCACTGAGGTGGGAAGAGATGACATCCCATGTCTTCAAAGCCACACCATCATATTCTGAGTAAACTGGCATCTGGATAGCAAGGCCTGGCTGTTTCTAATGTACTCACGAGAGCTAAAGAAATATAGAAAGTTCTTTTCTCTTCTGGCAAGTCCAGGCTTTCAATGCTACTCAAGATTCAAAGATGACGAATGACCTTTTTGCTCTAGATGGGACCTTTCCTTTCATGGGGAGAGCCTCGTGGCCTATGCTTGGCATGGATGGCTGCTGAGGCAGGTGGTGTTTAATAGTTCCACGTTTCATTCCCAAAGTGATAAATTTCATTTGTATGATGCTTTGCAATTTAAGTGTACTTTTATGAATACAGGCTAGGATGCACCGAGAGTGAGAAAACAGTACAGTTGTTCATATGGAAAATAATACCATAATTAATACACAATAAAACAAGAAATAAACTCTGTGTTTTGCATACTCACAACTGTAAACCTGCTTTTGCCCTGCCCTGTCTTATTCCACAATAGAGTGGCTGCGATAAGCGTGTCCATTTACGCATAAAGAAACTGAGACTAAAAGAGGGGTAGTTAATTGCAGACTTTAGACTTGAACTTATGTCTTGCTGTCCAGTAAACTTCTTACCACATGACACTCACGGCTGGCAATAGATCTCTACTGATTTTGTCCTCTGTGGACAGGTGCAGATGTGGTAAAAAATCATCTGTTCGTCTGTTCCCATCCAGCGTGGCAAGCTAAATAATGGCCCCCCAAAGACGTCCACATCCGAACCTATGGAACCTGTAAGTGTGTTATCTTACATGGTGGCCGAGCGGGGATCAGAACTCCCGCCTCCGACTCCTAGCACCGCGCTCTCTAAAGCATGCTGCCTGGTGCTCTGGAGTGAGCATCATCCCTTCCTTTCCATGGCCCTGAAATTCATGCCCTGCAGTGCGCAATTAGTCTCTACTGATCTCCCTTGCTAATCAGCATTCTTAATTTCGTTTTTGGAGCCCTAGGATGATCATTATCATAACAAGATTACTTAACACCTTGAATATTAACAATTTGACTCCACACAATAAGGTTTGTGTTCCAAGGTTATGGTTGTTTACCAGTACCCATCATTCAACCTGCTTTTATTATTTTTTTTTTTGAGAAACTTCCCTTGGAGGGCCCAGACACCCCTCTTCCAGACTCTATATTTGAAAGGATCTCCATTTGAGTTCCTGATATTGATGGCATTGATCTGACACGGCTACATGAACCACACTCAGCTGACAATTCTAGAATCACCCCAGCGTCAAACAGGAAGAGCTCTTGAGGGTTACTTAGTCCAATTTTTGCTTTTTTTAAAATTACAATTTAAAAATATAATTGAAAGATGTTCTTTTTAAATTAAGGCTTTATTTTTTTTAGGACAATTTAAGTTTCACAGCAAAATTGAGGGGAAGGTACAGAGATTTCCCTGTGTCCCTGCTCCCTGACACACATGCCTCCCATTATCAACATCCCCCACTGGACTGGTACATTTGTTAAGGGTGGGTGAAGCTGCATTGACACATCATTATAACCCCAAGTTCATAGTTGGCATTAGGGCTCACTCTTGGTGTTGTACATTCTCTAGGTTTGGACAAATGTATAATGGCACATATCCATCATTATGCTATCATACAGAGTATTTGCACTGCCCTCAAAATCCTCTGTGCTCCGCTCATGCATCCATTTCCTCCCCTCCCTCAGCCCCTGGCAACCACAGATCTTTTTATTATTTCCACAGTTTTGCCTTTTCTAGAATATCACGTAGTTGGAATCATACAAAGTGTAGCCTTTTCAGACTGTCTCCTTTCCCTTTGAAATATGCATCAATCCTTGTATTTTTCAGTAGGAAAAGCGAGAATTGGAATGTCAAGATGCTCAAAGATTTGGGATGACAGTGTTCTTGGTTAAAGGCTACTCTTCTGCTAACTTATGAAGAACATTAATATTTTAAAGGATGTTGGGTACTTCACAGAAATTCCAGGAGGACCAAAGGAGCAGGTATGTGCCTACGCAACAGAAAACACTCTTGGGGGCTGCTCTAGTAAAGACATCACTGTTAAACCATCTGTAGTGGGTTGACTGGTGGCTGCCAAAAAGATATATCCACATCCTAATTCAGGGAAACTGTGAATATGACCTTCTTTGCAAAAAGGGTCTTTGCAGATATAATTAAATTAAGGATGTTGAGATGAGATCATTCTGGATTCTCTGGGTGGGCCCTAAATTAAAAAAAAAAAAAAAAAGTGTCTTTATAAGAGACAGAAAAAAAAGAAAAACCTAGGCACAGAGAAGACCTAGTGAAGATGGAGGCAGAGATTAGAGTGATGTAGCCACAAGCCAAGGAACACCTGGAGCCAACAGAAGACAGGAAAAGATTCTCCTCTAGAATGTTCAGAAGGAGCGTTGCCTTGGCATCTTGATTTTGGACTGTCGGTCAGCAGAACTGTGAGAGAATAAACTTCTGTTCTTTTAAGCCATAAAGCTTGTGGCAATTTGTCAGGGCAGAAATGAACACACTACCACTTGGTACATGGATGAACTTGGGATTGGAGCCTGTAAATTCCTGGCACTGCTCCAAAGAGTCAGATCCCTCTGCCACCACCCTGGCCACACAGCACACATATCTGATTGGCAGAGCCTAGGTCAACAGGTTGCACCTTAGCTGCAAGGGATGCTGGGAGAGCACATTCTGGCTTTTACTTTGAGTGGGAGAAACTTGTAATAAGGCATGCTAAAAGATGCTGGGTAGCTCTAAATATGACAAATGTCCTCTAAAAAGTGATTTATTCAAAGTTACTACATTATTAGTGCACTCAGGCTGCTATAGCAAATAGTACAGACTGAGTAGCTTAAACAAGAGACATTTATTTTCTCATAGCTCTGGATACTTAAAGTCTAAGATTGTGGTACTGGCAAGGTTGAATTCTGGGAAATCTCTCTCCTCAGATTATAGATTTCTTCCTTCTTGTTGTGTCCTCGCATGGCCTTTTCTCTCTGTGTGTCTGCAGAGAGAGTGAGTAATAATGTCTGTTCCTCTTCTTATAAGGACACCAGTCCTGTTGGATTAGGGCCGGATCCTTATGACCTCATTTAACCTTAATGAACTCCTTAAAGGCTCTCTTTCCAAATACAGTCAGTCACATTGAGGGTTGGGCTTCAACATATGATTTTTTGGGGAAACACAATATAGTTCCTAATAGTCACATAGTTATTTAGAGATGTGTTGAGATTTGAGTACAGGCATTCTGGCTTCCAATCCAGGTCCTAGCTCAACTGGCATTAAATTTGGGTATGCCGGGTCACAGTGTAAAAAAACCAAAGGTCCATGTTAGCTTACTGCCTGGTAGGAAAGGGATATAGAAGGGGAGGAAATTGCCCAAACTCTTTTAGTTATATTGGTGGCCCAGTTACAGGTTCTGCTTCTCCACCTATACCTTGCAATCTGTATATTCCAAGTTCTTATGGGCAAGCAACAGAAGCCAACCATGATTTAGGCAGAAAAGGAATTTATTCAAAGGATAATGGGTAACCCAGAGAAAAGCTAGGAGGGCTGATAAATAGCTAAAAAATAAGGGAGGCTGACTGTAGTCAAAATCACAGCCCGCAACCCATCCAGAGAGGCCATCTCTGCCAGGGACACCGGAGTTTTGCAGCTGCCACCACAAAATCGAGTTCCCTGCTATCTCTGCTTCTTTGCCTCAGCAGCTCCTAACTCAATATACTGCCGTGGGGGCCTCTGATTGGTCAGACTTAGGTTTGCATGGTCTCATAACAATTCTAAAAATATGTATTATCATTTCCACTTTACCAGCAACGAAACCGGCTCAAAGATGTTACATGATCCGCCAAAGGCAAAGTTAGGTTGGCCTGACTTTCCAGCCCATTCTCCCAGTAACCACATGTGGTTCCTCAGCCCCATTGTTCAGATGAAGAACAAAGGGCTCTTCCAGTTGCTTCTACCAATGATGAAGGCTCTTTCTCTCCTTCTCATTCCACCCTTCCTAGCATCAAGGGATATGCATAATGTATCATTTAACACAAACCTTTGCTAATTTGTTGGACTAAAATGGTGTCTTCTTGTTCTGGTTTCCTTCTCTTTAACTATGAGGTTGAACATTCCCCCATATTCTGTTATCAGGCTATGTTTCCTTGTTGCAAGTGTGAAAAAGCCATCCACGTTTTTTGTTCACATGTCTATTGGGGTCTTGATGGCATTATCTTATTTATCTGAGCTCTTTATATAGAGCAAAGATGCTTAAGCTTTCATCTTTCCTTTTTCTCCCAATGAATATTGTCACCACATTTTTATTTGCTGTTTACCTTTGTTCATTTTCCTTTAACACAAAGGAGCTTCACATCTTAAGAACAAATATTGAACAAATATTTCTCAGGCTGCCCACATAACACAAGGAATTGTTTCAGGGCAAAGCATCTGCAACACCGAATACTTAGATAATTCCCCCTTTGCAGGCCCTGCTAGAGCATAATACTTTTAGGTCAATAGGTTTATAGTGAGCCCTTTCATCTGGAGGGAGAGGGTCATAAACAACTCCGAGAAGCGTGGTTTTTCCGCTACACCCTAGGACCAAAAAAAAGACAAGGGTGAACATTGGGCCAATCATTTACACAGACTCATCGTATCCTTCCTCCCACCTAAACAACTATTTGTAGGAAGAGAAGAGAGAGCAGAGAGAATGCTAAGACCCTGGTTTAAAAGTCACCAGGGTTTGACCTGCAGGAAGGAAAGACCCAGAAAGTGGGCAGGGCTGTAAGAGCAAAGGCAGGGACCCAGGGGAGGGGTGGGGGGGGGTGGGGGGAAGCTCTCCTTTAACCCGCCCACCTGCCAACTTCCCTGTGCTTAGATAACCTCTGCCCCCAAGGTCCTTTCAGCTTGCTCTTGCTAAGATATGATCTTGATGAGGAGCCTAGAAGAGACTGTTAGATCGCTGTAGAACAGGTGAACACGGCCCATACCCTGGAGCCTGGGTCTAGGGGCCACATAACCTTGATTCGTATCCTGCCTCCCACAGGCACGTAACAGCTGAGCAAATGTGAGCTAGTCCCTTAATCTTTCTGAGGCTCGGTTTGTCACCTGTGAAAGGGGAGACTCATGCTGGCCTCTATGATTGCTATGAGGATTAGCGGTGGGATATGTAACAAGCTTAGCAGAGTCTGGTACACTGTAGGTACTCGGCTGAAGCCCATTCTCAAGTCTCAGGAAATTAGCTGGCAGGTACTGGTGGGTCATCTGCTGCGTGCTTTTGCATCAGGTCTGTGGCAATAGTTCCCCACAGTCAACCTTCATGAGCTTCAACTCAGTGTGCCTAGGAGGTAGAGCCCAGCTTGCAGATTGACTACAACTGTGTTTGACGGAGCAGAAATGCTGAATTACAGAGGAGGGACTTAATTCTTATAAGCAGGACCATATTTCTGTCAGCTGAGATAATTAGGGAAAGCTTCATGGAAAACGTGGGGGTTTGAATTGGGTTTTGACAATTTAAGAAACGTATTTTCCTCCATTGTGGTGATGGAGGTTATACAGTTGCCACCACTCAGCAAGCTCTACTAAGAATGAATAGGTTTTATTTATGTGTCTATAATATTATACTTAAATAAAGCTGGGGGAAAAGAATCAGAAACACATTTGAACTTTCTTGGCCTCTCCCTCTGTGTTTCTGCTTTGGCATGATTTCTCTTTTGAGTTACACATTGGAGTGGTCCATCATGAGCTTTTCAGTTAGAATCTCAGCATCTTAGTCTACACCTGGCCCCAAAGCTTCAGAGACCGTTTTGATCATGCATTGACTGGTCACACTGGTCACCTCCAGGGCACCTGCTGGCCTTGTCCTCCAAGCTCCCTCGGGTCAGCAGCTCTGGGACTTTTATGCCATGTGTGGGGCACTGGGATCCTGCCACAGGGGCCGTGTGCCAGGTCCCAGCCTCTCCTCCGAACTGCAGAGACCCTCTGTCTCCCAGGGCACCGAGTGGGAGAACATGCATCCCTCCCTTCAGAAATCTCCCCAAAGCTCCTCTTCTGTCCCTGGTTTTATTATGATCTCTTCCATAGTTTTAAATTTCTCTCCAAGAAAGTCTTTATCCAATTCCTCAGACAAGGTAGCACAAAAGTGTGCCTGAAATGGAGGGGAAGTGAAGAAGTGAAAAATATAGGAGAATAAACACTAATCTTTCAACAAATTACTGCTCCACCCATGTCAACGTGTGCTTAAGAAATGCTAATGTCGTAACTGAGGAGCAGCAAGAGGCAGGTGGCCTGGAAGATGGGTCACTGAGGCTCTTGGAGGGTCTGGCAGGGCCCAAGGAGTCATTGAGCGCCACGTTATCCTTTCTGGTGTCCTGTCTGTCTTGTCTATGGTGGCAGCTGCAGCCCCCTTCATATTATAGGTGGAGAAAGTAAGGCTCAGACAGGTGAAGTGACCTGCTTCTGGTCACACGGGTCCTTCTGGTCTGTCTGAGCTGTCAGCCCAACCAACAGTCTAAGAAGGAGAAGAGAAGGGACCCTGGAGCCGCTGCCACTTGCTGCCTGGCTTTGGGCTTTGTGACCTTGGATCTGCCCACACCACTATGTGATCCTGGGTGTGTTCTGTCACCCTTTTTTGCCTCAGTTTCCTCCTCTGTGATAGGATAATACTGGCCTCCATCTGGTGGGTTTAGGTCAGGGGAAATGAGTAAAGAGCAATGAACTGGCCCAGAGAGAGATCTGTGTAAATGGTGGCTCCCACTGTCACCATGTCTTAGCCTGGGGGGGGGGGGTTGGGAGGGTGGATGAGGGGGGGGGCTCAGGTGGGCAGAAGAGAAAAATTCTTTGATTGCAGCAGGAGAGCTTTCATGCCATGTGGATGGCAGTTTGGGAGTTGACCAGGGGCCAGCAACTAAGAAATACTTAAGGGGGATGAGCAGCGGGGGGAATGGAGCCCTGGGAGGGTGACTGAGGCCACCTAGGGGGCGGGCAGAGTGGGCATGGGTTAGAGTCCGGGCCCAGCAGGAAGGGAATGACAGGAGTCTCTGGGTCTAAACTGGGCAGGGGCACAAAGATAGTGTCCGATAGTGAAACAGAGTAGCAGCGGGGATTTCTTTCCTTTCCTTCCCTCTCCTCTCTCCCTTTTTGTCCCATCCTCTCTTTTAATTTTATTTATTTGAGAGAGAGAGAGAGAGAGAGAGAGAGAGAGAGAGAGAGAGAGAGAGAGAGAGAGAGAGAGGCTTCATTTGTTGATTCTGGTATGTGCCCTGACCAGGAATTGAAGCTGCAACCTTGTCATATTAGGATGACGCTCTAACCAACTGAGCTATCTGGTCAGGCCCCATCCTCTCTCTTTTCTTCCAACTCTTTTTCTGTCCCTTCTTCTATCCATTTCTCTCTTCCCCTCCTTGTTCTGAAAAGTCTGTAAAGAGAAGCCTGCTCTCAGAGATGTCATGAGTAAGGCACTTGTGTACCTGCGGTTTACCTACCTGTAGAAAATTTGTACCCTAAGATCTCCACATGCTGTGGACAAATGGTTTTTTAATTCAACTCCACAAATATTTACTGTGCTCTGGTTAACTGAGCGTACTTTGTGCTGGAGGTGACAGAATGATGCAAATGGGCAAAATCAGTCCTCGGAGGAGCCAGACTGGGGCCCCTGGCTGGTGCTGACAGGACACATGCCCCCCTCCCCCAAGGATGCTAAGGAGCTCTCTGTCTCCCAGTGCCCTGGGCCCACTCCTCTCCCCCACAAAGTACGGAAAGGGCCGTGGCTTCCAGTCCTGCAAGATCTCAACAAGACAGTGCATTGAAGGCATCATCTGCAGGAGCTAGGAGGCATTCAGCCTGCAGGTACCAGAGGGCTTGGTGAATATCGGTTTGCTGCTGAAGGCACACACAGCTGGAATCCAGATTTTGCCTCCATTTCTTCCTCTCCTGTGAATTATCCGAGATCAACATGAATAGGTCTTTTTCCTCAAAATGTTTTCAGGGCCATGCCACACTTTGAAATAAACAGGCCCCACTTTCACTTGCATGTTGTTTAATGTGGAGAGTAAGGTTCATGCCTAATGATCAACCAAGGTTTAGCCAAGTCCCACGATGAGCATGGTGCTCTTGGGGTGAAACAGAATTTAGACAAGAGAGGGAAAATGAGATCTGAAAAGGGACTAGAGAGTTGCAGCCAGGAAGACTGTACTCCACATACTTCAGGCTCTCTGATGTCTGGCCTGGGTGTGGTGCAGAGTAGTATGCGAGTAGTTCTGGCTGATAAATGATGAACAGAGTGACTCGTGCTTCAGTGGATCACTGAATTGTACCACGTATGCAGCCCCTCTGCTGACCCACAGCAGGTGTGGTGGAATGAGGCATGAACCTTGGTTGCTTTAAGCCACTGAAGTTAGGGCTTGTTTGTTATGGCAGCATAACCAGCCTGTCCTGACTGGTACACTGGGAAAACACAAAGCTTGATTTGAGAAGCAGACTTCCATTTCCCTCTTTTCAAAGTTCAAAATCCAAGTCTCCTTTCTCCACAGTTTTATTAGTCAACACTGTCTTTTATCTGATCAACATTTATCATGTACAATGCATAAAAGATATAGCAAAGTTTTGTTAGGATAGTAATGGAAAGAAAGCAGTGACTCTATTTTTCTCTAATGTATATAGAACAACAGAAACACAGGCCATTACCACTGACCATGACCAAAGACTTCAGAAATGATCTAGTTTAACTTCCTAGCCCAAGAAGGCACCACTTCTCCATCCCTTACATATTTGTATCTACTGGGTGCCAGTCATTATGCTGAGCATTAGAGAGTGACAGAGATGAATAAAACTCAGCCTGTTGGGTACAGTAACTCAGAGTGGATTTAGACTTAGTGCTCAGAGCACAGAGGAAGAAAAAGGCCACTTCTGGTGAGAAATCAGGGCAGGCTTCTGGGAAGAGGTGGTAGTTTACCTATCAGAACCTTACCCCTCACTGTCTGTTTGGGCCAATTCCTGATTGTGGGAATGCAAAAATAGATGATGGGCATGGCTCGCCATCCTTCTCCATCATGCGGGCCTACTCAACCCCTCCATGACCCACCAGGATTTGGCATCTGACCTCTCCCTTGTCTCTGTGACTTCCAAGGCTGCCTTATGCATGCCTGGGCCTTTGTATAGGTACAGTGTGGTCTCTGCCCTGGAAGGTGAGGGACCAGCTGGGTGAACAAGGAGCATATCCTCCACCCTCTCCACCTCCCTCTGTAAAACCAGGAGTTAAATGAGAGCCTGGCATTCTAGGCAAAGTGCTGCAAGTGCTCATCTAGTTAAATTCCCTGGGAGGAACCCCAGCCTTGGTTAGAGCGTGGGGTGGGGTGTGTGCGGCTCCCATCCCTAATCTCCTGTGGGGGGAATCACTGGAGAATGACTTTGTACTGGAGCTTGTTCAGCCTGGCTGCCTTTAGCAAGCAACTCATTCACAAGTGAGTACCAATTAATACAGTACCAACCAGCTACATAAATATTGTGCTGCTGACTCTGTTTCTTTTCCCCACGTTGTGACTGTTGGAGGCAAACTTGGGGGGAAGGGAATGAGGTTATAGAGGTGGTTTCTGCTGCATCTGTTTGCAAGTTGTGTCTCTGATGTATTTATTGATGGGATAAGGCCCATTACATTCAGATTCAATAATTATTTGTCAAATGCCTATTATCTGAGAGGCAGTGAAAGACACATTATCTTATTTCATCACTTAGTTATAGTACTAACGATTTGGTAATATGACACAAAAGTTAGACAGTCTTTACAATAATATTTTTCCTGTACATATTATTGTTAGAATTTAAATACTCCTTTAACTTCTAAAAACATTGTGTAAATTTATAAGGAAAACAAAAGGGTATGATAGTGCCTAACTCTGCTTGACAGAAACCACAGGGGCAGGAGAACAAGATCTTGGATTCTGGGGGGTATTAGATAAGTGGACTGTAGTAACTGAGCTTCTCCAGTTCGCACAGGGTTGGTGAGACTGTGATCTCCACACCATCTGCCTGCACCCACTGATTGATCGCTAAACAACCTCAGTGCATGGAATCGGACATTTTATATCACTTCGCACAATACGAGAAAGCAGCATCTTTCCATTTACCTACTGATGCTAAGGCAGACTTGGCTTTTCCAGCAGTTCTTGGATTTGGATAAGAGCGACTTCGCGGGGGTACCCCCTCACACTCACATCCCCCTCTGCTCAGACTGGTGTGCACTTCGGAGATTCTGGAGGGAGCTCTATCCTTTGGGAAGCCAGAGTTTTAACATCCACAACCGCTTTTTGCCCTGTTGAGGGGGTGAGTGTCGGAGACTCTTCATAAATCCCGGGGAAAGCTCAGCTGTCGCCTGACCCTTGCGGGCATGCATTTTCCCCAACATTGACCTGAAAAGTCGGCCTCTTGAACCCCTTTCCAAAACGTTGCTCAAGCTGGGCTGTCCTTTGAAAGAAAAAGGAAAACCACCCAGTTCTGAGGGTCCGGAAAGGGTACTTGCTCCCTGGGGGCCAGGGTCAACTTCCTGGCCACCACTTCTGTCTAGGGACCTTAAATCATCGGGGACCACCAGACCCCTTCACGCTCCTGGTGCCCTACCGGCTCCCCGACACTTCCTTCTATAAACGCCGGCACGGGTGGGTGGCAACACCGAGGCGATTTTATTCGTATTTTTTTCCTCCGGGTTTTGTCATGGAAACGCTGACACAACCTCCAGACGGCGGCCCAGCCGGCCGGGGACTGAGGGCTTTTGGGACCCTGCGGGAGCGCGGAGCGCACTCTGCACTCCCCGGGAAACAGCTGGACGCGACCAAGTCCCGGGTAGGGGCGGGGGGAGCGCGACGCTCCGCCCAGACGCTCGGGTTCCTCCCTCCCACGGCTCTCCGCAGGCGCTCTCCTTTCGCCGGGGGCTGCGAGTTGTATTTGGTAAAACCCAGCCCCGGAATATATAGATCATTGGAGCGCAATGAAGTAGCCTTAGGAAAGAGGGAGGGGGCCGGTCCGACAGCCACAGCGGCCAGCGCAGCGGCAGCACCACCATCACCGCTCGCACCCCAGCCGCCCGGCCCGCGAGGAGGCAGCGGCGGCCGCCAGCGGGCACGGAGGCGGCGGCGGAGAGGCGAGGAGGACCAACGGGAGATTCCGGAGCGCGCAGCCGGCGGGTCCACGCATCTTGGCACTTCCAGAGCAACTCCGGCGTCTTCCACAGCCCTGCCTGGGGCGAGGGGCTCTGAGAGCGGCCGCACAGCCAGCCTGATCGTCCTCCTGAGTCCTCCCAGCCCTGCCCTGCACCTCCTGGGCTCTGCTCCGCGTGGCGGGGTCCCCGCTCCTGCGCCCGGGGCGCGCCTCCGGACACCCCGGTCCCCGTAAGCAGGACAAAGCCATGAAGCCGGCGCTGCTGGAAGTGATGAGGATGAACAGAATTTGCCGGATGGTGCTGGCCACTTGCTTGGGATCCTTTATCCTGGTCATCTTCTATTTCCAAAGTATGTTGCACCCAGGTAGGGGGCGCGTTAGCGTGGTTTTGTTGGATATTTTCTTCTCTCTCGCGCTCTCGCTCGGTCGCTCTGCCTGGTTTCTGCCTCTTCCACCCTTTACCTCTTCACCCTCGGCTACCTCGGGGCTCCTTGCCTCTAGGGCTGCCCGGGTCTACAAGTCGGGATAGGGGGTGGGGAGGATGGGAGGATGTGCTTGCTCCCTCCTCTGCTTCCTCCGGTTCCCGGCTGGAGGATGAGACCAGGAGGGGCGGTAGTTTTTTTTTTTTTTTTCTTTGTGTCTCTTGTCTGTCCGTTTGCGAGGTAGCTGGGAAAGGTAGAGGTTGTGGGAAGCTGCTGCGGGCCGGGGATAGATTTGAAGAGAACAAAACTCCCTTCCTGCTCTGGTCGAAATCGGAGGATGAAAGAGGCGCCGGAGCCGGCCGCCCAGCGCCCGGGCGCGCTTCTCCTTCCCGGTGGGGGTGCCAGGGGCAAAGGGTGCGCGCTCCAGCGAGGTAGAGAGTGCCTGCTGCGAGCTCCGGGGGCCCGGGGCTAGACTCCCACGTGTCTGGGGCTCTGTGCCACGCTGAGCGGGTGTGGGGAGAGGTTGGGTGCCGGCACTGCCCCTCCACCAGGTTGGGGAAGGGACCTGGCCCTGGCTGTTTGCCCCCGGGGTCCGGATCTGCAGTGACCTTGCGGCTACTGTTGTTGGGCCTGCTCCAGCTCCCCTCCCGGCTTTGCCCCAACCCCGATTCTGCGCTGGGGACCTGGAACTCCTGGGTCACGCGTTAGCCACGCAGTTTTGAAGGAAACTTCGGCCAGGACCTAGGCTGACCGTCAGGTTGCATTCCACCCCGCTCCCCTCCTCCTGGCCCCGAGCATCCGGAGTCCTCCGGGCCCTGTGGGAATAAGTCCCTTCCTCCCAGACCCCGGTGGCTAACATGCTTTCACGTCTGAAATCTGGACTGGGGAAGAGCTGAGGCTCGCCTCCTTCGAGAGGCGCGAAGGAAGTTTGGGACCTGGAAAGGGACGGGCACGCGGGAGCGCGGAGGCCGGGGTTTGCAGCTCGCCTCCGAAGCCCAACAGGTAGAAAGAACCTTCGGAAGAGGCTTCCGGGGTCACGCAGTCTCCTCGGCCAGCCTTGCCCCCCCCTCCCCCCCTCCCCGGTGTCCATCAAGCCTGGCTGGGCCGCATTGACAACGAAATCCGTTTTTGTTTTTGTTTTTTTTATGCCAGGGAGTTGTCTTTCTCAGCATAGCCCTAGCAGTAATTTGCTTTTAGAATTTCAAGGAGGAGGGATCTGGAAACACGTTTCCTTCCAGGAGGACGGGATGGCTGTTTTTCTTTTTGCCCCGTCTCCTTTCAGTGTGTATCTGATACTTTCAGCAGACCGAATTCATTTCGCCTGTGTTTGGGTCGATGGCCCAGGAATAAAGCTGTTCTTTAGATCAAATAGGCAGGCTGCCGGCTGCAGCAGCCTTGACAGCGCGGGGATAGAATGGCCCCTCCGCCCCACTCCTGGAGCAGTTGTTACGGCGGCCACCGCTGCCAAGGGTATGGTCTGACACCACCACTTGTAACCTCAGGACATCGCGGCCAGCCTCGGAAAAGATGGCTTTTGTTTGCCGTTGGGTATTTTTAGTTTCCTGTCCGCAAACTACAGCGGGGTTTGTCACCTCACCCAAACCGGTGGTTGTGAAACTTCTAAGGGAATTTAAAAATGGACCTCGCTTGCGGCTGCAGCTGGCAGGACCAGACAGACAGTGGTATCCTGGAGACCAGGCCAGACTCCACCCCAGAGGGCTGGGGACTCAGTGGTCTGCAAATACACTGAGGCTCAAACAATTTAAACAAAGGACTGAATGCTTTGGTCTGGACTCTGGAGATGTGTTTAGGCCACTTCAAGTTTTGCCTGGACCCAGCATGCCAGGTAGTTCTCTGCAGGAATGCCGGCAACAGGGAGAAACATAAGCCTCCAGCAGGAATGCGCTTTAACTTCTCTGTACCTGTTAGTTGTCCAGCAAAATACTCATAATACATATGGTTCCCATGCAGCCTGGGCTTTTCTTGTCCTGTGTGAGAATTCTCAAGTGACTTCCTAGACAGAGATAGTAGGAAGAAGCTTCCAACTTGTAACTGACACTTTGCTAAAATTTCCAGCTCTAGTTAGGATATTCAGTCGACTGGAAAGTGGCATTAGCTCTTTTCAGTTTGGTCTTTTGGGACCACGGGGATAACCTTTCTCAGGCTGTGCTGATAAAGATCCTCTGTCCTTGACCCTCTGCTCTCAGCCTTCACTCCCCTTCCTGGTTCCATTTCCTCCCAAGAACTGGCATTTGTTTATTATTCACATCCCATGAGTGTGCTCCCCTGATATTTTCTTCCCAGTCCATAGCAAATGCTCCTTTCAATACATTTTATGAAATGTAGAGCAGTAGATAGCTCTTTTGAAAGGTCTTCCTTATTCTGAATTACCTGTGGTTCCACAAAAACTCCTTGTCAACGGTTTATTATTATATGGAACATATAAAAATATGTTTTGCAATCCATATTGAAATTTTCTTTTTTGCCCCCATTTTTTAAAACTACACTGTTGATGAAGGCTGATGCTAAATTTTTTTCCTATGGCTTTGAATTTCTTTGAAAGGTAGCTGATCTTTTGCTTCTCTGAAGGATTTAGGGTAATGATAGCTGATCCTTTCCTCTGGCTCTTTAGTTTTAGTCTCTCTCCAGATCACCCTGGGAGAGGCAGAAGGCACAGCATGGCACAGATTGTGTTGCAAAACATTTGGAGCCCTCTGGCAGGCCTTCGGAAGAACTGTATCTGAGATAGAAAAATACATTCCAAATGACATGGATTCATTGGTGGCTAGAGATCGATTACCTGGAGTGTGTGAAGTGGGAGAGAAAGAATAAAAAGAGCTAGATGTGTGTGGGGTGGGGATGGGGGGAGGGGGAATATCTCTTCTTCTGATTCTAACCTGGGGACCTTCATACTTTTCTAATTCATACACTTGAGTAATTCGTACACTTAAGTGTTTGATGTTTAATTTGGTCGGAAGTTCTGCAGAAGTGGGCCTTGTCAGTGAGGAAGGCACTTTTCTTTAGATCTTTGGCACTGAGTTAATTGGTATTTGTTAAGAATATCTTTTAGGGCAGGGACCAGGTTTTAGGCCCATTCAAATGCTGTTGTTTTGCACAGTGCCCAACACATAGTAGGTTCTCAAACAAATATTTGCTGGATGAATGCATGAAGTGGCTAAACTCCAGAAGCCTGGCTTCTCTGGTGCTCAGGAAGGTTGTGTCAGGTGTCCCTCGCCAGGCACGCATGGTCAGTAAGTCGGGTGGGGACACTTCCCTGCCTTTCTGGTCTCTGGAGACATGAGTTTGGTTTAAGTTCCTCATGCACCAGGCAGGAGTATTCCCCATGGCCTCAATTTTTCTTCTTTTTAAAAATCCTCACCTGAGGACACGTATATTGATTTTAGAGAAAGAGGAAGGGGGGAGAGAGAGAAACGTGGATGTGAGAGAGAAACATGGGTTGGTTGCCCCACCCCCCCCGCGCCCCCCAGTGTCTGCACTTTGACCTGTGATCCAGCCTGCGACCTATGTATGTACCCTGGCCTGGAGCTGAACCCCGAACCTTCTGGTGTACGGGACAATGCTCCAACCAGCTGAGCCGCCCGGCCAGAGCTCCCTATAGACTTTATTTGCTGGTTGCCCGTGTGAGTCAGTGGAGGCACTGCTCAGTGGCCTGGGTGCTGGGGGAGCCTGGCCTTTGTTAGTTAGCCCAGTGACTTGAAGAAATGCATTGGCAGGACGGACACCTTCTGTGGGTGGGATTGCTCCCGAGGTTGGTGAGAATGGAACTACATGCTTATAGTTTCTGCGCGCGCTTGAGTCCCTCGGTGAATGCATCCTGTGAAGGTGCGTCCGTACATTAGAGTCTGCATACCTGCGCCAGACAGCGGGGCTCTGATGGAGCTGTGTCGTGCCAGGCAGAGGGGCAGCCCCCCCCCCCCCCCCCCCCCCCGCTGCTTGTGTGCCCAGGGTAGCCAGCTGCTGTGCACCTCCCTTTGGCGTGACTCCGGGGAGGACTGCTTTTGTGTGAAAGCTCCTGATCATAGAAGCCTGTGGAGGAGAAAGCCTGTCGCCTTGTTCCCTTCCTCTCATTGCAATTTCTTTTTCCTTCTGTAATATGTTTACTTTCACTGTCGCCTGGGATTTCTTTGCTTTGGCTGAATGTATTGAAAAGTTATACCCTTTATTTAAAGACTTCTTGGGTTACCCTTTTGTAGTTTCACTTGATTAGATTGAATGTAAAACACTTTTTTTGCATTATATTTTAATCTAATTATAAACAATATGTGCTCATTTTAGTAAATTTAGTAAGTACAGAGAGAAACAATCCTTCCTTATTCCACCACCCAGAGGCAACTGGTACTTTTTTCTATATATTATAGTGTGTGTGTGTGTATTAGTTGATATCAGTCATGCATTTTGTACCCCATTTGATAATATGTATTTTAGACAAATACATCATTATGGTGATTATTAAGTTTAAAGACAGTAAATTTAACCACAACCTTTTCGATTTACAGAGCTGCACATACCTTTAATACCCCCACCCCCCACCTTTTGTAGGCTATTAGTCCCAGTGTGCTTTTTTTCCCTTCTGCTCCACACATTTAATTTTAAATTAAAGCATCTTTTTGCTTATTCGTGGAATGAGTTTTGGAGTCCTAGGGGCTGTTCTTATGTTATCTATCTGCTTCCTCCTTTGAAAAGGTGTCAGGAGGGTCTCAAGTACAGGCCGTTAGGAATTCCGAAATGACATTGTGTAACTGAAGGATAAGCGGTTCCTCTCAGTTATGGGGAGGCCCCTTGGCAGTTCAAGTGTTTGTGCCTCAACGCAGTGTTTTCATAGCTGCATTCAGATGAGACAGATAAATTTCGGCAATTTCCTGTGACAGCTATAGTGACAGTGGAGGAGTCCTTGTTTCATTGCTTTTTGTAACAAAAGAGATGATAAGGTACCCCAGAAGGGGTGGTTGGGGATTTCTTTGGGGCATGAGGCAGGGAAACCATCCTCCAGCAGAGCAGGCTTCTGTTTATATTTATCTGGTTGAAAAGTCATTTTGCTAAGGATCAGCTCTATTAGCACAGCCATTATAAACAGGAAATCAAAGGCACCACCTTTTCCCTTAAATCAACCCAAAGGACAAACCTCTTCTTAATCTGGGGAGGGTAAGTGACAAAGGCTCTCTTGAAAGTCATTGCTGGCAGGCCACTTATAAATTCAGATTCTGAGAAAAACGGAAAGTTGTTTTGCTGACTCATTTTCTCTTCGTAGTTTTTCCTCCCTTGAATTTTGAGACCCTGTCTTTATCACAAGTGAAGAGCAAGGCAGTTCTTCCTATGAGATTATTGAATAATCTGGTCTGTCCATCAAACATTTCTGGAATTTGTAATTTGATGCATGCTGGATCAAATGGGATTGATCAAAACCTAAGAGCAGAGTTGCTCTGTCTGTCTGTCTGTCTGTCTCTCCTGCTCTGTACCGGATATTGTCCTAGGCACTGGACATACAGCACAAACATTGACTTCTGCACTCGTGGAATTTACAGGCTAGCGGGGTAGCTAGACTTGAAGCAAATACAGAATAAAATGTAAGGCACGTCAGATTGTGTGAAGAGAGAAAAACCAAGCAGGGAAGACGGATGAGGGGCATGAGAGGCAGGGGCTTCCATGTCATAGAGGTAATTAGGGACTGTCACGGGTAAGATGCTATTGGAGAGTGAAAGCCTGAAAGACGTGAAGGGGTGGCCCTGGGTCTCTCCAGGAAGAATGTGCTAGGCAGAGAAGAGCCCAAGTCGGGTCCCTGAGGTGGGAACACATGTGGCCAGCAGCTCTCAGTGTCTGGAGCACAGGGAGGGAGCAGCCAAAGATTATGAGCCGGAAAGAGCTTACGTGGGCTTTGGCCTTGGCCTTGGCCTTGGCTGAGGTTGGGAAGGGGAACCCTGGTGGAGTTTGAGCAGGGGACACTGGCAGGAGGCAGCAGGGACAGGGGTGGAAATGAGGAAGCCTCTTGCTTGCAGGGTTTTGTGTTTAGTGCGCTTGATAAAGTGGGCACCGTGTGAATCCCTTTCCCCCTCTGCCAACCCTGCCCCGAATTAGACTGCGCCTATGCGCCATCTTTAAAGCAGTAATGTACAAATCAGAAAGAGAGATTTGAGAAAATGTGTTTCCTGAGCTTGTGTTGGAAATTGGCATTCTCGAATAAAAACAACCGTAAATAGCTCCTGACTTACGTAGGCATTCACTCAAATACGGAGAGTGAGTGGATTGATGATTTGGGAGTGGAAGACCTGGGCCCTGCCGTGGGGTTCCCCTACTTCCTAATCCGATGAATTACTTTATTTTATCGAGTCTCAGACACTCCTTTTTTCACATTTTCCTGCTTATGAAGTTTGTGTTGTAATTGATGGCATCTGAGTGCTGCCGTCCTGGGATGGGCAGGCTTTTCCTTTCTCAGTGGACTGCAAAGTAGCACCTGTGTGAATCGTGAGAGCACATTTTGTAAACCGAGGCACACTCTGTCATTGTGGGAAGGTGGTGACAAAGGGACTCCTGCCAAAGGCAGGCTCCAGCTGAGGGCCTGGAGGTAGGTACCTGGTAGGCCCTGAGTACCTGCTCCCTAACTGCTTTGCCAGGGGCTTGCAAGCTCTCATTACAGGTTTTCTGCTCCGCCTGGGAAATTTGCACCTCCGCTCAGAGCCTTAGGGCTGGCAGTTAGTGTGTCTGCTGAACTGACTGGGTTGGCAGGAGTCAGAGCGGGAAGGGTGGGGACGTCAGTTCTTTCACTTGGGGCTTGACCCTGGAAGTTCGGCTGGAAATAGGGATGTTTCTTGGAGAAAGTATCCCCAGTGTGGATTTTAACTTCTTTCACGGCTACTGAGCTCTCATGGCCTTTTCTCTTCACTGGCCCTTTTAGAAATAAACGGCCTGTGGTTTTTTTGTTTACTTGTACTTCTTCCTCTTTTGATTCAGCAGGGGGAGAGGTTCTGCCTCTGAGCTTGGTCCAGAGGTGTTTAGGAAGCATTTAGAGAGTAGAGAAGGTTATGTTGTGCTGAGCCCTTAAGGAGGATATGTTCTGAGAAATGTGTCTTCAGGCTCCATCCTTGTGCGCACGTCAAAGAGTGCCCTTACACAACTCTAGTGGGATGTGGCCTAGCCCATTGCCCCCGGGCTACAGGCCTTGTGCATGTACGGCATGTCACTATACTGAATACTGCAGGCAGTTGTAACGTATGGGAAGTATCTGTGTATCCAAAATATGTGTCAACGTAGAGAAGGTACAGTAAAAATACGGTATAAATGATAAAAAATGGTTCACCTGTACAGGGCACTTACCGTGATGAATGTGAAGCCCTAGGACACGACTGTCCTCTACGCTAGACTTTATTCTTATGCATTTTAGGCCACACTACATTTATAAAACAACACAAGATGAAGGCAAGCGCGAGAGAAAGTGAGGCAGATAAAGACTCGAGGGACACAGTTAAGACGAGACAGTGAGGCTGCCGCTGGTGGAACACAACTTACTGTTTTACAGCGAACTTTTTTTTAATAAATAGAAAGAGTATGCTCTAAAGTAATGATAATAAAAAGTATAGTATAATAAATATATAAACCAGTAACATAGTCATTTGTTATCAAGTATTATGTATTGCACATAATTGCAGGTACTATACTTTTATATACTGTCTGTAAGGCATTGCGCTACTATGTGACAATGACTGCTATGTCACAAGGCCATAGGAATTTTTTAGCTCCATTATCATCTTATGGGACTAAAACGTCCTTACATGCCGCTTGACTGTAAGAGATTCTCAGAGACGCCTCTTCCGCTCCTGTCCCCACCTCACCAATCGGCACAGAGCCCAGAGGGAAGAAGCCAGGTTGATTTCTCAGGTCCAAACAGCTTCTCATGTGGCTTATTCTTCTCGGCTCCCAAACCTCTTTGCTCCTGGTCTGCTAGCGTTCGGTCAGGGTTCAGGGCAGGGACTAGCAAGCAGTCTAGGTATTTAACACAGAACAGTTTTTAATGTGGGGAATCTGGTGCTTATAAAATTAGTGGGAAGGCTGGAGGCCATTAATAGTAGTGTATGTATCATAGTAACTCAGACACACACATATATGGGCATGCTGATCAAATCTGACCCGCCGGGCGCTCTGCTGCCTCGAGACTGCCCCTGGGACTCGAGCCCAGGAACAAACGGAGGACACGTCAGAGTTGTGGCTTATACCCACTGCAGCTGCCTGTCAATGCCCAGAAAACTGGAGAGCGAACCCTGTCATGCTGTTGCAAAGGCCGTTACGTCCTTGTCACCACGTCTGTCAGATGGCCTCTCGCTCGTACCTGCTTTCTAAATCTTGAGTGAGGGCTTCTATTTGGGGGAACCATATTCACATTCAAAAACTTGGCTTCAAGGAAGCCTGGGAAATACAGCTTTTCAATGGCCACCCTCTGCCGTATGCAAAGGCCTTCTAGAAGGGAGCAGAATGTGGGATGAGCAGACATCCACAGTACTCACCACAGCCTCTTGGTAAAACATGTGTGAGCTGTCATCCTCAGCCGATCTTGTTTGTAGATAATTTATACATATTACTACCGTCTTCCTAACTTTATAACAATGAGTGATTGTAAATATCCACATGTTGGGTGTCATCTGGATTTTCCTGTTGGCTGACTCTTTTTTTTTTTTTTAAGATTTTATTTTATTTTCAGAGAGAGGGGGAGGGAGGGAGGAAGAGGGGGAGAAAAACATCCACATGTAGTTGCCTTTTGTGTGCCCCCAACTGGGACCTGGCATGCAACCCAGGCATGTGCCCTGACTGGGAATCAAACCGGCGAACCATTAGTTCGCAGGCCGGTGCTCAATCCACTGAGCTACACCAGCCAGGGCTTGGCTGAGTCCTTGTCAGCTCTGATTCTGTCATCATCCTTCTTACCTTGTCACGTGGCACAGGGCACTTGGGCGAGAGGAACGTCAGTTTCTTGGGTGCAGGTGAGTATTATCTCCAAACTATGGTGTCCTGGGTGGGATCTCTTTAAATCCCCATTTCATTTTGTGAGGATTACTTTAGGTGAAAGTAGATAAGATAATCTGTACGACCATTTATGATTCCGTGGTACATGGTGATCAAGTGGAATATGCTCAGAGCAGTGGAACTCTTGAGGCGGCCACCAGAGTCCCTGTAAGTGTGGCTTTTCCACCCTCCTTCCTGACTTCCATAACAGGTGATTTGCTGTGATGGGTTAGATGGGGTTGTTTGCATCCACTTGTATTTAACATTAGTTCCTATTTTAACATTAGTTAAATTTTTAAAAATTTTTTTAAGAGTATGTAAAACAGAAGGCTTGATGTTCTCTTTCTGGGCCCCTTTGCAGAGACAGCGTGTTTACTAGACTTTGGAACCCCAGGTCTAGGCTTGTCATAAATGCAATGGGTAACTGTCAGACCCGCCACGGTCAACGCAGAGTAGAAGTCCGGTATGAATGGGGTGGGGTGGGGGGAGCTAGTTCTAGCACTCCTGAGTCTGAGTTGGCTTTAGATAAATAGAACGGGGAAGACTGAGTTCAGCTCTAACTCGGGCAGATGTGGATCAAGATAAGGAAACCCAGTAATGTAAGTGTTTTAAGTCCTTATCAATCTCTGGCTTGAGTGATTATCTTAAAAGCTTTGGGGAGAAAACTCCACAAAGGCGACTCAAGTGAAATAAGTTGGTGGCTGGGTTTCTGTTAGAAGCCGTGAACTTCAAAGAATCCCAGAAGAGGGACAACATACAGGCACCTCTACAGTAGTGTTGTAATGTAACACCCGGCGCGTCTTAATGGCTGACATAGTTTACCTTTAATACCATTGCATGTGGCCACTTGCTTTCGTGAAAAGAACACAGAGTTTGCAGTCCAGGGACCAGCTTTCTGCCCACTATACCCATTCAGCCTTATCCAAGGTATCTTTTGTTAAATGCTTCCTAAGAGTTAGGCTCTGTGCTAGGTGCTAAAGACACAGCAGGGACCAGAAGAGACAAAAATCTGTGTCTTCATGGTAGATGTGACTGGGGGAGACACAATAAAAGGGGCATCTCTGAAATACAGAGAATGTTGGATCGAGGAAAAAAATAAAGCAAAAAGGAGGGTGTGAAATGCTAGCAGTGAGCAGTGGCGATTTTATTTTATTTTATTTTTTTATTTTATTTTATTTTTATCATCACCCCAGGATATGCTTACTGACTTCAGAGAGAGGGGAAGGGAGGGAGAGACGCATCGATGTGAGAGAGAAACATCAATAAGTCACCCATACTGGGACCGAACCTGCAACCCAGGCAATGTGTCCCAGCTGGGAATCGAACCTACAGCTTTTTGGTTTACGGGATGACACTCAATGAACTGAACCACACTGGCCAGAGCGAGGGGGTGACAATTTTAAATAGGGTATTTAGGGAAGGCTTCCTGAGAAGGTGGCTTTAAAGATCCATGAGCTCAGGATATACAGGGGATGAACTGATGAAATAACACAGATATTTATTGCGTATTATTTACTGATGGTTGATGTGGGCCAGGCGTTTAATATATATTATTCCTCATGGCACCTTGATAAAGTACACACAGTTATCATCACCATTTTATAAGGGAGAAACGGAGGCATAGAAAATGTCCCTTGTCTGAAATCACATGGGAAAGGAATTGATGGAACTGGAATGAAACCACAGCTGTCTGACTTCAGGCCGATTGCTCTGGATATTTGATAGGGACTCTGCATGGGGGGTACCCCACCCCTACGTCTGGAAATATGTAGGGATGCTCTTGATTGTCTCCAGGATTGAAGACATCGATTTAGTGGGTGGGACCGAGGATGCTAGACGTTCTGTAAAGGGGGAGATCTTTCTGTCCTTCCAAGAGTCCTCCTGCTCAAATGCCAGTGAGCTCCTCCTTGAGACACACAGCTCATCATGAAGCTCCTCCTTGAGACACACAGCTCATCACGACTTCACGCTTGAGCAGCACCTGGCATCGTACCTGGTCACACCTCATGACTTGGGCAAGCGCCTGGCGCATTGTGGGGGCTTAATAATTGAGTGACTGAGTGACTGAGTGAAGGTCGTATACTCAGAGATTTGGTCCCTTCTTTCACCGAGTGACGATGGTAACACTACCTCCCTGACATGACTAAGTGAGAAAGTAGGTGTGAACACGCATTGAAAAGAGATGCAGAAACAGTGTAACCACATTGTTGTTATAAGAAATGCACTGTGGCCCCTCATTCTCAGATTCTAATCTTCATGGTTACAAAATGCTGTTGTATTTATCCTATTTGAAACCTGAGCAAATGTTTATCCATTTCCTATGTGTGCCCTGCCCTGGGAAGTTCCCTGAAAGAGCCCAGCCTCTAGATGCCTATGAATGTCTTCTTTCTGCACGCACTGCTGCTCTGCGCTGCCCGCTGCCCTGCCACGGCCGGAGCTCAGCTCTGCCTCGGTGTAGCAGAAAGCGGAGTTTATTTGGTGAAAAGTCATCCCTGTGGTTTCATGCCGAATGCAAAGGCCATAGCTCCCCCGCCCCCAATTATACACATAATGACCCCTCAGTTCCCCATTAGCTTGAAAAAGTGGCACTTGAAGCATACGGCAACATGGCGCACCCGTCGTTGGTGCCACGTCTGAAACCGAACTCCGAGGGCGATGAAGGGTCGGTTTGAAAAAATAGCCGTGTAAGCGCAGCGCACCGTGAGCAGGGGTCTAGTGGCCGAGGGCGGCTCCTCGCGTGGGACAGCAGCGAGCGGCCTCTGTCTCCACACTTGGGCCCGTCGTGTGCAGAGGAGGACTTGATGGCTTCTCCTTGCTCAGGGGCCACCCCGTCACCCCTGCTCTTAACTGCAGGCCTGGCATCGTACCGGGTTCCACCCCATGACTTGGGCAAGTGCCTGGCGCCTTGTAGGGGCTTCATACTTGACTGAGTGACTGAGTGACAGAGATTTTCAACCTTTTTCATCTCGTGACACACACATAAACTCCAAAAAAATACATAATTTTTTTGCTAATCTGACATAAAAAAAAAATAGGTGTAGTTTTGATTCGTTCACACTGGATGGCTATCCTTGTGTTGGCTGTTGTCTTTTATTTATTTATTTTTTTAAATTTGACAATTTTAGGAAAAGAAGTCGATGCCCCTGACTAAATGGTCAGGCGTTGCATGCTTTAAAAATCCTTGCGGCACACTGATTGAGAATCGCCGCTCTGGTGAATGGCAGAGGCCCATTTCTGTCCATTGTCACCAGAGCAGGTACTGAAGTTGAGTTAAAAGGCTGTAATGGTGATTTGGGTGAGGCCCAGGCCAGGGCTCCTCAATGTGAGGCCAAGGGCATAGTTGTTCCTCTTCCCTGCTCTGCCCCTCACCCTTCAGAGCCAGTCCCTGCTGCACTGGATCCTTAACTGAGGGTGGGGGCGTCTGTCAGTGCTCAGGGTTCTTTACAAGTGGAAGAATCTCTTTCTTTTTTAGCACTAGACCCTCCAGATGAACTTTCTGCCCCACGTTAGTATCGACTTAGAACAGTGGTTCTCGACTGGGGACTGTTTTGCTCCCTTCTCTCCCTAGCTACAGGGGCCATTTGGCAGGGTCGGGAGATGATTTAGTTGTCACAGTTGGGGAGCAGGGGCGGGGGAGGGGGTCCTACTAGCCTCTAATGGGTAGAGACCAGGGATGCTGCCAAACATCCTACAAGGCCAGGACAGCCCTCCGTCCCTTCAACAAAGAGTAATCCAGCCCAGAAGAGCGTTAGGGAACCCTTCTTTAGGTTCAATATTTTTGTGATGTGTTACTAAAAATAACACTAACAACAAGGGTCACTTCCTGAGACCTCACTGTGTATCAGGTAGTGTGCCACCTGCTCTGCTTGAATGATAACACTTCTTGTCAGGTGAGCATTTACCAATCCCATTGTACAGATGAGGAAACTGAGGCTACAGAGGTAAAGGAGCTTGCCTAAGGTCACAGAACTGGAAAGCTGGACCGGGATCCTGGCCCCCATCTGACTGACACAAAGACTTGACTCTTCACCTCACTGGTCTACCCCAGTTAGGTTTCAGCTAATTAGGTCAAGAGGTAATTATTTTACAAGGGCCCTAACCTCACTGTAGACTCTTAAGTGGGATGTTCAGTGATAGCCCCTTCTCCTCTTACCCTATACCCTATCCCTGGACGAGCTAATCCCCTCTTGGGGCCAGTGCTGTCATCTGGGTTCAGGTGACACTCATTTCTCTCTTCAACTTGGATGTGTCTTAAAGTAAAAGTCCAGTTCATATGTTGAGATCTGTGTGAAACCTTCATCTGCCCTTGGTCAGACTATGGGGATGGATGTCCTGCCTCAGTTTCCCGTGGTACTTGGTGTGTGCACACTTCTAAGATTACACACTCTGGCACACTGGCTTGTTAAGGGCACGCCACGATTCACTTATCACAGCATTTCAACATCTAGAGTAGAGTGTTTCTCTGGAATGTCTCTTGTAAAGTCACTAATCCTATTCCTGAGGGCCCCACCCTTGTGACCTAATCACCCTCAAAGGTCCCACCGACCTCTTAATACTATGACTTTGGAATCAGCTTTTCTTTTTTTTCCATAGTTACTAATGGTAAATTGTATTTTATAGTAGGATTGATTGGAAATTTTAACTCTATGTTCTTTTTCTTTGTTTAAAAAATTATACAATTTTCTTCGATTAAAGTTGACGTACAACATATTAGTTTCAGGTGTACAACATAGCGATTAGACATTTATATAACTTATGAAGTGATCATCCCCATAAGTCTAGTACCCCATCTGACACCATGCATCGTTACTACAATATTATCGATCCTATTCCCAAGATATGAATTTTGGTGGGGGCGCAAACATTCAGACCATAGCATTAGTCACTCAGTAACTATTTATTGAAAGAATGATTGCATTGGTGGTGACTGGTGGCCAAGCAGAAACCCTGCTGTACGGGGACGGGATGGCAGGTAGGAAATTTTTAGCCACTTTCCTTGATGATTTGATTTTCAGTTGGATTCTATAGTGAGTGAGCTGCTGTGTAAGAGAGCAAAGAGCGAGCCACGTAACACCGTGGCTAGATGTAGATACAGCCAAAAAATGAACAACGAGCACAGATGTTGTTCTTATGTGCTGCAGCCAGAGTGATGGTGTGTCTCAGGAAGTGACCACCTCACTCAGCTCGAAATGGGAGGCTCTGAAACAACATTCTTTGAGGACAGCGCTGTCCAGTTGAAATGATCTGTCAGCTGCATGTGTAACCTTAGAAAAGTACAAAAGAAACAGGTGAAATTAATATCTAAAATGTTATTTTAATGGGCAATCAATCTCAAAAATTATTGAGGTATTTAAAAATTTTTTTTAAACTAAGTGTTCAGAAATCCAGTGTATTTTGAACATTTACAACACACCTCAATGCAGACCAGCCACATTTCAGGGGCTCAAAATAGCCCCACATGACTGGTGGCGACCGTAGTGGGCAGCGCAGCTCTGAAGCATTAGAGAACTTGTTATGCATTGGATCGGGGCTTCATGTTAGGTTTTTTTTTTGCCCCTTTTATTTAAGGGCATGTTTTTATTCCTGGGTTTAAGCAATACTCTTTGGGAAGACTGTTGATTCTCTTAGAGCTCTAGGTGTTAAATGTGAGAGATTGGTTGTGCAGTGGTATGTGTATTACTAAAGTATTTCTGGCCTCTAAGGTATCTTCAAAGGCCTTGTGGCAGTTGAAACTCAGAGGGGTTCAGGAAATTGCTGGTGGCTCAGTTGGTTAGAACATCATTCCGATAGACCAAGGGCACGTACAAGAATCAGCCAGTGAATGCATAAGTCAGTGGAACAACAAATTAATGTTCTCTCTCTCTCTCTCTCTCTCTCTCTCTCTCTCTCTCTCTCTGTTCCTCTTTATGTAATTAAAAAAAAAAAGTGGTTCTAATATAAATGTTTGAGTATAAAGACTAGTCGGGGAACTGTATTCTGTTGGAGCAGACAGAAGCATACACGATTAACTGTCTTATGGGCCAAATTGGGGTTACAAAGAAAGACAGACTACTAAGGGAGGACAGAGGGGGGTGATTGATTTTGAGTGGGCTGCCGAGGAAGACTTCATGGGAGAGGCGATGTCGCACTGGAGGGTGAATAGAGATTTGCTAGGGGAATAAGGGAGAAAGGGAGGACAGATGTACCAGAGCAGGGGCGAGGCAGGAAGGAGTGTGATGTCTGGGAACACAGGGGCTTTCAAGGCGGAGAGGTGGGTTGGCAGTGACCCTGGAGTTCTCTGAATGCTGTGAAGTTTGAATTTTACTCTTGGGATGAGAGAGCCCTAGAAGGTTTCGGGTCTGCTGGTTTACAGATGATGAAATGTAAGCTCAATTTAGGTAAACTTTCTTGTTTCATTAGAAGGGAAGAAGTTTTCAACTCACTTTCTCTAAATGAGCTCAGGGCCATCTTGGAGTAGTTTCTATTCTTACCATTTAATGGGAGGTAAGATTATTCATGAATGTTTAACATGCAGAGTAGGAACTAGCTTAAAAGCACTCTAGGATGGGATTTGAAACTCCGCTGTTTGCATGGCTTGTGCCAAAATTATAGGCCATGGAGGTTAAGTTTCAGTCTCTCAGCTGCTAATGGTGCCCTAGGTTCACCCTCTGAGGGCCTAGAAGCCGTGTAGGAGGAGGGGAAAATGTGTAGATAGTTACAGGGAGGAGAATTTCTTGCTTCGGTGTGAGCTCATGGGTCTACCTGGGGTCCGGCTGCAGCGTGGGCTGCCCTGGAGATGAGCCGTGTAGACCAGGTCAAAGTCAGCCCACCTCCTCCTGGGAGCCAAGACCCAAGTATCAGGCTTAGGGCCCCCTGAGGAGACTCACCCCATGCGCCGTGTGTGTGTGTGTGTGTGTGTGTGTGTGTGTAAGATATGATGTCATCGTCCCCCTAAAAGATGCTGCCCTCTGTAACCTTCAAATCAAATGGCCCCTTCTTTGAGGTCCCCACTCCCAGGCTGGGAGAGGGATGATGAGTGGGTTGTGGAGCTCATACACAGCAGAACAAGGCATCTCTGGCTTTCAGATCGTGTCTGGGGGGCATCGTGCATGTGCAGAATTGAGGGTCCCCTTCACTTTCTCTGCTAGCCTGTGGCCCCTGACAGCTGTTCATAAACATCATAGAGCTGCTTTCCTTGCAGGGGTAGGGCACCAGCTTTGATTCCTCCCCTTTTTCCATTAAAACAACACCACACAGAGAACATTCTCCCAAAGGCTTAATTAAAAATAAAAAAGTATTATAATGCCATTGTAGGTGTGCTGCAGATTTTAAGGGAGCGTGTGGCTGTACAAACGACAGGGGTCCTGGATTTACACTTGCAAACTTGTAAGGATTTAGGGCTTAGGGGTTGGAAGGTCTAATTAAGGCGGCACTTACCGTGGGACGTCCATGCAGAAGTACTGGGATGTAGAGTCTTGGGAAAATGGAAGAATTAGATATGAATCCTTTCAGAGCCAAGGGTTTATTGTCATTTTGCTGTTCAAAAGTGAAAAGTGCAGTTTTGAAATGAGAAGCATTCCGTTTCAAGGCGATCTTTTAGTCACTTGTAGTGAAACAGCTTTTACTGGGACAGTGTGAGCCATCATAGGAAGGACCATTAAGTGCTTAAAAATATGCGCTAGTCACTGTGGCCCCGCTCATTTTAGAACAATCCCTTTAATTCAGGAGGGGGGGTGGCTCAGGGCTCTTTTCCACAAGACTCGGGAGAGAGTTCCTTTGAGGTGTACAGACTTTGTTTCCCGTGTCTGTAAAAGCAAATCGAGATGTTCAAAACACATATAGATCTGACAGTAAGTGCCTTCCTGAAAAGGGAATTCCAAGTGTCGTGAAGGGTGCTGTCTGTCAGTGGAGAGTCTCCGTGACGTTCCTCCATTTTCCTAGGAAATAAGTGAGCAGTGGATTCAGAACACTGAGTTCTCAGCCCGGAAGCCTTTCATGGCATTGCTGAGCGTTTGAGTCTTTGTAAAACACGGGGACCCCACCAGGAGGAGGAGGTGCAGTGAAGCAGAAAAGGCCTTGGTGGGGGTCAGGAAACCTGGGTTCTAGTCTCGGTTCTTCTGCTCAGTTCTGGGCACTTTTGCGGGTGTTACTAATGAAGGCCCACATGGCTCCCTCAAGCCCAAGCGGTCCAGAGCAGATCATTTCAGGTCCAGGAGAGTTCCGGTGACCTCACCCTTATCAGAGTGCCTCCTCGCCTCTCTCTTTTATATTTTGGGGTTCCGAGTAAAATTTTGTTAGAAGGCTAAAGCCATCAACAACTTTGCAGTTCACTGCTTACTGTTTCTAAGACGATTTCTCCAAACTCAGATCTTACTCTGTTAACAGTTCTCAATCGTAGTCGTCGTCGTCGTCGGCAGCCGTCGGTCTCGAGAGACGATGGTGTAGCTTCTTAAGAGTCTATCTGCACCGCCGAGAATGGCTGTGCAGTCCGACTCGGGAGTGACACGGTATCTGTCTCCTCCCGTGTTGAATTGACATCTTGCGATGACGCTGGAGTGTCCTCTCCAGTGAAGCTGAAGCTACAGAGCCTGGGCAGGGTGATATGGAGGGTCTGCTGTTGCCCATGCAGCAGACCCCCCCCTCTCTTCGCAGCTGAAGGGCCCAAGGGAAAGACGGAGTCGATACAGCTTGGCTTCAGGTGCGCCGCAGGAGTTGCCGGTGTTGACTACAACGTCAAACCGCCTTAGGGACTCCGGCTCCGGATTTTCTGTCGGGGTTTACTCCCTCAGCCTTTCCCCTGAAGAGGTATGCCGCAAGGCAGCGGAGGTTTTTTGGAGTCAGAGTTTTCCTTCTCTGATGTGCCCTGACTGGAAGATCGAACCAGCGACACTTAGCTCGCAGGCCGACGCTCAATCCACTGAGCCAAACCAGCCAGGGGGAACAGTTCTCAATACTGATACACATTTACAGTTAAGGGTAAATCATAGTTAAAGTGCAAAATTCCTGTTCATACAGTATGAACAGACTTGACATCTATCCACCTCTCCATCCATCAGTGAAACTTTTATTGACCAAACATTTATCTGACTAGAGACCAAGCTAAATAAGCCTTAGTTCCTGCATTCAGATAACTTGCAATTTAGCAAGTGATGACAGACCCATAATTGTGAGCTGCCATGCTTTGTAATAGTGGCTGTGGGCAGCTAGAAAAAAGAAGGCATCATTTGTTTTGGGGAGGTCAGGGAGCTTCACAGAGGATGAACATTTGAGCTGGAACCCAGTCATTCATTCAGTTCTTCAGCAAGCCTACTGTGTGTGCCAGGACCAGTCCAAATGCTAGGGAACTGGCAGGGAACAAAGCAGACAATGATCCCTGTCTCTGTGGCGCTGAGATTCTTGGCATACAATGTATGAAGTGGCAAGGCTAGCCACACTACTGGCTGGCTCCTTCTCCACCATGATACTCCCCCTCCCCCCATGCAGTGTCAAAGCAATGTTTGTGTGTGCATTTATTTATATTTCTCATTATAAACTGAAGCCAGGTATATTATAGAGAATTTTGAAAAAAGGTACCTACTTCTAAAAATGTCACCCCTGATCCCTGCCACCCAGGAAAGGGTCTTTGTCAACTTCCAGTCTGTTTGTCTGTGCATATATACTATATTTACAAAGGTGAAGTCACTGTGCATATATTACAGTGCATGTTGCTTTTGCCACTTATGCTGAACCATGAGCGCTTTCTCATGTCGTCCAATTTTCTTTGAAAGCAGCACAACCTTCCACCATATAGAGGCCATAATAACCTGTCATATGATCACATGGATATGTTATCACATGGATGTAATTAGTCACTCTTGTTGAACAATTTTGAAAAAGATTTTCCCTTAAAAAAATTATCATGGCTTACCTTTTGGCACATAAATCTTTGTCGGCGTTTCTTAATGTTTCTTTGAAATAAATTTTCAGGAGACTGCACAGGTTGGAAACTGTTCGGGGCTTTTGATAGGTGTGGCCAGATTGTTTTCTGGAAGGTTGTATCTATTTATGTTCCTACCAGCAGGGCATCAGAGTGTTTGATTTCTGAGCCAGTGGGACATAGCTGTTGCCTAGATTTTCCTAATGGAGCCTACCTCAGTCCCAGCATGGAAGCTCCTGTGTAATTTTTGGTCTACCTGGGTTCCATCTTCTGGAGCGCAGACAGTGATTCCGGTGCCTACCCTATCACAGACTTGCCATAAAATAAACGTTGGGTGGATACATGCTTGTATGTGCAAGCGAATGAGCCAAGAAGGGTAGGGGGCTGTTTTAGTGGGAGGAGAATAGAATTTCTGTCATTGCCCCAAAGTACCTTATCATAGGACTTTCAGGGAAAGGGAGACCCGTCTATAGACACGTGCTTGTCTGAAAGCCACCTCCGCAAGCTCAGGGCACGTCTGAGAGGCCTACAGGTGCATCATCCTCAGGGATGAAGTTCAATTAAATGGTGGGTCTTGACCGCTCACTTTCTGGGTGCCATTTAGTCTTCCCAGCAGCCTGATGAGGGAGGTACCCTCTTCATCCTTGTTTTTAGGTGGGACTCAGAGGTTTTGTAATTAATTTAAGATAACACAGAGCCATGGTCTTAAATGTTTGTGTCCTGCCCCCAGATTCATATGGAATCCTGACCCTCCGTGTAATGGTATTAGGAGGTAGGGCCTTGGGAGGTGCTTAGGTCATGAGGGTAGGCAGGCCCTTGTGAATGGGGTGAGAAGACAGCCATCCATGGACTGGGAGGAGGACAGGGCCCTCACCTCACCTTGGACTTCCAGCCTCCAGAATGGTGAGAAATCAATTTCTGTTGTTTTTAAGCCACCCGTCTGTGGTATTTTGTTATAGCAGCCGGAATGGACTAAGACACACAGCTGGTAAGTGGTAGAGCTGGGATTATTCCCAGGTCTGTCACACTTGGAATGCTCTGCTAAGAACTCACCTCTGTGTGCAGATCACGGGGCTGGGGTCTATATGAAAACCTCCTCCTGTGACTGAGAGGGAAAACATGTAGTGGGATGGTCCCCCAGCTGGACGGCAAAAGGACAACTGTTACGGTTAGCTCTAGGAGGCCTGGTGTCCCCGTGGTCCTCAGCCAGTGTGATGAAGGGGTTCAGATGCGAGGCAGTTCATTGAATGACAAAGGACCAAGATATGGTGGCACCTGTTCTTTCTATTCCTCGTGCCACTCTCAGAAGGAGAAGCTACTTCTTCATGAAGCTCTTGGGTGGGGGGTAAGGGGAGGCGACCCTAAACAGGAAGTGAGGGTGAGAAAAGAAACCCAGCCCAACCTATGACTGTGTTTTTCCTTTGGCAACGGTGCAAGATAGTTACACACACACACACACACACACACACACACACACATACGCATACACACACACACAGACACACACACACACACGAGCGTGCATGCAGCCAGTGGGCGCTTCTTGTGTGATGTCTCTATTGCCTATGCCTCCAGTGGGGAGGCCTGGATGTATTTCATCATTATCTTTTCTCGAACAGTCTACGACAAGATTTTCTCTTAAAAAATGCCACGATAAACATTTTTTACACAGCAATCTTTGAGTTTTATGTCATTTCTTTGAAACAGTAATGGAAAATTGCTTATTCTTGATATCGGAGTGAGAGAAACACGTAAACCACTCTGGTGGCAGCACCCAGCCGTGGCCTGGGGGAAACTTCAGCTCCCTGCAGTTTCCACCCACCCACACTCAGTCGCCCCAAAACACATGGGAAGGAAGAATGCAGTTTTTCTCCCACCAGGTAGTCTCTTTTAGCCTCTTTTATATCAGAACCTGGGGATTGCCACTGTCTCTCTCCTCACGTTCCATTTTATGCATGCCCTGACTCCCATCCACCGAGCACTGCGGTAGAAGTGGAGATCGGGAAGTGAGAAAGGGTCTAAAATAGCTGGCTACCAGGTTTCCTGTTAAATAGGATGTGGTCGATTCTCTTGGGTTATCTGTGTGCTCAGACACTCCTAACAGTAAGCACGCAAAGTGGCCGGAGCACGTGGGGCCTGCCTGGGACTGAAAGCTATTATCCGAAGCAGTGGGACCCGCTGGGACAGAGCCCTGTGGGGAACAAAGGTGATGTTACCCACAGCCCTCAGCAGTAGCAGGCAATTTTATGTTGATGTGGTTTGGTTCATAACGCACGGTGGGAGCGACGGGAACTGTGAACCGGCTCCTCCATTCTAGGAGGCTATTGGAGGGAGATTTTTTTTTTTTACAGCTGGAAATGACAACATGGAAAGAGCCATTAAAACAATGCCTGGGGGTGAGGAGTGTTAAAGAATGAGGCATTTTCAGTAAAGTTACCTGTCTTTACTTGGCATTTCCAAACTTGCCTCAAGTACCTTTCAGAGGAAGTCTTAAAATCAGGAATCTTTTAGGTGCAAACTGTCCCTTCCCATAATCCCATTGACATTGGTTTAAGCAGAAAAGGGACTTTTTATTTTTATTTTTTGGTGCAGGGAATTGGAAACATCCAAGGACCCTAGGATCTGGACTCTTCATGTCTGATCTGTCTCCTCATGGTGGCCAGATGGCTGCCAACAGTGTCAGCCTCCATCCCACCCTCTGAGAAATCAATAAAAAGGAAGAATACTCCCCCCACCCCGCCCCAGTAGTTTCTGTAAAAGCTTTGGTATGTAAACTCCACGAGGGTAGGGATTTTCACATTTTGTTTACTGCCATATCCCCAGATCCTAGAACAGTACTTGGCTTATAGTCGGCAGCCGTCCGTCTCGAGAGACGATGGTGTAGCTTCTTAAGAGTCTATCTGCACCGCCGAGAATGGCTGTGCAGTCCGACTCGGGAGTGACACGGTATCTGTCTCCTCCCGTGTTGAATCGACTCTTGCAATGACGCTGGAGTGTCCTCTCCAGTGAAGCTGAAGCTACAGAGCCTGGGCAGGGTGATATGGAGGGTCTGCTGTTGCCCATGCAGCAGACCCCCCCTCTCTTCGCAGCTGAAGGGTCCAAGGGAAAGACGGAGTCAATACAGCTTGGCTTCAGGTGCGCCGCAGGAGTTGCCGGTGTTGACTACAACGTCAAACCGCCTTAGGGACTCTGGCTCCGGATTTTCTGTCCGGATTTTCTGTTGGCTTATAGTAAGTGTTCAGTAAATCTATGAGTGAATGAATGAATTGGATGAATCTCATTGGTGTGGCTGGGGTAACATGCCCAGTCCAAGAGTTGGGAGAATGGTTCCTAAAGCAAACTGGGGGTGCTCTTACCCAATATGGGACATAGGATGCTGGACAGAAATCACGCAGCATTTGAACTGAGCTGTACCAATGGTACTGGACTCGTATTGAGAGCATTGGAGGACCCTTCTAGCAAAACCAAAATAGCAACAGAGTATCAGTCAGCCTAATAACTGGGCCGGCAGGAATTCTAGCCGGCGCGTGGAATCCTATACGTTCACAATGCCTTGATTGACGAGTTCAGGTAAGAGCCATCAAGACTTACCTTGTGACCGAAATAAGAGCCTTGAAGTTGGCTGTTGAAATCTGCTTGAAAAATAAGACAACACCCAGGCATGTTCCTTCCAGCACATAACTTAGGGACATGTATACCTACCTAGACATGTGACATCACGGCTGCTTTTGGCCCAGGGTCACCGGGGCCTGCTGAAGGATTTTCTTTTTCTTCTTCTTAATCACAGAAGCAGGAGAGGCAAGAGGTGAACTATAATTGCAGTCAAAAGGCAGCCTGGACTCATATAGTAGGTATGATAGTTTTGGAGTCTTCTTGCCACTTGAAAAACCTTTTCAGACTGCAAGTGGGAATGTGAACTTTTTAATTCCATTTACCTCCTGTTGTCGGAAGACAAATGAATCACTGTGATTGAAAGAGAGGCTGTAGTAAATACATACTTTTCCAGGCAAGCAGGTCAGGGCTGGTGTAGCAATTCCATAGTGCCGGCGGCCCACACGCCTCCCACCGTGTTGCACCGCCTCCCCCGTGTTGTTGAGGATCTCTGGCTCACCTCCATGTCTGCATCCTGCCAGTGGGAAGGGGAGAGAGGGGCCGTGGAGGGCATCCCCTGGCACCCATTCCTTTGGCTTGCATCTATCTCACTGAGTCAGAGGCATTTCTACTTGCACGGGAGGCTGGGCAAGCCGTCTTTATTCTGGTTGACAGGTGCTCAGCTAAAATTTTGCCCTTTTTAGCTCTAAAGAGAGAGAGAGGGAGAGAGAAGGAGAGAGAGGGGATATTGGGGGTAAATCAGTAGTTCTGCCATGTTACGGTGCTGCACTTCAGCTTGTATGTGCTTTGAGCCCTTGTTGATTGCAGGTGTATTTCATAAACCTCTACTTGGTCAGTGGACTGGGTTGGATAGTGTCCCTCTTAACATTTATGTTCTTCCTGGAACCTCAGATTGGGACCTTATCAGTGCAAATGGAAGTAGTTAAGATGAGGTCATACTAGACCAATATGACTGGTGTCCTTATAAGAGAAGAGACACAGAGACACACACAGGAAGAAGAAGGCCATGTGGTGACAGAGGCAAAGATTGGAGCGATGCTGCCACACTCCAAGGAATGCCGAGAGCCACCGGGAGCTGGAAGAAGCAATGAAGTTTCCTCCCCGAGAAGCCTTGAAGGGAGCATAGCCCTGCTCACGCCTTGATTTTGGACTTCCGGCTTCCAGAATTGGGAGGGATTAAATTTCTGTTGTTTTAAGCCACTGAGTTTGTGGCACTGTATAATAGAAGCCCTGGGAAACTAAGACAGTCAGGAAGAACACTTTTTTTTTTTTTTTTCTTTGACCCAGTGGGAACTGTTTCCAACTGCAATCAGTAATCTGGCTTCTCAGCTTTACCCTGTGCTCAGGTGTGACTCAGTGGAGGTCCCAGTCCAGGGACATGGCAGGTGGTCAATGATATATATACTTATGATTATTAAAGCAATAATTAAGCAGATAGACATTTAATAACAGTTGTGATACGTTATACAAAGGAGTGGGACAGGGTAGCAAGAGAGTCTCTAGCAAGGAAACCTAGTCTGGTGTTGGCAGGAGGGGATGTGCAGTGGTTGGGGTCACAGAAGCCTTCCCTGCTCAGGAAGTCACACTGGAGCTAAGATGTAGTGATGGGGAGTCAAGAGAAGGATGGGGAGGGAATGGGCGCCACTTTCTTTGGAGAACACGTCAGGAGCTCACAAACCACGGATGCTCTCTGGGGTGAAAAATCCCAGGCCCCACGTAGACCTTCTCTATCAGGATTCAGGGAGGATGTTCTTGTAGGCTGTGGGGTCCAAAAATGTGTGTTTCTTTTAAACCCGCCCTTGGAACATTTGTTTGGTGATTGTTTTGTTAGGGCAGTGGGTCTCAAGCATTTATGTCCTTATGAGTCACCTGGAGAACTTGCCCCCCCCCCCCCCATGCAGATTTTGGGTGGGATTCAGTAGGTTTGAGGTGGCACTTTGGAATCGATTTAACAAACAGATCCCCCAGGTGACTGTGATTCGGGGGGGTCCCCTGATCTCATTTTGAGGAACACACCTCTGGAAGGCTGTGTGGCTCTGAAAAATCTGAACTTGATCTCCACGGCAACAAATGATCCTGGGAGAATAAAAGAGGGATCGAGAGGAATGTTTGTATCTGACCTCAGAGAGTTGTGTGTGTGCTGGGCCAGAAGGGTCGCACGTGACCGGGACTTGGAGAAGCAGCCACCACAGCAGGACTGAAACCTGGAAGGTCTGGGGTGGCAGGGCACCAGAAGGGTCTGTGGTCATCGGTGACTTCACCCCAGAAGGTGAACGCTGTACATCCAACACCCAGCCCTGACTTCAGGGTTCTGTGCAGTTTTGACAGCAATAAAATGACTTCGTTTAGACTTTTTCTGCAAAAAGAAGACTGGCTTGGGCCCCTCTTCCTGTTCCCTTATCACACTTGGGAGGTGGGTCATGGGGAGCCTTGAATTCCAATCCAAAGCATCTTTCATGTTTGGTGACCACAGCACCATTGATCAGTGAGGCTTATTGGGTGCCCTGGAGCTGAAAATGGCGACGGTGGAAAATGAAAAGGTCTCTGGATCTCAGACTTTCCGCTCACCCACCTTCCTTCTCCATCTGGGGGGCACCCCGGGTCATAATTACTGACCCACCATTTTTAGGAGGCAGGGCGGTCCAAGGTGAATTGCATCTTAGTCTGAAGCTGGAGTATAAATCATTGCACAGCTATGTGTGTGTTTGTGTGTCTGTCTGTCTGTCTCCTCCCCTTGCCCTCACAGCCTTCTCTGCTTGGGCTTCTGGGCTTCCTGCATTTTCCTTTGCTAGGTTTCGTCCAACACATGATGCTGCTGGTCACTCCTGTCTGACCTTTAGACTGCTCCCTTCAGGGAAAATGTGATCATCTGTCTGTATTCTCGAGCAGATGTATCACAGTGCTCTTCTCGCCTCCCTCCCCATCCCTGGGAGAAAAGTTTTTTAAAGTCAGTGGGAATTTTATGTTAACAGTATGGAAATAAATATTAGATGCGAGGACCACTCTCTGTCTGCCTCACAGCTGCTTAGGCGGGAATCTGGGGATGATCCCTGGTGCATCCAGCTTTTGAAAATGATGACTTCAGCTTTTTTTGCGGGGTGGGGGGGTGTCTGGCTTTTTGCCTGTTGGCAACACAGTGTAGGTGAACTGTGGGGTTCATTAGCCAGAGCTTAATCCTGGGCCTCACAGCCCGTGCATGCGTTTGAGTTTGACAGCCAGGCCGAGTTCATGAGCTGCGCGTGCTGGTTCCTGCTCCTGGATGGTGAGATTGTCTTGAGGGTGTGTTCCTGGAACTTTTCAGTCAGGCTTTGCCGCTGTGCGTATTTAATGACCACACCTGAAGGGCCTGATTGCCAGGGCCGCTCTGTAGGAGAAACTGAATCATAGGATCATGAAACCTCAGAGCTGGAAAGAGCCCCTAAGCAAATTGGAGGGAAGAGACCTTCTCTAGGAGTGGAGAGACCCCCAACTCGGGGCTCCAGCTCTCCTTGTGTTATAGCTGAAGTGGGTATGTAATGGGGGCAGGATGAGGCTTGCTAGCTTTCTACTTTGGTTATGCAAATAAATAATAGTCCAATTTAGCCATCTGATAGGACTAGGTTTTTATAAAGGGGCGTATCTGGATAGAGTGAGGAATAAACTAAAGCAAGCCACATTTCGATGTGAGATATTTTAAAGTCCCGTCTTGCTTTGGGGGACCCTGTTGGTACCGTGGATCCTGTACAAAGGAAGAACACAGCTGTGAGTGATTTTGGGTCTATCTGCCCACAAACGGTCTTCTCCCCACCCATAACTCCGTCGGAAATTCTTGCCTAAAATGACCCCATTGTTCACAACAATTACTAATAACAGTGGCGCCTCTTCTCAAATGCCTATGACATGCTATGCCAGCGACTGTAGAAACATTATCTTGTTTAACGCAGCAGCTTTAGAGGGGTTGTCGTTGTCCCTATTTTACAGCTGAGGAAGTTGGACTTGCAGAGATAGAAAAATTTCTTCCAAGATCACACCAGTCGAACATAGGTTGCTGGCTCTTTTAGGTTAATAATCCTATTATAGTGCACCAGAACAGTATATACTCATTTTTGTAAAAAAAAAAAAAAAAAAAGAAAGAAAGAAAAAGCAAGAGGTGAACCTTCCCAGGTGGGAGGTAAGGTTACAGATCATTTTATTATTTGTGATTTCTTCTATGTATTCTTTGCATGTTTAAAATACTGGTAAAATTTTCAAACAGACAGACATTATCTGACAACGTCCTTTTTTTATGTGGATTTTTTAAAAAAAAATGAAGCTCATGTGTCAGGGGCCCTAGACTTCTGGGACGGGGACTTCGCACAGGGGATTAGTGTCTCGAAAGGAGGAGGAGAAGGAGGCTTGCTCTGTCCGAGGAGGCAGGTCCAGGTCACGGCACCGTGGAGAATGCCGATTTGCTCCATTGCTCAGTACACCCAAGCCTGTTTGCTGTCCGCCATTGTGTTAGCTCAGGCTGCCGTAACCTAATGCCACAGACTGGGGAGCTTCAACAACAGAAACTTATTTTCTCACAGTGTTGGAGGCTGGACGTCCAAGGCCGGTGGGCTGGCAGGTTGGCTTCTTCCGGGCCCTCTCTCCTTGGCTTGCAGGCGGCTACCCCCTTGCTGTGTCCTCCCGTGCTCTCCCCTTTATGTGCAAGCGTCTCTGATGTGTGTCTGTTTTTGTGTCTACACCTCTTCTTCTCACAAGGACACCTGTCATTTTGGATCGGCACCCGCCCTAACAGCCTTATTTTAAATTCATCACCTCTTTAAAGGGCCTGTCTCTCAACAGTCACATTCTGCGGTGCTAGGGATTAGGGCTTCCACCTGTGGATTCTGGGGAGACCCCGTTCAGCCCATGACAAGCATTACTGGCATATTTGGGCAGAAAGCTGTGCCTCCCGCAGTGCAAGGGCACCAGCGGCCGTTGGGCTTCCCGCATCGTCCATCAGGGGGATATTACAATGACAGCAAGCCGTAGACCAAATCCTGCCTCCTGTACATTTTTGAGCAAGCAGCTCCATAATCCTTCGTTGTAGCTTGTCCGCAGAGCCCGAGGAAGTCCCAGTTGTCTGTCCTCTTAGGTTCTCTGTCAGCACCTTGCGTGGAAGCGTCCCTCACCGCAGGCGGGGAAAAGCAGCATGCAGCTTTCTCGTTGGATTAAGCAACAGAATGCTCTGAAAATGACCGCTGGTGACCTGGGCCAGAGTGTGCTCTCTGCGATGTCGGTCCTGGCCCAGAGGCATCGAGGGAAAGCAGACGAGTCTAGCCAAACCCTCACTTCCCCGTCGTGAGGTTATTTCTAATATTCACAGGGTTACATTTCCCACCATCCTGGCTGGTTTGGCTCAGTGGATTGAGCGTCGGCCTGCGAGCTAAGTGTCGCTGGTTCGATCTTCCAGTCAGGGCACATCAGAGAAGGAAAACTCTGACTCCAAAAAACCTCCGCTGCCTTGCGGCATACCTCTTCAGGGAAAAGGCTAAGGGAGTAAACCCCGACAGAAAATCCGGAGCCGGAGTCCCTAAGGCGGTTTGACGTTGTAGTCAACACCGGCAACTCCTGCGGCGCACCTGAAGCCAAGCTGTATTGACTCCGTCTTTCCCTTGGACCCTTCAGCTGCGAAGAGAGGGGGGGTCTGCTGCATGGGCAACAGCAGACCCTCCATATCACCCTGCCCAGGCTCTGTAGCTTCAGCTTCACTGGAGAGGACACTCCAGCGTCATCGCAAGATGTCGATTCAACACGGGAGGAGACAGATACCGTGTCACTCCCGAATCGGACTGCACAGCCATTCTCGGCGGTGCAGATAGACTCTTAAGAAGCTACACCATCGTCTCTCGAGACGGATGGCTGCTGACGACGACGACGACATTTCCCACCTTCCGGTACATACGAGAGGCCAAGACGGGCTGTTAGACCTCCGGGGGGGAGTGGGCTTCTGGTTGTCATCTTTCAATTACTAACCACCCCCGGCAGCATGGGTTTCCTATTTAGGGACCGTACACCGTACCCGACTGCACCTAGCTTGAAATGGACATATGCTATGTCACGCAGTAGGTGCCACTGTGTTTTAAGGTAAATTGCAGACAATGTAAGATTTTGTCAGAAAACTTCACCATGTCAGTGTTTAGCCTGCAGCCTGCACTACTCTCCGATCAATTTTACCAGTATTTTAAGCATGTGAAGAATACATAGAAGAAAACACAAATAATAAAATGATCTGTAACCCTACCTATCTTGCAAAGTTCAACAAAATCAAGACAGAGATTGGGTTTGATGCTGCATTTTTATTAGATGTTGAGTCTTGAAACTGGTTTTTGCTGAACACCGGTCAGGGGAATTTGAGAAGTAGAAACTGAGTTGTGATGGATTCATCACAGGAACTGACATTTCAAAAAAAAAAAAGGTTTAGTATGTGTGATGGGTTTGAAGAGACAACATCTCAGGAGTGCGTAGTTTTGAACTGTTTCTACAATTCTAGAGTAAGATTTGAGAGATAATAAAATATTGATCACAGTTCAAAGAGAAAAATACAGGGTGATCTTTGGCAAAGACTTTCGTTTTGCTTCCATTTCCCTCTTTCCCCTAACTTGTTGAGCGCCCCCTCCTGTGAGCCCCAGACTGCGCTGGATGGCCATGGTGGTCTCTGCCTTTTTTGATCTCTTAACATCGAGCCTAGTGGACACAGTGTATTTGATCATTTACTCATTTATCTGACAGGTATTTCTTAGAGCCTGTCGTGTGTAGGCACGGTTCTAAGCTCACTACAAGTAGCCTCTCCTTGGGTTTACATTAAATGAACATCCTGTTAGGCTGTCCCTAGATATCTCCCTTCAGGACTGTCAGAGAGAACCGGCAGCCCAATCTCCCAGTTCCACTTCATTTGATCCAGACTTTTCTGAGAATGACCTGGAGTAGGATAGACAGGAGAATTTACCAAGATCTCACAAGTAAAATCCACAGAATGGGGAGTAGCCCCTAACTCCCATGATCTAGTCTTTCCATAGCAGTCTTAAAGAGAATATTTTTAAAATATTTATTTATTTATTTATTTTTAGAGAGAGGGAAAAAGGAGAAAGAGAGGAAGAGAAACATTGATGTGTGAGAGATCCATACACCAGTTGCCTCTTGCATGCCCGCAACTGGGGACATAGCCCGCAACTCATGCATGTTCCCTGACTGGGAATCAAACTGATGATCTTTCATTTCACAGGTTGGCACTCAATCCACTGAGCCACACCAACCAGGGCTTAAAGAAAATTTTAAAAACAAAAATCTATTTACCTTAGCCTTATAGGGTCTACGAGGCTCTTCAAGACCCAGGCCTTGTCCACCTTTGTGATCATCTCCTACTACTCGTGGGCTTCCTTGCGGTGCTCCAGTCATATGGATCTTCTTTCTGTCTCAAAAAGTGCCTCAGGGCCTTTGGACTTGTGGGTCCTCTACCTGCAATGCTGTTCTTGAAGACTGCCTGATTTCCATCAATCTGACCATCTGTTCAAAAAATTTCCACCTTATTACATCACTGTCTTTTATTTTCTTCAAATCATGTTTGACACCTTGAAGTTAGCTTCTTTCTCTTTTTCTTCCTTGTTCTTTTTCTTTTTCTAGGGTATTACCCATTTCCCCCAGTCAGAATAGAGGCTGCCTGAAGACAGAGCCTTTGTCTGTCTATCTTCCCTGTGTATGCCTAACAAGACCCCAGTGCCTGCTCCAGAACTCAATAAATATTGTTGACTCACAGTATGAATAAATATCTATTCATGCCCTTTGGAAGCTGTGAGTCGAGAGTGGAATTCCTTTTTAAAATTATACTTCCAGCTGTTGCAGTGTGCTTCTGGAACACGACTGAGCTTGGAGATACCAGCATGGGGCATGGCATTGGTTGAACTGACTGAAGTTTTATTAACAAGAATTCAGGCTATAACCGAGAAAAATTTCAAGCTGAATTTATATCTACACTTACCTGTAACTCCCTTACTGGCTTTCAGCCCAAGTTAGATTTTCTTGACCCAAGAAAGATTGGAAAGTGAAACAAAACAAGAATTGAAATGGTGTGTTAAGGCTCAGGAGTTTGCTAGCAACATATGTCGCCTCAACCATTCAGTCACGGGGTGGGTGGCACGGAGGGTTGGCTCGGGCGCTGACTTCACAGCTGCCATCTAGCGATGTGACAAGATCTTTATTGCTTTCTCCTACAGTGACAGGTGTGGAAGAGAACATTTTTTTTTTGCCTGGAACCAGGTAGGTCTTGGGCTATTTAATTGGTTCTTAAACAGATAGAAGTGTTTTTAGAGTGCACCTGTCATCCCCTGAACCTGATAGGTATTTGCTGAATACCTGTTCGGTGCAAGGTGCCTGGTGAATGAAACAGACAGGCTGGCCTGTACTCAAGTGGCTTTGGACATGTCCTATGTGAGGGAAGTGGAAATGATACAGGGTGGGCAAAAGTTGGTTTACAGTCGTTCATGTGGAAAATGATACAATTAGTAATAATACAAGAATAAACTGTGTTCTGCGTACTCGCAACTGTAAACTGACTTTTGCCCACCCTGAATGCAAATGTGTATCGGATGCTTTGTTGGTAAATGGGAAAGGCGTTCGTTAAGTGCATGGGAGCTGTCCTAGGGAATCAGGCTTCCGATGGACCACTTAGGGGTGATTTGGTGGCCCCTGGACTCTGGCTCAGGCTAATACTGGCAAGTGACTCACCCTGGTTGCAAGGGAAGGACAAGAGAGTCTTGTATGTAGGGAGACATGTTCAAGGTCGATGGAGGGCAGTCCCTCCTGAAGCGTTTAATCCATTGGTGGGATCACCCCCCCAAGGGCTGAACTGAGCTGTTTGTTCTTTGTGACTCCTACACTGCACTGGGACTTGGTGCTCCAGATGTGGGGGTGAAATTGGACCGATTTCCCCAAAGCTCCAAGAGGGTCCCCTCTGAAGGGACGCCAGATGAAAGACGGAGCCCGCCCCACATGCTGTCTCTGCCTTGGAGCCATCGCGTCCCATGTTAACGTTCCTCATCACTGCTCTTATTTGAGTTGCTCAGTGATAGCATCTCAGAAATGACAAATACGGTCTCCTCTGCTGAGGATGTGGTGAGGTGGAGGCAATTTTCCAGGGAAAGGATTTTGTCTCAAAGCATTAAAATAGAATCTGTTCTAAGTCAATACTTCTTTTCAACTTAACTTCTCAAAACTCCTCCAACCCACCACGAGTTCCAGCACTTCAGCAATTTTGTAGGCGTATTACATCTGCAAGTCACCTTGAATTCAGAATAGTAACTCTGGGGAGGGGGGTAGGGGATTCGCTGATTGACTTAGAGGCAGTTAGAGTTCAGTTTTGAAAACATTTAAACACTGCTGCTGGGTTTTTTAAAGAGATTTTTAAAAAGAAAAAAATTTAAATGATAAAAATCACATAACATAAAATTTACCATTTTCACCACCTTAGGTGGAACAGATCTCCAGAACTTTTTTCATCTTGCAAAACTGTTAAAAAATTTCCCATGTCCTCTTACTCCCAGCTCCTGATAACAACCATTCTACCTTCTGATTCTATGAATCTGACTATTTAATACCTCATAAAGTAGAATCATACAATATTTGTCTTTTTTTTTTTTTTTGATTGGCTTATTTCACTTAGG